>NC_140581.1:385992448-387192448 GCF_964204655.1 Triturus cristatus
GGAGGTAAAACTGATAACATAAGTGGATCATTCCCTGGACATTAATCTCCTGATTTAGCATTTCTCAGCTAAATAATAAAAATGGCGTGTGGTGATACAATTCCTAAGTAATTTTGCACATACACGCTTGCGCATTCAGCCCCATCATTTTGCTGGTTCTTGCTTGCTGTGAAGTGGTTTTTGCAGAAGCAGTAAAACTGCATCACAATAGCAGGGTTTCTCTAGAAAGGGATAATGCAAGAAAACAGTAATATGTTTTGAAATTAGTTTTTCACACATAGTTATGTTTGCTCAGCACTGAATATTTTTCATTGTGCAAGATGAATGGCTTGTGAGCTAGCAATGTATTAGGCTTGCCTGTTGCATCACAAGATGCAGTGATTTTTTTCATTTTTATTTTAAATAGGAATAAGACTTATGAACAAGACAGAAATATAAGTGCTAATAATGTATGCTCTTCAGAGTAAAACTAAAATCATGAATTGATTACAAGATAAATATATGTGTATAAATATGTATATATTCACTGAAAAAAACGCCCCCTTTCTCCACCACTCTGAACATGTGATGAATGATGTAATATGTGAGGTCATAAGCAGTACATTGCGGGGCTAACTGCTGAATTTCTCTGGTTTTGAACAAGTGAAACCTGAGCCTAACTATAATGGCTTTGTAACCTTTGCTTTTTTCAGTGAATTTTTAAGGTTTTTTAAATGCTAATTCTTAACTATAACATCCCTGTAACCTTTGTATTTTTTCAGTGAATTTCGATGGTTTTTTCACTAGTAGTCTCATTTGCAGAGTGGTGGTGAAAGGGTGCTGGGCCTCCAACCAGCTCTCAGGAACCCCACAGTGGAGGACGCACCAGAAAGGCTTCTTGGCCCCCAAGGTCACTCAGAAGTAAAGTAGACTTCATCCCCCAGGCAGTAGTGCTCCACAAGCCGCATTTGCAGAGTGATGGAGAAAGGCGGCGTGGTCTCCGAAGACCTCTTAGCAATACCGCTGTGTGGGACTTATTAGAGATAACAGGAGGGGTAGCTGGCCCACAAGGATGTCCTTGGTGACCAACTACCCCTCCTATTACCTCAGTAATTCCCACACAGCAGGATTGCTGAGACCTGATAGTAGGCCATGACCCCTTTCTCTACCAATCTACAAATGCACCTTCTGGCACACTACTAGTTGGTGGATGAAGTCCCCTTGGCTCTTGAGGGTCCATGGGGGCCAACTAGCCCTCATATTACCTCCAGTAAGACTCACACAGGTAGATTGCTGAGAGGTCGTCAGAGGCCATTCCCCTTTCTTCACCACTCTGAAAATATGCCTCCTGGCGCACTACTCATTGAGGGAAGAAGTCCCCTTTAGTTCTGAGGTCCTCAGGAAGCAATGGGACCTCATCCTCGCACCAGCAGCGCACTGAGAGGTACATTTCTCCCCCCATGCATTATTATTTATGTTAGCCCCAGGGCCCACATCTACATTTCCACAATACCCCCGGGAACTGGCCCACCTGGGGGTTATTCTAAAGCAAGCAAAGGAGCCTGCGTTATGTTTTTTTAAAACTTATTTTGCTGAGGTTTCATGGAGTCTCCATCAAAATAATAAAAAAAAAATGCTTTTTATCCCAGGCGGGGTCTGTCAGGAACCCCCCCACCATATTTGGGGGGTCTGGGTAATCCTACCCGGACCCCCTTTTTTTTTTTGTTTTTTTCCCCCCAAGATGGCTGCCAACACTTTCTGATTGAAGTGTTGATAGCCAATTAAATTTTAGTAGGATTCTCGAGTCCAATGCAAGGAATCGCATCCCTAGATATCTAAATTTTTTAAACATAGATTTCGCAAAAACTACTGAACGAATTGACACCAAATCACAAAAAGGACGATTTCTGGACCAACATCTAGCTTTCTGTCAAATTTGGTGTAATTCCAGTCAGCATTTCGACTCTAGTCGTGTTCAAAGAATTGAAAATCCCCATAGACTTAACATGGGAAAAACGCGCTTTCGAACCCCATTTTTTTTCAACTCCTGCTAGATGGATCACCCGAAACTTTCAACACAACAATTAAATCAAAAAGGGGAAACTTTGTGAAATTTTCTAGAAATTTGTCAAGTTGTGTCAAAGTAATCGGCAAAACTAAAAATTATTTTCCTATGGCAATTTGGTCCTAACTCTAACTACCAACTAGCAACCGCCATTAGGTGATATATTTAGATATATATTACCTACTGGCGGTTGCCAGTAGGTAGTTATAGTTAGGACCGTGTTTCCATAGGAAATCCGCAACATTCTATTTTGAATAACTTTGGCGCCAATTGACGAATCCTCGCAAAATTTTCAAAATAGGTGGGGCGCTCCGCTCCGCTCCTTCCCTGAGAGTCTCGGGGGGATTCGTCAAGTGGGGGCTGAGAAAAAGGGGGGGTCCCAAAACGCATTTTCCCCATGTATTTTTCCATAGGACCTTTAGTCCAAGCTGCAGCCCGAATGGCTGAACAGAATTACTTGAAATTTGGCAAAGAGGTAGTCCTCAGGTCAGGGATGTGCCTTTTGTAGGTCTGGTGTAAATGTGTTCAGTATTTGCTGAGAAAATAGCATTTGAATCAATATATATATCTATAGGCGCGCTCCGAGCGCTTACGGTAAGGTTACCGTACGCGCACGCTGCCATGCGCGAGCTCAATTCTGATTGGTGGTTACATGACTGTAAACATTCGAATCGGCCGAAATGAGGAAGTGTCGGCCTCCATTTTGTGTGCCTCACACTGATAAAAAAAAGGAGGAGAACGTGGAAAGGGGGCAACGAAGAGAGTTGCAGACCCCCTAGCGTTTGTCAAGGGGTCCAAGAAGGCCATAAAAGTATGAAAAATACATTTAAATGTTTTTAAAAAAAATCGCGGGGTGCGCGTACGGTAAGCTTACCGTACGCGTACGGTAGAAAATAAAAAAAAAGAAGAAAAAAACAAATTTAAGTGTTAAGATATTAGGGGGCTCTAAAAAGAGCCGTTGTGTTCATTGAGTGTTTTTTGGTACCTACAAGTAAGTACCGATGCAGAGTCTAAAGTTTAAGAGGAAGACTCTGTTCCCTTCATCATTGAAATGTACACCGTCTCCTCTATAATTGTCTTGCATGTTGTAACGCAAGTTGTTGTGGTATATAGAACCCATACCATAGTCTCTGAGGAAAGCAGAAACAGATTTGTTGACGTGCTTTCTTGCTTTGTCAATCTGCGGACAAAATTGGCAGAATGAGGAAAAAGCGACATCAATTGCACAAAGGTGTCCTTAATAAGTATTTCCAGACCTACACCAGTTAAAGTGCCTAGGTCATTTCCACCACAGTGCACAATAATAAGGTTAGGCTGTGGGAGATGTAGAAAGGTTTTCACCAAAGGCATTAATTGGTGCCACTTTAACCCTCTCTGACCAATCCATTTAATGTCTACATTTGGCAAAGCAAGGTCTCTCACCATACCTCTTTTTTCTGCAAATTTTTCACTCCAGAAGACATAGCTGTGACCTACAATCCACACTGTGAACATCTTTCAAGGAGATCTGGATGCACTCTGAAGGTGTCTTTCAGTAGAATGGCAAAATGAAATGAAAGACAGTTTGAAAATGGAGGCATACATATTTTTTAAAAATAAAAAGAACTCATTGGCTGTTTCACACCATTCTACACTAAAAACTAGGCTGTATGTGTACATTTATAGAATCATGTTTTGTATTGGTTCAGAAAATTGTGTTCCCACAGAAGAATAGTTTGGATTTGCTGTTAGGTTGGACAGGTGAAGCACTCTTGGTCTTTCGATTTGAAACATTGTGTGGTGAACTTCTGACCTCTCTCCTCACAGCAGTGTTCCATGAGCTGTTGCTATGGTAGCAGGCAAAAGTCAAGTTGGGGGAAGGGAACATTTGGAAAAGGGTTGAAGTTTTCAACCAATAGAAATGTATGATTTCATTTGAAAAAAAGTTGGAAGCACAGAGATTTGTAATTAACATGTATATGTGTGAAAAAAGAGAGGGAAACATTGCCATTAATTGGTTCTGCTCAGAGGAGAGAGGTGTACAGCTCTGATATTCTGACTGTGATAGTCTGCTGTTTGAGTGCCACATTTCTTTCTCAACTAACTCATTTTAAAGGTGAGTTATGAGTTTGAGAGGGGATGTATGTGGTGAATTTTGCATGAGTATATGAGCACAGAGGAATTGCTGTCAGAGATGTATTTCGTGTCTCTCTGGTTCTTTTGGGAAGTAACCATGCGTATGTCTCTTGCAACTGAAAATACACAGTCTGCATAAGCAGACTGTTAGCACACACCCAGCAGTTTATCCTGTAGAATCATGCTGAGTATTCACAAGTGAATGGTGTTTCAGGTAGCAGTGAGTAACGCTAATACATTCAACATCACTAAGGCTGATTTCTTTTGCTGGAGTGTAGTCAGTCACCAAGGTCACACATGTTCTTGGTCTGAAAAAGATGTTTGCACATGTGCTGTTTTATGTGTCTGAACACTGTAATGAAAATGTATTTGACTGTTAGAGTAATAAACGCTTGCAGGAAAAAACAGTACTAAGTGTGCTTAGAAATTGGCAAGCAAATTTCATTTTCTGCGTAACAACACAGAAAACAGTAGTAAGTGTGCTTAGAAATTGGCAAGCAAATTTAATTTTCTGCGTAAAATCACAGCATGAGTCTGTGAGCATAGTGGAATTGCTGTCAGTGATGTATTTCGTGTCTCTCTGGTTCTTTTGGGAAGTAACCATGCATATGTCTCTTGCAACTGAAAATACACAGTCTGCATAAGCAGACTGTTAGCACACACCCAGCAGTTTATCCTGTAGAATCATGCTGAGTATTCACAAGTGACTGGTGTTTTATGGAAGCAGTGAGTAACGCTAATACATTCAACATCACTAAGGCTGATTTCTTTTGCTGGAGTGTAGTCAGTCACCAAGGTCACACATGTTCATGGTCAGAAAAAGCTGTTTGCACATGTGCTGTTTTCTGTGTCTGTAAACTGTAATGAAAATGTATGCAGCTGTTAGAGTAATTAAGGCTTGCAGGAAAAAAAAGTACGAAGTGTGCTTAGAAATTGGCAAGCAAATTTCTTTTTCTGCGTAACAACACAGAAAAAAGTAGTAAGTGTGCTTTGAAATTGGCAAGCAAATTTCATTTTCTGCGTAAAGTCACAGCATGAGTCTTTTATGGCCTTCTTGGACCCCCTGACAAATGCTAATGCATTCAACATCACCAAGGTTCATTATCTTTGCAGGAGTGCAGTCAGTCTGCCAGGTTACACATGTATATGCTCGAAAAAAGCAGATTGCACATGTGCTGTTTTCTGCCTCTGTAAACTATAAAGAAAATGTGTCAGACTGTTAGAGTAATTAACAATTGCAAAAAAAAAAAAAAAAAGTGTGCTTTTGAATTGCAAAAGAAATATCGTGTTCTGTCTAGAATTACACCAAGAGTCTGTGTGCACACAGGAATTGATCTTAGAGATTACATTCGCGTTGGTTTTCTTGTGTTTTTCACTTGTAGGAAAGGGATAGATAGTATTATAAGAAAAGAAAAGATCATGACAACTATAGTAATATATTTAAATTACAAAAAAGGTATTTTTTTTTAGTTTCTTTCAGGTATTGCTGCAGAGCAGTGAAGGAAATATAAGATGCCTATAAAATCAAGACAGAGAAAACAACAGAAAAAAAAGGTTTATTTGAAGACAACTGGAGGACCCAAGTTAGTTGAAGATGCTCATGTTGGGAAAAAGAAAAAGTCTTCTGGTAAGCAGACAAAGGAATTCTTTAAAAATATATTTAAAAAAAGGAAAAATTTTAAAAATGCCCCCATTGGAAAAACTGTTTCAAGTAGAAAACAACAGGAGAATAGTGAGAATTTACTAAATGCTAATGTACAAGCAGAAGCTATAATAATTAACTTGAAAAGAAAATCAGCATTTAAAGAGATCCGTAGGAAAATGTTTCTGAGAAGAGTGATGTCCAATTTGCTAAAGGATGTGAAAAAATATAAGAGCAACATTTTTAAAGAGAAAAAAAGATATTGAAGCCATTGTAGCAAAGGCTTTAGATTTAAAAAGAAAACTATTCATTTTAATTTTGAACAGGATGCGTACATTAGAAAAAATAGTTAATGTAATGAAGTCACAAAGCAAAAAGAAAAGAGTAGTAAAAAGAAATAACTTTTGTAAAGTGTTTTTAAGAGAATGGATGCATAGTTCAAGTACTGAACCATTTTTTAATGAAGAGAGTTATCTTCAAAGTAATAGTTTGCTGCATGCAGTTGACACCAGTGGTCGAGCATATGAAGTTAAGGATGGTTGTATAATGGAAAAGGAGAAAATGGTTCCAAGAAATGAGGAAGAAGTGATTGCAGATGAGGTTATGGGGAGACGTCCTAAAGCCCCAGTGTATACTTGGAATTGTAGTAGTATTTGTACTTTGCGACAGGAATCTATTGATAAATTACGTGAGTTTTTAGGAGAATATAGTAAAAAGAGTGTTAAACAGAAGATTAAGGTGCTTCAAGGACTAGATCCATGCAGAGTGAGAGAGAATACTGGTTTGCAAGGTCACTCTCTGGCTTGTTTATCTAGGAAAGTTTGTCAAAGTGTTTTTCACCATTTTAGGATGCTGGCAGTTCATCATACTGAAATTAGGAAATTTGTGAGAAGATTGTATTTTGCTAAAAGTCCAGCACTAAAGTTAAATGAGTTGAATAAGGCTCTGTTTCGTGGATCTGTATCAGATGTTGAGAAGGTTACTGATGAGATTCAGTTTTGTTACTTTGGGCCAGAACAAGAAAGTGCAGGGAATGACACAGTTATTGAGGAAAATGTGGAAGAGAATGTAGAACCCTCCGTAAATAAGAAATTTGAAGATCAAATTACAAAATTTGCTATCATCTCTAATGAAAGACCAAATATTACTTGTATTTGTTGCCGGAGAAGCCATTACAAAATCCAAACAAGGAATGTTGATCTCTACAAAAAAAGTGAAGAAGAAGATAATTATAAGTGGAAGGATTTCGCAACATATATATTTCTTGAAAATTGTTTTGATTTGGGTGAAGATCATCGTATTTGTAAATACTGTTACAACAAGTTGGAAGAAAATAAAATGCCAGCTAGAGCTGTACATAATAATTTAGAATTGGTTGAAGTTCCTGCAGAACTTTCTGATTTAAATACGTATGAGTCTATACTCATTCAATGTGTTCATCCGTTCCAGACCATAGTACGTATGGAGCCAAAAACAGGCAAATTACCACCTTCAGATTTACAGAGAGGTTTAAAAGGAAGAGTTGTCTATTTGCCGTTGGATTTGAAAAAAAATATGGAAACTATTGATACAGATACTTTGGAAACTGAACCATTAGTTATTCTGGTTAATGGTGTACCTACAAAGAATAACAAAATTTGGCAGGAGCTGGTAGATGTACGGAAAGTACAAAGAGCAAATTTATATTTGAAAAGGAATAATAAATGGTATGAAGCCATTTATATGGATGAAGATGAAGAAGATTTAGTAGGAGACACAGACACACCAACTGGGCAAATTGAAAAAGTTGACCAGTCAAAAGAAGAAGAAATTTATGAACATTTCAGCATACATCCTCTTCATTCAAAAGAAGTAATGGCAAACACCATTGATCTGTTTCAAATGAAAAAAGCACAAGGAACTCCTGTGAGTGTATGGGAGGAGAGTTTGGAAGCTCGATGTTTTCTCCAGCTGTTTCCTACAGGAGAAGGTGGACGATATGATGAACGTCCAGTCCAGATTCCTGCTTCTGAGTATCGGACTACAAGATTATATGCAGAAGATCCCAGATTTCGTCAAAGTATTCCGTATTTGTTCCATCTGTTATTTGAAAGTGACTTGTCTGCACTATCTTATGCAGTAAATCACATTTTAAAAAGTGGAACACATCTACATAATGTGTCTGCTAAGGATTTTATGAACAAAGTGCAGCAGCGAGATGATCATTTGGAATCACAATTGATCAATCTGATGGCTTGTCAGCGTGGGACGAATGAATATTGGTACAGACGCCATGGAGAATTGAAATGTATGTTACGGAATTTAGGAACTCCAACATGGTTCCTAACCCTAAACTGTGCCGAATACGCTTGGGATGATTTACTGGATTTTCTATGAGAGGCAAATTAAAACATTAAAAACATCGAATACAAGACAGCAGGAGAATTGTGCTCATTGGATCCGGTTAATGTTTGCAGATATTTCAATCATAGATTTGAGGCTATGATGTCCTTTATCTGCAACAAAAAAAATCCACCACTTGGAGAAGTTGTGGATTTCTTTTGGAGAAAAGAGTACCAAGCAAGAGGTGCTCCTCACATTCATATGCTGTTGTGGATCAAGGATGCTCCAAAATTTGGAACAGATGCTGATGAAGCAGTGTTATCTTTCCTTGAAGAATATACAACATGTGCTATACCTAAAAGCACAGAAGAGAAAAAGTTAAAAGAGCAAGTTTTACGTTTCCAAAGTCATCGCTGTGGAAAATACTGTCGACGGAAGTACAAGACCAAAGATAAATTCTACACAAAATGTCGATTTGGATTTCCAAGACCTGTTCTTTCAAAAGGAAGAGTCAACAGTTTTATGTCAGCTGTGCGACATACTATTACAAGAAAATCTCTCAAAAATACGTACAACCTGAGAAGAAAAGAAGAGTCAAAATATATAAATGACTACAACCCAGTCATTTTATCCATGTGGAATGCTAACATGGATATTCAGTATGTGGCAGACAATTCTATTGCTGTTGCTCGGTATGTCACATCGTACATTACTAAATCTGAGAAAACAGAATTGAAGGAAATGTGGGAAGAGATTTCTCACGAGAAGACTGTCAGTAAGAAGCTGTACAGTTTCAGTTTGAAGATGTTAACGCATCGAGAAATTGGATCCTACGAATGTTCAGATAGGTTATCATCTGCAAGTCTTTACTCGAAATCCAGAAGAATAATTTGGGTCAGTTTAGGCCTTGCAGGAATGCGAAATCGGGTACTGAAATCTGTTGGAGAAATTGAATATTTGGCCGAGAACGACCCAGAAAGTACAGATATTTTGAAAACAAACATGTTGGACACATATTACCCAAAAAGAAGTCATCATCTTGAGAACATGTGTCTCTATGAAGTGCTGCAGAACTACATTTTTTCACGGAAAGCCACAGAAGACATCAACAATGGAAAATATAAAGTCATTGGTGAGGAAGGATGTTTAGTGAAGCAAACAAAAGGAAGTTTGATTAATCACAGGAAGCTGAGTTGTGACACTACTGACAAAAAGGAATTTTACTACTTGGCACTTTTACAGTTGTTTAAACCATGGCGTTCAGAGGACGAACTACTTGGAGAATTTCAAAGCTATGAGGATTCATTTAATGCATGTAAAGATACCATTGAATGCAGTATTTTCAGGAATTATGTCCAAATGTTAAACGAAGAAATTGAACAGGAAGCTACAATTGCAGCTGAAGTAGCTAGAGACAGTTCTCAAGACAGCCAAAGTTCTGGAACACTCAGTCAAGATCCCCTAGGACAACCAATCGTAGAAAATGAAGCTGCAATAGCCATGAGTGAAGTGGAAACGGCTATGAATCAAGCAAAGGAAGATTTAATAGAATTACCAGATTTGGAACAACAACTGAATGAAGAACAACGACAAATTTATGAAGAAGTCAGAAAAAAAATTGATCACGGATTACTACATGAAAATAAAGAGTGCACATGCACAGCATTTGAACCAATTAGGTTGTATGTGAGTGGACAAGCTGGAACTGGGAAAAGTTTCTTAATTAAAGTCATCAGAAGCTACCTACAGCAAAAAACTGATTCAACGTTATCTTGTGTTGTTACTGCTCCAACTGGGATAGCAGCATATAATATAAAAGGAATTACTCTCCATCGCTTGCTAATGTTACCAGTGGAGCATGAGAACAAAATAGAATATCACAAGCTAACTGGCGAAGCATGTTTTGAAGTTTCAAGAGTGTTGAAGAAGATGCAAGTTCTCATTATTGATGAGGTAAGCATGGTATCAAACTTAATGCTTGCCTTTGTGCATTTAAGAATGCAGCAAATTCTAAAAAGAGACTATGACGTGCTATTTGGTGGAAAACATGTTATAGTTTTTGGGGATCTACTGCAGCTCACTCCAGTTAAAGGACAACCAGTGTTTAATACTGTGACACATGAGGACACGAAGAAGTCATTAGGAAGCATTGGTAATGCGAATATTTGGTCATTCTTTGAGTACAAAGAACTCACTACCAATATGAGGCAAGCAAATGATGAAGAATATGGAAGTATTCTGAAAGATATCAGAATTGGACTACTCACAGAAGTAGGCAGAAAAGCAATACAGAGTCGGTTGCTACATAATTTATTTCCAAATGAGGAAATAGTTGCAGAGAAAATATACAAGAAAATTGCAGAAAAAAATACTGTAATCTGCTTAATGCCAACACTACGTGAATGCTCGATATTCAATGAGGAACTTTTGAAATTGGAAAAGGAAGAGATTAAGAAAATGGAAGCAGTGGACTAAATCCAACATGAAAGAATTACTATTACATTAACAGGCGAACTGAAAAATAAATTGGATTCTCTAGAGAAGAACATTTCGAAAACAGCTGGATTAGAAAAAAATCTATATCTTTGCATGAACTGTCGAGTATTTCTAAGGAGAAATTTGGATGTTATAAAAGGTTTAGTGAATGGAGCTATGGGTAAATTTGTGGGTTTTGTTAACTACCAGAAAAAAGAAGGAATTGAGTTTTTAAAAATAAAATTTGATCAGATTGAAGAGGTAAAAGACATTAGTCGTTGTTCAGTCCGTTTTTTGCTTGTGAAAGACTTATATGTACGTAGGAAGCAGTTTCCATTTTCTCTAGCATATGCTGTAACTATTCACAAGTGTCAAGGATTAACTGTTGATAATGCATTTGTAAACATTGGATCTACTGTGTTCAAAGAAGGTATGGCATATGTTGCTTTGTCACGAGTGAAAACATTATCTGGTTTATTCATGATAGACTTTGATGACTCAAAAGTTAGTGCTGATGCAAATTGTGTTAAGGAGTACAATAGATTAAGAAGAACCTATGCTCCTCATTTAGGTCAGTATCCTGTGTTGGAGAAACGTGTTGTTTGTCGGAAAAGGAGATTTGAGAATATCTGTAATGAGGATGTAGAGAAGAGAAAACAAAAAGAGAGTCATGTGATTGCAAGCAAAAAGAAAAAGGACAATGTTGAACAGGTTGTTGGTTTCCATTTTGAAAATAGCTCTGGTGTCAACTGCTATGCAAATGTAGTGCTGAATGTTGTATTTTATCTTGAAAGTTTGCAAGAGCAGATAATAGAAAATCATGAAAAAAGATTATGTTCTGTGCTAAGTCTTCTTTATGAGAAACTGAGTGTTGATAAAGCAAAAATAGAAAGTGCGAATGAAATTAGAAATCTGTTAGATGTTTGTTCAGGACGAACACAGTTTTCACAAAATGTCCAGCAAGATGCACAGGAATTCTTGATGTACATTCTTTTGGTACTTGAAGATGAAGGGGTAGAAATAGAAAATATGTTTGGTCTCTCTTATAAATGGGAACATAGTTGTGAAAATTGTTTCTACACATGCAGCTCTAATGTTGATTCAGAAAGGTTTATCTATTTAACATTGCCAGAGACTAAATCAGTGACTTTTAGTAAATTAGTTAAAGATGCCAATCACAACATGGAATGTTCGAAATGTAAATCAGACATGTTTTCATCGTTATTTTTAAAGAAATATGGACAGTATGTAATTTTAATGATGCAACGTTGTAGAGCTGATGGAACAAAATTGGACACTTTAATAAAGAAATTTACAGGACAGCAATTATCAATTTCTGGCAAAACTTTTGTAACAGTTGCAATAATTTTCCATGATGGGCCTTTTGTAACTTCTGGTCATTACACAGTTTTTCTTAAATGTGAAAAAGGCTGGACACTGTGTAATGATTCTGAATTGGTTTTCAAGCAACGTTTGCCTTTTGATTTAGCAAATTCCTATTTAATTTTTCTGAAACCAAAATTTTAAAAAGAAATTGCAACATCTGTAGAAAACATTATTACAATTTAATTGGATTACCATCGGAAATGTCATCAAAAATTATTATAAAAATTACCATTTGGCCTTACGGAAAGGTAATAATTTGCATTGTGGACTTCTTTGACACAAATTATTTTGGTGATTATGCTTATGCAACAGAATTTTCGGACGATATTTACTGAAATTAGTGATTGTTCTTACGTGAGATTTATATTGCAAATGTTTCATTTCCGTTACGGTATGTTTTAGTGAGAAGAGATTCTGGGCTTTTTTTAAACAATCTTTCTGATTGTTTTTTTTTTTGCCCGCTGTTAAGTGATGAATGCAATTGCTTTTACGATTTACAGTAAAATGCAATATATTCTGAAAACAGAAAAAAAAGGGCAAAAATATGTTTGATGAAAAATTAAAATATGTGCAATGTATTCTAAAAAGTATTGTTAAATATTAATACCTTTTTCTTTTTTTACAGATTGAGAAAGGAAAAATATAAAAATAAACTTCTTTACAGCAAGTAAAATAAATCACTTATTTTTCTTTTAGTTATTTTCTTTGTCAGGTAAGTGTGAAATTTCTGGAATTATCACACATTTACTTTAATGCTCACTTTTTTTCACTACTCTTCTCTATGCTTTTTTCATTTCTGTAGTAGTCCCTCATGGACCTTGTAGGTTGATTACATTTTGGGGGTTTAAAAAAAAAAAAAAAAAAAAGTAATTTAAACAATTTAAAAAAAAGTTAAGAAGTAAGGTTGGGAGGAGGAGCCTAGCGCGTGACCAAGATGGCCGCGTGAGCTCAGAGCTCCTGAGACCCGCGCTCCCTCCGGCAAATATCCTGTGACGAATCCTGTCTTTAACACCCGGAATATTGGAGGCGAACCGTTGCTGAGGTGATTGTCGCTGTCCGGACTGAAATCGCTCACCGGACGCCGAAGTTGTGCCACATGGAATAATATTGAATAGGGGTCAGACCCAATATACCCTTGAGGGCTTGGGCAGATAAATACGGAAAGGTCAATGTGCCAACAAGGGATTTACTTTAAGGTGATCAGTTAATTCTAAATTTAAGTGATTTGAATCAATAAGTATGTTAAGATGAATTAACATCAATATGAAATCAATTCCATGAACTAAACATCATGAATATCTAATGATGACAACGCACACGGGGATTTCTTTTTGTGATTTAATCACAGTGATTTTTATAGTTTTATCCAAGTAAAAAAGAGTACAAAAAGGAATATAAATAAGAGCAATATATCGTGAAAACAGGGAACGGAATTAAGTCCTCTTTTCATCTGAATATACACATCAATTCCTGGGCGGTTTAAACAGAGATGAAACTCTTTCTGAGCATACAATCTACTGTACATAACATGTAAACTGGAATTGGATGGTGAAGTCGACGTTTCGGTCTTGGGTGTAGTCAATCCGTCAGACCATCTTCAGGACAATAATTGCTTATATAAAGACTCCTAAACAATATAATGCAAATAGTTACATGAAAGTAAACATAATCACACTAATAAATCAATATACAAAATTTAAAAATTTAGACTTCAACCCGTGTGCGAACAGGACAATTGTCAGTATCATTTATCAGAAAGAGGGGACAAAGTCAAAATCTGATATCGAGAAAAAAATTATTATTTCATAATCAATTCAACCATTTACTTTCTATAGAGATACATAAATTTCATCAGTAGCCATGTTTACTTAAAGGTATCCGTGGCGTTCTCACGTTAAACTTTGTTTGAAATCATGTGGACATTTGAGCTACGAATCCAGAAGAACACTTAATCATGCTAAGCCAGAGAAATAGTGAATAGTATCCTACCATGTAGAGCTTAGCAACAGCGACTGCCAGTTCGTGTTATTGCGGAAGTCAATCCTGCAGTGATTTTATTGCTGTACAAAAAATGAGTAGTCATAAATTATCTATTCATTCACCTGTATGTTATTTCTCTTATTCTAACATAGGTAACAATGAAGGTGTTGGTTTTATTAAAAACCAAATTCTTTGCCTAGTCTTTAACAATTGGTACATAGGATCAATTTGTTCTTAAAGTTTAAATGATTGATATAAACAGCACAGAAAAGAAAGTGTTGCAGTTTGGCTCACTAATCTACATCTAAACAGAATTTTAATAAATCGAATGAGGCTATGCTCAAAATTCATCAAAAGATAATGTTTTGCATATAGCTGATGGAATATGCTACTGACAGATCTATGGGCAGAGAGTGCATTAAATTCTAACTTACTTTACCGTCGTTAGTTTTCAAAGTACGAAATGTGATCCATCTGATTCAGGGGCAGCCTGATTACGCACTGCACTGTCAAGTGCTTTTAAGGAATAATCGTAGTTGCAGTTCAACACAGTTGTGAGCTAAAAAAGTAAACAAAGCGCCGGCGTTAGGCTTAAGCAGCCATTAGTTGCTGTCCTGTGCGAGCTGAGCAATTAGATTATCGCTAAAGTGAGTAGTAGATCTTTGTTATCAAACATTTGGCGTGATGTGGTTCAATGAGGGAAAGTGGTTGCCTAGTTACCTAGAGTACCCGTAAAGGTTATTTTAAACAATATATACTCGAGTAAAAGGCTTTACTTATTATAAAAAGTGAAGCAAATACACTGTTTGAATTGCGCGCAAATTAACCAAAGACGCGTCGTTGACTAACTAATGAGTGATGCATAGGTTATGGACAACTTACTATTCTGGCGTCAGTCTTCAGAACACAGATGGGGGTCCGCTAGCATCGGTACAGCCTAATTATGTGCTGCACTGCCCAGTGCTTTTAAAGGCTGGTCAATGACAGCAATTCACCACAGCTGTGCGACCAGGAAATGGACACAATGTCCGTGTCAGATGGCGGCGGCCATCTTAAAGAAGCTTATTTACAATTGGTAGCGCTATTCTCACTGTAGTCTAACGATTATACTGACTTTTGTGGCTCACCAAAAGAGTTAGTTGATGGTTATATATTAGCGAATGAGTGAGATTGTTAGAGACCGACCGTTCATATAGTCTGGTCCTACTCAACGAAACCTTAGATTTCGCCCGCCATCTTGGAGTGTCAAAACGTTACTAAATGGGTGTATTGTTGTTTATCGTTCATATACAATATTTTTGAAGACAATTTCATGATTCGAGCAAGATCAAGAGCCACTCCTAATAGCGGACCCCTATTACTATCGCGAATCATCTTATAACTAGGTATTGATTTGTAATGTACGATAAATTTCCATGATCAACAAATGTTAAAGCGCGTATGTATTGATTCTTTGCTGATATATTTTACAGAGCTACATATCAAATACATCAGTAATATATCTGTGGTGGTGGAAATTACACGGAAAATCTTGGATATATATATAGATGTCCTGCCTATATCCATTCTATTTATCACGTTATATTCAACACAGACATGGTTTAGGTGATACAATGACAAATCTAACATGGTTATCGACATCAATAAACGATCCTGTGTTAATCAACCATTGAACCAATAGTGATTGTGAGTTGCTAACATCCAGATGTTTAGTCTCAAACAATGTACATAATAGGCTACATTGATGGTTTCAGCAAAAAGAGCAATGCAATAATATAAGTTTGAGGAGTGCAAAATTGAGCAACCGTGTTGGAAACTCAATAGAGCGGTTGAAACTTAGTTGCAGAACCTACTTATCTGAAGGTGACAATGAATTGCTACTTTGACTTGAGGTATACAGCTAGCGATGGCTGAGACAGGC
Source organism: Triturus cristatus (assembly GCF_964204655.1). Taxonomy (NCBI): domain Eukaryota; kingdom Metazoa; phylum Chordata; class Amphibia; order Caudata; family Salamandridae; genus Triturus; species Triturus cristatus. The sequence continues at coordinate 386,008,334 of NC_140581.1, forward strand.
CAAAGCATGCCACTCAGTGGCAGAATTCAGACCTTTTTTGATGTTATCAGTACGGCAGATCCAACGGTTCTCCCTGAGAGTCAATGTGTGTTCAACATTGGTCTGTCGTATCGTAGGTTTGACAACCTCGATGACCCACCAAAGCATTTCTTTCTCAGTGTGTTTTAGTTTTATGTAGTGCTCCACTAATGGTGCAGTTTCTACTTTACACCTGATTCTAGATTGGTGTTGCAGAATCCGTTTTTTGACCATTTGTGTGGTCTTCCCTATATACTTAAGATTGCAAGGACATTGTATACAGTAGACCACATTAGTGGTATTACAGTTTGAGAAGGATTTGGCCATGTAGTTCTCACCAAGGAACTCAAATGATTTAGTGGTTGTAGTGGTGGGGCATGCTGCACATTTACCACATTTGTGGTGCCCAATTAATGGTGTTAATTGACGCATGTCATTAACTACATTTTGGTCTGTCATTTTGTAGGCATGTACAAGTCGATCTTTGATGTTTGTGCCTCTTTTAAATGAAAAGAGTGGTTCCTTAGTGAACTCAGGCAATGCAAAAAGAAGTGACCAATGTTTCTTAACAATTTTCTTGATTCTGTTAGTTTCTGTGCCGAATGTGGTGACACAAACCAATTCTGGTTCATTATTTTTAGCTTTCACTTCAAGCAGGGCATTTCGGTCGTTGTACCAAGCTCTCTTTAGTGATTTTTTCAACAGTTTGTTTGGGTAGCCACGTTGATGTAATTTTTCTTTTAGTTTCTTAGCCTCCAGGAAGTAGTCCTCTCTTCTGGAACAATTTCTCCGAAGACGGAGAAATTGACCGAAAGGTAAGCCATCCTTTAGTGCCTGGGGATGGTGGCTTTCATATTTTAGGAGGGTGTTACGGGCTGTTGGCTTCGTAAAAAGTGTGGTGTAGAGTTTATTATCTGTGTCTACTTTGATGGAGATGTCAAGGAAGTTAATCTGTTGATTATTGTAATCAATAGTGAATTGCAGATTGGGATTTTGGGAATTGATCCAGGTATGGAACTCAAGTAGTAATTCTACATTGCCTCTCCAAATAAAAAACACGTCGTCTATATATCGTAGCCAACATGAGATATTGGATGTGTATGGATTGGTGGAATTTTGGACATGTTTTTTCTCAAACTCGGATACATAGATATTGGCTATATCCGGTGCGTACACAGCACCCATTGCAACTCCCTTGAGTTGTTGAAAGAAAGTTTTCTCAAAAAGGAAAAAGTTTTCGCATAGAGATATCCTTATACATTCCAAAATGAAGTCAGTGGGTACCACATGGGGTCTGGGTCTTTCATCAAGTAAATGTTCAATGATCTCCAGAACTTCTGATTGTGGGATGTTGGTATAAAGACTCTCTATGTCCATAGAGACGAGGAGCTGTGTCAGTGGATCAAATGTGTAGTTTTCAACCACATTGATAACCGCTGTGGTATCTCTAATATAGGTTGGTGTTTCTGTCGCAAAGGGTCGAATGAAAAAATCTGCATATTGAGCCAGTGGTTTTAAGATGGAATTACAACCGGAGACAATTGGTCTACCGGGAGGTGTCTCAATATTCTTATGTACCTTGGGTAAGATATATATCACCGGTACTGTGGGGGATTTATTAATCAAAAAAGATGCTTCTTTGGCGCTTAGCCAACCACCATCGAAACCCTGTTTGCTTAGCTCACTGATGGACTTCTCAATACGCAAAGTGGGATTCTGATTCAACTTCTTGTAGTGTGAGGATACCGAAAGTTGTCTGTTCATCTCAGCATTGTAGGATGTTAAATCCCAGAGAACGATTCCCCCGCCCTTGTCGGCTGGTTTAATGATAGTTTCTGAAAGGGATTGAAGATTTCTTAGAGCTTGTTGTTCATCACATGTGAGGTTAAATCTTATGCGTGTGGATTTTTGAAAAAGATTGTCTATCTCTGTCAGGATTGCGTTCTCAAAGGTGATGACTTCTTTGGCTATCATTGTGTTGGTCGGGAAAAAGGTTGAGGGCTGATGTAAGCCTGTAGTATCGAACTCATGTGCGGTGATCTTATTTGCAAAAAAATTTTTTAATCTAACCGAGCGGAAGAACTTGTATAATTCCAATTTCGTTTGGAACAAGTCGTTCCTGTTGGTTGGCACAAAAGACAAACCTGCAGAGAGCACGGAAATCTCGGCTTCAGAGAGGTTGTGCTTTGATAGATTGAAGATGGGGATAGTTTCATTAGTTTTTACCATTCGTAGTATTGGTTCCGGGTTTGTCGATAACCCGGTGTATAATGGTTGCGAGACCAACAGCCCGTAACACCCTCCTAAAATATGAAAGCCACCATCCCCAGGCACTAAAGGATGGCTTACCTTTCGGTCAATTTCTCCGTCTTCGGAGAAATTGTTCCAGAAGAGAGGACTACTTCCTGGAGGCTAAGAAACTAAAAGAAAAATTACATCAACGTGGCTACCCAAACAAACTGTTGAAAAAATCACTAAAGAGAGCTTGGTACAACGACCGAAATGCCCTGCTTGAAGTGAAAGCTAAAAATAATGAACCAGAATTGGTTTGTGTCACCACATTCGGCACAGAAACTAACAGAATCAAGAAAATTGTTAAGAAACATTGGTCACTTCTTTTTGCATTGCCTGAGTTCACTAAGGAACCACTCTTTTCATTTAAAAGAGGCACAAACATCAAAGATCGACTTGTACATGCCTACAAAATGACAGACCAAAATGTAGTTAATGACATGCGTCAATTAACACCATTAATTGGGCACCACAAATGTGGTAAATGTGCAGCATGCCCCACCACTACAACCACTAAATCATTTGAGTTCCTTGGTGAGAACTACATGGCCAAATCCTTCTCAAACTGTAATACCACTAATGTGGTCTACTGTATACAATGTCCTTGCAATCTTAAGTATATAGGGAAGACCACACAAATGGTCAAAAAACGGATTCTGCAACACCAATCTAGAATCAGGTGTAAAGTAGAAACTGCACCATTAGTGGAGCACTACATAAAACTAAAACACACTGAGAAAGAAATGCTTTGGTGGGTCATCGAGGTTGTCAAACCTACGATACGACAGACCAATGTTGAACACACATTGACTCTCAGGGAGAACCGTTGGATCTGCCGTACTGATAACATCAAAAAAGGTCTGAATTCTGCCACTGAGTGGCATGCTTTGGCCTGTCTCAGCCATCGCTAGCTGTATACCTCAAGTCAAAGTAGCAATTCATTGTCACCTTCAGATAAGTAGGTTCTGCAACTAAGTTTCAACCGCTCTATTGAGTTTCCAACACGGTTGCTCAATTTTGCACTCCTCAAACTTATATTATTGCATTGCTCTTTTTGCTGAAACCATCAATGTAGCCTATTATGTACATTGTTTGAGACTAAACATCTGGATGTTAGCAACTCACAATCACTATTGGTTCAATGGTTGATTAACACAGGATCGTTTATTGATGTCGATAACCATGTTAGATTTGTCATTGTATCACCTAAACCATGTCTGTGTTGAATATAACGTGATAAATAGAATGGATATAGGCAGGACATCTATATATATATCCAAGATTTTCCGTGTAATTTCCACCACCACAGATATATTACTGATGTATTTGATATGTAGCTCTGTAAAATATATCAGCAAAGAATCAATACATACGCGCTTTAACATTTGTTGATCATGGAAATTTATCGTACATTACAAATCAATACCTAGTTATAAGATGATTCGCGATAGTAATAGGGGTCCGCTATTAGGAGTGGCTCTTGATCTTGCTCGAATCATGAAATTGTCTTCAAAAATATTGTATATGAACGATAAACAACAATACACCCATTTAGTAACGTTTTGACACTCCAAGATGGCGGGCGAAATCTAAGGTTTCGTTGAGTAGGACCAGACTATATGAACGGTCGGTCTCTAACAATCTCACTCATTCGCTAATATATAACCATCAACTAACTCTTTTGGTGAGCCACAAAAGTCAGTATAATCGTTAGACTACAGTGAGAATAGCGCTACCAATTGTAAATAAGCTTCTTTAAGATGGCCGCCGCCATCTGACACGGACATTGTGTCCATTTCCTGGTCGCACAGCTGTGGTGAATTGCTGTCATTGACCAGCCTTTAAAAGCACTGGGCAGTGCAGCACATAATTAGGCTGTACCGATGCTAGCGGACCCCCATCTGTGTTCTGAAGACTGACGCCAGAATAGTAAGTTGTCCATAACCTATGCATCACTCATTAGTTAGTCAACGACGCGTCTTTGGTTAATTTGCGCGCAATTCAAACAGTGTATTTGCTTCACTTTTTATAATAAGTAAAGCCTTTTACTCGAGTATATATTGTTTAAAATAACCTTTACGGGTACTCTAGGTAACTAGGCAACCACTTTCCCTCATTGAACCACATCACGCCAAATGTTTGATAACAAAGATCTACTACTCACTTTAGCGATAATCTAATTGCTCAGCTCGCACAGGACAGCAACTAATGGCTGCTTAAGCCTAACGCCGGCGCTTTGTTTACTTTTTTAGCTCACAACTGTGTTGAACTGCAACTACGATTATTCCTTAAAAGCACTTGACAGTGCAGTGCGTAATCAGGCTGCCCCTGAATCAGACGGATCACATTTCGTACTTTGAAAACTAACGACGGTAAAGTAAGTTAGAATTTAATGCACTCTCTGCCCATAGATCTGTCAGTAGCATATTCCATCAGCTATATGCAAAACATTATCTTTTGATGAATTTTGAGCATAGCCTCATTCGATTTATTAAAATTCTGTTTAGATGTAGATTAGTGAGCCAAACTGCAACACTTTCTTTTCTGTGCTGTTTATATCAATCATTTAAACTTTAAGAACAAATTGATCCTATGTACCAATTGTTAAAGACTAGGCAAAGAATTTGGTTTTTAATAAAACCAACACCTTCATTGTTACCTATGTTAGAATAAGAGAAATAACATACAGGTGAATGAATAGATAATTTATGACTACTCATTTTTTGTACAGCAATAAAATCACTGCAGGATTGACTTCCGCAATAACACGAACTGGCAGTCGCTGTTGCTAAGCTCTACATGGTAGGATACTATTCACTATTTCTCTGGCTTAGCATGATTAAGTGTTCTTCTGGATTCGTAGCTCAAATGTCCACATGATTTCAAACAAAGTTTAACGTGAGAACGCCACGGATACCTTTAAGTAAACATGGCTACTGATGAAATTTATGTATCTCTATAGAAAGTAAATGGTTGAATTGATTATGAAATAATAATTTTTTTCTCGATATCAGATTTTGACTTTGTCCCCTCTTTCTGATAAATGATACTGACAATTGTCCTGTTCGCACACGGGTTGAAGTCTAAATTTTTAAATTTTGTATATTGATTTATTAGTGTGATTATGTTTACTTTCATGTAACTATTTGCATTATATTGTTTAGGAGTCTTTATATAAGCAATTATTGTCCTGAAGATGGTCTGACGGATTGACTACACCCAAGACCGAAACGTCGACTTCACCATCCAACTCCAGTTTACATGTTATGTACAGTAGATTGTATGCTCAGAAAGAGTTTCATCTCTGTTTAAACCGCCCAGGAATTGATGTGTATATTCAGATGAAAAGAGGACTTAATTCCGTTCCCTGTTTTCACGATATATTGCTCTTATTTATATTCCTTTTTGTACTCTTTTTTACTTGGATAAAACTATAAAAATCACTGTGATTAAATCACAAAAAGAAATCCCCGTGTGCGTTGTCATCATTAGATATTCATGATGTTTAGTTCATGGAATTGATTTCATATTGATGTTAATTCATCTTAACATACTTATTGATTCAAATCACTTAAATTTAGAATTAACTGATCACCTTAAAGTAAATCCCTTGTTGGCACATTGACCTTTCCGTGCCACATGGAAGGTTGCGGCCTGCTCCCCGGAAGATGCCCGGGGCTTGCGCTGGCACGGTGCCCGAGCACTAATTGAACAACAGTGGCTGAGTGTGGGGCGAGCCATCGGACGGACGGTGTCATCACTTTCACTTTCACTTTCCTGATTTCATCACGCCCTGGCTTGGGAGTGCGCCGCGCCGGCCATTTGTTGCACTGTCTTCTCTGGATGGGCAAGGGTAATTTTCTCGGCTGCAGATCACGATGTCAACCAAATCGGAAGCCGAAAAACAGAAGTCCAAGAGCACCAGGCAGGGAGGGTACACCCAAACTAACAACATGGACCGTTATGCCCAGCAGAAGGAGTCACCGGGCGGCTCGGGTCGGCCACTGGAAGCCCTGAAGGACGGTTTGCCCCCCGCTACGGAACCAACCCTCCAGGATGTTATGGGTGCCATCGAGGGAATGCAGGCCTCTATCGGGTGGCAATTCGAGACCTTGGCACACAAAGTGGACACCATCTCGATCGACGTTAACTTGATTCGGGCAGACCTGGGGAAAACCAATGAACGGGTTCAATCCTTGGACCTTAAAACTTCTGGCCTCCTGGGTGATGTCTCCGACCTGCAGCTGGAAGTCCGCAATTTGAGGTCCGCAAACGACCTCTTTGCCCGACGGTTGGAGGACTTTGAAGGCCGGGCACGGCGCAATAACGTGCGCATTATTGGGGTCCCGGAAAACTCGGAGGAACAGTCGGTGGACCTGTTCGTGGAGGACTTGGTGGTAAACCATCTGGCGCCCAAAGGCCTCAGTAAGTTCTTTACTGTTGAACGGGCCCACAGAGTCCCTGGTGGGAGGCCCAAGGTGGGGGCCCCTCCGAGACCGATTGTCGCCAGGATCTTTAATTTCAGGGACCGTGACGCCATTCTACAAGCATCAAGAGTGTCCGGCCCGACGGCCTTCCAGAACACCACAGTGAGCTTTTACCCAGACTTTACCCAGGCGGTGCAGAAGCAGAGGCAGAGCTTCCTGGCGGTTAAGAGAAGGCTTAGAGGGATGGAACTGAAATACGCCATGCTCTTCCCGGCCAGACTGCGTGTGGTGTATGAAGAGCGGACTTTCTTTTTTGAATCACCGGATATGGCTGGAGAATGGCTGGACACATTGCCCCAACGACGGGCTGGCGGGGAGCATGCTGGTGGAGCAGAAGGTGGCGGTGTGGTTCAAGAATGAGGACTCCGGTGCAAGATTATTTTGACTTTGCCCCGGACAGTGACTCGCAGTTTTCGGTTTCTCCGGGAGGGTAGTAACCCGGGGGGTGGCGGGGGTATGAAGGGAGCTTTCTCCTCCTCTGGGTTTCTTTTTGTAGATTAGTTTTAGAATAGGGCGACAGGCACACTGCAAGTTGGGGGGGCTTTTCGAGCTTACGCAGGGGTGCAGGGTGGGGGGTGGACTGGGATTGTTGGGATGGTTGTTGTTGGTTTTTGTTTTGCAAGGCGTAGTGATGCAAGCTTCTGTAGCTCGAGTGCGGTTCTTCGGGGGGGGTGGTGGTCTCCTTACATTTCGGGATGGGGGGTAGGGGCTTAAAGATACTCAGTTGGAATGTTAATGGCTTAGGGGATCGCATTAAGCGAGGGATCGTTCTGCAATTTCTGAAGCGATGTTCCCCTGATATAGTTCTATTGCAAGAGACGCACTTGATAGGTAACATGTGCTACGCACTCAACAGGAAGGGCTATAAATTTGTCGCGCACTCGGTGTTCTCCTCGGCCTCCAGAGGGGCTGGAATACTTGTCAGGGCCTCACTGCCGTTTGAGGTTGATTCCACCACTGTTGATAAAAGGGGGCGATTTGCGGCAGTGGCGGGGAGGTGGGAGGGCAGGACGCTGGTCCTGGTCTCTGTGTATGTCCCTCCTGCGCTGCAGCCCTCCACATTTGAGGACCTGGGGAGGGCTCTGCTGGATCTCCCAGAAGGGATGTTGGTGGTGGGTGGCGATTTCAATGCGGTTGGTTCCGGATTGCTTGATAGACACCCGCCGAGGAGCACTGGAGGGGCGCAGAAATGGCTTACAGATTTCGTGGATACCCTTGGTCTGGTTGACTGTTGGAGACTGCTGCATCCCACTCAGCGGCAATACACCTTCCATTCAGGGGCGCATGGCAGTCTCTCTAGAATTGATTATGTACTTACTTTGGCTGCACACGCCTCCTTTGTGTCTGAGGCTAGGCACATGGCTAGGGGTATTTCTGACCATTCGCCGGTGTGGATCTGTATGGATGTTGGTCGAGAGGTGGGGGGTAGGGTGGCCCCGATTAACCCCTGGTATCTCCGTGACTCTAGGACTCGTAGCGCTGTGCTGAAGGCGGTCGATCGCTACTTCCAGGAAAACCTAGGCTCGGTCACGTCTGCGGTGTCTTTGTGGGAAGCGTTTAAAACTGTGCTGAGGGGAGAGGCCCTTTCCTTGATAACGGCGGCCAAGCGTCAGAGGGATGCGGAGGTCGCACAGCTTGAGGCGGAGATAGCGGCTCTAGAGTTGGCCTTGGAGGGGGAGGTTCTGGCAACAACGCTGCACAAATTGAGCCTTAAGCAGTCGGAGTATAAGGCCCTGGTGACGGACGCGGCCAAAGCCCTGAGTAGGGAGCAGCAGGGGCGACTGTACGATGTTGGGGACAAGGCCGGGAAATTAATAGCGTGGCTGGATAAAAAAGAGCGGGTTAATCGTGTTGTGCCAGAACTTGTTACAGAGGGTGGCGTTAGTGTTACTGAGCCGGATGGCATAGTCCAGTGCTTCGCGGATTATTTCCGTACGGTCTACACCTCGGTGTCGGACAGGCCGGTTGAGGACTTGTGTGAACTTCTGCGTGATCTGGCTCTGCCTTGCCTCTCTGATATAGACAGGGACGACTTGGATGGTGACATCACAGCTGACGAAGTCGCGGGTGCTATCCGTTCACTGCGCCCGGGCAAGGCCTCGGGCCCGAACGGTCTGCCAATTGAGTTCTATAAACTCCGTCCGGACAAAATTGCTCCGCATCTGCGAGCTATGTTTGTGGAGGCGCGGGAAATGGGATGCCTTCCCTTTGACCAACGTCTGGCGACAATTGTGGTCATACACAAGGATGGCAAGCCCAGAAATAAATGCAGCTCCTATAGGCCGATTTCGCTACTTAATGCCGAGCCGAAAATTCTTGCTAAAATACTGGCCAATCGCTTGATTAGGGTGATTGGGGACCTGATTCACCCGGACCAATCCGGTTTCATCCCGCATCGTAACACTGCGTTGAACCTTAGGCGCATCCACGGCGTGCTTGCATGGACGGGGACGCTGCAGGAGTCGACCGTTGTGGCCGCACTTGACGCCACGATGGCCTTTGACACGGTAGAGTGGGCATATCTGTGGGCTGCACTTGCAAAATTCGGCTTTGGGCCTGGCTTTGTTGGCTGGGTGAGATTACTATATGAAGGACCCTTGGCCAAAGTCGCGGTCAATGGTAGGGCGTCCTGCCCGTTCGAGCTGGGGAGGGGCACCAGGCAGGGTTGTCCCCTGTCGCCGTTGTTGTTTGCTCTTGCCCTTGAACCGTTGGCGGCATGGATAAGATGGCACCCGGACATAAGGGGGATCCGATGGTCACCAGATCATGAGGACCGCATCTCTCTTTATGCCGACGACATTTTGCTATACCTCACCTCCCCTAGGAAGTCTCTCATAGTAGTCTGTGACGTTTTGGCCTCTTTTGGTAGGAACTCGGGTCTCACCATTAACTGGGGTAAGTCGTATCTGTACGCCCTGTGTGGAGACGTCCCTGTTCTCCCGCGGAATTGCTCGATCCAGATCGCCCGGGATGGCTTTTTGTATCTAGGGATCTATATCTCCACCGATCCGATTGTTCGGTATGAGAGAAACCTGCTCCCTCCATTGACGCGCTTGCGGCGGGATGTGGCAGGTTGGCGGCGGCTGCCGCTTTCCCTCCTGGGCCGGGCCGCGCTGTTCAAAATGATGTCTCTTCCCCGCTTTCTTTATGCCCTGCAGAATACTCTGGAGCTGGTCCCGGCCAGCTATTTTCGGGAGGTTGAGAGCCTCCAGCGCTCGCTGCTGTGGGAGGGCCGACCGCGTATAGCTATTGCAAAACTGACCCTTCCGTGGTACGATGGGGGTATCGCGCTTCCTGACATCAGGCGATACTATTGGGCCACCCAGTTAAGTGCTATCAACCACGGCGTCTACGGACCGGCGCTGAGCCCCGGCTTTGCTATGGACCGATGGTTGCTGCGCGGGGGTAATTACTTTAGAGCACTCTACTCCAGGTCGATGGATGGGTCCCTCACGGGACCGACCAAGACGGCGGTGCACGTGTGGAAGGCTGTTACGAACTCGTTGGGTTGGAAGGATAGGCTTACCCGCGCCACTCCGTTGTTTGATTCCGATATGTTGGGGAAACTTTGGCACACGAAGGGGTTCGAGAAATGGGACCTGATTGGGATTTCCAGAGTGGGGGATCTTCTGGTTAAGGGACGAGTGAAATCGTTTGATGAGCTACGGACGGAGTACGATCTGGAGGGTACGGAATATTTCCGGTATGCACAGGTGCGCCACGCTCTGCGGTCCGTCCTCGTCGAGGGGGAGGCTGTGCCCGAGTCCTCTCCTTTGGAGGATCGGATTCTAGATGGCCATATGCCGGAGAGTACAATCTCCTTAATCTATAAGAAGCTTGTTAACGTCCGGACCGACCTCCTCCTCGGGGTGCGTGATCAGTGGACTAGGGACGGTCTTGAACTGGATGATGAGGACTGGCAGTATGCCATTTCCTCTCCTAAGGAGGTCACGATCCCGGCACGGCTAAGGCTAGTGCAGCTTAAGATACTTCATAGAGTCTATGTCACGGGCCCCCGACTGATTCATATGGGTTTCTCCGAGGATGGCTTGTGTAAGAGGGGCTGCGGGATGGTGGGCACCTTCTTACATATCATATGGGAATGTGGTGTGATTGCGGAGTTCTGGAAGCGAATTCATGTTGTGATGCAGGAGATCACGGGCTTTGCACTGTTGCCAGAGGCACGGCGCTGTCTTTTGAATGTCTGGGGTCCTACTGACTATGATGCTGCGCAGACTCAATGGGTGACCCTGGGAAATATGGTGGCAAAGCGTGATATTGCGCGACTGTGGGGTTCTCAGAGACCTCCCGCTGTGGAAGCATTGATGGAAAATATGGACTGGAGCATGTTTAGGGAGAAGACGGCGTACTGTGCCCGGGGGCGGCCTAAGAAATGGCATAAGATATGGGGGCGATGGAACCAGTATAGGGGGATATATGTCTGCCCCCGGCCACTGAACCGTTGGAGGAGCACCTTTCCCCCTAGCCTCACTTCCAACTTGGGATTTTTCTGAGGATAATATGTTAGATTGCTAGTGCCTCTGCTTCTCCCTCATCCACCCGACCGGTGGTTTTCTTCTGTGTTTGCGAATGGGGCTGCGCCCCCACCGGGAACTTGCACGTGTTTATTGTGTACACTGCCTTGCTTGTGTTATTTATTTTAGGTTGTTCTAAAAAAGGAACCTTTGTCTTTTCCTGTACCAGAGCTATGGACACTTCCATGTGTTGTCCTTACTTGGCTGCCGAACCTCCGGGATGTCGGCTGAATAGCTGTGTTCCAGACTGACATAAATAAAGGTTTTAAAAAAAAAAAAAAAAAAAAGAATAAAAGAAGTAAGGTTGGCTCTTAAAAGAACCGTTGTGTTCATGAAGGGAAAGAGGAAATAAAGAATGGGAATACTAACAAGGACCACAGATGTGCTGGTCTATCCTATTGTTTATGAGGGAAACATTGGTCTCCGCATGAACAATTAGGCCATGACATCTTGTGCACCTCATTGCAACCCTCCCAAAACGAGGGTTTATATCCAGAGGACCAGAAAAGGGTGATGCTCCCACCGCAGAGGAAGTGCTCGGCTGAGCTGCCGAAGATGTACTCGGCTGAGCATCTGCAGGTGTGCTTGGGTGACTTACTGGAGATGTTTCTCCAGTATGTCTAGCATAAGTCCTGGGATGTTTATCCTTAATGTGTCTAACCATAGAGTGATTTCCAAAGGAATACTTCTTCCTAGGATTCCCTCTAGATAAGACACGCTCACAAAGTGAGCAGGTGACTAAAGGAGCATTTACCTTTTTCTGCCCCTCTGGATAGGTGAAATATTCCCATACAAAAGAAGTCTTTTGTTTCCTCCTTCTCTCCCTGATGATGCTGCTACCTGGCTCACTCTCAGAAGAGGACTGCTGTTCTGCCATCGTATCACAAAGACAACTCAGCTCCTTCTCCTAAGGGATCACAAGCAGAAATGAGGGGAATGGGTGTGGTGTAGGAGAGTTCTAGAACTGAAAGTAGTTTCAACCAATCAAAAGTGCTGTTTCTTGATCACATGACCAACCGTGCGCGTACGTTACGCTTACGGAGCGCTTACGGAGCGCTTACGGTAAAAGTACGCATGCGCGTATAAAAGACACGTGCATGCGCGCATGCGCATAACAGGCACGCTCCAACACTTCCGCGTAACGTGCGCGTGTAACGTATGCGCTTACGCTCCGCATACACAGTACGGACGTCTACGTAAATTGCGTAACCATACGCAAACAGAGTAGAAATTTTACGTACATAAAGCAAAACGTGCGCTTGCGGTAAGCTTACCGTACGCGCACGTAAAAAAAAAATACAAAAAAATGGAAAAAAAGATTCACTATGTTATACTACTATATCTTACGTTTGGTTAAAAAAAAGGTGAAAAATTATATATTGCAGAATTTTTACAATTTTACCATAGTGTTTAAAGAGAATATAAAGTAAAAAAAAAAGATGTAAAAAACCTTGCAAAAAGAAAAAAAAAAAATTTCACACACGTTAAATATAAGAATTAGCATTTAAAAAACCATACAAATTCACTGAAAAAAACATGGGTTTCACACACGTTATAGTCAGGAATTAGCATTTTAAAAACCTTGCAAATTCACTGAAAAAACCATAGGTTTCACACATGTTATAGTTAGCTGGACATTTCACTCGTAAAAAACCAATGAAATTCCCCCGTTATAGTTAGTTCAGCTAACTATAACTCGTGCACCCGCAATCCACTGCTGATGACGTCACATATAACATCACTCATGACATGGTCACTGACATCACTCATGACATCACTGATGACATCTCAAATGACATCACTGATGACATCACTGATGACATCATCCTTGTGATAGAGTGGCAGACCTCCTCTCACCCTAATATAACCTTTGATACACACATTCAAAAATAGAGAGTAAAAAAAAAAAATATTGGAAATTCCAATAACAGTTTCAACAATCTCTTCTGAAATTCTAAGATCCACATACACATCTAGTCATTCACCAACAGTCCTATACAGTCACTCATACATGTACTCTCTCATATGTACTCATACACCTGTACATCCTGTTACACAATGCCACTCATCCATAGAGTTACTCACACACATAGTTACTCATGCTAATAAAGAATCAAACATCCATTTACCTTCATATACAGTTATACACACACCACCACACTTACTTCTACGGAAATTTACACATACTTAGTCTTTTAAACAATCACTTATAGAAACACATACTTATTGATACAGGAACTCTTCCAATCTCTCACTATCACATATACTCACTTATATACACCAATAGTCACATATACTAGTTTAAAACATAAGTAGTTACTCATGGAGACACTATTGAGACAGTCATTCACTCACTAACACACCCATACACACACTCATCCAGCCATACAGTCCTGCACACATGCTGTCTTCAACACATACAGTGAGTGAAACATTCATGCACCTATGCACTACGTAATACCCCCCACCAAACCATGCAGACAGTCAGACTAATACTCAAAAAACCAACTAATAACCTATATAGACACCCATGTAGCTACTCACCAACCCATGCAGCCACTTATACACAAAGTGAGAGACTGATACAGATATTTACATATTAAAACGTTACTCACTAAGCCATGTATTCACTTTGATACTCTTTAACAGTCAGTTTCAAAAATTATTTTTTTTAAAAAATCATCCATTTAGACACTTATATACCCATTTATTCTTCCATCGACCTTGAGATATACATATATAAAACATATTTAATTTTCAGAAAAACACACATTCACTGGATGATGTCATCAGTGATGTCATGAGTGATGTCATTTGAGATGTCATCAGTGATGTCATCAGTGATGTCAGTGACCATGTCATGAGTGATGTTATATGTGACGTCATCAGCAGTGGATTGCGGGTGCGCGAGTTATAGTTAGCTTAACTAACTATAACGGGGGAATTTCATTGGTTTTTTACGAGTGAAATGTCCAGCTAACTATAACATGTGTGAAACCTATGGTTTTTTCAGTGAATATACATCCAAATTGCGCACATCTGCTGGCTGAATTTGAAAGTGTGAAACCAGATAACCTGGAAAAAATAAGGCTTCCCTGCTGTCCAAATTGTGTGATCATAGCAAACATTTTATTTCACAGGGTCTCCTTTTTCTTTATTGTCACAAATGAGATCTCTTTTAAATATTTGAGTTCAGGATGTGCACTGCACATGCACTTCTTATGTTTGATTAAACAGACTGTAATGTTTCTTTACCTATTAGTACAGTCAAAGCCAGGTTTTGGGTTTACATGACTACTGACTTGTCCTTTAGTTCACTAATGGCATTGTTGTTTTGGAGTAAACCGTCACTTTTCCTAAATGTCTGGCTATGCAGTGATATAATCTGATGTACTCATAGCTGCAGAGGTTTCAGATTGCCATGTGTGACATTTTCATAATTTCAGTGTTATAATGAGTGACATTTCAACGAGTATGAGTGACACCTTTACCCAAGCAAACTAAAGCAATGAAAACATATAAATATCACAAATTCCAACCATTTGCACAACGAGAAATTTGCCGGAAGGCAATGAGTGCTGGTGTTCCAGTGGTTGACAGGTATTATATATAATACAAGTGATTGTTGTATCTGCCTCGTGGTTTGCTGAGACAACTTTGCCACAGGCCTGCTGAGGACATGCACAACACCCTACACACCGCCTGCCCACTCCCCTCTCTGCTGGCCTCTGTTATCCAGTACAGCTGGTAAACTTGGTGCGGTGCCCCCTGCTGGTAGTTGATGTAGTTTGCCATCATGTTGCAGTCTCTGACACTAGGGGGAATTTCCATCTTTGCAGCCAGCAATAAGCAATGCGGGACCTGGAGCAGCCAGCCCAGGTGTAAGAGCGATCCAACCCCTCAGGGTCCAGCCCGGCCCGCGGCAGCTCCGCCTGGTCCGGTAGAGCCCCGCCCACCTGTAGGAAGGGCACCGAGTCTGTTTACAAACGTAGCTTGCACCAGACTCCACCCTCTGAGGTCACTTATTGCAGAATCATCAGCCGGAATCCGACCTAGAGGACCTTTATGTTGCTCTATTATCTATTGATTAGTTTAAAATCATTCATATTGCATTGCACGTGTAAGCATCTGGAGCCACGTTAAAAGTTGTGTGCTATAGTTACTCATTCCACAGAAACATTTAAACGCTGTTGTTTAATATTTAAAATGAAAAATTATGCTGTGGCTCCCAGGGCCGACTCCAAGGCTCGCAGACATGCTCCTGTCATAGTTGCACGATGCATGAGCCGGCTCTGCAGCCCCCGCAGGGGGATCAGCCATTACAACGCGGGTTTTACCACGCGTTGCTATTACATCACATGCATTACAACGCATGCGATGTTACAACGTGTGGTAAAACCACGCATACCATTACATCGCATGCGCTTTTACAACGCATGCAATGTAATGTGGCGGCTATCCAAGTCGTTGTGAGGAAACTCAGGCTGTTTCCTCACAACGACGTGAAGTAAGCAGGAAGGAGGAAGCAGGATCCGACGGCGACGCTGGAGAGGAGAGCGGTAAGGGGGTTTGCGCTTGGGGTGGGAGTTAATTGTTTGGGTTTAGGGTAGTGTAAAAGTAGTGTTCTGTGTGGGTTTTTTTAACGTTTTAGTGTGTTTTTGTAGTGTAATGTAATGTATTAGGGCTTAGGGTAGTGTTGTAGTGATTTAGGGTAGTGTTGTAGAGTTTGTGTAGTGTAGTGATTTAGTGTTTTAGGGTTTAGGGTAGTGTAGTAGTGTTGGTGTAGTGTAGTGTTTTTTTGGTTTAGACTATTGTCGTTTTTTAGGGTTTAGGGTAGAGTAGTAGTGTTTGCGTAGTGTAGTGTTTTAGGGTTTAGGGTAGTGTAATGATTGTGTAGTGTGGTGTTGTAAGGTTTAGGGTACTGTAGTGTTTTAGGGTTTAGGGTAGTGTAGTGTTTGTGTAGTATTTTAAGGGTAAAGGATAGTGTAGTTTTTTAGGGTTTAGGGTAGAGTAGTAGTGCTTGTGTAGTGTTTTACGGTTTAGGGTAGTGTTTGTGTAGTGTTAGGGGGTCGTGTAGTGTAATGTAATTGTAGGGAGAGGACTGGGGTGGGGAAGGGTTGTGTAGGGGTAGGGTAGTCACTTACCTTCCAAACTAACCACGAATATAGCTTTACCACGCATGCCTTTGCGTTGTAATGGCATGCGTGGTAAAGGCATATTCGTGGTAATAGTTTGCGATGTAATGGCATGCGATGTCATTGACATCGCGTAGTAATACCCGCATTGTAATGTCATGCGTGGTATTACTATGCGATGTAATGACATACATTCCTCCGCAGAGGCTCTGCCCCAGCCCTCATTCATTAAGCATTCGGATTCCACACTCGGACGTCGCGCTCGCCACTGCTGTAAATGCAGCTCTGACTGTGTTTACAGTTACTACCTGGCTGCTTCACTAAGGCTAGACTGGGCATGCTGTTGGTCAAAATGTGTGATTAATGCATTTTAATTTGATGATGCGAACCACCACATTAGACTGTTAGTCTTACCCCTAATGCGTGGTGCTTGGCAGGGCTGTGTACTAAGATGAAATGTTTCCACATGTTAAAAAATAATTGTTTTTGAATTCTTAAGTGACGTTACCATATTTTTACATTATGCTTGTTGCATGACATACATAGCCATTACAAAAATGGGGTGACCCAATGGTGATCAAGGACCTGGGTAAGCTTTGATACAAAAAACAGTGGTCCTAGACCTTCATTTATAAATCAATCAATGATTGTATGAGCTATTAGCTCATATGACTTGGTACAATTATATTTCCAACATAAAAGTGCAACAAACCATAATCTGGGTCACCGTATATTATTTATTTTTAGTCAAATGGTGAAGAAACCCAAACAAAATTAAACGCGTTAACAATTTAAAGAAGGTTGCTCCAGAGGGAACGTGCATAAGAAGGGGTGCTCAAGTGTGAAGTGGTGAGGAAAAAGTATTCCAAAGGATGGTATAGAGAAGTTTGATATGTCAATAAACACAGGAACTGGTTATAAATCACCGTCCTTAGGTAGCCTGGCCACGAAACAATCACAATTGTTTTGCAATTTCAATTTAAACTAGAAATCCATTCTAGAGTGGCACGTGGGGGGTAAATGTTCAAGGTCCAGGCTTGATTGAATGGGTGTCGACGTTTTACGGGGTGATTTACTGTTTTTTATCTCAAATATAGTTTCCCCCTCTTTTTCAAGATTACTGTGTTCAAGCACATTCGCTGCATTTACTAATGGAACTATGGACTCTAGCCCGTATTACTGAACAGTAGTCTACAGGTAATGATGGGTGAGCCATTCTAACACATATATATAATTTTAACTATCTTTTAATCTCTAGTGCAACAACCTGACCTCTAGCCCCATACCCTAATAGGTTGCCCCACCCTGTCCTGATGAAGATCCGCAAGACCGAGGATCTAATCGCCCTCGCGGCCACAAGACGGGTCGAAACGTCGACGCCCATTCAATCAAGCCTGGACCTTGAACTTTTACCCCCCCACGTGCCACTCTAGAATGGATTTCTAGTTTAAATTGAAATTGCAAAACAATTGTGATTGTTTCGTGGCCAGGCTACCTAAGGACGGTGATTTATAACCAGTTCCTGTGTTTTTTGACATATCAAACTTCTCTATACCATCCTTTGGAATACTTTTTCCTCACCACTTCACACTTGAGCACCCCTTCTTATGCACGTTCCCTCTGGAGCAACCTTCTTAAAATTGTTAACGCATTTAATTTTGTTTGGGTTTCTTCACCATTTGACTAAAAATAAATAATATATGGTGACCCAGATTATGGTTTGTTGCACTTTTATGTTGGAAATATAATTGTACCAAGTCATATGAGCTAATAGCATGACATACATGGCAAACGTTTTTGTTGCTAGGCTCATGTGTGACCCTTAGAGCCAAGCTACACACTTGGCTCGGCTCACCCTATTAATTTGCTGTTGGGCACACCTCTGTTTGTAACTAAACCTCAGTACAAAGCGCCATCAGTCCCTTGGTAAAATGCTTTGTAAAAGGAGAGTACTGGAAACACGGAGCCCTGCCAACATGCATTGATTTGACAACTCTACCATTAGGGCCTCGTAGCAGGGATTAAGATGAATGCATGCAGTGAAAATACATTTAAAGTAAGTGATCCCAAGGAAGGGACACAAGGCTGTGTGTGGTCATGTGGGTAGTCATGAGTTTCCTAGGAGAACTACTAGGCTTAGGTGGGACAGGCAGGAACATAACTTCAAGGGGATGTTTGGGTTGCGACACACTCAAATGGATTCTTGGCTTGGAAGTTGGGTTTGGTGACGCTCAGCCGGGTTTACTATGTGTCTGTTGTTTTTTCCCTTTTTTTCTGGTTTTACTAAGAACTTTTAACTGGTTAATTTTTTGGAGTAAAAAAGTAAATGTGTATATGGACCCTGGTTTACCTCAAGAATAGTAAATCTGCATACATAGAAGTGCTCCTTTAATGGTTGCAAATGTCCTACTTTTCGGAATTCACAAACATTGGAAGTAGCAAGCTTGGAAATTGCACCCATCTCACACTTGAAGAGGTACTACTGGCAAACGCTCAAAAGGTGATGGGATAATCTCTCGGGTGGCATTCTAAATCATCATTGTTTTTACCACAGGTCTACTGACCCTTTTCATCATGGAAACAGTCCATCCTCACCCTTCCACCCGCTGCTTTATTAGTTGGGAAATGTGATATTCACACCTCAAGGAACTCACTGACTAAGCTATGCCCCTGGTAAATATACATCTCCATGTAAAAATAATTAGGAGCAGTTTGTCATAAAATGTAAGCTGGCACCTGACTCTCTGAGTTTCAACAAGGAGCAAGTACTGCAAGAAAAAAACACTTTATGTCAAATTCTCCTTCTCGGTAACCAAATGACAAGCGTTTTTCTTCTGTGTAATCAGTGTTTCAAACTGAAAAAAGCATACTTCTTTGAATGAAAAAACGTAAACACGCGATCTATGTATACCTTGGATGTTGCCAGTATACTTGATCTGCAGAGGATTCAGCTCACTGCAAAATGAGTTCAGATATTCGATAGCCAGGAGCTGAGACTCCTATAACATGCATGGCACAAAATCTAGCCATAAGGGAAAACGAACAGGAAGTGCACAGTATGGAATTACTAAATATGCACAACTCAGAAGATAAAACCCGTGCATACGTTATCCACTAGTGCATAAAATGTGCAGAAAAGGAGAAGACATACAGTTGCAGTTTTCTGATTACAGCAGGGATAACTTTGAACTCTGTGCAGTTGAAAACATAGACCCTGAGGGGATATTTTGCACCTAGACTTGAAAGTCTTTGTGGTGCTTCATGGTTTTAGGAAAAGCTTTAAGGCGGAGGGAGTTAGGGAAGTCACTAATTGCACCTCTGTGCACCAGTGACTTTAGGGGTGCAGTGCTCCAGTTCGCATCTGATCTCATCAGAAGGTGGTGTGCCCAGTATAGACAGAGCTCCAGTAACAAAAAAACACACTGCCTGCAGATTGTGCACAAGCTCAGAGTAAGAAAATGCAATGAATTCAGTATAACAAATATTTATACTAAGTGATCATTTGCCAGTGCCTCCTCTCATCTCTTAATGAAGTCCTGAAGCTGCAGCCAGGGGCTCTGGATAAAGTATGCAGGCACACTTATGCAAATCTTAACATGATGGGCACTGTCCAGATGCCAGTGTCTGCACAGAAACCCTAGCATCCAGAAGAACATAGTTCTTTATTAGAATGAAAAAGGTGGAACACTCTTAAAAGGTGGAGTTGTGTAGCATTCACAACTAAGAATTGTGTCAAAGAAGTGTGGCCTGTTTTACTAAGGACATGCCCTAATACATGCCCTGGTAGTCTTGATCATTGTTCTTCTGATCATAATCCTGTTCATTCTCTTCTTCCTGGTCCTCCTCCCCCTCCTGATCCTGCTGGTCTTGGTTCCACTTGTACTGGCTCTCCAGGTCCTCAACTTGAACCTCTTGATGGTCTTGGCTTTTCTGGTGCTCTAAATGGCCTTAGACCTCTTTGTCTTATTAAGTCTCCTCCTACTGACTCTCCATCTCCCATTGGTCATCATATTATTCCCTTTTGGTCCTGGTACTCTAGTTTCTTACAGTGTTCATAGTCTTCTTGGTGCTCTCTTCCCTCTTGCTCTACCCTTTATTCTCTTCGTCATCCTCTTCATCCTCCTGGTCCTTCTCGTCCTTGTACTATTTGTCATTCTCATCCTTTGTACTATGCATGATCTTTCTGGTGTTGGTTCACCTCCTGGTCATAGTCATCCTAGTCATTCTTTTACTCTTGGACAACCTCTTTCTCCTCTTAGTTCTTTTCTTTCAAACTATCTTCCTTCTATACCTCCTGAGCCTCTTATTCATCCTCTTGGTCCTCTCTCCTCATTCTGGTGTCTGTCAACATTGAAATCGTGGTGGTCCTCTTGTGGTCCTGATCCTTTTCATGGTCCTGGTCATTTTACCCCTCCTGGTTCTCCTCTTACTCTAAGTCAATCTCCTTATATTCTTCATGGCCATGGCCCTACTGGCCCTTTGATCATCTTGGTGGTCCTAATAATGGTCATGCTGGCCCACACGTTTCTGTTCCCTATCATCCTCCTACTCCTCCTGGGTCTTCTTCTGGTACTTTTGGACCATTTCCTAATTCTCCTCATTCTCATTGTGACCCTCCTCTTCAACTCACTGATCAAGTTCCTCCTCATCCTTCTGGTCGCCATGGTCCTACTTCTCCTGGTCACCCTTGTACTCCTGAAGGTCCTGGTACTCCTAGTCGTCCTTGTTGTCCTAGTCCTCTGCCTATTTCTTATGCATCTCTTCCTTCCCAATCTACATGGTCTCCTCTTCTCATTTTGCCCCTCCTGGTGGTCTTGTTCTTCCTTCACCTCCTGGTCCTTCTCCATTGCCTGGCTGGTCTTCCTAAGCCTCCTTCTCCTCACATTGCTCCTCCTCTCACTCCTCTTGATCCTTCTCGTAATTTTCCTGGTCAATCTTTTCATCTCTTCCTAGTATTCCTACCTTCTCATCCTTTTGCTCTTCTCCTGGCCTTGGTTCTACAGGTGGTTTGTGTTCTCCTGCTAGTTATGAGATTAACAGTGGTCCTGGCATTTACTGTCCTGGTGGTGCTCATCCGGTCCTTCTAGTGATTCTCTTCTTTATGACATGCCTTCTTTTGCAGCTCTTCCTGGTTGTCCTGGTCATGGCTTTCGTTGTCACTTTATGGTATTCCTACTCGGCCTGGCCATCCTTCCCCTTCTCCTCTTCCACTCATTCTCCTAGTTTTGTCCAGGACTCTTTCTTTATCTCCTTATCATCTTATGCCCCTTTCACCCAGGGTTAGGTCAGCTAGTTTGATCACAAAGCTGATGTGGAATGGAAAGCCTTACGAAGTCTGGAAGGACCTCTCTCAATCAACCCTGCAACATGAGATGTGCAGCTGTGCCTATGAATGACAGCATTTGGGTGCATTGTACCTAGGAGGCAGGAGCTGCAGCATGGACGATCTTCTGTTTAAAAAGCGTTATACCTTTAGAAATGCAAATAGGAAGGAATGCTGACTCCTACTGTGGAGCATCACTGGGTCTTCAGAGCAGAGGCCAGACAAGATGCATTATCTAAAAAAGATTGATGGTCAGTTTCTGTCAGGATGCACTAACCCTGTCCTCGGATTCTAACAGTAGTGATACACTCTCCAAAGGAATATGAGGGCTGTGGCAGAAATGGGGAAATGAGACTGGGATAAGAGAGAAAACAAAGACTCTGATCCTACTTCTCTGGCTCATCACTTCCACTGGTCAGTAACATCCAAAGGCTGAAGTTGATATCTATAGGCAAAGAGATCTTTTTAGTAACTGAAAGTTGTGCTTTTAACTGAATAGGAATGGATATACCTTATCAATATCTCAACTACATGTCCTTAGATGTGGAACATGTAAGTCCTTAAACTAAACATACAAATGATTAGTACTTTAAATATATGTTCATTTAGCACGTCTTTCTGTGAATAGAATATTAACCTCAAGCTTTGCCACTATCACTCTCAGTGGAAGATGAGTTTTAGTTCATGTGGCTCATCAAGGTAAGTAACAATCTTAAATATCCTGCTGGTGCTTACCTAGAAAGTTTGTAAACATACAATAACTTTAATACCTTTTGAAACCATATCATCTCAGATGTCTGGGTGTCTGAGAACCGTGGTACCTTGCGTTGCTCTCAGGTCTCATGTAATGCTGCATGAAGCCTGGCATTGGCTGTAAGTTTCTCTCACTGGGCGTTGCCTTACCTCATGCAACTAGCTGCATCTTTGCTAATCAGGCTCCTGACTGAGGGTTTGCAACTGCATTTTAAAGCAGCTCTTCAGCTAGTCTGGTTCAGATTTGCATTCCTGATTCCTTCTAATTTCCATTCATGGCTGTTTTCTTCCGTGATTCCTTTCTAGTTTTTCCAACCTTTTGTTTTTCCCATTTGTAGATATAATTTCTTTTCCCTTTTCTTTTACTATATAAAAACTTCAGTCTGATTGGAGGGTGTGCTGCAGTGAAGCTGTGTTCCTTTGTTTGTTTCCTCTCTCTCTCCACTTGATGATCCTGACTCCTCGCTCCTAATGAATTCCGGATTCCTGTTTTTCTCCAACTCTTTGAAGTGTTTGTCAAGCAAGCATATTTTGTACACCTTTGGCTTTTTTCTCTTGAGAAACTGGAAGCTTCTCAAGGGCACTTACAGTGTGTGGTGACATTGTACCTTCCAGAAACAGTCACAAGTACATTAGACAGGAGAAGACCCAGATTGGGTTACGGGTAAGAGTCCACAACTGAATAATTCCTTAAGCATTGTTACTTTTACATAACATGAGTACTAAGTCCAGGCTTAATAGTCCTTCCTCTCTGCCACAGGAAACCTCTAAGTGATATATGATAAAAACCATAGTCTCATAAGACTTTCTATTAATATTCGAACACTTCAAAGTCTGTTTTTATCAAAAATGCAACTCCCAGAAATAATTCTCTGTATTCCCAATATACTTCAATACATTCCAAGGAAACAACTGGTCTTTAGCAAAACAATCCTAGATTTGTGTAGCAATGTGGGGTGGCAGCAACTTTGCAACACGATTGCCTAGAAAAAAATACTGTGGGCCATCAGGGAAGCCATACCTAGATGTCAAAGAGGATTACCATATCTCCAGACTAAGGGCCTGATTTAGATCTTGGCGGACGGGTTACTCCATCACAATGGTGGTGGATATCTTGTCTGCCAAAATATAAATCCCATGGGATATAATAGGATTTATATTTCGGTGACTGGACGAGATCTGAATGAGGCCCAAAGTTTGAGTTCATGGTTTGCTGAAAAATGTAGTTCACCCAGTGTGTTCTCCACGCCCGGGAAGACTCAATTCAGACATTGCTGACACTCAATAGGGCCCACCAGCCGTTCCTTACTTGTGAAAAACTGAGTGCAAGCATGCTTCCAAGCAGACTTCTAAGCAGTAAAGAATACTTCCAGTCTTGCTCCTGACAATCTCTGCCTCCAAGCCTGTCAGCAGCATTTTTTTAAACTGTTGTCATGATTTTTATAATTACGGGGAGCAGGGTATATATATGTAGGGCTCGCTAGGACTTTGTCTCATTAACCATTTTTCATATTTACCGGTGCTGAGCACTTCATAACTTGGCTCACTTAAAGCACTGGAAGGGCAAAAGAGACTCTTCCCTAAGGGCATTGAAGTCAGTGATCATACCCCTTTGTGGGAGGGGGGATTCCCAGAGAACATCTAGGACATTTACTTCTTTTTCCAACAGCTGGTGCAGACTTAGTGTAGTCTCAAGGGCATGCCCTAAACACACTTCAATAATGTGAGGCATGTGTATGGCTGAAAGATTTATCTCATTTGCAAAACACTGCCAATAAACAAATAACAGAATGTTAGCTAGGTACTGCCCAAGTACTATCATTACAACGGTGCAATAGCTATTGAAGGAGTGGCACTGGAAAGAGCTGTGCCCCTTCTGTAATATTATCTTGAGTAATGACGAGTGCACTTTTTCATTTGGGACAATTTTGAGTTGAGTTCGACCTGCTTTCAGCCTGATTAAGTGCTCTGCTTTACTACCAGACATAAGCTGGCACAAAAAGTGAGCATTAAACACATAAAAGGTGGTGATGATGTGAACACATCTACAGCCGAAAACAAGCATTGGCAAAGACAATAGGTTTTGCTCTTTGTTGGAGGAAGAATTTGGTAATAGTTGGACAATGCTACGTGTTGCCCTCAACCGTTCGATAAAGAAAATTCCACTAATACCTACTACCATATTGTTCAAGCCTGCCTTGGCCTGTAACAATATGGTAGCAGGCATTTGTCTTGTGAGAACCCCAATAATATGAAAGTTACACTCGGATAAATTCTCTTAGTTCCTTAGGAAACAAACCTTTGCAAACAAAAGGAAAAGACATAAGCACTTCTCACCACTTTCTCCAAATTATGATTTCTTTGAGTTCTTGCTTTGAAATATAAGTGTGCACATCATGATCCCACAGAATCGGTGCCTTCACAAAGGTTGGTACTTTGAGTAATTAACATTTTTTATGTGTTAGTCTACTGCAAATTACATTTGTAAGAAGTATCATATTTAGTAATGCGAGAATGTTTAAAAATAGCATGTGTCAATAACTGATACACATACACCCCAAACCTTATTGATGACACATCCCTAACTTAGCCTAAACAAAACCCTAAATGTATTTCAGTACTGCTTTACTATTACGTTTTTATGGAGAGGCAACCACTTGTCCCTCTTTCCAAGCTGCACTGTCTGCAGCTCATAAAGTAATTTACCAGTTTAATGTATGCACCTTAAACAGACCAATGACTTACCACACAGTGACAAGGCCAACGTGGCTTTAATGTGCCACAAATGTAACCCATTCTTAAATACATGCACAAATGCAATTCATCACTTTAAAGTACCATGAAAATATTTCTTCATCTAAAGCATATAGGATTCAGTGTGCTTTTCAGATGTAAAATAGTCCCTCATGCATTTCAAAGGAAGCACTTCATGAAGAGTGGAACGATACACCAAATGGCTAATAGGATCAAGTGAGAGGTATTACTCCTCTGGATTTAGCCAACGTCTGCTCTATGGACGTTAAAAAAAATCTAGTAACAAAACACCTTGCAGACAGTTGTACAGTTATGCAAGACCTAAAAACTGGCGCACCTGTTCTGATCAGCTCCAGCACCCCAATACTCAGCGTCAGCGTCTGCATCAGTGTGCACAGCATTTAAACAACACAATGGGGCAGATTTACAAGCCCCTTTACGCCTCTTTGCGCCGCCGTTGCATCACTTCTGTGACGCAGCGGCGGCGTAAACCTTGCGCCACGTTGTGGCCTATTTACAACGTGGCACATCTAGGGAGATGCGTCACGTTGTAAAGCCCTGCGCCACATGAAACCTGCGTCAGATTTCATGTGGGCGTTACGGCGCAGGGTGGGTGTTCCCTCGCAGGTACGCCTCGTAAACGTGGCGCAGTGAAATCTACAAGATTTGACTGAGTCACTTTTACGGCCATGCTGCGCCATAACCCTGCGCCTGCTTGAGTGACGCAGCATGTTAGGCATAGGGCGCCCCCGAGCCTTGCTGAAGCTGCGTCGCGCTTGCGACACGACTCCAGTAATGCGCCGCCTTTACGACAGGGAATGCAACTGCGCGCAGCATTGTAAATGCGGCGCATCAGTGGTGGCGCACGGGTGGTTTTGCCTGTCGCAAGTGTTCTGGCGCATCGCTGCTGATTTGCAGAGATGCACCAGACCTTGTAAATATGCCCCTTTATGTTTATTACCATATACGGTGAGCAAGTCCTGGATGCCAAAACATGAACCATTGAATGAGCACTTTAAGCCAATCAAGTTTTCAAGACACAGCAGTAAGTCGCAAGACATATTGTTACCATTAATGCGTTTTCCCAGATCTGCTGAATGGAATAATAAGCCCTATAGCTAATGCGTGTTTGAAAAGAGAATGCAGCATAATTAAATGACATGTGTTTCAGAATTCTATACGAGGAATTAGACAACCATTTCCTATTTTGATGGCTATTACTCTGTTGTGCAGCTTTATGATATGACTCATTACACTGCTTGCAAGGAGAAAATTGAGCACTTGTCTTTCCAAGATCATATCCTGTCAGAAATCATTGTAATTGCAACTCTGGCAGCGGAAATATCGGAAACTAAACAAGTAATTGGTTCTGAATACTTAAAGAGCGTTATTATAATAAATCGTAGTTCTATGATTTTTTATTATAAGGCCATTACTAAAAAAGATATAATATTTGAATGGCAAGCGTTTGATTTGTCCATGTCCTTCAGAAAATTGTCTGTCAAAGATTTTAACATTTGTTACAGTAACAACATCTGGCTGCTCTGCTAAAATGGGAACTCGATAGGCTATTTGTACATCATTCCATTTGTCATAGCATAGCATAACAATACAGCGAGTTGAGTACTTTTTGAGAGAAATCTTAGAAGCAAGAGCAGAAATAGACATCCTTTACTTAATATTGTTTCGGACAAACGATGACAGCAACATGGTCCTTAATTTGAAATCCAGAAAATCTGACATCACTTCTGAAAGGATCTATTTATATACAATAGCCCTGTCATATAATTCCTGGAGAAGATTTAGGGCCAGATGTATGTAAATAGCATTTTGTTCCCTATCATCCTAGCATTTTGTGATTCCCTAATTGCAAATCGCAAGGATTCGCAATTAAGAAATCACAAAATGCAATTTTTGAAGGTGTATAGAACACCGTGTGCAATTCCTTGGGGGTCGCAAATGACCTACCTCATGAATATTAATGAAGTAAGTCCCAATTTGCGACCCCGTAGGAATCGCAAAAATCACGGGGATGGTGGCCTGTGAGATCAGCATACCACCATGTCCGTGATTGCTTTTCAATAAAGCAATTTATTTATTTTGTAAAGTAGTCCGTTTTCCTTTAAGGCTTTACAAAACGAAAAATGAAAAGTTATCCTTTCATTTCTTAGGAGCAGGCAGTGGTCCGTGGGACCACTACCCGCTCTTAAAAATGGTTTTAAAAATATTCACAAAGGGGAAGGGGTCCCTTGTGGACCCCTTCCTATTTGCGAATGGATACCAATTACTTGAAGTAGGTGGTAAAATGCGAATGTTTTGCGACCGCAACACTCATACATACCGATGCGAATCAGTATTAGGAGGGACGCCCTAAACACGCCCCTTCCTAATACGGAATCGCAAACCCATTTTGAGATTCGGTAACAGGTTACCGAATTGCAAAAGTTGATTTGCTGCATCGGAAAAGCAATTTTTGCGTTCACAAATGGGCAGATTCTGCAAATTACCCGCTTGTGAACACAAAAATGTGTGATACATCTGTCCCTAAGTTCATAGTGTGGTGAGTTAGCGAATAAGAAAAACGATGTGGAAAAGTTGTTAAATATAATTATTACGGAGGTTAAATAAATACTTTCTATGTACTTCTGAAATTACTTTTTAACTTTGGCAGCGTGGCATGCACTTGTAACACTGCGATTAGAGTGCTCTGACCCCTCTCCCCTCCAACCTCCCAGATAAGTTGATGCTTCCCAGAGCACCTATGCCATTTTTTCACTTTTTTTTCAGAACATAGGCTATGGTGCCTGAAATCCTGTCATAAATGTCTTTAATAAAAATATTCAGATGCGGCCAACCGATCGGACTGCAAAAATCCTCCCGGGCTCCACAAGTTCCAAATTGGAGGAACGGAAAAATGCTCTCTGTTTCAAGCTTTGTGTCACGCTTGCTTCAACCAATGTGGTACGCATGACGCAAATCTCTAAGTTATATTTTTGCAGCCACGCAAAGACACTTTGCTTGGATTTGAATGGCTTAAAAAATATGAAGTAATGCAACACAGCGCAAATCAATGCGCTGCGATACTCTGTGCTAGGAAGGCATTCCATGGGCATTGCGGTGGGTCTTACCACACAACTCCCATGGATTTTTACGCATTCACAGATTTATAGAACCAGATAAACCGGTGAATGCGCCAAAATGATATGCCTCCCAGGGGAGACGTAACGAGGAGAAATATCTTTATTTCTTTTTGTTTTTACCTCTTGCACTCTGCAGCACACATAGAAAGAGGAAAAAGCCTCTCATAATTGTCTATGCGCAGGAAGATGCTCCTTCCTCCACAAACACAATCCTGCCTACAACACAGGCATTTTTGTGGCTGTGCTGCCTAAATGGCACCATTAAGATCAATGGGGTCACCCTGTATCCCTCGAACCTGGGTTAATAGTTATAAAGCTACAAGTGGTTCCGTTGGTTAAGTATCACGGGGAACCAGTTCATAACCTGATTATTTCTTTCACAATCAATAGTGATTTTGTACTAGACTTTTATAAATGTACCACACCTCAGTAAGTTTTTATCGAAAAAATATATATTTATTAAATTATTTGTTTTGATTCTCTATTTTTCTCACTAATTGTGTAAACAATTTTATACAAAAAGATAATACCAATGGGGGCTGTCTGACAAAGAAAACACAATAACAAATACAGACAATTCAATGGGTGACTGTGGATACATATAGTGCAAGTGGGTGACCTTTCAAATTCAAACGATAAACAAAACAATAACATAAATTCTCTGTCCTTTTCAGATCTTTCACTTTAGCTAGTCCTATTTTTTAAAATAATTGCTATAGTGGGCCAGGACATGAGATGGTTGTACGTCGACGTTTCGACAATGTATATATATGTGACCAACTAATGGTCAAGTTGTTGTTGGTGAGAGACACTGGAGAATACAGTATTTAAATAGGTTTGGGAAGCAAGCACTGATGGACTTTGGCATCAATACATGCCGATCTCTAAGGACTGAATACTACTAACATTTTGATCCCACTACCCCCTTGAGGCCGACGAGCACATCCAGAGGGTCACAGAGCTAAAGTTTGAAAAGCTGGTGGATTGATGATCCTTGAATAAGAACTCCTTCCGGGCTCGGAGGAGTTAATATATTCAATCTTGTGAATTCCCAACCACCAAGGGCTGTCGCACTTCCTTCTTTTGTCCTGAAGAAGGCCCTACTTGATGTATCTACAAACACATATAGTGGAGAAGTTTGGCTCAATGATTAGAGCGGCAGACCCTGATGCAGAGGTCTAGCCCGGGACCAGGGTTCAATTCCCCGCCTCGGCGGGTCTTGGGCTCAAAAATTCCACGGACCTGATAATTCTTGCCTCGGTGCCATTCGAATCATGGAGTCCCACTCTGCAACTCTGGGCAATAGCTTGCTTAATCTCCGCAATGGCCCCCACAACGCTAAGGATGCCTGGCCTCTACCTTGGGGGTGCCCAGGAGTGGATGCCTCACAGGGAAAGCCAGGATGGGTTCCACAGCGGTATTTGTACAAGCGCCTTGAGACCCTTGCGGGTGAGTAGTGCGCTATACAAGTATCAATTTACATATATATACAGGATCGAAACGTCGACGTACAACCATCTCGTGTACTTTAGTCATTTATTTTAGAATAGTTTGCTTGAGGAAGCTGTTTTCTTCAAAGTGCAGCTAACAATGCATTTAAAAAAAAATCTATGTTAATGTCTTACTAGCAAAGCTAACCATAACTATATTTTAACCTGTGTTTTGTCAGTGAATTTGTCGGGCTTTATGATCATGTATGAAATCCAACTGCTTCTTTCACCTATCCTGCTATGTACAACCAACTCCTGCCTTGCATTTCTTTTGGCCGTGTGCAGAAGGGATTCCTTTATTGATTGAAATATGCTCTTTGAAAGTATCTAAGTACAACTACCAGGTCACAGATAAAGTGTTACTTTTTATTTTTTATCTCAGTTTAAGCCTTGTCGAATGCGCAGTACGTGTATCCACTATCACGAAATCAGGGCATGCCTTTTCCTCCCATGCCTATTTTTTTAGGGGGGGGAAAGTTTTATTCAAATTTTTTGTTGAAATAAGATTATCAAACAAACAAGCACACTTCCCCCCACCCAACATCCTGAGATTACATATTGCACTCACAAATTATTGAGGTGAATCTTTCTGCTGTGTTCCTCCCACCTCCTCCATCTCAATTGTCCTTCTTGAGGGCTCTGGATGTCTAGCTCCCTGTGTATCATCCTCTCCACACGTGTTCACATTTTTTAGGGCACCCCCTTTCCTCGTATATCATTTTCCCTTGCCCTACACACTTCCATTACCAGTGTTCAGTCTTGGGCATGATGTTCTACTCCATTTCTCGGCAATTTCTCTCTTCACTAAAATACATCCCAGGTTAATGAATCGTCTGTTGTAGGACGTTGCATGGATTCTCTTCATTTTCCCAATAAGACCTGGGTTGTGTGAATACCAATAGATACCTCAGTGATGTGTTCTAATTTATGTAACACTTCTTCCCGGGAGGTTTGAAGCTTGGGCCATTTCCATAATGTTTGAAAGAAGGTACCCTACTTGACACAATTTGTTAGGCACAAGCTACCTCTGGCTCTACCTATTCTATGCAGTAATGCTCGGGTATAGTACATTCTATGCAGTATTTTCAGCTAGACTAAGTAGAAACTTGTCTTTATTACCACTTCTTTAGTATATTCTATGCAGTATTTTCAGCTAGATTAAGTAGAAACTTGTCTTTATGGCCACTTCTCTAGGGAATTGTAATGCATCCTTCCAGTCATCATCCTCCAGTTCCCCAATGTCTCTCTAACAACATGAACGCAACTGGTCAAGTTCACCCTGTGTGTTTCTTATCAATGTGGCATACATGAAGGAGATAGCCTTTGTAGTCATGTGTGTGCCCAGGAATCTTCTTTAGTGTCCTCCCCTGTGGGTTACTCACTTGTAGTGCATGGTGTCATTGCAAGTATTTAAAAATGTACATTGTTACTATGTCATATTAGACACGCAGGTGCTCAAAGGGCACCATACAGTGTGCATCCTATACACCATAGAGTTGGAGAGGCCAATGATATCCCATTTTTTTAATACTAGCAGCCCTGTTACTGGGCCAAGTCTGGTCCCCAACCACAGGGGGTTCTTGGTGTTAGTTAATTCTCTCATCCCATTTATTTTTTCAGCTTATGCTATATTGATATGTAGGTTACGGTTTCTGGCGGGGTGTCAGCTTCCACCCTCCCTCCATTTAATACATGCAAGTAGCCCTTCTGTCCTACTTTCTGTAAAGTACATGGTGGGGACCAGGACGCTCTGGACCCAGTCAGGAGCTTTCCGGCCAGGGGGCCACCACACGCGCACAGTGCTGGGGGGGGCACTCTGGAGCTCGGGGGCCCTTCACATTTTGGGGGCTATAGTTGTGCCACTGCACTTCCCCCTTTTTGATTATCCAGAGTTTAACAGGTAAGCATGAGGTATATCGGAGGTCTAGCTTTTGTAAATGTTGTTCAAGTATTAGGAAGGCTTCTCTTTGGTGTACGACTGTGGTGTAGTTCAGGTACATATTGACTTTCACCCTGTTACCATCAAATGCCCATGCATCCGTGCCTCTTGCAAAACGGTGTCCCTGTCCCGGAAATTAGGTAGTCTAGTGACCATGGCTCAAAGTGGAGCTCCGATCATTTAATCAATCCATTTGTAGAGCTCACTACTCCCTCATGAGGGTCTCAAGGTGCTGGGGGGTGCGGGGGTGTTGCTACTGCTCGAACAGCCAAGTCTTCAGGAGTCTCCTGAAGGCCAGCAGGTCCTGGGTCTGTCGTAGGCGAATGGGGAGGGTGTTCCAGGTTCCAGGTTTTTGCAGCGAGGTGGGAGAATGATCTGCCACAGGCAGCCTCCCAAGGACACTATGGGTCCACTCCACGGTAAGCTATTTTGAGGTTTTGCCGCTCAGTACCAGCCGTCCTCCAGGAGCAGTTCCATTTTAAGACCTTCGGCCCCATTGGGAACTCGCACCAGCCAATATTATTATGGCGGGACAACATCGTTCCAGCGCCCTTATGCAGGTAGTGTTCTCAATCAATCACTGTAGGTCTAACTTGAGCTAGGCTACGATAGACTCTATCCGAGACCCTGTCTGCTAAGTTTACAATGGTTGTCCCTCAGGAGGTTCTCCTTCTGCGTCACCGTATTGATCTTGAGTTCCACGGCCATTTTAGTTTCCTTTATTCCTGCCAATATGGCAACTGTGTGTGTCTCAAAACTCTGTTCAACAGCAGTAACCATCCGCCCTTTATTGTCGTCCTCCATTCCGGTAGTGCGCTCAAGTTGACGAGGTCTGGTGGCTTTCGGGGAGACCATTGCAGCTCCTTCTCTCGAGCCCTGTATCCTCCCCACCTTGGTGTTGTCAAGGCTTGTTAGGTCAGTTTCATGCCTCTCACCAGGCTCCCAAGTTAGGTCACTGCAGTCCTTCTCACAAATTCAAGAGCTGCCACTGAAGGGCACCACAGCACTGCCTGGAAGGAGGTGCCCAGCCCGTTCCGCCCACTAGCAGCCAGTCATTAATCCTCACCCGGGGATCCCAGCAGGAGCCTCCCCGACCTCAAGCGAGATCAGCTGCAGCACCTTGGGCACATGCACCACCACCAGTCCTCTGTATCTCCCTTCCAGGCTATGCTGGCTTATCCACTCTTATCCCACACTGCCCTTCATTACCTGACCCAACTCCTCTGAACTGCCAATGGCCCCAGTACGGCACGGGACACACTTGTGGCACCACAATAAGTGATCTTCCCCCATTCTGGTTGTCCATGTCACAGTTCTCAGCGGGGGGGATGCAATAGTAGTCTGCAGGACTCTCTTGTTTCCGCCTGCACCTTGTTGTTTTGCCTGGTGTGCAGGTATCGATCTCAGGGACCACCATGCCAGGCGGGGCTACACCGCATCCATACAGGAAAAGCGAAGAGGGGGTAATCCAGCTGGGTCTTGTTACACCAGGTGGGCAACACCCTCATGGCTCTCGGCTTCACTGGAGGTGCCTCAACCTTAGTCACCCATCTCCATAGTACCAGGAAGGCTGACTAAGGCATATGTTGTGCAGCCTCTGCCAATTTGCTGTGCCGCGCCTTAGTCCAGTTGACACCCCCAGTGCAGATCTCCCATCCCGATGGGCGACCCTGCAGCCG
The DNA here is from genome assembly GCF_964204655.1 of Triturus cristatus. Lineage (NCBI taxonomy): Eukaryota > Metazoa > Chordata > Amphibia > Caudata > Salamandridae > Triturus > Triturus cristatus. Next base: position 386,041,879 of record NC_140581.1, read on the forward strand.
AAGACACCAACAGTTTGGCCGGCGAGGAAGGAGCCAATCCAGTCTCGGCAATTCCCTGTATGCCAGCATTGTGGAGCCTAGCTGCTAGTGTGCAATGAGATCTGGGCATGATTTGAGGTTGACCACGATGGGGTGCTGGCCGGACACACCAAGTAGATTGGCCCTTGTAGGGTTTGAAAGAAGGCAAATTCAAAAGGTTTCTAAGTCCCTATCTGAAAAAGGACTTTGTTATTTTTCTAAGAAAAAGCTCTTCTCAGTACTCTGGACAAACCAGAAATGTAATCCAATGCCATGGAACAACCACAGGAGTACACTTCCAATGCCTCCAGGACCTCAAGGGGACCACTTAGAGACTCCCAGGGAGTCAGGCAAAGGGAAACAGAAAAGTCCAGTCCAGGTCCAGTTGCTTCGGGTCAGCTGGGATTCTTCTCATGGATGTTCTCATTTGTATGTTCGTGGAGTCACCCAGGGATCAACCTTATGATCTTTGGAGATTTGTCTGTCCTTGGGTTTCAAGTGAAGGGTGTCCAACCTCTTCTCAGAGGTCACAGATGCCTAGTGCAACAGGGCCAGTCTGTCTTGTATCTTTTTGGAACTGCAGCAGTGTTCTAAGGGAGGCTGGGTGATGGTCCAGCTTTGTAGGCGTCACCAGCCTGTGGGTAGGTGGGCACCCTAAAACTCTTCTAGTTCCTCTCTGGCCAATGGAGTAAAGATTCCCTGGCCCTATCGTACATAATTTTGCAGTAGTCCTGTTTGCTTTACTTTCAAGAGGCCCAAAATGCAATGTGTCAAAGATGGGGAAGTTCTTCGGACACACTAAACTTGAGCTCTGTGGCTAGAAGTGGGGCGTTTACTCTAGTAATCCTAGTATCCTCCTATCTAACACTAAAATCCAGTTTCATGTAGAACTTGTACCACAACAAGCCCAGAGACAGAAGTCTGGGAGGACAAAATCAGGGTCCTTCAGCAACCAGACAGCAGATACACAAGAAGTGTGCTAGCACCTTGTTTGCTCTCTTTGAAGATTTGTAATTAGCCATGTGACAGTTCAGGTAAAGAGCAACTTTAAAAAAAAAGAAAATTCCTTAATATTTATCAAAAGTCACACCATCATTGAACTGAGCTTTTATTAACTATTACAAAAATGCTGTTTCATTATTTTTGTGGCTGGTGTCATTCCTGAGATAAAGTGTTAGTATTTTAATCTGTACTCTGATTTTCTACATAGGACAGCAAGCCCTACCGCAGTGAAAATAGCTTTTAGGGCCATGCCACTGCAGGGACACTGTAACCTTATTTTTCTACATTTCTTTCATTTGAAGTCATGTTTTCCTTTGTCACACTAGTGGATTGTACGATAATGCAACAGTCCACAGGTGACATTTAACTTTCTTTATAGAAGAGTTAAATCCACCAACAGGGGTTAGCCAATGTCTTCATGTTTTAGGGGCAGAGCACATACAATAGGCACTGGACAGCATTGCACCAGTGTTCAAAGTCAAAAGACCAGCAATACAATTCAGCAGAAAATGGGATTGACCAAGCAAAAAGGGGCATTTTCTTAAAAATGTGGCCTGTATGTGAAATCCAACGCAGCACATCAGATTTTGGAGTGACAGTGAAAAAGGAATAGGAAAGAATGAAACACTGGAATCTTCTCTGGTAGCCAATTGTAATATAGATGTTAGTTGTTAATCATATGTGAGCCCAATATATGCAGGCCAGAGGATATATACACACCAGGTAGAGAATGGATCAGTGTTTCAATGTAAAATGAAAGGTACATCACTGGTGGGTTCAGTCAAAGGAACATACATTTTTTTATTTGACATTTTTTAAATACAAACGTCAAACCAAGATGGCCACGTGGCTCTGAAGCTCCAGAGAGGGATGCCCAAATAATCGCCATCATGCGTGGATAAACAGAACTGGTGCAGCTCAGATGCTCTGCAGTTCTGCTGTGAGGGAGCCCAAATCGAGTTCGGGCAACTTTGGGGCAACATCATAAGCAGTGACTCTGTAAGCTGCCTGAGGTGCCGGTGGATGGATATGGAAGTGGAACCGGTCAGTGCCAGAGCTGTTGCCTTGTGAGCGTCTGCTCTGGTTGGCTGCGAGGTGGGAGCACATTGCCGGATGACTGATACTTGCAGCCTGGTACTGCCTTTATCAAGTGGTTGGTGTGGGGCATGCACCCCCCAGCCTGGCTAGGATGATCTTAATGTGGGCCCTCTAAGGCTTAATGTAGGCATTTGAGGCCTCCCTCCACTACGATGCTTCCATGAACTCTCCCTCACATTGCTGTACCTTCCTAGCCTTAATGTATTGTTGCGGGAGCTAACTCATTGACCTGTGCAGAGCCGACTGGGCCCATCTTCTGACCCCTCTGCCCTCTAACTGCACATTTATTGGACGTCGGAGCAGTCCTGGTGTTGTGTTACATGACTGGATGTGGCCTCCATTTCTGGGGCGATTCCGCTGCAATTTGGGCCGCTCTCTGCAGTGGATTGGTGTGCCTCTTATGGCTGCTTAGCCTGGATGCTCTGTGGCCCTGCTGAACTACAGTAACTACAGTGGGTCCATTCAACCGTTTAGTGCCACATTCAAGCAACCTCCTTTTCCCTCATCACGGTAAGACTGCCACTTTCTTTTGTGACAACTTTCTTGGCCCCATTTGTCTTTTTGATATATATGGAGGTGTTGAACCTCTCCTTGTTGAAAATTGGTATAGAAACCACAAACAAAAGCAGCTCAATTTTGAGCTAGCTAGGACCCTGCAGCGCCAGCGATTGCCTACCGGCTCGGAGGACACCACTGAGCAAACTATGACTAATCCGCCCCTGGATGGCACAGCCACAATCATGTCCGAGCTCCGCACTGGTTTCAGAGCTATTGATTCCAGGTTCGAAGCCCTGTCAAATCGCTTAGATGCCACGAATGAGCACTTGGAGCACCATAGTACCAGAGTAGAGGGCATGAAATGCCAGATCTTGGAGGTGGGGGACGAGCATTCTGCAACAATGAAGCACCTTGAGTGCACAGAATGCATCTTACAAACCACAGCCAACAAGAATGAGGATTCGGAAGCTAGGTTCCACCGTAATAATTTGCGTATAGCTGGCATTCCAGAGTTATTGAATATCTCCTAACTGAGCTTTTTTATAAGCAGTCCTTTACAGATACCTTTGTAGTTGAGAGAGTGCACAGCACATTAGGGGCCCGCCCAAAGCCCGGCTACGTCCCCACGGCAGATTATTGCTAGTCTCTTCAGTTTTAGAGGTCAGGACATAGCGATGCGCCTAGCTCGAGATAGGGGTCTAATCGCAGTACCAAGCATCCACAATATAACTTTTCCTGGATTACACACTGATTGTTCAAGAGGCCTGGTGCAAGTTCACAGATGTTAAGCGGTCCCTCCAGAAACTCAGCCTGAAATTTGGGATGCTTTTTCCGGCATTATCCGGTATGCCTCCGTTTGGAGTCAAATGGCCGACATCACATTTTCTTTCAACACTCCTGAGGACGATGTGCCCTTCTGCAAGCGCTACACCTCTAGAAAGAGCCCTTTGGCAGTCGGTTCTGTTGTTGCAGCTCCTATGAACTCACCTTCTACATCCCCTAATGGACATGTGTCCTAGGATACCATGCGTGCTCTGTATTGTATACTTTTTGTTCACCTGCATATGCAGTTTATTTTCAGTTCTCTCATAAAGGGTCTCCCATTTTACAGGTTGGCCCGGTTAGTGCTGCATTTCCATTTTTAGGAGAGTGCTTCAAATTATTGCTCATTGACGTTGTAGCTAAGAGCTGATTGATATCTGCTTAAGTGGGTCAAACTGGCATGTAAACCAAGTGAGCCAGGTGATAGTCATGCAAAAAAATGCGTTACTTCTATTGGCAAACTCTTGCTGTCTTCTGTTTACTAAGAGCACATTACTCCAATTTGGAGATTGAGGGCGATCTAGAATTGCTCCTTGTAGTACTTTCTCACTGAGATCCTGTGGGTCTGGCTGAGAAACCGGCCTGTTGGCACCGTTGTCGACCCCCTCCTGACTAAACATAGGATTTTCTATTATTCCGGGTTTGAACCAGTTTCAAGCCTTAGGCTGTATTGGAATTAAGAATTTTCAGTGACCCTTTCTGGCACGTTTACATTGTGCTTTCCTACTCTAGTAGTCTTGGAGTGTCAACATGACAGTGTTCCAGAATTTCAAAGTGTCTCAGAATGTCATTGAATGGAGTTTTGTGCTTAAAAGCATTAAGTTTACCCAAAAGTTGATTTGAATTGAGTTTTCACATTCTCTGTTATCTGATATGAGCCCGGTAGATCCAGATATCTGGTTAGATTACCCTGGACCAGGACCGTACCCGCTGGTGATTATGGCGTACACATGTCATGGTGAGAGCTCCACCAAGCCCCTAGCCTTGCCTGCAGGCTGCTCCAAAACTGCCTTCTCGCATATGTCTCGATAGTCCTATATTGCAGTGTGTGTTACAGTGACTCACTACTCAGTCCTGTGTGCACCGTCGAGACTAGATCCATCCTAGCCCAGCCAGCACCCCCCTCACTGACCATCCACAGCCGTGCCAGTCCACTGCTACCCCACCACCTCAGAACGGTCAGAACTACACACCTTCAGTGACCAAGCACTCACAAAGATCTCTAATACCTGTGGTGCTGGCACCTAGTGGTGAAAGCAACACACCACAAAGGAAGAGACAGGCAGGCAACCAGTGAGAAACAGAATGGGTTGTAGGATTAACCTCTTCTGTCACTGCAATGCATCCCACCAGCTCAGTGTACCATCTTTTTTCCATCTGGGGAGGCAAAAGGGGGTGGGTTAACCATTTCTCTGCTGTCCCATATGTCAAAATGTGCCTAAACTTATCCGATTTCCTCCTATTTGCCATGGGGATGCTCTAGGCACCAGGGTGCGGAAAGGCTTTTGAGGCCATAGGGACATTAGGAATGGAACTGGCCTGATGTCAGGATAGACTAGCTCCATCACTTCCTTTTTTCCCATGGGCTTTCACCCCTCCTAGTGTCAGATGGTGTGTGAGGCCTCCAATCTCTGCCCTGGGGAGGCAGAACGACTTCAGAGGCTTTAGAGGAGGGTGGCAAAGCCTGGGCCAGCCCCTAACCCATTATTTAAAAGCTATTACTGGGTTCAAATGAGGATTCTGTCCCCCCAAGAGAGCGAATGTTAAGATGGTGTGGCCTATAGGGGTGAGGGTAAGGCCCGATGCCTCGGAATGACCAGCCGCGCCACATTTTTTTTATTCTGCATAAAAAAGTTCCATGGTTTAAAGTGGGCTTTCTGCCTCCCTGGGGGCATATTGAGGGAAACTCCAAAATCTGCTCCTCAGGGGCATACAGAGTGTTGGGGCCTTTAGGGGTATGGTACAGCCCATGGTAAACAATGTTTACCATGAATCTTTTTCCCCGCAGGGAATCACAACACGGTTGTTACAACGACCGCGTTGTGATTCCGCATACCATTACTCCGCAAGTCGGAACAACGACTTGCGGAGGGGGGGGGAGGTGTTGGATTTAAAATCCAACACCTTCCCAATTGTCCGCACAGACTGGAGTTGGAATAGTAAATTATACGATTCCAACATCCAGCGCCCCCCTCCGCAAGTCATTGTTCCGACTTGCGGAGTAATAGTATGCGGAATCACAATGCGGTCGTTGTAACGACCGCTTTGTGATTCCCTACGGGGAAAAAGGCTGCGGGATAATAACATACATTCACAGCCCATTCCAGGACAGGGCAGATTTGGATTACATCCTTCACTTACATTCTCAAGTGTGACAGAAAAACTGTAAGTAACATTTTGGGAAGCACTTGGCTATGTCATAGGGACCATTCCTCCTCCCAAAGACCATACCTGATGTATCATCGGTGGATTCCTGTTTGGGCATTGCCTTACTGCAGTGACCCCCAAGCGGGAATCCACCAGGGAGAGTGACTTTTGGAAGGAGGACATCTTTCTCTTTCCAGCAGTACTACTTACATCTTGATCGAAGCTCAGGGTGCTGAGATGTGTCTCCCGAGCACATCTAAAAGTGAAAGCATTCAGTGCTTAAGCGCGCCAATTGCATTTACTATCACTCTGTGTGATGTCACTTCGCTGTGCACACTGATTTCACATAGAGTAAAAAAATCAGCTCTTCCCTCACAGCTGGTGCTATCACCAGAAGTGAAAAGAAAAACGACACCATAAAGGCCTCAATTTTAGAGAAATACAACAGTGCAAAATAGAGAAGCATGAAACTTACAGCACCATACAATCCTCCCTATTCAGTGACTGACCACAAGAGCAATGTCAGCTATGGGATCAGATGGTAGGTTTAAAATGCCAAGTACCAAGATGTTGCCTACAGTATATCAAACCCAACTAAAATGTATTTACCCCTCACCCACATCTTGTGGCAGGCTTCATCTTTGAGTCCATGCATCTAGGATGGAAATTCCTCCTAGTGTCGAGTGTAGAGCCTTCGGCTGAGCAGGGTCTGCTGTGATGTCCTGATTATCTGTGCTTTACTACTCACCCATACCCAAAATGAGTATCAGCTACTGCCACCCCTGTTGGGTTTCTCACTATGTTATCACCAGAGGTGGGAAAAATCCTTTCTATTTTTTTAACGTGCAATAAGCGGACACAAAACTTTAGGCAATTCCTGCTAATTTTTAGATCCGCTGGCTCAGAATTAAAAAACAACGAAATGCAGTCAAAATGCCGTGCAGCACGGCAGTTCCTCATTCTGCGCCGCAAGGAATGCACAGAACGAGGAATTCTTGTGTCATGTGGCACTGTCAGGAACCAGACAATGTAATTATCTATTTTTTTATTTTTAAGCTTAATTTATATTTTAAAAGAGGCATCCAATTAGTTTCACTCCGATACAGTAAATTGGTGCTATTCAATCGTGACGGCTAGTTTAGGGGTGGGTGGAGTTTGCGAAAGTGACTTTCGCAAATAATCACGAAAATGTTGAAAGTCTCCGCAAACATGCAGAAATATCGCGAAGATGCGGAAGTTTTTTTCCCGCCCGTTCGCGGTATTTTCTGTGTGGTCGCGGCTTGCCAACTCACCCATGCGGTTGCTCGCGGGTGCGGCCATCTTGTTTTCACTCTTCTCGCGACGCATGATCGCGAGAAGAAAGACGTGATCGCGCGACCAATAACATTACTGCGGGCGCGAACTGTCGCGAGACAGCGCAAATGGCTACCAACAATCCAACATCTCGTGGAGAACGCGACCGGATCGGGAAAACTTGTCGGCGAACGCGGGGATTCAGGTAAGGCGAATGTATTATTTTACAGCGCGAGCAAGAAACAAATTATCGCTAAGCTGCGGAATGCGGAAATTTTGACATTTTCGCGCTCTCCGCGGAACGCGAAAATGTCAAATTATCGCAATTTCCGCGAGCGCAACGGAAATTTAGCCCAGGCCTAGGCTAGTTAGAACAAAAGCATAATAGCATGATACACAGCAGTACATATGAATATTTTAAATGTAGTTGGGATGGGTAGTGTGTGGGGTCAACTATCTTGTGCCCACCGGAGACGTCATGCTATAGTCTTCCTGTCATGTGCCATTGTAGTTTACATTATGATTGAGCGCTAGGGGGGCTTGAGTTTGTTTCGCATCGTCAAGTTGCCGAAGATATAAGTGGATCCCAGATATTGTGTGGGTGATTTGCTGGGGGCATGAAGTCTCAATATGTGGCCAGGTACGTCTGACAGTGTGCGGCATCTGCAAGCCACGCTTTTCCCAATGGTGCTGATTTGGCGACCCCAGTGAATTGCCACCCTATGCTTGGCCAGCAACAGTGGCATCGCTATTAATCATCGAAGTGTGTCTGGGAGTTCCTTGACAAAGCCCTGTAAACAAATGGACAAATCTGATGTTAGTGGTTCTAGTTTGATGGCACTTATTGTCTTACATCCAGTGCACCAGTAGTCTGTCACCCGCGGGCACGTCCAGGCCAAGTGCTTAAATGTGGCTACCAGTGCAGAGCACCGTAAGCATCTGGTGTCATTAGCCAGGCCCATCAGATGGAGACCTACTGGGGTGCGGCATAGCCTATCCAGATATTTGAAATGTATTAGTCACAGTCTGTAATTTTGGGAAAGGCGTTCAGTTTTGCTACAGCAATATTGCCATTGGTCCGCGGGCATGGTCATGCCCATATCTACCATCCAGGCCTGCCAAGCCCGTGCAGTGTCCAGTGGAGCGGCTATTAGTGTCAGTGAATATAGTTGAGTTATTAATTTGTGCCATGATGATGCTGTGTGGACATATTCAAGCACTGGGTTGGTAGATGGGGGGTCCGGGATTGCGCTGTTTGTGGTTCTGCAGGTTGCTCTAATTTGATAATATCACAAGATGTCCAGTGGCATGGTTTCTCTCGTAGCAGTATTAGTGAAGGGGGGAAGGAACTGTCCATCTGGATATAAGTCAGCGAATATATGTAAACCCAATGCCCTGGCTCAACACGCCATACCTGTTATGTAGTGAGGAAAAAGTAGGGGTTCTCTGCCAGTGCAATAGATGGTGCGTGTAACATGTTGGAGCCTGTCCATCTGCAGATGCCCTCCCACGCCCAGCGCACAAACTCCACCGTGTTTATTCCATCCTTAGGTGCTTTGTACGGCTGGAATAATGGTGCTGTTAGCGGCCAAAGGGGACGACTGGTCTGGCTCCACCGCCAAATGTGGCTGAAACGATGTGGGATGCAGCCAGAAGTGGAGGATACTTGCCTGGGCGCAGAGCACATACAGCTTTAAATCAGGGGCTCCCAGTCTTCAGCGTGCGGGGGCAGTGTCACTATCAGTGTTATCATGACGGAGAGTAACCTTTTTTAAATAACTGTGCCGTAAGGGGAAGAGGCGGTAAAAAAACAATGGTTCGGGTGTGGCCAAAAGGTCCAATAAAAAAGTGATCCTAAGGAGAGCACTTATGGTTAGAGAGTTGAAGATTAATTATTTTAAAGGAGCAAAAAAATAGGATTCAGATGCTCACACAATAAGTGAAAGAGGCGTGACGTGCAGAGTGATGGTGAAGTTTAAAATAACGGCATTGCATTGACAACAATAGTGTAAAACTCCTCAAGCAACTTTATAGAATAGGAAGAGTTTTGTTGTAAAGGGTCAACGGTGTTTCGATCTCAACTGTTCGAGATCATCATCAGGACATATAACGGGTGACCAAGTTGAATTGATGCAATTATTCGTAGCGCAAGGAAGAGCAATTGAGGGCTTCAGAAAACAGCTGAGGGTAGACGAGTTCACCCAGATTAATTCGCTGAAGGTACGAGCGTGAGAATATCACGTGTGTGTAAACTTGAAAGGCAGGGTCAGCTGTATAAATTGCGCTTAATGATTTGCTGCCAATAAGTTTAGTTAAAGTCACTCCCAGTTCATATTTGGAAAGTCTTGGGAGAGAAGCTCAGCGCGTCATGCTGCTTGGGCTGTTCACGTTTAGTGGGCAGAGGGACATTGAGAAATAGATATAAAAGTTTTGGCAAGACCACCATCTTAGCTATTGAGATACGCCCGCCATTGAAAGCGGAAGTTTTTTCCATATCTGGACTTTAGATTCAAGGCACTTTACTGCACATCTGTAATTTGCCCTCCAAAGTTCTTGCGCAGAGGGAGCGCTGTTGGTGCACCAAAAGCAGGCCCGTCTGCACCCATCCGCGTCCCGATCGCGGCCAGCGCCAGCCACGATTCACAAATGGGTAGCAGTAAGTTCATTACCTGGCCTCGTGATTCCCTCCTTGCCTTAATGGGGAACCAGTGTTTAGGAAACCAGGGTGCTAACCTGTTGAGTACTGGCCTCCCATTGCACTGCAAGGCTTGAAATTTTACCTTAGGGGCACGGGGAAGGAACAATCCTGAGTAACGGCATGACCCCGTGCTCTCAGAGGTTGTCGGAAGGCAGGGTTTGAGCCTCTCTGATTAATTGCAGGTCACTCCCCAAATAAGCAGATGATATCTGGCTATCGCTTTTGTATAATGCCTGGGATGTGATGTTCCTGACAGAAACATGGCTTAACAAGGAATCCAAGCCGGCCCTGACCCTGGATATCCCACCTGGCATCCATATTATCTGTGCTAACAGGGATTAAGATAAAAAAAGGGGGCGCTGTTGTCATTATTTTGAAGAAATACTGGGAGCTCTCCTACACGAAATTGAGAAATATGGGCAATATGGAGGGATAACATTTCTGTACGAAGATCTCTGTAACTCTCTCTGGGGTTATTGATATATCGACCACCTGACTGCCCACACAGCTTTACCCCAGAACTTTGCAATCTCATTGCTCAGAGATCATTGCAATATGCCAACTTTATGGCCTTAGAAGATTTCAACCTACACATAGATGATACCAGCTGCCCCCAGGCCTCTCAGCTAACAATGTCACTTAATGGAGCCAACCTTACACAGCACGTGAATGCTCCTACTCCCAGAGCTGGTCATATTCTAGATCTAATTTTTTTTAGCATTCCATCCCCCTTGACTGACCACTGCCTGGTCCCCTTCTCCTTCAGTCTGGAGAAAATACAACCAAGTGGAATTATACGCACCATGTTAACAAGGAACTGGAAAAAGCTAACAGCTCATAACCTAGGCACAGAGTTATCAGTTAGATAGCCACGGTTAACTAACAATCTCAATGATGATTTGTCCACGCTTAACACATTGATCTCTACTGACCAGGACACAGTGGCACCTATGAGATCAGTTAGGTCCCCGAGAGAGTCCCCATCTACCCCCCTGGTTTTCTACTGACCTCAGAGTGGAAAAGAGTAGGTGTAAAAGGCTAGAGTGCCTCTGGAGGAAAAATTATAGTCCAGCGGCCAAACTTGCTGGTCTTAAAAAGACATTTTCAGGATAGTCAGATCCTTTACCAACTTCTGCAATAGAGGGAAATATAGAGCCTTTGCCCTCACTGCGCTTGAAGATATTGGACTTCTTCGATGAAAAAATACGAAAGGTGTATGCCTCATTTATGGCAGGGGCTGAGACGGTAGAGCAACAATCACAGGGAATCTTAAATGCCAAGGGCAGCCTCTCAGAATTTCTCACTATTTCTCTGCAAGAATCACTGACTGAAATTCTGAGATGCAAGTCTGGCTCTCCTGAGGATCCATGTCCACCCTAAGTTAGTGAGGACATTGGGTCACGTGATTAACCCAGTTTTAAATCACATTTGGAATACCTCGCTATCCACCAGCATTTTCCCTGATATTTGGTAACATGCTCTGCTACTGCCCCTATTAAAAAATCCGAACGCTGACCCTGCGGAGCTTAGCAACTACCACCTGATCTCACTACTGCCAGCGATCGCGAAGATGCTGGAAAAACTGGTGCAACGCCAACTCGTCAATTTTATAGAAGCTCATTACATTCTGCATGACACTCAGGGCCAGATGTACGACCATTGGATTTAGCGCCTCGCAATTTGCGACAAATTGCGAGTCGCAAATTGCGAGGCACTAAATCAAATGTACAACAGTGTAACAGACACTCCAAATGTGGTCGTAAAATGCGAGGCTCATCGATATCCATGAGCCACTCGCAATTTGCGACCCCATTGGGAATGGCCAGCCTCACAAGGATGGTGGTCTGCTGGGGTCAGCAGACTACCATGTCTTTGACTGCTTTTCAATAAACAGTTTTTTTTTTAAATGCCTCTGTTAGACCCGGGATCCCTGGTTGGCTGAGGTAGGTACCTTAGGCCAAAAAGGGACCCGCGTTTCCACATCAGGGAAAGGAAGTACACCTTCTGAGATAGCCCCCGCTCACCCCCTTGGTAGCTTGGCACGAGCAGCCAGGCTTATCTTCAAGGCACATATGTAAAGTAAATGCAACCACGCCCACAGCAACCCAATGATGACACCACAAATGGACTCCACACGAGTTTTATAAAAAATGAGTATACATTTTATATAAAAAGATATATGATAAGACCACACAATATAAATCCAACAAATGAGTATGTGTAATATTCCTCCTGGCTGGTTGTTAGGCCAGCCAGCCCTTGTAAGTTCTGGCGATATTAATGAGCACTTCTAAACATTCCACTGTAATCCTAATATAATGTTATGCAGTTCGTAATGCTAGAATCAGGCACTTTGGAATGGAAAAGTAATGCAATGCGTAACCCAACAATCAGGCACCTTGCAATGTAGAAATAATGCACTGCGTAACGCAACAACCACGTACTTCGTTGTGCAGAAATAATGCAATGCGCAATACGCTAATCAGGTAGTTCGTTATGCAGGAATAATGAAATGCGTAATACACTAATCAGGTAGTTCGTTATCAGAAACAATGCAATGTGTCATACGACAATCAGGTAGTTTGTTATGCAGAAATAATGCCATACGTAGTACACTAATCAGGTAGTTCGTTATGCGGGAATAATGCAATGCATAATACACCAATCAGGTAGTTCGTTATGCTGAAATTATGCAATGTGTAATACGACAATCAGGTACTCCATTATGCAGAAATAAGGTAATGCGTAAGACACTCCAGCACCGATCACGGTGCCTTAGGTGGTCCCTACACCGCTCATGCTGACTCGCAGTCAGCCTCTGTCAACAGTTGCCCCCAACAAGGGTATGGTATGACAAAAAGTGCAGCTCCGCACTCCGGCCCCGATACTGCCACTCCCTGGGCCAGTACGGGCTGCAATACGAGCCGAAGCAGAGGCTTGCGGTGCCGGATTGAGAGAGGCCAAGAGCGTCTCCCTCCGAGTCCGCACCCCACCCCAGGCGTTGACACACGTTACCTGAGGGGTACGACCTCACTCTCCTCTCCTCTTCCAGCGACTTGGGCCTCCGATGCAATCTTTGTGAATTGGCAATGGCGGGCTTGGGCGGGCGGCTCAGCTCCTCCAGGGCTGCCGGTCCAGGCCACTACCACTACGAAGATCTCAGGCTGCCACAGGGCACACGCACACAGCGTCGCTAAGACTCCCTTGAGCTTCGGGTGCACGATCACCAAGTACTCCACACGAAGGTCTCAGGCTACACAAAGAACACGCACACAGCGTCACTGAGACTCACTTTAACTCCGGGTGCACGATAATAAGGCAATCCTCACGAAGGTCTCAGGCTGCACAAAGCACATGCACACATCGTCGCTGAGACTCACTTGGACTCCGGATGCACGATAACAAGGCAATCCTCACAAAGGTCTCAGGCTGCACCAAGCACACACAGACAGCGTCGCTGAGACTCACTTGGATTCCGGGTGCACGATAACAAGGCAATCCTCACGAAGGTCTCAGGCTTCACCAAGCACACGCACAGAGCGTCGCTGAGACTCACTTGGATTCCGGTGCACACGAAAACAGGATGATCGTCAGAAAGGGCTCTGGCTGCAAAAAGCACACGCACACAGTGTCGCTGAGACTCGATTGGACTCCAGGTGCCCACGATCACAGGGCACCCATTACAAGGGTCTCAGGCTGCAAAAAGCACACGCACACAGTGTCACTGAGACTCTCCTGGAAACTTTTGTGTTCTTCAGTTTCCGCAACAGGGAGCCAGCTCACCTCCGGCCTTTGTGGATAAGTTACTTCAGGACACAGTACAGCAAAGTCCTTTCAAGCAGGGAGACACAGCACACAGCAAAGTCCTGTTAGCCTTTCCTTGGGTAAAACAGCAAACTGCAGGCCAGCCCCCGAACACACAGCAAGGGTCAGTCCTTTCCTTCAGTCTCTTCAGTTGTTTCTTCCTTGGTAAAGGTTCCTCTTGACCACAAAGTAGCTCCAGTCTTGTTCAATCTTGATCAAGCCATTCTCCAAAGTTCAGGGGCTTCAGCTCTCATAGTTATATACCTCAATTGCTTTGAAGTCTTTGTGCTCAGGGGGGCACTGACCCCTGTTCAAACCAGTTCTGGGTGCCTCGCTGCTAGTGACACCTTCTTCCTTTGATTAGTCGGGGTCTGGATTCTCTATCACTCAGCAAGAGATGGGACAATTGTTTTATGGCAGCAACCCAGGCCTCTTCACCTCTAGGGGCTACTACTTCCCCTACACTCCAGATGCAGGTCAGCCTGTTGCTGTCTCACCTCCTCCCCTGGGTCAAGACATTCCCCAGATCCTATCGCTTTCAAATCCAGACAGTCAATCCACAACCAGGCACATACACACAGAAATGTTAGAGCACAAAAACCCAGCCACTTCTAAAAGAGCTGCTTCTAAACACACAATGCAAAAAGCACCTTCATAAAAAGATGTGTTATTACATTGTGAGTTCAGGCATACTAAACTTCACCTCTCCATCTTAAGCCTTTGGGAAGATAGGCTGGAAAACATATTACACAGCCTCCCCATTCTGTTGAATGGGCAAGATGGCCTTTCAATAGTGAAAAACGAAATGGAGATTATTTCACTGTCAGGAAATGGTAAACACCTTAGTACATGTCCTACCTTTCACATGCACTGCACCCTGCCCAGGAGATACCTTGGACCTACCATAGGGGTGCCTGATGTGCATAAAAAGGGAAGGGTAAAGTCTGGCAAGTGGGTGCACTTATCAGAACAACATGGCAGTTTAACAAACTGTGCGCAGGCACTTCAGTGGCAGGCCGGAGTTCCTTTTTAAGGTACTGGTGTGGATGGCACAATTAGTGCTGCAGGCCCACTAGTAGCATTTGCATTACTAGCCCTGGCACACATAGTGCACTTTACTAGGGACTTTACTAGTAAGGCAAACATACCAATCATGGACAACTATTACTTACCCTGGGCGTAGTTCGCGTAGTAGCACTACGTGTAGCTACGCGAAGAGCACTTCGCACTACGTGAGATAAGCGTAGCACACTGCGAACTGCGTGGTGCGCTGTTCGCGATGATTGCACAGTGCCGGATGCTTGTTCGCACTGTGCAATCATTGAAAATGGCATCTTGCACAGTTCGAGCTGTCGTTTTCTGCCGCTCAAGTAGATTTTTACTCGAGAGGCAGCTTTCTCAATGCGGACTGGTAGTTTCTCATCGCCAGCGGTTGCGAGCATATGCGACCACTCGCAATGAGAAACCTGACCTTCCCGCGTTGAGAATCTCACCGGGAGGTTTATTTTCCACGCTCGCGATCGGCAACTTGATGTTACTGATCGCGAACGAGGAAAAAGTCTCGCCGGGATGTCATTTTGCTCGCACGTGGTCGCCAACTTGAAGTTGAGGACTGCGAGTGAGCAAAAAATATCAACTACGCTATGCTACGCTACGCAATTTTGCACTGTGCTACTTGCAATTCGCGTAGCGCGAAGTAGCACAAACTACGCAAACTTCGCGAGCGTAGCGTAGCTGTACGCCCAGGGTTACCAATTACCTTTATACTTTATGCAGGGACCACTTGCACTTTGACATTGATCAGCAGTGGCAAAGAGCCCAAAGCATCTAAGTCAGTCAAAAATATAGGAGGTAGAGGCAAAAAGTCAGGGGTAATCACACCAAGAAATGCCAGGTCTAACAGCCTCCCATTTCCTTAAAAGAAAACGGGATGCATTTAAAAAAGAAAAAATTAAACGTTTTCATTTCATTTTTTGAGGGCAGGTAGTGGAACCTGGGACCATTGCCTGCTCTTACAAAATATTTTACCCTGCATTCACAAAGGGGAAGGGGTCTCCTGGGCACCCCTTCCCGTTTGCAAGGGCTTTACCACGCTTCTGAGAAGGGTGGTAAACTGCGACTGTTTTGCGACCGCAATTATGGTCGCAAAAGAGTCAAACATACCTGGAGCACTCGCTATTAGGAAGGGATGCCCTCGCAATGCCCCTTCCTAATAGTGACTTGCTATTCCTATTTTGTGAGTCGCAAATAATTTCCGACTCACAAAATAGGAATAGTACATGGCCAACTCATTTTTTTTTGCGGTCGCAAAGGGGTCTGAAACCCCTCTGCAACCGCAAAAACGGTCATATATCTGGCCCTCTGTCTAGTTTCTGGTCAGGATATAGCGCTGAGACTGCACTAGTGGAGGTGGCGGAATCTGCAAGAAGGACTGTAGACGTGGGGGTGTCAGTGATGCTGGTCCTTTTAGATCTGTTCACAGCATTCAACACAGTTGGGCACCCAATCCTACTGGACAGACTCAAACAACTGGGCTTGCGGGGGGTAGTGATCTCCTGGATCCAGTCGTACCTTAAAGACTGCTCTCAGAGGGTCTTTTTCCAACCCCATCAATCGGAACCTTAGCTGCAGTGGTGCAGGGTGCCTCAGGGCTCTGCCTTGAGTCCAAGACTGTTAAACACCTATCTGGTGCCAATTTTCACTCTCATTGCATCTTGGGAAGTGAAGCAGCTGCCTATGCGGACCACACTCAGTTGGTGTTCTCTTTTGCCACTGCTGATTTTTTTGCTAGATTTAAGGAGTGTCTGAAGGATATTCCAAGCTGGATGAATAATAGAGCCGGAGGTCTTGTTCATTGGCCAGGCATCCCCTCCCCCACTGGACTATGGTGGCCAGTAGAAATAGGATTCCCACCTTTACCAGCAAAGACAGCGAAAAACTTGGGCTTCAAATGGGAAACGGATCTTTCTTTCTCGGCCCAAGTCCATCATACATCATCCTCGTGCTTCGGGAAGCTGAGAAGTTTAAGGACATTTTTTAATCTATTACCGGAGGAATGTCGAAGGTCATAGTCCACGCTACTGTGACATCTCGGCTGGACTACGCAAATAGTCTATACCTAGGACTGCCTGCCTATCTGATCAATAGATTACAGATGGTACAGAATGAGGCAGCAAGATTAATACGTCGAGTCTGTTCCGTCACCACATCTCACCCCACAACGGACAACTTCCCTGGCTCCCTGTAGCTAAAAGGATAGAGTTTAAGCCCCTGACTCTGGCCTTTCGCACTTGGCATGACAGCGGCCTGGGATATCTCAGGTGTAGGCTTTGCCTATGTCACCAAAAACACACTCTGAGATCCAACTACCAGCACCTGCTTTGTTTTCCTCACTATGCTAAGTCCAGAATGGGAGGTAGGTCCTCCACTATGGGGACGGACAGACTGTGGAACTCCGTCCCTTCCCATATGCACTTGATCAAATCAGAACGTGAGTTCAGGGAGGCCTTGAAGACTTGGAATTCCAGTCAAGGCTAGAACCTCTGTTGGCCCTTCCTCACCTGCTATGTCCGCGAAGCACCGGGACACCTCTGCTTGAGGTAGCTGTTGCGCTCAACAAATGATATAATTTTTAATTATTATTAAGCAGGGCAGATGGTACACAACACCAAACACCAAGCGACACTGTAAACAGCTAGACGGAAATGGAGAGCCAGTCACACCACCACAGACAGAACTACCTTCAAGGCTGCGCTCAGATGCTATAACCAGGAAATAAGAGCCGCCCATTAAAAAAACCTAGTGGACCGCATCAAAGGAAGTTCCAACAGCTATAAAGAGATTTTCTTGATCATTCAGGATTTCACTTCACCCTTAGCCACTGTCAACAACATCGCTGCCTCCCAACAACTGTGCGACAACCTATCCCACTTCTACCACAGAAAAATTGCAAATATCTACAACAACTTCACACACCCACCCAACCTCAGATAACTTTTTGCTAACATACCCACCACCAACCAAGACAACCACCTGACCAAATGGCCAACACTCACTGGAAATGAGACAGCAATCATGTGGACCATCAACTCGGGCCACAACAGACCATGCCCCCAGACCATCTACAACCTGGAACATCACTGAACAGCACCCCCTGACAAACATCAACACCTCTACAACATCTGCCACTTTTCTGGATGAATGAAAACTGGCAGGAATCAACGACCTGCTCAAGAAGCCCACAGTCGACCAGAATCAATTGTTACACTTTTGGCCCATCTCCCTGCTCCCATATCCAGCCAAAGTGATTGATAGGCCATCAACAAGCAACTTCCAAGCCACCTCGAACTTCACCATCTTCTAGAAAACACTCAATCAGGATTCAGAAAGAAGCACAGCATCAAAACAGCACTCATAGTGGCCACCAACAGCATTCGAATCATCCTTGACCGAGGAGAAACAGGAGCCATCATCCTGCTAGATCTCTCTGCGTCCTTCAACACTGTCTCACACCCTTATAAGAAGACTCTACACCAGGGGTACTCACAAACTTTCTCTCGGGGGCCAAATTTACAGTGTGGTTTGTGGCCGAGGGCCGCACCGGTGAGGGCGGGGGCAGTGGGGGAGGGGGCGGGGCTAGAGCAAAAAAAAAAACTGTGACCATGAGGTTGAACACAGGCCCCTGCAGCAGACGCCTTCGTCCACTGAGCCACCAGACCCGGCATTCACATATCTCTATCTATCTATCTGTCTGTCTATCTATCTATCTATCTATCTATCTATCTATCTATCTATCTATCTATCTATCTATCTATCTATCTATCTAGCTCGGTCTCCCTCCCTCCCTCTATCACTCTCCCTCTATCATTCTCCCTCTCTCTGTCTCCCTCTCTCTGTCTCCCTCCCTCTCTCTGTCTCCCTCCCTCCCTCCCTGTCTCAATCACTTTGTTTGTCTCTCTGTCTCCCTCTCTCTCTGTCTCCCTCCCTCTCTCCCTCCCTCTCCCTGTCTCCCTCCCTCTCCCTGTCTCTCTTCCTCTATCTCTCTCTCTCTCCCTCTGCCTCACTCACTGTGTTTGTCTCCCTCACTCTCTGTCTCCCTCCCTCCCCCTGTCTCCCTCCTTCCCTCCCTCTATCTCCCTCCCTCTCTGTCTCCCTCCCTCTCCCTCTCTCTCCTTCCCTCTCTCTCTCCCTCTCTCTATCTCTCTCCCTCTCTCTCAATCAGTTTGTCTCCCTTTCTCTCTGTCTCCGTCCCTCTCCATCTGTTCTCCCTCTGTCCCCCTCCCTCCCTCTGTCCCCCTCCCTCCCTCTGTCTCCGTCCCTCTCCCAACTTGTCTGTCTCTCTCACGCTGTCTCTCCCTCCACATTTGCTATACACTTTTCAATTCTGGTTAATTCCCAGCAGTCAATCATAATGGCCTAAACACAAGGACCTTTTCAACCATTAGGAATAGGGCTACGTTTTAGAAGCCTTCTAATTGGCTGCTTGCAGTTAATCACAGCAGGCATTACTTTAACTGTCCATGAAACATGTGGGACAGTTATTTTTGCAGCCGTCGGTGGCACGCGGCTGAATTACAGCATGTAGTTTGCCCTTCTCTTTTTAGGAGGTTGCGGAAACAAGTAGATCACATAAAAATAGAGGATTTGCACTGTGAGTCCCATCTGCATTCTGTATGCTAACAGACTCAGGGTATCAGCTGGTATGACATCACATGAAAGCTGGCATGACAGTGACATCATAGAAAATCAAATTGCACCCATGGCACAAGTGAATGAGCTTTGAACACTGTAGAAAAAAATAATGCCACTAATACAGTATGAGTTAGCAATACCAGCAGCAGCTGCAAGCCATGCGTTTCAAAACACTCGCCAGTACTAAGAGGGTTGTTCAGACTCTCTGCTTCAGTAGCTGGAATTTACTTACTCTCTGTCTCCCTCCCTCTCCATCTGTTTTCCCTCTGTCCCCCTCCCTCCCTCTGTCCCCCTCCCTCTCCCAACTTGTCTGTCTCTCTCACGCTGTCTCTCCCTCCCTGTCTCCTGCTCTGTCTTCCCTCTCTCCCTCCCGCGTTAAACTCACCTGCTGCTCTCACTAGCTGCTAATTCAAAGTTCTCACGTACACATACAAAGCTCTGCACAGCACAGGAACAGTATACTTGAACAACTGCATAAACATTCACAAACACACAAAACAAATACGCTTTGCTCCGCCACAGTCTCACTTGTACATATTCCCCGCATCTGCAAAAGCAAAAATCACACTCAAGACATGGAACAACCCCACTCTCGCCTGATGCAGGTGAGAGTGGGGGGGGGCGTGGTGGCGGCCGACGGACGACTTGCTCTTGAGGGGTGAGAGGATGGTGATAGTCGACAGACACAACTTGCTCACCTCCGCTACCCCCAAAAACAGTGCTGCTGGAGCAGACCGCCGCTCCCCACTACGCCTCCCATCTAGGCCACTGGCTCTTAATAGGCTTATCTATCAGTCTAAAGGATTTCTTAGAATCTACTGAATTGTGAAATGGGAACGAAAGTTTACTCGCAGTCTTTCTGGAGTAAATGATTGTATCGTTGTTTCATAATAACACTAGCATATAATAATTCAAAAGTTAAAAGCAATTCAATGAAAAGCATGTGGGTAAAATAGTGCCACCAATTCATAATTATGGAAATATTATACATGTAATCACATAACTTACTACCGCACAAAGAGTGATTGTGTGACTGCATACAAAATTCCAAAAAGTGAAGTTTTTAACTTGTACCTTTGAAAGGCCGCTTTCCAAAAACCGTTTCCCACGCAACGAGCGAACCTCCAGGGGACTGTCTACAGCGCAAAACAGCTTTTTAAAATGTCAGGCCTCCGTAAAATCTAAAATACGAAGAAAAAAGTGAAAAATCAGTGTTTTGTGTCCACTCCCCCCACATGAAGATACATTTAAGGTAAACTATGCTCTCCAAAAAAAAATATATATATTGTTTATGGCCAACTGTTAAGAATAACTGTCAAAAAAACATATGGAGTTCTGATTACCAATATTACCGTGATATGTTTCCGTAGTTCTGCGGAAGCAATATATGTTGCTTCATGATGTCTTCATCTTATACATCAGCTAAGGATATTTTTTGTGGCATCCCTCATACTTTTTTTTAAATGCATATGATCTTTTCAGCTCTGATGCCCATCTCTACTAAAATGAGTGCGACTTGGCCAAGTCTATTTTCCGGTACATAAATGGGATGAAATATGATTAAAAGTAAATACAGAGTGACGTATATATAGGCAACTACCTCTGCCGGTTGATGCATCATTTGAAGTGAATACAGAGAAACGTGTTTTGGTCTAGCCAAGAAACAGCTTCATCTCTCCCTGACACAGAAAAAGGGGCAAATGGTTCACCCTCTTGAGGCATTGGCTGCAATCAGCCCACAACATCAAGCGCCCACTGGCCCACTGATCTGACGATGAAGGCGCACACGAACGAGATGTGGGCGGAGTAGCGTTTCATGTGCAATTTTTGTCAGGACTTCAGGTTTCATGAGTGCTATGCAACGGCAGGTGTCAAACGGGGACTTTCATACTGAGATCCGCAGACTCAACATGTTCAACGTGTGTTGGCACGAATAAGTTTCCTTGAGTGCGTTTCCCACGGGACGGTTTACTACTTTACTTCCTGGGTTCCGCAAGTCACGCAGTAACCGTTGGCAGTGAAGCAAAACATGTGCACCTCCAACTGCGCAGTTCCCAGAATACATTTGTGGTTGAACCATCCTTCCAAGGAGAGAAAGTTACACAGCCGGAGTAAGCATAGGGAAAACAGGCATAGAGATGGTGTCAATGCTAGATTTCTCCCAAGATAACACTTGACTGATATAAATTACGCACAGGCCTAATTGGGCTTGTTTGATATAACATTTAATTTATGGAACTAGTACCCTTAAGAAGTGCTTCTGTGGCAATGCATGGACACTGCCCATTGCAATGCATAGCATTCGGAGCATCCATGTATTGAAATGGAGGGTACTTTGATACCCTTTACACACATTTCCTTCAACATCTTGTACTGGAGATGAAATAAGGTGATATTGTAATATTGCATACATTAACTCTAATGGATTCTACTATCCTCAGGGTGGAAGCCATGACTGCATTAAATATTATCTTCTGTGATGACCACAAGAAATATACATTTGTTCACTTTCTGATAGCGTTGAGAGAATAAGGTAATTTCAGTTTATAACTTTCTGTCATTATAGGAACAGAGGAGAGTCCAGCAATATCACTACATAAGTAATTAATGAGAGAAGCCACCTCAATCTTTTGTCTATGTCTATGCTATCCGCTTTTCCGCTACATCCAAAGTGTTCCTACTATCCCCTAAGTTGTATCTGCTAAAATTGGAAGCACGAAGCAGACACCTGATTCAACTCCTGCTGGTGCGTCACTCGTCGTTCGCTGCACAGGCACAAGCACTCTCACACACAGCAGATTTACAACAAGCATTGGCATAGCCAATAGGTCTCGCCCTTTGGGACCCTATAAGTGTTTAGCCATGCAACAGTTGCATAACTAAACACTTATAAGGTCCCAAAAGCGAGACTTATTGGCTATGCCAATGCTTGTTTTAACTGCTGCAATCTATTGAAGCCTCACGGAGAACATCAAAGCGGCCGTGCGGCCGGCCGCGAAAGTGATCGCGATCAAACATCAAAGCGGCGGCGCGGCCGCGAAAGTGAAAGTAATCGCGGTAAAGCACGAAGTGCGCGCCCGCGCACATGCACTGTAGCTCCAGGCTGACCTGGTAGCACTTTTTGGAGCCCTCACAAAATGTCTCGCCAGACCAACGCATGAGCTGGGTCAGGCGAGACCTAAAAAACGACTGAGTCTGAGCAGTGTGAGAGACTGCATGTACCACTCATCATGCCAGACATTATTAGTTGCATTAGGGCACATGGGCACGATGAATGTGTTCTCTTGTCTCATTCGGAAGCCGTGAAACAATTAAGTTCAATATAATAACTGTCATGCAGTCCTCCTGGGTCATCTCTGTTGTTCTCAGTGTTGGAGGAGAACAATTTGAAGTGATATATTCGGTTTAATTGGCAGAGAAGGGAGGAGGCCACGTGCTCTTTGCCATGGTTTCGCCCTGGTGATCTGCATTAGCGACGGACTGGGTCTGGGAATGACTACATTTCATAATAACAATTATCAAATAAATAAATAAATAAAGTATATATGTACGGGTTTCCCTTTTCCACTTCAAATATTTTGTATTTAGATTTACAATCATTGTTCCCCCTTCTCCTACTACTCTACGTCCTGGTGGTTACTTTATAAGGTGGATTAACTATGAGCAGATTTTTAAAAACAAACAAACAGACAAATCCAGTTATACTCTGACATTTGAAATCTGGGTTAGAGAAAACCAGAAAAAGCTCATTACACTGTATATTTTTAGGTCTGCACTAGAGACAGTTTTTCATTGCACTTACACAAATAAGGGACAAAAGGTCAGACCCTTCACATTTGGTTGCTGTCAGTCATGTTCATTGGTTGACTGAACTGCATGCGTGGCACATAGAAAGAACTATGCAAGTGCCCGGCATTGGGACATAGGGGCATTGCATAGGTGGAAAAGTAAAGAATCCCCCTCAGGAGCACATCTACTGCAATGCCTGGACAATGGAGCATCCATGCATTGCAATGGAGGACACCTTGAAACGCCTATTGGGAAGGGCTTTCACTTTTGTGAATCGGCCCAGGAGCACTGATTGAGAGAGGGGTTCAGGCCCCAACTGACACTGTGTGCGCACAGCACAGTGCACAGAAGAATGAAGCTTCCTTCTCCTCTGTCCCTTAACCACTGCCTGCACTCATGCATTCTCTCACCACAGACAATGCCAGTATCTTCCTCAGCAACCTTTCCTGAGCCTCTGTCACATTATGAATTCTGTTCATGGCCTGACCCTTCTCCTGTTTCCCATTTGCCACTTTCCCTGGTCAAAGTTTTCTGTCATCTCACAACCATGAAAGGCAAAACATGCACAGCCACGGCAGAAAGGAACAGGGATATTAGTATTCTTCTTAAATGGCATTCAGTCTCCAGTCTTCTCCTATGGGGCTCCATTCACTACTTTGCCTTATACATTGGAAAAGCACAGTCAAATGTTATTCTATTTTCAATTAATGGGTGATTGCCAAGATGAACTGTCAGCCTCTGAATCAGTCAATAAATCAAAATTTCGAGAGTGTGGCACTGTCACCTCCTGAGGGTATCTGGGTGCTAGGATGCAAGGTCTCCATCGAAAAGCCAGGTCTGGAAGAAACGGTGGGAAAATGGAAGAAATGAGCAGAAAAGGCAAACCAGAGGGCAGAAAAATGAGTGAGCAGAAAAGGCAGAACAGAGGGCAAAAAACAAGCAGAAAGGCCAAACAGAGGGCTGCAAAATGAGCAGAAGAGGTAAAACAGAGGACAGAAAAATGAGTGAGCAGAAAAGGCAGAACAGAGGGCAAAAAACAAGCAGAAAAAGCCAGAGGGTAGAAAAATTAACAGAAAGGGCAAAGCAGAGGGCAGAAAAACAATCAGAAAAGGCAAAACAGAGGGCTGAAAAATGAGCAGAAGAGGCAAAACAGAGGACAGAAAAATGAGTGAGGAGAAAAGGCAGAACAGAGGGCAAAAAACAAGCAGAAAGGCCAAACAGCGGGCCAAAAAATGAGCAGAAAAGGCCAAACAGAGGGCAGGAAAATGAGCTGAAAAGGCAAAACAGAGGAGAAGAGGGCAAAACAGAGGGCAAAAAAACAAGCAGACAAGGCAGAACAGGGCAGAAAAATTAGCAGGAAAAGGCAAAGCAAAGGGAAGAAAAATTAGCAGAAAGGGCAAAATATCAAGAAGCACGCAGAGCAGGCACAAACAGAGGGCAGCAGGTAAACAGGCAGTATAGGGTAGCAGACAGCAGGCAAGCTGGACAGGAGAACTGACACAGGGGGAGCTGGCCAAGGATTTGGTCAATGGGGTCACGCTATGGCCTACATTAAGTAGGTCCTGAGGCATGTTGAGGCGCTGGGTGATGGGATGAGGGAAACTGAGGCTGGAAGAAGAAACAGGCAGAAAAAAGAAAGACCGAGGGCAGAAAAAGGAGCAGAAATGGCAAAACAGAGGGCAGAAAAAGGAGCAGAAAAGACAAATCAGAGGGCAGGAAAGGCAAAACAGAGCAGAAGCGAGCAAAACAGAGGGCAGAAAAACAATGAGAAAAGGCAAGACAAAGGGCAGAAAAACAAGCAGAAAAAGGCAAACCAAAGGGCAGAAAAATGAGCACAAATGCCAAAACAGAGCAAGAAACAAGCAGAAGTAGCACAAACAGAGGGTAGCCGGGAAACAGGCAGCAGACTGCAGACAAGCCGGACAGGAGAACTGTCGCAGGGGGATGTTGGCACAAGGAAGTGCTTCAATGAATGAATCAATCAATTAATGTTTGGATAAATAGAGTGACTATGTTAACTGAATCATCTCAAGGCCCCCTTCTGGTTATCTGGTGTATGAATACATGGCTGAATGATTAGACTTGAGCTAACTAAATCCCGTCAAACCACATCCTGGCAAGATTAGCAGTCAATATTACGGTGTGTAGAGAATAACTGTTAAATAAACTGTTTGGCATCACTTAGTGCTCACTAATAGAATTCATTAACAGTCACTCCATTTCCTAATAACATTCACCCACACCCAAATGGTATCATCCTTTCTAACACAAGCTGGACACACACTAGTCAACAGCACACACCAGCGCAAGTTAAATCGTTGTTTGCTCACCACTTCTGAAACCACTCAACTTTATACTTACAATCACCGATGTTTTACCATGTGTGTGTATTGACTGCAATATTTAGTCATACCACCAAGTTATTAACATACATATACCTATCTAATTTCAATACCGCTGACACATTTTGCTAACTAAAATAACCCCACCCATACATTTGCCATGCCACCTATTAACCAATCTTAATCAAGGTGAGAATCCAGCCAGGATTAAGGCTGTCTGATAAATTGCAGATCTCTGCCGAAGCATGCAGAGGATATATGGCTCCTGCTAGTTAATAAGGACTGGGATGCCGTTTTCCTTACTGAAACATGGCTGAACTTAGATTCTGTGGCATCAATAGCCCTAGCCATCTCCAGTGGCTTTAAGCTGTGCCATGCCAATAGGGAGAGTGGAAAAAGAGGGGGGTGGGGGGAGTTGGCATTATTTTTAAAGACTCCTGGGTTCGAGCAGCCTCAGGTCCTCTGAATCTGAAGGGGATAGAGGGTCTGAACTTCTGCTTGCAAATTGATCCGCCAACCTCCTTTTTTGGCATCCTTGTTAATAGGCCACCGGACTGCGCTCCTAAGATCATCCAGGAGTTAAGCAATTATATTACTCAGAAATCAATAATATATGCTAATTTCACTGTTCTAGGGGCCTTTAATTTACATGTTAATGATGCTACCTGTACCCTAGCAGCTCAGCTCGTATTGTCTTTAGGGGGGGGAACCTCATCCAATATGTTTTAGCCCCGACACATAAAGCTGGTCACACTCTGGATCTTATATTTTCCAACATAGCCTCGATTAGCACACTACCCCGATTAAATTAACTTGGTCAGACCACTATCTGATTCCATTTTGTTTTAGGGTGGACAGACTTGGCCAGAAGAGAGGCAACCAAATCTATATTAAACGTAGCTGGAAAAACCTGACAGTGGAGATGTTGGACCCCATCCTACAGGCCAGCCAACCACTATTTTCAGCTGACCCTAGTAAAGATGCCGTGGCTTTTAATCACTGGATCTCGACAGCTGTTAACTCTGCGGCTCCAGCCAGATCTGCCAGATCAGCAAGGTTTGCTCCTTCTGCCCCGTGGTTAACGGAGGCACTTAGGTCGGCAAAGAGCAAGTGTAAAAGACTGGAACATCAGTGGAGAGCAGGTTACAGTGAGTCGGCCAAGGCCACCTATAGAACAGCTTTGAAAGAATTTCACAGCCGTATTAGGGCAGCTAGGAGGGAATTCATGACCGACTGCATCTACAAGACCGATAATTCTACTAAGGAGGTGTTTAAAGTGGTCCAGTCCTTCCTTAAACCTAGTGCCATAGAGATTGCAGTTGAGCCATCTCTTGCTCTGTGCGAATATAGCTCCGATTTCTTCGACAATAAAATTCGGGAGGTATATAAATCATTCTCTGTCTCGGTGGAGACAGAGAAATGTGACAAGAGAGAAGTGCAAGCTACTGAATGGTCTCTTACAGTGTTCACTATTATTTTGCAACAGGATGCCTTGGCAGAAATTTTGAAATGTAAATCAGGGGCACCTGATGGTTCTTGCCCCCCTAAATTATGGAAGGGAATGGCTCATTCCCTATCATACACTCTGTCGTGTATCTGGAATGCCTCCCTGTCATCTGGCATCTTTCAGGATATTTGGAAACATGCCACTCTCCTCCTGCTGAGGAAAAACCCAGCGGGGCTCCAGGGGATCTGACCAATTATAGGCCCATCTCCCTGCTAGCAGCTCTGGCTAAGATGCTGGAAAAACTGGTGCAGAGGCAGCTGACCTGTTTTATTGAAAGGGAGGGTCTCTTACATGACACTCAATCTGGTTTTAGGGCAGGTTTTAGTACAGAGACAGCTCTCTTGGAGGTGGCTGAGGTGGTAAGACAGGCAGCTGACTCAGGGGCATCCACGATGTTGGTGCTCCTGGATTTGTCAGCGGCATTCAACACCGTCAACCATTTCCTGCTGGCTGGGAGACTGCGGGAACTGGGGATTGGTGGTATGGTTTTGGCCTGGCTGAAATCCTATTTGGGTAATCGCACACAGAAGGTTGCTCTCCAACCATTTCTGTCCAAACCAAAACAGCTCTGGTGCGGAGTTCCCCAGGGGTCAGCCTTGAGCCCCCTTTTGTTCAATCTGTACCTGGCCCCATTGTTCTCTCTGATAGCCAACTTGGGGGTCAAAGCGATCTCCTACGCAGATGACACCCAGTTGGTCTTCACCTTCAAAGAGCAGACCGAGGCCACTTTCAAGAATGTCAAGGGATGCTTAAGAGACATTGCGCTATGGATGAACTGTAACAAACTTAAGCTGAATGCGGGTAAGACAGAGGTGCTGTTTATTGGTAAAGAACCACCCCCGGCTCCAGGCCTTTGGTGGCCTACAGAAATGGACCCTCCCCCTTCCCCGGCAGTTGTATAAAAAACCTAGGAGTGAAGTGTGAGGCTGACCTTTCATTCTCAGCACAGATACATCAGGTGACAGCTACCTGCTTCTGCAAATTGAGGAATTTAAGAAATTCCTGCATTTGCTGCCAGAGGAATGCTGGAAAAGCATAGTACATGCCTTAGTGACATCTAGGCTGGACTATGCTAATGGCCTCTATCGGGGCCAACCAAAGTATTTGATCAAGCGCCTGCAGATGGTGTAAAATGCGGCTGCGAGTCTGATTAGGCGAGAAATTTTTCGCGAACATGTCTCTCCGCAATTAAAAGCACTTCACTGGCTCCGAATAGCCAGGAGAATTGAATTCAAGGCCCTGACACTGGCATTCTGAGCTATTCATGGAACATGCCCGAACTATCTAA
The DNA here is from genome assembly GCF_964204655.1 of Triturus cristatus. NCBI lineage: Eukaryota > Metazoa > Chordata > Amphibia > Caudata > Salamandridae > Triturus > Triturus cristatus. The sequence goes on from NC_140581.1 coordinate 386,070,096, forward strand.
AACAAAGATTACGTGGATATAAGCAGGCTAGATCTCCGAGGTCCAACTCACAATTTTTACTGTGTATTCCCCGCTTCAAGAAAGCACGCATGGGGGGCAGATCCTTTACGCTTGGAGCAGCAAAACTGTGGAATTCTCTGCCAAATAACTTCTGTTCCATAGAAACTGAAACCCTCTTTAGTAAAACGATTCAAACCTGGCTCTTTGCGGTGGACTAGTGTCCGGAGAACGGGTTTCTTTTTCCTTCTGCTACTGCACTACTGATCTCTTCAGCGCCGGGACACCTCTGTTTGAGGTAGCTATTGTGCTTTACAAGTGTCCGTATTATTATTATTATTATTATTATTAACCCAGATGCTCACACCACAAAATGAATCATTGATATCACTCGGCTTCTAGCAACACAACTCAGCAAAGCCATCCACCCACATACTCACACCAACAGCCACCAATCACAAAAATGTTTGCTTGTGCTCTTTTCTCACCATCAATGTTTTATAAAAATCACTTAATCTCAACATCAATGACATAGTTCACAATATTACTCACTTGCCACCTTACACATTCCCCCTGGAAAACATTTGTAGCATTATTTGGCCCCAATCCCCAGCATGCTGCTTATATCATTACTCACCTTGGGTCAGGCCTTTCCATCTCATGGTTGTTGACGTTTGGCTATGCTGTATGGGGGCTTCATGTGTGACAAGTGTGGGGCTTTGGGCATACATTTTATAGGAGTGGAAACTTGAGAGATCTGCATTAACTGAATATTGATTTGCCATATGAGGACTGAGCCTATAATAAAAGTGGAATACCAGATGAGGGATTGTTCTAATGCCTGCAGGTCTGTGTGGCTGCTGTCTAAAGCTTCCGACTGTCTGGTCGCTCACTCATTATCGCATTTCCCCATGTCTCCCTGTGCCCATGTTTGAAGATCCACACATATCACAATTTACATCACCTTTGAAAGGTACAAGTATGTTGATGTAAAACCAGCCTCAACCCCTATTTAGAAAGTCAGGAAGAAAATAGACAGGGATTTAGGGCTAAAATGCAAAGTAACAACGAAAGAGGAAGGGCAATAACACGACTGATCCCCTCGAGGGAAATTGTGTAAACCAACGAAGTCAGTGTAAATCTCAAAGAATGCACTTACCATCCGTAGAAGCACCAGTCTCCAAGGTCAGAGCCTACCCAAATTATAGGGAGGAAAACAGACCTGCGGAGGTAATACAGATTTTGTATGAAAAGCCCTCACTCACCAACCTGGTTGGTGACATGCTTCATCATCGGGCCCCACCGGGCATGGCCGAGTGCCATCCCAGTGTGCTACAACGCCAGGTTACTGCGGAGCGGGATTGTGTGTGGTGATAGTGAATTTAAAATTCCCAATTGAGTCAAAAAAAGTATTTTATTCGTTTTGCTAATTGGAAAATTAAAACATAATAAAAAGGAGTGATGGTCAAAAAAATAACAGACCGGATTCACTCCGTGGCGGTCAACATGTTTCTGCCTTTATGTGTAGTTTACAGGCTTTCTTCAGGACCAGAGTGGAAGTGTGGGTGCCCCGGTGGTGTGAACGCACTAAGGTTCACCCTCCCGTGGGCTGCTGTGTGAAAAATAATATAAAACACAGGGAAAAATCCGCCAAAAACTATAATGGTGGAGAGAAACGAGTTTATTTGTGAGGCTAGACTGTTCGTCGCCTCAGGGATCCCGGGGGAGAGGTGCGAGCAAATATGGCACACCGCCCTCGCTGCTCGGCACCCGTTAGGAACCTACACCGCCTCAAGCCACCGGTGGCTTGAGGCGGTGTAGGTTCCTAACGGGTGCCGAGCAGCGAGGGCGGTGTGCCATATTTGCTCGCACCTCTCCCCCGGGATCCCTGAGGCGACGAACAGTCTAGCCTCACAAATAAACTCGTTTCTCTCCACCATTATAGTTTTTGGCGGATTTTTCCCTGTGTTTTATATTATTTTTCACACAGCAGCCCACGGGAGGGTGAACCTTAGTGCGTTCACACCACCGGGGCACCCACACTTCCACTCTGGTCCTGAAGAAAGCCTGTAAACTACACATAAAGGCAGAAACATGTTGACCGCCACGGAGTGAATCCGGTCTGTTATTTTTTTGACCATCACTCCTTTTTATTATGTTTTAATTTTCCAATTAGCAAAACGAATAAAATACTTTTTTTGACTCAATTGGGAATTTTAAATTCACTATCACCACACACAATCCCGCTCCGCAGTAACCTGGCGTTGTAGCACACTGGGATGGCACTCGGCCATGCCCGGTGGGGCCCGATGATGAAGCATGTCACCAACCAGGTTGGTGAGTGAGGGCTTTTCATACAAAATCTGTATTACCTCCGCAGGTCTGTTTTCCTCCCTATAATTTGGGTAGGCTCTGACCTTGGAGACTGGTGCTTCTACGGATGGTAAGTGCATTCTTTGAGATTTACACTGACTTCGTTGGTTTACACAGGGATTTAGGGCTTTCATAAACTTTAAAAGATATAAATGAGATCAAAGCGACCACGGAAAGGAGTTTCATTGAAGAAATGTAGCAACTAAAAAAGCTCTACCGCCAATGGTGGAAAGGAGAACTGAGGCACCCTACATGGAAAAAGAATTCTCAGACCGATGGCAGCAACTCGGTTTATAGAAACTGAAACATTGGGACAGAGGCAGAGAGTGGAAGTCAAAAGGGACTTTATGGACTAGAACAGATTCTAATACCAGTCTTAGTTTCAAAGGGATCCGGTGAAGGGAAGCTAAGACAGGACAGATACGGGCAGATCTCTTAAGTTTAAGTGTAAAACTAGCTGTCCAGTTTTGAATTAATTACAGCTTATACAAGGCCAGTGGTGACATCGCAGGACAAATATCACCAGAGAAATCTAAATGAGCTGAAAGAAAGTTTTTCAAAATGTAAACCTTATGTGAAAACGAAAAAAGATTTATGGTCAGTTTCAAAATGCGAAGTTGGACATGCAGGAATTGGAAACAGAATTGATTTGATTCAACAATGCTAACGACAAGCAACATTTTACTTCTGAATTGTTACAAATGGCACTCGTGAAGGTTTGTCTCCCAAGTAGGATGGTCAAGTGGAAGAATCCGAAATGGTCTGAAGAGACACTTCTGTCTTACCCCCCCCCCCCCCCCCCACACACTTATCTTCAGTGCATTCCGCACAAACATGACTTGACATTTTTGCAAACCATGGTGTGAGTTGATAGCACTGAGTATTGTCAGCATACATGAACAATTCCCTCCACCTTCCCCCCAGACCCACCTATGGGAATGCTGGTTTTAGGTTTATAACACTATCATACACTTGGTGAAGAATATAAAATAATTGATTAAAATAAAAAATATATGTGTTGGAGTGCTTGTGTTAAACTCAGCACCTGGACGTTGCTCTGAATCACGTCCCAGTCCTTCAGTTTTTGCTTACTATGCTGCTATAGGTAGGAAACAACCATATGCAAATCTTTCCCTGTACAAACAGCCCATCCCAGGCACTTTCAAGGGCATTTGCAGCCTTGTTTCCTCTCATGATTGCACTTGAAATATTAGAGTCTTTTAAAGATTTCCTTAGTAGCAGTTCTGATTAATACATCATTGCGACAGAATATGTACTTTTGTGCCGAAACTTCTAATCATGATATTAGCTTGGTGGGATATTGCTTCTACATTAGATTTACCTGCTAGAGTGTAAAACGCAACTTTAATTCAGCAACCTTCAACACTCATTGCCAGGACTGGGTTTGACTCAAATAGAGCTATCCAGGCATTTGGTTCATCTTACTAGAAATTCCAGTGGAATCTCTCGCTATAGCCATGCAAGCGATGAGATATCAGCCTTACTCAAGCACGTTCCTTTTCCTGGAATTTTGTCACAGCCTTGGCCTGTGAACTCTTTCCCTGATTCCTATGGAATGAAGATGAGATATTGGGGCGCTCTGCTTCCTGTTTCTCCTCCTTGCTTGCTGTCGGGCTCTCTGTGCCTGTTAGTGCATGTGATAATGGGTTGAAACTCAAGTGGGCACTGCTGCCAACCATGGAGGTGGTTGCCCCACAGAGCTGTGGCTGGTTGTGTACAGGTGAAGTGACAGGCTGTTGGCTGAAGTTCCTTGTCTGGTTTGAAGGGATCAAAGTCTGACAAAAGCTAACCGTAGATTTGCAGAGAGTCTGGTTTATTAATTTCGATGGAGATACTTTATTCATTGTAAATATCTCCAGGAGGAGGTATTGCAAGTCCTCTCTGAGACTTTGGAATCCTGCTCAAGCTCAGCTTGTGGAGCTTGTCTTGGCAAGAAGCCATCTAGAACACCATTTTTTTTACATGTGTTCATTTGATTTTCATCAGAAACAACATAATATAATGCATTAGAAGCTGGTGCTAACATGGTTGGCACTGAAACAATAGAACTGCAGTTCTTCACCTTCTAACTTCTGTGGATGACCACTGAATCATTCCTGGAATCCAGGAGCCCCCAGTGAGGCATCATTGAACCCCGGGACCCCTGAACTAAGCAATGTTTATGATTTAAATCTCAAAACAATACACAAGAATACATCAAACAAATGCTCAAATATTGGAATATTTTGTATAATTTGCAATCAAATATTGAAAACAATTCACATTTCAATTGTGCTGCTTTATTTGTATAGACTTTATTAACTGGAATTTAATATTATTTAATTTTGCAAAATAGTCACTGATCCCTTGAGTAGGCCTCACAGACCCACCGGGGGTCCTCAGACCAGAGGTTAAGAACCACTAATTAAGAACATATATCACGTCACTATATCGAATATTAGCTGTCACGAAACACCCTGCAGCATTTAAAGCTTTTGGTCTTCTTTTTCGCTGCAATATGCAAAGCAGCATACCAAGCCTCATAAAGCACCATTACAGAAAGTAATATAACCCAACAGGGCTACAAGCGGTACAGTTGGGATAGCCATCCCGTCACATCAATGAACACCCCTCACCTCAGCCCAAAGGTTATCAGTTGGCAAGCATTGCCACGCCAAGAGAAGAAAGCCTGCCTCTTAGTCTCTTCATCTAATGCAAGGATCTCCAACGAGTGCTCTCCAGCACCCTCAAGGTAGACCTCAAAGGTGAAGCCAAGCCAATCTCAGTTAGTCTGTTCATATTAAAGAAGGCCACACTTCCCGTTTAAAGACCATTTAGAGCATCCAGCAAAACCAATGCAGGGCCTCACAATAACACTCAACCTTACTCTGTGTTGGCGTATGGGGTCTCCCACATGACCATCTTTATCGACTTTAAATCTAGCTGATAAGGAGATTGATCATGTTATATGCCCTGTTCTATCAGTCGCACCATGTGTGACACATGTGACATCAAAGAATAGTGGCAGCAGTAACCAATGCTGGCCCACCAAAGTATGCGAGCAGAGTACGTCTCCAGAGCAGAGAAAATTAGAAGAGAGTGTGTATGAGAGAGAGTGTGTGTATGTGTGTGTGCATGCGTGCGTGTGTGCGTTTGTCTAACAGTGTGTCTCTCTCTAATAAACAGTGTTGTTTCCTTGAAGCTAAGCCTGGTGTCAAGGACTGCCAAATGTGTATGCTGAACCCCATCATAAGGGTTGTATCTCTGGCACAATTGTGTCCATTCATGGGATAATTGTGCCAAATCCATAATAATTGCCATCCTTGCCTATTTTGAGCATTTTATCTAGTTTTGCCATACTTGTTGCTATCATTGACATATTAGGAGCACGGCCGGCCTACTTTATGCCATAATATAGACAGAATGGCGACCGCTTCTCGCATTATAATGGCCATGACTGATATATGGTGGATATACAGCCCGCACATTGGAGGCCCTAGTTAATTGGTGGGCATTATTGGCATAAAAGAGGCATTATTGGTGATATGGTGCGCTCCAAGGACTAGGATTGTAATACCTGAGTATTTAAAGCAGAATCTGTCCATGTCAGCCATTTTTTCATGGTAGTACTCAATTAAAATGACAAGCTAATGTTTGGGGGCTGTGTATTTTCTAAAAATAAAGGCAAAAATTGTGTTTTTTTCAGAAAAGGTTATTCTTCTGTGTTAGAAATGGGATTTCTGGTTGACTAGGGCTGGCGCCAAAGCCAGGCAGAAACCACCACTCTAGTCAGGGCTGGGGAGTTACACGCCAAAGATAACCCCTGCTCACCCCCTTGGTAGCTTGGCACGAGCAGTCAGGCTTATCCCGGAGGCAATGTGTAAAGCGTTTGCGCGCGCACACAGCAACAACACCCTAGGCCCACCACAAAAGGAACTCCACACAAGGATATATATAAAAATAGACTTTGTATTATACCAAAACACATTAGATAATATTCACACAATTTACACTGTGCCAACTGGCACTGGGCGGAATTTACAGGGGACTATTTACACAAGGCAGGGCCACATGGACCACTGTCAGAATTAGCACAAATCACCAATTATAACTGTAGAAATGTAGAACAAATAATAAATCCAGCGCACAACCAGTAACCACTGGTAAAAGGTAAGTACACCCTACGCAATCCTAACCACCTTAGGCATATATCACGCAGGGAACCTTGAACTCACTAGCATAATTGCTACTATAAAACACAATCTCCTATGCATAGACACAGCTAGGAATAAAAATAACATAAAGGCAATGCACATTGCGCAAAAGTACACACGTAAAAATAACCATGCACCCTAGGTGAGGGCACAACACAGGAAAACTGTCCCCAGGCCAACTTGGCCTCTCAGGGGCTCAAACGCCCTTTGTCCAAAATGTCAGGGCTGGGCTGCGCAGGCAGCCAAGGCAGAAGGCGCAAAAGATCAGGCCTAAACGTTGCAGCTGCCCACTACTTGCTGGGCAGCTGTGCAGGCCGGAATGTCTAAAAGGAGACCTGGGCTCTCACTGGCCCGTTAACCAACTATGACCCCCGTTGGAGCACACAGGCTCTGAACCAAACACTGCGCAGCGCTGGAGCCACCTAGGCTCGGGGAAAAATGTGTCCCCCAAATGTTGGAGCCTCTCTGGGCTCTAGACTAAGAATGCCCCCTTCGATGGAGCCCCTCTGAGCTCTAAAAGAATAATGCCCCCAACGATGGAGCGGTCCGCTGCCCTGCGGGACCGCTCAGCCTCTGCCTCTGCCTCCCCCAACAATAAAGGGGCCGCTGGCCAGGTGCCACTCACCGGGGTTTAGGCGCAGGTCCCAGGCACCGGTACTGTGCCCCGAGACGGCGCTCGCAGGGACCTCTCTTCAGCGGTGCTCCCTGGGTTCTCAGTGATCGACAACCCGCGTGAGAACGTCCCGGTTACCAGGGGACGCCTCCCGCTGTACTTCCTCTATGCATCAGAGCAGGACGAGCCTCCCCGTTACCAGGGATGCTCCGGAGGCGGGAACCAATCCCAACGCGGCTCTGGCCTGACGAGCCCCTCTGTTGCTAGACGATGCACCGCGCTGAGTCCAATCTCAGCGCGGCTTTCACCTGACGTCAGCGCTGGCTGGGAACGGTGCTGGCGAGGCCCCCGGGCCGGCGGCGGTGATTTCTATACGGGGTGGGCTCCCGTTTTCAGATAAAAACAAACGCGGGGTGGGCACCCGCTATAAATCAAGTTCAGATAAAAACAAATGCGGGGTGGGCACCCGCGAGAACGATAAAAGCAGCAGGAGGCGGGGTGAGCTCCCGCTCGGTTCTCTTAGCGTCGAGATGCAGGGTCGGCCCCTGCTCGATAATTAGCAATTGCGGGGGGGGGGAATCCCACACGGTGCAGCTTCGTGCTGCAGGCAAATCAGGAGCGCTTCTCCTCTTGGGCCACCAAATAAAGCACTCACCAGGCCATAAAAATAGGTCGCTCCCCAGACGCTAAACACAAAGTCAAGAGGGCGAACATGTGGAGAGCTTCCCCAAATACAAGGCAAAGTTCTAGGTCCAGGGAGAAGTCCTTCAGGATGCAGGGGGGCAAGGGCTGGGCCCAGGGGCCAGCTCACAGGGCCCTCCAGGCAGGGAGGCAGTCCCCAGGGGCGGTCCTCCTGGCGCCCAGCAGCAGCAGCAGGCCCCCCTCCAGTTGGGATCAGAAGAACACTTTACATGGGGTCACAGCCCCTTTTTATATTCACATTTCCTTTGTTCTCAAGGTACAGGGAAGGGGCGAACCAGATCCAACTGGTTCCTCAGCCCCTCTCCCTATTCACAGGACAGGCTAGGGACGTCAGTTGCACCACAGGGGGCGGAGCCAGCATTGTGTGGGGAAAGCCCAGCCCTATTCAGGTCCCAGGTGTACTCCTCCCTGCCATCAGCATGCAGATCTCTCCATTCACCACCGGGGCAGACCCATCCTGACTCCTGGAGCCAGGCGCACCAGCCAATCACGAGCCAGACAGTCACTTCACATTTATTACACAGACATGCTAGCTTCTAGAAGTGGCACTTCTACACTAGACACAGTAACGCCGCACACATCATCGCGCAGCATTCAATCTCACGAGTTCGCACATACCAAACTCGACCCTGCACACCCCATGCATCAGGAACTACCATAGACACACACATTCCCCATGCATTCCTATGAGAGGGCAGGTCAGTCTCACTAAATGTAACATAGAGCGCACGCACTTTACACGGGGACACCGTGCTAAAGTGCCTAGGGGTTTAAAACCACTAACACTCCATAGGGAAAAAGCTCGGATAATTTCAAAAAGTTTTGGGGGTGAACCCGCCAGAAGGGCCAAGTCCAACACTCTGGAGTTTAGTTTGTTTGCCCAAAGTGGAAAGTGGTATTTGATAGAAAAACATGTGAATTTTCAAAAACTAATATGCTGATGAAGACAAAATAATGCAATTCTGAAACACACTTAAAGTTGTTAGCCGAATGATTATATTTGAGTTAGGGAGTCTCACTGCTGTGCTTATGTCCTTTGTGCCACAGGGCATGTGATGATTTGAATACTACTTCATTACTCAGGTGGATTCATTTAATATTGGTAAACGCTTTCCTGGCATTTCTGCTGGTAACCTAAAAAAAATGCTTGAGTGGTCACTACTGATAACAATGCTTAGGATTTTCATAGTGTAATGTTAATACATAGTATTTTGACAGCAATAAAATATGTTAGTAGCTCAGCAGGACTTTCCTTGAACTGAAGTAGCTCTCTCTACAGAAAAGATTGGAGACCCCTGATAATGCAAACTGGTGTGTGGTTTATTCTGCGCAATAATGTACATTGAATAATCAATATCCGTAGTTAGAGGATAGAGCTCCGGTCTGCGTGCAGCACTATTTATCAGCCAAGGGAGTCTCCAGGTTGATATTCCATTTCTCCCTGGTCCCGGGGAAGCACACAGGATATGGAGCCACCTGGGATGCAGCTGCCTAATTATCTTAGATTCATCAGTCAAGGGTGACTGTAGGTTCTTTGACAAAGGTAATCTGGGAGAGGGAAGAGGGAAGAGTTAATCAAGGTGAGCCCTGCATATCAGTATGTCCCAGGCCGTGCATTTCACTGTATTCAACTTGGAGTTAGGTTGTATGGCAGTCAGACAAAGAGTCAAGGTGAGTGAGGTTGGACTGGCAGTGTCCATCTCAAGTGAAACATGGTTGAAATAGCATAGGATGGTGCACAAATGCACAAAGTGGGCCTGATGTGCACAGATAATACAACTCAAAAGCTGGAACAATGAGTATATCTTGCTCAAAGGGAAAGGTCAGGGTGTTCCAGATTAAGTAAGGCTGTTTGCCAATCCAGGCGCGCATGATCAGCTGGGCCACAGCTGTTTGAAAATGCATTAAGTGAGTAGAATAGGGAAATTCATAAACAGATACAACAATCTGGGAAGGACGATCATCTTAGCTCTAGCCAGACAACTGGTCGGAGACAGCAGAAGCCTAGTCTAGGCAGTGGTCTGATCTTCCAGTTTGGCCCTAGCTTAACCATATTTATCTCCCAGAATCTTTTTAAATCATTGATTGTGAGAGCTCAGCTTAATTTCTTAGCTAATTTGTGGTTTACATGTGATGTTACACATACAAAATGTGTTATCTTATTTGGATGCTTACCTTTGTGGCAGGACTGTGAAATATTTCCAAACAAGCACATTCCTGAAAACCTACTGGTGGATTTTATGTCCCAGCTAATGTGGATCCCAAGGTAGTTAATATCTGGATTATTCCATCTCAACGGGTATTCGAGCAGGCATTCGGAGATTTGGATGACCTCCTCAACATGTCCCGGTTTTCTCTATTGTGCCTCCTTCAATTTGCAGGAAATTGTGTACCTTGCCACAAGATAATTGATTATGTTTAATGTCTCCATATCTTGAATACAGAGGGACTGAAGTTGTGGAAATGATGGGTGCTGTTGCCATGTGTTCTATGTGTACTTACTGATGATTGTAATGATAGAAATAACTTTATCTCTCTCCATTTGGGGTTGGGCATGATGTTCTTACTTTGAAACCATGAAAAAATTAAATAAAAAAGGGGGGATTGGCAGAGGGACTTACCAATAGGCTGGTGCTACCTGGGTCCAGTCCCTGGTCCTAACCCTCCACTTGCAGCCAAGCTCCACTGCACTTGGCCTTAGGCCCTGCGCAATAGGTGCTGGCCGCATGGCCAGCCCCTGGCCAAGCCTTACTCTCAGCCCACCACAGACAACCAAACCCACTGCATATTGAGGGGTTTGTGTTTTTTTAAGGTTCATATGTTGAACCTTTTATTATAATGATTTTGTAATTATTTTTGTAACTCAGTATAATTTCATCAGCCAGCATTTAAAACTTTTTTTCAAGCTTTTTCATTGAACTTTTTCTGATGGTCATCACTTTTTAAAATCTTGAGAAGATGGCCTCATCGAGTTTGTTTAAGTGCTGGGTCATCACACAAGAGATGACCTATTTCTTAATTTCTCTTGAACAAATATTTTTTTGCTTGTAGTATGTTGGAAAACATCTAGAAGCTGAAGTATTGTTCCTCCTCAACTTCCAGTACTTGTGGTGGAACTGCTTCCTCTTCCCCTTCTTCGTGTTACTGCTTCTCCCCCTCTGCTTGGCTGTACTCGTTTGGGGACATGGCTCATACATGCTTCTTCGTTTCCAGTTGTGCCAAAAGAGTACCTCTCTCGATCACCATGCTGCAGGAACAGGTCGAACAAGTTGCATATCTGGGTAGAAAGTGGAATTGGTGACTTCCAAAGGGTGAAGATCTTTTTCTAGAGGCATTGACTTGAAAGTGTAGAGTCTTTTAGCAATCGGATGCCTCCTTTTATTTTCTTTTGTGTAAAAGGAATTTTGTATTTTCACAGACACAGCCATAGACATAGGCTTCCTGACTGCAAGTCTTTTTCCATGTTCAATGGTCTTGCGTAATTGCAAAACCTGAAATTATGTAACGAGCGCTCCAAATCCAAAAAGGAGTTACATGAACCACATAAAAACTTTTTAAAGTTTTGTTTAAAAGAAAATGAATTGTAATAAATAGCTTTAAAGTAGGAGTTAACTAAGTGCAAATAAAAAGTCCCAGATGTAGAGTTACATTTTCATCAGCAGCGTTCCAAGCCCTATGCCCATCTCTCCTTTGGAAAAACAACAATTGATGAACAGAATGCAGAACAGTGTCATACATTCACCCCAGTACAGAGATCTGGGCCTAAATCCATCGTTTTTGCTCACCATGCCGTTCCAGTTTGAACCCAGCCATATGCAAATCAGTCTTGACCCTGTGCCCAATGGGAACAGTCCAGCCCGAACTGCCAGGCCAGGTCCTCCCTGGACTGGAAACAAGCATCCTAGGACCGGTTTCGGGGTTTCATCCCTCATCAGCCAGGATAGCTTGGTTCCGGTTCAGGGAAGACCTGGCTTGGCAGTTCGGACTGGACTGTTCCCATGAGCCACAGGGTCAAGACTGATTTGCATATAGCTGTGTCTGAACTGGGGTGGCGAAGTAAGCTAAAAAACAATGATGAATTCAACCCAGATCTGTGACTGGGGGTGAGTGTCTGAAAAATATTAGCACTCCGTCCATCATCTCCTTGTGTCATCTCTCCATTGGGGCTGGCCGCACGGCCTGGTCTCCGCCTAGACCTTGTACTCAACCCTCATTGGGCCAGTCAACCACCACGAACCAAGGAAATCACCTAAGCATAGTAGGAGTTGGCAGCAGAGTCTGGCTGAAGGCCAAGCCTGCACCTATCCCACCAAACGGGTTGGATGCAGGGCCTGCGCACAGGAATTTTTCAAACTCTTACCGTTCGTTTAGAAAAGAACGAATGTATATTTTTATTGACTTTTTGTGATTTTTGCTGGTTGTGGAAAACAGAAAAAGTTCTCGTTCTGCCATACTGTTGCTAACTATAACGTCACTTTCCTCTTTTTATTTTTTTTGTGTGATTTTCTGTTGTTTTTGATTATTTTAGTTGAACATGTCCACCTCGAGCATCCAGCGCCATACCCACACTGGGCAGAACCTTACACTGGGTATTGGCTGCGGAGGCCCAATACATGCTGCACACAGTAAGCCGGGTTTGGCCATAGGGATCGGGCTGCCGCCAGGCCCTGGGTCTAACCCACAGTAGAATGGTCAACCCCAGATGCGCACAGCCTTCGGCTCAGGGAAGTGGGGATTGACTGCAAGACCTATGCCTAACCCTGTGGGAGCCGCCACCCCTGCTGTGCATGGCTCGAGGGTTTGGCCATAGTGCTGAACTGACTGAAAGGCAGCCTACCCCCAGTACGGAGTGCTAGGCCAGAGGCTAGGCCCTGCATCTAACCCTTGGTAGGCCAGCCTACCACGGGTGCCCAATCCCACCACTGTGTCAAGCCTTCAGCAATGTGCAGCAGTGGGTGGCACTGGGCCTAACACACTGCTCACGGCCAACCCCCTACTGTGCACAGCCTATGGCCTGCTTAATGACAGTTGGCCGCAAGGGGTGGTCTATGACAAAACCACCTGTCACTTTAACGTGGCCTTTTGATACCGCAGGGGGTGCCACGCCGGGAACCGTAGTGCCAGGTGCTGTTACAGCTGTACCAGTGACCTGACATATATATATATTTTTGTTTTTATTTTGAATTAAGGAAGGATCTCTTTGGGACCCGCGCATGTCCCTGGAGGTCAGGGTGTGCTCATCCTATCCCCTTGTTACCTTTCACTTTTTTTTCAAGACTCGAAGACCGAGTCCTTGAGTCCTTTAATGACAGCTGCAACATTTTCTTAAGTGTTGCGGACAACCTATCAGATAGCTTGGTACTGAGGTACCAGCATCAACACTGCAGTACTGAAATGACCGATGAGAAAATATGTTCCCTTCTCTTATCAAAATGGCCTTTTTTTTTTGACAATGCAAAAGTGCCACGAGACATCCACTAGACAAACCATCTAGCTCTACCTACCTTTTTGTGAGGGTTAACCCCTTCATGCCCACTCTTTATAAGAGAGACACGTTTTCTGTCGGAATTTCCATGGGAAATAGCACTTTTTGAACCTGTCTCCCCTTTTTTTGGAAAGTTTCATGCAGATTTGGTAAACAGTGCCAACATTTTTAAAGACACAATGCCCTTTCTAAGAAAACTCTGGCCTAACTGTACACACGTACACACACACACACACACGTCTGCAGGAAGATAAGACTGAATGGCTGCTGTGGCCTTTTCCAAAAAATATTCACACCCGAAAATGTGTTTTCAAATAAATAAGGGATCGTCTTTGAAGGAAAAATTGAAAATGGAACGTGATGAAGTTCAGACTACCAGACGAATGCGCTTCCCCAGAGCTCTACACTGACGCGTCATGCAATCACGGCGCTTCCTTCCTTCAAACGCAGGTGCAGTTTATTACAGCGGCTGTTTCTGTCCAGCCTCGGTATATGTCACCGTAAGGCCAATTATCGCCATATCCTCCCTCCTGTTGTCAGTGGTACATTACACAGTAGCGCCCTGTGTGTGTACAGTAACATGCTCTCCCTCTCTGGCTCACCCTTATTACGCATTCATTCCGAGACAGGCTGTGTTGTTTGCTGGGATGTCAGAGACAGCATCTCCGGAAGAGGATGGAGTGCAAATAACACCAAACGCAATTACCACCTGCTGCTTGCACTGAGCATGAAAAGGCGCCGCATATTTGCAGCAGAAACTCGCAGCAGCAGGCACCATTTCTTGCGCCTAATTAAGTGGAAGGCCTGGATCAGCTTCCTGGGAACCCGCCTTGTTTTTAAAAGACATTAAACACTCTTGCGTGCCGGAACGGCGGCGTGACGCGCATGGAAGATTCAGCGGGCAATACATGTCAACGCAGCTAATTACCGTACCTGGTACTCGGCCACAAACTGCTGATTCTACCCTTCTGATGCTGATGATTTAAAGACACGGAGTTTGCATAAAAATTATGTTTAGTAAAAACAAAAATAGAATGCTTGACGTTGCCAGTTTTATGCCTCAAAATACCAGCCATATCACGTTTATCGTCATGAAATGGCAAACATTTGAAGCATTGCTGGAGAACATTTGCATTGATAAACAATAATATTTGCCATTTGATACATCGCAATAGAAGGACATGTGAAACGCGTCCCATATGATAAATGATTCCATTGAAATTGGCATCATACCCGAGTTTTACTTCCTTGGGCCCCTCATACCCAAACCCACGCCTGCCCTTACATCCCTCAGTGCTGCTGCTGGTGGTGCAGGGCGCGCTTTGCAATCCTGGGAGCAGCTGCACGTTCCTGAACTTGGAATCGCTTTAATTTCAATAGGGTTTTTCAAATGTTATTCTATTTTTTGTCTTATTGAAAGCTCTTGTATGGCACCTATCCGAAAAAACAACATTGATTGATTGCTGTGGTTTTTTAATACCGCCTCCCACAGGCCTGTTCCAATGCCAGGGTGCTGAATATTAGGCCCTCCGTGGTTTCATTGTAGGAAGAGGTTGTCACAAGGAGCGCCGGGTTGGATCTGTGTAGTGACTGTTAGAAACAGCACAACCCCACCTGCTTGGCTTGGGTATGTGTCCTCGAAGTGAGGTCTCTTTGTCCAAAGTTCTTCGATGATGCTCTACAGATGTCAGAAGGTCACGCTATGGTAGACGACAAGATATCGGCGCTCTCGAGCAGATCCCGTAAGACCTGAGAGTGGGAGCTCAGGTAGGATCTCAAGACCTGGCTCTTCGACTTAACCTCCATGGGGGATGGGTCAGCAGCCTCCCCCCGAGACCCTTATGGGTGAGTTTCCGCGCTATATAAATTCCTGATTGATTGATTGAGGTTATGACATAGGCTTGGGCAGGGATTGATCATGTTTTATCTTTGCTCAATGATTAACATGGCCATTGCAACAATCATCACAACTCCTGCTGCCCGACAAAAATTCCACTCCCTTAGCGTGTAAATAGCAAAAAAAGATTTCTTATATTCACTCTGAGGAGTAAAAGCAACCTAGAGAAAATATGCAGAGGCTAGGCTGGCACAGTTCCTGGATAAACTAAAGATAAACGTGGCACCTTACTCAATGGAGCCTGCTGGATATAAAGTGCAGTTCCTGGGAATTATCTTAAAGCTTCTCCCCGCAGAGCACATTGTGGAAAAGTTCCCTGAACTATGGGGGCCACTGGTGTGCTCGCTGATGGTGGTAAATCTACAGTATATCCTTATAGTGGGCAGCAAAGCCATCAACAAAAATGCAGATGCAAAGCTTTTGTAAACAAAACCTCTCCAGAAACAAAATACGATGGTGCTCTGCTTTCCATAACTTGGCAGACAGTTAGGCTACAGCTTAGGTCGTGATACTAAGCACTGCAGTGACGGCTCCAGTAGGAGTGGGCTAAGCAATGTTGTGGTGGTTGGTGGTGACTAGATTAATGTGACTACTAGCTCCCACAGGCCCTTTTTAGTAGTGTACATTAGTTAGTCAAAATCTAAAATGTATTTTTATCTGTATTCTGAGTGTATACCTCTTTGAAGATGAGATCAATATGCCTTTTCGAAGGGGTGGAGCTGCTGAAGGAAAAGCACATGAGAGACTTAAGTTTCCTGCTACAGTGGATTACATAAGATAGTGTGTTTCATGCCCCATATAGGTGGCACTTAATACATCCTTAGAAGCTGAATTGCTGCCTCATTCCACTCATATCACCCGCATTCCACACTTCTGACTTTCTTCCAAAGGGATTATTTACTCTTCTCCCAAAAAAGCCATTGACCACAAAGGAACTGAAAATTGGGTGGGAAGATATAAATCAAGCACAACAAAAAGATGATGGATGGAATGCTGAATATTGTCAAACATTCACCCCCGCTACAGAGATCTGGGCCCAAATCCATCGTTTTTTTTCACACCATGCCATTCCACTTTGGACCCAGCCATTTAAAAATCTGACTTGACCCTGCTCCCCAGGGGACCAGTCCAGCCTCAACTGCCAGGCAAATTCATCCTTGGACCAGAAATAACCATCCTGGGACTGGTTTTGGAGTATCACCTCTCATCAGCGAGGCTATCTTGAATCTAATGGCACAGTGAGCACGGGATCCACGTCTGGGCATACCTTTCACACGTGGGGCGACTATAGCAAACACAAAAAGATAATGGACAGAAAGCTGAACATTGTCAAACATTCACCCCCAGTTCAGAGATCTGGGCTTAAATCCATTATTTTGCTCCCCATGGGAACAATCCAACCCGAACTGCCAGGCCCCCTCGGACTGGAAAGCAAGCATCCTGGGAGCAGGGTCAAGATTGATTTGCATATGGCTGGGTCCAAACTGCTGTGGCATGGTGAGAAAAAAAATTATGGATTTCACCCAGATCTGTGACTGGGGTGAGTGTTTGACAATGTTCAGCAATTAGTCCATCATCTTTTTGTGGCGCTATAGGATATATATCTACCCAGCTTGAGCGCAATAGAAGTGCATACCTCCTACTTGCTCGAAGAGGCCATGTTTAACCCATTACAGTCTCAAGTGGTTCCCCGAGTACAGAGAATGGTGGCGTAAGGCATATTACAACAGAGAGTTCTGGAGGGTTTTTGACGGAGGAATGTCACAATAGGATTTCAGACTGATGGGAAACATTGATTTCTAATGATAACATCGATTTCAGAAGTTGATGGATATTAGTGTTTTATTGATTTGATTTAGTTGGGGGCTCTTCTCTGGTCTGTGGACCCACAGTGCCTTTTGTGACCCTAAGAAATTTAGTTCTCACAAGAACATTTTCGAACCAATAATGAACATGTCTTTTTCCGAAAGCCCGCTTTTTGTTTCCTTAACATTTTTCATTTTGATTTCAAAGTTCGACCTCAAAAACAACGCAGACAGGTTCTCATTCAACCTCTACAGCAAATTAACTATTCTAAAAACACTCACTGCCTTAAATCCCTCCAATCACTTCGCTGACACACTCCCAGGATCCCTCCTAAAAGACTTCCTACCGACCTTAGAGCCCCTATGGACCAGGATTACAAACACTTCTCTGCTTCAAGGAACCATCCCTAACATCCTTAAAGCTGGTCAGGTGACCCCCATAATAAAGAAACCATCGGCTGACCCTGCAGACCTAAATAACTATCGCCCATTATCGAACATCCCCACACTGGCCAAATTATTAGAAAAATGTGTATACACGCAACTTACCTACCACATTGATCCCTTCAACCTGTTCGATAAATTCCAATCTGGCTTTCGATCAGGGCACAGTACCGAATCTACCATGACCTACATAATTGACGACTCATTAAAAATACTGGACCAAAACAAAGCCTGTTTACAAATCCTGCTAGACCTATCCTCCACTTTCGACACCGTCAAACACGAAAATCTATTAGACCTCCTGAAACATAGAAAGGGACCATCAGGAACGGTTCTCAACTGGTTCACTTCCTTCCTTCAAAACAGAACACAAAGATTCAAGGCCAACCAATCTTTATCCAAACCCACTCCAGTCACTTTAGGAGTACCCCAAGGATCTTCCCTCTCCCCAACACTCTTCAACTTGTTTATGGAACCACTCACCGAGCTTCTCAACTCATCAAAGGTCCAATACCACATGTATGCAGACGACAAACAACTCTACATTAAGGTACACTCACTGGAAGACATCAAATACCTCAACTCAACGCTCCATAAAACGCAGACCT
The DNA here is from genome assembly GCF_964204655.1 of Triturus cristatus. NCBI lineage: Eukaryota > Metazoa > Chordata > Amphibia > Caudata > Salamandridae > Triturus > Triturus cristatus. The sequence continues at coordinate 386,088,234 of NC_140581.1, forward strand.
GGCTGGCAAATAACCACTTAAAATCAAACACCCGAAAAACAGAATTCTTCCTAATAGCGCCCCACAGCCAAACAACCACCATCATGGAATGGATGAAGCACTTAACAGCACTGGACGTCAAACCGCTCATGATCGATTCTGCCAAATCGCTACGCATAACTCTGAATAATAAGCTAAATATGCAGAAGCACATCAGCGCAGCAACTAAAGGAGCAAACTTTCAAATGAACACCTTAAGAAAATTGAAACCCTTCATACCCGCTAATGACTTTAAACAGGCAGTCCAATCGCTAGTAATCCCCAGAGTGGAATATGGGAGTGTCGCTCTCTGCGGCCTTCCCAGATCAACGACAGCCCCACTAAGAGCATCAATCAACGTAGCTGCCAGACTAATCACAGGCTCAAAACGAAACTGTCACATCTCCCCGGACCTGCATGCCCTTAACTGGCTACCCTTTAAGGCTAGAATACATTTGAAAATCGCCTGTATGACACACAAGGCATTGCATCATAAAACACCACGATGCTTTGCAAAGAAATTAATACCATTGGGTGGTATCAGAACCAACAGGAGTTCTTATAACCTTCTACTGAAGCCACAATGATTTACCAAGAAGAAAACTTTCAACCGCTCCTTCTCAGGAATGGCCCCTAGGATTTGGAATGCCTTACCCCCAAAAACAATGCAAAACCCTCCTGCAGCATCCTTTAAAAATGAAGTGAAATCGATTCTCCTGGCCAAATTCACTTGAATTATTAGATGCAGACATGTAGATATTTGCTATGCTGGAACAGTTACCATTAAGCCTGGGCAAAGCACTACGCTACGCTCGCGTAGTTTGCGAAGTTTGCGCTACTTCGCAGTACGCGAATTGCACGTAGCACAGTGCAAACATGCGTAGTGCAGCGCTCATTTTTTGCTTGCTCGCGGTCCTCTACATCAAGTTGGCGACCGCGAGCAAGCAAAATGACATCCCGGCGAGACTTTTTCCTTGTTCGCGATGAGCAACATCAAGTTGCTGATCGCGAGCGTGGAAAATAAACATCCCGGCGAGATTCTCAACGCGGGGAGGTAAGGTTTCTCATTGCGAGTGGTCGCGTATTCTTGTGACCGCTCGCGATGAGAAACTACCAGTCCGCGTTGAGAAAGCTGCCTCTCGAGTAAAAATCTACTCGAGCGGCAGAAAACTCCAGCTCGCACTGTGCAAGATGCCGTTTTCAATGATTGCACAGTGCCGGATGCTTGTCCGCACTGTGCAATCATGGAAAATGGCATCTTGCACAGTGCGAACAGGGTACTACGCAGTTCGCGTAAGCGCTCCTCTGCTCCCAACCTCCCAGGAGCATAGAGTAGTAGCGCGACGCCCACCTTCGTTGCCCAGGGATTTCCGGGCCCCCAGACCACCGCGTAAGCGCTCCTCTGCTCACCACCCCCACAGGAGCATAGAGTGGCAGCGCGAACGCCAACCTTCGGTGCCCAAGGATTTCCGGGCCCCCCTGACCACCAAGTGCGCGCTCCTCTGCTCTCCGGCCCCTTGAGCATCGAGTAGCAGCGCGAGCACCATCACCGCCTGAGGTCTTCCAAAGAAAGGTCTCCCAATACTGCCGAGACACTCCTGCGGCGCGGCGTTACCGTGAGTATTAACGGGGCTGTGCGCGCTTTTCAGATTAGAGGGAAGAAAAGGGGGTGCGTTACTCACACCACGAAGCAGAGACGTCGGGGCACGAAGCTCAAGCAGGATTGAGCTGCTCTTTGCTCCGAGAAACTCGCTCCTTGTGTGTTCCCATGTTCCTCTCTCAACTACACACTCCGCCCAAGGCCACCCACCAGTGTTGTGTAACTGGATAGGAGTAACAGGCGGCATCGTCCAGAGAGGGCATAGGTCGCGGGAGGAGACAACAGGTAAAGTGGGAGAAAACCAGGAGCGGGTGTTGAGTGGGGAGGTGGTGGGAGAGTCATTTGCCTCATAGTTTGCTTGTCTCGTTACAGGTCTCTCTCCCTGCCGTTCCTACCCTTCCTTCCCTCGCTCCTCTGTCTCCTTAGTCCGAGTGTGTTATACATTCTCCGGACTAGGGGCAGATGGGAGGTGGAGCCCTATAGAGCATCAGCGCCATCCTGAGGAGAGGAAACCCGAGGCAAACACGACAAGTGTACTGGCCCCCTAAAATTAGTTCCTGTAGTGCCCACTAGCAAACACCGGCTTAAATTAAGTTCTATGCATCAGAATTCCTGTTAGGAAAATTGCCAATACCACAGGAATCACTCACTTTGGGATGCTGTAGTACTGCAGGTTCCTAGTTGTCTCCGAGGTTGGCCTGCGACACGGGAACTACAACAGGAATAAGGATTTCCACATTTAATGGCTGCAGGTATTCCCTATTTCCAGCTTGTTTACCACTTGGAAACTTCACCAGCATGGAGCTGCTGAAACATCCACGGAAGAAACAACGCAGCAGTACATCAGTCCCACATGACTTGTAATTTCCAGTTCGGCCAAATAAAGACAAGCATTTGCAATGCAAATAGGTCTCGCATTTGTGAGTTAGAGCTATTGACTTTGTAAATGGCAATTTCTTTTTTACCTACACGTTTTATTTTTGGAGTGAATGTATGTAGAATGCAAAATCCCTTGGAAAGGTCCTGCACTTCTTAATAAATATATTGAAAAAGACGCAGTGTGGATTGTGTCAACAATTGCTTGGCACGTACCTAATGGGTGAAGTGTCGCCACACATGCACACTGTGGTACTTTAATAATGCGAAACTCATTAATAAAAGTAGTGCTTAAAGACTAAACAACGCGATTGGGATCGGAGCATGTGAATCTGACTCCCAGCTTCTCTTTCATTTTCTGGACTATTGAGAAATAAAAAAAAAATTTCTTTATAAAGTTTGATTCAGAGAACGCACGTATTGACGAGATTGTAGAAAGTCTTTCTAAAACAAATAATTTATGTTTTTTCAGATGTCCTCCAAAACCAAACAAGATAAGGAGGATTAATATACAACTGTGGCTACAGGTTGTATTGTTTTTAACAAATTCACTTTATTTTTGACTATCACATGAACTGCGTTCAGGGATAATATATTTAATTTCCACAACATTTTCATGACAGTAGTAGCAATTTAAGAGCAGTGGCCCTGATGAATGCCGAGGGACTGTTAGCCCGATAGGCAGAAACATGTTGGCCCGATTTACGACAGTTATTTGTTTCACACTGTCGCTTGCGCTGTTCGAATTTTTTAATTAGGGGATGTGTCTTGTTCTTTATTAAAATTAGTTGGTATAGACACATTACCTTATCTTAACATCACTACACTTTTTGTTTATGTTGCACTGTTTTCTTATTACCATGAACCATCCACAAGAAATTGGTGGTTAATAGACCAGCTGTGGATTTGATCCAGTGTCAAAAGTTTTACTGCCAGGCGTACGGTCCTGATGATCAAAGGGCCTGCCTATGTGCAGTCTGGACGACCACATGATAGGATTGATCACTTGGTCGGTTTGATGGTTATCCTATAACTTGGATCATGTTGACCAGTTGTTCTTTTGAACCAGCAATTACTTCTGCTTTCTTGCATACATGCGTTTTCTTTTTCCTTTTTGTAGTTGTCAGTGACTAATGCACTCGGTGACATACTTTATAGACTTGTTACTGTGGTCAGGCATACTGACTTATAGACCTCTCTGGTTTTCTGGTTTTGCATATAGTTGTGTCTGGGGAAGTAAACCATGAGGAGGTCTTTAAATATTTGTTCCCTCTGACCCTCCATTCTTTGTTGTGTTATGTATGCTTAGTTTCATTGCATTAATTTTTGTATTTACTCTTTTACACAGCATTCAAAGTAGGTTACCTAACCCCAAAGCCCTGAGTTGTTAAATGACCCATAGAAGGGAGTCTTTTACAGTTGAGCAAATGTGTCCAAATGTAGTTTTGGTAGTGCCATGGAATGATCAGCCAATGAGGCACTCGATGAGCAGTTATTTAACTACACGTTCAAAACGTACGGTATTGTGGCTGCTGTTTGTTTGTACCCAACCACCTCTTTGAATGTGTTTATTAACACAGAGGTTCATCTACCAGACAGTGATCACAGAGGGGCGACTAAAGCACAGAACAAAATGTATTCATTTATCCTGAGTGTGAAGGCACCCAGAAGGCTTAGGTGCCCGCCCAGAGAGGCTAGAGATCCTAGCGCTTCTACAGACTCTGCCGTGCTCCTCTGCACCAGCAGGGCACAGCTCAGAATCTGCCGCTTCTGCTAAGAATAGGTGAGGGGGATGAGGTTGGGGCATGCGGGAGTTGCAGGCAGATTTCCAGGTTATTGAAAGTAATGATTCTGACGTGAGGCAATGAAGACTGACTTTGCCTGTTTGTCTGCACCAGTCTATTTTTCTACCATCTACCGGGCTCACTGTCATGTATCCATTTATCTCTCTTTGTTAGAGGTGCGCAAGTCAATATATTAATTAGCAGGTAGAGCCAGCCGGAGAAGAGCCAAGCGTATACGAGCCAGTGGGCGAGACGTGAAAATGATCGGCATGTTAATCATACAGTAAACATGATGTAAATGTGCGATAATGCCTCTTCAGAAGTCACAAAAGTGCATTTCTTTAGCGCATCACCTCACTACAAAAGATTATAGCACTGAATTGAGAGGAAGTTATTAAAAGCGCTTGTTTTAAGCATGAGTTAAAACACTGCCGCTCCTCCTGCCCGACAATAATGCCATTTGTGAACTAAGAGGCGTCAGTTGCCATGCATACCCCGAATGTTGCCTAGAGTCTTATTATATTTAGAGTAACATTAAAATCGAGTTCATTAAACAAGAGAAGTTTTTGTACAGCACGCATCTTGAACGCGCATATTTCAAGGTGGCAATACTAAAGATGAAAACGGAAGTGCCGGCAACGAGAGTGGGGGGGAGGGGCAGGAGAGGTTGAAAAGTCACAGACTGAGGGAGGGGGCGATGAGGTGGGGAGACTGGGAAGAAAATAGTGTTAGGAGTAAAGTGGCCAATAGCCATGGAAGGATACAAATGAAGAATGAGGAGGGACTAACTAGCCTCAAACCAATCGGAAGGCAGCATTTAAGACAAAAGTCGACAGGCAGAGAGTGGGAGGAGCTTCTATGAAGCTTCCACACCACAGTATATACTGCATGCTTTGCAAAGCGCTAGACGAGGACTATAAGAAAATAGTGCTAGGAGTAAAGGGGCCAATAGCCGTGGAAGGATACAAATGATGAATGAGGAGGGACTAGCAAGCCTCAAACCAATCGGAAGGCAGCATTTTAGACAAAAGCCAATGGGCAGAGAGTGGGTGGAGCTTCCACGAAGCTTCCACACTATAGTATATACTGCATGCCTCGCAAAGCGATGACAACGCATTGGCGCTGCAATGCTAGGCAAGACCTAAAAACGGCATTTGGAATGTATTTTCTGTGGAGTTTTTTCTCAGATTCCCACAGGTAGCCAGTTTCTTCATGTTAAGAGTGATCTGCCCATCCAGTCCTTCTTAGGTCTGGGCTTTAACAGTACAGCTGTCGAACATATCTACTGCTCACATTTTACACAGAGTGGACTGTGAATCCATCCATTGGATTTCTTCGATCAGCCACTTTCATCTATTGGCTTGAGAGTTTTTCAGAAATGTCATGGCTCAGCTCAGTGTACTATTCATATTTCACCAAATACAATTGACTATTTAGGTTTATACATCTGCTTCCACTCGCCACTGCTTTGGATTGTATGAAGAACTATTTTACTACTTCCTGCGGGCTCCTTCTCATGTATTTCCCTCTAATAGTTTAATTATTTGTATTAGGTTTTTAAAAAAAATATTCAATGCAGTATCATAATGCAAAATGCTTTTCTGTACTTAATACATTATGAGAGATTGATTCAGCATCTTTAAACTTAAAAAAAGATAACATTTGGTATTAACTAGTTGGGTTTGTCTTGGGGAACTCCAACTTGGAAAGGGTGGAGGGAAGAGGAGTATACGAGAGGAAAACATATTTAGACAAATGAGGGAGTGGAGGGGGTGCTTGTTAGGGGGCCATGAGTAAGTAATGTGAGGTCAGATCCTAATGTTGGCCCAGATCCCCCATATGTCTTGTTATTCTCTGTCAGAGGTGGACACAGGTAGAGTAGACTGATGTGAGATGACAGAGTGCTACTCTGCTATATGCTTTTTGAATTGTATGTCCCTCTAATGTGCTAATGCTGAATGTTTTCACTGCTCATTTTCTGTGTTCAGGTTTGTTTCCTTTTGATTTTCATTCTCTCCCCTTCTACTCTTCGGTACAGCATTACAACGCCAGCAGGCACAGGATGTTAGTGTCACTTTTAACAATGATTTCAAAATATATTAATGGCTTTGCATGATCACTATTAACTAATCACTTGTTCAGATTGTAACATGGCTTTTTTGGAACATGTTTCATGATTTACATGATGTGTTGGGCATGATTACAATGTTTTATGCAAAAAACAAGGCGTGTTTTAAATTGGTTTATGTTTGCATGATTACAAGACGGATAGAACATTTTAGCGCTAAAATAACATTCAATTGTAAATCGCTTTTTCGCTTGTTTGGCCGCTCCAATTGCATTTCCTCTTGTAGCTTAATGTGTACATTTTAACAAAGATTACCATAGCATACCATTCTATACAATCACAGGCCCTATCATACTATGCCATACAATACAATGACAAGTCCTTACCATACCATACCATGACAAGCCATATCACACCATCCATACCATACCATGACAAGCCTTAGCACACCATACCATACTGTACAACGACAGGCCATACCATACCATAACATACCATACCTTATCATACCATACAATATCATGCCATACCACTTAATGACATACCATACCATACCACACCAAACCATACTATACTATAACATGAAAGGCCAAAACATGCCACACTGTACATTGACAGGTCATAACATACCATACCTTATCATACAATACAATAGGCCATGCCATACCATACTATGCCATATAATGACAGGCCATACCACACCATACCATACTAAACAATGACAGGCCACACCATACCATAAAATATCAGACCATATATATGATACCATACAATGACAGGTCATAATATACCAAACCACACTATACAATGACAGGTCATACCATACCATACTATACAATGTTGCTTTGCATAAACGTGTAGAATACTTATGTTTAAAATATATATATATATAGATATTCATTAGTTCTGCTTAACAAATGTACATATTACTGATAGTTACATGATTCTGTATTTTTAACATATATATAAGGGACTGCATAAATAAGTAAATCTTTTTATCATAACTATTTATCTTCAATGGCTTCACTGTTGATCTACTAAAAATATATATATATATATATATATATATATAAACATAAATACAACTAATTTAAAGTACAACAGCACTTGAAAGCCACAGCTTTATTAATGCATCTTTAATCTACATATATTACCTTCCTTTATGCATCTATATACCTTCCGTGTACTTATGGATCTATATCTTTATTACTTTTGGTTCTTTATATGTATTACTTTCACTTATTTCTTACTTTTCTTCTAATTCAGCATATCCAATGCCCTACCCTATTTTCACCCTATACCGCTCTCAATATATCCTTTACCTCAACTCTTTGACTCATCACAAACCTCTTTCTGCTACTCTTTCCAATGCACGAGTCTATTTCTCACCCTACACCTCTATCAATATATCCATTACCTCCACGCTCTCTTTCATCCCAAACCCCATACCACTACTATGATCTCTAAAATAACCCTTTTGAGACTCTTCCCTACTCCACCCCTCCTTGCTTCATCTCATACCTCTTTTTACTATTCCGATCCCCACAAACAAGCCTTTCCAAACCCTCCCTCTGACTCTTCCCCTCCACCTCCTTTTTACTCACCCCCTCCACCTCCCTTTTACTCATTCCAAACCTCCTCCTACTGCTGTTAGCTCCAAAACAAAAAACAAACAAAAGAAATAACAAAAGAAAAGAAAAAGTCTAAATCCTTCCCTTCTATCTGTCCACTATCCTTTTTAATCCAAATAATAGAATAACATGTCCACAACTCAAATTAATTTCATATTACACTATACTAATTCACCACTAACACTCTATGGGTTCCAGAGTAGTGTGCTACTCGCTGAAAAAAGCACTTTCACCCCCATCAGGGGTAGTAAGCGCTATATAAATGCAAACTTTTTTCCTTTCTCTAACCCTCCACTATCCTTCTCAATCTAATTACCTGACTGACATATCCACCACTCAAATTACTTTCATATTTTCAGTATACTAATTCACCACAAATCCTTTATGGGTTCCGAAGTAGCCTGCTACTAACCGAAATAGCGCTTCAACACCCATCAGGGGTAGCAAGTGTTATCTAAATTCAAACCTTTTCCTTTCTCTATCCCTCCACTATCCTTCTCAATCCAAATAACTGACTAACATATCCACCATTCAAATTACTTTCATATTTTTACTATACCAATTCACCACTAATCCTTTATGGGTTCCGGAATAGCATGCTACTCGCCGACAAAGTGCTTCGACACCTCGTCAGGGGTAGTACGTGCTATATAAATGCAATTACAACACAATACTATACAATGACAGACCACACCATACCTTAAAATATTAGACCATACATATGATACCATACAATGACAGATCATAATATACCAAACCACACTATACAATGACAGGTCATACCATACCATACCATACTATACAATGAAAGTCCACACCATATCATACCATACAATGACTGGCAATACAATTTTATATAATGACAGGCCATACTATGCCATACAAAAGTTCTCAATCAATCATATTATAATATACATATTAATATAGAATAATAGTTATAGATATAATATATTATAATAATTCTTTTGTACAAAAGTTGTACAACATGGCTAAAAACATTGACAAAGCCAATAGGTCTTATATAGGCAACATCTATTGGCTATGCCATTGCTTGTTTACAACCAGGTTTTAACCCCTTCGGTGCTCATGACGGAATGGTTCCGTCATGACCCACGGTTGAGCTGTGCTCATGACGGAACCATTCCGTCATGACCACACCCGCGCAAGATTCCGTCAGCACAGCGGCGGAATCTGCGCAGCATCGAAGGGGTTAAGCGTCTTTCGCTATTTTTAATACGTTACTTTAGAACTTTGGTTAGGATCCGTACCTTGTTCAGCTTGCCACAGTGAGCTAAAGATGATGTTGAAGAGTAACAAACATGTGCCTCCCAGGCGGTGGCTGGAGGAGCTAAAAAGATAACATGGTCACATGTTTCTGTGAATAATTTGTGTTGGACTTGGCCCTTCTGGCAGGTTCACCCCCGAGACTTTTTGCTTTTTATTGGTAACTTGGTTTCGTGATTTTTGGGTTTCTGCGCACTTTACCGCTGTGTCCCAGGGTAAAGTGTGAGCGTGTGTTGAGGTTGGCCTGCCCTCCCATAGGAATGCATGGGGGAATGTATGTGTCCTGGTAGTTCCTGATGCGTGGGGTGTGCAGGCCCGTGTTTGGTATGTGCGGACTCGTGTGATTGTATGCTGCGCGATGATGTGTGCGGCGTGCATGTACCTAGTGTGGAAGTGCCACTTCAAGAAGTGGGCACTTCAGTGTGCAGTATGAAATGTGTGGCTTGTCTGGCGATTGGCTGGTGAGGTCATGTGACGGACTAGGGAAATCCCCAGGGACAGGAGGAGTCACCCAGTGGTGAATGGGAGTTTTAGCATACTGATGGCTGGGGAGGAGTATACCTGGGTCCTGAATAGGACAGGGCTTTCCCCACTCAATGCTGCCGCCGGCCCCTGTGGTGCGTCTGATGACCCTGGCCTGCCAGTGAATAGGGAGAGGGGCTGAGCAAAACAAAGTGCTCAGGAACCAGATGTAACTGGTTCGCCCCTTCCCTGCACCTTCAGACAAAGACTTGTACTGTATAAAAAGGGGCTGTGTCCCCTTACATTAGTGTTCTCTTGCAGGATCATCTGAGGGGGGGCCTGCTGCTGCTGGGCGCCAGGAGAGACCGCCACTAGGGACTGCCTCTCTGCTGGAGGGCCCTGTGTGCTGGCTCTGGGCCCAGCCTTTGCCCCTCTGCTCTTGAAGGACTTTATTCCTGGACTTGCTATTTCTAAGCGCCTGGGAGCGCTTTTATGGGCTTGATAGCGCTGTGAGCGCTGTCTGACTTTATAGCGCTGTGTGCGCTTGGATTTCGTTGGCGGGTGCCCACCCCGCTTATTCGTTTCGTTGGCGAGGGAGCCTACCCCTCTCAGTGCCGAGGAAATCACCGCTGCAGCCCGGACCGGAAGTCAGGCGGACTGGGGGCGGGCCTCCGGGACAACCGGAACTGAGAAGAGGAGGGCGGGAGCCTACCCCGCCTCCTACTGAGCGTCGCGGCGACTCGGAGCCCCGGAGCCGGCAGGAGCCTACCCTGCGCCCCGGGGCGCTTGGCCCAAGAGAAGAGTGCGGCCAGAGCTTGTGCGGAGGGGGCGCGAGGCACGTTGTCGGTGCCTGCCCCTCCGCGGTGCAAACGAAGTCTCGGAGTCCTCCCGTCCGCCGGAGCAGAGAAGGACGCGAGACAACTGCTGCCGGTGAGTGGGGGCTCCCCCCGAGAGGGCGACGGAGCAGCCGGGTTGGTGGCTGAGCGCTCGGGCGCTCCAGCGGGGCGCGCATTATTTCCTGGAGCGTTGGTGCGCTCCAAAGTATTGGTCGAAGAGCGCACTGCCAAAAGGGGGCCTGTTATCTTGCTGAGTCCCCCGAGAGGGGCTCCAACGTCGGGGGCATTTCTGTTGCACCACGAGCGGCCCCGGAAGGCAGCGGGCCGCTCCCACGACCGGGGCCTTGGGACAGAGCCCCGTGAGGCTCTAGGGGGCTGTGGTTGTGTCTAGAGCCCCGAGGCTCCAGTTGGCGAAGGCTCAGAGTCCAGAGGGACTCCTACGACGGGGCACTGTTCGTTTAGGGCCACGAAGGCTCTAGGGGGCATTTTGCATAGACAGAGCCCAGAGAGGGCTCCAGAGGCACGCAGAGTGCCTGAGGTCCGTTTCCCAGCTGCCCAGCACTTAGTGGGCAGCTGCCACGTTTAGGTGGGGGACATTTCTCGTTTTGCTCTGCGCAGCTGGCGCAGCTTGACCGGACACAGGGCGTCTTAGCCCTGACAAGGCCAGTTGGCCTAGGGACTGCCACAGGTGGTGGCTCATGTGAGTTTCACGCTAATGTTCCTACCTGCACCTCTGAATGTATTGTTGATGCATCATGTGTTTCCTTTTATGACACCGCTGAATGTAGTTTCTGCATCATGTGTTTTCTTTCAGAGCACCGCTGAATGTTTTATGCGTCATGTGTTCACCTGCCGGCACCTCTGAATGAGTTATGCGTCATGTGCCATGTTCTACACCTCTGAATGTTTTATGCATCATGTGTAATGTGTGTTTTCCCCTACAGGTATTGTAATACTTAGGTGGTTGTGTTCCCCTGGTACCGGTGGTACTAGGGAGGTTCTGAGTCCCTGCGTGATAGTCTCCTAAAGTGGTTAGGGTTGCGTAGGTGGTATTTCTTGTTACCAGTAAGTACTGGTTGTGTGCTATATATGTTATTTTTGTGCTACAGTAATTTTATATTTGGTGCTAAGTGCTAAATATCAAAAAGTGCTAATTCTTGACAGTGGTGCATGTGGCCCTGTCCCCTGTATATATAATCCCTTGTAAATTCTGCCCGTGCCTGTTGGCACATTGTAAAGTGTGTGTTTTTATCTAATGTGTTGTGTATAATACAAAGGCTATTTTTATAGAATACCTTGTGTGGAGTTTCCTTTGTGGTGGGCCTTGGGTGTTGTTGCTGGGTGCGCGCGCAAACGCTTTACACATCGCCTCAGAGATAAGCCTGACTGCTCGTGCCAAGCTACCAAGGGGGTGAGCAGGGGTTATCTTTGGCGTGTAACTTCCTTGCCCTGACTAGAGTGGTGGTTTCTGCCTGACTTTGGCGCCAGCCTTAGCCAACCAGAAATCGCCAATTCTAACAATTTGTAATTACAGAGGCAGGGCCATATGAAGGTCTATATGGTTTTTAAAAAAATTGTGTTAACATTTGTTTAATTTCTGGTGGGAAAGGCAATTTACCGAAAGCGTTTACTTATCATAGCTAAATATATTTCAGAGAACAGATGCTTGACTTCCCTGTGATTTTACAAAACGCTCCACTGCTTGTTTGCAATTCTTTTGATGTCTTTCCAATGCTCAGAATATTTCGACAGATACAGGAAGATCTCTCGCATTGAAACGCTGTACAGCAGATAGTTACCCTGGGGTTGGGAAAGTCTGCTAGCGTGGAAAAAAGGGGGGGATGTTTCTTTCCCTACACTTTTTCTCACACGGGCTGATATCTTGTTCTTGAAGTGCTGTTTTGGTGTGTGAGGGCGGGAATTGAGAAAGTGAGGGAGTATGTACCATATTCTATTTCAGGATTGGGGTACAGGCAGATTCTATTGTTTGATTTTGACATTTAGGTATTCCCTCAAAATACGGTACTTATGAGCTGGGGGAGCACGTAAAGGGTGGTATCGATAGTCATCACTCAGGCCTGGGGGGGCCCTGATTGTCTTTAGATGGTGATGGGGGGAGAGTTTCCTGGGGGGGTTTGGTCAAGGGTCTGAGGGGCAGGGTTAGGGTTAGGGGGAGGGGAAGGGGAAGGGGGAGGGGTTGGGGGTGGAGGGTGGGATGGGAGGGATGGGGGCCACACACGAGGACAGGCAATGGCTCATCCTGGTCTTTTACAGTGAATGGTGGGGAAATTGGCTTTAAAATGAAAATCAGGGTCTCAGTACAGTCGCACTTTTTTTGGAACAAGAAGTATGAGCAAGATACGCATAGCAGCTGTTAACATCTGTGGCTGATTGACAATTGGAAAAGAAGAAAGGTGGCTCAAGATTTAAAATCCTGCAGGAGGATATACTCTGTTTACAAGAGACACACATACAGGAATCTTTGCAGATTCAATCTTCCATAGCCAGATAAGTTCGGAAGAGGGGTGATTAATGAGTGTCAGCACACGAATGGTCTCTTTACCCTGGGATCAGTGTATGGGTCAGTAGTTGATGACCGGGCAGTCTTTGACTGGTTGAATACTGTATTAGCACTCTGGCAAACCTCAATAGTAATTTGTCATGATTTTAACTTTAACGAAAGTGAGAGGTGGCTAGAGGGAGGGTCATGCTTATATTCAGGTGGGAAGCCAAAAGATTTTAGGATTCTCGTTTATCTAGGGAATAACCATGGGCTGGCGGATGCTTAGTATAAGCTTAAAGCGCCAGATCCGGGGTATACCTGTTATTCTACACCACATACTTCACATGCCCGTTTGTGTTATATGTTTGCTTCACATAGCCTTTTACACAGGTCTAAAATCGAAACATTTCCTAGGGTCATGTCCGACCAAAACCTGTTGGTCTTGGAGCTAGCTAAGACAGGTCTCGGGTCTACGGTTAAGAACTGGACTTTAGACAGCATATGCATGGCTGGATCCAGGACTTCATGGGGTGCTTCACTAGGAGGCAGCTTGGGATGCCTTTAAGAATGGAGTACGGGGGTAAACTCTCAGCCGTGGCTTAAATCGCCAAAAGAAAGAAAAGTGACATCTCAAAGAGCTATACAGGGCCTTGGAAGAAGCCGGATCCCAGTTAATCTTAGCAGCCTCTGAAGGGCACAATACTGAGGGGACTCAGTGTAAGGTAGCACTATCTAAGGCTGTGATCGCTGATATCTCGAAAAGGAAAGCCACTGATAAATACATAACTTGGAAAAGGGACTGCTATGAATATAGCGAGGGGGTGAAGCACTTGTTGACAGTCCGAACCAGGCAAAAAGATACGCAGTCTGAAATAAGGGAGATAAGGGACGCTCATGAAGTCCCAGTCTCCGATCCCAACGGAATTCAGGAGATATTTGGGGGATTTAACGAGAGGCTTTATAAAAAGAAAAGATGATAACTTAGAAGGGTATATAATATGCTTTTTGATTCAGTCCCCATTGGGAGACTTAGGGGCAGATTTATTTTCCCTGGCGCATCCCTGCAAATCAGCATGGATGCGCCAGGGAAGATGCGTCATGCAAGTTTGCCCTTGCGCCACCGCAGATGCGCCGCATTTACAATGCGGTGCATCGTGGCACAAGGACAAGCAGATACGTGACGCATCTGCCAGCGTAAGGTTGGCGCAGTGCTGAAGTTGCGTCGCAAGTGCGACGCAACTCCAGCACTGTTCCTACCTACCCTATCCCTAACATGGTGCGTCAAGCCTTACGCCTGCTTCAAGCAGGCGCAGGGTTTTGACGCATCAGCGTTGGGAAAGTGACTCAGTAAAATCTTATGACGCAGGTTTCAAGTGGTGCAGGGCTTTACACCGTGACGCATCTCCATAGATGCGTCACGATGTAAATGGGGCGCAACATGGCGCAGGGTTTACGCCGCCGCTGCGTCACAAGAGTGACGCAACGGCGGCGTAAAAGTGGCGCAAGTCTGATATAAATCTGCCCCTGTGTGTGGAAGATCGGGACATACTGGAAGCCCCTTTGTCGCTCGAAGAAGTACAAACTGTTATTAAGAATTAACCCTCAGAGAAAGCAGTAGGAGTGGATAAGATCCAGCTAAAGTTTTACAACGTTTTTTTATCACAACTAGAATCGGACATGCTATTTACATTCTCGCAGATACAAAAGGGCGAGCCAACTCCAGACTCATGGTCAACAGCAAACATATTTTCTTTCCTGAAAATGGTAACCTACCTCAAGAGCCAGAGTCCTACAGGCCAATAACACTCATTAACAGTGATACAAAGATCTATTCTTAAATCCTAGCTTAACGCATGAACCTAGTTATAGGTGATATAGTCTCGCCAAGACAGCATGGGTTTATACCCGGGAAGGTAACCACGGACCACACCCACCAAGTCACTATGCTTTCTGATGAATTAGATGTGTCTGGGAACCCTACGGCCTTGATATTATTAAATGCAGAAAAGGCATTTGATAGGGTTTCTTGGAAATATTTTTGGACAGACATGGGTCAGTTTGGAATAGGACCCGGATTTAAGAGCAGGATATCAAACACCGATTGCTAGACTGCATATCCGAAAAATCTGCCATGTGGGAGAGGATAGTCAATTCCGTGAATGCTGTTGGGGCCACCAGAAGGACCAGGCATGAGTGCCAAGCCAGGTGGTACGATCTGCGGAGGACGGTCCGCCGCAAAATGACGGACGACCACAACCAGGCCAACATCACTGGAGGAGGTCCGTCCCGCAGACCGGTACACTACCATCCCTGGGAGGAGAAGGTGATGGCCACGCTGCCGTCGGTGGGAGTAGATGGACTAGAAGGAGTCCGAGAGCCTGGTGAGTACACAAACAACTCACCTCACATGGGGGGAATGCCATATACAACCCAAATACCAATCATGCACGCAAGCCCCCCAAAGCCAGCACCGTACACAACCACACTCCAAAAACACACACATGCCACTAGCGCCTCCATGCCCCATGCCCCAAGCAAGGCCATGCCAAATCACAGGCCACACAAAACACCAACACAAGACAGGATGTCCCCGATGCCGGGAGGGTGGGCCTCAAAACCAACATAGAGCAACTCTGAAGCACACAACAATGCCCTCAGCCCATATGGCTTAGGGCACAGCCATACAAACAGTGCGTCCCCACACAGTACTGTTTTGCCTGCAAATGGTGGCCGTGTTGCAGGACGACATGGGTATGAAGGCACAATTTGCACATAACAGCAGCTAATGAAGACACATCACACTGAAAGAGTGTCAGCACACACCGCCACAGCAGCAGCGCAGACTCAGACACTCCGCCCAATGGGTGCCGGCAGAGAAGAAACAAACCCACATGAACAAGCCAATGGCCTTTGAAAGACCTGCAAACTGTGTGTGCCCAGGAAGCTGGGCTGAGGTGACAGAGGGTGACACACAGAGGGAGGGAGAGGGGCAGAGAGAGGGACAGAGACAGAGGTGGACACAGGGAGACAGACAGAGGGAGGGAGGAGGCTGACAGAGGGAGGGAGAAAGGGAGACGGACAGAGGGAGGAGGCTGACAGAGGGAGAGAGAAAGGGAGACGGACAGAGGGAGGAGGCTGACAGAGGGAGGGAGAAAGGGAGACGGACAGAGGGAGGAGGCTGACAGAGGGAGGGAGAAAGGGAGACAGAGGGAGACGGACAGAGGGAGGAGGCTGACAGAGGGAGGGAGAAAGGGAGACAGAGGGAGACTAAATCACCCTTGGGTGGTGTGGCCATGTCCGCTCGTCAGCAGGTGGACTGTGTGCATGTAGGCAAGGTTTGGCACTGCTTGAACAACCCCTTCAACCTTTGATAAACACTGGGCCATGTGTCAATCTGTGCACGAGTACATCCGTGCTGCAGGCACAAACAGAACCTTACACCCAGTATACCCACCCACTGTGTTTGTCAGAACCCTGTCACAAATTGTTAAGTTACCTACCTGCATTCTCAAATAGCATGGAAAAAACACCATTTGGCCACGTACAGTGCAACACGTAAGGCGGCTCTGCATGGCTTGCTACGCCCGCTCACTACACTGCTGACTGCGTTCACAAAAGATGCATCAAGTAAGATTGTGTCACACATAGGTAAAGTGTCGAAAGCTGTGGCCAAGGGACATACCCATGCACAAGTGCACTGTCAGAGGAATGCTCGCCAAATCCAACCACCCAGAGGAACTGTGCCTAATCAAAAACAAGCATTTGCAATGCAATAGGTCTCGCATTCACGCGAGTTTAAGCTATTGGCATTGTAAATGACACTGCCTTTTATTTAAGTTATAAAAAAGAAAACAAAAATAAAAGGCATTGTTATTTGTAATGTGAGTAGCTCAAACTTGCGTAAATGCGAGACCTATTGCATTGCAAATGTTTGTTCTGCAAATGTAGAGGGGAGTAGAATTACGTGTTGTCAAGTAGAGTGGAAATATGCAGAGTGAAATTATGATGTGTGGGGTGAAATTATGTGGCATGAAAGTATGTTGAGTGGCTTGGAACTGTGTGGCATGGAGCTGAATTGTGAGATGTGGAATTCTTTGGCGTGGTGTGGCATAGACTGCAATTGTATGGAAATGAATTATGTTACCTGGAGTTAAATTATGTGGCATGGTGTGGAATTAAGGGATGTGGTGTGGAATTAGTTGGCATGGCGTGGAGTAGGATTATATGGTGTGGTGTGGAATTGTGTGGAGTGGAATTGTGCGGCATGGAATTGTGTGGCATGGAATTGTGTTGAGAGGAATGGAAGTATGTGTCATGGAATGGAGTGGAAATATGTGGCATGGAATGAAATTATGTGGTGGACTTGAATTATGTGCCGCTAAGTGGAATTATGTTATTGAGTGGATTCATTAATAGTGGAGTGGAATTATGTGGCATGGAATTACGTTCCATGGAGTGTAATTATGTGGTATGGCATGGAATTAATTGGTGTGGATTTGTGTGGTGTGGCCTAGAATTGTGGGGTGTTGAGGGAAATTGTGAGACATGGAATTGTGTGGCGTGGTATGCAATTGTGTGACATGGAGTGCAATTCTGCGGAGAGGAAGTATGGGGGTGGAGTGGAATTATGTGATGTGGTGTGGAATTATGGGGTGTGGTATGGAATTATGTGGCATGCAATTGTGTGCCATGGAATAGAATTATGTGGTGTGGATTTATGAGAAGTGGAGAGCACTTTATGTGGCATGGAATTATGTGGAGTGGAATTATTTTGCATTCACTGAGATAGACATGTTACTGTGTGGCGTGAACTACAATTATGTGACGTGGTGTGCAATTGTGTGGAGAGGAATTCAGTGCCGTGAAGTGGAATTATGTGACATGGTGTGAAATCAAGTGGTGTGGCATAGAATTAGGTGGCAAGGAGTGGAATTATGCTCCGTGGAGTAGAATTATGAGATGTGACATGGAATGGTCTGGCCTGGAATTGTCTGGTGTGGAATTGTGTGGTGTGAAATTATGTTGGTTTGGGGAGATTAAATTTAGGTGGTACAGTGTGGTACAATGTGGAATTATGTGGTATGGAGTGGAATTATGTCTCATGGAGTGGAATTATGTAGCATGATGTGGAGTCGTGATGTTGCATGGAGTGAAATTATGTGGGATGGAGTTGAATTGTGTGGCATGGAATTGTGGGGTGTTGACTAGTGGAATTATGTGGTGTGGAGTAGAATTAGGTGGCGTGAAATTATGTGGAGAAGAATTGTGTTGCATGGAATTGTTTGGCATGGTATTGTGCGGCATTGAGAGGATTGGAATTATGCGACATGGAGTGGAATTATGTGGCTTGGATTGGAAATATGAGGGTGGAGTGCATTTAGGTGGCATGGAGTTGAATTGTGTGGTTCAGAATTGTGTTGCATGGAGTGTAATTGTGTTGACTGGAGTGGAATTGTGCAACGTGGAATTGTGTGGCGTGAAATGCAATTGTGTGATGTGGAGTGCATTTGGGTGACATGGAGTGTCACTGAGTGGAGTGGAAATCATATAGCATGGAGTGGAATTATGTGACATGGTAATGAATTGTGTGGTGTTGAGTGGAATTACGTGCCGTGGAATTATGTGGCATGGAGCCGAATTATGTTGATTTGAATTGTATGGCATGGCATTACATGCCATGGATTGGCTTTAAGTGGCGCAGAATTTTTTGGCATGGAATTGTGTGGTGTGAAATTGTATGGCGTGCAATTGTGTGCCATGGAGTGAAATTTTGAGACATGGAATTGTGAGGAGTGCCACTGTGTGACATGGAGTGCAATAGTGTGGAGTGAGATTAAGTGATGTGGAGTGGAATTATGTGACGTGGTGTGGAATTATGTGGTGTGGAGTGAAAGTGTGTGGCATATAGTAGAATTATGTGGCATGGATTTATGTGATGTGCAATTGTGTCGCATGGCAAGGAATTGAGTTGAGTGGAAATATGTTGATCTGAATTATGTGGCACGAAAGGGAAGAGGCATTATGTGACACAGAGTGGAATTATGTTGTAGGGAGTGAAATTATGTGGCATAGTATGTGGCATGATGTGGAATTATATGTTGTGCACTGAAGTGGAATTATGTGGTATGGAGTAGAATTATGTGGCATGGAATTGTGTGAGTGGAAATTTGTGGCATGAGTGGAATTATGAGATGTGGAATTGTGTTGCATGGAACTGCGAGGCCTTGAGTGGTGTGGAATTATGTGGCATGGGGTGAAATGATGTGGTATGGAGTGGATTGAAAATAGGTGGAGTGGAATTATGTGACTTGGAGGGGTAATATATGGCATGAAATTATGTGGTGTGGAGTTGAATTACGTTGCGTGGAACTTGGTTGCGTGGGATTCTGTGGTGTGGAGTCGAATTGTGAGACATGGAATTGTGCAGCATGGAGAGCAATTGTGTGGCATGAAGGGCAGATGTGTAACTTGGAGTGCAATTGTGTGATGTGGAATGCCATTGTGTGGAGTGGAGTCATGTAGGGAGGAGTGGAATTATGTTACACTTTGTTGAATTATGTGGTGTTCTGTCAAATTATGTGGCATGATGTGGAGTGGCATTATGTGATGTGGAGTAGAATTATGTGACATAGAATTGTGTAGCATGGCGTGGAATTGTGTTGCATTGAGTGGTGTAAAATTATGTGGCATATAATAAAGCATAATTATGTATAGAGGTCATTTAAGTGCCTGCTGCTTGTTTCCTCTGACAGGTGGTCACTTGAGAGCAATGTATCGGAGTTTGGAGCTGATCAATAACGTGTCCACAGGACCCGATGGCTCAGAGGGGAAACAGCAATTAAGGAGGATGTCTCTGTCTCCCTTCACGCCCAGGGAGGAGGGAGATGCGAGCAGAGCATCAAAGGGCTGGGTGAGAAGGGAGGGGGGAATGCAAGGGTCAAAGCAGCGAAAGTGAAAGTAATCGAGCAGAGCATCAAAGGACTGGGTGAGAAGGGAGGGGGGAATGCAATTAGCAGAGGAGCAGCTGTGCACGTGCATGTGATCTCGTGCACTCAAGGTTTAGGCCAGCCAAAAGTGTGGGTAGCACTTTGAAAATCCCACATATAAAATGTCTCTTCGAGCCTTTGGCTCACGAGACCTAATGAATGAACATGGATGTCGCATGTAACACAATTAACACTGTCTCTCTCACACACAGGTCAACGTCGTCGATCTCCCCCCAACACTGGGGGGGGAAGACTCACAGGACCAGGCTCTGCGTGAAGAGGACCCCACCGGCAGCGACGACTCTCACCACTCCATGGATGACCCAGACCAACCTGGCCCCTCTGGTGTCCAACCACCTGCAGCACCTGCGTCAGGTACAACTGTGCCAACCACCACCCCCATTCCTGCCACATCCCAGGAGACACCCAGGAGCCCTGCCCGCACACAACAACACAGCCAGTCTGTCAAGGAGGGACAAGGTGCTCCGGGCACCCAGGAGGAGGCAGGCGACACCGCAAATGCCATCCCTCAGGGGTCCCGGAGACCCGATGTGCCCACAACGGCAGGCCAGGCGCAAGTGGGCAGGGGTGGTGGGAGTGGAGGACGGCAGAGGCGCGAACCTAACCAGTTGGCTCAGGAACCGGTAATGTCACACATCCACAACATCCTGGACACATACCGGCGTGACTCCAGAGGCATCGACCAGGTAGTGGAGACCCTCAATGAGATGAAGACCCTGCAGGTTGAGCATCATGCCAGTCATCTACAACACCATGGACGGATGGAGGCAAGACTGGCTGAGCTCCTGGCGGTGCACAGGGACGTGAGCCAATCACTCCGTCAGATCGCCCAAAGCCTGGCAAACCCTCCCTGTGCCACCAGGCGTAGACCAGCACCAGAAACAGGGAGGGAGGAGGAGGAGGATTCATCTGACGGAGCGTCCCTAGCATCGTCAAGGCCTGCTTCTGAGGGTCCCCGCAGGAAGGTGGGTCGTCCACGCAAAAGACCGTGAGAGTCAGCGGAACATCACCATCTCCCAGGTCACCTGGCCTGGCACCTGGCCCTCTGGGCCAACAGCAGCACAGCAGCAACTGACATTCTCTGCCACATGGCCTTGCTGGTCACTGTCTGACCAATGTTGACAAAGACTGTGGTACAGACTCTGATGACTTTCAATGGCAGGATACCAACTCCCCCTGTGAACTTTGGATTCTACACTCCCGCCAAGCACCTCTTCTCACCCCCCCAAACACGTACCCCAGCACTAATAAAATTCATCACAATCACAAGATGATGCCGTCAGTTTGCATTATTCCACTACATGTGTGTGTTGTAAAGTCAAACCATGGCTGATTTCAGAAGTAACTCCAAACATCCATACCCTGGGGTCTGAGTCTGGCACAGGACACACATGGGTCACAATGTACCATCCAAGACAGACATGGAGCACCATACTCACCCTTGATGGGCCCAACCAGCTGAGGGGGTGCCCGCACAACTGTGCCTACAGACCTATTTAGAAGAGCAACAGTCATGCGCAATGGTCAGGGATCATGTGGAGTGTCCTGGGTGAGAGTCCCAGGTATGTGTAGACACGTGGCAGAACCATGTCCTGCATGCTTGAGTCAGGTGGATGTGGAGAATGGTGGGCCAGCCAAGGTTGGATGCATGGAGATGGCACAATTGGGTGTTGGATCACAGTGCCACAAGGTTGTGTTGTGGTTGTGGGCTGCATCCTGAGTGTGTGCGTGGATTGAGAAGGTCATCCTGCAGCTGGCAGTGATCCACTCCCCCCATCTCTGTTGGACGTTGATGTGGCCTGGTCGCCGGATGTAGTAGCAGAGCTGTGCAGATGCACCCTGGATGTGGACAAGTATCATGGGATTTCTAACGCACATGTCCGTAGAGTGCAGGGTCGGATTAGACACGGATGTCGTAGTTGACCTGGGGGATGGTCTCCCTCTTGCCTTGAGGTTGATGGAACTGGGGATCTTGTGCATAATGCAGAGTGTGCTGCCGCATGAGGCACAGATGCTGCTGATCAGCATAGCACATGTCAGCAAGCAATCCATGATGAACACCAGCTCGTTTGCGTGGACACTGGGTGCCCTTGCTGCAGGGCCTGCAGCAGCATGCGCCATGTCAAGAAAACAATGCCACAAGTAGCACACAAAGACAAGGATCTCAGGAAGGAACTATGCAAAAGGTGTATGTCAAGGAAGGAATGTCTGGTTCAACATGGCACACACACACAATGGATTCACATGCAGCACAGTGGCCGTCATGGAGACTGACATGCCACAATACCTACACAGCCATGGACATCATGCACAATACAGAATCTAATCCCTGACAAACAGCTTGCATCTTGCTACTCTACACATAGACTCATATGCACAATCTCTGAGAACAATGCCAGACATGCCGCATGCACAGTGGCAACACACCACCACTGACAGAGATGAGGCACCTTGGAGGCAAAGGGACACCTTTATTACTCATGTGTGTCGGAATGCTAATGCAACTCTGTCAACACATACACAGGTCATGTGGATGAACATGTGGGACCAACACTGGCACCCCCTTACCACCACAGATGCTGGAAATCCATGGCACTGGCACACAAGTGACGGGTTACAGCTAAACACCCCCTGCTGCTCACGGAGAGGCTGCTATACACCATTGAGCCCCTAATGGGGAATTCACACACCATGTCAACCCGGTGCAACCCGTATGTTTCCGAGGGCAGTGTTACACACATTGATGGCTCCATCACAATCCACAATCCCATTACAGATGACTGTCACCAAGTCTGACCATCAATTCAGGTGAATTCAGCTCCATGTCATGTGCTCCATGGTGATTCTACATGTATGTAAAGTATCCAAACATGAACAGGAGCAGTGCACACACATTCAAAACAAATACCACTCCCAAAAAGCCGTGCTGCATCCCTTACCCGAAGGAGATTTTCGAACTTGTCCGTGCATGTAACGCTGATTCAGCACATGTTGCTGTGTTCATGAGGAATAGCAGGAGCACAACAATGCCACCAGCAGACAGCATGCGCAAGTACCTGTGGATGGGAGACACACCAGAAGTCAGCCAAAAGAAGCACATCCGCATGCATGTGCATGTACTCGACACGTATAAGGTTGTCAACATGCTAGGTGACAATGATGACTCAGGAAAAACATTCTTCTATTGCACCATCACTCGAGTGACACATCCAAACACACCTCTGACTCACTTGGCAGACATGCAGATGGACACACACATTGCAACACTTGCCACACACAGCCCAATGCGTGCACACTCAGACACTGGAACTCACCACTAAGCAAAGAAGTTGCGTATGAGCCGACTCCGCATGTCCTCTACCCCCTCCTCCTCCTCCACATCACTTGCCTCGTGACCAAGCCCTTCATCCTCCACGGGTGGATGGTCCTGCTCATCTGGATCCAGGATGAGTGGCACAGCTTTCTCCCCTGCCATGTTGTGCAGCATGCAGCACACGAGGAATATCTTTCAGACCTTCACCGGTGCATATGGGAGTGCGCCACCGGTCTTGTGGAGGCAACGGAATCGGCTCTTCAGGAGGCCAAACGTCCTCTCTATCACTCGCCTGGTCCGCCCATGGGCGTTGTTGTAGCGGTGATCGGCAGCCGTGCTGGGGTTGCGGAGAGGCGTGATCAGCCATGGCATGTTGGGATAGCCAGCGTCCCCTACATGGAAACATCATGGACAACAGTGGGTCAGGAGAAGCAGTAAGACAGGAAGATGGCGTTAAATACAGGACTGCCAGAGTATACCCACCAACAATACATGCTCGTTCGTTGCGCAGCTGCAGTATCATTTCAGGCACCCTGCTACACCTCATGATGTAGGCATCGTGTGCTGATCCTGGAAAACGAGCACAGACATGTGAAATCACCATGTTGGCAAAACACACCACAAGGGCATTAATGGAGTGGTAATGCTTGCGGTTGCTATATGCTACCTCCTGTGCCTGTGGTGGTACCAAAGCCACATGTGTTCCATCTATGGACCCAATGACATGGGGCATCCCTCCCAGGGCATAGAACTCACGCTTGACACCTGTCAACTGCTCAGGAGTTGGGAATTTAATGAACTCATCCAGGTGCTCCAACATGGCCTCTAAAAAATCATGCAGAACACGGCTGAACATGGTTTGGGACATGCCACCGACATGGGCAATGGTATGTTGAAAGGTACCCGTGGCAAAGAAATGTACCATCACCTTCATCTTGGGTTTCAGTGCAGTAGGATACCTGTGTAGTGGTTGGAGGTGTGGTGCCAGCCGTGAAGTGAAGTCCTCAATCAAACGTTGGGGGAAGCGGTAGCGGCGTATACAGTCATGTTCCCTCAGGTCAGCCAAGTCCGGAATTGCTCGAGGGAGAGGCGGAGCCCTGCAGTGAATTAGAAGGGACAACGAAGAGTGAGTACAGTACACCACCAATGTCAATGTACTGAGCACATGCTCAACAGGCAATACACATATGCTACATACAGAGTCAGGTCTGTGCAATATGCCCTGGACACGTATGCCAGGCATGTGACACTCCTACCAAGAGCCAGCTACAAACGTTGATTCTCAACCTCAATATGCCATGCCATGAAACTAGCTGTGGGCCAGTGTAAGTGAGCAGGCAGACACATTACAGGAGTTACAGACATCCAAATATGTGCAGAAGAAGGATGTTTATTGTACAGACAGGTTGCGGAACACTAGAGGCACAGGTCACATGTCATAGAATAAGGACAGACCACACACCTTGCCATGAAGGATTACATGTCAAGACTGATCACACATACATTGAGAGTATGCAGATATGTCCTTGTTTTGGAACTCCGTGCAATGCATACATACACACCTTACGTCGGATTACACATGTGTGCTGGTGTGCGTAACAGTGTGCCATGCCCATCTACACACAGACACATGTTGGTTGCAGCAACTGCAGATGCATTTGACCAAACACCTACAGCAAACCTATGGGAACACATGACACACACATGACATAGCTACAGCGTGCAACGTGGGCATTCACTTGTCAGGGGTAACATTCCGTGAACCTGGCATCAGGGGACATTTGTGGGTGTCGGTGACTGTGCCATGCCAGTGACGCATGGCCCACCAAGTCTGTACTACATGCACACAAGTCAAAGGAGTGAAGGGGATGTGTGGCACATAGGGCACCATCACACGTGACGTGTACACAGCTCATCATACTTTAATTAGCTTCACACCTCAGGAGTATGGTGCCACATCATAGCCTGACCCACCTGTGCCCGACACATGTAGTACTGCACAGACAATGCCTTGATGTCCAGCCTTGGCCAAGTATGACAGCTCAATTCCTTCCTGTGTGCCGCCTGTCACCACTGTCAGGTGTGAAACGCACCGTACATACGCTCTGAGGGTCCCTATCACTATGGGGGTGCTCGCGTATGTGTACGCCATAGTAGTTCGGACCGTACACACGCGTGTGTACGGTCCCTATCACTATGGTGGTGCTCGCATACGTGTACGCCATAGTAGTTCGGACTGTACACACGCGTGTGTACGGTCCCTATCACTATGGGGGTGCTCGCGTACGTGTACGCCATAGTAGTTCGGACCGTACACACGCGTGTGTAGGGTCGGTCCGTACCACTATGGCGTACGCATACGCCAGCACTCCCATAGTGATAGGGACCCTACACACGCGTGTACGGTCCGTATCACTGTGGCGTACGCATACGCGAGCACTCCCATAGTGATGGGGACCATACACACGCGTGTACGGTCCGTTGCAATGCATTTGGGGTGCCCTAGGGCTGTGGAACGCACCGTACCTGTGTTTTAACATTGGATTGACATAGGGGACACATGAGGGACAAGTATAGGGGCCTAAATGCATGCTGGTTGTCATGGAGACCGAGTTTCATGTTTGAATTTTGCATCATGTGGCCAGCAGAAGTCGGTTGGAGACAATATACTTTGTTGCAATGTGGTTGTTGACATTACATCATGCTCAATTTTTAAACCAGCTCAATTTTTAAACCATGCAAAGCCTGTCACTGGGGTAGTTTTAAAGTGATTGGAGGACACGTAGGATGCAAATGTGACTGAGCCAATCCCTCTGTACTCCTGTAAATGAAACAGGCCAGCAAGGAAGATATAAGACAGCCAGGTCCCTTGAGAGAGCACTTGCCTGCACATCCTTTCATTCCACAACACTGCTGCTGCTTGTGATTCCTCTGGCACCATGTCCAGGTCTGTGGAGAGGGCCCAGCCATTCACCATGGAGGAGAATATGGCGTTGGTGGATGTGATCCTCCCACAGTACACCATGCTGTATGGTCGACCAGGGGAGCAGGTGAGTGCAGACTCCACTAGCTTAAACTGTGCCCCTTTTTGTGACTGTGACTTCTGGCATTGAGTCCAGGTGTGACAGACATGCAGGGTTCTTCATAGTGGGTCCCAGGGGGGGAAGGGCTCATGTCTCCCATGCAGAGCATGCTGTAGTTCCTGTGTGCACAACGCACTTGCATAGTGCTTACTGTGACGATCACTGCATGGTGCATGCCACTTTCGGACTGCCTAATCCTCCTGGAAATGTTGTTTCTACAGTCCTGATGTGAGTCTGTGCTCCCCCCAGGGTGACAGGTGCCAGTACCCACAGATGTGTGTCTGTTCAGTGTACCTGTGGTGAGAGTGTCCAAATGATGTGGTCGTCCCCTGGACATTGGTGTGTGTGTGTGAGTCCCCTGTCATGTGGGTGTGTGCATATGTGGAGTGTTGCACCCCAGCTGCATGTGGGATGGATATACCCTGCCCATCTGATGTGAGCAGGGAGCTGTCTTGGATGTCTGCCATGCTGAGACAGCCCCACATCTGTGACACCCCCAGTCTAGTGGCACATGTGCAGTGAGGTTTGTAGCGGCAGTTGCCAATGCCAGGTGATTGTTCAGTGCCTGTGTGTGTCTGTGTACTCTGCTGAGATAGCGTAAGTGGGCTGGGGCATGTGATTGCTTAGGGGTACTGTTCAGATTCCTGGTGTAGCTTGGGATGCACAGTGTGAGCCTACATCATTGATTGTGTTGCACCCCTCATGCCACCTGTGTACTTTCAATGGCACCTACTGCATTTGCCCATTCCCAGGAGGATGATGTCACTATGACAAAGGTGCAATGAGTTGGCTGCATACTATGGCCAGTTCAAACATGCATCATTTGTAATATGTGTGTCTCTGTATCATTGATAAGGTGGATTGATGTATTGTCACTTTTGCATCCTCACAGGTAGGCGTCTGTGCCAAGGGGGAGATCTGGAAGCAAGCCGTCAGTGCCGTGAGGAGGACGGAGGGTCAGAAGCGGCGCCTAGCCCAGGTGAGGAAATGCTGGCAGGATATCCGGTGCTGGACGCGGAGGATCACATGGGTCCTGCTGGGGGACTCACCTGAGAGCCGGAAGAACCGTGGGCACCGGCGTCTGACCCACATCCAGAAGCGTGTGCTGGCGGTGGTCTTCCCCGACTTGGACAGGCGCTTACTGGAGAAGCAGCAGCAGGAAGGGGGTAGGTACATGTGTGTTTGTTGTGTGTGACCAGCTTTTGGAAGTGCGCAGTTGCATGGATACACTGCCAGGGTTTAAATGTGCAGTGCATATCCTGTTCCCCAAAGTAAAGCGGTGCTGTTCTTCCTCCCTTCCCCTCCTTGCCATGTGTTCCCTGGTCTGTGTGTAGTCACTCTTGCACAAGGTTATCTAGGCTGGCAGTTAATCCAAGTGCCCAATGCTTGCAGCATCATGTGTGGGGGTGGTGTGTAACAGGTTTTTGGACGTTGCCTGTGCCCTGGCCAGTTCTGTCATTGTGGGGTCCATGTTAGTTGGCACTGATGCTGAGTCCCGACATGGGAGTGTGTGTTTCATGTGTACTGCCTTACTGCCTGCATGTCGAATGTTGTGCCCTCTGACATGATGTGCTTGAGTGTGAGATATGCATAGTGCAGGGATGGTGGCTTGTATTCCAGTCATATCCATCCAGGGCCATGGAGTAGTGTGGCCACTACAGTCCCCTGGGGCACCTTTTCCAAGGTATCATGTGTGTCATCAGACAATGTGGACATTCTCTGTGTCTTCAGCATAGTTTGGGCCCTGTGGCATAGTACCCTGGCCTCATTTGTATTCACGTATACTGTGCTACATGTGTCCACTGTACAGGGTGACCTAATTTAGCTGGTGCATACTCACAGGGGCCAGTGCCTGTGTGTCTTGGTACAACTATCTGATGATGGTTGTTTGTCAGTGATATATGTGGACAGGCGCACCAGGGGTAGTTTGTGTACGATCAGGATTTATTGCAGGCCATGTGTTTTCATCCCAGACTAAGAGGTGTAAGTACTTCCTCTGTCTCAATCACATTGTCTCAGGTAGGGGGGGGTTGGTGCGGGCAAGGCCTACATGTCCAAACCTGAAGTCTCCTTGCTCGGTCTGGCCAGTGTGTGATGTTTGTGTGGACAAACACTCAAGGTGCAGTGACCCAGTCATGTTGGCCATGGTTTTCAGTATTACCTTTGCAGCATGTCCCAAGAGTTGATAGACATGGTTCCTGCTCATCCCTTTCTTGGCTACGCTGTGTGTCGCAGATGCTGTGTTAGATTGTCCCTAGAGCCTGGCTCCTCTGTACAATTTGATATCAAGTTAATTGCTATTGTGTCATGCTCTCCATATTTTAACAGTGGCATGGTGGGTCAACAAACTGTGTGTTGCAGGGGCTACATATGTACCTTGTATTGTAGATGTTACTCTTGTTGCTTTTCAGGCTATGCACTGTGACCTATGTAGAGTTGACTCATGTGACATATGTATACAGGTGTCTGATTTCTCCTGTCTCTTCACCTTGCCCACAGCATCGTCGGGGGACTATGAGGGAGACACTGGCACGGACCGTGAGGAGGGAGCGAGCACCAGTGCCAGCAGTGCTGAGTTGGCTGGCACATCGAGTGGCACGGAGGCCGACGGGAGTGCAGAGGAGGACCAGTCCAGTCAAACCACCACCGACTATGACGCTGACGGGTCCGAGGCTGAGCTCTCCGAGGGGGCGGAGGCTGCTCCCACAGCTGACAGCAGCACTCCATCACTACCCGCCCCCTCCATTCCGATCACCGGCCTCCCACTTGCTTGTGTCCCTTCCCGCCGTGCTAGGTCACCACGTGTCTCCTTCTTGCCAGGCACCGCACCCCCTGCCCCTGTCTCCACTGCTGCCACCAATGCCGAGTCTGTGGACATCCTGCGGCAGTTGCAGGTTGGTCAGACTGCGATGCTTAATGTCCTCCATGGCCACAGCCGAGTGCTCAACCAGATGGAGGCATACATGGAGGGCATTTCAGCTGCGCAGTCTGACCAACGCAACTTGCTGAGGTCCATAGACTCGACACTGACTGCAGCAGTGGGTCTCCTGCAGCGCTACGTCCCCCCCTACCCCTGAACCATCCACACTTCCCACTCCCATGCCTGTCCAAAGCACACCCAGACGTCCCCATGCACGCACCCCACCAGACACAGGCACCACACCACCAGGGAAGGCAAAGCGCACACCTCTTGGCATGCACACACAGGGTGAAGTAGGCACACCCACTGGGTCGGGGGGAAACGGAAGACACGCAGCCAGAGTGGGAGTCCACATTCCTCACAACCACCACCCTCCAAATCCACTCCCCTCAGCTCTCCTGGCCAAGAGTCGGACACAGGGTCAGTCCTGCCCAGTGTGTCCATCAGCCCCAGTGTGGCACCACCCCGCAAGCGGTGGAGGCAGGACACCGGCAGGGGAGTTGAGTCCCCCCCCCTGTCCACACTCTCCACCAGTAGCGCTGCGACCCATCCCTCCGACCCCGCCCCCCTCCTTGGGGCCTGTGGTTCCTTCAGGTGAAGGGGAGACGCTGGGCGACCTGGCAGTAGTGTGCAGCGCCGTGCTCGAATCCACCTTTGGCGCTGTGTTGGAGTCGTCCGTCCCTGCACCCACAACACCTACCCTTGCCCCTCCTGTCCCTGCGGTGCCTGGTCCTTCCTCCCCACATGATGCCCCCCCCCTGTGGATGACAAGGTAGTCTGAACTGTGCAGGCAAGCTAGGGGACACGCATCCCAATGTGTCCCCCACCTGGATTGGAACTATGGACTGCCCTATGGGCCTTGTGCATATGGAACTTTTCATACAATACATTTAGAACATTGCTGAATAAAGCTATTTTATTTTCCTTGGCACACTACTGCTTTTCTGGCATTGCTGTTGGTGGTGCTGCTCCATGATTTGGGGTGGCGATAATGTGTTAGGTGTCTGGGATATGTTGTAGTGTGCTGGTCGTGGGGTGGACCCTGTTATCTGTGTGCCATCACACGGTATTTGCTATCAAACTTTGCTCATGTAAGCTGTTACTGCATGGTGACATTGTCCCAAGGTGTGTACCTTCCTCTGTGGACCCTGACATCTTCCCAGCAGGGTGTTGTGAAGACATTTGTGCAGTGCTGTGTCTACATTTGCTGGGTGTGTGACGGACCCCTTCAACTTTGGCCATGCATGCTGGGCAAGATCTCCACCTGCATCATTTGTGGCATTCTTGGGAGTCACTGTACTTGTGACTGGAGTATATTGACATGACTTCATGTGTACATGTTACCTTTTCCGCACTATGCATGTGTGTACTCCCAGCCTCGCACACATATGTTTCGTGTTCTGCTGGGTCTTTGAGCACCTGACTGACAATTGTGGGCATTGTATCTGTGGGTACTCCACCCCTTTCTTTCCATGGGCACAGCTGGGAGGACTCTGCACCCACCCCTCCTATGTCTGGGCACTGCTGGGGGGACTCTGCAACCACCCCTCCTGCATCTGGGCACTGCTGGGAGGACTCTGCACACACCCCTCCTGTGTCTGGGCACTGCTGGGAGGACTCTGCACCCACCCCTCCTGTGTCTGGGCACTGCTGGGAGGACTCTGCACACACCCCTCCTGTGTCTGGGCACTGCTGGGAGTGATAGGCACCCACCCCTCCTGTGTCTGGGCACTGCTGGGAGGACTCTGCACCCACCCCTCCTGCATCTGGGCACTGCTGGGAGGACTCTGCACACACCCCTCCTGTGTCTGGGCACTGCTGGGAGGACTCTGCACACACCCCTCCTGTGTCTAGGCACTGCTGGGAGTGATAGGCACCCACCCCTCCTGTGTCTGGGCACTGCTGGGAGGACTCTGCACCCACCCCTCCTGTGTCTGGGCACTGCTGGGAGGACTCTGCACACACCCCTCCTGTGTCTGGGCACTGCTGGGAGTGATAGGCACCCACCCCTCCTGTGTCTGGGCACTGCTGGGAGGACTCTGCACCCACCCCTCCTGCGTCTGGGCACTGCTGGGAGGACTCTGCACACACCCTCCTGTGTCTGGGCACTGCTTGGAGGACTCTGCACACACCCCTCCTGTGTCTGGGCACTGCTGGGAGTGATAGGCACCCACCCCTCCTGTGTCTGGGCACTGCTGGGAGGACTCTGCACACACCCCTCCTGTGTCTGGGCACTGCTGGGAGTGATAGGCACCCACCCCTCCTGTGTCTGGGCACTGCTGGGAGGACTCTGCACACACCCCTCCTGTGTCTGGGCACTGCTGGGAGTGATAGGCACCCACCCCTCCTGTGTCCGGGCACTGCTGGGAGGACTCTGCACACACCCCTCCTGTGTCTGGGCACTGCTGGGAGGACTCTGCACACACCCCTCCTGTGTCTGGGCACTGGTGGGGGGACTCTGCACACACCCCTCCTATGTCTGGGCATGTACGGTCGGGACATACACGGGTGTAGGTACGCTCCGTACATACACTGGTGGGGTGTGGGTACGCTACATTCATACACGGGTGGGGGTATGCTCCATTCATACACGGGTGGGGGTACGCTCCGTACATTCACGTACCCACGATTTGCAGGCCTGGGTACGTACCGTACCCAGGCCTTCAGAGCGTGGGTACGTGTTGTACCACGCCCACCACTACGTCACCCCAACAATGGCGGTACGGCCCGTACCCACGTTCTAAAGGCCTGGGTACAGGCCGTACCAGCATTGTTGGGGTGATGTAGGGGTACGCGTGGTACGACCCATACCCACGCTCTGAAGGGCTGGGTACGGTGCAGACCCCTACGGCACCCCAACAATGCTGGTACGGCCCGTACCCAGGCCTTTAGAACGTGGGTACGGGCCGTACCGCCATTGTTGGAGTGACGTAGGGGTACGCGTGGTACGACCCGTACCCACGCTCTTAAGGCCTGGGTACGATGCGGACCCTTACGTCACCGCAACAATGGTGGTACGCACCGTACCCACGTTCCAAAGGCCTGGGTACGGGCCGTACCAGCATTGTTGGGGTGATGTAGGGGTACGCGTGGTACGACCCTGTGACGGAGTGTCAGGGACAGGCGGGACACAACGTTGTTTTAAACGGGGTTTTATTGCCAAGTAATGCTTTCTAGATACACGGTCAGCCAGTGTTCGAGAAGATTTTTCAGTTCTTTAGGCTCTCGATGTTGTTACTCTCTCTTCTCTCCTCTTCTTTCCTATTGCGTCCAGACAGCAGGCGGTACGTGCGCAGGATCTCCCCGGAGCAAGGCGATCTCCCAGCCGGAAGGAAACAAAGAGACAAAAGGCTATGTCAGGGGACCGTGTTGCTAGGTTCGTTCCCTAACTCCGGGACCGGGTGTGAGGAAAGACTACCACCAGTGCTTTGACCCCTTTTTCCCCTCACGCTGTGCCTATTCAAGTGCTGACTAAGGGAAGGGAACACGGGAAACACCTCTCCTACACCGGCGGTCTGCCTTCTTTACCTAACCAGCCCGCTACTCGGTCACGTACCTGACCGAGCCACGCTCCTCCCCTGGGAACGTGGCTGGGCGAAGCGCGGTGTCCTGGGCCTCCTGGCCGTCCGAAGTTCGTCTCGCTTCCTCTTTCTTCGCTCCGCTCCTCTCCTGGTCCTTGTTCGCTCCGCTCCTCTCCTCGTCCTCGTTCACTCCGCTCCGCTCCAACACTCCTCCTGGAAACGCCGTCCGACTCACTGTGCGGTTCTTCCTGTTTTGGCTGCTCCCACTCGGTGACGTCATAGGAGGGCGGGTACAGCGTCTCGTAGCCTTCGCTCCACTTAAAGGGACCTGCACCTTCTGGTCTCGATCCTTGCTGTTGGTCCATGAAGGGGAACCAGTCCTCCTGCTGAGGGGTTACAAGAGGAGATGAGACCGGTCTGGGAGTCCACCACTCCTTATCGTTATAGTCCTCTTCATGTCCCGCACTGTCACAGACCCCTACCCACGCTCTGAAGGGCTGGGTACGGTGCGTACCCCTATGGCACCCCATTGGGGGTCTGCACCGTACCCAGGCCTTCCGAGCGTGGGTACGGGTCGTACCACGCGTACCCCTACATCACCCCAACAATGCTGGTACGGCCCGTACCCAGGCCTTTAGAATGTGGGTACAGGCCGTGCCGCCATTGTTGGGGTGACGTAGTGGTGGGCGTGGTACGACCCGTAACCACGCTCTTAAGGCCTGGGTACGGTACGTATCGGTATTGTTGTGTTGCCGGTTCGCTTCAACATCCACTTCCGTTGTGGCGGACGCTTGCGTTGCTGGACACGCCCCCACCCCCTCGAGGTGACCAGGTCCTGCAGGTCAGGTTTGTCCAGGGCATGTGTAATTTGTGACTTGGGTGGGGGTTATGTGTCCTGCCCCCCCCTTTGCCCCTGGGTGTTATTCTGACCTTCTGCGGCGTCTGCGTCGGTGCCTGTAGAGCAGGTGGACTGCTATGAGGGCTGGGATGACACGTAGATTCGGGTCCATGGCTGTCCGTCGCGTACAGGTGCTCCTTGTGCGCGTCGTCCTGATTTCCCGGCAGTTTTTGGCAGGCGGAGAATTTGATCCGTGCGGGGTGACGTCGGTGCTGATCGTACTTCCTGGTTCATGAACCGAAGGCTGAATGCGTCCCGACGTCACGTCGGGCGCTGTCTCGGATCACATTGGTATATATTTTTTCGTCGGTCGGTGTTTTTTACGATTCGTACGGAAATGGTGTTTCCGTGGGAATCGTACTTCCATGTTTGTAATGTTTATTTCCCGGGTACGTGTCGGACGAAGAAAACGCTCCGACCGACGGTTCGTACCCGGTTTCTCCAGGATCCGAATCGGCACCTTTATTGGGAACATTGATGCTTATTTGGGAGTCATTGGCTGTGGTACCTTATGTTAAAGCTGTGGAACATATTTGCAAGGAGCACTGTGTTGTTATTAAAGTGGGTACAGGCAGGTGACCACGTTTTCTTGTTAAGACCACTTAGGCAGAAAGGGACTGAACCCTTGAAGTGCCAGAGCTCTAATGCGACAGTCAGTTATGAGCCAATGTGAGAGTATTCTTTGGCCAACAACGTCAAACAAAGCAGGCTAGACAGGGATTGATGCTTAAGCTTCCCCTGGTCCAGTGCTGTGAGCAGATTATCGCAGATGTTTCCGTCTGTATTTATCCATATTTCGTTTTTGACCATGTTATTGGTATTTATCCATATTTATTTTTTGACCATGTTATTGGTATTTATCCATATTTATTTTTTGATCAGGTTATAGGTATTTATCCATATTTATTTTATGACCATGTTATTAGTATTTATTCATATTTCTTTTTTGACCAGGTTTTTGGTATTTATCCATATTTATTTTGTGTTTTGAGAATAAATAGAGCCATCACCCGGTATATTTCCCCATTTATTTAACTGATAAACATGCACCATACTGTGCTGCAATTCGCGTTTAAGCAAACTATGCAGTCAAATATAGCCAAGTACAGACAAACCTTACACCCACAGTTAAATATCAGCATTATAATTCAAATATATGCTAGCACAAGCCTATATTCAGGGAAATCTGAGCCTGTTTTTTAGCTTCCCGTTCTATGTATCTGCTCAGCTGTTGTCCTAGAAAGCACGAAAGACAGCATGGAGAGTCACCCACAAGAAGAATATTTTTCTGTATTTTTCCGCTTTTAAAGATAAATACAGACAGAAAACACATTGTTTTCTGTCTATATTTATTTGTAAAAATCAGTATAAATGGAAAACTGGGAGCCTTAGTTATAAAGGTCTCAGTCGCCTGGCTAGAGGTGGAAAGGTGAACAGAGGAACTTGGGTAGAGAGGAGAGGCTGGCGACCAGCTTGTGACTGGCAAATATTTCAGTCAGCATTGGCAACTTGATGAATTTATCATTCTGGCTATTTCAGATTTCTTGTCAGTCGAGAATGTGATTATGCACAGAGTTTTTCTTGTGGCACTTGTTGAGTGCAGAAAGCCAAAGACGACGATGCTGGCTGGAGAGTATCTATTTTATCATAGACACGTCTGGTGGGTCCTTGCAAAGCTACTGAAAGAGTTCTGATGGGAGGCTGCCAGTTGTTTGCATTCCCTGAAAGGTTCTTTATATAGTATTGACTTGGTGTGATTGTCAGCATGCTATGGCCAGGCTTACAAATATAGACATTTTTAGGTCATCAATGTGCCCGTTTAAATCTTGGAAATAATTAAGGAGAGCGGTACAAGACAGCCATGTTTTGATGCCTTTGGACATCTTTCCAGCGCTTTTCCTTGAAGTTTCAGAAGATGGTGGTCATCAGAGAGCCATTTGTTGTTGAATGTCTTTGCTAATTTCCCTTTGCATTTAGTGCGGAGGGGCGCTGGGCCAAGGGCGAAGAAGTAGGAAACTTAGATCATGGTTAACATGGTTGGTATCAGGAAATATAGGGCCTCGTTATCAGTTGCCCAGATGGGGATCATGTTCAATTTTGGGGTGCAGAATTAACAGGGATTCCGAGTTGAACCATAAGAAATGATTATTTGTTTCCCCAATTTAACACCTTGCATGTCTTGGGGTAATTTGCTTGGCTTTTTATAAAAACATACATACACAAACCCTTTCTGCTTTTTCATACTTCCTCATATCCATTACGTTTATTTTCTCTAATAAAACAGACATTTGTATGTAAAAAGCCGTATTGCCTGAATTTTGAAAGTCAGAGTTCACAAAGTGTTACGTATATGTCAGCGTGACGTGTGTTAAAGAGATGGCTAAATTATGGAGGTGTAAATTCCGACCGGAACAGGAACAGAGGGTCACGCTGGGTTACATCATAAGAAGTTGAATGGAATTTGACATGTAGATGTTAGCCCAACGTATGATCGACAGACACATTAGCAACCAAGCAGTTTAATTATTCCAGTATGTTTGCTGGAAAGGGGTGGCAATAATATAAAAGTATTAGATTGTAAAGGTAAAAATGTTCCACAAGTTTCTTGCAACATGTGCATCTTATATCTGTGTTGCAAGGGAACTGGAGAGAATAGCCAAATACTTGGAAAATATTAAAACTATGATATGTACATATCGCAACTTTTTCAATGTGTTTATCGCAGTGATAGACATACGTTTTGCTTCATGATGATTTTAGTGGGTTTATCTTGGGTCCTCTCGCTCGGTTTGTTTTCACTTTCGATTTGGGCGCTTCATATTTACTAAAGACGTGTACATATTATTTTTTATACTTTATTGTATCATTCATGACATTAGCCTACATTACCTTTCAGTACCTTTGTGGTTAAGAAACACCTTTCCAGATGCCCTACGTGTTTTTGCTGCCCAATTTTCGCTACCATTTAGTTTGGGTTCAGTTCACCCTTTCTGTCAATGTGCTGCTATTTATAAAAACAGGTTGCGTTAAACTGTGCCAACTGTAAATATAGATTCCAAGCTCTATTTCACCTTTAACTTAACAACAATATTTTTCGCTACACCAGCGTTATCAAATTACACAATATGTATCATTCTTAGTGTGTCACATCACATCACTCATTTTATTAGGGTGCTCCTATTACATACAATACGCGGACACCAATGTGCTCATTGTATACGATATAAGCGTGAATGCTACAACGCGTACTAAGCGCTCAAATGGTCCTCCCGCTGCGCCTCCGCTCGGTGTTTCTGCCCGAGGGAGGACCCGCGCCCAGTACTTTATATTCCTCTCACGACGCGACGACAGTCAAGGTCGGTGTGCGCCGCCCCAGCCCGCAGCCTCCAAGGGCGAACCCAATGCTTCCAAGGTAATTTTTTTCAGAAGTGAATATGAAACAGCAGGCATTTACAATGTGCAAATTGCTCAGAAATAAAAGATCAGCAAAATCAGCAACACTTCTGACAATTGACAGCGACAACCAAAGAACTCTTTCTTTCATCTCAGCAGCTGAATGCTTGAGTTGAAGCATACAAATCCGAATGAGAGAAGTGCACCGGGCAGACCCAGACACTCGAACACCAGCATTCCAAATGATTGCCCAGGGGGCTCTCTGAATTAAGTGCACAAACTCAAACAAAACCTTCCCATGTTCTTATGGCCTGCAGTGAGCATTCTTCTTTTGCATCTTAGCAGAAACAGCTGTCATTGTCCTTAACACTGTTAGTTACTGCCTCAGCTCCACTGTGCTTGAAACAATTGTTAACACACATATTTCTTAGTTCAGCATGAACCATCGCTGGGTCTAAAGCTTACCGCTATAACCTCTGTAGCAACAAAGTCATTGAAATTTTAAATCAACTAGTTATTTGGAGTTCCAATTATATACATCTATGTCTGAAACACTGCCTGAGTGGCTAAACCTGCGCTAGTATTATTTAGAACCATACAAAAGGTCGTAAAGACATACACAAATTCATTTCACGTGTAGTAAAATAACATATAATGAATCAGTATTTGATGTTCTGACACTACAGTGAGCAGCATGCCCTCCGGAAAGAGTGATGCTGTAAGCATTGGAGGCCAGGGATTGTATAGGCTCTGTTAGTCACGGCATCCTTAGCGTGGTTCTTCCCTAATTTTTGCCTTCAACCCTCGTGTTAGACCT
This sequence comes from Triturus cristatus, assembly GCF_964204655.1. Lineage (NCBI taxonomy): Eukaryota > Metazoa > Chordata > Amphibia > Caudata > Salamandridae > Triturus > Triturus cristatus. The sequence continues at coordinate 386,126,248 of NC_140581.1, forward strand.
GGCATCTTTTGGCGTGGTTACCCTTGACTTTTTGCCTCTACCTCCTGTATTTTTGATGCTATGCTGGATGTCGTTTTTACTGGTATAGATGCTTTGGGCACTTTGCCACTGCTGATCAGTGTCAAAGTGCAAGTGCTCCCTAGGGAAATTGTGATGTAATTGGCTATCCATGTTTGGCATATTTGTTCTACCTGCAAGGCCCTAGTAAAGTGCACTGAGAGTGCCAGGGCTGGTAGTACAAATGCTTTTAGTGGGCTGCAGCACTGGTTGTGCCACCCACAGGAGTAGCGCTAAAATGATGTCTTAGGCCTGCTTGCAGTGCCTATGTGCAGTCCAGGACCGCCATGTCGACCTGGCCAGTGCAACCACTGACCAGGCCTTATCCTTCCCTTTCTGTACATGTAAGGCATCCCTATGGTGGCCCTAGGTACCCCCCTGGGCTGGGTGCAGTGCATCTGAAAGGTAGGGCATGTACTGAGGTGTGTAACATGCCCTGGTAGTGAATTACAGCCATTATCGTTTTTCACTGCCGAGAGGCTATCTTGCCCATAGGACAGAATGGGGGAGGCTGTTTACATGCCTATCTTCCCTTAAAGGCAAGATAGAAAATCCAAGTTTGGTATCTTTGTGTTCAGAATTTAATTATACATCTTTTTAGAAAGATGGTTTTTAAATTCACTGTGTGAGAATAGCACTTTTTAGAAAGTAGCTATTCTTCTGTTTAACCTTCCTGTGTGCCTGTGTGCAGATTGGCTGACTGGTGTCATGTGATGGGCTAGGTGGCTCCAGGAGCCTGGATGAGTCAGCAGCAGGGTGAATAGGGAGATCTGCTCTAGATGGGTGGGAGGAATAGCCCCTGGGATTTGAATAGGGCTGCCTCTGCCAGCACAATGCCGGCTCCACCCCCTGCTGGCCAGGCTGAGGACTCTGCCTCTGCCAGCACAAAGAAGGCTCCACCTCCTGCTGAGCGTCCAACGACCCTGCCCCTTACTCTGAAAGGAACCAGGTGCTCCAGGGCAGAGCACACCCAGGAACCGGTTTGAGCAGGGGAGTCCCCCCACTGAAACAAAGAGAGACAAAGACTTGGAGGGGTATAAGAAGAGGACCCCAGACACCTAAACTTTAGGACACTGTGGAACTAAGAAGGAACCTCTGCCAAGGAGAAAGCTGGAAGAAACTGAAGAGGAGAAGATTGCCTGCTTGCTGTTTTGCTTTGCTGCCAAGGAGAGGGGAAGGACTCTGCTGTGTCCCCTTCTTTAAATTCTGATCTCCAAGGGCCTGAGGACTGCTGGCTCCCTGTTAAGAAGTCCCAGGAACAAAAGGACTTCACCACCAGCTCCCCTGGAACTCTGCTGAGGGAGTTCTGACCTGCCTCGGAGTGCTTGCCTAGTCTTGGGGCCTCAGGAGGTCGTTATGCTGTGTTTGGGAGCTGGAAAGCAGAAAGCGTGAACAAGAGTAACTGGTACCCATCGCATCATCCGCGTGAGGGTCGCATCATCCGATTGCGAGTCGCAAGTTCGAGAGTGAGAGAAGAATTTAATCGCGGCATCATCGCAGCACCCGGAGTCCCCGCATTGCCGAGTGCGGCGAGCATCATCCCGGTGCGTGAAGATTCCTGACACTGCGAAGGTCGTCGCAGAACCAGTTTGCGGGCCGCACCACTGCCGGTGCGTGAAAGTATCCAGTCGCTGCGTGCGTCGACGCAGAGTCCCGTCGCGTGGCGCATCGAGGGTTGCGGTGCCAGAAGTCAACGCCGCGCCGCGCATCGCGCCCCATCGAAGAGTGTCGCACCGTACCTGTGCGTGAAGCTTCCCCCTAAGAAACCTACGCAACGAAAGCCAAAGTCATCGCATCCTCCCCCTACAGATCGGAGCCGGCCCATCCACCTCTGCTGCGTGAAGCAGGGCTGCTGCAAAGCCTCCCCAAGGTCTCAGGAGTATCGCATCGCCTTTGCCATCTTCATTGTTATAGCTTTTGGGAACCTTAGCGTAACTACAGGTACTGTTGGGCACGAGAGTGTCGCATTTTGTGCATTGAGAGTCGCATTGTGCAGGACACTGATTTTTACATCCTGGAGTACTTTCTACAAACTCTTGAACTATCTTTAAGGTAACCTTTTTAATTGTATGTTGGTTTTTCTGTAGTTTTTGGTCTTGTGAAGTTTTTAGTAAAGATACATTATTTTTCTAAAACTGGTGTGGAGTAAATCTGTGGTATTTTCACTGTGTTACTGTGAGTGTTGGTACAAATGCTTTACACATTGCCTTTGATAGCCTAGACTGCTCAGGCCAAGCTACCTAGAGGGTGAGCAGGGGTTATCTTAACAGTGTATCCCCCTTTCCCTGACTAGAAGCAAGGGTCCCTACTTGGACAGTGGTACATACCCTGCCAACTAGAGACCCCCAGATCTAACACCTCCTGTTTGGCTGACTTCGGTTTTGCTGTCATTAGGACTCGGAGCTCTTTACCACTGCTAACGAGCGCTAAAGTGCTTGTGTTCTCTCCCTGAAGCATGGTAGAATTGGATTGCACCCAACTGATCTATTTAATTTAAGTGTAAGTCCCTGATAAAGTGGCACTATATGTGCCCAGGACCTGTACACTTAATGCTACCAGTGGGACTGCAGCACTGTTTGTGCCACCCGCTTAATTCGCCCTTTAAACATGTCTCAAGCCTGATGTTACAGCCTGTGTGTGTAGTTTTAAACTGCCATTTCCACCAGGCAAAATAAACCTTTTGCCAGGCCCAACCCATACTTTTTAATACATATAAGGCACCACTAGGGGCACCCTGAAAAGCCCAGTGGACAGGGTGCAATGTATTTAAAAAGTAGGACATGTGCTTTTATTTTTCACATGCCCTGGTAGTGAAAACCCCCTGAATTTGTCTTTCACTACTGCAAGGCCTACATTTCACTTAGGAAGACATTGGAGTTACCTTACTACATTTAATAAGCTCTAATTTCCAATTGGGAGCAGTTGGACAGTTTGAGATTGGTATCTAAATAACTGCAATTAAAAGCCCTCTTTAATGGTCAAGTCTAATTTTTTGTCACAATTCTGAAAATGCCACTTTTAGAAAGGGGCCCATTTTTCTTGTCCTAGCCATTTGGTGCTCTGAGCCTGATCCTGGGTCACTTCATTAGGTGTAGCTGGCAGTTGATCTTTGTGTATTGCTCCCAGACAGTGTGACAAAGGGAAGAAAAGTGTTGACAGAATTGGCCACTCTGAGTTAAAGAGAGGGAGTGGCTGTCACCCACCACAATTACACATTACAAAGGCTCTGCCTTAGCCCTCTCACAAAAGGTTTGTCACTAGTCCTTTGCGACCCCATACAACTTGGGGCCAGTTCAGTGAGGAGGGGGATGCCTGGAACCTCAGGGCGCAAGGGGGTGGAAACCTCTAGAAGGTTTTTACACTTAAAAGTGGGAAACAGTGTATAAATGTTGGACCCTTAGACCCATCTCTTGAGTACACTTCTGGACCTGTGGCCTCTCCCAGGAAGAAGGACTGTTGTGCTGCTGAATAAACTGTCACTCTTCTGGATGGATGCCCTGAAGGACTGCTTCCCTGCTGTGCTGACCTACTGCCCTTTTGACTGGGTGAGTAGAACATGGCCTGCATCTTTAAATCCAGGACCCCAGAGTGACTTCAAGGGCTAGTTGCCTGGCCTACTGATCAGAACATGCCAGGCTTCCCATAATCTTGAACCCAGCACCAGGACTCTGCCGTCTATGAGTCCTACCCTGCCATGGAAGTGGGCCTGAAAGTGTTCTTTCAGTCCATCTATGAACCCAGCAGAACCAACGCATCTCCTCTGTTGCATGTTGTAATCCCGAGCAGAACCGACGCATCAACACTGCTCCGTGGACTTTCCCAGCACAAGGACTTTTCAACACCCACACAGCCCCGTCGAAAACTGCCACTGGTTGACACATCCCTGACACAGGCCCTCACATTGCCTGCCTCTTGACGAGGGCAGCCTCAATGACAACATTGCAAAGGGTTTCTTTGGCCGCATTTGCATAATTCTTGCAAGCACTACGCTTACTGTACTTGGCCGCAAACCTGCCTCTTGCAGGACTTCAGATGAAAATTTGAGAGTTTGGTGCCACTTTTATTGAAGAGTAAGAGGTTATTTAGGGGATACATTATATATTCTCGCAAAATCCATGGAATGTCAACTATTATATAACAGTTCCAGGAAAAGTGGAGAAGCAGTGAGGGAGAGGCATGCAGTTTCAATGGATGGATCAGTGGACCTCACTGGACCCACATGTGGGTTTCTCATATACACAGTAAGAAAGAATTGTCAATCTTAGACCTTAAGACTGTGCCGAAACATGGTGATCTGCTCACGAGGAGTTCAACACTCCTACTAATACTAATGGTAATGTCTGCTAAGGTTAGATAGGTCCACCCGCGAGTGCTGATGAATAATCTTCCAAATGGGCGGTTTCTCAGAGTAAGGCGGAATTGCAACAAGATTAAAGGAACAAGCATACACATTATCAAACCAAATGTCTCAAAGGCATTACCCTATTAAATTAATTAACAAGGCTAAGATGAGAGCACACAAAAATAACTGTGATGCCCTCTTACAAAATACTAAACACTACACAAAATGTTAGTTCGACTTGCGTGACTTTGAAAAGGTAATTAAACAACACTGACATTTCCTGAACACAGGATCTGCATTTTATCAACTTATAAACATAGAACTCACATCATTGCCTGATAACCCATGGTCACAATTGGAAAATTGATCATAAATATTATTACTGATTCGCCGCGTGCAAAGAAAATCTTGAAATTTGGAACAGATCACTCACATTAACAAGAATTTGTTTGCCAGTTACCAATTCAATATAAGATTACAGGCATATGTTCAAACACATCTTAACAAAGGAACAGGAATACAAACAGTGATAGGAGACTTGAGGGTCACATAGTTCTGCCCATATCTGTAACAAATGTGAATAAAGGCTTACGGATAATGTGGGGTGCATGACAAATATTTGCAAAAAGAAGTGCCTGTAAACAAAGCTAAACCACGTTCTAATGTTAACATGTATGTATGTCTGGCATAATGAAGCTAAGAACATGTTTTCTTTAATGTCACCACAAGGATACACTGGTGAGCCTGGTCGTGGTCAACTAAGACTGGACTAAAATTGGACTAAAACTGCTGCTGTTCCATTGTTCACATGCACGTGCGCCTGACATTATGACATATGTTTTCAAGGCACAGGCTTCTATCTTTAGGAAACTGGCAAGTTGCGAAAATTGGCGAATCAGCCTGGTCATACCAAGTGACCAGGAAAGCGCCAGCTGCTGCACCATTGTAATGGACAGAATCAACCCTGGCTTATTGTTGCACACTGACTCTTATAGTTCAAATAATTTTATTGAAGTTATAGTTCAAATAATTTTATTGAAGTTTATACAATTAAGAAGTACAAATAATGAATGCAATGAGTGATACAGGCTAGACAAAGCAGAACATATGCAAAAGGTATCAAGGGGAAAATAAACCTCAAAATACATTAAAAAAGTTTATATATTAACTTGAAAGAAACAAGCAATGTATCACAAAATATACCGTAAAGGATAGATGGGAAAAACAAAGAGAGAAAGGGAAAAGAGAATGGGGGACAAGGGGCCAGGGGTATTCCAGTGGGGCAACCTCTACAAAAGTAAAAAGAGGAAATGGAAAAAGAGATAGAAAAAGTAGGCCTGGGAAACAACCTTAAAAGTGTTTAGGTATTAGAGGTATTAGAGTGGGAAGCCCCAGGGTCTAGAGCGCAATGTTGAACATAATTGTCCAAAGTTCACTAGACTGTGCTGGAGATAATTGGAGAGGAGTGACTCTCAGAGTGAATCGTGTGAGCACTACGAAGATAGTACACCTATGCCCACCAAGTGTGAAAAGAAATGTGTAGGAAGGACTTCCATTCTGTGAGAATCAGTTTGATTGAAATAGACAAAGGTAAGTCCAGTAATTACATGCTAGACTTGTCTAAAGGGAGAGGAACAGTTTATGCACAGGGACCCAGTATAAGCATCGAAAAGGATAATTTATTGGGAACATTAAAAATACTCGACAAGTGCTTCTGTGTAGAAGCCCAATAGTCAGCTAATAGCATACAATCAAAGAACATGTGTTGATGTGTCCCTGGTTCCAAATCACAACTCCAGCACATATTATTATCTCTTAACTTCAATTTGTATAGTCAACCAGGAGGACAATGAAGCCACTGCATTGTAAAAAATGTAGATTGGATAAGAGCCGGAGCAATTTTTTATTAAGAAGGGAGAGATTCTCAATCAGAGACCAGTGATTTGGCAAAATGTGTTCAAAAACTTCTTTATCAAAGTGTTTGGACCATGTTTTATAAATCAATGATCACTGTGGAGCTGGTGGATTTTATAAAAATTTGAAAGCTTAAGATGCTACATGCCCCATCTGTAGATTGCAAACCGACTTTTAATATTGTATGACAAATGAGGATCCCACAGTGCCACCTTCCATGTTGCTTGCATGCATTTTGGAGTAGGATAAGCCATTCACTTCTCACTCGTGTTAAACTGTGTGACATTACTTACTGTGTACATCTCTGCATGCATGTTCTATGCTCCCAAACATATCTATTTGGGTTAAACTGCTTTCATGGGGTTTCCATAATATTGAATCAATGATCAGTTAAGCCTCATGTGGTTTAAAGGGGGCTAATATGACTCAGGTAACCCACATTCAATAAGGAAATATTGTTTTCCTTCTCTTTCTGCTTTAGGCATTGCCATTTCCTGCCCAAGTAAACAGGAAGAAGATTTAATAGAACGATACTCCACATTTTCCACACTTTTGTATGCGTCTCATCTACCACACTCCATCCAAGACTAGTCACAAATAGTGTACGAATGGCTAGAGTAGGGATCCTTGACCCTGATTAAAGTGACAGCCCTCTGTTTGGGCTCAATGGTGATGGATGAAACAAATGCCAGTCGTTAATTCATAGGGCCTTACATCATGAGTCATTATATTATGGAAAGTATATGGCAAATACCCTTACATCGAAAGTGTTTACATCAGGAGTGCCTTCATCTCACATCATTAAATACAGTGTATTTTAATTATATATTTAAAAGTACATATACAAATACACACACATACATATCTATATATATATATATATATATATATATATTCACTGAAAAAACAAAGGCTACAGGGAAGTTATAGTTAAGCTCAGATTTCACTCATGCAAAACCAGTGAAATTCACCAGCTAACTATAACTCGTGCCCCTGTATCTAATATGTGAGGTCATAAGCAGTGCATTGCGAGGGAGCAAGTTATAATCAGCTCAGCTATAACTGCTGAATTTCACTGGTTTTGTACAATAAAACCTGAGCCTAACTATAACGTCCCTGTAACCTTTGTTTTTTTTCAGTGAATTTCTAAGGTTTTTTAAATGCTAATTTCTAACTAGAATGTCTTTATAGCTTTACTTTTTTCAGCGAATTTCGATGGCTTTTTAAGTAGTAATTGAATTTGCAGATTGGTGGAGAAAGGGGGTGAGCCTCTAACTAGCTCTCAGGAATCCTGCTGTGTAGGTGTAACAAAAAGTACCAGGAGGGCTTCTTGGACAAAAGGTCCCTCAACATCCAAGAGGACTTCATCCCCCAACAAGAAGTGTAGAGAAATGGGGTGGGGCCATGAAGACCTCTCAACAATCCTGCAGTGTGAGACTTACTGAATATTACAGATGGGGTAGTTGGCCTCCCATGCATATCTTAAAAAAAACAGTTTGCCCCGGGGAGATGGTGGTCCCTGGGGCAGTGGGGGGTGGTGGGCCCCCAGTATTTCTATTGTTCACTGCCCTGGGGAGGTGGCGGTCCACAGGGTTTTGCATAAGCATAGAGGGGGTGACCCCTGTGCCCCCACAGCCGGTCGCTCCTCTCCACTGCTCTGCCTGCCTGTCGCTGCCTGGCACCTGCCCACCCTGTGACTACCGCCTGACGCCACTTACCTGGTTTCACGCCGCCACCGCCTCCTGCCTGCTGCCTGCTGCTTCTCAGGTACCGCCTGTCGCTTTCCTGCCGCTGCTGCCCCTCCTCGCCCGCTGACCGCCGCCGCTGCCCCGGTCACTTCACCTCCGTTTTCCCGCCGTTTCCGCCGCCGCTGCCCCGCTCTCCTCCTTCCTGCTCCCGCCTCCGCCTGCAGTCCCGCCTCCCCCCACTGCCCATTGGCCAACCCGCTCCCGCCTCCCAGCTGACCCTCCCTCCCGGCTCCTTATTTATGACTCCCCCTGTGCGACCGCGCAGCGGACGTGCGCAGCGGGAGCACCGATTGAGCGCCGAAGGTGCGCCAAAGGTAAGCCCGTCTGCGCCCGTCCGCGCCTGGACCGCGCCCAGCGCCAGACCCCCTGGTCCCCGCGCCCGCCAGCCCCCCCGCAGGACCTACGACTTCGCTACGCTCATCGCACTCAAAACCGCCCGAGCCCCCGGATGCTACCGAGCGTCCCCGCGACGCACCCATGGACCCTTCGTCTGCCGATCCTGCAACTTCTCCTGCCTCCGAACAGGCACCACGCCCACCAAGACGGACAACAGCAACCACCTCAAGTGCATCCTGATCAACACCCGCTCCGTCCACAGACACGCCGTGGAACTCTGGAACCTCCTCGACACCGCATCTCCAGACGTCGCCTTCCTCACGGAAACCTGGATGAACGCCTCCTCAGCCCCCGACATCGCCATAGCCATCCCGGACGGCTACAAGATCATCAGGAAGGATCGCAACAACCAGACCGGAGGGGGCATCGCCATCGCTCACAAAAGCACCATTCGCATCTCGACTGACTCCATCGACGCATTCAACACCGCCGAATACCTGCACTTCCAGATCCACACCGACCTCAAGACTACCCTCAGAGGCGCCCTCATCTACAGACCCCCGGGACCACGCGCACAGTTCAGCGAAGACATCACGGACTTCATCAGCCCTCACGCCCTCCCCTCCGCTGACTACATCCTCCTCGGGGACCTCAACTTCCACCTGGAGAACAACAACGACCGCAACACCACCGCCCTGCTGGACAACCTAGCCAACCTCGGACTCAAGCAACTGGTCAACTCCCCCACCCACTACGCCGGCCACACGCTCGACCCCCTCTTCTCATCCAGCAAGCACGTCACCTTCAGCCACTGCACCGGACTCCACTGGACTGACCACAGCTGCGTCCACTTCAGCTTCAAGAAGAACACGGTCCACCACCACCCGAAGCAGGTTCCCCACAGAAACTGGAGCAAGATCACCGTCGACCAGCTCGCCACCTCCCTCAGCCAGAACCCACCGGTCAGGACAACGGACCCTAACACAGCAGCCCTTGACCTCACGCAATGGCTGACCTCCTGTGCCGACGACCTTGCCCCACTGAAGAACCCACTCACCAGGCCCAGAAGCAAGAAGGCCCCCTGGTTCACCGACGAACTCAAGGACTCCAAGAAGGCCTGCCGCACCCTCGAGAAGGCCTGGCTCCTCGACAAGACCACCGACAACATGACCGCCCTCAAACTCGCCACCCGCAAACATCACCAGCTCATCCGCACCACCAAGAAGAAATCTTTGAAGGAACGACTGGACAAGAACGCCCATGACAGCAAGGAGCTCTTCAACATCGTCAAGGAGTTCTCCAACCCCAGCACCGGCAACAACGACATCACTCCCTCGCAGGACCTCTGCGACTCCCTCGCCTCGTACTTCCACCGCAAGATCGCCGTCATCCACAACAGCTTCGGCGTTCCACCCCCGCACCCATCGACCGAACCTACGCACCCCGCCGCTATCCTCCAGACATGGACCGAAGTGACCCCCCGAAGACACGACACGCATGATGAACACCATCCACTCCGGATCTCCGACCGACCCATGCCCCCACCATGTCTTCAACAAGGCCGCCTCTACCATCGCACCCCACCTCCGAGACATCATCAACGCCTCCTTCGACACAGCCACCTTCCCGGAGAGCTGGAAGCACGCCGAGCTCAGCGCACTACTGAAGAAACCAACAGCGGACCCGACCGACCTCAAGAACTTCCGCCCCATCTCGCTCCTTCCCTTCCCTGCCAAAGTCATCGAGAAGGTCGTCAACAAGCAGCTGGCCGCCTTCCTCGAGACTAACGGATCCCTCGACCCATCGCAATCCGGATTCAGAGCCAACCACAGCACCGAGACCGCCCTCATCGCAGCCACCGACGACATCCGAGCCCTGCTCGACAAAGGTGAAACAGCGGCACTCATCCTCCTTGACCTCTCCGCAGCATTTGACACTGTCTGCCACCGCACAATAGTCCAACGCCTCAACGACACCGGCATCCAGGGGAATGCTCTGGAATGGATCATCTCATACCTCTCCGGCAGAACACAGAGAGTACGCCTCCCTCCGTTCCGCTCTGAGGCCATCGAAGTCATCTGCGGCGTCCCGCAAGGATCGTCGCTCAGCCCTACTCTCTTCAACATCTACATGAAACCCCTCGCTGCCATCGCACGCCAACACAACCTCAACATCATTTCCTACGCCGATGACACCCAGCTGATTCTCTCCCTCACCAGAGACCCCGACACCGCCAAAGCCGGCCTACACGAAGGGATGAAAGACGTCGCCGAATGGATGAACATCAGCCGCCTGAAGTTGAACACGGAAAAGACAGAAGTCCTCATCCTGGGACCGTCGCCCTCCGCATGGGACGACTCCTGGTGGCCCCCGGCCCTGGGCACCGCACCCAAGCCAACGGACCACGCACGCAACTTGGGCGTCATCCTGGACTCCTCCCTATCGATGACCAGACAAGTCAACGCCGTCTCCTCATCTTGCTTCCACAACCTCTGCATGCTCCGCAAGATCTTCCGATGGATCCCGACTGAGACCAGGAAGACTGTCACCCAGGCCCTCGTCACCAGCAGACTAGACTACGGAAACACCCTCTACGCCGGTACAACAGCCAAGCTTCAGAAAAGACTTCAGCGTATCCAGAACGCCTCCGCCCGTCTCATCCTGGACGCCCCCCGACGCAGCCACATCTCGAGCCACCTGAGAGACCTGCACTGGCTCCCTGTCAACAAGAGGATCACGTTCAGACTCCTCACCCACGCACACAAATCCCTCCACGACCTGGGCCCAAGGTACCTCAACGACCGCCTGACCTTCTACACGCCCACCCGACAGCTACGATCCGCGAACCTCGCCCTCGCCGTCGTCCCTCGCATCCAGAGAGCCACCGCCGGAGGAAGATCCTGCTCCTACCTGATGGCTAAGGCATGGAACTCCCTGCCCGTCCACCTGCGGCTGACCCAGGACCACCTCGCCTTCAGGAAACAGCTCAAGACCTGGCTGTTCGAGCAGTAGCAGACCCCCTCCCCCAAGCGCCTTGAGACCCTTCCGGGTGAGTAGTGCGCGATATAAATTCCATGATTGATTGATTGATTGATAGGGGGTGGGACACCTTAATTCGAGGCAAAATTTAATTAAAAAAATACTTTTTACCCCAGCCCTGTAGGACCCCAGCCCCACCATATCAGGGGGGTCAGGGTATTCCAACCCTGCCCCTTTTCTTTTTTCTTAACTTTTTTCTGAGACTTGGCTTCAAGCCAAGTCCCAAGATGGCTGCCAACACTTCCTGGTTGAAGTGTTGCTGGCCAATCAAATTTGAGTGGCATCCGCGAGTCCACTGCAAGGACTTGTGTCCCCAAATATCACTTTTTATTAAAACTTAAATATCTCTGAAACTACTGAACAGATTTACACCAATAACAAAAATCACACTTTCTGGACCAGCATCTAGCTTTCTGCCAAATTTGGTTCAATTCCGTTTAACAGTTTGGGCTGTAGTTGGTTTAAAAAAAAAAGAAAAATCCCCATACACTTAACATAAAGAAAACGTGTTTTGGGACCCCCCCTTTTTTTTCGCCCCCCCGCTTGACAGATCTCCCCGAAACTTTCAACACAACAGCTGAACCAAAAAGGGGAAGATTTGTGAACATTTCGTGGGGATTTGTCATGCGGCGCCAACGTTGTTGGCAAAACAAAAAACGCTTTTCCTATGGAAACTTTATTCCAAACTATAAGTACCTAACTAGGAACAAGGCAGCTGTGACTGCCGAAACACGTCATGCTATATCATGCCATATGGGAACGTGAATAAAATATAAAAGTGAGAATTGACCTCAAGTAGTGTTGGGTACCTGTTTCTATGTTGCAGCATGAGTTGTAAGTATATATATACATTCACTTAAAAAACCATAGGTTTCACACATGTTATAGTTAGCTGGACATTTCCCTCATAAAAAACCAATGAAATTCCCCCGTTATAGTTAGTGAAGGGAACTATAACTCACGCGACCGCAATCCACTGCTGATGACGTCAGATATTACATCACTGTATTTATTCACTTATTTACCCATTTTTCTTTCCTTTAACCTTTAGCTATACATATTTAATAAATATTTATTTTACAGAAAGACACATATGTCATCGGTGATGTAATATCTGACTTCATCAGCAGTGGATTGCGGTCGCGTGAGTTATAGTTCCCTTTACTAACTATAACGGGGGAATTTCATTGGTTTTTTACGAGGGAAATGTCCAGCTAACTAGAACATGTGTGAAACCTATGGTTTTTTAAGTGAATTTGCAAGGTTTTTTAAATGCTAATTCCTAACTATAACGTGTGTGAAACCTATGGTTTTTTCAGTGAATTTGTACGTTTTTTTAAATGCTAAGTTATGTATTTATTATTTTAATTTTTTTTTTTTAAGGTTTTTCACCGTGCGCGTACCGTGCGCGCACGGTGCGCTTCGTGCACCGTGCGCGCTCTGTGGGCACGCGGTGCGCTACGCTCACCGCACGCCCACGTTACGCCGTTCGCGTAATTTTCACGTTTTTACCGTGCGCGCACGGTAAGCGTACTCCGCGATTTTTCGTAAAAATATTAAAAACATTTATGGCCCTTGGGGGTCCTTTGGGGAACCCCTGACAATGGCTAGGGGGTCAGGAACTGTCCACCCTGCCCCCTTTTCATGTTCTCCACCTTTATTTTTCACCTCCCTCGGACTGCGAGAGAAAAAATGGCGGCCGACACTTCCTGGTTTCGACCGATTCGAATGTTTACTAAGATCTAACAACCAATCAGAATTGCGCTCGTGCACGGCAGGGTGCGCTTACCGTACGCGCACGGTGCGCGCCTATAGATATATATATGCTTTTAAATGCTATTTTCTCAGAAAATACTGAACAGATTTACACCAGACCTGCAAAAGGCACATCCCTGACCTGAGGACTACCTCTCTGCCAAATTTCAAGGTTTTCTGTTCAGCCGTTCGGGCTGTAGCGCGGACTAAAGGTCCTATGGGAAAATGCATGGGGAAAACGCGTTTTGGGACCCCCCCTTTTTCTCAGCCCCCGCTTGCCGAATCCCCCCAAGACTTTCAGGGAAGGAGCGGAGCGGAGCGCCCCACCTATTTTGAAAATTTCGCGAGGATTCGTCAATCGACACAAAAGTTATTCCAAATAGAATGTTGCGGATTTCCTATGGAAACACGGTCCTAACTATAACTATCTACTGGCGACCGCCAGTAGATAATATATATATATATATATATATAGATAGCAGGCAGCTGACAGTAGTGGTCTGCTGCTTGGAAGTGGCCAGAGTTGAAACTGACATCTTTGCCTCCTGAACGGACCGCCGGAGCAAAAGTGCTTTCCACAGCCAAACAACGGTTTGGAACACCACTGGGTGTTTGAAGACGATGATCTCTGTATCTGCATTTCGCAGTGGAGGACACGGAAACTCTAACATGGACCGTCACGGGATTGTGTGGGGCAGAAACCGAGGAGGTTGGGCCACTGCGATGCTCCAATCAGTGAGGAGCTATTAAGACCACATTTAAAGAACCTCCAGGTGTAACATCAGTAAAGTGAAGCGGGTACTGAAGAAAGCTGCAAGGCTGAAACACGTCTGCCCATGCGTTTCGCTATTCCAGCATTATGGGAGCCCCCATTGCAATAAAGTTACCTTTGGCCACCGAGCATGTGTCGGACCCGTTCCTGTGGGGATTGATGTGTATATATATATGTATATATATATATATATATATATATATATATATATATATATATATATATATATCACTAAACCAATCCAGCACCGCCTGACTAACAGCCAACAGGCGGGAAGAACGCTGGCTGGGACCTCTGCAATATGCTCACGTAATTAAACAAAAGCCGGATTCCAGAATCGGTGCAAGACTTCTTTTTAATCAAGCAAAGGCAAGTGTGAGTCCTTTACAATCCATCGGACATAGTGTCCACCATGACGCGTTTCGCTCGCATCCGCGAGCTTGATCACATGACGCGCTCGGGAACAATCGTGCATATATATATATATGTTAGAAATGGGGGTCTCTAGTTGGCACAGGTATACACTTGTGACAAGCAGGGACTCTCAATTCTAAGTCAGGATAAGGGGATCACCCTTTCAAATAACGCCTGCTCACCCTTTAGGTAGTGTGGCGCAAGCAGTCAAGACTATTCTCAGGGCGCTATAGGTTAAGCATTTGTGAACACATACAGTAATGCAATGACACACCACAAATGGACACCAGTCAAGGTTATATCAAAAATAGTTTTCTTTATATAAGGCTTAGCACAATACCAGAATAACGTTTAGAAATGACCACAGTATTATTTCAAAGTTCAATGTTCTTGCAAAAAGGCTTAAAATGCAAAAATAGGCTTCTTTTCCTCAATTCTTTGTACGGTTCGTACCTGGGTGTACGACTCGTCCGCATTAAAAACAAAGAAAGTACGAGTCAAACAATCGGTGCGGACTCCGGGGCCCAGGACGTGCACACTGCGGTGCGAACAGAACAAAGTACCTTAAGTTCGTGGGGTCCGCGACGGACAGTGCGGGACAAGTTGAGGGGTCCGGGTCGTAGTTCGGCAGCGTACTCGGTCTGGTCCGGTCGCGGCGTCGGGACGCGGCGTTGGTACGGGACCATCAGGGGTACGGGCGGATGATCCGGATCAGCTTTGCAGAGTCCGTGGCGTCGGCGCTCGGGCCGTACCTTCGGTGCGGATCAGCGGCGACACTTCTCGGCGCCGTACAGAGTACGGGGAGGATCAGCGTACTGCGGCATCTCGGCTCTGAGTACGGCACGGTGCAGTACGTTGGCAGCGTACGGACCGTACCTGCGGGACAGCGAAGCTTGAGTCCGGCGTACAGGGTTCGGCAGCCAGGGATGTACGTCTCGAATCGGCGGGAAAGGTTAGGTGCAATGCAGCCGGGAGGGATACGGTGCGTACTAACGCTTTTGGATCAGCGTAGACACACGGTGCCGGGCGGCAAAGACACGGCTTTGCGGCGGATGTAGTACGAGGCGTACTGGGGCCAAATCCAGCGGGAAACAAGCATGAATTGTCCAGGCAACTCAGTTTTTGAAGGCAGATGAGTCCAATGGTCCTGGGACTCAGTTCAGGGGGCAAGCTCTTCTTCCAAGCCCTTGGAGATAGTTGAAAAACAAAGTACAAAGTCTCTTTCAGTCTTTTCCTCTCCTTTCTCAGCAAGGCACCAACTGCAGGCCAATCCCCCAGGTCAGGGAAAGTTACTCCTCCTTCAGCTTCTTCCCGGTCCTTCTGGTCAGGCAGAGTTTCTTCATGGTTCAATCAGGATCTGATTTCTTAGGAGCAGGGCTCCTACATTTATACTCAGTTTCTTTTGTCTTTACAGGCCAGGGGGGCCTTTGCATAATCCCAGTCCAGTTCTTTTCAGTGAGGAGCACTTTGTTGTTGGGACTCTGGTTTCTTCTTTCAGCAGGCAGGGCAGAGACATCAGACGCTCCCCAGGGGGTGGAGCCAGCATTGTGGAGGCAGAGCACTGTCCTATTCAGAGTCAAGGTGCACTCCTCCCACCCATCCTGGTGTAATCTTTCTATTCACCACCTGGCAGCCCCAGCCTGTCTCCTGGAACTTCCCAGCCCTGTCACTCAAGCTACACACAAAGAAGATAGCCCTCCCCTCCAGAGGCGGACTGAAATGGTTAAGCAAGCAAATGCTAACTTTCTAAAAGTAGCATTTGCAAACCCAGGATGTTAAAATATCCTTTGCTAAAACATGTATTTTATTATTCTGAGTTCAGGCATACTAAACATGAATTTCTACCATGCTTCCTGAGCCTGCTAGGATTATAGAGTGTTATAATCTAGCAGCCCATTCTGGCCTATAGAGAGCAGGTAGCCTTACAATAGTGAAAAACGAAAATGGCTGTAATTCACTATTAGGACATGCCACACACTTCAGGGCATGTCCTACCTTATCCTTACAATGCACCCTGCCCTAGGGCCTACCATAGGGGTGACTAACATGAAGGTAAGGGAAGGTTTAGGGACTGGCAAGTGGGGACACTTGCCCAGTCAGCATGACAGTACCAGACTGCATGCAGGTTCTGCAATGGCAGACCTTAGACACATTTTACCAGGCTGCTTCTGTGGGTGGCACAACCAGTGCCGCAAGCCCACTAGCAGCATTTGGATATACAAGCCCTTGGCACCCATGGTGCACTCTACTAGGGACTGATAGTAAACCAAATAAGCCAAACATGGAAGTCAATTCACATAATACATTTTACCATAGGGAGAGCATATGCACCTTAGCACTGGTCAGCAGTGGTAAGGTGCCCAGAGTCATAAAACAGCCAACACCAGGTCAGAAAAAATACAGGAGGAAGGCAAAAAGTTTAGGGATGACCCTGCAAAAAAGGCCAAGTCCAGCAAAATATATATATATATATATATATATATCAAAGAAATACCCTTTCAGGCATAGAGTGACGAATAAATTATGCAAAAAAGAAGCCGAGAACTCTGGGTAGTTCTCAAGTGTAGGTGGAAAGCAGCTCCTGTATGGAGCACTCTCAACACCAGCGACACTATAGATCTGCTCACCTCAAATGTCTGTTTTTCTATCAAAATCTTTAAGCATAGGATTAGCACAGTGCCATCCATGCCGAGATAGAAAAGGATAAAGTCTTTTGCCATTTGTACAGCAAAGTCTTTAAGCATAGGAGTAGCACAGTGCTGTCCTTGCCGAGCTGTAAAATGACAAAAGCCAATTACCACTCCAAGGACAGTATTACAGCTTTGAATTGGTAAAATACCAATCAGGCCAACCTGGAATGAGTAAAAGCAACCCCTGACACAGTGTTTCGCTAGAGTCATACACTTAACATAAAGAAAAAGTGTTTTGGGACCCCCCTTTTTTTCGCCCCTCCCCCCGCTTGACAGATCTCCCCGAAACTTTCAACACAACAGCTGAACCAAAAAGGGGAAGATTTGTGAACATTTCGTGGGGATTTGTCATGCGCCGCCAACGTTGTTGGCAAAACACTGTGTCAGGGGTTGCTTTTACTCATTTCACTATATATATATATATGTATAGAAGAATGGAGTTCCAGTCGCACTCTCGGGCTAACGCAAAAAAACAACCAACAATCCAAGATGTCGTAAAGGGGGTTTATTCACAACATAAACCCTCCGTGATGCGTTTCAACCCCGTAGGGTCTTGTTCACACAACGGAGTGACAAGAAATCAAGTCTTACATACATTTCCGGGTTGGTAGTGAACGTGAACAAAGGACTGCACACAGGATACTCACAATAAAAGTTCAGACTCGTACTTGTGCCAACAACCCCTGTGACTAAACTAACAGTGGACATAATTTCAAATTATGTGCACTGTTAGTTTAGTCACAGGGGTTGTTGGCACAAGTACAAGTCTGAACTTTTACTGTGGCTATCTCATGACCTGGATGTCACATGTGATGTGATGAAAGAGTCCCATTTCCGGACCATACTAAGAGCGTACACAATGCGTTTGAATATGCCACCTATGCTATTGGGCACATTCCTTTTTTCATAATCCATTCCCACTAACAAGGGGATCCCATGAAGCTGAGAGGTTCCTTGCCGTAGAAGCCCGGATTCTAGCGCAGAACGTACATATGTTTCAACTTGCCAACAGGGCGGCAATTAATTCTTTTTACACTCCATTCCCACTAACAAGGGGAAAGTATCAAGCAGGGTAGTTCCCAGTTTGTACACATAGCTGAACTACACAGACCAGCATACAACAGCGCAGACACTATGCGGTGCCTGAGTAACAAAAGGCACATAATCACTGACCTCTCACAAACAGGGAGCAATGCGGGCGCGTGCGCTCATTGGTAACATATGACTTAATGTAATCTGCAAAGCTAGCC
The DNA here is from genome assembly GCF_964204655.1 of Triturus cristatus. Lineage (NCBI taxonomy): Eukaryota > Metazoa > Chordata > Amphibia > Caudata > Salamandridae > Triturus > Triturus cristatus. The sequence continues at coordinate 386,144,565 of NC_140581.1, forward strand.
ATCGCGCAGAAATCATACTACAGCTCCTCAATACCTTTACGTATTAAGATGTACTAGCATGCTTTACTTTATACGTTCAACAATGGCGACTGGAGAATCAAATGCACTTTACAAAATAGCAACGATGTATGCTGTATTTCGTTTTAATGTGCAGTCCTATGTTATGTTCACTACCCACCCGGAAATGTAAGTGAGACTTGATTTATTTTCACTCCGTTGTGTGAACAAGACCCTACGGGGTTGAAACGCATCACAGAGGGTTTATGGTGTGGATAAACCCCCTTTACTACATCTTGGATTGTTGATTTTATTTTGCGTAAGCCCGAGAGCGCGACTGGAACTCCGTTCTTCTATACATTGATTTACTGGTGTGCGTCGCGGTTTCACACACGTTATAGTTGGGAATTAGCATTTAAAAAACCTTGCAAATTCACTTAAAAAACCATAGGTTTCACACATGTTATAGTTATCTGGGCATTTCCCTCGTAAAAAAACAATGAAATTCCCCCGTTATAGTTAGTGCAGGCAACTATAACTCACGCGACCGCAATCCTCTGCTGGTGACGTCAGATATTACATCACTGTATTTAGACACTTATTTACCCATGTCTTCTTCCATTCATCTTTAGCTATACATATATTACATTTTTTTTTTTTTCAGAAAGACACATATGTCATCAGTGATGTAATATCTGACGTCATCAGCAGAGGATTGCGGTCGCATGAGTTATAGTTGCCTGTACTAACTATAACGGGGGAATTTCATTGGTTTTTTACGAGGGAAATGCCCAGCTAACTATAATATGTGTGAAACCTATGGTTTTTTAAGTGAATTTGCAAGGTTTTTTAAATGCTAATTCCTAACTATAACGTGTGTGAAACCTATGGTTTTTTCAGTGAATTTGTACGGTTTTTTAAATGCTAAGTTATGTATTTATTAATATATTTTTTTAAACAAAACATTTTCACGGCGCGCGCACGGTGCGCTTCACACTGCACGCCCTCTTTACGCGGTTCGTGCTGTGCACGCACAGAGCGCTTCGCGCACCGTGCGCGGTGGGCACACGGTGCGCTTCGCGCACCGCCCGGCCACTTTCCAAAGTTCGTGCCGTGCGCTTCGCCCCCAAGGGCCAAATACATTTTTTTTTCGATAAATCGCGGAGTGCGCGCACGCTGCGCGAACTTCGCAGAATTTGTTCGGTTTGGGTGGTGCACGCAGGGTGCGCGCACTCGGCGATTTTTCGAAAAAAAAAAAAAAATGTTTTTTGGCCCTTGGGGGTCCTTCTGGGACCCCCTGACCATGGCCAGGGGGTCAGGAACTGTCCACCCTGCCCCCTTTTCATGTTCTCCACATTTGTTTTTTACCCCCTCAGAGTGCGAGAGACAAAATGGCGGCCGACACTTCCTGGTTTCGACCGATTCGAATGTTTACTAAGATCTAACAACCAATCAGAATTGCGCTCGCGCACGGCAAGGTGCGCGCACCCAGCGCGCACGCTGCGCGCGTACAGATATATATATTGATTTAAATGCTATTTTCTCTGGAAATACTGAACAGATTTACACCAAACCTGCAAAAGGCACTTCATGGACCTTATGGCTACCTCTCTGCCAAATTTCACGTAATTCTGTTAAGCCGTTCGGGCTGTAGCTGCGACTAAAGTCCCTATGGAAAAATCCATGGGGAAAACGCGTTTTGGGACCCCCCTTTTTCTCGGCCCCCGCTTGACAAATCACCCCGAGACTTTCAGGGTGGGAGCGGAGCGGAGCGCCCCATTAGTTTTGAAAATTTCGCGAGGATTCGTCAATCGGCGCCAAAGTTATTCAAAATAGAATTTTGAGATTTCCTATGGAAACTCGGTCCTAACTATAACTATCTACTGGCGACCGCCAGTAGATAATATATATGTTTTCGAAAGTCACTGTGAGCAGCCGCTCACCCTCCTATCGACGCCGGTGCCAGCAGCGGACACAGTACCGCTAATTATATTTCCACAAGGAAGTAGCCATTCAAGAGTAAGGAATAACTTCCAGCGGCACACCAAAGGACGAGTCCAATAAAGATTTATTGTCTCAAATGGAGGATTGCTAGAAAACACCTCAATTTTTCTTGATTTTTTCCTGTCACCTTATGTTACCAGATTACGATCCTATTGTCGCGACCGTACAGATTTCCTACGTCCCATTCACGATATCAAGTGGGAAGATAACTATCACATGATAGCATTAGACGTATGTTCACTATACACTTGCATTGAACAAATGAAGGGAGTAGAAGCATGTATGTACTTCCTGAAGGAAAGACACATCTCCCTATGGGATCATACACAAATGCTAAGAACAATGATGCTTTACTGCTTAAATGAAAATATTTTCCTCTTTGATAAGACCTTATACCGTCAGAAGGCAGGGACCGCGATGGGTACCTGCTTTGCCCCCAGTCTGGCGAATCTTTTCCTTGGCTGGTGGGAGGAGCGTGTAGTCTGGGTGGAGGCCAACGATAGGTACACTGAGCACATCCCTATCTGGATCAGGTACATCGATGACCTGTTCCTGATATGGGACGGCCCCGTGGATCTGGCATTGGAGTTCATACACGAACTTGGGAAAAATGATCTAAATCTGAAATTCACGCAGTCCATCAGCCGCTCGTATTGCGAGTTTCTGGACGTCGCAATCACTATTGAGGGAGGTAAAATGACCGCGAATCTTTTTCGCAAAGAAACGTCTGGAAATACCTTACTCCATGCCGGAAGCAACCATCCTGCCCCTTTAAAAAACAGTATCCCCTATAATGAATTCCTTCGGGCTCGAAGGAATTGCAGCACCAACAATAATTTTGAAAAGGAACAACACACCATGACAGAAAGATTTAGACAAAGGGGTTATACATACAAGACCATTGAAGCTGCCAATAAAAAAGTCAAAGCCATTTCCCGCAATGAAGCACTCTTTTCAACCAAAAAGAGATCCACAGACAGCAGCAGGGCACCTAGACTAATTACCACTTTTAATGGAAGGTCCAATCAGTTAAGAAACATTATGAGAAAACATTGGGGACTTATAGAGATGGATCCCGTAATTGGTCAGGATGTGGGGAAAGCACCCGCAATAACCTATAGAAAATCTAAATCACTTCGTGACCATTTGGTCCACAGTTACCAGCAAACATCCAACACCAGCACTTGGTTAGGAAGGGCTAGGGGCTTCAAGAAGTGTAACTCCTGCAAAGCCTGTAAACACAGTGTAAATCGTGACAGCTACTTTATAGGGCAGGATAAAAGAAAGAAAAAAGAAATCAACAAATTCATAACATGTACCAGTGACTTCAGCATTTATGTCCTAGAATGCCCCTGTGGCTTAAACTACGTGGGGAGTACGAAACTACAACTAAAAACACGGGTGCTGCAACACATGAGGGCTGTCACCAATGCTGATCTGAATTACCCGGTCGCAAGACACTTCCAAGAGAAACATCAGGGCAATGCAGATTTACTCAAATTCTATGGCATTGACAGAATTCTACCACACCCCAGAGGGGGAGATCGGGAAAAATTGTTACGAATCACAGAATCTAAGTATATCATAGATTTAAACACGAAAATCCCGAATGGCATGAATTATGGGGAGGAATTGGCAACGCATATAGGCCATATCTGATACCTTGAAAGACTTCCACCTTCCGCATCTTCCATAATACTTCTCAGCTTTTGCTGTTTTAGTTCACTCCATCACATTTTGGAGTAGGGGCTGTCCAGTCATTGTGTCCAATTGTGGGGTAAGGGATTCTGTGGCATAAATGATAGATTATTAGAATTCGACCCAGAACCCCTGCATACCACACTAGAAGCAGTGTAGGTAGCATGTATATTATGACTAAATAATATCCAGCCTAACCCCGAGTCACAATCTTCTCTTTCCCCTTCATTATTTTTCATTATTATTTTGCTTGTTATTCACACATCGTAGATTCACTGTTTATTTACACATCTGTATCCACAAACAGAAACACCCCTATGCCCGAATTGACAGTGGGATTACTAGTATGGTCCTTGATGGTCCGTATTACAGGACACGATTGTTGGGTGCCTCATCATTAGTACATTACTCTGAATATGATATAGTATATACATTGGCACCATGGAATAGCTGGGTACATTACCCGTCATTCACAGGCTAATCATGGGTTTATGATTTGATTGTATTTTTGTATTCATAAAAGTGACCATCACATATGGATCTAAAGAGGTTCGGCACGATTTGAGAACACGTCTTTGCACTCACAATGTACTTCTCTATGCGTAGTCATATGGTTTAGCCAACTTGCAACAATGAAATGTCATTAGGTGATTTTTTATATGCAATACAAAACGGCAAAAACTTTATTGATATTGAACATTCGTTGCATAATAACCGATTTATTGGATGTAATTGTAGTAGACTGTATACATCATACATCTGTATTTTTATACAATTGTTTTTTCTTAATTATGAGGAAACTTTGTGCATTATGTTTTCAATTATTTTGTTTTTCAAAAAGTACCGATATGCCGATAGTATTTTCTCACTGTCTACAAACCATAACCCCTATTTCTAAGGGTAATTGGGCACAGGTCATCCACTTGACAAAGGCTTTGCCGAAATGCGTCGTACTGTTTGGTTTTTGAGACAATAAATCTTTATTGGACTCGTCCCTTGGTGTGCCGATGGAAGCTATTCCTTACTCCATCCTTCTCATGTGGTTTAAGAACAGCACTGTGCATGTAGATAGTCACTACCACTATTGAGAAACTTAAAGTATTAGACACGAATTTTCGGTTGATTGTTTCCTTTTCTCCTGGAGGTATTCGCACACTTTAGGCATGCGTGTTGTATTGGTTGAACACAATAACTACCTCAGCATCACGCAGGGGATGTGTTTTGGTTTTACCAATCTCAACATGAACACGTTTAAGACCTTTTGGAATTATCAATTCTAAGTTAATTGGCCATTTGGCAGATATCGTTATTGCACTTGCAAATGATACGTCTTTTTATTAACTCATGGTTGTTTCATGACCTCCAAAGATGGAGACTATGCCGGCATGTCAACATCGATGAACCTTGCGAAATACGTATAACACTTTATCGACATACTGTATTGGAGGTAACTGTCCACATAGCAGATGAGCTTATTTGCAATTTTGCTGATCTTGCCTATTTTAGCAGTTCTAACTGTTATGCAATGTACATCATGGCGACTATGCTCGAGAGCGAGTCGAGACATTCACTGATGTGGATATTTGTGACATTTACGTTTTTTCAGTGTGTGTCTGCTATTTGTTCAATTCTTTACTGTGCAATTAATGACATTGGGTTACAAATCGTGTATATTATTGATGTACACTTTACCACTCCAATATGGCGACCTCATTTGTCCATGTTCAGTCTTTCCTTGATTTCCATGATACCGCTTCTCACTCGTAACTTTATTTAATCCCAAGTGGTGGCATCTTTTGTTACACGTGATCAAGGCTTCTGCCGAAACGCGTTGTGTAATAAACACTCTGACCTGAACTACGTTGTTGCTGTGCCTTTACTACTGAGAGCATACGAACATTGTTTGGAGTTTTTTGTGGAATATATATATATATATATATATATATATATATATATATATATATATATATTCACTGAAAAAACCATAGGTTTCACACACGTTATAGTTAGGAATTAGCATTTAAAAAACCTTGCAAATTCACTTAAAAAACCATAGGTTTCACACATGTTATAGTTAGGTGGATATTTCACTCGTAAAAAACCAATGAAATTTCCCCGTTATATTTAGTTCAGATAACTATAACTCGCGCGCCCGCAATCCACTGCTCATGACGTCACATATTACATCACTCATGACATGGTCAGTGGCATCACTCATGACATCACTGATGACAGTTAAGTCAGCAAGCAGGTCGCTGACTAGCTATACACCCTCTCGTTCTGGAGCACCGTGAAGAGACCAGCACGTTGTGGATTTCTTGCATGGACTGCATCAACACGGCGCCCCCCCAGCTGCCCAGACAGCCACATGGTTTGACAAGCGGCAAGGGGAGAGAGTAGGCGAAACGATTCGCCTGATAAGGGGCTGGCAATAGACTTTGTCCCATACCGCTGGGCATCTGTAGCTAACGTGTGGAACACAACCAACTTCGTTGGGGCATCACTTGTTGTTAGGAGAAACGCTGTTACTACACAGACACTCCATGTGAACTACACTAACCAGCATGCATCTGCTCAGCAAGGTGTGAGCTCAAGGGGCTAGCACACCTTCCATTGGAGGAGGAGTGATGACATCACAGAGGGAGCGGTCTATTTCACAGCTGCATCTTGTTGGACCCCCTTACAGAGCACAGAAGTTCGTGAAACCGGCACTGAAGAGAGCCATTGGAGGCTTGAAACGCGTCTGCCTGAGCGTTTCAGGAACTTTGAGCACTACGCGCCTTTGAAAATAAAGCCTTTGTCAATTTTACCCCGGAGCTGTATTGCGCTTTTTCTTCATGGGAGGAAGCTTTGGTTTGGATATATATATATATATATATATATATTCACTGAAAAAACCATAGGTTTCACACACGTTATAGTTAGGAATTAGCATTTAAAAAACCTTGCAAATTCACTTAAAAAACCATAGGTTTCACACATGTTATAGTTAGGTGGATATTTCACTCGTAAAAAACCAATGAAATTCCCCCGTTATATTTAGTTCAGATAACTATAACTCGCGCGCCCGCAATCCACTGCTCATGACGTCACATATTACATCACTCATGACATGGTCAGTGGCATCACTCATGACATCACTGATGACATCATCCTTGTGATAGAGTGGCGGTCGCACGAGTTATAGTTACCTGAACTAACTATAAAGGGGGAATTTCATTGGTTTTTTACGAGTTAAATATCCACCTAACTATAAAATGTGTGAAACCTATGGTTTTTTAAGTGAATTTGCAAGGTTTTTTAAATGCTAATTCCTAACTATAACGTGTGTGAAACCTATGGTTTTTTCAGTGAATATGTACGTTTTTTGAAATGCTAATTTATTTATGTATTATTATTTTTTTTATATATTTATTTTACAATAAACTACGTATTAATTTTTTTAAAAAATGTTATCATTTTAACATTTAAAAAAAAAAAAAAAATCTTATTTTTTGGGGGGGTTTTCACCGTGCGTGCACGGTGCGCACACCCCCGCGATTTAAAAAAAAAACAAAAAAAAAAATTTCAGGGACCCCCTGACAAAGGCTAGTGGGTCAGGAACTCTCTACCCTGCCCCCTTTTCATGTTCGCCACCTTCCTTTTTCACTCTCGCACTGAAAACAAATAAAATGGCAGCCGACACTTCCTGATTTCGACCGATGCGAATGTTGACTAACATGTAACCACCAATCAGAATTACGCTCGCGCACGTTAGGGTGCTCGCACGGCGCTCGCACGGTGCGCGCACCCTGCGCGCGTATAGATATTGATATGCTTTTAAATGCTATTTTCTCAGGAAATACTGAACAGATTTACACCAGACCTGCAAAAGGCACTTCTTTGACCTTATGGCTACCTCTCTGCCAAATTTCAAGTAATTCTGTTCAGCCGTTCGGGCTGTAGCTGCGTCTAAAGGTCCTATGGAATAATGCATGGGGAAAACGCGTTTTGGGACCCCCCTTTTTTCTCGGTCCCCACTTGACGAATCACCCCGAGACTTTCAGGGTAGGAGCTGAATGGAGCACCCCATTAGTTTTGAAAATTTCGCAAGGATTCGTCAACCGGCGCCAAAGTTATTCAAAATAGAATTTTGAGATTTCCTATGGAAACACGGTTCTAACTATAACTATCTACTGGCGACCGCCAGTAGATAATATATATATATATATATATATATATATATATATATATATATATATATATAACCTACTGGCGGTCGCCAGTAGGTAGTTATAGTTAGAACCTTTTCTCCATAGGAAAAGCATTTTTGGATTTGCTAATAACTTTGGCATCGTTTGACAAATCTCTGCAAAATTCTCCCAAAAAGAAGTCTATCCAGGTCAGCTCCACAGGGCAGCTAGAAAATTTGGACACCATATTGCTTACCACTTGCCCTTAAAGATACTGAGAACAGTAGGCCGTTCTATAATAAGTAAAGCCATTTTGGTCCTGAAGGGAACCCTCAAAAGGAAGGGGTTTGAAATGCGTCGACCTTGCGTTGTTTGCTAAACAAGCCTTTAGTAATAATTTGGCTTTTGTGCGCTGTAAATATTTTGTCACTTTGTGAATTTTTGTAAATGCTGTACTTTAGTGCACTAGAAAGACTGGTGTAGACTTTATGCTGTTGTTTGGCAGTTCCCTCTGGTTTTCAAAAACATTAAATAGGGTTGGTCAACCAGTAAGGGTCTGTGTTGAATGGTTGGAATGTAGTATGGGTTATAAATGGGTTTGAATGCAGATGATTGGATGTGAGAAATAGATGATGAAGTGAGAATATGGTGTCTGTGGATAGAAATCTGATTGAGATTTTGTATATTGTATTTATGTAAAAGTTTGTCCTGAAAAAAAGGATAAAAAAGTTTCATTAAGTTAAAAAGAAGAAAGAATTTCAAAATAAATTGAAGAGTTTGATTAGTATTTGAGGCTATGATAGATTCATTTTTATGGTTTGTCTAAATAATAACTAATTGAGTATCAGTATTGGCATAGTTGGTTGGTTTGGCACTAAGGTAGGGGCAGCAGATGTAAAATAATACACAAAAGATTCTATCGTAAAGGGTCCATGACTTGTGGTACACTGAGGTAGTGGCAGCAGATGTGAAATTATACACAAAACATTGTATCATAAAGGGTCCATGAGTTGTGGTGCACTGAGGTAGGGGCATCAGAAGCATTCAGTGTGTGCGCAGCCAGCGATGATGTGTGGTCTGGTTGGGCCGCACTGGGAGCAATGTCTGTTGCCTGCTGGACTGCGTCATCTGCAATAGCGACTCGATCTGAATTGTGAGACCTGCTGTCCGAAGTGTAGATCGAAGGCAGTAGTCTGTACAGATAACTCTGCGGTACTGTGCCGCTGGGTTCGCAGGGGGCCTGTGTTGAGGGGCCGGTGGTCACGGCGGCGGCCTCATGGCAGGGTGAGTCAACCAGCACTCTGGCAGACACGTTGGCGTTCCCACAAGTGAACCACACTTATATATATATACTCACTGAAAAAACTATAGGTTTTACAGATGTTATAATTAGAAATTTCATTTAAAAAACTTTTTAAATTCACTGAAAAAACTATAGGTTTCAGGGACGTTATAGTTAGTTGGAAATTTCACTCGTACAAAACCATTGAAATTCCCCCGTTATAGTTAGTTCATATCCATAAATAATGCAATACCAATAACTGCATACCCACATATTAACTTTTAGGTCTTCATACACCTCCACACACTCAAATGTAAAGTCACTCATAGTTACAGTCACTCCATAAAAAAGTATCATATGAATTTATACACACACCTATATAGACACTCACACACTACCAATCATCCATAGAGGTACTCTCACACCTAGTCATTCATACAAATAATCACACTGCCATTTACTCACCTATGCAGTTATACACACTCAAGTTCCCTTGCTCACAAAAATAGTATCACATTTTTATGCTCTATTAGAATCATTGACAAAAGCACACACTCATCCATACAGTCACTGTCACAATCACACATTCTCACATCTAGCCACTTATATACTCTTACACACATATATACTGCCTTTCACATATGTAGTTAGTCACAAATGTACCACTGAGATATACATTCAATCCCTAACACACCCATACATACACTCGCTCAACCGTACAGTCCATCACAGATGCACTCTTAAAACCATGCACCCATAGAATCACCCACTCACACATCTATTCACAGAGTCACACACAGCCTACCCACACAAACACTGAAGCACCCAAACAGATACTCAGACAACCAATCGATAACTCATATAGACACTCATATAGCTATTCACAAAACCATGCAGCCACTTATACACCAACAGACAGAAACATACAGACATGCACACAGATTAGTCACTAGTCTGCAGTAAGATACATTTAATGACTCACTTATAGAGTCAGTTACACACCAAAGAAACTCATCCATTTACACACTTGTACACCCACTCATTCTTCAACAGGCCTTTCCCTATATATATTAAACATATTAAAATTGTTAAGAAACACAGACTAAATGGATGACGTCATCAGTGATGTCATTTTAGATGTCATCAGTGATGTCTTGAGTGATGTCACTGACCATGTCATGAGTGATGTAATATGTGACGTCATCAGCAGTGGATTGCGGGTGCGTGAAAAAACCATAGGTTTCAGGGGCGTTATAGTTAGCTGGACTTTTCCACTCATACAAAACCATTGAAATTCCTTATTATAGTAAGTTCAGCTAACTATAACTCGCGCGCCCGCAATGCACTGCTGATGACGTCACATATTACATCACTCATGACATGGTCAGTGACATCACTGATGACATCACTGATGACATCTCAAATTACATCACTGATTCACTGATGACATCACTGATGACATCATCCAGTGAATGTGTGTTTTTCTGAAAATTAAATATGTTTTATGTATGTATATCTCAAGGTCGATGGAAGAATAAATGGGTATATAAGTGTCTAAATGGATGATTTGTATTTGAAAAATGTATTGTATAACTGACTGATTAAGTGTATCTTAGTGAATACATGGCTTAGTGAGTAATGTTTAAATATGTAAATATCTGTATCAGTCTCTCACTTTGTGTATAAGTGGCTGCATGGGATGGCGAGTAGCTACATGAGTGTCTATATAGGTTATTAGTTGTTTTTTTGAGTATTAGTATGAGTGTCTGAGTGTCTGTATGGTTTGGTGGGGGGTATTATGTAGTGCATAGGTGCATGAATGAGTGACTCACTGTTTGTATGTGTTGAAGACAGCATGTGCGCAGGACTGTATGGGTGGATGAGTTTGTGCATGGGTGTGTTAGTGAGTGAATGACTGTCTCAATAGTGTCTTTATGAGTAACCAGATATGTTTTAAACTAGTATATGTGACTATTGGTGTATATAAGTGAGTATATGTGAGAGTGAGAGATTGGAAGAGTTCCTGTATGAATAAGTATGTGTTTCTATAAGTGATTGTTTAAAAGACTAAGTATGTGTAAGTTTCTGTAGAAGTAAGTGTGGTGGTGTGTGTGTAACTGTATATGCAAGTAAATGGATGTTTGATTCTTTATTAGCATGACAGACTATGTGTGTGAGTAACATTATGGATGAGTGCCGTTGTGCAACAGGATGTATAGGTGTATGAGTACATATGATGAGTGAGTACATGTATGAGTGACTGTATAGGACTGTTAGTGAATGAGTGGATGTGTATGTGGATCTTAGAATTAATGAATGGGTTGTTGTAACTGGTATTGGTATGTCCATTGTTTTGAAAGTTTTTGTTTCTATTTTTGAATGTGTGTATCAAAGGTTATATTAGGGTGAGAGGAGGCCTGCCACTCTATCACAAGGATGATGTCATAAGTGATGTCATCAATGATGTCATTTGAGATGTCATCAGTGGTCATGAGTGATGTCACTGACCATGTCATGAGTGATGTAATATGTGACTTCATCAGCAGTGCATTGCGGGCGAGCGAGATATAGTTAGCTGAACTGACTATAACGGGGGAATTTCAATGGTTTTGTATGAGTGGAAAAGTCCAGCTAACTATAACGCCCCTGAAACCTATGGCTTTTTCAGTGAATTTCCAAGGTTTTTTAAATGCTAATTCCTAACTATAACGTGCCTGAAACCTATGGTTTTCTCAGTGAATTTCAAAGGTTTTTTAAATTCTAATTTCTAACATTGCCTACAGAGATAGGACATGTGAAGAAAGAAGAAAAAACGCACAGAAAGAAAAAAAAGAAATGCAGAAAGAAGCAACAGAAGTCCTCAAAGACGAAGAAAAGTGCAGGAAGAACAAACAGAAGAGCAGAAAGAAGCCTTGTTGCAAAATCATCCAGTACCCTCAACTTTTTCAGACTGATACTGGTGGTAACTGAGTCTGACTAACCAGTCCTAGAGCCAGTGCTATGTTAAAAGACACTCAGAATACAGTGAAAACACCTACATACACAAGGGAACACTATGCCGGTCTTTTATTTATTTAATTTTTTTAAGAAGGGGGGCTGTGTGGCCCCACTTCTTTTTCTAATTTATTGGCCATGGGGACCCCATCCCCCCTATTTTTTAAATTGTTTTTAATTTGGAAGGGGGCCGCGTGGCCCCCCTTCCAAGGCCTTAATCGGCCCCGGGGACCCCAACCCCCAAGGCATGGCCTTTTTTTTATATATATTCTTTAGGAGGGGGCTGTGTTGCCCCCTCCTCAGGCCTCTTATGGCCCCGGGGACCCCATCCCTCGGGGCCGGTCTTTGTTTTTTATTATTTTAAAAAAATATATATTTATAGAAACACCTAGGACATGCTGGACAAACCGTATGTACCTATCACCATGACGATTTGCGTGATATTCATTAAAAGGCGACTATGCGTACAATGAATCCAAGTGGAATGTATTTACACCGCTAGTGAAGCTCTGACGTGTCTGACGCCCTAGCGTGCCTAATCCTGGCACCCCCGCCGGTGGGTACTCTCCAAGTAGACACCCTTGTTGTTTATTGATACAAACATGGGTAGCTATTGACGGGCACATTTAATACACACACACACCAAGCCATTCAAAGGGGATTCGACAAAAATTAGACCAAAACTATGCAAGAAACCCCCCTCACGGGTAATGAAACACACATCCACCGCCGGATGTATAATACTTTTTATTTTACTCTCTTTCGAAAGGAGACGAAACTCACTTGAGAGTCACAGCGCGCTCCTGGCTGAGCCCAATGCTGTGTTACACCCACCAGTGCCCGCCGAGTGCCACACACCTCTGTGTTGTATTCCACGAGCTAGTGCATATGCTATGACACTCTCTAGCCCATGTGCACTGTAACACCACCCCGTGAATATGTCATGCCACACTTGCCTTCGCACGGGTTATAGTGCCCCATGTAACGTGCCTTCCTAGATGCCTATGTTATAACACACAGCGCTATGCCATACATATTACAATCTGGGATCCATGTCTTTGTTACAGTGCATATGCAACGTTACACTTCCCAGCACATATTTTATATTACAACTTTAGAGACTAGTTAGGTTACACAACACTGCCCTGTGCATATTACACTCCAAGGCGCATATCGCATAGCACACACTAGTGCCTGTGCTATCTTGCGCTCTCCAATGAATCTGTCATTTCGCACAATGTATTGCATATTATATTTCACGCCCCGGTTCATCTTATATCACACTTTTTGGTGCATAGTTTATACCATACACTATATCTAGTTTTCATTTTCAATCGTGCTCTCAGGAATATGTTCTATATAACACTGCGTTCACCTATCCTTTTCATGGGCATTACATTTTGCGATGGGGGGTGGAGGGTCAGAGGGTGTTTCTGCCAAGTGAGCCCAGAGTCACAGTCACAAACGTCCTTTCTTCCTGAATAAAAGTGAGATTATGCTGCATACTTGTTCATATTTTAAGTAGTTCGCACAGACACACATTTTAAAACCAATAAAGTTCCTAATACCCACCTTCTCTGAACACTTAGCTTGCTGCCCCATCCACCTCCTCCCTATCCTCTGTTGTCTGAATCCATGGACTAGCCTCCTCCCTCCTGCCATGCATGGTCTGATGTGCTGCCACTGCCCTCCATTTAGCATGATGTACCAGTCCACTCCTCCTGCCCTCCATTGCCCAATTCTATGCCCCATCATTGACCTCCTGCTTAGCCTCTGTGCTTAGCTTGCTGCCCCTACTCTCCTTACCCCTGCCCTCCGATGTCTGTGTGCATGCCCCTGCTCCATCCTTTTTGCCCACCATGTTCCATGGACCTGCCCCTCCTATCTAGTGTTCTGTTGAGCTGCCACTCCCCTCCCACCTGCCTAGCCTTGTCAGATGACTGTAACCTGTCCCTGCCACCTCCATCCTGCCTGTCCACGTTCCATGCCCCTATCCCCTTCCTCCTGTCCTCCATGGTCCATTTTACTGCCAAACCCTTCTGCCCTCCCTGGTCTGTTGTGCTGCAACTGCTTCTCCTGCCTGCCCCACGTGGTCTGTTGTGAGGCCCCTTCTCCTGAATTCTCTTGTCTGTGCCCAGCTCCTACCCCTCCTTTCTATCCTCCATTGTCCTTTGTGCATGCCCCTGCCCCTCCTTCTTGCCCATCATGGCCATTGTGCTGCCACTAACCCTCCCCCTTGCCATGCATGGTCTTCTGTGCTGCCACAGCCCCTCCCACCTTCCCTGTGTGGTTAGCTAGCTGCCCCTGACACCCCTCCCACCTTCCCTGCATGGTCTGTGTCTATGCCATTATAGTCTCACTGTTGCTCTCCATGGTGTGTCTTGCTTCTAGTGCCCATCCTATCTGACCTGCATGGTCAGCTTGCTGCTCCCACCCTACCCCCTTGCCCCCTGCCCTCTGTTTTCCATGTGTAGACCCCTATTCCCTCCCTCCTGGCTTGTCTGTTCCATGTAATGCCCCTGATCCCTCCCTCCTGCCCTTTATGGTCCGTTATGCTGTAGCTTTCTCCCCTGTCTGTCCATTATGGTCAGCTAGCTGCCATTGCCACTTTCCCCTCTGTTCTCTGTTGTCCATGCACATGGTCCTGTCCCTTCCCTATTGCTTTTTATGGATTGTTTGCTGCACTCCCGTCACGCATGCCCTGTGTGGTGTATTCTGCTGCTGCAAACCCTGATGCCTGCCCTGTATGGTCAGGTCGGTGCACCTCTCCATGTCCCTCCAGTCCTTTGTTATCCGAGTCATGTCCCTACCCCAATTCCTCCTGCCTTCCATGATCCAATGTAACATACTTGCTAACATTTTGAACTTGGTAAGAGGGAGATTTTGAAAAAAACTGGGGTATTGATATTCCCCATTGACTTACATTGAAAAAGCGAAGATTGTAGACAGGAGACAGATTAAATAAAGCTCATTTGTGCTTAAATACATTGGGTGTTTCCCGGCCGAATCGGAGTCTGTTGGCACGTATGGTTGTAGTACCACTGCCTCTTCCTTCTGCCCACAATGGTCTATTATATTGCCACAGCCTCTCTTGCCAGTCCTGAATTGTTGGCTTGTTGCCCCTGCCCCCATTTCCACTGCCCTCCATAGTCTGTTGTGCTGCCACTGCCCTTCCTGCCTGCCCAGTGTGGTCAAATTGTTGCCTCTGCACCCTCCTACCTGCCTTAAATTTTCTGAGTCCTAGGGGTGGGCGGCAAATTCCGATCTGCTCGCGGAATTTGCAAAATTTTAGCATTTTCGCGCTCCGCACGGAATGCGAAAATGTCGAAACTTACGCGATCTGCGGCGGAACGGAATTCGGGGGCATGGGATGAGGGTACAGGTATTGCACAAAACGGTGGCATCTTCCTGGATAAACATGCAGGGCAGGATTCATTCTAGCACGATGCTCCTGTCACAAAAATTAAACCTCAGCAGGAAGCACTTACAGATATAAATAAGCAGGTGCCCGAGTTGAAGCTCAAATTCTGTAACACATTAATCAGCCAAAATATTTGTGAGCATGGTTTTGGCTAAGCAGATGTGCCTTCTCTCCATTTCCACCCTGAAAAGATAGCTATAATCCTTGCTGGAGGTCTTCGCATCCTTGAGTTTCTCGAGCGCAATCCTCGTGTAAAATTCGTGAGCGTGGCTAAGCAGATGTGCCTTCTCTCCATGATTGCATACTAAAATAATAAGCTGTAATCCTTGATAGAGGTCTTTGCATCTTTGATTTTCTCGAGCGCAATTCTCGTGTAGTAACTGTGACCAGGAGGTTCCTTCTCCTCGTCTGCCGCTGAGATCCTGCTCTGACCCTTTATAAACAAGAGGCATGTGAACTGGACCAGAAGCCCCGCCCATTTGGCCCCGCTCCACATACACTAGCGGTATGCAACGACTTCCCGCCCTTTCCCCAATATGTTGGACAGCTAACTCAAGGGACCCGGCGCCATGGCAAAGTTACAGACACAGAAGGTCAGTGGAGACAATTATTCTGACCCTTTATGCAGCTGTAGTGTAGGAAAGGAAAGGCACTATACATTTACCCAACGAGGTAGCACTTACTGATTAGCCAGTAGAAAGTACTCCAGTTGAGTAGAGGTATTGCACAAAACGGTGGCATCTGCTTGGATAAATATGCAGGGCAGGATTCATTCTGCACGATGCTCCTGTCATAAAAATTAAACCTCAGCAGGAAGCCCTTACAGATATAAATAAAGCAAAGAAGCCCCGCCCGAAATCTCAGCGAGCACGAGAAAGTCCGCGTTTTCGCGGTGATTTTTTGACGTTTTGCAGAATTTTGCGAAAGGCAACTTCGCAAATCCTGCCCACCCCTACTCTCAACAGTATCCTAATAAACAACTAGCTTGCTAACATTCTATATTTATTACAAAAGTGTGGGACGCCTGTCGTCATCTTGATGTAATCAAAACTGTAATACCTAGAGCATTTCCTTTAGAAATTACATAGATGAGAGGGTCTTATTTGCATTGAAATTATGGTTAGTGCTCTAAAATACTAAAATGAGGACATATTTTCTGAGTTTTCAAATAGCGACAAAGCATTTTAAATTTTTTTGTTATCTTTATGTTTTTTTATCAAGTTCACCACTTGATTAAATGTTGCACTTAGGGGAAAGGATGTGGTGTTACTTCCAGAGCTGCAGACTTCGCAACTGGGAAACCAGGTTGGAGTTTCTGCTTCAGCTCTACATTCTGTGATTCTGGTCAAATCACTTAATCTCCCCATGTCTACAACCAAAATGAATGTGTCCCTGTGTGATGTAACCAATGCTCATGTAAATCACTCCAATACCTGACCAGTCTGCACTATATAAAACTGCAAAAACACAAAAAATAAAAAGTGTTTTGCACACTTCTGTCATTGGGCTACACATTGGCTACATCTGGGTGATATTTGTGCTACATTTGGGCTCTTTTGTCTCTGTTGGCCATTTTGGGAGATTTATTTGTTACGAAGTTTTCAACATTTACTGCAGTCTCCCTCATAGGAAATGCTTTCAAGTTTTTTACTTTGATTCCATCAAGAAGGCATTCAGATTGTCGCACATTAGCTATAAATTCTGAATTTTAGCACTCTAGTTGCTGATTAGATCACTGTAGTAAAGCTACTGCTCACCAGGGAAGTCTGTTGCTGGTATTGAAAGTGCATGTTTCAGTCTGCATGTCAGAATTGTTTAATGAAATTGAAGAGGATTTGAGAAGTCACTCAAAATGTGCCCTAATTGTTCTTTCTTCAGCACTAATCATAATTTCTATGGCAAAATGAACCCCCTCATTTTGTTCCTTTGCAAATTAAATGTTTTAAGTGTTACCACTTTATTCCAATCAAGATGGCTTCAGATGTGCCATACCTTTGTCATAAATAATACTGTGAGTGCTCTAGTTGTTCTTTAGAACACCCTAGGACATTCTGTCATTGGGCTATACGTGGGCAACATCTGGATGATATTTGTGCTACATTTGAGCTCTCTGGTCTCTGGTGGCCATCTTGAGAGACTGATTTGTTATGAAGTTTCCTAATTTCCTCATTTACTTCAGTCTCTTCAGTAGGAAATACTTTCAGTTTTTTACTTTGATTCCAAAAAGAAAGCATTCAGATGTGTCACACATTTACCAGAAATTCAGAATGTTAGCACTCTAGTTGCTCATTAGATCACTGTAGTAAAGCTACTGCTCACCAGGGAAGTCTGCTGTTGGTATTGAAAGTGCATGTTTCAGTCTGCATGTCAGAATTTTTTAATGAAATAGAAGAGGATTTGAGAAGTCAAAATGTGCCCTAATTTTTCTTTCTGCAGCACTAATCATAATTTCTATGGCAAAATGAACCCCCTCATTTTGTTCCTTTACAAATTAAATGTTTTAAGTGTTACGACTTTATTCCAATCAAGATGGCTTCAGGTGTGCCATACTTTTGCCATAAATAAGACTGTGAGTGCTCCAGTTGTTCTTTAAAACACTATGGGACAGTCTGTCATTGGGCCATACATGGGCAACATCTCGGTGATATTTGTGCTACATTTGGGCTCTTTTGACTCTGGTGACCATCTTGGGAGACTTATTTGTTATGAAGTTTCCTAATTTCCTCATTTACTACAGTCTCCTCAGTAGGAAATACTTTCAGTTTTTACTTTGATTCCATCAAGAAGGCATTCAGATGTGTCACACATTTGCCATAAATTCAGAATGTTAGCACTCTAGTTGCTCTTTAGATCACTGTAGTAAAGCTTCTGCTCACGAAGGGAAGTCTGCTGCTGGTATTGAAAGTGCATGTTTCAGTCTGCATGTCAGAATTTTTTAATGAAATAGAAGAGGATTTGAGAAGTCAAAATGTGCCCTAATTTTTCTTTCTGCAGAACTAATCATAATTTCTATGGCAAAATGAACCCCCTCATTTTGTTCCTTTGTAAATTAAATGTTTTAAGTGTTACCACTTTATTCCAGTCAAGATGGCTTCAGGTGTGCCATACTTTTGTCATAAGTAAGATTGTTAGCGCCCTAGTTGTTCGTTAGAACACTCTGGGACATTCTGTCATTGGGCTATACTTGGGCTACATCTGGGTGATATTTGGGCTACATTTGGGCTCTTTTGTCTCTGGTGGCCATTTTGGGAGGCTTATTTGTTATGAAGTTTCCTAATTTCCTCATTTACAAGATGGTTTCAAGTGTGCAATACGTTTGTCATAAGTAGGACTGTTAGCAATCTAGTTGTTCTTTAGAACACTCTGGGAAGCGGCAGTAGAACACAAAGGAATCAACTGACAGTCTCTGCCCTTATTGGATGTACATGTTTTACTGAGAATGTCAGACATCATTCTCACATGACTGAGAAAGATAATGTGAATTTACAGAAAATATGCTCTCATTTTAGCTTCTAGATCACCGTCCAAATCTCTTTGGGAAAAGTATAAGAAAATAGTTTTCTCTCAAACATGATTCATGATATCCCAGCAAAAGGCTTTTTCACAGGGTAGAATCACCTTAGAACACACCACAATTCCTAACATTAGTATGGTACCATCAACAGAGACGTTTTAATGCATGGGCAAAGTGGGCTCTGGCCCAGGGCCCCAGCCTTTCAGGGGGCCCCCTGACAGTGTCAGCTCCGTTCTCCAGATTTTTGCCCTAATGACCTTGATTATTTCTTAAACGGATTGTTTTAAATACTGTTTCCCTTTAATTTATGTTTTATGTGCCTGATGTGTGAGAGTCTAATACATCTATTCTGCTGAGAAATGTTGCGTTTATGTTTCATGCAGTATACAGAAAAAAAGTTTTTTAGATCAAAACAAGGCCTAACATATGAGAAACAGGAGGGCGTCACATTGATTATTTGCAGTAATATTGGTGAGCTGCTACTGTGTTACAATATTGAAAACAGACATACCTATCCCTGAATATTAGATGTAAACACATTTAGGGCCTTATTTATGAGAAGTGATGCATCGCTGTGTGAAAACAGAGATGCGTCACTTCTTAGTGCACCCTCCTTGCGACATGACGGATGCGTCATATTTACTGTATGTCGCATCATGTCGCAAGGAGTTACAGATACGTCAGTATTTCTGGCGTATCTGTAGGTGCAAAAGTGATGCATTGCTGGGGTGTGTCTGAAAATAGACGCAAGCCCAGCAATGTGTCCTTTCACATGGGGCAAGCCCCATGTGAAAGGACCTGCATCAGTCTTACACCTGCTGTGAGACAGGTGTAAGATATTGATGCAATGGCCTCCTAGAAGTGGCGCACTGAGTTCTCATAGATTTCAATGTGCCACTTCTACGAGGCTTTTTGCGGGGGAACACCCACCCTGCATACATTATACCTGGCGCAGGTATAATGTGGTGCAGGGGTTTACAAAGTGATGCATATGCCTAGATGCGTCACTTTTAAATAGGGCGCAACATGGCACATTATTTTCGCTGCCGGTGCGTCACAAAAAGTGACGCACCGGCGGCATAAAAGTGAAACAAGGCCTCACAAATAAGGCCCTTAGAATTTGGACGAGTGTTCCTTTGCACTGTCAGGGACCTAAGGAAATTAAATGAAATAATGTATTTAATAAAGCGCGCAGCCACTCAGACTAGAGTGTCCTGGCACATGACAGCGGGAGGAAAACGTGCGTAAAAGACCCATCAGTTATTAAAAAGCCAGGTTTTTAAGTTCTTCCTGAATGAGAGTAGGTCTGTGGTTAGTCTCAGAGACTCAGAATCTATTCCACAATTTTTCGCCTAGAAAGCAGAGGGATCTGCCTCCAGTGCGGGCACAGCATATTTTAGGCACGATGGCCAGGTAGGCATTGGAAGAACTTAGGGGTCTAGATGTTGTGCAGTGATTAACGCGGTTATATAGGTAGCCGGCTCCTAAGCTGTGGAAAGCTTTAAAGAAGATGGTCATCACTTTGAAGTTGATCCGTTCTTTTATGCGGAGCCAGTGTAGAGACTTAAGAATAGGGTTCATACTAGATCTGGGTTTAGGTCTCAGGATGGCTCTGGTCGCATTTTGTACTACTTGTAGGCGCTGGATAAGGGCTTTGGGAAGACAGAGGTACAAGCTATTGACATAGTCAAGCTTTGATGTCACCAGAGCCTGCACCACGATCTTTCTACTCTCATGCGATAACAGTGGCAGGAATTTTTTTAGCATCCGCAGTATGCCAAAGCAAGCTTCAGTTAGATTTTGGATTGGAAAGCGCATGGAGTGTGTCTGGTCTACGACAATTCCTACGTTTTTGACTTTCTCCTTTTCCGTGGGCGGGGGAAGCAGATCTTTTGGCCACCAAGAGCTCCAGTCAGGAGTTTCTGGATTACCAAAGAAAATAACTTCAGTTTTGTCAGGATTGCACTTCCGCTGATTGATCTTAAGCCAGTTAAAAACCTTTGTGAGGCAAGACCTAATCATTGCACCGTCAAAGTCGGTTCCTTTTTCACATGTAAAAATCAGCGGAGTGTCATCAGCATAGGAACCAATTTTGACGCTCAGTTCCTCTACCAGAACTGCAAGGGGGGATAGATATATATTAAAAAGGGTAGGACTGAGAATGGAGCCCTGAGGGACACCTATATTCATGACCATAACCGGGGATGAGAAAGGTGGGAGCCAGATGTCCTGAGATCTATTTGCCAAGAAGGATGACATCCATGTTAAGGAGCCCCCCCAGGTCGATGTTAGCAAGTCTCTCCAGGAGCCTCTCATGTGGGACCGTATCGAAGGCCGCCGACAGATCGAGCACTATCAGAACAGCCTTGCCTCCCTGGTCCAGCTTACCCTTGAGAAATTCAGTCACATCCAGGAGAGCGGACTCCGTACTGTAGTTAGCCCTAAAACCGGATTGGGACTCATGAAGGAGCTTCCCATCATCAATGTGTTTTTGGAGGGCCTTGTTTACATGCTTTTCTAATACTTTGGAGAGGGCAGGAAGAAGGGAGATTGGCCTGTAGTTGGCAGGGTCCATCAGTTTGGCGTTAGCCTTTTTTATCAGTGGAAGAATCTTAGCATTCTTCCATAATTTCGGCATGTTGCCTGAGGAGAGGGAAGCATTAAAGAGCTGGTTTACCGTGGGGTTTATGGTGGAAGCTAATAGGTTCAGGATATTCGCTGGACATGGGTTGGTAGGAGTGCCAGGCTTAATGCTTTGGAGAAGGGTCAGTGACTCTTCAAGCTAAAGCTCAGGGAAAACTAGTAAAGATGGAGGATCCAAGAAGTGAAATTTGCTATTGGAACTAAGGTAGAAGGTCAGTTCTTCCTCTGAGATGTTACTGAAGGCTTGTTGGATCACGGAGATCTTTTTGTGGAAGAATTGAGCTATTTGCTTAGACCATTCTTCCGTACATGGCCCTTCCTTTGTGCCTGCTTTCGGGACGGTAAAGGATTTAACTATGCTAAAGATTTCCTTACTCTTATTTTGGGCATTTTCTATTTTGGTTTGAAAGAAGTTTTTCTTTGCTGCCTTCACAAGAATGTAATGAGCTTTTAGGGTGGCTTTATACACCTTCCTGTCCTCAGGTAGATAGGATTTACGACATTTCTGTTCCATTTTTCTACAATTTCTTTTGATAAATCTGAGGCTGACCTCTTTGAGGAGCGGGAAACAACCGGTACCACTGTACCAATGTTGGTACAGAGCCATGAATCTATTGAGAGGGTGTCCGAGTCGGGGCAGCCAGACAGCTCCGGTGAGGAACAACCGAGGGCATCTGCTAACATCGGGATGGATATTTTATGGAACGTCATGTAATTAGGGACCCTCTGCCCTGTTTTAGCCCGAGGGGCTGGGGCAGAGTTGGGAATGACACATTTTAATAGGAGGTGGTCAGACCAGGTAATAGGAAGAGGTAGGCTTGCTTATATGTCAAAGTTGTGAAAGATTTGGTCTAGGGTATGGCCCTTCTCATGGGTGGCCGAAGAAATAGATGGAAACATGTTGCAGGCCTGCAGCGTCCTCAACAAGGAAATTGTTTGAGGGTCTTTTCCATTGTCCATATACATATTGAAATCTCCCAGAATAAGGCAGTTGTTGTATTTTAAGGCCAGGGAGGTGGTGGCTGTATTAAGCGTAGTAATAACATTTCCAATTGCACCGAGAGGTCTGTAAATCAGAAAAACAGCTATGCTATGATGGGGGGATAAGGTACAGCAGAAGCCTAAGGACTCTGCACCCTCAATGTTTTCCATTGGTATGGGAGAGCAGTCTAGTTTTTAATTATAAATTATGGTGACACCGCCCCCCTTCCCACTTTGTCGGTCTCTCCTAAAGATTTTATAACCCGTAAGGATGGCCAAGGTGATGGTAGGGTTGGAGGCTACATACAGCCAGGTCTCTGTGAGAAATAAAAGAACAGGCTGTTCGTCTAAAAGTCTGTCATAAATGTGTGGTTCATGCATTTGCATAGAACGACAATTTAAAAGGGTGGCCTTTAAGTCCTCTGTTTTCTTATTGTTTTTACACTTATTGTTGCGTGGGAGGATCTTGGGTGCGAGTTTCATAAGCTGGAGGAGAGACCAGTTGCACTTATTAAATCGAAAGTCTACCTCCAAGCTCAGATCAGCGGCTGTACACTGACATAATGGTAGCCGCCTAAGGCTAAGCAGTTTTTCCCTATTGTAATATAGTGGAAGAAACTCACCGGAGGGGAACTTGGCAGCATGGCCAGAGCCAGACGCCTCCGGGATGCTGACGGGCGCAGAGGGCCTTGCCTTTGGCACACCAGCGGCGCGCCGGAGGCACGCGTCCGTTTGCATCGGGAATATATAGGCTAATGCCTTTGATGAAACTGGACCGCTAACGCAGCTGAGGAAGCAGAAACTACGTGGGTGGAAGTGAGGAGCCCGATAGTAGCCCCAGCCCTCCACACAATCGGCGTATCAGCCACGGCGGACCAGGACTGGAGAAAAAGCGAGATGCGAATCGGAGCAGCTAAGGTGGTGCAGGCAAGCAGAATCAAGTAAAGTGCAAGTGCGCATAGGTAGAAGAAATTGTTAAAAAGCACAGAGTAATTCAGCCACAATATACAATTTAAAAAGTATTAAATACCTTGTAGCAGGGCAGGAAACACTAAATCCTACTGCTGTCAGCTGCACACGTCTGTTTGCATCAGGAATATATAGGCTAATGCCTATGATGCAAACTGGATCGGTAATGAAAATGAGGAAGCGGAAACTACGTGGGAAACAGGGGCTCTAATTGGATCATAAATTCAAAGCTGTTCTGAACAGGGGCCCCCAAAATATGTTTGGCCCAGGGCCCCCAAAATCCTTAAGATGTCCCTGACCATCAACAAATGATTTATAATGTAACTAAAGTCTTATCACCCTTTATACGTTCTCCTTTTGGTGACCCACAAAACCTTCCATTCACTTAATGAGGTGCTATCATGTTTTTTGGTCTCAAGATGGCTGTCAGATATATAAAGTTCTTTTTCCTTTAATATTTAAAAAAACACTGAACGGATTTACACCATTTAACAAAGAGGTCGCTTTCTGAACCATGAGCTACCTTTCTGCCAAATGTGGTGTAATTTCGTTTAGCAGATCGGGCTGTAGCTTTGTCTAAAGTTTCCTATGGAAATTTACATGGGGAAAACATGTTTTGGGACCCCCCTTTTTTCTCAGCCCACGCTTGATGAATCACCCTGAAACTTTCAAGACAAGAGCTGACCGGAGCGCCCCACTAGTTTTGAATGCTTGGCAAAGATTCGTCAAACAACGCGAAAGTTATTGGGTAAACAAAAAACTCTTTTCCAATGGAAACTAGGTCCTAACTATAACTACCTACTGGCGACCGCTAGTGGGTAATATATATATATTTTGTTTTCTCAATATCTTTGTATCTTTGGCGCCGGTTGACGAATCTTAGCGAAATTTTCAAAACTAGAACTGCTGAACGGAATTACACCAAATTTGGCAAAAAGGTAGGTCTTGTTTCAGAAAGAGCCCTTTTTGTTAAATGGTGTAAATCCGTTCAGTAGTTCCTGAGAAATTTGAATAAGAAAATGTTTCGATATCTAGGGACGCGGTAGAGTCGCGACCCCTCCCGAGCACGAGCTTCACTGTGATTGGCTGCCAACACTCCAAACCAGGTAGTGTTGGCAGCCATCTTGCAGAACCGAGTCCCAAGAAAACAGTAAAACAAAGGTAGAAACACCCTAACCCTGAGCCTGCTCAGAGGGTCTCACAAGGACCCCTAGGGTACAAAAAAGCATTAATTTTTAAAACGATTTTGGCAAAATTCGCGCTGCGTTCGCGAATCCCGCCAACATTTTTTTTAAAATGAAGCACGGGCTTCTGCGCTTCATTTAATTGTGGCACCAGGGTGGGCCAGGTCCCGGGGGCATTGCCTACAAATATTAGCGGGGGCTCGCAGGGGCCCCCGCCGCTCTGGGGACCGCCACCTCACCGGGGCTATCCGTGTAATATGTCAGAGGGCATGCGGCCCTCCCCAAGTCCCGGGGCCCGCCACCCCCGGGGCTTTTCTGAAATATTTGTGGGAGGGCACACAGCACCCTGCAGCACCGGGGACCGCCACCCCCCGGGCTTTTATTTTTAAACATTATTAAACCTGTGTGGGGGGCTTGAGCCCCCTCACGTGCCCCAGGGGACCGCCACCTCCCCGGTGTGCCGTGATCTGCAGGGCAGGGGAATTTGAGCAGCAAGCAGAGTCTCATTCGGAGGCTCAATGGAGGGCTGCTTGAATTGGTCCTTAAAATGCTGTGAGCACCTCAAACCCACTGGAGGATGAAAAAGACATGTAAATTACTGCAAGTCCCAGCGTGCATTGGGAAGGCACAGGGAGCGAAACGGCACACCGGAGGCCAATTGTGAATATAAATAGCACGCAGGGGGCATGGCATGTAAACAGAAATCGAAGCTGCCCACACCAGCCTCAGAGGAAGGGGAAACGATTTCCCGAAACGCGTAAGGCTAAAGGACACAAGAAATGGGATGGGAAGCTGCTTGCTTAAATAAATATAGGTTGTTACCTACCTTGCCCAGGAGTGTGGACTCGTCTCTGAAGCAAACCTTTGGAAAAATATATATTATATATATATTATCTACTGGCGGTCGCCAGTAGATAGTTATAGTTAGGACCCTGTTTCCATAGGAAATCCGCAACATTCTATTTGGAATAACTTTGGCGCCGGTCGACGAATCCTCGCGAAATTTTCAAAATAGGTGGAGCGCTACGCTCCGCTCCTACCCTGAAAGTCTCGGGGGGATTCGTCAAGCAGGGGCCGAGAAAAAAGGGGGGTCCCAAAACGCGTTTTCCCCATGCATTTTTCCATAGGACCTTTAGACACAGCTACAGCCCGAACGGCTGAACAGAATTACTTGAAATTTGGCAGAGAGGTAGCCATAAGGTCAAGGAAGTGCCTTTTGCATGTCTGGTGTAAATCTGTTCAGTATTTCCTGAGAAAATAGCATTTAAAAGCATATATATATGTGGGCGGAGCCTAACCACACATCTCATCCTGAGATCTGATTGGCTGTCAGCACTTCATCCAAGAAGTGTTGGCAGCTATCTTGGGACCAATATACATGATAGCACCTCATTTAAAAGCATTGCAGTTAATAGAAGGTTTTAAGACTTTAGTTACATTATAAATCATTTGTTGATGGTACCATACTCATTTTAGGAATTGTGGTATGTTCTAAGGTGATTTCACCATGTGAAAAAGCCTTCTGCTGGGATATCATGATTGAGAGAAAAATATTTTCTCATGCTTTTACCACAGAGGTTTGGAAGGTGATCTATAGGCTAAACTGAGAGCTTATTTTCTGTAAATTCACATTATCTTTCTCAGTCATGTGAGAATGAAGTCTGACATTCTCAGTAAAACATGTACATCCAACAAGGGCAGAGACTGTCAGTTGATTCCTTTGTGTTCTACTGCAGCTTCCCAGAGTGTTCCAAAGAACTACTAGAGCGCTAACAGTCCTACTTATGATAAACGTATGGCACACCTGAAGCCATCTTGCTTGGATTAAAGTGGTAACTCTTAAAACATTTAATTTAAAAAGGAACAAAATGAGGGGGTTCATTTTTCCATAAAAAGTATGATTAGTGCTGCAGAAAGAAAAATTAGGGCACATTTTGAGTGACTTCTCAAATCCTCTTCTATTTCATTAAAAAATTCTGACATGCAGACTGAAACATGCACTTTCAATACCAGCAGCAGTTTTCCCTGGTGAGCAGTAGCTTTACTACAGTGATCTAATGAGCAAAAAGAGTGCTAACATTCTGAATTTATGGCAAATGTGTGACACATCTGAATGCCTTCTTGATGGAATCAAAGTAAAAAACTGAAAGTATTTCCTACTGAGGAGACTGCAGTAAATGAGGAAATTTGGAAACTTCATAACAAATAAGTCTCCCAAGATGGCCACCAGAGACAAAAGAGCCCAAATGTAGCCCAAATATCACCCAGATGTAGCCCAAGTATAGCCCAATGACAGAATGTCCCAGAATGTTCTTAAAAACAACTAGAGCGCTTACTGTCTTCATTATGACAAAAGTAAGGCACACCTGAAGCCATCTTGATTGGAATAAACTGGTAACACTTAAAACATTTAATTTAAAAAGGAACACAATGAGGAGGTTCATTTTGCCATAGAAATTATGATTAATGCTGAAGAAAAAAAATGAGGGCACATTTTGAGTGACTTCTCAAATCCTCTTCTATTTCATTAAAAAAATTCTGACATGCAGACTGAAACATGCACTTTTAATACCAGGAGCAGACTTCCATGGTGCAGTAGTTTTACTACAGTGATCTAATGAGCAACTAGAGTGCTAACATTCAGAATTTATGGCAAATGTGTGACATATCTGAATACCTTCATGATGGAATCAAAGTAAAAAACTGAAAGCATTTCCTACTGAGGAGACTGCAGTACATGAGGAAATTAGGAAACTTCATAACAAATAAATCTCCCAAGATGGCCACCGGAGACAAAAGAGCCCAAATGTAGCCCAAAATCACCCAGATGTAGCCCAAATATAGCCCAATGACAGAAGTGTGCAAAACACTTATTATTTTGTGTTTTTGCAGTGTTATATAGTGCAGACTTGTCAGGTATTGGAGTGCTTTACATGAGCATTGGTTACATCACACAAGAACAAATTCATTTTGGTTGTAGACATGGGGAGACTAAGTGATTTGACCAGAATCACAGAATGTCGAGCTGAAGCAGAAACTTCAAACTGGTTCCCCAGTTGCAAAGTCTGCAGTTCTGGAAGTAACACCACATCCTCTCCCCTAAGTGCAACATTTAATCAAGTGGTCAACTGGATAAAAAAACAAAGATAACAAATAATTTAAAAGTGCTTTGTCGCTATTTGAAAACTCAGAAAATATGTCCTTATTTTAGTCTTTTAGAGCACTAACCATAATTTTGATGCCAATAAGACCCTCTCATATATGTAATTTCCAAGGAAATGCTCTAGGTATTACAGTTTTGATTACATCAAGATGATGTCAGGCGTTCCACACTTTTGTAATAAATATAGAATGTTAGCAATCTAGTTGTTCATTAGGATACTGTTGAGAGGCAGAGGCCAGGGGCAGGGACTCTGAAAATTGAAGGCAGGTAGGAGGGTGCAAAGGCAACAATTTAACCACACTGAGCAGGCAGGAAGGGCCGTGGAAGCACAACAGACTATGGAGGGCAGTGGAAAGGGGGGCAGGGGCAACAAACCAACAATACAGGACTTGCAAGAGAGGCTGTTGGAGGGAAGATCTATTACGGGTCAAGGAAGCTAGGGGCGGTCCCCAGATCCCCAGGAGCCACCACAGAACTGAGCAGGAGAGTGAGTCAGGGACAAAAGGGGCACCTTAATTTGAGCCGGGGTGCCTAGGAACGCTTGCTCCAAAAATGAAGAAAACAGACATATGAGACATGGAATTGGAGGCAGAATACAATGGCAGTTTAATGAGAAGATGCAACTTCAAAGAAACCGCAGAATAGAGACATAAAGTACAAAATACAGAATCCAGATAATCATACAGCTGTCATAATATTCTCTGTATCTCAATTAATGTACTGACAGAGAGAGAGAGAAAACACATCTATAAATGCATCATGAGAAACAAGTTACACCAAGGAAAATGTTACCTAGGAACACTCACGTTTACTCTTAGAGCAAGCATTCCTGCAATTACAATACAAAATCTTTTAAATGCAAAAGTAAAGAGAACAATGGTTAAACATAACATGACATTTCATATAGGTAAAATAGAATAAGATACTTCAAGCAAAGCAGAGCAAGATATTTTAAGCAAAGGAAGACAAGAGCTCCCAGCTCTTGGGGAAAACCTGCACTGCCTGTTAACCTACATACAGACGGCGAGGTAGTCCGTCGATATCTGTGGGTGCTCCCTTTTTATATCATTTTGTGGGCTCCTTTGCACGCTACATCTACCTACGTATGCTACCCAAAAGCTTCGTCTGCAGATTTTACCAGACATTTCGTCATTTACCCACTTAATGCTGACAATGGACTGGGTGAAAAGGTCAGTCTCTCAGGCCAATCGCTTATTGTAAGTTCCATAGAGCAAGCAGAAAATAATGGGTATTGTACGGGAATTCAATATATTCATGTATAAAATCTCCTCAGTTCTCCTAACTTGACGCTCTGCGGTTGCCACTTCCTTAAAAGCGGGAAACCTGCCCAGGAAGCAAGTACCAGTCCAGGATGCAGCCTACTGTATGTCGACAGCTTCAGGGGGATGTTGAACTTTGATACCGAGCACGGAGCACTCGGGTAGGGTGGGGGCTACTAGTTTGGATCAGAAGGCCTCGCAGACCTGCCTTCAGACTGCTATACACTAAAATTGCAGAGCTATGGTCAATTTAACAAAGAGGCCTACATATTGAACAGAAGGGCCTACACAGGGGTTTTATGCTGGCTGAGTGGTAAGGATGTCTCAGGATAATTATATAGCAACACAGGACCCGCTGGTCAATTTAATACGGCTTACAAATGCAGCTGGCAGGGCAAGGACAAGGGTCTCATACTTCAGGTGTGGACAGAACGGGCCAGGGGCCCCCTGTGATACAAAATCTACCCTCCTTCAAGGCTGTGGCAATGTAATAGACCATTGTGGGCAGAAGGAAGAGGCAATGGTAGTACAACCATACATGCCAACAGACCCGATTCAGCCAGGAAACGTCCAATGTTTTTAAGCTCAAATGGGCTTTATTTGATCTGTCTCCTGTCTACAATATCCTCTTTTTCAATGTAACTCAAAGGGGAAAATCAATACCCCAGTTTTTTTTCAAAATCTCCCTCTTACCAAGTTCAAAATGTTCGCAAGTATGGAACATTGGATCATGGAAGGAAATGGGATAGGGACATGGACTTGGATAACAGAGGACAGGAGGGACATGGAGAGGTGCACCAAACTGACCCTGCAGGGCAGGCATCAGGGTTTGCAGCAGCACAATACACCACACAGGGCATGCAGGACGGGAGTGCAGCACAACAATCCATAGAAAGCAAGAGGGAGGGGACAGGACCATGCATATGGACAACAGAGAACAGAGGGGCAAGAGGCAATGGTAGCTAGCTGACCATAATGGACAGACAAGAGAGAAAGCTGCAGTATAACAGACCATAAAGGGCAGGAGGGACGGATCAGGGGCATTACAATGGAACAGACAAGCCAGGAGGGAGGGAGTAGGGCTGGGGGCAAGGGGGCAGGGCAGGAGCAGCAAGATAGCCATGGAGGTCAGGCAGGATGGGCACTAGAAGCAAGACACACCATGAAGAGCAACAGTGAGACTGTGATGGCATACACACAGACCATGGAGGGAAGGTGGGAGGGGGTCAGGGGCAGCTAACTGACCACACAGGGAAGGTGGGAGGGGCCATGGCAGCACAGAAGACCATGCATGGCAAGTGGGAGGGTTAGTGGCAGCACAATGGCTATGATGGGCAAGAAGGAGGGTGGAGGGGCATGCACAAAGGACGATGGAGGATAGAAGGAAGGGTCAGGACCTGTGCACAGACAAGAAAGTTCAGGGGAAGGGACCTCACAACAGACCACACGGGGCAGGCAGGAGGAGCAGTTGCAGCACAACAGACCAGGGAGGGCAGAAGGGTGTGGCAGTACAATGGACCATGTAGGACAGGAGGAAGAGGATAGGGGCATGGCATGTGGACAGGCAGGGTGGAGGTGGCAGGGACAGGTTACAGTCATCTGACAATGCTAGGCAGGTGGGAGGGGAGTGGCAGCTCAACAGAACACTCAGAGTAGATAGGAGTGGCAGGTCCATGGGACATGGTGGGCAAAAAGGATGGAGCAGGGGCATGCACAAAGACATCGGAGGGCAGGGGGAAGGAGAATAGGGGCAGCAAGCTAAGCACAGAGTTTAAGCAGGAGGTCAATGATGGGGCATAGAATTGGGCAATGGAGGGCAGGAGGAGTGGACTGGTACATCACACTAAATTGAGGGCAGTGGCAGCACATCAGACCATGCATGGCAGGAGGGAGGAGGCTAGTCCATGGATTCACACAACAGAGGATAGGGAGGAAGGGGATGGGGCAGCAAGCTAACTGTTCAGAGAAGGCGGGTATTAGGAACTTTATTGTTTTTAAAACATTGTGTCTGTGCGAACTACTTAAAATATGAACAAGTATGCAGAATAATCTCACTTTTATTCAGGAAGAAGAGGACGTTTGTGACTGTGACTCCGGGCTCACTTGGCAGAAACACCCCCTGACCCTCCACCCCCTATCGCAAAATGTAATGCCCGTGAAAAGGGTAGGTGAACACAGTGTTATATAGAACATAGTCCTGAGAGCACGATTGAAAATGAAAACTAGATATAGTGTATGGTATAAACTATGCACCAAAAAGTGTGATATAAGATGAACCGGGCGTGAAATATAATATGCAATACATTGTGCGCAATGACAGATTCATTGGAGAGCGCGAGATAGCACAGGCACTAGCGCGTGCTATGCGATATGCGCCTTGGAGTGTAATATGCACAGGGCAGTGTTGTGTAACCTAACTAGTCTCTAAAGTTGTAATATAAAATATGTGCTGGGGAGTGTAACGTTGCATATGCACTGTGACAAAGATATGGATCCCAGATTGTAATATGTATGGCATAGCACTGTGCGTTATAACATAGGCATCGAGAAAGGCACGTTAGATGGGGCAATATAACCCGTGCGAAGACAAGTGTGGCATGACATATTCACGGGGTGGTGTTACAGTGCAAATGGGCTAGAGAGTGTCATAGCATATGCACTAGCTAGTGGAATACAACACAGAGGTGTGTGGCACTCGGCAGGCAATGGTGGGTGTAACACAGCATTGGGCTCTGTCAGGAGCACGCTGTGACTCTCAAGTGATGTTCGTCCCCTTTCCAGAGAGTAAAATAAAAAGTATTACACATCCGGCAGTGGATGTGTGTTTTATTAACCGTGAGGGGGGTTTCTTGCATAGTTTTGGTCGAATTTTTGTCGAATCCCCTTTGAATGGCTTGGTGTGCATGTGTATTAAATGTGCCCGTCAATAGCTACCCATGTTTGTATAAATAAACGACAAGGGTGACTACCAGGATTAGGCACGGTAGGGCATCAGACATGCCAGAGCTTCACTAGTGGTGTAAATACATTCCACGTGGATTCATTGCATGCATAGTCGCCTTTTAATGAATATCACGCAAATCGTCATGGTGATAGGTACATACGGTTTGTCCAGCATGTCCTAGGTGTGTCTATAAATATATATTTTTTAAAAATAATAAAAAACAGTGGCCGGCCCTGGGGATTGGGGTCAAAAAAATATAATTAGGAGACTGGCCCTGGGGGATGGGGTCATCAGGGCCAATAAATTAGAATAAGAAGGGGAACCAAACAGCCCCCCTTCTTAAAAAACTAAAATAAATAAAAGACTGGCATCGTGCCGGAGGCCATGCCCCCTCCGTGCAGCACTCTGCAAACGCGCCCCCAACAGGCATCTCCAGTATGCGCCAGGGAGCTGCGCTGCAGCCAGGTGTTCTGAGGCCAAGCCCCTTTTTACACCTCTCTGCAACGCAGCTCTGTGGCGCTTACTGGAGGTACCTAGTGGTCTAGTTTGACCCTAGGGACCCTTAGGATTCAGGGGGACTTAATCTCTCAACTTAGAACAGCCACAGGGCGCGTTTACACAGTGGTGAAGGGAGGGGACGGGGCCTGAGGTGACGTGTGCAAACACGCACTGTGGCACGTTTTAAATTGGGGATATAATTTCCCTTCAATACTGAGGGCCCCTGGGGGCTAACTAGCCCACCAAGTGCTTCCAGTAAGCGCCACTGAGCTGCATTGCAGAGAGGTGGTCCAGGCCGTGCCACTTTTTACACCTCTCTGCAACGCAGCTCTGTGGCACTTACTGGAGGTACCTAGTGGGCTAGTTGGACCCTAGGGACCCTCAGGATTCAAATGAACTTAATCTCCCAACTAAAAATGGACACAGGGCGTGTTTACACAGTGGTGAAGGGAGGGGACGGGGCCTGAGTTAACGTGTGCAAAAACGCCCTGTGGCCTGTTTTAAGAGGTAGTTTTAATCCCCATGCCCTATTATACACTAGGGGCTTACAGAGGAGGTCATGCTAATCACAGGGGGACCCCAACGCATAATGTTCCCTAGTGTATGTAGGTGTTTTCACTGTATTCTAAGTGTCTTTTAACATAGCGCTGGCTCTAGGACTGGTTAGTCAGACTCAGTTACCACCAGTATCCGTCTGAAAAAGTTGAGGGTACAGGATGATTTTGCAACAAGGCTTCTTTCTGCTCTTCTTTTTGTTCTTTCTGCACGTTATCCTTCTTCCTGCACTTATCTTCGCATTTGAGGACTTCTGTTGCTTCTTTCTGCACTTCTTTTGTTTCTTTCTGTGCATTTTTTATTCTTTCTTCACATGTCCTATCTCTGTAGGCATAGTTAGAAATTAGCATTTAAAAAACCTTTGAAATTCACAGAAAAAACCATAGGTTTCAGGCACGTTATAGTTAGGAATTAGCATTTAAAAAACCTCAGAAATTCACTGAAAAAACCATAGGTTTCAGGGGTGTTATAGTTAGCTGGACTTTTCACTTGTACAAAACCATTGAAATTCCCCCGTTATAGTTAGTTCAGCTAACTATAACTCGCGCGCCCGCAATGCACTGCTGATGACGTCACATATTACATCACTCATGACATGGTCAGTGACATCACTCATGACATCACTGATGACATCTCAAATGACATCACTGATGACATCACTGATGACATCATCCTTGTGATAGAGTGGCAGACCTCCTCTCACCCTAATATAACCTTTGATACACACATTCAAAAATAGAGACTAACATTTTCAAAACAATTCACATACCAATACCAGTTACAACAACCTCTTCAGTAATTCTAAGATCCACATACACATCCACTCATTCACCAACAGTCCTATACAGTCACTCATACATGTACTCACTCATCATATGTACTCATACACCTATACATCCTGTTACACAATGCCACTCATCCATAGAGTTACTCACACACATAGTCACTCATGCTAATAAAGAATCAAACATACATTTACTTGCATATACAGTTATACACACACCACCATACTTACTTCTACGGAAACTTACACATACTTAGTCTTTTAAACAATCACTTATAGAAACACATACTTATTCATACAGGAACTCTTTCAATCTCTCACTCTCACATATACTCACATATATACACCAATAGTCACATATACTAGTTTAAAACATATGTAGTTACTCATAAAGACACTATTGAGACAGTCATTCACTCACTAACACACCCATACACACACTCATCCACCCATACAGTCCTGCACACATGCTGTGTTCAACACATACAAACAGTGAGTCACTCATTCATGCACCTATGCACTACGTAATACCCCCCACCGAACCATGCAGACACTCAGACTGATACTCAAAAAACCAACTAATAACCTATATAGACACCCATGTAGCTACTCACCAACCCATGCAGCCACTTATACACAAAGTGAGAGACTGATACAGATATTTACATATTTAAACATTACTCACTAAGCCATGTATTGACTATGATACACTTAATCAGTCAGTTACACAATCAATTTTTCAAAAACAAATCATCCATTTAGACACTTATATACCCATTTATTCTTCCATCGACCTTGAGATATACATATATAAAACATATTTAATTTTCAGAAAAACACACATTCACTGGCTGATGTCATCAGTGATGTCATCAGTGATGTCATTTGAGATGTCATCAGTGATGTCATGAGTGATGTCACTGACCATGTCATGAGTGATGTAATATGTGACGTCATCAGCAGTGCATTGCGGGCGCGCGAGTTATAGTTAGCTGAACTAACTATAACGGGGGAATTTCAATGGTTTTGTACAAGTGAAAAGTCCAGCTAACTATAACACCCCTGAAACCTATGGTTTTTTCAGTGAATATATATATATATATATATATATATATATATATATATATATATATATATATTCACTGAAAAAACCATAGGTTTCACACATGTTATGGTTAGCGGAAATTTTACTGATAAAAAACCAGTGAAATTCCCCCGTTATAGTTAGTGCAGGCAACTATAACTCACGCGACTGCAATCCTCTGCTGATGCTAATACTGTATTTAGACACTTATTTGCCCATGTCTTCTTCCATACATTTTTAGCTATACATATATTTCAAATATTTTTTTTTCATAAAGACACATGTGTCATCAGCAGAAGATTGCGGTCGCGTGAGTTATAGTTGCCTGCAATAACTATAACGGGGGAATTTCACTGGTTTTTTATCAGTAAAATTTCCGCTAACTATAACATGTGTGAAACCTATGGTTTTTTCAGTGAATTTGCAAGGTTTTTTAAATGCTAATTCCTAACTATAACGTGTGTGAAACCTATGGTTTTTTCAGTGAATTTGTACGGTTTTTTAAATGCTAAGTTACTTTACGCCATTCGTGGCGTGCGCGCCCACTTAACGCAGTTCGTTCCGTGCGCGCACCGTGCGCGCACAGTAAGCGCCCACTTTACGCAGGATGGGCCATGTACGCACGATGCGCTTCGCGCACCGTGCGCACATGGAGGACATATGATGCACTTCGTTTTGAAAGGTAATATTTTAATTTTTCGTAATTTTAAAAGCCATGCACAAATGGTGCCCTTCGGGCACCATTTGCACACGGGGTGGAGAGAGTGTTGTTAATTTTTTCTTTTATTATTTTTGTTTAAAATACTGTGGTTTTTCACACCATACATATGCCCTGCTCATTTGGTGGCCTTCGGACACCAAAAGCACAGGGGGTGGGGTAAGTGTGTATAGTGTTTTTTTTTTATATTTTTTACCGTACGCGTACGGTAAGCGTAATCGGCGAAATTAGCAAAAAAATTAAAATTGCATTTTTGGCCTTGGGGGGTCTTTGGGGACTCCCTCAATATGGCTATGTGTGTGGGAGCTGTCTAAACAGCCCCTTTACATGTTTATTGGTTTTATTTAACAGCCAAGCTCTCAGTGCGAGAGAGAAAATGGCGGCCGCCGCTTCCTGGTTTCGGCTGTTTCGAATGTTTACTAAGATCTAAGAGCCAATCAGAATCGCGCTCGCGCACGCCACCGTACGCGTACGGTAAGCTTACGGTAAGCGTACCGTAAGCTGGCTCAGATATATATATTGATTTAAAGGCTATTTTCTCAGAATCTACTGAACAGATTTACACCAAACCTACAAAAGGCACTTCCTTGACCTGAGGACTACCTCTCTGCCAAATTTCTAGTAATTCTGTTCAGCCGTTCGGGCTGTAGCCCTGTCTAAAGGTCCTATGGAAAAATGCATGGGAAAAACGCGTTTTGGGACCCCCTTTTATCTCAGCCCCCGCTTGACGAATCCCCCCGAGACTTTCAGGGTAGGAGCGGAGCGTAGCGCCCCACCTATTTTGAGAAATTCGCGAGGATTCGTCGACCGGCGCCAAAGTTATTCAAAATAGAATGTTGCGGATTTCCTATGGAAACAGGGTCCTAACTATAACTACCTACTGGCGACCGCCAGTATTACCTACTGGCGGTCAAGCGGGGGCTGAGATAAAAGGGGGGTCCCAAAACGCGTTTTTCCCATGCATTTTTCCATAGGACCTTTAGACAGGGCTACAGCCCGAACGGCTGAACAGAATTACTAGAAATTTGGCAGAGAGGTAGTCCTCAGGTCAAGGAAGTGCCTTTTGTAGGTTTGGTGTAAATCTGTTCAGTAGATTCTGAGAAAATAGCCTTTAAATCAATATATATATCTGAGCCAGCTTACGGTACGCTTACCGTAAGCTTACCGTACGCGTACGGTGGCGTGCGCGAGCGCGATTCTGATTGGCTGTTACATCTAAGTAAACATTCGAATCGGTCGAAACCAAGAAGCGGCGGCCGCCATTTTCTCTCTCGCAAAATGAGGGGGGGGCTGTAAACAAAGGCAAAAAACATATAAAGGGGCTGTTTAGACAGCGCCCATGCACATAGCCATGTTAGTTGAGTCCTCAAAGATCCCCCAAGGCCAAAAACGGTAAATTTTTATGTTTTGAAAATTTCACCGATTACGCTTACCGTACGCGTACGGTGCGCTTACGCTAAAAATTTTAATAAAAAAAAAAAACACTCTCTGTGCATGGCATATTATTGTCATCACTTACAAATTAAATTTAACAGATTACCTATCACAAGGAAGCGCATAATATGTCCTCCATGTGCGCACGGTGCGTAACGTGGGCACGCGGTGCGCGTAGCGCACTGCGTGCCCACCTTGCGTGTACGGCACTAACTGCGTAAAGTGGGCGCGCGGTGCGCGAAGCGCACCGCGTGCTCACTGTGCGCGCACGGTACGAACTGCGTTAAGTGGGCGTGCACGCCACGAATGGCGTAAAGTAACTTAGCATTTAAAAAACCATACAAATTCACTGAAAAAACCATAGGTTTCACACACGTTATAGTTAGGAATTAGCATTTAAAAAACCTTGCTAATTCAATGAAAAAACCATAGGTTTCACACATGTTATAGTTAGCTGGAAATTTTACTGATAAAAAACCAATGAAATTCCCCCGTTATAGTTACTGTAGGCAACTATAACTCACGCGACCGCAATCCTCTGCTGATGACATATGTGTCTTTATGAAAAAAAAATATTTGTAATATATGTATAGCTAAAATTTAATGGAAGAAGACATGGGCAAATAAGTGTCTAAATACAGTATTAGCATCAGCAGAGGATTGCGGTCGCGTGAGTTATAGTTGCCTACAGTAACTATAACGGGGGAATTTCATTGGTTTTTTATCAGTAAAATTTCCAGCTAACTATAACATGTGTGAAACCTA
This sequence comes from Triturus cristatus, assembly GCF_964204655.1. Classification (NCBI taxonomy): domain Eukaryota; kingdom Metazoa; phylum Chordata; class Amphibia; order Caudata; family Salamandridae; genus Triturus; species Triturus cristatus. The sequence continues at coordinate 386,182,649 of NC_140581.1, forward strand.
TGGTTTTTTCATTGAATATATATATATATAAAATATCTACTGGCGGTCACCAGTAGATAGTTATAGTTAGGACCATGTTTCCATAGGAAATCTGAAAATTCTATTTTGAATAACTTTGGCGCCGGTTGACGAATCCTCGCGAAATTTTTAAAGTAATGGGGCGCTCCGTTCAGCTCCTACCCTGAAAGTCTCGGGGTGATTCGTCAAGCGGGGGCCGAGAAAAAAGGGGGGTCCCAAAACACGTTTTCCCCATGCATTTTCCCATAGGACCTTTAGTCGAAGGTACAGCCCGAACGGCTGAACAGAATTACTTGAAATTTGGCAGAGAGGTAGTCCTCAGGTCAGGGAAGTGCCTTTTGCATATATGGAGTCAATCTGTTCAGTAGTTCCTGAGAAATTGCAGTTAAAGCACATAAATATCTATAGCCGCGCACCGTGTGCGCACGGTGCGCGTACCCTAACGCGCGCGAGCGTAATTCTGATTGGTGGTTACATGTCAGTCAACGTTCGAATCGGTCGAAATCAGGAAGTGTCGGCCGCCATTTTGTTTGTTGTGGGTGCGAGAGTGAAAAAGAGAAGTGGCAACCGTGAAAAGGGGCAGGGTAGAGAGTTCCTGACCCCCTAGCCTTTGTCAGGGGGTCCCTAAAGGACCCCGAAGGGTGAAAAACATTTTATTTTTATTTAAAAAAATCGCGGGGTGCGCGCACGGTGCGCGCACGGTGAAAAACATTAAAAAAAAGCAAAAAAACTAAAAGATAAATAACATAGCATTTAAAAAAACGTACATGTTCACATAAAAAACCATAGGTTTCACACACGTTATAGTTAGGAATTAGCATTTAAAAAACCTTGCAAATTCACTTAAAAAACCATAGGTTTCACACATGTTATAGTTAGGTGGACATTTCACTCGTAAAAAACCAATGAAATTCCACCGTTATAGTTAGTTCAGATAACTATAACTCGCGCGACCGCCACTCTATCACAAGGATGATGTCATCAGTGATGTCATGAGTGATGCCACTGACCATGTCATGAGTGATGAAATATGTGACGTCATGAGCACTGGATTGCGGGCGCGCGAGTTATAGTTATCTGAACTAACTATAACGGTGGAATTTCATTGGTTTTTTACGAGTGAAATGTCCACCTAACTATAACATGTGTGAAACCTATGGTTTTTTAAGTGAATATATATATATATATATATTCACTTAAAAAAACCATAGGTTTCACACACGTTATAGTTAGGAATTAGCATTTAAAAAACCTTGCAAATTCACTCAAAAAACCATAGGTTTCACACACGTTATAGTTAGGAATGAGCATTTAAAAAACCTTGCAAATTCACTGAAAAAAACATAGGTTTCACACATGTTATAGTTAGCAATTAGCATTCCTAAATATTCCCGCCCTGCCATAGCAAACAGCAGTGTCCCAGGGATGGGCACCATGAGACATTGCAGGAGCCGGCCCTGCGGGTCGGTCCCCAGGGCCATCAAGGGCTCCTGGAGGAGGCCATGTGGCCCCCCTCCCTTTGTCAAAATAGCCCCAGGAAGGGGAGGTGGCGGTCCCCGGTGATGTGACTGGGCTCTTGCCCCCCACACATCTATTTTTTTTTAAACAAGAGCCCCGGGGAGGTGGCGGTCCCCGGGGCTGCGCGGGGGGGCTGCGTGCCCAGGAGAAGGGAGGGGCCGAGAGTTGATCTGTCAGCACAGCCCACCGGACACAGCCTGATTACTCCATAGTAACCTGAAACGGGGCAGTAAAGTATGTATATACACGTGTTTGCCTGGGAATCATTCGAAGAGTTTTTAGGACGATGGGTCAACATAAGTGAAAAACAACAAATACCAACATGAATGGGGATTGGAAGTTTGATAAGATAATAAACTGGTAATCGAAAGTAATCAAATGCAGGTGCTCCAAGTTACGGCGCCGTGCAAGCGCAGTACAGTGAGCCATAAGAAAGGCAAACATACATTACAATATGTACACTGAGCCCCCGCCCACTGGATACATGAATACATTAGTTGCAAACCCCAGATATGTTCATTTGGGACCCAGGCCCGCCCATACCTTTAATTGCTGGACTTTTCAAACTCAAACAGCCATATCATGGGGTTTGTTATGAATGATGCCCAATAGGCCAGTCCGACTCTGGGCAGGGCACACCCGCATCTCCCCCAGCCTGCTGCAATGGGTGCGATGCATGAAAAGACCCATACACATCTGCTGCCCACCGCATACAAACGTACACACATAATCCGCCATTCACACGCACCCCACCATCTAACACTTCCGGTGTCAGCATTTCACCGAGTCCCGGCTCGCGCTGTGGAGTTCAGTCTACCCGCCATCATGGGGTTCAGGTGCGAAAGGTGATATGTCACTATGAGAAGTGGGTTTGGGTGAGGCGATGGCTCGTGGCCCGGCCCACTCTGGGAATGTGTGCGGCTGCGCGAGCGCCATAAGAGCCAGGGCCCGAGCGGGGCATGTGAGGGGTGGGCCCTGCGGGCCCGAGCTCATCCCTGGGCGGCAGCCTCACCCCCTGCCCAGCGCTTGGCCTTTAGTGCCGCCACATTTCATGTATCGATGATGCCAGTTTTCCAGGTTCTAGTAAACTCCCCCAATCAATTATATTCAGCATTAAGCGCGGGGGTTGGGCTGGTTAAATGCGTCGCGGTCAGTGCTTTAAATGGTACTGAGCACCGGCCCCTTTTTATTTTGATTGTGAGAGTACCGGCAGTTGTCAAGAGTTTGGACAAACAAACGCATCACCAGGGTTGGACCGTAACTCGGAAGAGCTGTGCAGTGCGGGAAGGAGGTGTGAAATCCACTCGTGCAGGCAAGGGCTGGCCTTTCGCACAAGCGGGGGGGTATTATGCCCATGGCGCCCGATCTGCGAAGCTTCCCCTCATCTTGTTGGTGCTGGAATACAGGGTGTAGTCGAGTGACGCGGAGATGTTATTTGTGGCACTAGCATCTATCTATTGAACTCTTCCTCCTAAATGACAACGAGCTCCTCTTGTTTTCAAAGTGAATCTTCTCTACAGAGCCCCTCACACCCCTACGTCCTCCGTTCCGACCGCGAACAAAATGGCCGACCCTTCCTATCTTTAAAAAAAAAAAACACGCCCACCAGTGTAAAAGGGGCGGGGCTTAAAAAAAGAGAAAGACGCGAAAAAACACGCCCCGAATCCGAAAAAGACGGGGCTTGTTTCGAGAGACAAAGCTCTTCTCCAATGGCTGACCAGCATTTAAGAGGCCAGCCAATGGAGAAGAGGGGCGGGTTCAAGCCCCACTACTAGAAAACTTTAAATCTCGCGAGCGAGACTGCGCAAGTGCAGCCTTCGCTAGCCGAGACTTAAAAAGGGCTCTTTCTAGACCAAGTGCTACCTTTTTGTCAAATTTGGTGTAATTCCGTTCAGCAGTTCAGGCTGTAGCTTTGTCTAAAGTTTCCTATAGAAAATAACATGGGGAAAACGCGTTTTGGGACCCCCCTTTTTTCTCCGCCCTCGCTTGACGATTCACCCTGAAACTTTCAAGACAAGAGCTGACCGGAGCGACCCACCAGTTTTGAAAATTTCGTCAAGGTTCGGCAAACGGTGCCAAAGTTATTGGCAAATCAAACAAATGATTTTCCTATGGAAACTAGGTCCTAACTACCTACTGGCGACCACCAGTAGGTAATATATATATGCGCATATATGCACACACACACATATATCTATATTTTTAAAGATTAAAATCCTATATTTTTGATTCAGTGTGTTTTTCATTCTTTGTTTACACCTGTAAATTAAACTTTAAATTATTTTTTATATATTCAAATTAAACTTAACTTAATCATTAAACCTTTATTCAATTACATTACATTTAGACCACTTTACCGATGTAAAACTACACATATCCTTAATAATATAAATGTATGTATATATATAAACATATATATGTATATCAATTTATGGCAAGGTGCTTTCACTCATTAAAAAAGTGACTTACCTGTGAAATCAGTGCCTGTGAAACAAAAGGTACTAAAACTCACCTGCACACCCATTGTAACTCTTGCAATTTTATAACTCCCAATATAAGGCACGGAAATTTAATGGTAGGCACACTGGCTAAAATATGTCAACCTAAGGATGCGAGGGGTGACAGAAGCCCTCAACGTCTATATGCATGTGTTCTAATCAGTCAGTCAAAGTAACGTTTATTTAGACCACAGGTCTTTAAATAGCATAAAAACATAACATTTTATATACCCTCTAATATCATGACTGATTTAATCAGCAGTGATCATAAAAACAGATATCCTTATATTTAAAAAGAGAAAAGGAGAAAAAGAACAGATTTCTGTACACTTCATTACACAATGTATAGATCATAGTCACGTCACTTGACTACACCCATTGAATAAAATATATAAATAGTTTTGAAAATTCCTATTAAAAGTATTCTTTCTAAACCTCTATCAATAAAACCCAAAATCTCATTTACGTCATGGCTTTCATCCTTCGACTCATTTCTCTATATAACACCTTATTACTGCATCCATATATCTCCCAATAGCTATTGCAATCTGAAGGTTATGCATCCAATATGAAGTTCTACGGCTTGTGCGTTTCATACAATAGCATATTTTAAAAAGATGGGATGTAAGAACAGTTTCCGCAGGGCTAATATTTTTGAGCAATCCACTAATAAGTGCAAAATATCACGTTTTGTGCCTAACATACATGTACACTCACCATCTAGTTGCATCATTTATGTTTTTATTTTCACATTTATCATTCAGGGGTTAATATCAATTCTTAATCTTAGCACTTCACATCGGCGCCAACAATTTGTCAATATATACAGGTATGGGAACCAGGCTTCCTTCTGCCAAATACTTAACATAAATTGCACCAATTTTTTCTCTCTCAGATACTGCCAGTCTTCCTTCTGAGAGAGTTCCTTCCCTAGAGTTCTTAATTTGCTCTTAGTAGCTTCTTCTTGTAACGTCTGTTGACATATTCTCACCTTCATATTCCCACATACAGAATACAATTTCTGTCTAACTCCTTTGGCCCATTTTAAATCACTATGCTGGATCTCATTGTTACACCATTGTGAAACTTTCTGGCCCTCTCCCGGACCCAATATTTTCCAAAATCTTAATAGAGCCACTTGATCGTGTGTTTAAGAAGATGTCATCCCCAGCTCTATTCTTATTGCCTCGATGATGGAGGAGCCTGTGAAGGACATTAGGTACTTTATGCACTTGCCTTCCTCGATATTTCAGCCACTTTTGCCACTTAGGCAGAGTAATTCTACCCCATATTGTAATTGTGGGGGTACCATGGCGCTATAAGCAGTCTATGGAAAATTTCTCCATAAGCAGGGTTAAATTGTTTCAGACCACGCACTGATATATGGGTCTTGGCTTTTAGTGCCTCCAAATGGATGTGCCATTGCATTTGTTATAAAGTGAAGACTCTAATCTTACTGTGAGAGACACAAATGTAGGGTTTATTGTCCACCTATAGGCAATTTAAGCAGCTTGAACTCAGGATCCCAGAATTCAATGAAGTTCTCTTTAAAGAGCTCCTACGTTGGAGCCCACCCACACCATACTGAACACCCAGGCTGGCTGAGCAACAGAACCTATGATGAAGCACACCACTTTGGTGAGTGAGTGTCTTGCAGCCTTTTATCAGGAATGTTAGGAGGGTTGTTAGGAGGGTAGGATTCAACTCGGTACATAATTAGGACAAAAATCTATAGGTTCTCCAATGTTCCCAGATCTCTCATACAATAGCTTATATTTCATGTGCCTTGAAAGGAAGCATAATGGACTTTGGCTCCTTGATGGCAATTGTATGGCTTGACTACCTACGGCTGCTAAATGACTGAACTTCACTCTTAGTGCTAAGGAAGGAGTCTACTTAAGGCCATCACTTTAAAAGCTTGTTTTACTTTATGAATGTGAACACATTTGAATTCTTCCTTAATGCTTCAGTATTATAGCCCACTGCCTGGCGCGATCGTTATAGTAGCCAAAGAACAAAGGGCGACCCCTAATAAGATAATACGGGTAGAGAAACAGGGGAAAATTAACCAAGCAAAAGCAACAGAATGTACTCTACCCCTATAACTGAAAAATGTACAATGTATCATATGTTTAAATGCAAACAGAATGACACTCAGGTTGGATTAAAGTAATGTGGCATATATATGCAAAAAGACACTCAACAAAAAAATAAGTAAATAAGAAAACAAAAACAATAAATATAACAAATATGTTTTCTTTTTTTATTTCCTTGTCAAAGCTGCTTTTTTGCTATAAATAATCACAGTGAATGAATCATATAATTCGTTTATATAATGATAAAAGTATTCTACACACACAATATAAAGAAAAAACAGGTTCTCAATCAGAGGAAAGAAAGGAAATGTTTTTGATCAAACATACATACATTCGAATTCAAGCAGCTCACATTCATACAGACACAAAAATCATTCAGGAGCAGACCAAAGACACTCATAGGCCCAACTCCAAAGAATGGAATAAAGAATCCCAAGGTGCTCTGATGGTTGATCAAGATGAATGCAGAGACATTTATCTAAGGTATACAGATACAGTCAATAGGAGTGGAGAGGGCCTAATCAACTACGCCGACGCGCGTTTCGGTGAGACAACTCCTAACCAGGAGTACCACCTTCTTCAGGGCGTAACAAACACCACAAAATGGGACCTGCGTGGATATCAAGGAAAGAAAGGGCTGTTCAGCGCGAATGTATTCTAGATGGAATTCCGCGACGGAAGTATAGAGACCACCGAATTTCACGGGAGCTCAAAGCTGCAGGAGTAAATTAGCCAGCTAGATCTTGGCCGGAAATAAAGCCCCCTTCAAAGGGAAAAAGACTAAAGAGTCAAAGAATCATTTTAAAAAAACAGCAGGGCTGTAGTAATCAGATACTTGATAGATCAACACAGCGTCGAACAACGATCAGCCAATGTCCAGATAACGCGAATCAAATGAGGATGGTCGCAGACAATGAAATAAAAAAAGAAAAAATATTTGTTATATTTATTGTTTTTGTTTTCTTATTTACTTATTTTTTTGTCTAGTGTCTTTTTGCATATATATGCCACATTACTTTAATCCAACCTGAGTGTCATTCTGTTTGCATTTAAACATATGATACATTGTACATTTTTCAATTATAGGGTTAGAGTACATTCTGTTGCTTTGCGCGATCGTTATAGTACCCCAGTAACATGCCTAAGCTATAGAAGAAGGTTTAATGAACAACAGATTTTTTTTCAACATATATGGCCAGAGGCAGAAGCGGATATAATGTCATTAGAACATTTCTCCCATTGAGGGTAGAATGTTCTGTTATTAATCAGAGAGAAACAGAAAGGTAAATATTGGAGTGTTGAAGCAGAGGTTCTTTACCAACCATTATTGGCACTCTGTTTTTTGGTCAGTGGAATTCTCACCAATCTGAAAGATAGAAATATTGTAAAGCATGGAAAGATACTATAACATTTAATTCCTGTTTCTCCATTGGCTACAGTCATTGGTTAGTCAAGGAACTACTTTAAGAGATTCTTACCCACAAGCCTGCACCCAGTATAAAGTTATAGCTCTATGCCTCTGTGAGGAAACGTCTGCAAGGGAATTGTTAAGCTAATTTGTAGTACTTGTTCTCTCAGCTTAAATGCTGTACCTCTCTTCCAACTTGCCTCCCTCTGTGCATTTACTCTGTATTTTCTTGTATTTTTATTTCTATTTTCGTCAAAAAAGAAAAGCACTACACCACACAACAAGTATTGGTAATGCCAATTGGTCTTGCTTGCGACTGTTGCATAAGGGATGTGATCAGCTTTGCTAAGGCCTGAATCCCATGTTAAAAGTATAGAGAGCCATAAAAACATTGCTTTCTATACTTTCAAATTGGTCACCACAATGTATTATGCCACATGCATTGCATTGTCTGCCTATGTTAAGATTAAAATAAAGCAATGAAAACATTGATTTCTATTCTTTAAAGATGGCACCAAGGCTGCCATGTGGTATCTGAAGCACTGCTGACAAGCATCAGGTGGAGAAGTTGGGCAGTTTAAAGTAAAGAGCGCAAGTGTGCTCCAAAAACCAAGATCTCTAATATCATGCAGTGCTAAACAAGTAATGACATTTAAAAAAGCCACAAAAAGTAGTCTCATGACTTAGGTTCAGGGTAGGGACAACCACATAATAGATAGAAAAGCCACCAATTAAAGAGAAGAGAACTGAAATTGATAAGAAAGCCATCTTACCATGAGCAAACATTGACTCTATGGAGCATTGTATAAAATGCTGTCAATTACACAGCTGGAGATGCCGGTAAAAAGACCGCAAACAGGAGGAAAACAATCTCTAGAGTAATGTACACATGGTGTAACATGTAGTGATCTGCCATAACTAGTTTTCTCTTAACTTAAAAAGTTTTATTATTTTCTGAGGAGAATTTATTGGCACTTTTTTAAGAAATTGGGTTACTGGTTGAGTGGGGGTCCAACCCTGCTCTAGCAGGCACCACAATCCTTGTCGGGGTGAAGTCGCTAACCTGTACTCAACTCTTGGATAGCCTGAAAGAGCTGTCAAGCTTAACTCGGAGGCAATGTGTAAAGTACTTCGGCAACACTTAAACAATAACACAGTGAAAACACACTACAAATGGATCCCACATCTGATTTGAAAAATAGAGTAATTTTTAATAAATAAATAATACCAAAGCAACAAAAACCTAATCAGGAGAACAGGAGAAATGCAATTTTAAAAGTTTCAGCAAAAATAGCTCCACAAAGCACCAACTGTGGATATCTAGTTGCTCTACACAAAACAAAGTGACAAGTTCAGGCCGATAGTGATGAGGTGTGGGCAGGCTACAGTTAGGCCCGCTGAATGAGAGTACTTAAATCCTGACTGCAGAGCATTGTGGGGACCCGCACAGTGGATGAGTGGCGCAGCCGAGGGTCTGCATCCATTCCGAGGTGTTGTGAGGCTACGATGCAATTTCCTGCATTGTTGTAGAGGACCCCGTTGACGAGGGTTTGCGATGTCAAGTCTGGAATTGACGATGTGTCGCACAGTCACGGCGCTGTGTCAGTTCCAAGGAGCTTTAAGGCTGAGATGCGAGATCCTGGGTAGTCATTGAGGCTCTATCGATGCGAGATTTGCTGAGAAAGCTTTGCACAAGCCGCGGTTTTGTTCTGGGCTCACGAGCTCGATGCTGAGCCCTTGACTAAGGGAACCCTCGCAGCAGAGGAGATGCGTCACTCCTGTTTGGTATTGCCCTGCGCAGCAAAGGAGATGCATCAGTTTTGCTGGGTCCACTAGGTAAACTGGATTGGCACCTTTAGGCCCTCTTCCAAGGGTCCATGACTAGGGTGCCCCCCCTTGGAAGGTAGGACTCATGGATGGCAGAGTCCAGGTGTTGGGTTCAAGGTTTTTAGAGACTTCTGTTCATAGGCTGTAGTCAGGAGGCCAGCCAATTAGCCCTTGGAGTCACTCTGGGTCCTGGGTTTAACAACTGCAGGTCCAGTCCTTCTCACCCAGGAAAGAGGGCAGCACGCAGCAGGTCAGAACAGAAGGGCAGAAGTCCTTCAGAGCAGCAGTCCAGCAGAGTGACAGTTCTTTCAGCAGGACCCCAGTCCTTGTTCCTGGCAGAGTATCCACAGGTCCAGAAGTGTACTGAAGAATTAATGTCTGAGGTCCAATATTTAAACCTGGTTCTTCCTTTCCTTAGAAGTGAGAAAAGCTGCTAGAGTGTTCCCTCTGAAGTCCACAGGCTTCCTGTCTTGCCTGCCCTGCCACCAGCCTAACTACAGGGGGTATGCAGCTCTTCGTGTGGAGGCAGGACACAGCCTATTTAAGAGTAAGTAGGACTGTTACCAGCTCCGTCCTCCTATCCTGCCCATCCAGGGACACCTAAACTTTCTATTGTGTGTGGCTTTCTAGGAGGAATACAGGAAGGCCAACTGTCAGCTACACCCAGTCATGTGACCTGGAGGCAGGATGCAGGCGCTAAATGACTAAGACAGGAAAAAGTAAACTTTCTAAAAGTGGCATATTCAAAATTCTAATTACAAATCAGACTTTACCATAAGATAGGATTTTTCATTACAATTTCAAAGACACCAAACATGAACTGGTTACCTATTCCCATTTGGAAATTACAGTGTATTAAATGTAATATTGTAATCCCAATGATATACTATGGGAGAGGCAAACCTTGCAGTAGTGAAAAATGAATATAAGAGTTTTTCAGTACCAGAACATGTAAAACTTAAAGGTACAATGTCCAGCGTTTTAAATACACTGCATCCTGCTTTCTCGTCTGTCCAGGGCCTACCCTAGAGGTGACTTATATTTGCTAAAAAGGAAGATTTGGGCCTGGCAAAAGGTTTATTTTGCAAGTTCTAAATGGCAGTTTAAAACATCCAGGCTGCAATGGCAGGCCCGAGACATGCTTAAAAGGCTACTTAAGTGGGTGGCACAATCAGTGCTGAAGGCACACTAGTGCCATTTAATTTACAAGACCTGGGCACCTATAGTGTCACTATACCAGGGTCTTACAAGTAAATTAAATATGCCAATTGGGTGTAGGCCAATTCCACTATGTTTAGAGGTGAGAGCAGAAGCACTTTAGCACTGATTATCAGTGGTATAGTGCACAGTTTCCTAAGGCCAGCAAAAATGGGTTCAGAAGGAGGATGAAGGCAAAATGTTTGGGAATGACTCTGCTGAAAGGGTCAAGTCCAACGCTCTTCTTGAAGACACTGGCATACAGGTAAAATCTGTACTACAGGAGGCGGGGAAAAAAGAAAAAAACAGAAAAAGGTGACCAACAAGTAGATGAGGAATATTTATTAACTGTTCAATTAATTAAAACCATTACAATATGAGAGAGACTGGTTGTTTAAAACAATTCAACTGTTTGAAACGATTCCACTCTACCCCTTACTCCCTCCCCACCCCTTCAGTCCAAATGTTCTTATAGTTGGCTTGTTGCCCTTAATTCATTTCAGTGAGTTCTGGGGAATTACTTATAAAAAAAACAATTAATAATTAGAAACTGTAGCATTGAAAACTTATTTAAAATAATTATAGCTACGAATAATAAGATGAGCCTCCATGATGTCTGGCTGAGACCACTCTGCTGCTTTCAACATGTTGCAAAGCGCGGCATGCCAATGTTGATGGGGTCTTCAGAAAGAGACAGGAGTGACTTCTCCTTATGGTGCCTCCTTTATGGCAGTCCTAATTGGGTGTGTGAATTTCCCCAGTCTTTCTAGAATATTTGCAGTTGAATCGGAGAAACACAGAGTCGAGGCCTCCCTGCAGGTCTTTGCTCCATTTGCGATGAACAGCAGGCGAAGTAGGTGCAGGTGCTCATTTTTCAGTTTGGGGCAACAGCACAGGGGATGTAGCCAGGATTCTTTAGCAAAAGGAACTTAGGCTGCACTCAATATTATCCCCCTTACAAGCCCATACAGGGTTGAAATCTGTGATTCCAAGCGTTATGAGTCTCATATGCAGTATTTTCCTGCAGATTTCCTTTGACAGTACCTCCCACAAATAGGGTTGAGCTTTTTACGGAGTGTGTGATTTGTCCAGTGGCTCTGTGAGCAAGCAGGGGCTGAGGGATTCAAAGTCTAGAGAGAACGATGTTTCCTGGACCTGCTTATTCACCGCTGTCTTCCAGGTGGGCAGAGGGATTTCTGGTATTTGTAAGCTTGATGCCTTTATCCTTAAGATGGTTGTGGCTTGGCTGATGTGCCAGCTGAGCCTGTCTCCTCAAAAACGGACCTCAGTTGGTGTATAAGTGAATATTTTGGTGCCCTCATGATCCTAATGTAGAGCTTTATCAGGTCCCCCTGGCATATCAGGTCCGGCCTCCAGAGGCCGAGCTCCACTCTCACCCTTGTTTTCCTTGCTGATTACGGAATGAGCACCACTGATTTGTATGCCTTGATTTGAGTTGCATTTAGGAACCTGCCTTACGCTCCAGGAAAGGCCAGGTGGCCATAGCTGATGGCAGGTAGCAATTTTGCTCTTCAGACAGTCAGTATTAGCTTCGCTGTTGGACTTGGTAAATGGTGGCTGAGTTGTCTTAATAAGTGGATGACGTTGGTGGCTTTGGTTTTAAGATGTTTTTGATGAATGTTTGAATTAACCCTTTCTGAGAGCCAGACCCTGAGGTAGTTATAGGCTGCTACAGTGTCAATTCGCAGTTCACCAATGTGCCAGTGGGCTTTCCTTTTGTGCTGAAGTTTCCCAAACATCACTACCATGTCATGAATGATGTAATATGTGATGTCATCAGCAGTGCATTGCGGGGGCGGGAGTTATAGTTAGCTCAACTAATTATAACGGTGGAATTTCTATGGTTTTGTATGAGTGAAATCTCCAGCTAACTATAACGTCCCTCAAACCTATGGTTTTTTCAGTGAATTTCAAAGGTTTTTTAAATGCTAATTTGTAACTCTAATGTCCCTGAAACCTATGGTTTTTTCAGTGAATTTCAAAGGTTTTTTAAATGCTAACTTGTAACTATGACATCCCTGAAACCTATGTTTTTTCAGTGAATTTCAAAGGTTTTTTTAAATGCTAATTTCTAATTATTTTCTTCTTTAAACCTATAGTTTTTTCAGTGATTTTAAATTATCACTTTATTGTTAACCTAGTGAAAACAGCTAATATCTCCTGTTTTCCAGCAATAGCTTCCACAAAAAAGAATTTGTCACAAATGAGAACAACAACTAATGATAATTATATACAGAGTCGACGTCCCTGTACAGAAATTAACACAAAAGCACCAGTTCCCGATATTTTCAATGAGCAGCCAAATCTGGGGTGCGATCCAAAAACAGGGAATAAGCCACGTTTGCAGTAGGAATCTAACATCTGCATTTTACTGGTGTAAACCAGGACGACTACCTACAATGTGAAAGGGATCGTAGCTCAGAATCACATCTGAAGCGCAAAATATGTCATAGAGTTACTGATCACGCAGCTCAAACACCCATGAAGGCCACAACACGCACTGCCAACAGCCTCAGGATGTGCCCCCCGGACCACCCCCCTCCCTACTACCGCCGAGGCAGCGCAGAACAGGACACCAGACCTTCCAAAAACGGCATGGTCCCTCAGCCACACAATACTTGAATGTTGCCAGATATGGCAACCAAGTATGTGTGAGGATGCAACTCACCCATCAATAATAATTATGCACACAATACCAAGTGTAGCAGTGATGTGCTGGACAGACCTCTCCCCCAGCGCCTTGAGACCCTCCGGGTGAGTAGCGCGCTATACAAATGCTATGATTGATTGATTGATTGACCTCACTAAACAGATCATAAACCTCTCCATCTGTATATATATTGCTAGTGCTTGTAGTGTTGTGCACAATAGATGCAACCATCTTACCTCAGGCAGTGGAGAAGATCTCGGACATGTAGCTGTGTTGTCCTCCTCTGGAAGCGGAAGTGCAGTGGGCTCGTCCAACGTACGCCACTCCAGCATAGGAGTATAAATAAATAAGCCGGGGCTCTGGGAGTGGTTCACTTGTGAACTGTGAAGGCCAACTCGTCTGCCAGAGTGGCGGGCCTCTCTCTGCCATGTGGCTACCGCCATGACCGCGGGCCTCCTCGACACAGGCCCCCTGCGAACCCAGCTGCACAGCACCACAGACTTATGTCTGTACATACTACTGCCTTCGATTTACACTGTGGACAGCAGGCCTCACAATTCAGATGGAGTAGCGATTGCAGATGATGCAGTGCAGTACGCAAGATACATTGCTCCCAGTGCAGCCCTCTCGGACCACGCATCATCGCAGGATGCGCACACGCTGAGTACTTCAGGTGCCACTAACTCAGTGCATCGCCACGTGGCCTTATTAAGGCAGAATTCAAAAGACATTGGTCCGAGTGCGGCCCCCCGGACCACCCATCATCGCAGGCTACATGCACGCTGAGCGCCAAAGGTACTAGTAACTCAGTGCACCATAACTCACCCCCACATGGCTTTATTAAGGCAGAATTCAATAGACAAAAGACATTGCTCCGAATGTGGCCCCCCCGAACCACGCATCATCGCAGGTTATGTACACGCTCAGTATTAAAGGTACTACTAACTCAGTGCACGATAAGTCATCGCCACGTGGCCGAATTGAGGAAAAATTCAATAGACAAAAGACATTGGTCCAAGTGCGGCCCCCCCTGGACCACGCATCATCGCAGGGTATGTACACGCTGAGCGCCAAAGGTACTACTAACTCAGTGCACCATAAGTCATTGCAAGATAGAGTGAACAGTTTTATGTCAGCACTGAGGCATACTATCACTCGAAAATCACCCAAAAATACTTATAATATAAAAAGAACAGAACAATCGAAGTACATTAATGATTACAATCCAGTGATTTTAAAGATGTGGAATGCAAATATGGACATACAATATGTTGCAGATAACTGAATTGCTGTTTCTTGCTATGTCACGTCATATATTACCAAGTCTGAGAAGACAGAATTGAAACATATGTGGGAAGAAATGTCACAGGAGAAGACACTTAGCAAACAATTGTACAGCTTCAACTTGAAGATGCTTTCACATCGAGAAATAAAATCCTACAAATGTTCGGATCAATAAACATCTGCAAGTTTACATTCAAAGTCAAGAGGAATCATCTGGATATGTCTAGGTCTTGCTGTGGCAGGAAATTGAGTTTTATTATAAATGATATAAAACAAGTTTGTGATGATATAGAGTTACATTTCTTTGGTAGTTAAGAGAAGTGTACAGAAAATAACAGTTTGATAAGTGTACGTGTTGAAGAAGAGATGGAAGATAATAGTGATGTAAAGTTTCAAAAAGAAATAACAACGTTTAAAGTCGTTTCTGGTGAAAATCCCAACTAAGTATAACACCCCTCAAATCTACACAATATCCTTTTAGTATCCTTGCTTCAAGAACTTGTTTTATGTCAGTTATATCTTTACTATAATGACCAAATTCATCTTGCAAGTCCAAACGAACACTAAATGGCAGTCTACACTGCGGACAGCAGAGCTCACAATTTGAACTATAACGTCCCTGAAACCTGCATATTTCGACAGTGTATTTCATAAATGTTTAATCTTTTGTTCCATCCAACTACACTGCGAACAGCAGGGCTCACAATTCACATCGAGTCGCAATAGCAGATGACGCAGTCCAATAGGCAAGAGACATTGCTCCCAGTGCGGCCCCCCCGGACCACGCATCATCGCTAACTGCGTACATGCTGAATGCTGCTGATGCCCCTACCTCAGTGCAGCACAACTCATGAGACCTTTCTGATACAATATTTTGTGTATAATTTCACATCTGCTGTCCTACCTCAGTGTATCACAAGTCATGGACCCTTTACTATAGAATCTTTTCAGTATGATTTCATATCTGGTACCCGTACCTTAGTGCAGCACAAATCATTGCCCCTTTATGATTGAATCTCTGTGTCTGATCCAATGATTACTGTTGTACTTTTTGCCACCACCAACCATTCACGGAGGGTTGGTTTACAATCACCCCACACGCATCCACCACAGACGACACTGGACATGTGACCCTGTTAATAAAAAGGAGTCAAGCGCACATGCACATACCCAGTTCCATTATCTATCTGTGTCTTGTGTTCATTATTTATGCAACATGCTGCCCCTAGGCCCTACCACATTACATAGTGCTCTGGACAGTGTATGCAACCATCTTACCTTTGACAGTGGGGGAAAACTTTAGTTATGTAACTTTGTCTCGGTCATTGTACAAGTCCGTACGTAGAGACTGCATCATTAGAGTACTGCAAGGAGAGTGCATACTGAATTTATAAGTGCGTGAGGATCGTTGGAGTGATTGTATAAGTACATATGTTGGTCAGCCTAACTCAGACAACGACCTTGTCTCTAATTGGCTGCCCTCCATGTGCCAAAAACTGAAACTTCAACTTTCCATGGCCCTGTATTGCTACAGCTGCAAAACTCCGCTAAATGTGCAATAAACATTCATATCTACACAGATATCTCATGTCCACCATCTTTAGTCTGTTGAACTATGGATGAATATAGGGTCAGTAATTCCCTGTACCTTCCATGTTGGTCATATTGTGGGACTTGGCTCACAGAGTGATACTTTGGCTTTTGCAACCTGGGTGACGGTAGCACTCCAACACGGACACCCGCATGCCACAGCCACTCCCTCACGGCTGGTATACACCCACACCACACCTATCCAGCACAGGCGTCACAGGACACGTGACCCTGCTAATATTAAAGACCGGACACACGTGCACTACGCCATTTTAGAGTTTAGAGTACATGGCCTCACTTCTCACTGGGTTAGTAGCACCGCAAGCACTGAGCGGGTGTACAACCTGCGATGATGATAGGTGCACTAGTATGTCCTCTGCGATGGCCATATCAAGATTCAGTACCCAATGTGGGACCTATTACCTTCCAGAACAGAGCTGCATGATGTGGAGGGTGCTGTGACCACGAAAAGGTGAGCAGTGAGGCCTGGGTGTGCAGCGGCGGGCAGATACCTCTGGGTGGCGGGAGTGGATGGGGTGCAGCAGCATGGATGCCTAAAGGTTGCACAGCGATTTAGGCGTACCCAGTCATATATACCCTGCCATTACCCTTTCTTATTGCATTTTGAACAAGTTCTCCAATAGCAGGACAGTTTTTACAGCCGGCCAAATGTCCTCATATGACAAAGCATATGATGTGCGAGAGCCCTAGTTCCGACAAGGGAGATCCCCACTCCCTTTCTTGACCAGGTGGGACGATCATCAGTTGGTGCCACTCCCACCTGTTTCTGTACGCTCATTCACTCGGTCTCTGAGGAACTCCACACCCCTTTCTGCTCACTGTGAAGGACATCAAACCTGGGCTTCCATGGGAATTCACAAGGGCATATTATCAAGCCCCTTATCGCCACTTTTGTGTCAGTTTCCTGCCGCTATAACGCGATAATGTTATCGCCGTTCTTGATAATGAAAAGCCCTGGGTGCGCAGTGGCTGTTAGACACCTCTGGGCAGTGGAAATGGATGGGATGCAGCAGCCTAGGTGCACAGAGCCGAAACAGAGAATTACGCATGTGCAGTTGTATATAGTCTGCAATTACTAATTCTATAATATGTTTCAGATAACTAAACTTGAGGGTGCAGTATGTCCCGGCACGTGGTTGGAGACACACCGGGGACACAAAGGTGAGCGGCGAAGATTTTCTCCAGTGTCAACACTCCCTCTCCATCTCTTCCTTTCTCTCTCTCTCACGCTTTCTCTCTTTCTCTGTCTCTTCCTCTCTCTCTCATTCTTTCTTTCTCTCACTTCCTCTCTCTCTCTCTTCCTTTCTCTCACAGTTTGTCTCTCTTTTCCTCTCTCTCACACTGTTTCTTTCTCTCTTCCTTGTATCTCACTCTTTCTTTCTTTCTTAATATTTCTCTCTTCCTCTCTCTCACTCTTTGTTTCTCTCTCTTCCTCTCTCTCCCTCTCTCTTCCTCTCCCTCTCTCTCACACTGTTTCACTCTTTCTCTCTTCCTATCTCTCCTCTCTTTCTCTCTCTGTCTTCCTCTCGCTCTCTCTTTCTCTCTCACACTGTTTCTCTCTTTCTCTCTTCCTTGTAGCTCTCTCTTTCTCTCTTTCTCTGTCTTCCTCTCTGTCTTACTCTTTCTTTCTGTCTTCCTCTCTCTCTTTCTCTTTCACTCTCTCTTCCTCTCTCACTCTTTCTCTCTCTTCCTCTCTCTCACACAGTTTCTCTCTTTCTATCTTCCTTGTATCTGACTCTTCCTCTCTCCTTTGCTGGACGCATAACGCACCATCTTATTTTTCTTTTTGTCTTGCAGGCTGTGATTCCCAAATTGTCAAGGGATGACATGCCATGGCTGTACATAGTTTTATTTATTGTTGCTTTCTTTTAATAAAATATTTTACACACATAGTTTTATTTGTTGTAGTTTTATTTCAATAAAATGTTTTATATGTAAATCCATACATGAGTAAGATTCTTATTTGTCCACCCTCACAAGCATCTTTTTTATTAAAACTGCAACACCAGCCGATTTATTAGGCTCCACATTTAAAAACGTTCCTGTCACATTTGTTTGTGGGGGGTGAGCGGGGATGGCAGACAAGGAGCTGCTGCTGGGGGATGTCGGAGTACTGTTGGGTGTCTGACCTGCATCATTGTTGCATCCTGTGCATCTCTTCTCAGAGACCTGCAAACTGGCGGCCTGGCTCGTAAAAGAGCAGGCCCGAGAAGTCGCACCGGAAGAGCTACGAGCTCACCAGTGGTTCGCAGAGAGAGACTTGCGGGCCCAAGAAGGTTGTTGTTCGGTATGCTAGTGAAGTGGGAAGATGGTGCGTTACCTGCTGATGTAGGGAGAGGCAGCGTGAAAGGGGTATCTCTCACAAACAGAGCTCCGATATGTTTTCAGAAATGCCTCGGACAGATGCCAGCTGACAGACTGAATCACAAAATAGCTTTTCAATGCTCATATAGTAAGACTTAAGAACAGTTCGTACCCAGGTTCGGAGAGGGACAACTGCGGCCCATCCGCTTGACTCACAGAGGCAGAACTACGAGCCGTCCACTCCCAAAGGAACAGCAGCGTAGTAGCTCGCAGAGGTACAGGCACAGCAGCGTACTAGCTCGCAAAGGTAGACAGCTGCGAGCCGACGGACTGGCTTCTAAAGGCATACCTCCGAAGTGGTGATGTTGGGCACAGGGAACGTGAAAGGGTTATCTTCCTACTAGTGTCCTGGAGTGGAAGTCGTGCTGCCTGGCGCTCACCTGTTTCTCCTTTATTGTTAATAAGTCTTAAACCTTCACTGTGTCCAAATCATCATCACATTATATTAAATTGCCCCCGGAACCTTTCTTTTATATTTTCACTCGATGCAAGGCAGAAGATGGCTGCTAACACTTCTTGGTTTCAAGTGTTAGCATCCAATCAGAGGACACTTTCTGCTTTGAAGAGTTAGCAGCCAATCAGAGGCAAGCTTGTGCTCTGGAGTAAGGCACCGACCATATATATATATACTTTTTTTCCCTTTAATATCTAAAAAACTACTGAACGGATTTACACCATTTCAACACAACCGCACTTTCTGGACCAAAACCTTTCTCCCTGCTCAATTTGGCGTAATTCCGTTCAGCAGTTTGACCTGTAGCCCTGTCTAAAGTTTCCTATGGAAAATCCATTGAGAAAACATGTTTTCACACTCCTCTTTTTTCTCAGCCCCTCCTGGACCAATCACCCCTAAACTTTCAGGATTGGAGCTGATCAAAAAAGAGAAACTTTTTGGAAAATTGCGTAAAGAATCGTCAAACGATGCCAAAGTTATAAGCAGATGGAGAGCTCCAGGAGGGGGGCCACGCAACACCCCTCCCAACATGAGTGAAGCCCCGAGACTACGGGGAACCCAGCGGGCACCCGCAGCCCCAGCGAGCCCCTGCTATTATTTTTTAAGAAATGCCCTTGGGACCTACCCACCCCGGGGTCTCATTAAAATAAAACACGGGAACCCGCGATCCCAGCGCGAATTACGCCGATTTAAAAAAAAAATAAAAAGGGGGGGATCAGGGTGTTTCTACCCTGCCCCCTTCTCTTGTTTTCTACCTTTGTTTATCTGTTTGCTAGCGACTCGCTTCTACGGAGCTACAAGATGGCTTGCAACACTTCCTGGTTTGGAGTGTTGACAGCCAATCACAGTGAAGCTCGTGCACAGGACTTAGGCTCCGCCCAGATATCGAAACTTTAATTTTTCTAATTTCTCATCAACTACTGAACGGATTTACACCATTTGAAAATAAGGTTGCTTTCTGACCCACGCACTACCTTTGTGCCAAATTTGGGGTAATTCCATTCAGTAGTTTCAGCTGAAGCCTTGCACAAAGTTTCCTATTGGAAATTGATTTTTTCACTATTATTTTTTGAATTTCTCAAAAACTATTGAACGGATTTACACCATTTAACAAAAAGGTTACTTTCTGAACCAAGCTCCACCTTTCTGCCAAATTTGGGGAAATTCCGTTCAGCAGTTTGGGCTGTAGCTCGTCGCAAATCTTCCTATGGAAATTAACATAGGGAAAACACGTTTTGGGAACCCCCTTTTTTCTCAGCCCCCGCTTGACGAATCACCCCCAAACTTTCAAGATAGGATCTGACCTAAAAAGTGCAACTTTTTGGAAAATTTCATAAAGATTAGATAAACGACGCCAAAGTTAATAGCAAATCAAAAAATGCTTTTCCTATGGAAACTAGGTTGTAACTATAACTACCTACTGCGACCGCCAGTAGGTAATATATATAGATATATATATCTATATATATCTATATTCACTGAAAAAACCATAGGTTTCACACAAGTTATAGTTAGCTGTACATTTCACTCGTAAAAAACCAATGAAATTCCCCCGTTATAGTTAGTGCAGGCAACTATAACTCATGCGACCGCAATCCTCTGCTGATGCTAATACTGTATTTAGACACTTATTTGCCCATGTCTTCTTCCATTAAATTTTAGCTATACATATATTACAAATATTTTTTTTTCATAAAGACACATATGTCATCAGCAGAGGATTGCGGTCGCGTGAGTTATAGTTGCCTGCACTAACTATAACGGGGGAATTTCATTGGTTTTTTACGAGTGAAATGTACAGCTAACTATAACTTGTGTGAAACCTATGGTTTTTTCAGTGAATTTGCAAGGTTTTTTAAATGCTAATTCCTAACTATAACGTGTGTGAAACCTATGGTTTTTTCAGTGAATTTGTACGGTTTTTTAAATGCTAAGTTACTTTACGCCATTCGTGGCGTGCGCGCCCAGTTAACGCAGTTCGTTCCGTGCGCGCGCGGTGCGCTTCGCGCACCGCGCGCCCACTTTACGCAGTTAGTGCCGTGCACGCACGGTGGTCACGCGGTGCGCTGCGCGCACCGCGTGCCCACGTTATGCGGGATGGGCCATGTACGCACGATGCGCTTCGCGCACCGTGCGCACATGGGGGACATATTATGCGCATCGTTGTGAAATGTATTCTTTATTAATTTCACAGGTGAATTATGCCATGCACAAATGATGCCCTTCGGGCACCATTTGCACACGGGGTGGGGAGAGTGTGGATAATTATTTTTTTTTTTAATTTTTACCGTACGCGTACGGTAAGCGTAATCGGTGATTTTTCGGAAAAAAAAATAATTTTTTTTTGGGCCTGGGGGGTTGTTTGGGGACCCCTATATCAATGCTGGGTGGTTATGATCTCAATATACTGCCCCTTTAGACATTTTTTGGCTTTATTTTTGCTGCCCCACTCAGAGTGCGAGAGAGAAAATGGCGGCCGCCGCTTCCTGGTTTCGACCGATTCGAATGTTTACTTAGATCTAACAGCCAATCAGAATCGCGCTCGCGCACGTCACCGTACGCGTACGGTAAGCGCACCGTAAGCTGGCTCAGATATATATATTGATTTAAAGGCTATTTTCTCAGAATCTACTGAACAGATTTACACCAAACCTACAAAAGGCACTTCCTTGACCTGTAGACTACCTCTCTGCCAAATTTCAAGGAACTCTGTTCAGCCGTTCGGGCTGTAGCTGTGTCTAAAGGTCCTATGGAAAAATGCATGGGAAAAACGTGTTTTGGGACCCCCCTTTTATCTCAGCCCCCGCTTGACGAATCCCCCCGAGACTTTCAGGGTAGGAGCGGAGCGCAGCGCCCCACCTATTTTGAAAATTTCGCGAGGATTCGTCGACCGGCGCCAAAGTTATTCAAAATAGAATGTTGCGGTTTTCCTATGGTAAGAGGGTCCTAACTATAACTACCTACTGGCGACCGCCAGTAGGTAATATATATCTATATATATATCTTCCCATACGATGACCTCCACTTTCTGGTCATAGATGAGACGCACACTGGGAGATACGTATTTTAACAGTTTATTTTGGCCGCAGAGCAAAAAGACCCGTCAGATGCGTTTTGGCTACACGCCTTTGTCAATGTCTGTAGGGTCAACACAAATCATCATTTTTAAAGTCAATCATTAACATAAAGGGAGGAAAAAATATATATATATATCACCTACTGGCGGTCGCCAGTAGGTAGTTATAGTTAGGACCTTGTTTCTATTCAAAAAGCGCATTTTCTTTTGCCAATATCTTTGGCGCCGTTTGACAAATCTTTGCCAAATTTCCCAAGCAAATGGCCAGCTCAGGTCAGCTCCTGTCTTGAAAGTTTGGAAGTGATTCGTCAAGCAGGGGCCGAGAAAAAAGGGGGTTCCAAAATACGTTTTCTCCATGTTAATTTCCATAGGAAACTTTAGACAAAGTTACAGCCCGAACTGCTCAATGGAATTACATCAAATTTGGCAAAAAGGTAGGTCTTGGTTCAGAAAGCGACTTTTTTTTAAATGGTGTAAATCTGTTCAGTAGTTCCTGAGAAATTCAAAAAATAAAAATAGCGATAGCTGAGCATCGAGGAGGATTCACGAACCCTCCCGAGCATGTGCTTCATTCTGATTAGCTGCCAACACTCCAAACGAGAATGTGTTGGCAGCCAACTTGCGACAAGAAAACAGTTTAAAAAATGATTTAGAAAACAAGAAAAGGGGGCAGGGTACAAACACCCTGACCCCCTAGGCCTGCTCAGGAGCTCCCACAAGGCCCCCTGGGCCAAAAAAAGCATTTGTTTAAAAAAGAAATCAGCCGAATATGCGCTGGGTGCGCAAATCCGGCCAAATAAATTTGAAAAAGAAGAGCGGCGTCCTGCGCTTTGTTTTCTATAAGCCCCCGGGTAGCCCAGGTCCCAGAGACAATGCACAATTAATCAGAAGGGGCCCGCGGGGGGCCCAGCAGCCCTAGGGAACGCCACATCCCCAGTGCTTTTTATTTAAAATGCGTCGGTGGACTCCTACCACCCTACGCTGCCCTGGGGACCGTCACCTCCTTGGGGCATTGTTATGTTAAGGCAGGGGCTTCACGGGCCCCCCAAGCACCGGGGATTGCCACCTCCCTGGGGCTATCATTAATTTTGGGCAGGGGGGCCTCGTGGGCTCCCCGAAGACCCCGGGATCGCCACCTCCCCGGGGCTACTTCTAAAACCAAAGTGTGGGGGGGCTCGAGCCCCCCCACACCGCCCCAGGGACCACCACCTCCCCGGGGCACTTTATTAAAATGCGGGGGTCCATTGCAGAGCCCCGGGGACCACCACCTCCCCAGGGCTTTAAACAGTTGGGAGGGGGGGCCTAGGATTGCCACCCCCAGGGGCCGGCTCCTGCAATGTACCGGGGTGCCCACCCCCGGGACATTGCCGTTTGCCATAGCAAACTCTGCTTCGCTTCATGGAAGCAAGAGTAGAAAACCTGCTCTCGCTTCCATGATGCGAAGCGGATTGGTTTTGGGAAAGGGGAGCTGCATGTCAGCAGATCCCCTTGCCCAAAAGCAATGCCGGCTCCTGTAAGAGGCAGGGAGCCGGCAGGGACCGTGGGGGCATTGGGGCTCCCCCCATGGTCCCCAACTTGAGGGACGGCCCCGGAGGATGGGGTCTTCGGGCCGGAAGTGGCCTCAGGAGGGGGGCCACGCGGCCTGTGCTTGTTTGTGTATTGACTGTCTGGTTTTGGAGTGATGGGGCTGTGGGTGTGCATTCACTGTAGACAGCTGCAAGGGGGTTAAGTTGTGTCCTGCCTTTTCTGGGTGACTCAGAGCTGAGCTGAATAGACCTTGGCTGCATTTAGAGTGGTGGGAGGGGTTTCACTTACACCTGAATAGGCAGGGTCTCCTCTGCACAATGCTGTCTCCACCACCTGTAGTGATGCTGGGCTCAGAGACCCTTGACACAAAGAGAACAAAGACAATATGGGGTATAAGTACTGGACCTTAAACCCCAAAGAATTAGATCACTTCTGGACTCAAGAGGAACTTTTTGCCAAGGAGCGCTGTAAGGAGGAGTACTACCCCTTTGCTGAGTGCTTTGCTGGATTGGCCTGCAGTTGCTGCTTCTGCCAAGGAAGAGGACAACGAATAGAGCTTTGCTGGGAACCTGCTTGAAGAAGAATCTCCATGGGTTTGTGTGTGCTGGTCTCCTGTTGTGAAGTCTCAGGGACACAAAGACTTCACCCCCAGCTCCCCTGAACTCCCCTGCTGTAAATTCTGACCTGCCAGGAGGTGCCTATTCCAGTTTGGGCCTCCAGAGGTTGTTCCTGCTGTTGGGAGCTGGAAGAAACCTAAAGAAAGCAAGAAAAAATATGAAGCTGCCAGTGAGGCCATGACCTGCACTGAGGACAGGGGTATCGCTCGTGCAGTGCACTACGCACCACCCCGCCTGCACTGCAGCTTCGATGTTCTTCGATGCCTACAGTTATCGGGTTTTCCCGATGCCAGAGCTTGCACCGATGCCATCACCACCAGCGCCAGCATCCCGTTAGCCCATTGCCTCCCCGCCGATGCCACTGACTTCTCCTGTCCAGGAATCGACATGTTGCCTCCTCATGGACACAATGCCTCGTCTCCTCCGTGGCAAACTGGGAACCAGCCTTGACCTTGGCACCCACCCCTCACCTTCACGACACTGTGCATCATCCATAGACTTTATTTTTAAAGGTACTGTTGTTTGGGAGGTCCGTGTGACTCCATGCCCGACGCTGTGTACCACGCGGTCGGTGCCGTACTTTATGCCTGTCACGACTTCGTAGTAGCCCCAGGTGGAGCTATTTGTTTCTACAAGTGCTATTTCTGCAGGTAACTGTTTTTAATTGCTACTTTGATATGTGTATGTTGGATTTTTGTCATTTTGGTCTTGTTAGATTTAGATAAAGATACCTTCTTTTTCTAAACTGGTGTAGTGTCCATTTGTGGTGTTTTCGTTGTGCTACTGTGGGTTTTTTAGTACAAATACTTTACACATTGCCTTTATGATAGGCCTGTCTACTCGTGCCAAGTTACCGAGGAGTGAG
The DNA here is from genome assembly GCF_964204655.1 of Triturus cristatus. NCBI lineage: Eukaryota > Metazoa > Chordata > Amphibia > Caudata > Salamandridae > Triturus > Triturus cristatus. The sequence continues at coordinate 386,207,680 of NC_140581.1, forward strand.
AAGGTGTTATCTAAAGTGTGTATCCCCCCTACCCTGACTAGAAGCAAGGGTCCCTATTTGTACAAAGTTACCTACCTCTGCCAACTAGAGAACCCATTTCTAACAGAATGTCAAGTTACAACTTTCATTCTTTACTTGTATTGCTCCTAAGCTCCTTTCTCCATCATTGACTGTTCACTTTATTATGGCTCTTTAAATTTACAGTGAGGAACCAGGAAGCTAAATTCTGACTAACTTAAAACTAAATCCTGGAAATTAAATCACTCAGAGATCCCGAATATGCATATGAAAACTAGTTCAGATAAAACAATGATAATCATAATGTCTTAATGCCTATCAAAAAAATGTAAGTACTAATCTATTGTAAATACTGTACATATGTGAACATATAGATCAGGGTTACTCATAGTACGGCCCGCGGGCCGCCAGCGGCCCGGCAAGCCTTCCTCGGCGGCCCGCGGACCTTGCAGACCTCCTACACGTGTTTTAAAAAATAAATTAAATAGTGTTAGCAAACACTGTCGGAGTGTCGGGTGCAGCAGCCCGGACTCTGAGACTCTGCTCTGTGGGGCCGGGGGATTCCAGTGATTGTCAAAGTGGAGCTGCAGGGGCCAAAGAGGTGAAATACAACAAAGCTTTAACATGTAAATGGTCTTTTAAAGACCCGTGAAGTACTCGGGTGGGGCTGTGTGTGAGCGCTGGGAAGCTGTCTCAGTGCGGCTTGGGTGTGTGCGCGCTGGGAAGCTGTCTCAGCCCGTGACGGAGGGAGGGAGAGGGAGGGAGGGAGAGGAAGGGAGACAGAGAGAGGCAGAGAGGGATGGAGGGGGAGGGAGGGAGACAGAGGGAAGGAGACGGAGGGTGACAGAGGAAGGGAGGGAGAGGGAGAGAGACAACGGGAGAGGGAGGGAGACAGAGGGAGGGTGAGGAAGGGAGACAGAGAGAGGCAGAGAGGGAGGGAGGGGGAGGGAGACAGAGGGAAGGAGACGGAGGGTCACAGAGGAAGGGAGGGAGAGGGAGAGAGACAGAGGGAGAGGGAGGGAGACAGAGGGAAAGAGACAGGGAGAGAAAGAGGGAGGGAGACAGAGAGAGACGGAGGGAGGGAGACAGAGAGAGACGGAGGGAGGGAGACGGAGGGTGGGAGACGGAGGGAGGGAGATGAAGGGAGACGGAGGGAGGGAGAGGGAGATGGAGGGAGACAGAGGGAGGGAGATGGAGACAGAGGGAGATAGACAGAGGGAGAGGGAGGGAGAGAGACAGGGAGAGAGACAGGGAGGGAGAAGACGGAGGGAGGGAGACGGAGGGAGGGAGACGGAGGGAGGGAGGGAGAAGGAGGGAGACAGAGGGAGATGGAGGGAGACAGAGGGAGGGAGACGGAGGGTGGGAGATGGAGGGAGACGGAGGGAGGAAGAGGGAGATGGAGGGAGATGGAGGGAGACGGAGGGAGGGAGGGAGGGAGGGAGGGAGGGAGGGAGGGAGACGGAGGGTGGGAGATGGAGGGAGGGAGATGGAGGGAGGGAGATGGAGGGAGGGAGATGGAGGGTGGGAGACGGAGGGAGGGAGACGGAGGGAGACAGAGGGAGGGAGGGAGATGGAGGGAGACAGAGGGAGGGAGACGGAGAGGGAAGGAGAGGGAGGGAGAGGGAGAGAGAGGGAGGGAGAGGGAGAGAGGGGGAGGGAGACAGATAGGGAGACAGAGAGAGAGGGAGACAGAGGGGGAGACGGAGAGAGACGGATAGGAGAGAGGGAGGGAGACGGAGGAGGGAGGGAGACGGAAGGAGACAGAGGAGGGAGGGGGGGAGATAGAGAGAGGGAGAGAGAGAGATATGTGTATGCCGGGTCCGGTGGCTCATGGTCACAGGTTTTTTTTTGCTCTAGCCCCGCCCCCGCCCCCTCCCCCAATGACCCCGCCCCCAAGGTGCAGCCCTCGGCCACAAACCACACTGTAAATTTGGCCCCCTAGAGAAACTTTGTGAGTACCCCTGATATAGATTGTCCAAACGTCTAATTGTTTTTTTTTTTTTTAGCTTAAATGAAATGCTACAAAGGTTCGATGGGTATGACTGGCTATAAACCACTCTCCAAGAGCCATACCATTTCTAGTGCTTTACAGGACACAATAGCGCCCCCTGCCGCTACCACCCAGGTAACAGCCTGGTATTGTCATCCACTAAAATGAGCCTAGCCTTAGTTTATCTAATGTGCTTACAACATAAACACTCACCACAGACCATAGGGAAATTGTAAGGCATACCACTTCATACTGCTATTGGGTGAAGCATTGTGGTCAGGAGTCACAAATAAGAGTCATTCATTGACACCCGTATATGTGCTTCTGTGCACATGTTAAAAAGATTCTCAGTATTAAGTTTGTAAAGCTGAACCAGTCACAACTTTCCAGGCCTATTACTGGGAATTTAATGCAACATCTGTCTTCTCCCCCGATGCGGAGTTATATGCTGGGTATAAATAACTCGATCCACTGAGGAAATGCAGAACCATGTGCAAAGGCGCATTTTTATTCCTTTTCTTTTTTTTTTAAATCCATGAGGAAAAAAAAATCACAGTGGACAAACTCCTCGTCTTTCACTCACATAAAGAAAGGGAGTGCTTCCTACAATGGAGCGGGAGTAAGTGCAGCCCTGTGCAGGAGTAAATGTCAGGAGGGGGGACGGGGTTCGACGGATGAAGACGAGGGCGTCGTCAACCTTCGATTTACCCCCCACCCCACCGGGCCCGACCAATCTTACCTGCAAGGGCCGCAGCTTGTTTCTCGTTTTAAGAGCATCGCGAGATGGGCGCAAACAAAAAGAGTAGTCAAGAAAACAATTTTGGAAATCACTGATTAAGCAGTGACGTTTTAGCATCCAATTACGTCTATTAAAGAGAATCCAGTCAATCTCACTACAACTACATTTTATCATCGTCATCTGTTTTATTAAATTATTCATCTGAATGTTCACACTTTGTAAACAATATTTATTTAATTAAACTATTCTATTTTTCCTTTCTACTCATGTTTTACTACCTAAATATTTACTTTTTTTAAGTAGACTTCAAACGCAGTGCAACCGCCTAAATATTTCCATTCCAGGCAGGATTACGCTCCAAGCAACAGGCAGCGCTGCAGCGAGCGTCTCAGCGCTGCGTGAATGCGCTCTCCCAGGGAACATGCAGGGTAAGCAGCGGGAGGCTTCAGGACCGCCCCAGATCTCAGCCTGGATTGCCTGCCAAGATTATGTATGACAAAAGGCCGGCCGCCATGACCTCGAGGCCTTGGGATGGAGTTGTTAAAGAAAAATGAACAACATAATTGGGTATGAACTTTATACTGTCCTTGGTGGAAAGGGCACGAACAACTCTAGTTTTCCATGATGGGTGCAATGTTTCTTGCTACATATATCTTATCTTCTTCCAGAGAAACGATGAGAAGAACATTTCATGATTCCCTGCATTGTCATGGTATTTTCAACTTTGGTAATATCCGGTTTCTGAATCTCTCTTCTTTTCTCAATTCTCTGTGGAGATACTTGTGATTCCTTAATGCAGTTTTTTAGAACTTGCAAGTTTGCTCATTTAGCCGGTGCTGCTTAGAATGATTAAGTTACACGCCAGTGGATTTATGTTCTCAGTGTTTGCAGTCCACAAAGCCACTAAGATGAGCATATTGATCTGGAATCTTAAACACTTTTCAAAGCAGCCGCACACATTCACAAGAAGGAAGAGGAAGCGGTCCCAAAGAGGGTGGCAACTAGATTGTAAATAATGAGGAAAAAGGTCCGTTGTATTTCCAAGGGATGGAAACAAAGAAAGGACAAACTAAACCAACCCAACTTGGTGATAGAACTACCGAACAACTAGAGGGCATTCTGTTAACTGTTGTAAGATCGGACACAAGGACCCTGAGGGGAAGTGAACAAGCCTCGAGGGGAAAAGGAAGGACCTCGAGGGCTGGATTCAGCACAGTGCTTAATTTGAGCCGGTGGTTTCCAGTGTTTGTCACCGCCACTAATTGGCAACACTGACACCTATGGCAGTCTGCCACTTGGTGGCGCTGCTTGAGTAGGCTCTCCCCTCTTAACCAGTAACCCAATTTCCAACAGTCACCTGTGATGTAAAAAGGAAAAGTGAAAGAGATAATCGTGTAGTGGGTGCATTGCACAATGTGAAAACAGAAAACCTGGAATCAATCCCCGATTGATCAAACCGTGACCATAGGCAAAATTCACTGAGCCTCCTTTTTAGGTCTCGCCTGAGACAGCGCTTTAGCGCTGCTCTGGCGAGACTTATAGTAAGCACTTTTGGAAGTGCAAACGAGTGCTTTCAGGCCGCCAACTACTGTGCATGTGTGCCGGGCGCGCGCACCATTTGGCAGCCTGAAAGCACTCGTCTTTCACTTTCGCCTGTCACACAGCCGATCACTTACATTTCGAGGGCGCTTTGATGTTTTCAGTGAGCCGCGCGGCCACTGAGGACATCAAAGCGCCCGTGAACACCATTTGCCACCCCCACCTCTTCAGCCAACTTACTCGCCATGTCTGCTCTGGATTCTTGTGCCTCTTTTTGTAACTCAGGAGCAGTAACATTGTCGTGGTGTCACTAGGGCTTCAAGTGGATGCTTTTTCAATATTATATACAAGCCACAGTTACTGCTAATTTATCTTATGCAACTAACAACGATTGACAAAGCCAATAGTCCTAACTTGTTGTAGGTATCATGTTACTTGTTGTGTGTAGCTGTAAACACGTAGCTACAGCCGCCCACCTAGTGCTTAATTTGTAACAAATAAGTGCTGGTGTTTTAATGAGGCAGAAGCTTTACACTTTATACTTTTTTTTAATTTTGCGTAACACAGAGGACATCAACTGAAATTTAATAGTGGCTTGGCTACAGCCACTTTCCCAGTGCTTAATTTGTAACAGAAGAGGTGCCGGGGCTCTGATTAGGTGGCAACTTTACACAGCATGTTGTTTTGTTTAGCCTGCCTAACACAGAGCACACAAACCGGAAAAATGGGGAGGGGATGTTCTTTAAAGGCCACTACTGCTAACTTACGAGTTTTGAAACCAGGTTTTAATGTCTGAATATGCTTAATAGCCTGTGATTGTGGACAAATTAGTTGATATTTCTATAGACACAAACATAAATATGACCTAAAGTGGAGCTACGTTATTATTTTATTTGTGTGTAGCTGCAAACACGTAGCTACAGCCACCCTCCTAGTGCTTAATTTGTAACAAAGGAAGTGCCGGTGTTTTGATGAGGCAGCAGCTTTACACTGTATATGTCTTTATTTAGTTTGCGTAACACAGAGCATATAAACTAAAATTCAATAGTGTCTTGGCTACAGCCACTTTCCTAGTGCTTAATTTGTAACCAAAGAGGTGCCGGGGCTTTTATCATGTTGAAGCTTTACAGAGCATGTTTGAATGGTTAGCCTGCCTAACACAGAGCACAGAAACCCTACAAATGGGGAGGACATGTTGTTTAAAGGCCAAAACTGCTACATGCCACACACTGATGCACGCCACACACTGCTGCACGCCACACACTGTTGCATGCCGCTGCACACCACACACTGCTGCACGCCACACACTGCTGCACGCGTAACACTGCTACACGCCACACACTGCTGCACGACACACACTGCTGCATGCCACACACTGCTGCACGCCACACACTGCTGCACGCCACACACTGCTGCACGCCACACACTGCTGCACGCCACACACTGCTGCACGCCACACACTGCTGCATGCCGCCACACACTGCTGCATGCCGCCACACACTGCTGCACGCCACACACTGCTGCACACCGCACACTGCTGCAACCGTGACACTGCTACATGCCACACACTGCTGCACGCCACACACTGCTGCACGCCACACACTGCTGCACGCCACACACTGCTGCACGCCACACACTGCTGCACGCCACACACTACTGCATGCCACACACTGCTGCACGCCACACACTGCTGCACGCCACACACTGCTGCACGCCACACACTGCTGCACGCCACACACTGCTACATGCCGCCACACACTGCTGCACGCCACACACTGCTGCACACCGCACACTGCTGCAACCGTGACACTGCTACATGCCACACACTGATGCACGCCACACACTGCTGCACGCCATACTTTTTTTTTATTGTGCGTAACACAGAGGACATAAACTGTAATTTAATAGTGGCTTGGCTACAGCCACTTTCCCAGTGCTTAATTTGTAACAGAGGAGGTGCCGGGGCTCTGATTAGGTGGCAACTTTACACAGCATGTTGTTTTGTTTAGCCTGCCTTACACAGAGCACACAAACCGGAAAAATGGGGAGGGGATGTTCTTTAAAGGCCACTACTGCTAACCTACGAGTTTTGAAACCAGGTTTTAATGTCTGAATATGCTTAATAGCCTGTGATTGTGGACAAATTAGTTGATATTTCTATAGACACAAACATAAATATGACCTAAAGTGGAGCTACGTTATTATTTTTATTTGTGTGTAGCTGCAAACACGTAGCTACAGCCACCCTCCTAGTGCTTAATTTGTAACAAAGGAAGTGCCGGTGTTTTGATGAGGCAGCAGCTTTACACTGTATATGTCTTTATTTAGTTTGCGTAACACAGAGCATATAAACTAAAATTCAATAGTGTCTTGGCTACAGCCACTTTCCTAGTGCTTAATTTGTAACCAAAGAGGTGCCGGGGCTTTTATCATGTTGAAGCTTTACAGAACAGGTTTGAATGGTTAGCCTGCCTAACACAGAGCACAGAAACCCTACAAATGGGGAGGACATGTTGTTTAAAGGCCAAAACTGCTACATGCCACACACTGATGCACGCCACACACTGCTGCATGCCGCTGCACACCACACACTGCTGCACGCCACACACTGATGCACGCGTAACACTGCTACACGCCACACACTGCTGCACGCCACACACTGCTGCACGCCACACACTGCTGCACGCCACACACTGCTGCACGCCACACACTGCTGCACGCCACACACTGCTGCATGCCGCCACACACTGCTGCATGCCGCCACACACTGCTGCATGCCGCCACACACTGCTGCATGCCGCCACACACTGCTGCATGCCGCCACACACTGCTGCACGCCACACACTGCTGCACGCCACACACTGCTGCATGCCACATACTGCTGCACGCCGCACACTGCTGCAACCGTGACACTGCTACATGCCACACACTGATGCACGCCACACACTGCTGCATGCCACACACTGCTGCACGCCACACACTGCTGCATGCCGCTGCACGCCACACACTGCTGCACGCCACACACTGCTGCACGCCACACACTGCTGCACGCCACACACTGATGCACGCCACACACTGCTCGAGGTCCAGTTTGAGGTCTCGACGGATAGGTAAGGTGCTTTGACCTAGTAATTTTTAGGGTATTGCGAGCAGTAATGATCAGCCTAGGGTTACTTGGGACCTCTATGACTGGTTTTTAATTTCAATTTAATTTAACATCAATGTTGACCTCTTCATTAGATATTGCTCTCCTACAACTTTGATTTGTATAGTTTGAGCATTAGAGAGAAGTATAACACTGTGGACATGTCTACACTGCGTCTAAACTATATATCTGGAGTTGTTACCACTTAGCAGACTCTAAGCTGAATTGAGTGCATGGCACAGTTCTATCAGGCATTGGGTGTGTTGGCCTGTGGGTCAGGAGTTGATTGGTCAGTGTTATTCTTTATGTAGGGACCATGGAGTGTTGGTGTATGTTGTCACAACCCGCCCTCTTGTGTTCCTATTTTAACAGAGCGGTGCCTCCTATACCGAGCAATCTGCCGGGTGAGGTGAGGCTTTCCTCCCACAGAACGCTGGGTGAGTTATAATTTTGCATGTTTTCAGAGAATGTTCTCTGTGTGGACCAATTGGTGGCCATACTATCAAATAAGTAGTGTTCAAGAATGGCACTACTGAACACGAGTCGCTGATGCTGTTATGTTTTGTTATGCTAATCCCATCACAAATTATGTGTGACACCTACCACCCTTTCTTTTCAGGAGAGAAGAAGAGGTGACTACACAAATTCTAAGCGCAATTATGTTAGTCTGGTAGGGTGGCTTCGGCCACACCATATCTCTTTCTATAAGTTTCTTTATTTTGATTGCAATCACTAGAAGAACTCCACAGAGTGTGGAGGGGGGAACAGGAGGCACGGGGTGCTAGGAGCTAGCGGCCTCCATAACTACTATTGACCACAAAAAGCTGCTCCTAGTGTGATGTGACCTTACTACAATTGTGAGTCAAGTGTGGACATCTCACAAAAAGTGACGGACTGGCCTCACACACCACCTGGTGTCATGCTTCATCATCGGCCAGTCCTCGCCCTCCAAAACCTTCGTTTGATGGAGGGCGGGCATACACCTGGAGACAGGGATGCACTTCTAAACTAAAGAGTGGGGGCCCATGGGGTAGAACGTGAAATTAAAAATCATTATAGTTACTACAAAGTGTTTTTAATGTGATCAGTAACTATATGATGCTAAAAACAAATAGCGGCAGGTGGGGTATATTAGGTGTCCCCTAGCCGTCTAGTGTTAGGTCGACATGTTTCTGCCTTCTTGGCCCGAGCGGGTCCAGGGCATTCATCAGGACCTAGGTTTACAAGAAGAGGGCTCCGGTCTTACCAACTCGTGGCAAGAGAAAACCACTGTGCAGGTGTGGCGAAGGCCACACTCCACTACCTAGATGGCTTCCAACTGTAAAGCCTGTAGAAAGAATCAAAACAAACAAATGTATCTGTATACACAACTGTAGAAGAAAGGTCAAAGGTGAAAACATAAAAATTAAGATAAACGCATGCGTAATTTCCTTAAGGTGGGTGACTAATCACGTGACATGTGCCACTCTACGTGAGAACACAAACATGTTTGAGAGTCAAAAAGTGCTCTCATGAGGCTTACCCTAGTCAGAAAGACTACTTGCCACATGGGGGGATAAAGGAGGAGACACTCCTGTTCAGTCTACAGGGAGAAAAGAACGATACAGTAATGGTCAGCAGACTGAAAATGCCCAGAACGTTGACCCTTGCAAAACCTGGAATCAGGATGGAACCACAATCATTCCACAATAAACCCACACAGGGGTTAAAACAACGCGAAACCACCATTCATACTCTTACTATCTGAGGCAAGGTGTCCCGTGTTCAGCCTACGGTGTTGCTCCTTGTCCGCCCGAATTTGGGAGTGAGACCGCAGGGCAGGATTAAATAGCGTGCTTAATTGGTAAATGGTAAACAGCCTGGAGTGATCACGGCTGTGCGGCAGTTCCTGGTGCGGTGCATCCGGAGTCCGGAATAACCGTGGTGGCGGCGCATGCAGTGCAGTGCCTGGTTGTGAAATGGCCGATTGTGGGGGCCTATTGGAGCGTCCAGGCTGAGTCTTGTGCCCAAATAAGGAAACAGTCAGGGGATCCGCCCAGGGAAGGCGGTCCCGTGTGGGCGTGCGCGTCAGAGGTTGTCCGGGCAACGTGGTGCATGCGTTCGGCGTGACTCCCGAGGATGAAAGCGACGCGTGCTAAGGTGCCCCAGGACGGGTTTGTGTTGTGAAAATTCAGAGGCACGTGTGCGCGTCCCAAGTCAGAAAGGGGCATGAAAAGGGAGATATCATCGCCATATGCCGCTAAGACCCCGATGAAAGGTGAAAGGTCATTCATGCAGCGTTTGATTAGTGCGTAGATTCAAAGAGTTCGTGAGGGGGTTTTGGCGGTTGCTAATGGCAACAGAAAAAGTGAAAGTAAACACCATGCCCTCTGCGTTGCTCTCTGTATGTAATGGAAAATATCCCAGTGTAGATGGAGAGTCAGTCAGCTCCGGACAAGACCAGGGTGTCGCAGAAAACATGTATGATAAGTGTGGTGTAATGCCCAAGTCCTCCTGTCACTACGATCATATTCTGGAGATCCCTGCGATGAAGGTAACAGAAACCAAAGGGTAGGCAGGTAGAGGGACAGGAGGTGTTAATAGTGTGTAAGGGCAACTACCACATGATGGAAGGGATGCCCAGGAGTCCAGGGTAGATGGAGAGGTCATCTAGTCAGTTGGAGCCACGGTATATCGTCGTTAAGTCCCTTTTCGTGGGACCGCAGGCGGAACACCCAGCGTTGTTCTCTGATGTGGAGAGCTCTTGAGAGATCAGCTTTGGTTTTATTCATGACCTCTAGGACTGTCCATCGCAAATCAGTGTCTTTGTGGTTCTTCTCCAAAAAATGGCGTGTGAGCTTTGTGTTTGTTTTCTTGCACCTTATGGTACTGCAGTGTTCATTGATACGTACCCTGATCTTTCTGGTTGTCATGCCAACGTACTGGAGTTGGCAGGGGCATTTTAGTAGGTAAACCACATTCTCAGTATTGCAGTTACTAAACTTGCGGAGTTGCCATGGTCTATCTGTGCCAATGTCGACTTCTTTGGTGTTAGAAGTGAGTTTGCATGAAATACACCCCCCGCATGTGAAGTGTCCCACTACTCGTGGTTGGTCCCAGAGCCTCTGTTGTTCCGGTCCCTCTGCGGTTGGCATAGTGGCATGAACGAGTTGGTCTCGCAGATTTCTGTTACGTTTAAAGGCAAAAAGTGGTGGGTCCCATTGCTTCCCTGCACTATTAAGGATGTTCCATCTTTTCTTAATTATTTTCTGTACGGCATTAGAGGCAGGGGTAAATGTTGTAACACATACAGTTCTTTTGGTGTTCTCCTTTGTTGCATCCTCCAAAAGTGCTTCCCTAGGGTTGTTCCTAGCTCGTTTCTTGGCCCTGCGTATCATTTTTTGGGGGTAATGGCGGGCAGCAAGTTTTTCTGCAAGGTGGGATGCCTGTTCCTCAAAAGTAGGGGTGTCTGAGCAATTTCTCCTAACCCGAAGGAACTGTCCAACTGGGAGATTCTGTCGGAGGGCCTTGGGGTGGTAGCTTTCGTACAGTAGAAGGCTATTCCTATCCGTGGGCTTATTGTGCACTTTTGTTGTGCATGCGTTTATCTTAATTTTTATGTTTTCACCTTTGACCTTTCTTCTACAGTTGTGTATACAGATACATTTGTTTGTTTTGATTCTTTCTACAGGCTTTACAGTTGGAAGCCATCTAGGTAGTGGAGTGTGGCCTTCGCCACACCTGCACAGTGGTTTTCTCTTGCCACGAGTTGGTAAGACCGGAGCCCTCTTCTTGTAAACCTAGGTCCTGATGAATGCCCTGGACCCGCTCGGGCCAAGAAGGCAGAAACATGTCGACCTAACACTAGACGGCTAGGGGACACCTAATATACCCCACCTGCCGCTATTTGTTTTTAGCATCATATAGTTACTGATCACATTAAAAACACTTTGTAGTAACTATAATGATTTTTAATTTCACGTTCTACCCCATGGGCCCCCACTCTTTAGTTTAGAAGTGCATCCCTGTCTCCAGGTGTATGCCCGCCCTCCATCAAACGAAGGTTTTGGAGGGCGAGGACTGGCCGATGATGAAGCATGACACCAGGTGGTGTGTGAGGCCAGTCCGTCACTTTTTGTGAGATGTCCACACTTGACTCACAATTGTAGTAAGGTCACATCACACTAGGAGCAGCTTTTTGTGGTCAATAGTAGTTATGGAGGCCGCTAGCTCCTAGCACCCCGTGCCTCCTGTTCCCCCCTCCACACTCTGTGGAGTTCTTCTAGTGATTGCTATTTATGTACAGCTGCCGGCTGTGGGAACACTATTGGGGTACCATTCCTTTAAAATAGGGTGATGTTCTGAGTCACGTATTATTACGACCGGAACGAGCAGACAGACACTTCTACGTCTGCCTCTTGAACCAATATAGTTCATTCTAAAGTGTGAGATAATTTTTCACACTCTTCTTACCCACCTTGCACCATGGATACCGAACTCTCCTTCGGGGATGAGATCCTAGCGGAGATCCTTAACACACCATCTCTCCTAGCGGAAACAATAGTCACCAACACGGTAAAGAACTCAGATGAATGGGAAGCCCTTTCTTCTAAGAAAAAAGAACAGATACGCACTGCACTACATGGTGCGTTTATGACGGAATACCTCCGAAAAAACACGGCCCCGAGAGGTCTCATCGTCACCAACGAACCACGACTGTTCCTCAACAATAGAGAGTTCAGAATTAACTGGTCGAGCATTGCCTGGAAGTGCACCAAGGACTGGCTCATTCTCATTATAAACACCGCCAGACAGCTGGCAGATGCACTCCTGATTGAGATCCAACAGAGTGAGGGTAGACTTAAGGCAACGATACAGCTTTCAGCCTTTAAAAAGAAACTGGAGGAGATCAACAAAGATCACTCTGATTATAAAGAATACCTCACACAGTCAAAACTTACTAAACTCCGTAAGGATGTACAAAAATTTAGTAAGGAAACTGTCTACCCGTATGTCACAGACGAACACTATGATAAACCAGCCCCTCAACCAACAGGGAGAAAACAACGGTTTAGACCAACACCCCAGAACTGGACGTTCAGCTCTGGAGAGGAAAGAAGTGACAGTAGCGGCGATGAGGGCCAAGGACCACAATTCCGGAAACCTATGGGCTATCACCATCCGATGATGCAGGGTCCACAACCCCAACCTCCACCCTTCGGGTTTTGGCCACAACCATTTTACCAACCAGGATTTGGTTTTCCACATGGCCAACCGCCTTTTTTGTTCCAGGGCCGTGGCAGAGGGAGAGGACGCCAAAAACGAAGAAATACGAGGGTCCAGTGGGAAGACCAACCAGAGCCACAGCATGGCGTGGTGACCAGGAGCAGAGGGAGAGGAGAGATGCCCTCGACGAGCAGGGAGTAACCAATATAGTGAACATCAGTAAATACACACTCTCACAAGACGAAACCACCGTCCTTTCCAAAGGGCTGGGATTTGTTCCCACACCCCGAAATGACCCCTTTGCACTTCACACGGAATTGGCCCAATTCTTCAGGAAAATCAAACTCCGCGATTATTTCGGAGATACTGAAGATACTACAGACGAGAATGGGAAGAAGTCCACAGGGCTAAAGAGAAAATCCACCTTCCAACCCCCGAACCAGAACATTTCATGTAACATACTTGCTTTTGAACAGGCCGTACTTAAAGATATTGAGAAGATTGATTTCCAGAACACTCGTGGGTTTGACAACCTTACGGGAAAGGAGCGCACGGCCCTTGCGAAACTGAGCAGCAATAAAGACTTAACAATAAAACCAGCTGACAAAGGGGGCGCCATTGTGGTCATGGACAGTGATATGTACAGAGAAGAATGCTTGAGACTTCTCTCTGATTCAAACAGTTACACCATACACAGGACTGACCCTACCGGTCCTCTGACGACCAGGATTAAGATCATGGTCACAGAAGCACTCGGCAATGATTGGATAACCAAACATGAGGCAGACTTCCTCGTGAATGAAGAACCAAGAATGCCTAAATTCTACACACTCCCAAAAATCCACAAAAACAGGACGCCTCCTCCTGGGAGACCAATTGTATCTGGAATAGGGTCAGTATTAGAACCATTGTCACAATTTTGTGACTGGTTCCTCCGCCCTATTGTCCAAAAATCTGCATCCTATCTCAGAGATACGAAGGACGTCCTGTGCCTCCTCAGAGACCTCACGGTAGATTCAACCAACGACTGGCTAATAACCATGGACATAGAAGCTCTCTACACGAGCATACCACAGAGGCGCACATTGGAAGTGGTGGAAAACATCATCATAAATAGGGAGTGGGATTTCTTAACACCACAGCAGTTCGTAATGGAATGTGCGGAAATAGCGTTAATGGAAAACTTCTTCGAATTTGAGAAAGTCATCTACCACCAGATCTCTGGGACTTCAATGGGGAGTACTTTTGCCCCTAGTATGGCTTGTCTGTACGTACAACAGTTTGAAGAGGACTTCATATACAACCCACATAATCCTTTCCTACAGAACCTGAGACTTTGGAAGCGCTACATAGATGATGTGCTGATAATATGGAACGGATCAGAGGAAGAAGCGACGAACTTTGTCCGGTGGGTTAACAGTAAAGATGTACACCTCAGGTTCACCCACACTATCAGTAAGAACCATGCTATCTTCCTCGACCTGGACATCACTATGGAAAATGATGGTTTCACAACAAAAGTGCACAATAAGCCCACGGATAGGAATAGCCTTCTACTGTACGAAAGCTACCACCCCAAGGCCCTCCGACAGAATCTCCCAGTTGGACAGTTCCTTCGGGTTAGGAGAAATTGCTCAGACACCCCTACTTTTGAGGAACAGGCATCCCACCTTGCAGAAAAACTTGCTGCCCGCCATTACCCCCAAAAAATGATACGCAGGGCCAAGAAACGAGCTAGGAACAACCCTAGGGAAGCACTTTTGGAGGATGCAACAAAGGAGAACACCAAAAGAACTGTATGTGTTACAACATTTACCCCTGCCTCTAATGCCGTACAGAAAATAATTAAGAAAAGATGGAACATCCTTAATAGTGCAGGGAAGCAATGGGACCCACCACTTTTTGCCTTTAAACGTAACAGAAATCTGCGAGACCAACTCGTTCATGCCACTATGCCAACCGCAGAGGGACCGGAACAACAGAGGCTCTGGGACCAACCACGAGTAGTGGGACACTTCACATGCGGGGGGTGTATTTCATGCAAACTCACTTCTAACACCAAAGAAGTCGACATTGGCACAGATAGACCATGGCAACTCCGCAAGTTTAGTAACTGCAATACTGAGAATGTGGTTTACCTACTAAAATGCCCCTGCCAACTCCAGTACGTTGGCATGACAACCAGAAAGATCAGGGTACGTATCAATGAACACTGCAGTACCATAAGGTGCAAGAAAACAAACACAAAGCTCACACGCCATTTTTTGGAGAAGAACCACAAAGACACTGATTTGCGATGGACAGTCCTAGAGGTCATGAATAAAACCAAAGCTGATCTCTCAAGAGCTCTCCACATCAGAGAACAACGCTGGGTGTTCCGCCTGCGGTCCCACGAAAAGGGACTTAACGACGATATACCGTGGCTCCAACTGACTAGATGACCTCTCCATCTACCCTGGACTCCTGGGCATCCCTTCCATCATGTGGTAGTTGCCCTTACACACTATTAACACCTCCTGTCCCTCTACCTGCCTACCCTTTGGTTTCTGTTACCTTCATCGCAGGGATCTCCAGAATATGATCGTAGTGACAGGAGGACTTGGGCATTACACCACACTTATCATACATGTTTTCTGCGACACCCTGGTCTTGTCCGGAGCTGACTGACTCTCCATCTACACTGGGATATTTTCCATTACATACAGAGAGCAACGCAGAGGGCATGGTGTTTACTTTCACTTTTTCTGTTGCCATTAGCAACCGCCAAAACCCCCTCACGAACTCTTTGAATCTACGCACTAATCAAACGCTGCATGAATGACCTTTCACCTTTCATCGGGGTCTTAGCGGCATATGGCGATGATATCTCCCTTTTCATGCCCCTTTCTGACTTGGGACGCGCACACGTGCCTCTGAATTTTCACAACACAAACCCGTCCTGGGGCACCTTAGCACGCGTCGCTTTCATCCTCGGGAGTCACGCCGAACGCATGCACCACGTTGCCCGGACAACCTCTGACGCGCACGCCCACACGGGACCGCCTTCCCTGGGCGGATCCCCTGACTGTTTCCTTATTTGGGCACAAGACTCAGCCTGGACGCTCCAATAGGCCCCCACAATCGGCCATTTCACAACCAGGCACTGCACTGCATGCGCCGCCACCACGGTTATTCCGGACTCCGGATGCACCGCACCAGGAACTGCCGCACAGCCGTGATCACTCCAGGCTGTTTACCATTTACCAATTAAGCACGCTATTTAATCCTGCCCTGCGGTCTCACTCCCAAATTCGGGCGGACAAGGAGCAACACCGTAGGCTGAACACGGGACACCTTGCCTCAGATAGTAAGAGTATGAATGGTGGTTTCGCGTTGTTTTAACCCCTGTGTGGGTTTATTGTGGAATGATTGTGGTTCCATCCTGATTCCAGGTTTTGCAAGGGTCAACGTTCTGGGCATTTTCAGTCTGCTGACCATTACTGTATCGTTCTTTTCTCCCTGTAGACTGAACAGGAGTGTCTCCTCCTTTATCCCCCCATGTGGCAAGTAGTCTTTCTGACTAGGGTAAGCCTCATGAGAGCACTTTTTGACTCTCAAACATGTTTGTGTTCTCACGTAGAGTGGCACATGTCACGTGATTAGTCACCCACCTTAAGGAAATTACGCATGCGTTTATCTTAATTTTTATGTTTTCACCTTTGACCTTTCTTCTACAGTTGTGTATACAGATACATTTGTTTGTTTTGATTCTTTCTACAGGCTTTACAGTTGGAAGCCATCTAGGTAGTGGAGTGTGGCCTTCGCCACACCTGCACAGTGGTTTTCTCTTGCCACGAGTTGGTAAGACCGGAGCCCTCTTCTTGTAAACCTAGGTCCTGATGAATGCCCTGGACCCGCTCGGGCCAAGAAGGCAGAAACATGTCGACCTAACACTAGACGGCTAGGGGACACCTAATATACCCCACCTGCCGCTATTTGTTTTTAGCATCATATAGTTACTGATCACATTAAAAACACTTTGTAGTAACTATAATGATTTTTAATTTCACGTTCTACCCCATGGGCCCCCACTCTTTAGTTTAGAAGTGCATCCCTGTCTCCAGGTGTATGCCCGCCCTCCATCAAACGAAGGTTTTGGAGGGCGAGGACTGGCCGATGATGAAGCATGACACCAGGTGGTGTGTGAGGCCAGTCCGTCACTTTTTGTGAGATGTCCACACTTGACTCACAATTGTAGTAAGGTCACATCACACTAGGAGCAGCTTTTTGTGGTCAATAATCTTTATTTTGATTCACATCACTGTTTACCAAATTTATCCTGCAGTAGCTCCTTTTAAATCAACTAACTGGTCCTGAAGAAAGCCGGGTGAAATAACCAGATCGGCTGAAACATGTCGACCTAGACAGACCAAGACAGGGAACAGTCATACATAGATTTTTTGACTTATTTGGTTTTTAGACATGACACCTGGTCAATTCATATTAAACCGATTTTTTTGACCACGTAGTCATTTTTAGTACACTACCACATTATCGCACTGCACTCTTTTTGTTTTCTTTTGAACTATTTGGATGCACACCAGTGGCATGAGATTTCTTCTGTCAGGGATCACTGTGACGGGCACCCAGTAGGGCCGGGTGGCTCACGAGTGTAGGGGCCCGGCCTCTGATCCCTAAGGGTCATACATGACGAAGCTCCGCCATTAAGGGTGGCCCGATAGACCCTTTAATCTTTCTGCCTGGTGATGCAATAATGTTCTAAGTTTAGATGTAAGGGATTGCACATACAGCATCATGCGGCGTTGTGTTTATGCTTTGACTTAGGACCTTCGCGTTGTGTTTGTAGTCTTACTTTGGGGACTGAAGGTAGTATAGTCGTTAAACTGGTCCCTATTAGACCCTTCTGTAGAGATTTTGTGTAATTGTGAGAGCAGCCTTTTGGTTGCGGGTCTTGTTTTCAGACCCTAGACTATCTAGGGTTCTAGGTTTCTGCTCCCTTTTATCTTTTGATTCATATTGCACCTCCACACCATAATGGCTGATTTTGCAGGCCTTGCATTTGACGATGAGACCTTAAGTTCCATCTTAGCTGACAATCCCAGCATTCTAGAGTCACTTCCAGAACTAACAGGACATACTAAAGATGATTGGGGAACACTACTCAATCTCAAGCGAACACAGTCCCGTACAGCTGTCCACGGGCTTATTATGACAGAATATCTACGAGGCAAATGCGCCCCAACTGGCCTAATAGTCACCAATGCACCGAGACTGTTCCTCACCGATAAGCAATTTTTACGCGATTGGTCGCTCATAGCCTGGCGCTGTACTCGCGACTGGCTGATTTTGATCATCAGCACGGCTAAGCGTCAGGCAGATGCTATCCTTATCGAAATTCAGACCTTGGAGGGACAGATCAAAACAACCATCACAGCTGCACTGTTTAAGAAGAATCTTGACGAGGCCAACAAAACTAACAAAGAGTATAGGGACAATATCCTGATTAATAAGATCGACAGGTTTAAAAAGGATTTGGCCCGTTTCTCCTGGGAGAAGATATATCCATACACCAGTGAGAACTACGTAGCCCCAGTTTTTAACAACAAAGGCAGACGGTATGGATCAAACTACTCTTCCTCTGGATCAGAGCAGGGATCCACTGACTCAGAGTCATCCCCCAATGATTTTTCTCGAGGACGGGGTAGAGGCAGACCTCGTAGATACAATAGGGGACGTGGGTTGCAGGGTTACTATCCGAATCAAGGTCAATGGTGGCCACCAGGACCTTGGGGGTACCAACCCCCTTTTCCATCGCAAGCACCACCCTTTCCACCTCAACCCCAATTTTACCCTAACCAGCCTTTTTTAGATCAAGGCCCAGGCCGAACGAGGGGCAAGCGAAGAGGCACGACATCTGTCCATTGGCAATCGGACTCCACGTTTCCGAACACCCGGAGCAGAGGCGGCCTCCAGCAAACCAACAATACAACCAGCAGTTGAGAAACGATCTTGTAGTGAATCTCAGTTCTCGCACCCTAACGGAAAGCGAGCTTAGTGTCCTCAACCGAGGTCTAGGCTTTGTGCCTACCTATCAAGGAGACGCATTTACTTTGAGATGCGAACTTGAAAATTTTTTTAGGAAAATTCGTTTACATTTCTTTTTCAAGGATAGACCATCAGATGATGTTTCATCCTCTGCTGATGAGGTGCTGACTACGAACACTGGGCTACGACCCAAGAGCAGCTTCACACCGATGGCTCATCAAGTCCCTTCCCAAGTCTCCACTTTTGAGAAGGCCGTCACATTCGACACAATGGCATTATGTGACTCACGGCCCTCCAGCTTTTGTAATTTCCCTAAGAAAGACAGAGAGGCTCTCCAAAACCTCAGCTCAGACACGTCCGT
This sequence comes from Triturus cristatus, assembly GCF_964204655.1. Taxonomy (NCBI): domain Eukaryota; kingdom Metazoa; phylum Chordata; class Amphibia; order Caudata; family Salamandridae; genus Triturus; species Triturus cristatus. The sequence continues at coordinate 386,226,722 of NC_140581.1, forward strand.
CATTATTAAACCTGCGGACAAGGGAGGTGCCATTGTCCTACAGGACATGGTCACCTACCAGAGAGAGTGTCTGCGACAACTCCACAATGACAAATTCTATCGCAGTCTAACGTCGGACCCCACATCGAGGCTTAAACTAGAAATCAAACACTTGGTTGAGGAAGGGGAGGCAGAGGGATGGATTACGCCGCAGGAGGCACGGTTTCTAGTGACAGACAATCCAGTAATGCCCTACTTTTACTGCCTCCCTAAGATACACAAGAATGTAACACCCCCTCCGGGACGTCCCATTATATCGGGGATAGGGTCACTCCTCGAGCCTCTCTCTAAGTTCGTGGATGTGTTTCTACGGCCCATGGTGTTAGAAATGCCTACTTACTTAAAAGATACGTCGGACGTTCTGAGATTGCTTCCAGACATTGATTTCCATCCCGAAACTGACATTTTGGCAAGTTTCGATGTAGAGTCGCTCTACACCTGCATCCCGCAAACGGAGACCCTTGAGTCAATCAGAGGGCTACTGGAAGGCCGTGATCTTGACAGCATAACACCCGTCTCTTTCATTATGCAGTGCGCTAGAATAGCGATGACCGAGAACTTTTTTCGTTTCGAGGACCAGATTTTCTTGCAAATTTCTGGTACATCGATGGGGAGTGTTTTTGCGCCGAGCCTCGCCAATCTCTATGTACACCTCTTTGAACAACAACATGTATTGAACCACAACAACCCTTTTTTTGAACATCTGGTGTTGTGGAAGAGGTACATAGATGATATTTTGGTGGTGTGGCGAGGCTCCATCCCTGAGATTCAGGCTTTCCATGTCTGGCTTAATGAGCAAAACACATTTCTTAATTTCACGATGGAGTTCAGCAAACAACGTCTGTCCTTTCTTGATATATCAATATTCCCTATTGGTAATTCGCTACATTGTGAGCTGTTTAAAAAACCTATGTCCAGGAACTCGCTGTTGTCCTTTGATAGTCATCATCCGAGGGCCCTCAAAGAGAACCTCCCGGTGGGACAGTTCCTGCGTGTGAGACGGAACTGTTCTACTACAGACCTCTTTCACAAACATACGGAGGTTTTGGCTAATCATTTACAATTACGCCAGTACCCGAAGAGACTTGTACGACAGGCGTGGAAAAGAGCATCCAATAACCATCGTGAAGCCCTCTTAGACAATAGTACAATAAGGACACCAAATGAGAGGCTCACTTTTGTGACAACCTTCTGTACCCTCTCAAACAATTTGCAGAAGTTGGTGCGGAAGCATTGGCACATTTTGAATGTGGCCGCGGAGAACATTCCGCCCCCTTTGTTTGCTTTCAAGAAAGGTCCTAGTCTACGCAACAGTCTAGTTCACACACGACCACGTACCGAACACACACGGGTCGAAAAAACCTTATGGTCGTTACCACCTGTGAGGGGACATTACCCATGCGGGTCTTGTAGTGTCTGCCCTCAAACCTCCAAAACCACTTCTGTCGATGTAGGTACGGCACGTCCCTGGATTCTGACCAGTCATACGAACTGTAATTCAGAGAACCTGATCTATATGATCACTTGTCCCTGTTCTCTACATTACATTGGCCACACAACAAGGAAGATTAAGCTCCGTATCAGCGAGCACAAGAGTACTATCCGGTGCAGAAAACAGTCTACATGTCTGACGGACCACTTCCTTGCTAAACATCATACAGCAGACGACATGAGATGGATTGTGCTTGAACGACCGCTCATCCCCTCACATGTGAGCGACGTTTCTAAGTTTCTATTCGTTAAAGAACAGAAATGGATTTTTAAAATGAGGACGGACACACATGGACTCAACGATAATATTCCATGGACGTCTATTTGAGTGCTGACCCATGGTTTACCGTAAGGTGATTATTTGAGCATGTGTGGATGAGTCAACGAGACATCTAGACTTGCCTCCCTCTGCTTTTTGATTAGCCACGAGGAGACTGTCCCCCACACACAGCCATTCTGTCATATAGACTCTATATGATACACAGTACTGCATATACCTCTGACATCAGGTGACCCGGTTTGTCTATACCCTCCCTCTGCCATTGATCAGTAACTGTCCTTTACACAGCCACTCTGCCATATAGACCCTACATGACCCTTTTGGAGAGAATACCAGGCAGTCCTATTCTCCTAGTTACACATTAGTGTCAGTACCAACTTGATAATACACTAAGATAATAACCATCGTTACATCACTAGGGTTAGTAGGCCTTATGTCGACATAGTGTTGTACATTAAAAAATATGTGGTTTTACACTAGAATTAGAATGTCGCGAACAGTCAGCTGCTGGGTATGGCACACAAACAGTCTACCTGAATGCATTAGGTTTTGCTGAATAGTGGTGACACATTAACTACTTTGTCTACTTTGGTATTAGAGCGCATGTGCCAGGAGTAGTGGCACGTGTGTTTATATGTTCTTGATATCGACCAAGTGTACCATTGTTCAACTTCGCACACAGTCATGGTCAGTGTGATTGTTCCGTTTTGTCCGTTTGGAATGCGTTATTTTCCGATGTAGTACAACACGTGGACGTACTTGGGACTGGCTTTTAGAGAAGAATTTTATTTCTTAACTTTTTCAATCATGTGAGACTACGGGCATGCGTAGTGCTCGGTGATATTGCAGCCGAGGCATGCGCAGTGAGAACAGACTTCGGTGCCCTAGAGACACACAGCATGTCTTACACTACGCATGCCCGGTATTTACTACACTAATAGACGGGAGTGGCGACGCGGTTTTCGCACATGCGCTGTGTTGTGATGACTCCTCCTGTGTCAATTGGATTCACAACACCTGCGATGTGGCGCGAATGTAAATTGATCATAGGCACTATTTAAGGGGCCGCCCTCCTAGTGATCGGTACCTCCCAGACTGCTCGAGGTCCAGTTTGAGGTCTCGACGGATAGGTAAGGTGCTTTGACCTAGTAATTTTTAGGGTATTGCGAGCAGTAATGATCAGCCAAGGGTTACTTGGGACCTCTATGACTGGTTTTTAATTTCAATTTAATTTAACATCAATGTTGACCTCTTCATTAGATATTGCTCTCCTACAACTTTGATTTGTATAGTTTGAGCATTAGAGAGAAGTATAACACTGTGGACATGTCTACACTGCGTCTAAACTATATATCTGGAGTTGTTACCACTTAGCAGACTCTAAGCTGAATTGAGTGCATGGCACAGTTCTATCAGGCATTGGGTGTGTTGGCCTGTGGGTCAGGAGTTGATTGGTCAGTGTTATTCTTTATGTAGGGACCATGGAGTGTTGGTGTATGTTGTCACAACCCGCCCTCTTGTGTTCCTATTTTAACAGAGCGGTGCCTCCTATACCGAGCAATCTGCCGGGTGAGGTGAGGCTTTCCTCCCACAGAACGCTGGGTGAGTTATAATTTTGCATGTTTTCAGAGAATGTTCTCTGTGTGGACCAATTGGTGGCCATACTATCAAATAAGTAGTGTTCAAGAATGGCACTACTGAACACGAGTCGCTGATGCTGTTATGTTTTGTTATGCTAATCCCATCACAAATTATGTGTGACACCTACCACCCTTTCTTTTCAGGAGAGAAGAAGAGGTGACTACACAAATTCTAAGCGCAATTATGTTAGTCTGGCAGGGTGGCTTCGGCCACACCATATCTCTTTCTATAAGTTTCTTTATTTTGATTCACATCACTGTTTACCAAATTTATCCTGCAGTAGCTCCTTTTAAATCAACTAACTGGTCCTGAAGAAAGCCGGGTGAAATAACCAGATCGGCTGAAACATGTCGACCTAGACAGACCAAGACAGGGAACAGTCATACATAGATTTTTTGACTTATTTGGTTTTTAGACATGACACCTGGTCAATTCATATTAAACCGATTTTTTTGACCACGTAGTCATTTTTAGTACACTACCACATTATCGCACTGCACTCTTTTTGTTTTCTTTTGAACTATTTGGATGCACACCAGTGGCATGAGATTTCTTCTGTCAGGGATCACTGTGACGGGCACCCAGTAGGGCCGGGTGGCTCACGAGTGTAGGGGCCCGGCCTCTGATCCCTAAGGGTCATACATGACGAAGCTCCGCCATTAAGGGTGGCCCGATAGACCCTTTAATCTTTCTGCCTGGTGATGCAATAATGTTCTAAGTTTAGATGTAAGGGATTGCACATACAGCCTCATGCGGCGTTGTGTTTATGCTTTGACTTAGGACCTTCGCGTTGTGTTTGTAGACACACTGCTGCACGCCACACACTGCTGCATGCCACACACTGCTGCACGCCACACACTGCTGCATGCCACACACTGCTGCATGCCACACACTGCTGCATGCCGCCACACACTGCTGCATGCCGCCACACACTGCTGCATGCCGCCACACACTGCTGCATGCCGCCACACACTGCTGCATGCCGCCACACACTGCTGCATGCCACCACACACTGCTGCACGCCACACACTGCTGCACGCCACACACTGCTGCATGCCACACACTGCTGCATGCCACATACTGCTGCACGCCGCACACTGCTGCAACCGTGACACTGCTACATGCCACACACTGATGCACGCCACACACTGCTGCATGCCACACACTGCTGCACGCCACACACTGCTGCATGCTGCTGCACGCTACACACTGCTGCACGCCACACACTGCTGCACGCCACACACTGCTGCACGCCACACACTGATGCACGCCACACACTTCTGCACGCCACACACTGCTGCATGCCGCTGCACGCCACACACTGCTGCACGCCACACACTGCTGCACGCCGCACACTGCTGCATGCCGCACAATGCTGCACACCGCTACACGAAACACTGCTGCAGGCCACACACTGCAGCACGCCACACACTGCTGCACGCCACACACTGCTGCATGCCGCTGCACGTCTCACACTGCTGCACGCCGCACACTGCTGCACGCCGCACACTGCTGCACGCCGCACACTGCTGCACGCCGCACACTACTGCACGCCGCACACTGCTGCACGCCACACACTGCAGCACGCCACACACTGCAGCACGCCACACACTGCTGCAAGCCACACACTGCTGCATGACGCTGCCCGCCGCACACTGCTGCCCGCCGCACACTGCTGCCCGCCGCACACTGCTGCACGCCGCACACTGCCCACATCTGCTGCACGCCGCACAATGCTGCACGCCGCACACTGCTGCACTCCCCACACTGCTTTTATGCGAGTTTATGCTACTGACATTGTAAATGACAATGCCTTTTGTTTGTTTTAAGACCAAAACATAAATAAAAGGAATTGTAATTTTACAATGCCAATAGCTCAAACTCTTATAATTGCGAGACCTATTGCATTGCAAATGCTTGTTCTTCCTTATTACATATGAAAGAACCTTGAAATACCTGAGTTCAGGATGTTAACTGTATAAAAAAACTCTTGCCTTTGTTTTAGCAGATTATAATGTTGATCCATGTGTATTAAGAATCTAGGCCACATATGGGATACCTTTGATAACTGACTCGCCTCTTGGCCCATTGGTGGCACTCTCATGATGGAAGGGTGTGGAGAGCACAAACGTGTCCTAGTTTATGTTTAAAAACTACCACTTTTAATAAATGCCTCTTAATGCGTGGTATATTCTGGTGTACTCATGTGGTACTCTCCTGCATGTTAAACAACTACATGTCGCATAATTACCATGGCAACTATGTTCAAGGCTCACCTCATGCAAGGGCTCTTAGATCCAGACCATATTTTTGGCTCTGCTCTCGCTGTTAATTTGTTGGCTCGTTCACCTTCTACCAGTTCAATGAAGCCAAGGGAGAGAAAAACAGTGAAAGCTCAAATAAGCCTTCTCTCCAGGATGCTTGCGACCTGGAAGAAATGTAAAGGTGTGCAATTGGCTAATCAGTCAATGGAAAGGTTGCTTGGGGGCCAGTATATGGCTTTAACCGATTGAGTCATTTGAGGCTTCATCATGACAAAGATGTATTCTTTTGAGACGTAATGTTATAAGCTGAGTACTGACGCGCATCCTGCTAATGGAAACAACAATAATAATAAAGATTTCCACTAAGTACAGATTGATTGCGAATTAATAAAAAATAAATCAAATTCAACACACTCGTTTTCAGGCCCTGAGTTAGAGTTTGTTGGAATCCAGGTACTTTTTATTGCACCAGATAAATACCATTCCTCTAGGTAGGCTGTTTATTAGGTACTATCAGTAGCAACTATTACAATTTTTTGTGGAATGGCATGCTGATTTTGTTGCTTAGCGCACCACAATGTGCATTTTATGTCAAATACTGTGTACTTTTTCCTGTTTAAATTGTCGTAGGTGTGACATGATGAAATGTAACCATGAATGAGGGATTTAATGCAACTTATAATTACCGAATACAGTCAATCAATCAATCAATCAATTATTTGTAGAGCGCACTACATACCCGCGAGGGTCTCAAGTCGCTGGGAGGTGGGGGGGGGCGCTACTGGTCAAACAGCCATGTCTTGATTAGCTTCCTGAAGGTCAGCAGGTCTTGGGTCTGTCGTAGGCTCAGTGGGAGGGTGTTCCAGGTCTTAGCGGCGACATGGGGGAAGGATCTTCCGCCGGTGGTTGTTCTACGGATGCGAGGGACGGTGGCGAGTGCGAGGTCGGCGGAGCGGAGCTGGCAGTTGGGGATGTAGAAGGAAAGTCGTCGGTTGAGGTAGGCTGGGCCGGTTTTGTGGAGTGCCTTGTGTGCGTGGATGAGGAGCTTGAAGGATATCCTCTTGTTGACGGGGTGCCAGTGCAGGTTTCTCCGGTGGGGGGTGATGTGGCTGTGACGTGGTACGTCGAGGATCAGTCGTGCAGCGGTGTTTTGGATGCGTTGCAGACGTTTGATGAGCTTGGTCGGGGCTCCCGCGTAGAGGGCGTTTCCATAGTCGAGTCTGCTGCTGACGAGGGCCTGGATTACTGTTCTTCTTGTGTATGTTGGGATCCACCTGTAGATCTTGCGGAGCATGCGGAGGGTGTTGAAGCAGGATGAGGAGACGGCGTTGATTTGCTTGGTCATGGAGAGCGTTGAGTTGAGGATAATTCCCAGGTTGCGTGCGTGGTCGGTTGGTGTCGGGGCTGCCCCCAGTGCCGTCGGACACCAGGAGTCATCCCAGGCTGAAGGGTTGGAGCCGAGGATGAGGACCTCCGTCTTGTCCGTGTTCAGCTTCAGTCGGCTGATCTTCATCCAGTCGGCGACGGCCTTCATTCCTTCGTGAAGGTTGGATTTGGCGGTGATGGGGTCCTTGGTGAGGGAGAGGATCAGTTGAGTGTCGTCGGCGTAGGAGATTATGTTGAGGTCGTGCTGTCAGGCGACGTGTGCGAGCGAGGCCATGTAGATGTTGAACAGTGTTGGGCTGACGGAAGATCCCTGGGGTACGCCGCAGATGATCTCGGAGGATTCAGATTGGAATGGGGGGAGGTGGACGCTCTGGGTTCTGCCAGAGAGGAAGGAGGTGGTCCAATCCAGAGCCTTGTCTCGAATCCCTACCGCGTAGAGGAGTGCGCGTAGTGTGCGGTGGCAGACGGTGTCGAAGGCAATACAGTGAATAACACTCATCTTGGAATTCCAATGCTTGCGCAAACACGGATTTACACAGGAGTTGGAAAATTCTGATAAATTCATAATTGGAGGCTTACATCTCTTTGCACATTTTGCGACAGCATGCATATCTTATACTGTGTGCATGATACAATTTAAAAATAAAGACTTACATGTTAACAGTGCTTTCAGTTGCAGGCTGGGACCATGTAAAAAATAAATATAAATAATTATATATATATATATTATATATATATATACATATATATATATATGATTCAGTTCTTCGACTCTCTGGTCAACATTTACAGTGATTGCATTATCCAATGGAGCTTTCATAACATGCATAACTTGCATTCATTCTTCATTTAAGGTGTGTGCATTATATAGTATATCTATTTACCTGAAAATGAGAGTCCTGTAAAATAGTTGCAAACTAATTTATACTGTTTAACCACTTCTCCGACCTGCCCCCAAACTCCCTGCTCCTGCCTCCATTAGAATCAGAGTCCCAGATCCCATACATTTTTAGGCTCTTGAACCTCTGCATGAATTGCGAAATACTTGGTACTCGCTGAGCCCCAACCAGCAAAGCCCAGCACATCTCATGTCTGTGTCCTGGCAGCTGGGGCAGCCTGGGCTAAGACACAGGAAGCGGGCAAGGCCTGTCACCACAATGGGCGTTGAGCGCCTGGTCAAATGGAGTTCCTATCAGGGCCTTCTCTCGTACATCACTCGTTTACCTAATTGCGCGTCACAGGGACCAACCTTGCACGTCAGCTGTCTCTAAGCATTGGCCGCATGCATTAAAGTTGGCACTTCTTCATCTGGCAGGCCTGTATTAAAGCTCTCCTACTGACGAGGGGAAGGGATTACAGAAAATTGATTTACGGCATCTTTCACTTGATCTGACACACTTTACACAATCAGTTTAAAATACGCCTTGCCTTGAAATAACAGCCCGCTAAGGACCGTTTATAAACGAGATGAAACGCTAGTTATTCCTGTCCCGGTCCCCGAGAGCAGCTCGCTGCGATGCAAGGCATGCTTGGGAGTAATGAACGGGTAATCATGGATTGTCAGGCCTGAGAGAGGGGAGCTGCGAGGCGGCCATCTTTCTAAACGGTCTCTTCGGAGAGGCGCGCGGCGTTTCGATGCGGCCACAAGGCGATTAGTCACAAGTTATTTTCGAAGCTGCAGCCTACCGCGCGACTACCATAACAGCCATTAATGCATGAAATGTTTGCATTCATTTCCATTCTAATGCTTCGGGTACCATTTAGTTCCGACTCCAAAGCCATTTACGAAGTAATTGAGTTTGCAGCTCTGAAAAATCCAACGCTTCCTAAACAGTCAACGCGTATTGACTAAGTGTCAGCTTCGGCTTAAATTCAACTAGATTTCTTAAGGGCAAAACCGCTATTTTCACAGGAAGGCAAATACGCGCTGAAACAGAACAGATCTGGGGATGGTGCTTGTGGTCGCTCTGTAGCGGTTCATTTAGGGTTGTACAGTTAGTGGCATAGCCGCGAAAAACGATGGAACGGAATGCAGGCTAATTACTAATGGCCGAGAGAAACTCAAGCATTATTTATCATTTTGTTGCCTGTTGCAGTCGACTCTGTCAGTACGTTTATTTCAATTAAATCAACCATAAAAAAGAAATACATAAAAGGAATCAAATGGATCCTGGTAACCTTTTTAAAACAGAAACAGGTGAATTAATTAGCTAAACTTGGCATTAAATTAACCTAATTAAGAAAATAAATTACTTATCAAAAGGCAGATAGGATCAGCAAGTATAACAAGCACTGTTAAAGACAATAGGTCTGGTCTTTATTAATGCTAGGACACAACAGTGGCTATTACTCACAAACTCACATCAGCTTTCTCTCTCTCACACACACTATTCCAACACACAAACTCACGGTGGTAGGGGTTATGGTTATGGTGATGTAGAACTGGTGATGGTAGGTTTGATAGTTATAGCAGTAGTGGTAATAGCAGTGGTGTTCATAGTTGTAGTAGTGATGGTGGTTGTCCTCCTAGAGGCAGCATTGATAGTAGTGGCATAAGGGTCATGGTGGTGATGTAGAAGTGGTGTAAGTGCTAGTTGTAACAATGGGGGTGATAGTGGTGGTGATGGTGGTAGTAGCAGTCATGGCGGAGTAGTGGCAACTTTGACAGTGGTGATGGTGGTAGTGTGTGTAATGGTGGGCATGGTGATAGTACTGCTGATGGTAATCATGGCTGTGATAATCATCGAGTTATTGGTATTTCAGTGATGGTGGTGCAGCTGATTATGATTGTGGTAAGTGTGGTAGTAATAATGGAGATTGAGAAGGTAATGGTGGTGTTAACTTTGATGGTGAAAAAGGTAATGATGATAAACGTGGTGGTAATAGAGGGAGTGGTAATAATGGTGATAGGGTATTGTTGGAAATTGTGGTGGTGGTAGCAGTGGTGGCTAAGGTGTTGATAGTGTTGGTAGTAGTGTAATGTCAGTCGTGATAATGGTTTTGGTGGCAATAGTGGTAGTGATGTTGGAAATGGTGATGATAATACTGGTGGTATTCGTGATGGTGGTAATTGATGTGGTGGCAACGTGGTCATTGTGGTAATGGGACAGTGGTAGTGGTGGCAATCGTGGTAAGGTAATGGCAGGGTGGAACTGATTGTGGTAATGTGGTGGTAGTGGCTATGGCCAGGGCATTAAGTGGAGCGAAAAACTGGGGGGTCTCTCAAAGGGGGAGGCCAATTTAATCAAGGGTGTGGCTTAAAACACATTAGCGAAAAATCTGTGCTTAGCATAGTGTGCCGCCCGACTGGTATTTTGCTGCTTCTGTCATTGCATCCAGATATATAATACAACAAGTAACATTACATCTACAGCAAGTCAAAACTATCGGCTTTATCAATGGTTGTTAGTTGCATACGCAACAACTATGACTTCGTTGAATATAATATGACAATCCTTCAGTTCTGAAATGATGAGACTGTGAAAGAACTTAAACAAGTCTCTTCGTTACCCCAAAGGCAGTGAAAGGTGACACTGCTGACAAGTTAAGATTTTTCTTTTCACCCGGAGGCTATTGGCAAAATTGGAGAGCCCAATAGGGACCCGTTTGGATACCTGCTTTTTAGAACTGCCAGTGCTCAGTTCCAGCAGGACCCAGCCCACTTAAAGCCCTGGTTATGGTCTTGGTAACATTTATATTTTGCTGTGTGGTTTTCTTTAAATGCTTCTTGCTAAAATGGTATTTAGACACATTTTAGAAAATACATTAGACACAGTGTCTCCAACTCTGACATTGGGCCTTATTCAGATCTCTGCGGAATGGTTACTCCATCAAAACAGTGGCGGATATCCTGTCCGCCGAAATATAAATTCCATTAAATCCTATGGGCTTCATATCTCGCAAGGCGGGATATCCATCACCTTTGTGACAGAGTAACTCGTCTGCACAGATCTAAATCAGGCCCATTATCTTTTACTGTGCTTCTTTGCAATTTAGTTGCAAGAGCCAATTGATACAATCTTAATTGCAATATTGTATTTCACATTGGGAAATAAGTGCAAGACAAAACACAAGATGACCAGGCTGTATTGTCTGTCTACACTGCTACAAAGAGGCATTTTTAAAAAACATTTTGTATTTACTTAAAATTAAATATGTGTTGCTGCTATCTATTTTGTTCCAAATCTTCTTCAACAGCTTCATGCTAGAGAAATTCATAGTAATAGCATCCAATGTGCCATATGGCCAGTCCTTGTGGAGTGGTGTGGTGTTTTTAACCCAGCTGAAACAGTGACATTGTGTTTGGACCCGTTAGAGAAACATCATCTTTGCCTCCAGAATGAGATTGTATAAACGTTGAGTACAGAGGGCGTGGAGACCACAATATCCACTTCTGCCCTATGTGCCACGCTGCGGCTAAAGTAGTATCTCTGCTTTTCTTAGCCGCATCACAGCTTTTCTCAGCCACAAGAAGAGATTTATAGGAATGCTGTCTCTGTACAGGGCAATATTATACTGTCTACAGCAAGGCGGTAAGCACAAGCGATGTGACCTTTTAACCGTTAATATAAATATATATCAATTTTAACCACTTTATTTCACATTTCCATATCTCAGGCACAGATAACTGTGGAACAACCATTCATATTTTTTTAAAAGTCTCCAACATGTGAAACGTACAGCTGGCCGCGCGACTGCTGCCACGAGGAATCTACTGTTGTCTGGGCTGTAAGAGCAGCACTGCTGGAATTCGAAACAAGGCTGGCATTATACGTTCTCCATTATATTTATATGTATCTAATAAATCAGCTTCAAAGAGGAGTGGCATGGGCTGCAGGCGAGCTCCCTTGGCCACAGAAACATGGACGTACATTAAAGTAACAGTAAAGGGCAGGCTGGGTGGCACTGCTGCGGCAATCACTGCCAGGCACTGTTCCATAAACAACGAGAGGTATGACAAGCACTCCGATGAAGGCCTGCAAAAATCAAACAAAAACTTTGGCAGAGGCAAAAAAATGAAAGAGCAGCAATTAAAGCATATACTGACCCACCAGAGAAAGGACTGAAGTGTACTATTTTTGAAGCGGCTAGACAAATGTGATCAGGAAAAATGCCATCACTCACAGTGCAAGACAGCAAGCAGATGACGTGCTCTGGCTTGTTTCCCTCTGCTGTATACTGTGGGGGTGGAAGGAAAATGTGAGTGAAACTTGAACTGATCAATAGATGAAGAGAGCTGACCGAAAGCTCCTCTATGTAAGCATATATCTATATATATTTAAATATATATATTTAAAAAATATATACATTTATATTATATGTGTGGGTATATATTTTTAAGAAAACGTGAGACTGGCTATCCAGCTAAAGCTGTCCCTAGGCCAGACCAAAAATACAACTCTACATCTACTAAACGTTTCAGTCTTCAGGAAGGGTACAAGTTATTTTGTCTAAAAGATCTATAAAAGCTGCAAAGAGAAAATAGTGCATCATAGTTTGGGTCAAACAACAACCACACAAATAAGGCTTTTTGAGAATCTTAAGTAGTCCAGTCCCTCGGGACAGACAACAAATAATGAACAATCCCCACCCTAAATCTTGTTAGTAGGTTCACTCACAAGCAATAGGAGCTAATGTTAGTAACGATTCGTCAGGACTGATAAAGACCATACTAATGGTGTATGTAACTCACAAGTATTAGTATCCGTAAGATAAAAGTCTTTGCTGTAAGAAGGTATCCTTGACCCACAGTTTGTCTATCTTCTCCAATTTCCAAGGGGTAAGAAACAGATCAGGTCTATTCAAGTCAGTGCAAACATAATATTGTAGGCACATTATTTTGTGATAAGCATCCATATTCACACAGTCTAATATGATATATCAATGCAGCGGTGTGGACAAAGTGACCCTAACAGCGATCCACAAAAGAAGATGTGCTAGCTTAATCACATTCTCAAGATAGCATAAACCAGTTCGCCGTGACTTTTGAAATAGAAATATGTGGTACACCGCAGAAAGGTCTACCAAATGTATTTTCCTGCAAATGTTGTTCCAAGAGTTCATATCAATAAATGGTATTACGGTCAATCCTTCTTGTTCCCGCTAAGGGTCTACTCACCCCCTGTACTAGGCTTCAGGTCCGTAAAGGAGACCCATGTACAGGGAGAGATATGAGTGGAGAGAGAAGGGTGGAGATTTGCTCAGCAGGTAGTTGGTTGCAAGACCAAGGCTGGAGCAGCACGATCCATGGAGTGATAAGGTTCTTGAATCGTTGTTGCTGTACAGCGACAATGCTGCCAAGAGGTGTGGAGCAGCACAACCAACAAACTAAGATAACCATAAACTTGGGATAAATCACAATAATTTGATATTTTACTTACCCGGTTCAGAGTGCACTCGAACTGTGACCATCGTCAAGACCTACCAGGAATTCTGGCTAAGACCTGAAGTAGTAAATAGGGACACTACAAAAATGCTATGAGAGGAAGGAAAACAGAACTCAGCAGCACAAGGTATGTATAAAACTGTAAGAGAGTAAAGGACTGAGGAGGAAGACAAAATAAAGGTGACAGGACAGAAGGCAGAGTGTGAGCTGCAAAATAAGAGAAGGAGTTGTGACAACTGGGATAGCCACACTCCAGCTTATGCACATGGCAGGTCTTATACCAACTTTGCCTCTATTGACCCAACATTGCACCTTTCAATGGCCAACCCTAGTATCACTAGTGTGTCCCGGAAGTAGTTGCCCCATATGTCTATATATTCTATTGCCCTGTTCTCTATCTTCTCCATGTTTGATTTCACTGACGTATTTTCAGGGCTACTGAATCTGGGGGTCAGATATCTGTAGACAACTGATGTCAGTAAAAACCCAGATTCCAATGCCATAAGAAACAGTAGAAATGCAATTAATTTGACATATGTTCAACATATACTTCAAAGGTTCAATGAGTCAGACTTATTTGCAAAACATGGAGATTCGAGCAGGTCACCCAAATGAGCAAAAGCCTCCAGCGGCTCTCTTTAAACGCCACAATACTTTTAAGGTGGCTTGCATTACACACAAGAACCTACATCTTAAAAAATCCGACTACTTGCTGTCTAATATGAACAGATGAGTAGTTAATAAGGGTCTCTGAATGTCTCAGAGCCTCAGCTAGGAAACACAATGATTTAAAACTGGGAAAGCTGCAATTACTCTGAAGCTATAACAACAATTTAAACTCGCTTACAGTATGCATCCATATTCAATAATCCTTAAAATTGTTCCCAAAAAAACTGAAAACAATCCTTTTAGAACTCTGATGAAAATCTCGGTCAAAGGGTCTATGAGCAGACAGGAGGTGCTGGGTGCCAACTGTACTACTGCAGTCTAGTGCCACTCGCGTCCTAGGGACCCCATTCTACTAACCCCAAAATGGGAAACAAGTACCCCTTTGTAGCACATCCTTCTCAGGGTAGCGAGGCACAGTAGCCTAAGACTTACACAGCGGAATAGCTGTTGGCTAGCGGTTCAGAACTAAGCAACGCAACAGCAATATTTAGGAAATCGCACTCTAGTCAGTGCTTTTTTATAACAGGAAAAATACTTTATTATTCCTTCTTATTATACTTTATTTAATCTCTTAAATGAACCCTACGGCCCCTCATCATACTGCAGGTGCCTCTAACAGTTTGTGCCCCAGTAAACCCTTATCCCTACAGCACAATAGCCCCAATGTGTGCCTAGCACAAGATGAGGGTTGCATTAATAAAACTCAGGCCTTCAGACTTTTTAAGGGTGTAAACATGCTAATTAAATAAAGAATACAAATACTATTAACCATAATATAAAAAAACATATATTACATTTCAAGACGACAAGCAACATATGAGCCGTAATTTTAAATTAAAAAAATGCACATATAAAGGTTTTTATATGTTGAACATTGTAATGTCAAGAGTATTTTTCTACATTTAACTAAGGTTGAAAAGCAATCACATTATCCAGTAGTTCTTAATCTTTTGAATCCTGTGGACCCCCGCTTAATCATTGCTGGAATCCAGGGACCCCTACTGAAACATTATTGGAATCTGGGGACCCCCATTGAGTCCTAACAGGAATTTGGGGACCTCGGCCTAAGCAATTCTGATGTTTTGAACTGGAAAAAAAGGAGTTTTACTTCTCTGTGTACATAGACTTTATTCATCTTTTAATGTATATATTTTTTATTTTCTTAGATTTTGCGGACCCCCTCAGTAGGCATTGCAGAACCCCAGGGGTCCCTGAGCCACAGGTTAAGAACCACTAAAATGACCTATCAACAAATGTGCATGCACCATTAAGACTCTAGACAAAGGTCCAAAATCAAGGAGTGCTTGCAAAGGGAGCAAAACTGTTCACAAATCACACTTCATATGAGCTGAGAGATCTAGGCTGGCAAGAGTCACAACCAATGGGGTAGCTGGGAGCCTGGTGCTCATCAGTCAGCCTACAAAAACTGTACTGAAACATTTAGTAGCATCTTGCTCGCCTGGGGCACCTCCAGAAACATTAGGAACATATTCAATCCCACTTGACTGCAGGTCAAGTTTCCATCTGCAACCAGACCTTTGAATCATTTGCCACAGCACTGTAAAGTTTCCTTTCCTTTAGTTTTTTAATTCTTTTAGTTAAAGCACTCGCTGGAGTGCTTATTTTGTTTTCTTACCAGTCTCCCCTGCTCCACGTACTAGGAATCAACGTCCCAAGTAACATAGCTGATTGGGAACCCAAAGCCAGTGCACAGCACGTTCTTTTACTGGCACACCAGTTGGCAGTTGTGTGGTGCAACAGGGATTTCTTGGGCTCTCTCTCCCCATGACATGGCATGGCGAGTAGGAGGGATGCAAGTGCTCAGGCCGTCACTTGACTGCAGGAACTCCCCAGTATTAATGACAATTTGCATAGGTCTGTGGCGTGAGCTCACCATGCGGATGTCAGTGGCCCTCAGGTATCAGCCAATAAGGAGAACAAATTGCTCTCCATCTGTTCCTTTTCAGGCTGGTCTTCCGAGGTCTGGTCCTCTCCAGCAGAATAATCAAGGAAACCAATGTATGTGGTATAGATTTTCTCTGTGCGGGGCATTGCCCACCTGCCAGTCATGCACTGCACAATTGAGCCACTGTGTCAGGATTAGTGTGAAAGATCTCACAAATGAAGGGCCAATACTCAGACATGTAGGCTTCAAGCCCTCATTCAAGAGGTCAAAATTGACATACATGGATACTTCTCGGTTGTGCATGGGGCTTCTGGAAGGCAAGAACTATATCAACCCAGTCTAGGCAATAAGTAAGTGTCTGCAACATCTCCCAGTTATTTTGGCTCCTTCAATAGTGTGCAGTTCACCACTTAACATTCTATATCTTAACCTTTGTAGTTTTGTTTGCATTGGTTCTTTGCCCCTTCAGTTCCTTGGTCTCTTCTCTCTACGATACCTCTTGCTTAACTTCTGAATCCTTCCTTTGTTTGCTTCATTCTTCTTGCGCTCACTGGTCTGCTACAAGGGCGATTGTTCATCACCTTAGTAGACTCTCCATTGGCGTGTTAAATCTTTGAGCAAATATGTTGCATAACCTGCTTGCTACCACAATGAGCATCCTTCCTTTCTCTCAGCAGTCCTGGAGACTTTCCAGCACATCTTGACTGATAAATACCAATACATAGATACAAATGACATGTTTTGTGCTGCATAAGTCTCAAAGTGTATCAGGTCTTGTGTTTCATCTATTCAAGAAAACTAAGTAGTGGTTCTTTAATGACCGTAGGTGCTGTGGCTGCCCTTCTGAACCAATGGCTCCAGTGTCATTTCCCTTCCACCCATTTTCCCCAGGTTTATAACCTATGTATTATGAAGGAGTACCTAGGTTTGAACTCCTCTTGAGGATTAAGTTTTACCCTTAAATTCTTACACAAACAACTGCTCTTTTCTCTGGCCCTGTTGGGCCAATCTGAATTGGGTTTGCAGTATTTTACTCCTGGTGGCACACTTCAGCTAATGGAAGGTTTACATTTGGGCTTCCTGGCTTCTAAATTATTGTGATTGTTTAAGATGGAGCTTTTTTTAGATTGCTCTTCCTCCAATGAAGAAGAGCTTGAGAATCTGCTCTCTTGCCTGTTCAGCTACTCTCAATCCCGAATCCAGGGTCTCTCAGCAGCAGCACCCCACAGATTCCAAATTAGACCACACTGCCTATCAGACAAAGTGCTTCTTCAGTGTACTTCAAGCGGGAAATGCCGCAGAACTCAAGGGTATGAGTTTACTCCTGACCACTGATTTTATACTCGTAAAGAGGCCAGAGGCCCTGCTAGCTTGAAGGATTGTGTGCGCACTAACCATGATACAAGACGCCTTTCTATTTTTCTCCAAGCGTATGATGCTGGGGATATAAAGTGAGCACGTGTGCCCTTGACCCTACGATAATTTATCGTAATAGTAGAACAAAAAGGTTTGCAAGCCTTGTAAATTGATTCTTGTGGTCACAGCAGTTTTTTAAGGGTGAAGACCACTCCTTATTATATGAAGCATTTTCTGCCACTGTGGGCCTAGGAATATGATTGGCCTGAATGCACAGGTTGATGAATATTGACAACAAGCTAGCTGCTTCTTCTTAGAAGGCAATACACAACTGTTTCATTGTCCTGATGAAGACCCCACAGTGATGTTTTGCATATACACAAGTTTGTAGGGGTCGAAACGGTGCAGAGTTGTTGCCCAAGTAGACCCATGTGAAAATGAAAAATAATTATAGGTCTTGAGAGGAGTTTTTCATTGTTAAACACAATGCTACACAATGAATTTTTGGTCTATGTGTTGTATTTCTTGCGTATAGTTTGTATTGTTGATACATGTAAATACCACTTCGGTCACTTTCTTTTTTTGTCACCATTGTAAAAATTAATTTTCTATTCTTTGAAAAACAAGGAATTTTTCAATATATTAATTAACACTATTCAATTGAGTTGTGTGCTTTGTTTATTTTAACAGTGTTGTGATTCACTGAATCATTAATTGCAGTCCTACCTCTGTGAGGACTAATATAGGAAATGTATTGACTTTTGCTGTGGCAGAACCATTGTTCATATAACGTACCTATCCCCAGGTTCTGCATGTAACTGGGTTACCCCATTTTGATTATCAATCTATCAGCACTTTCAGGCCTACGACCACCAGTACTGATCCTCAAACGTTTCCAGGTGAACCTTTCTGCAGGGTCCCCAGCAAGTCCACTGTTAGACCTGGCCTTTTCTGCAGGGCCACCCCCAAACATTTTGCTTTCATCTTCCCCTTTTTCTGACTTCCTTTTTGTTGGCTTTAGGACTCTGAGCACTTTACCACTGCTGTCCAGTGCTAAAGTGCATATGCTCTTTCCCTAAAACATGGTAACATTGGCATATCCACAATTGGCATATTTTATTTACTTATAAGTCGTTAGTAAACTGACCTGCACATGCTCAGGGCCTGTAAATTAAATGCTACTATTGGGTCTTAAATTCTAATTTGGCCACCCACATAAGTAGCCCTTTAAACATGTCTGAGGACTGCCATTACAGAACCTGTGTGTGCAGTTTAAACTGCCATGTCGACTTGGCAAGGTAACCCACTTGCCAGCCCAAAATCTTCCCTTTTAGTACATATAGGTAATGCCTAAGGTAGGCCCTAGACAGCCATAGGGCACGATGCAGCATATTTAAAAAGTTAGACATGGACTTTTAAGATATACATATCCACGTAGTGAAAAACTGTTAAATTAATTTTTCACTACTGCAAGATCCATCTTGCTCATAAGTTAACATTGGAATTGCCTTGTTGCACCTTATAAGTGTAATTCTAAATTGGTACACAATGGAAATTTCGAGTTTGGTGTCTCTGGACTAAAAATTTAAAATCAAAATGTATGGTAAAGTCCGATTTTAAATTGTAAGTCTGAAAATGCCACTATTAGAAGGTTGGAATTTTCTTACTTAACCATTCTGTGCCTCTGCCTGTCTCTGGATGCATGCCTGAGGAGGGTGATAGCTGGGCTTTGTGCATTCCCTCTAGATAGTCACACACAAAGGGAACTGAGGTGTGCCTGAGGGGCCATTCATATCCTCATGGGCAATTAACATCCTGTTGAGTCTTCCTGAGCTAGCTGGAAGAGAGGAGCTGACACCTGCACCTGAATAGGGATGTACCTGTCCCCACACAGAGATCTGCATGCCTCCCTGTAGAGAGTCTGGATCCAGGGAAGGGAACTTGTGGGTTTCAAATGTCTCCCTTTGAAGCCTCCCCCACTTCAAAGGCACAACTGGGTATCAGTACTGGATCCCTGACACCACCAACTCAGCCCACGTCTGGATCTGAAGACATTCTGCCAAGCAGAAAGACTGCTGTGCTGCTAGGAGGGTATGCCACTCTGCTGAACCGCTTTGATGTGTTGGCCTGCTGCCTGCTGCCTCTTGCCTAGGAGAGAGAAAGACTGCACCTGCATCTCTACATACTCCAAGAACCTAAGTGACTCGAAGGGCTTGCTGGCATGCCTCCTGTTTTGAAGTCTCAGGGCCATCAAAGGCTTCCTTCAACTCTGCTTTAGCTGGTGGACTCTGCCAACTGAGTGTCCATTCCTGCCACGAGGTGCCAATCAAGTCCTGGGCCTGGAAAGTGGGTTCTCCAGCTGTTTCTCTTCAAAACCCACACATTGTCAACTTCTAGCTGATTGGAACCGATGTAGGATGGGTTAGCCACTCCCTATTTACAACACTAAGTTAGCATAACCGAGCCAACTGTTACAAAACCAGCTTGCCGTTACTGCTGATTTGCACGCGACACTGTTGTTATATGTTATTCATTTTAGAAATGCTTACTCGACTTTGCCTTACAGGATAACAGTTTGTTGTTTAACATTCTTAACAGTGTGCTGCGACCTTCGTCTGTACATCATGTAAAGAACAAGTCTAGGACACTAGACGGTGCAGAGTGTTGTGTTCAGATTGATCGTACCACTTTTTAGACATATCATACATGCAGCTGCCAATATCTGAAGGACAAGTGCTTTTAATATTGCAAGACAGAATGTTTTAGGTTCATTCGAACAGAAGAGCTGATGCATGAGAGAGCCTAGCTGATCCTGTGATGTGATTCTACTAAGCTGATCTATACGGTATGGGGTTCCCCCTGTTAGCCTAAGAGACCTTCTATTATTATAATAAACTTATTAGTTACTAGAGAAAGGAGTGTGGCTGTTTACCACTAGTATTATTATTATGATTGCTCCTTTCATTGTGTATGGTATTGTAACAATGCTGATGGTTCTGATCTTAACCATTTTTCTACTAGTGTTAGCCAAAGTACTGCATCTTAGGACACGAGGTTTATAAAATAAACTCTTTAAACTTTACCGTGTCTGTATTATTTTGTTGTGGACTTCTAAATAAGTACAAACAGGTATTTCGGATTCCCACCACTCCTGAGAAATATCTAAGTCGCATGTTCTGGGTTGTCTATACATTGGGACCGCCTGGCTAGATCTAGGCTAACGAATGGGACACTAAGCTAGTCGGATATGGGGTTCTTGGTTCTGAGGGGAGTTTCTGGTACACCACAATTCTCTGAGGTCCTGGTTTCCTGCGCATAGTTCTGTGCATAAGCAGAATCCCTGCAACATGGCGCCCAACGTGGTTATGATCTGATACACCTTATTAGTACTTTTATTAGTCCACAACGCCCTCACTCTGGTTTCCGGATAACGGGAGTGACGGCTTAATCTACCTAGGTTTCGACTAACGGTTCGTTCAAGCTTGAAAATTAAAAAGATTAGTTTTTACTGACCCAAGTGCTACTGTAGAACTTGTCGTTATTCTACAGTGTGTCCTAATGGCGGTCGATATAGCCGCGCATAGTCGGGTTCCTCTACGTCAACATTTGAGGACGTATGGAGTGCCTGATGACGGGCTGGCTGTGGTCTTTGTGGTTGCTGCTGACGCAGCACACCCTTATGAGTTGTTCTACTCTTGGGTGACTTTTCCAGAGGTGAATGCGGACGATGATACGTTCCACACCTACACTGCCACACAAGTACCTGCAGCTTATGCTCCGTATAGGACACTAGAAATACCTATTTCTGCCTGGCAGCATACCATTTGGTTTAATGGCGCCCTTCCCCATACGGTGGCACCGCCAAGACTGGGCCCTTTGTCAATTGCAGGGGCTGATTGGCCGGTGCTGGCCGGTTTTACACCCCATCCCAACTACTTGACGGTTGGGGTGGCAGACTTACGGGTACTACACACTGCCCTGATTACGGTCCATAGGGCTTTAGTGCAGTACGTGTCTCGCAACGTGCAGGTGGGGGTACCTGCTGTTGCGGGTCACACGAATGAACACCGAGCCGTGGTCATTAGTCCTGTGATGGTTAATGCGGTTGTAGGCAAGCGCCCCCAAAGTAAGGATAAATTTCCTTACTGGCTTGCTGAAAAGTTTGATCAACTGGAAGCCGTGTTTCCAAACACTTCTCCTGTGGATAAACACAGGATACTCACCATTACTTTGCCGAAAGATCTAGTACCTGATATTGTCGATTGTAAAAATTAGGGCAAGGTCTTTGCTGCGACCTATTCGAAGTGCTATGGCACTCCGTCTATGTCTGTACTACCCTCTGTCATCAAGAAAGTTCAGGAAAATCATGGTGCATAGGCGGCCATTGAATTGGGAATGAGGCTTGTCGACAGCTTCGATGTGGTTAGTTCCATGGTGATGGGAAACCTAAAAGGAGATGCCATGCAGTTCCAAGTAGGCAATATGCTGGAACTTGTGGATCCTGCCGACAGGCCCAGGGAATTTGCAAAAATTATTGCAAAAGCCTACAGGATGGTGGGACGTAGCGCCCTAGGCGTGAAACCCACCGTAAAGATTCCTGATGTAGTACAGCAGACTAAGGTGAGTTCGTCTACAAAAGACGAGAAGCCCAAGTTTCCGAAGGAAAGTTGGCGAACCAAAAAACAGGGGAAACAGCAACAGAAGCATAGGTCGCGTTCTGCTTCGCCAGTTCAGTCGTCTACTGAACGTAAATATGATTTGCGCGATCGTTCTAATATTAAGTCACCTGATAGATTTCAGGTTTCTGAAAGCTCTCCTCGTTCTTCACAGGAAACATCGGCTTCACAATCCGGTGGCGGAGACTGTGGAAGAGGAAGGGGTGTTCAAGGTCATGAGCAACCCCGCCAGACTGACGTAAAAGGCAAGCAGGACGACGCTGTGCGTCAAAGACCTCCGTTTCAGAAAAAGAAGGTTGCTGCTCTAACAGCGAGATATGCCTCAGATGGTACGGACACTGCTTCAGAACCGGACATGGGCTCTAACGGTGACAGCGCGGCGGAAGTTACAGTAGTGCGGCAAGCACTGCGTCCGTATTTGGAGGTGACAGCAACTGATACATATGTGAGTGTTGAAACTGCTGATACTCGCGTAGCTCCCCCTGAACAGATGTTTGACATAATCCTTAAAATAGAGGGTGACATACATCGTAGAATTAGAGTAGTTTTTTTGGATAATTTGTCCTCCACTTATGACATTCTTTTAGCGGAGGAGGATTGGCTTCTGGCTTTCATTTTAGATGCTCCTAGAGGGGAGGTGGTGATCCTCCCCTCCTTTGGGCACACAGTGCCTATGGAACATTCTAACAGGTTGGCCGGGGAGTGGGCGCAGGTGCAAGCGCCTGCGTTGTATCGCAATCAAGTGGGCTGGGATAAAATTTCTCCCGACCATATGATTCCGTTGCGGTCTGAACCCCAGCCTCAACCCCAATATCCCATGCGTCGCGAGGCTAGATCTCACGTCGCGACTATCCTTGAGCAATTGGAATATCAGTTTGTAATTGGAAATTGTGTGTCACCTATGAATAACCCTTTATTCACTGTGATGAAGCCTGACGGGTCCTACCGCCTAGTTTTGGATTACCGGCACTTAAACTCTCACTGCCGGACGTGCGCAGTACAGAATACTCACGGTTCGGCTCTCGTCGATAGTCTTGTGAGAAAACGGTTTAAAACCACACTTGACATTTCCAATGGCTTTTACAGCCATAACCTGTCCCCTCAGAGTAGTGAGTGGACGGCTTTTACCTCGGGCGGTAAACAAAGAAAGTTTAAGAGGCTACCTATGGGCTATAAGAACAGCCCTGTGGTCTTTGCTGCTCGAGTGGTCTCGCTCCTAGAGTGTATGGACCCGGATGCATACTCGTATGTTGATGACATCTATCTAACAGACAACGAGTTGCTTCCACACCTTGCTCGCGTGGATAACATAATTACTATGTTTGCAGACTTCGGATACAAATTCAATTTTGCGAAGTGCCACATTGCCGAGCTCACAGTGTTGTTCTTGGGGTACGAACTCAACAGTGAGGGTCGCGGCTTGGCTCCGCACTTCCTTGAGAAGTGTGCATGCCTTTGTACTCCTACAACGCTGAAGAAATTGCAATCATTGCTGGGTTTTCTGAATTTCGGTCGTACTTACATTCCTGATTATGCCCAGCGTATCAAGACGCTTTATGCCTTGGTACAACCTACTTTTACCAAATCATGCTGGCTGCCAGAGCATACAGCTGCATTGCAAACTTTGCAGGCTGATCTTCTTGCTTCAAAATACTTGCAAACTCGTGATAACCACACTAACCTGGTCATTAGAATTGTGCCAGGCGCAGTGGGTTTCACGTACTTAACGTTCAATAAGGGCGACACCGTTCCCATTGCTTACAAATCTCATCTGTACACTTCAGCTGAGCTGCGCTTTTCCGCTGTCGAAAAAGTACTGACAGCAGTTCAGATGGCGATCCTAAAAGAACGAGCGCTATCACAAGGAAAGCACATGCTGGTGGTAACACCGTACCCTGCCCTCGAGGCAGTCACTAAAGCTAGTGTACCAAATTCTAAGGCTTTGCATCCAAGGTGGATACAATGGGCAACTTCCTTGGCTTCGCAAGACGTCACATATATCTTTGACGCGGCGTTGCAGTCTCAGGAGTTCTTGGATTATTAATTTGTTCATCCGACTCCTTCGACGTTGCGCCCACTTGAGGAGTACCGTTGTGTCATTAACACTGATGGGTCTGCGCAAACCGCTACTGGATCGAAGCATGCCTATTCAGCTGCCTGCGCAATTGTTGTGGGTACTTTCGTGAATGGAGAGTTCCAATCTGAAGCTGTGCATACACAGACATTGGGTGATTGTTCCGCGAAGTTGGCTGAAGTTCGTGCTCTGGTGCTTGCACTGGAGTTTGCTGATCTTCGAGACCCCACTCTCGTGGTGTGTGACTCGTTCTATTGTGTTCAATCTTACAATGACAATCTACATTTTTGGATTCAGAATGATTTTCACGATTCCAAAGGTAGCACAATAAAGCATAAAACGCTTTGGGTTCGAGTGGCAGCACTTAAAGAACTACTGCCACTCGTGAATGTAATTCACACTCTTGGTCACCAACGAGTTGGCGTCCATGCTGTCGGTAACAGTTTGGCTGACGAGGCAGCAAAAACAGCAGTGGCAACATATCTAGTAGCAGCAGTTACAAGATCAAAAAGTAACATCGATGATGAAATTTTGGCGGCTATTGCTGCTTCTGAGACCGGGAAAAACTTTCCGAAGGGTTTCCCTTCTCGCTACCATTATCGCTTAAGTCCTGATAACGTCCAGTTAGTGAGGATTAACGACGTTGGTGACAGATTGATTCCCAACACGGACTGCAGACCATCTTTGATATCAGCTGCCCACGAGGGTGTTGCGTCTGCACATGCCGGAGTGTCGGCTACTATATCTCTTTTGCAGCAACGTTACTGGTGGTACGGTTTGTACAAACAAGCGCGGGCATACGTTCTTGATTGTGACATTTGCCAACAGATTAAACCTTCTTCTGCAGCGCGTCCACCACAAACACAGTTGCATATATCTAATCAACCACTTGCGTGTGTTTATTTAGATCACTGCGGTCCTATTACCTCTGATACTGCGTACAAATATATCTTGGTTGCAGTTGATTCGTGCACACGTTTCCTGTGGGTATGGCCACAAAGGAGTGCTGATGCCAGAACTGTCATCAAGGATTTGCGTGTCTTTATAGGGAGTTTTGCATGTGGTACCCTTCATTCTGATCAGGGTCCTGCGTTCGCCTCGAGGGCGTACAAGGAGGCCATGAGAGAACAGGGGGTTCAAGTCAAATTTTCGTCTCCATACCGAGGGCAATAGTGTTGTGGAGCGGATGAACCGTGACCTAAAGCAATCTTTGACAGCGAGGGTATTAGGTACAGGCCGGAACTGGCTGTCCCACTTGTATGACGTGCAACGTGCACTTAATAATCTCCCTAGAAGGTCTCTGGGTGGGAGGAACCCGTACATGATGCTCTTTGGAGTGAGAATGTTTGTCCCGGACCTTGATGGTCTAGACATGGCGGCAGCAGCCGCCCCTTTTGACCTAGATGACCACTATGCTGTATTGCAGAATCTACAAGAAGCCAGAGACACTCTAGCGAAAGGACACGTACCCTCTACATCCGAGGCTGCGCTCCAGATTCCGGTAGTCGGCTGGCTACCTCGAGTTGGTGACCTGGTCCGTGAGAAGGTGGAGAACAAGAAGGACTTCGGCCCCTCTTATCGTGCACCGGTCCCGGTGCTTGGAGTCCTGGGTACGCGTACAGTTGTTTTACCTCCACTTCCTGGTCGCAAGGATAACAGGTACATCTCGAATGACAATGTCAAGCTACAGCGGGTGGCCGATTCTCCATAGTATGACACCTTCAGTTTCTTGCCCTTCAATGCTGAGAAACTCTGTTGTGGTGCCACCCTCTAACATCTTGCCTGAAGTTTCCATTGAGATGCTTGCAGTTACTGGTCCTTCTATGTCATCTAATGCTGGTGGTTTACCTGATGATCCTGAGTATGCTTCTCCAACAGAAGTACCTTTGCCTCTATTACATTCAACAACAATTGCCCAGTCACATTCTTCCTTTGAAACTGAATCATTGACTTCCACTGCCCCTTCCAAATTTTCTAATTTTTTTGCCTGGTTCAAGAGACATTTTTTGGTTGCACCTTGGACTTACATCTGGCTGGTGCTAATAAGTATTTTTTTGTTCATGACCATTGGCTTTGTGGTAGTGTTTTTTAAATTGATCAATGGACACTACCTGAATGAACGATCTACAATTCGATTGATTGATGGAACTTTAGCCCCGCATTCCTCGTCACACATCATGAAAAGGGACCAGACTTTTGTGAACATCACCGCCTGGCCTGTACGTGATGGAATTGCTTGGGATGCTGTGAACTTTCAAATTCATGGTCCCACCGAAGTGATTAATGTACTAACTGTTTTTCGTCTTTCTATGGGTGATGTAGTTAAACAGAACATCCGATCAGATGATTGGGATGTGCATGCGATAGAAGCACTGTTTTCTGATTTGAAATATTATGCTGCATTTGATGCTGAAGATTTGTATTTAAATAATGCAAATTATGATGAACAATTTTGCTATCAACATTATGGCACACATTTCCCACACAGGGCAAATACCTTTCGGAATTTTGTTAATTTCACTCAATGGGAACATTGTCCGGTCCCTATGCCTGGCAGTTCTGCCACTTTAGAGAAAAAATTCACATACTTTTCGGATTTTAGTGTGTCTCACCCTGCCTCTTTTTATTTTAAGGTGGCGGTAGAACCAGCATCTAAGGTTAGACTGACACACACCAAATTATTATATTCCAAATCCTTTATGGATGAATTGGCTATTGGAGGTTATGACCTCTGGAAAGCTACTGTCGATCTTAAATCGGTTTGGGGAACTAAACCGTGGCAGGTACAAGGAACAGAAGCTTTGCATTAGGCCTGGGCAAAATTTCCGTTCCGTTCACGGAATTTGTGATAATTTGGCATTTCCGCGTTCCGCGGAGAGCGCGGAAATGTCAAAATTTCCGCATTCCGCAGCTTTGCGATAATTTGGTTCTTGCTCGCGCTGTAAAATAATACATTCTCGCGCCCGCGCGATCGCCTTACCTGAATCCCCACGTTCGCCGACAAGTTTTCCCGATCCGGTCGCGTTCTCCATGAGATGTTGTATTGTTTTAGCCATTTGCGCTGTCTCGCGACAGTTCGCGCCCGCAGTGATGTCATGCGTCGCGCGATCACGTCTTTCTTCTCGCGATCATGCACCGCGAGAAGAGTGAAAACAAGATGGCCGCGCCCGCAAGCAACCGCATGGGTAAGTTGGCGAGCCGCGAACACGCAGAAAATACCGCGAACGGGCGGGAAAAAAACTTCCGCATCTTCGCGATATTTCCGCGTGTTTGCAGAGATTTTAAACATTTTCGCGATAATTTGCGAAAGTCGCTTTCGCAAATTCCACCCCTACTTTGCATCATGCCTGTCTTATCCCAAATCATATGTTATTTTTAAATTCAACTATTTTTCAGACCACCTGTTTTGGATTGGCTATATCTAAAAAATTGAATTCCCCACAATCCCGGATCTGGATGCTTATCCTAATTGGGCGAATCACACAGATCTGCCCCTTACTATGTTGCAGTCCCTCGTCTCCAACACCACCTTCAATATTTCAGCAATAGATCCCGACGGGTTCAGATTCCTGTCAACGTCGGTTTCTGGATTTGACACCAGGGTATACACAACTTAGAGTAGACCCTCGTTTTCCATCGTCACAAACGGTAACTACCTACTCGGTAGGTAAGTTATGCCAGTCATGGTTGCAACATTCCACATTAGCTTCAGTTAAGATTCATTTATCACGGTTAAATGACAAAATAGATTTAAATGATTTTATTAAGGGTCCTGCGACTGGCAGGTCCAAGAGATGGGTTTATGCTATTTACAATGAAGTTTGGAAGTTATCGCAAATTGAAGCTGCTTCAAGGCTACGTGCTATTGACCAGGCCAATATGGAGAAAGTATTGGCTGTTATAGATAATAGTATTAATACCTTGTCTTCTAGAATTTATACATTAGATAATATTGTTTCATCTGTCGTAGACATTGTGCAAGATGATGTGTCTGTGTTATATCATGGTCAAAATCAGTTGCGTTCAATTATGCAGGTTGCATGGACCTTGCAAACGTTAAAAGCAGGGAAAGTCCCTTGGGATTACATGAATACGTCTTCGTTATTCCTTCCTTTTAATTTGACCGATAAACAGCAGTTCATGTCCATGAAAGACGCAACTTACCCATTACTGCACATTGAAAAACTAGAACCGTTACCATTTTCTATTGCTGAGTTGAATTCGGCTGTGTGGCTTGTACACGGATTGATCACGTTGCCTTTTTCTCGGTTTAAGTTCAGTTCGTGCATGAAGCATTATGCCATAGGCAGATATGAACAGCTTGGTAATGCCTTCCTGCACGAAGTTTGGTCACTTCCTTTCACATATAGATGCGTGAGGGATGGCAAGGAAGTTTACTTAAAAGGTGAAGAGTGTACTTCCGCTCCTGATCATTCTGTGGTTTGTAGACATATACAATTACATGGCGCTTGCAATATACACGCTCCTAATTTAGCTTGTGTCCTAAAAGGTATTCCAATGCCTGTTATAATGTCTTCATTTAAGCTGCTTGCCAACGGTAGTTATTTGCTTTTAAATAATGAAGCTTGCTGTGGGATGCTAGTGGGTATTCCTTACATAGTCACCGTTTCACAAAGGGTGGTTTGCTGTTATAACGTTCTTTTCCCACCCCCGCACGGCAGGCTCGATATATCCATCTGGCCGGCGATTCCAACCTTGACCGCAGAGTTCAACAGGATGAGTAGAATAAGAGCTCTTTTGTCTCAGAAAGAAGTTTCTTTGACTTCGTCCCGTGAAACATTTCTTCTTCACATAGCAAACACACGCACTGAAGTACAAGCTCTTTTAAATACTGACCTCCCCCTACATTTTGGAACGTTGATACAGACTATCTTTAATGCTTCGTCTACGACTGGCCTTGTTCATTTTTTTAAAATTGTCGGCTCAGGCCTCGTGACATCTTTCCAAACTATTTTTGGTGTGATCCCCGCGTTTTTACATTCTATTTTTTCAAGTGTCTTCGGAGGGTTTCCCTTGCTCCTCGCTCTTGGGGCCGGGATTCTCTTGTTGATCTGCGCATTTCGTTATGGCTGCACGCCTGGGGTTACAAGACAGAATGCTCCGCCTGCTCCATCTTCGTAGCCGGATGCTTGAATACTACGGCACTTTACCTCTGGCGTCAAGTATGGATTGTCATTCCGGTTTCCTTATTTTACCTGTGTGCAGCCTGTCTTTCATTGCCTAGATTGTCCCTTCCAATGGGCTCTGGACTTGTGTCTGTCAAACTTGGTGTCACCTGACCCGGATTTTGATGAACTAATGTGTCCATTACTGGATTATGAGTTTGCTTGTTCTGGAATTGGGTTTATGGCTTTGGGTGCTACACAAGGAGTCCTTGGTAACTGGGATATCGGAGAGGCCGCTATTGAATTCCTTGAACGAAGTTATCTCGAGGATGCTGACAGTTGTCCTGTTATGGTGCTGGATGCTCCAATAATTGAAGAACACGTGTGTTCCTTTCCCTTGCTAAATTGGATAGCAGATACTTTTGCGGAACGCTCCAATGATTTCCTCTTGGAAGCAGTTGCAACTTACGGTGCATATACCTTGATGGATTGACTGTTTCACATAGTCAAGACAGGATGAATCCATAGATGTCAATTCGAAACTTTTTTTAATGGTTTTTTCTCTAGGACATCGTTTTTATTTTTACATGATTTTTTTCTTCTTTTTTTTCTCGAACTTTACACTTACCTTATATGGACTTATAGTTCATGCCCTTGGTTCTGTTCTATATCACTTGAACTCTGCGTTCTTGATAAGTGCGCCCCTAGTGGTTAGTAGTCCGATCAAGGATCAAGGGGGGGTGTAGGATGGGTTAGCCACTCCCTATTTACAACACTAAGTTAGCATAACCGAGCCAACTGTTAGAAAACCAGCTTGCCGTTTCTGCTGATTTGCACGCGACACTGTTGTTATATGTTATTAATTTTTGAAATGCTTACTCGACTTTGCCTTACAGGATAACAGTTTGTTTTTTAACATTCTTAACAGTGTGCTGCGACCTTCATCTGTACATCATGTAAAGAACAAGTCTAGGACACTAGACGGTGCAGAGTGTTGTACTCAGATTGATCTTACCACTTTTTAGACATATCATACATGCAGCTGCCAATATCTGAAGGATAAGTGCTTTTAATATTGCAAGACAGAATGTTTTAGATTCATTCGAACAGAAGAGCTGATGCATGAGAGAGCCTAGCTGATCCTGTGATGTGATTCTACTAAGCTGATCTATAGGGTATGGGGTTCCCCCTGTTAGCCTAAGAGACCTTCTATTATTATAATAAACTTATTAGTTACTAGAGAAAGGAGTGTGGCTGTTTACCACTGTTATTATTATTATGATTGCTCCTTTCATTGTGTATGGTATTGTAACAATGCTGATGGTTCTGATCTTAACCATTTGTCTACTAGTGTTAGCCAAAGTACTGCATCTTAGGACACGAGGTTTATAAAATAAACTCTTTAAACTTTACCGTGTCTGTATTATTTTGTTGTGGACTGCTAAATAAGTACAAACAGGTATTTCGGATTCCCACCACTCCTGAGAAATATCTAAGTCGCATGTTCTGGGTTGTCTATACATTGGGACCGCCTAGCTAGATCTAGGCTAACGAATGGGACACTAAGCTAGTCGGATATGGGGTTCTTGGTTCTGAGGGGAGTTTCTGGTACACCACAATTCTCTGAGGTCCTGGTTTCCTGCACATAGTTCTGTGCATAAGCAGAATCCCTGCAACACCGACATATCTCCTTTGATGTTGATGTAGTGCCACTTCGAGGACATCCCTGCACAGCTCGACTATGATGTGGAACCCAACTGCAAGGCTCGGCGAAGACACTTCACCTTCATCGCAAGAGGTTCGACGATGATGCGGGATCTGACTGTGAGGCTCGATGACAACACATCTCCTTCATGGTAAGAGGTTGGACGATGACGTGTGACCCAACTGAGAGGCTCGGCGACTATGCATCCTCTTCAGCACAAAGGGGGTTCGATGATGATGTGGGACCCATCTGTGAGGCCTGGCGATGACGCATCTATCCAACTGCATGACTCGTAACCAATGCTCTCGCCC
Source organism: Triturus cristatus (assembly GCF_964204655.1). NCBI lineage: Eukaryota > Metazoa > Chordata > Amphibia > Caudata > Salamandridae > Triturus > Triturus cristatus. The sequence continues at coordinate 386,258,031 of NC_140581.1, forward strand.
TCAATGCATCCTCCAGAAAGGTACAGCTTTCAGTGGGCCTACATAGTTCCTGTTTCCGACATGTGCTCCATCATGGTTGGCCGGAACGTTTGGATTAACCATGGTCAAGTGCGACCAGATATCTCCACTTGTCACTTAATGCTTTTAAGCACTGTATTGCAGTTTAATCTTTAAAAATCATAGCTCAAGTTCTATTTATTGGCTTCTTGTTGGTTTTGTCTTGTTTTACTCATAACAATTTTCTTTATTTTTCTAAACTTGTGTGTAGTCTTTTTCTGGTGTTTTCACTGTGTTGCTGTCATTTAAGTGTTGCACAAATCATTTACACATTGTCTCTTAAGTTAAGCCTAACTGCTCTGTACCAAGCGATCAGAGGGTAAGCAAAAGCTAATTTAGGTTGTGTATCTGACTTTCCCTGACCAGGATAGTGGTCCCTACTTGGACAGTGTGCAAATCTCTGCCAACTAGAGACCCAATTTCTAACATCCACCCTCAACAGTTCCCATCAGAAGGGTGAAAGCTAGTAAGACGACTGGCCCTGGAGACAGGGTCTAAAGTATTCCCAAGAAGTACAAGCCTAGAGTCATCTCAGGGAATGGTTCCTCTACAAGAGATATCAGGAATGCGCATATTGTGGAAAGGGAAAGTGATGCACCAGACTCAGAGGATAATTCACCAATGCAAGGACTTCCCAAGAGGTGGTATAGTTTGAGCAACCTCCCAGTGCAGAGCGGGGAAAGAGTGGTTACGCGTAGGGGAAGATGAGAGAGAGATAACACACCTCGTTAGCAAAGAGATGTCAGGGGAGAATCCCTCTGCTTGCCTGGACGGGAAGACGGAGTGAGTGACTTCAAGGTCAGGCAGACATGCCCTCTTATAACAAATGTCCCAATGATGATTTAAGCATCTGAACAACACACATGAACATATGAATAGAGAAGGGAAGGCAGTACAGACTCACTGGGTACTTCAGAAGTGACAGAATTAATGAGCCCCAATGGCAACAGGAAACACCCCAAGACCCAGAAGCACTTGTTAAGCAGTTTATGACTAGGCCAGCGGTAGAGCAGTAATCAATTAGCCCAGTGTTCTTGCAAAGCGGGACCCAAACTGAAAATGCGGTAAGACAACAAAGGAATAGGTGATGCACAAACCGGGGAAGCAACAAATATTAACAACGCAGCTCAATGACAAACTGAATGACAGCAGGATCCATACAAAAAACTGAAAGTTGTTAGGAGCCATGTTGCTAGTTCTCAGCCTTTTTAAAGTAAAAGGAAAGCACTATGCTAGCTCTACCAGCTCTGACTTGGAACTACCGGTTCTTGGCACGCTCTATCTCTGTGTCTGCCAGCCGCCAAGAGCAGATCCTCCACATACTCTTGTCCTATCCTGCTTTTTGTGTGTTTCTCAAACATAATCAAATAGTCTTGCACATGGTGTCCTCTTCTCAGTATTCTCCTTTAGGAAATCTTGACAAGAGGTCCATCTTTCTTCTTTTTGATTCCCCATTATTAAAAATGTGTTTCCCTTGTATACATGGGGTTTGAAAGCAGAGGTCGATAGTTCTAGAAAGTGGGCATTTCTGCACAAGGAAGAGACGCACCAACGCCTGTCCACCACCTTGCACATCATGCTAATAATTTTAAAGATAGTAAAATCAGTGGTTGCCTACAAGAGCTCACCAGCTGATAATTTTAAAGATGGCAAAATTAGTGTTTGCTTGCAAGAGCTCACATGAGGGTTTAGCTCCACCCTTAACTGACCCAGCAAAACTAGTTCCTATCTTCCAAGACTTTAGAGGGCTCCCCTAGTGTTGCTGGAGCCAGAGTTATCCTGTTTCTCTACTGCCCCCTTTGGAAGGGCCTCCTCAGGCTGGATAGTGAAGTATCAATTAATCAGTATTTGCAGATTTCTTCCCTCTCTGCTGCTTCCCCTGCCGGGACAGGACTAATCACACCCAAATGGGCCCATTGTTTTGGTGTTCCTTTTACCTGCTGGCTGGCCAGCAGATTAAGTAACATGATTACCTGTGTGAAAATACTGTGCTGAGGTAGGGAGAAATCCTATTCACTTAGCCCATACACATGTTTGCCTGTGTACTCACGTCTGTCCGAGCACAGAACCTATTACCAAAATCATGCAGTAGCAGGACTTTTTTTAAAAAGGTGGGCAGTGGCAGTTATCAACATTTTACTAGCAGTTTACAGTGAGTGAGACTCTATTAGTGAGACTCACTGAGGGCAAAGATCCAACAACCAGGTGTCCAAAATAAAACAACCTACGGGGTCAGAACCAAAGCAGTTCAGAACCTACTTCTTCATAAACTCCATCTATACTAATGTTATCTTAGCCTCTCTTGGCTATATACGTACCTACAATACTGATACTTTCTTCTTTATTGCCTTCCCAACTCCCTCTACCCTCTTATTTCTTCCTACTCAACTACCATCTATGGTTATTGTTGAATTGTCAACCAATGACTACTGTTCTTTATGATCATTCATTTTTTATCAAATTAAAATGTGATATCATCGTTCTTTTTGACCCTTTGAGCCACCTCTGTTCTAGGTATGTCGAAGTTTCGACTTCTACTGTTTTTATGTCCAGCACTCTGACACCCTAAGGTAGGCTGCGCTTTAAAAGAATGCATAAGAAATAAAACAAACTAGCCTGCTCAGGGGATATATAACTTAGCCTGCACATCGACAAAGAGCTTTTGTGAACATTTAACGGTGGGCACATTTTTTTTAAGATATTAAGTATGCTCCACTTTAATACATTAAGCACTAAACGCTGTGGCCATAAAAGGAACACTAAGGTGTCAGTTATCAATATATAAAAGTAGGTATTTTACATGGCAAAGCATTTTTCATTGTATTAGTTATTGAAATGATTTAACACTGCAGATTAGCCAAATCACAGTGATGGCCTCTGCAGCCACACAATTTAGTTATATATGATGGTGATGTATATCTATGCTGCATTCCATATCTGACAGTACATTTCTATACTTTCCCTTTGTCATCTTAAAAATAATTTATTTGGTGGGAAGTTTAAAAAGCCAATAGGTGGTAACAAGTTTCACAGTATGTTTAGGGACAGAGCGCACAGACAGTGGCACTTAATGATAATACCACAATTCACAGACTCTTGCCTAAATGTTCACAGGTGACTTTCCTACCTGCTCAAAATTAAAAGTTCTCACTTATTAAATGTAATAAGGTAACCCAGTGTTATCCATTAGGAGAGGCAAGACTTGCATTAGAGAAAATCAAATTTATGAGCTTTTCACTACCAGCACATGTAAAAGTTAAAACTGCATTCCCCACTTTTTAAAAACACTTCACCCTGTCATTTGGGCTGGTTAGGGCCTACCGTAGGGGCTGTCTTAAATGTACTAAAAAGGAAAGCTTAGGCCTGGCAAAAGGATTATTATTTCAGGTTGAAATGGCACCTTACACTGCACACACAGGCTGCAATGGCACGACTAGGACATGTTTAAAAGGCTGTTTAATTGGTGTAGCCATTTCATTTACAGATACATGTAGTACCACTTTGGTAGGGAAATACAAGTAAACTAAATGTGCCAATTGAAAGTAGGTCAATTTCACCATGTTTAAAGGAGAGAGCACAATCACTTTAGCATTGGTCGGTAGTGGTAAAGTGTGCAGAGTCCTAAGGCAATCAAAAACAAAGTCAGCAAAAGCAGGAGGCTTGAAGCAAGAAGTTGGAGGATAACCATTCCGAAGATGTCAGGTCCAACATGTGGCCCCAGGATGAAAGCAGAGAGAACTGCCCACCCTTATGGGAGTTCTCATCCTTAAGGTGGAAGAACCTAGAAAGTTCCACGAGGACGCACCACCATAAAATTCATTTCCTGTAGGGAGATGGACCACCTCAACAGTTTGGGATTTTCACCCCTCATCTGCAGTATCCAACTGAGGGTTCTATGGTCTCTCTGAACCAGAAAGTGAGGACTCAACAGGTGTGGTCTCTACTTTTTCATTGCCCAAACCACCTCAAATGTTTCCCTTTCTATTGCACTCTGTTCCCTGGGAAGTAACCTCCAAATGATGAAGACTGCTGGTTGATCTAAGCCTTCTTCTTTTAGGTGTGAGAGCACAGCCCATATGTCATGCTCTGAGGCCTTGAGGACAGGTGGAATGCACATGGCCTTCTTCAGGGTGTTCAAAAAAGGGGGAGGAACCAAGAGCTTTTTTCTTAGGTCCTGCACAATGCTCCAAACATATAATCAAACCGAAGGTGTGCAGTTCCTCAGGGAAGGGGAAGGGGGGGGGGGGGAAGAAAAGGGAGGGGAGAGACAGGTCTCTTATAGAATGCCCTCACACACCTAGCAAGGTGTCATGCTTCATCATAGGGCTGTGCTCCTTGTCGGGCCGGCGCTGCAATGCCCGACGGGCTCCCACGTAGGGGCTCTTTTTCGGAGATCTTTTTAGAGACAGCCGTATGGGTGTATGGGGGTAAGTAACCTCCAAATGATGAAGACTGCTGGTTGATCTAAGCCTTCTTCTTTTAGGTGTGAGAGCACAGCCCATATGTCATGCTCTGAGGCCTTGAGGACAGGTGGAATGCACATGGCCTTCTTCAGGGTGTTCAAAAAAGTGGGAGGAACCGAGAGCTTTTTTCTTAGGTCCTGCACAATGCTCCAAACATATAATCAAACCGAAGGTGTGCAGTTCCTCAGGGAAGGGGAAGGGGGGGGGGGGAAAGGGAGGGGAGAGACAGGTCTCTTATAGAATGCCCTCACACACCTAGCAAGGTGTCATGCTTCATCATAGGGCTGTGCTCCTTGTCGGGCCGGCGCTGCAATGCCCGACGGGCTCCCACGTAGGGGCTCTTTTTCGGAGATCTTTTTAGAGACAGCCGTATGGGTGCATGGGGGTAAGTGCAACAAGTGTAGTGAGTCAGGGTGTGGTGAATTAAAATAGGTTTGGTATTGCCAACAATTTTATTCTGGTGGTATACCAGCCTAATTAAAATAAGTGGGCCCTGTCAGGATGATAATGATCCACAGGGATGTATCAAAAGGTCAACATGTTTCTTGCCCTATGCCCATACGGGTCGATGGCAATTCTTCGGGACCGTGGTGAGAGGGTGCTCAAAAATAATCTCTACTACAGTGAAGGTGAAAGTAACATTTGTACATCACCAGAGGGGGTCCATGGGGTCCCAACGTGTTGGTGGACCCACAGTTGCGAGACCTAAAGGAGAAGAAAAACACACAGAACACAATACAAGGAACAAAGTAAGGGCACATCAGAGAGGCGTACTAGATGGCAAAGGTGAGGAACAATCCCGAGGTAAAATGCATGCAACCAAGGCTATGCGTAGAGAGTGCATATCTGGTGAGGTTCACAGTGCGGGATAACGGTTACATAAACTACAACACCAATAGTGGCAATTGCTGCAAGCGACTAGTAACGGGGATAGAATTATAGCGTGTAACGATGGGGACGCTACGGAGCGTGAGGGGGGTGTTTTGGTGCAGGTAGCGCACGTAATGCGAGTTAAAGCTGCCGCCCCCGGTTCTAGGGTCGCGGGGAGCTCTCATTGCCGTTGTGGAGAATTGCAACCATACAAGTGCAGAATTCAAAAGGTGCCAACGGCTGCGTGTATGCGGGACTCCAAGAGGGGTTAACTCACCCCCTAGGATAAAGTCGTTGCTGTACGGGTTCACCTGTAAAGCCAAAATATGCTTCCCCTAGTGGAAAGACGAAATGTTATTGAACTCCCTGCAATTAACATCAATGACATATTACCGCAGGCATCTCAGGGTCTGTACTCACGAGGGGTGGGTGTGCAATTAGCCCTGCTCCTACCGTGGCTCTGGCTCCCGTAGGGTGAAAGCGCCAGCGTCGTGTAAAAATACGGAAGTGCTACCCGGCTGATTGAAAGACTAGAGCGGCAAAGGTGTCGGCCATCTTGGGAATGCTCTCGCCAGGAAGTCGAGGCCATGAATAAAACTTTATTGAGATTAACGCAGAGTCAAGGAAGCGCTCAAGCCACAGTGGTGGTTAGATTGTCAAATTGCTGTCATACCAGAAACTGACTAAGGGTATTTAAGATAAACGGGAATAATCTCTCTAAGATTAACCAATGCGTTAAGGTAGAGATGATCAAAAGGGATGTAGTTCAAACAAAATCTTGCTGATTGGAGGAGAAGTTGCCAATTGTGGAATGCATGTAAATAAGTGAGAGAGCGGACCGAATGTTTTGGCCATATGGGTTAAGAGTTAATTGAAAGCATAGCCGTCAGGGAACATCTTGCAGAATGTGAAATGTAAATTCCATCTGATAGAATGAGATGGACGGTGGACCATCAGTTTACGGCCAATGTACTCACACCTCCAATATTGTGAGCATTGTCTCATAAAGCGTAAAGAGCGCCAGTACAAAGGATTATGTATTGTTAAGTGTTGCCCACGGTATATCATCATTCAGGCCATTAATATGGCTCGAGATTGTGAAGATCCATTGTTGTTCTTTCCTGAAGAGGGCATCCTTACTGATCATGGAAAAGGATTGCAGTATTGTCCAGCTCATGTCATTGGCCGTGTGGTTCCTATCCAGGAAATGCGTGCACATTTTTGTATTCACTTTTCTGCACCTGATGTTGCTACGGTGTTCAGAGATTCTGGTCTTGGCCGGACGCGTCGTCATGCCAACGTACATGAGGTTGCATGGGCATAGAATTAGATAAATGCAATTGCGTGTGTTGTGTCTTCAGGGTGTCCCAAGCATTCTGGCATGCATCCGTCCAGATAACCAGTCTAGGGCTGTGTTAGAAATGGGATTTTTGGTCGGCCAGGCCATGTGCCAAAGTCGGGCAGAAACCACCACTCTAGTCAGGATAATGGAGTTACACTCCTAAAATAACCCCTGCTCACCCCCCTGGTAGCTTGGCACGAGTAGTCAGGCTTATCTTAGAGGGAGTGTGTAAAGCATTTGCACATAACCAACAGTAATACAGTGTAAGCACTACAAAAGGACACCACACCAGTTTAGAAAAATATCCAATATTTTTATATACTTAAGACAAGACCAAAAACGCTAAAAAAAATCCACAATACAGTACTTAAAAATCTTCGGTTATCAAAATATGCTTGAAAAACAGTTCCTTGATGTCCATAGCTCCGTCCGGGGCTATCACGGCGTCGTGAGAAAAACAAATCCAAACAGTTCTGGCTGACCGCGGAGTCTCAGGCCAGTTACAGTGTCAGAAAGACCCACAAACAGTACCTGTTAGAAATGCAGGGCATCGGCAACTTCTCGTTGAGCTTCCAAAAGCACGGTGTCTGCAGGCCTCGGTTCCGGAGGTGGGTGCATGAGTCGTCAGGGCCATCAAAGTCACACGCATTGCAGATCGATCTCCTCTCTGATGGAGTCAGGAGCGCTGGCTTCGGCAGGCGTCGGGTGCTGCAGTGCGAAGTGCAGCGGTGCGGAGTGCAGTGCTCTCAGGTTGCGGTGCGAGCAGGGGCTCGGTGGCGGCGTCAGATGTCATCGTCGGTGAGACCAGGGTCGTGGTGCGAGGTGAAGGCGGTACTCGTCATGGTGCTGGCAGATCACGGTGCAAGCAGCATCGTCGTCGTGGCTGATGCGCTGTCGTTGGCTGACGAACTGGAGTCGATGGCGCTGGCGTTGATTTGCCAAGGCTGCGGTGCGGGATGAGGGCGGTGTGTCATGTAACTTTACGAGCGGTGCCCTCGAACCACGGTGCAAGCAGCGGCGTAGATTTTTGGCGTGGAGCGTCATCGTTGGGGATACCAAGGCGTCGTCATGAAGCGAGGTGGTGCAGAGTGTGGTGCCAACAGGTTGCGATGCGAGCAGCGGCTCGGTGGTGGCATCAGCAGATGTCATCGGTGAGACCAGGGTCGCGGTGCGGCGTTGCAACAGTGCCCTCTGCGGTGCCTTCAGGACACGGAGTCGGCAGCGGCATCATAGACGTCGTCGGGTTGCTTTTCTTCAGTTGCAGAACAAAACACACAGTCCCCAGTGCTGAGGGCAGAAGAGCTTGAAGTTTTTTCAGTTCTCGAGACTTCTTGAACAGGGGGCAAGCTCTACCTCAAGCCCTTGAAGAAACTCACAAAGTAGATTGCAGAAAGTTCAGTCCAGTCCTTTCACTGCCCAAGACAGAAGCAACCACTGCAGGCCAACACAGCAAAGCACACAGCAAAGTGGTAGTCCCTCCTCACAGCTTCTCCAGCTCTTCTTCTTGGCAGTCTTCTTGGTCCAAAAGAGTTCTAAAGTTCAGGGGTCTGGGCCCCAATATTTATATCCCCCAATCCTTTGATCTCTTAGGCAGAGAGTGTCTGTGCACAGCCAGAACCAGTTCTGCCTTCTCTGGTGTGACTTCCTGGCAGGAGGTGGAGATGGCATGGTCAGAGGCAGACCAGGCCCTTTGAGGTGCAAGGAAATATCCTACCCCTTCCCCCATTGCAGCCTAGGTCTATTCAGCCCTTTCCTAATCCACCTAGAGTATCTGGAGCCACTCTTGCCCCCCATCCTTCTGTCATCCAAAACCCAGACAGGTAATTCACATTCCAGCAGAGGCACATGGGATGACTGAGCAAGAAAATACCTACTTTCTAAAAGTGGTATTTTCAAACACAGAATGTAAAAATCACCTTCACTAAAAGATGCATCTTTAGATTCTGAGTTCAGGCACACTAAACTTTATTTTCTTACCTAATTCCCCAGGCCAGTTTTTTTTATAAGATGGCATAAACAAACTCCCCATTCTGTCCTATGGGGAACAGGTAGCCTTTTAACAGCGAAAAACGAAATTGGCTGTAGTTCACTACTAGGACATGCCACACACACCAGGGCATGTCCTACCTTTCACATACACTGCACCCAGCCCACAGGGGTACCTTGGGCCTACATTAGGGGTGGCTGATCTGTAAGAAAAGGGAAGTTGAGGGACTGGCAAGTGTGTGCCCTGGCCAAGTCAACAAGGCAGTTACAAACCATGCATAGACTCCGCAATGGCTCCGCAATGGCGGGTCTGAGTTACCTTTTCAGGGCTACTCATGTGGGTGGCACAATCGGTGCTGCAGGCCCACTAGTAGCATTTGATTCACAGGCCCTGGCACACTCAGTGCACATTACTAGGGACTAACAAGTAAATAAAATATCCAATCATGGAACACCAATCCATAACACAATTTACCACAGGAGCACTTGCACTTTACCACTGATCAGCAGTGAGAAAAGTGCGCAGAAACACTACGCCAGAAAAAACAGAGTCAAAACCGGGAGGTAAGAAACCAAAAACTCAGGGGAAACACGCCAAAAGATGCCAAGTCTAACAGGCTGCTTCTTAGAAGTCAGCTCAGTCAAGGGGGCAATAATAATTTGAACCCATGATCCACATTCCAACAACAAGCATGGGTCACTCCCTGAAAGCAGCTCTACTCAATTGTAGATCTCTCCGCAAGCACGCCCTCGAAATATTTCATCTACTCGAGGATCAAAATCTTAACATTCTATTCTTGACGGAGACCTGGTTAGATGAATATTCAGACCCTGACATTATCCAGGCCATGCCCCATGGCTACTCCCTCTCTAGGTTGGACAGGAAAGACGGAAGGGGGGAGGCATAGCCATAGCCACGAAAGCCCCTCTAGTCTGCTCCTTAGCTCCTATACAGATCGATCACAGTGAAGCTGGATCCTTCACAATTAATACCGGCCCCAACCACTCTGTATCGGGCATCCTGATTTATCGCCCACCTGGCAGAATGTATGACTTTACTTCCACTTTAATGGAAGCCATTACTCACTTAGCACTTAGAAAGTCCAGACTTCTAGTGCTAGGTGATCTCAATGCTCATTTTGAAGATCCACTAGACAATGCTGCCTCTGAGATTCAAACGGAGCTTCTTTCGGTTCAACTTGAAATGAAAAACAAGGAACCGTCTCATCAATTAGGTCACCTATTGGATCCTATCTTTGGGAACTGGCAGGGAGTTCACACCTTAGAGTCTATACCCATACCTTGGTCGGATCACTACATTATCCCGATCACGATTCAACTGGACAGAACTGAGCATTTCCAACACCAATCTCTGCGGTATAAACGCAGAAAATGGAAGAGCTTTTCTATAGAATCTTTTATTAAAATTACTCAGGAGGAGGGCCCTCCTAAAGGGGAAGACTGTGAAGCAGCTAACAATAATCTAAATAATATCGTAATCAAGGCCCTCGATATCACTGCCCCCAGTCGTATCATGACTAATGCCAGGAGACTAAAAAAAGCTGCTCCCTGGTTTAGCCAAGAACTGCAGACCTTGAAAACAACCTGCAAAAAACTTGAGAGAGCTTGGCGCCAGAATTTCTGCGCAGAAACTAAAATAAAGTATAAAAACTCTCAAAGAGTGTACTACAAATCTGTACGTTTGGCTAAGGCAGAGCACTATCATTCCCGTATCATGGAAGCAGGCAATTCCTCGAAGGAATTATTTCAGATTTACAAAGAAATATCTGTAGTAGATACTAACTCCTCCATTCAAAATGATTCTGTGGAATCATGTAATGAAGTTGCACAGTACTTCTCAGGTAAAATCATCAATATATATACAAGCTTCGCCAATCATGTAGAGTCGGCTTCTGACTTCACAGAAAATGACAGTCTTATTAAGACTCTAAAGTGCTTCAAATCTTTTGAAGTTCCCTCGTACGAAGTCCTGTCTAAACTGTGTAACAAAATCAAATCGGGCTCTCCCCGAGACCCGGCGCCTCCGAAAATTTTAGCTGAAGCCTTCCCTGCTCTAGAACCTCATTATAGACATCTACTCAGATCTCATTCTCCACAGCTTGCCTGCCGGCGGACTGGAAACAGGCAGTTGTACTACCAATCAAGAAAAAGCCGAATGTCAGCCAAGACATTATGGACAACCTTCGGCCAATTTCCCTGCTACCTTACTTAGCTAAGCTAGCCGAGAAAATTGCCAACATCCAACTCATGGAACATCTTGAAGAACACGATGTTTTCCATAAATCCCAGTCGGGTTTCAGATCCAACTTCTCAACGGAAACGGCTCTCCTCAGGGCCACTGAAACCCTACGCAAGGGAGCAGACGAGGGCAAGACCATGGCCCTCATCATGCTCGACCTCAGTGCCGCGTTTGACACTGTAGCACACTCCATCTTGCTACAGTGTCTAAACAAAGCTGGAGTAACCAACAGGGCATTGGGATGGCTGAAAGCCTTTCTGATCGATAGAAGCTTCCAAGTCCAAAGAGGGACTTCCCTCTCAGACAGTGTGCGGCTTGAACAGGGGGTGCCTCAGGGCTCGGCCCTGAGTCCCACCCTGTTTAATCTATACATGGCCCCCCTGGCAGAGGTGGTGCAATCGTTCGGCGTGGAGCTTGTCTCTTACGCCGACGATACGCAACTTCTAATATCTTTGACGCAAGCCCCATCCACGGAAGCCGTTAACTTTAACAACTGTATGAGCAGGCTGGCATCTTGGATGACAGAGCACTGTCTAAAACTGAACGGAACCAAAACAGAGGTCATCATCATTGGAGGTAATGAGACCAATTGGACTAAAGAATGGTGGCCCACCTGTTTGGGTCCTTTGCCCCCTCCCAGCCGGGAGGCGAAGAATTTAGGAGTCTGGGTTGACAATAAGCTATCTTTTGATAGCCATATAAAGAGAACTGTAGGCAAGTGCTTCGGAGTGATGAAGACTCTCAACCGTACCCTTGACTTGCTGCCTCTCAACTCCAGACGCACTATGACGCAGGCACTAATGCCTCTCAACTCCAGACGGACTATGACGCAGGCACTAATAACTTCCCGGATTGATTACGGGAATGTTTTACTCTTAGGCACTTCAGAGAAAAATATAAAGAAATTACAGGTCATACAAAATTCGGCAGCACGCCTAGTATTAAGACTGCCCCGCAGAGCCCCTTCACGACCCTCTCTGGCAACTCTCCATTGGCTGCCTGTCAAGAAGAGGATCATTTTTAAAGCTCTGCTATGGTGTCACAAGATCCTCCTTAACAAGGCACCTGCCTATATGTCGGATCTGGCTTCGCCATATGAACCCAACAGAACCCTTAGATCCAAAGGTACCGGTCTGCTCAGAATTGCCCGTCCTAAAAAGGCCAGAATGGGAGGCAGATCCTTCCGCACAGTAGCAGCGAAGCACTGGAACCTCCTGCCCATGGACATCAGGTTAGAGGTGAATGAGACCTCTTTTAGGAAGAAATTGAAAACTTGCCTCTTTAATCCGTGATAGGTTCTCTTTTTCCACATAATTTACTCTCTCCACAGCGCGGGGACACGCCGGGAGGCGTCACCAGGCGATTTACAAGCTCCTTTAAACTAAACTAAACTAATAGTGCCATACCCCTTGACAAATCTCTACTAGTACCCAGTGAGTCCCAGCATGGCTCTCACCTCTGTCTGGGTCTTGGGGGGTTCCCAAGCCAGAATGGTTTAAATTCTGGCCTGAAGGGCCTTCACCTGGCCCCCATCCAATGTGGTGATCCAAGTAGACAACAGAACTCTGCCCTATCTGGCATTTACTGCCTTTGATAGTCTTGATAGTCAGTCGTGCCCTTTACAGAGCCTGAAGCACTGTCCTGAGGTAGCACAGGTGGTCCTCCCAACTGGAGCTGAAGACCACAATGTGATCTAGAAAGTCTGCAATGAAGTTCTTCAACTCTGTCCACACAGAATCAGAGTTTGGGAGTAGTGCCTGTAGGGGCAGTTTTGGGGACCACACAATTGTCTTAACAAATGGCTGCTTGAGGGCTGAATAACCCCCGTTTCAGCACTTTGAAGACTTTCTCCTTGATGCTGGCTTTCACCTTGTCAAACAGCCTGCAAATCATATTCTTTACTGGTATACTGTTTCCAATGTCAGTATAATGGATACACCATGTAGTGAGCGCCGGGGTTAGGGATAAGAGAGAGGCAAACAGCCCAAACAATTTGTGGCAGTCCCTCTGTTCTTCTAGGAACAGGGTAGGAGAGAGGCTGATCGCCTCAAATAACCCATTCTCCACCTTGGAAGAAGGGACGTTGAGGAGAGGTTCCCTCTCCTCCTCCACTCCATCATCCTTTACCAGGAGTATGGTAACCTCAGACCTCTCAAATTGGGATCTGAGGCGATTTCCATGCAAGACCTGCTTGGGGTTCCTGGAAGGCTTGAGGTCCACCGGGTAGGTGACCTCTGCCTTGCACTCATTCATCTTATATAGCACTGTGTCGTCACTGTGAGGGAATGGATGGAGGGAGGCTTTATTTTTGTGACTACTCGTCTTTTATTGAATATCTGAGTACATGTGACGTCTCTCTTTTATCGAATAGGGGAAAAACAAAGCTCCGGGTCTTTGCTTGGCGTTGTATCCCTTGTTGGCACCACCGGGAGTCTTCTATGGCTTCGGAACATGCAGACACAAAAGAAAACAGCAGAATACAAAGAAAACAAAATCAATGACCTGATGTCGGTCTAGGAGGTGGTGGGGTTAGGAGTGAAGAGACTTGCACCTTAACAAAAAGAAACTTCCACCGTTCGTGAAGGAAGGGTTGGCAAGCAGGATTTACTGTCACACAGGCCAAGTTGCATCTGCACCCAGCCTCCCCCTAAGCACCCTTAAACGTGCCCGTACCTCTGTCAGCCACGCTCCTCCAGGAGCGTGGCTCGCTTCTCTGTGGTATTTTGGGGGTCTTCCTTCGTCTTCTGACACAGCAGGCTCGATGCTTAGGCTTCCTGACTCTGCATCTTTTGTTGGACTCGGCATTCTGCTCCCGATTCTCCGCTCCGTCACGGGCATCTTCCGGATTCCAGCAACCGCATGTCATTCTCGTCCTCGTCCGGTGTCTTCTCCCAGGCCACACCCCCTGATTGACTTCTTCTGGCTTTTACATTTTCCTCACTGCTGGCACCCATTAGTTTGGGGAATACACTATAAGTGACGCACTCCCCGTTGGCAGGTCTTTTGTCAGACACGTGCTTTGTTTTAAAGGGGCCCGGAGGTTCTTCTATCTTTGACAGGGCTGTCGGAAAGTTGTCGCTGTGCAAGAAGAAGAAGGGCAGTGCATGGTCCGGTAGGTCGTCGTCCTGTTCCCTGAGCGGCTGTTGGGCAGTGGTTCCGCGACACACAGCCCATCAGTCTTGCATGGTCTACAGCACCACTAGCTCCATCACACACACTTGGGCCAGGCTAAAACTCAAACAGAGTGGCCTTCTGTTCATATCAGAGATTCATGATCTCCTAGCTAGCTTAAAAAATTATTTTTCACCTTCTTCCCGAAGCGCTTTATCTGGGTAGAGAGGGTCAGCAAATAACTGACCACATCAACTCCAAGCTGACAGGCCATCTGGAGGAGAACAACATATTGGACCCCTCTCAGAATGGCTTTCGGCTGCGTCACAGTACGGAGTCAGCCCTCCTTTTACATTTTCCTCACTGCTGGCACCCATTAGTTTGGGGAATACACTATAAGTGACGCATTCCCCGTTGGCAGGTCTTTTGTCAGACACTTGCTTTGTTTTAAAGGGGCCCGGAGGTTCTTCTATCTTTGACAGGGCTGTCGGAAAGTTGTCGCTGTGCAAGAAGAAGAAGGGCAGTGCATGGTCCGGTAGGTCGTCGTCCTGTTCCCTGAGCGGCTGTTGGGCAGTGGTTCCGCGACACACAGCCCATCAGTCTTGCATGGTCTACAGCACCACTAGCTCCATCACACACACTTGGGCCAGGCTAAAACTCAAACAGAGTGGCCTTCTGTTCATATCAGAGATTCATGATCTCCTAGCTAGCTTAAAAAATTATTTTTCACCTTCTTCCCGAAGCGCTTTATCTGGGTAGAGAGGGTCAGCAAATAACTGACCACATCAACTCCAAGCTGACAGGCCATCTGGAGGAGAACAACATATTGGACCCCTCTCAGAATGGCTTTCGGCTGCGTCACAGTACGGAGTCAGCCCTCCTTTTACATTTTCCTCACTGCTGGCACCCATTAGTTTGGGGAATACACTATAAGTGACGCATTCCCCGTTGGCAGGTCTTTTGTCAGACACTTGATTTGTTTTAAAGGGGCCCGGAGGTTCTTCTATCTTTGACAGGGCTGTCGGAAAGTTGTCGCTGTGCAAGAAGAAGAAGGGCAGTGCATGGTCCGGTAGGTCGTCGTCCTGTTCCCTGAGCGGCTGTTGGGCAGTGGTTCCGCGACACACAGCCCATCAGTCTTGCATGGTCTACAGCACCACTAGCTCCATCACACACACTTGGGCCAGGCTAAAACTCAAACAGAGTGGCCTTCTGTTCATATCAGAGATTCATGATCTCCTAGCTAGCTTAAAAAATTATTTTTCACCTTCTTCCCGAAGCGCTTTATCTGGGTAGAGAGGGTCAGCAAATAACTGACCACATCAACTCCAAGCTGACAGGTCATCTGGAGGAGAACAACATATTGGACCCCTCTCAGAATGGCTTTCGGCTGCGTCACAGTACGGAGTCAGCCCTCCTAGCTGTGACCGAGCATTTGAGGGGGGCTCTAGACGAGGGTCTCACATCGGCACTGATTTTGTTAGATCTCAGTGCCGCGTTTGACACCGTCTCCCACCAGATCCTGTTGCAGAGGTTAGAGGAGGTGGGTATTGAGGATTCTGCCCTGGAGTGGTTCGCCTCCTTTCTAGCGTAAAGGACCTTCCAGGTTGCAGTCCCCCCTTTCGCCTACAAGATCCATACTATCAAATATGGGGTACCGCAGGGCTCAGCTTTGAGCCCAACACTGTTTAATCTATACGTTCAACCGTTAGCAGTGGTGGCCAACAGGAGAGGGCTCACAGCAGTGTCATATGCGGACGACACACAGTTGGTAGTGGCACTCTCGGATGACCCTGGGCAGAATGCATGTAAGTTTCAGAGAGATTTGGAGATCATCTCTCAGTGGATGACTGCCAACTGTCTCTATATCAATGCCAACGAGTCCGAGGTACTGCTGGTTGGGAGAGACTCTGAGCTGTGGAGCGAGCGCTGGTGGTCTGTCAACTTGGGCTGTGCACCCGTCCCCAAACTGGTGGTAAAAAATCTAGGTGGGTGGGTAGACTCTGCCCTCAGCTTTCTCACACAAACAAAGAAAGTAGCAAGAATATGCTTTGGCATCCTACGGGGGCTCAAACCGTTGCTAGGGTTTTTCGATCCGTCTATTAGGCAGGTTATTGTGCAGGCTTCCATTCTGTCTAGACTGGATTATGCCAATTCGCTCTATTTGGGATCCAACAAGGCAGAATTGGCAAGACTGCAAAGGGTCCAAAACGCTGCGGCGAGAACCTGCAAAAAGAACCTGCAAAAAACTTGAGAGAGCTTGGCGCCAGAATTTCTGCGCAGAAACTAAAATAAAGTATAAAAACTCTCAAAGAGTGTACTACAAATCTGTACGTTTGGCTAAGGCAGAGCACTATCATTCCCGTATCATGGAAGCAGGCAATTCCTCGAAGGAATTATTTCAGATTTACAAAGAAATATCTGTAGTAGATACTAACTCCTCCATTCAAAATGATTCTGTGGAATCATGTAATGAAGTTGCACAGTACTTCTCAGGTAAAATCATCAATATATATACAAGCTTCGCCAATCATGTAGAGTCGGCTTCTGACTTCACAGAAAATGACAGTCTTATTAAGACTCTAAAGTGCCTCAAATCTTTTGAAGTTCCCTCGTACGAAGTCCTGTCTAAACTGTGTAACAAAATCAAATCGGGCTCTCCCCGAGACCCGGCGCCTCCGAAAATTTTAGCTGAAGCCTTCCCTGCTCTAGAACCTCATTATAGACATCTACTCAGATCTCATTCTCCACAGCTTGCCTGCCGGCGGACTGGAAACAGGCAGTTGTACTACCAATCAAGAAAAAGCCGAATGTCAGCCAAGACATTATGGACAACCTTCGGCCAATTTCCCTGCTACCTTACTTAGCTAAGCTAGCCGAGAAAATTGCCAACATCCAACTCATGGAACATCTTGAAGAACACAATGTTTTCCATAAATCCCAGTCGGGTTTCAGATCCAACTTCTCAACGGAAACGGCTCTCCTCAGGGCCACTGAAACCCTAAGCAAGGGAGCAGACGAGGGCAAGACCATGGCCCTCATCATGCTCGACCTCAGTGCCGCGTTTGACACTGTAGCACACTCCATCTTGCTACAGTGTCTAAACAAAGCTGGAGTAACCAACAGGGCATTGGGATGGCTGAAAGCCTTTCTGATCGATAGAAGCTTCCAAGTCCAAAGAGGGACTTCCCTCTCAGACAGTGTGCGGCTTGAACAGGGGGTGCCTCAGGGCTCGGCCCTGAGTCCCACCCTGTTTAATCTATACATGGCCCCCCTGGCAGAGGTGGTGCAATCGTTCGGCGTGGAGCTTGTCTCTTACGCCGACGATACGCAACTTCTAATATCTTTGACGCAAGCCCCATCCACGGAAGCCGTTAACTTTAACAACTGTATGAGCAGGCTGGCATCTTGGATGACAGAGCACTGTCTAAAACTGAACGGAACCAAAACAGAGGTCATCATCATTGGAGGTAATGAGACCAATTGGACTAAAGAATGGTGGCCCACCTGTTTGGGTCCTTTGCCCCCTCCCAGCCGGGAGGCGAAGAATTTAGGAGTCTGGGTTGACAATAAGCTATCTTTTGATAGCCATATAAAGAGAACTGTAGGCAAGTGCTTCGGAGTGATGAAGACTCTCAACCGTACCCTTGACTTGCTGCCTCTCAACTCCAGACGGACTATGACGCAGGCACTAATGCCTCTCAACTCCAGACGGACTATGACGCAGGCACTAATAACTTCCCGGATTGATTACGGGAATGTTTTACTCTTAGGCACTTCAGAGAAAAATATAAAGAAATTACAGGTCATACAAAATTCGGCAGCACGCCTAGTATTAAGACTGCCCCGCAGAGCCCCTTCACGACCCTCTCTGGCAACTCTCCATTGGCTGCCTGTCAAGAAGAGGATCATTTTTAAAGCTCTGCTATGGTGTCACAAGATCCTCCATAACAAGGCACCTGCCTATATGTCGGATCTGGCTTCGCCATATGAACCCAACAGAACCCTTAGATCCAAAGGTACCGGTCTGCTCAGAATTGCCCGTCCTAAAAAGGCCAGAATGGGAGGCAGATCCTTCCGCACAGTAGCAGCGAAGCACTGGAACCTCCTGCCCATGGACATCAGGTTAGAGGTGAATGAGACCTCTTTTAGGAAGAAATTGAAAACTTGCCTCTTTAATCCGTGATAGGTTCTCTTTTTCCACATAATTCACTCTCTCCACAGCGCGGGGACACGCCGGGAGGCGTCACCAGGCGATTTACAAGCTCCTTTAAACTAAACTAAACTAATAGTGCCATACCCCTTGACAAATCTCTACTAGTACCCAGTGAGTCCCAGCATGGCTCTCACCTCTGTCTGGGTCTTGGGGGGTTCCCAAGCCAGAATGGTTTAAATTCTGGCCTGAAGGGCCTTCACCTGGCCCCCATCCAATGTGGTGATCCAAGTAGACAACAGAACTCTGCCCTATCTGGCATTTACTGCCTTTGATAGTCTTGATAGTCAGTCGTGCCCTTTACAGAGCCTGAAGCACTGTCCTGAGGTAGCACAGGTGGTCCTCCCAACTGGAGCTGAAGACCACAATGTGATCTAGAAAGTCTGCAATGAAGTTCTTCAACTCTGTCCACACAGAATCAGAGTTTGGGAGTAGTGCCTGTAGGGGCAGTTTTGGGGACCACACAATTGTCTTAACAAATGGCTGCTTGAGGGCTGAATAACCCCCGTTTCAGCACTTTGAAGACTTTCTCCTTGATGCTGGCTTTCACCTTGTCAAACAGCCTGCAAATCATATTCTTTACTGGTATACTGTTTCCAATGTCAGTATAATGGATACACCATGTAGTGAGCGCCGGGGTTAGGGATAAGAGAGAGGCAAACAGCCCAAACAATTTGTGGCAGTCCCTCTGTTCTTCTAGGAACAGGGTAGGAGAGAGGCTGATCGCCTCAAATAACCCATTCTCCACCTTGGAAGAAGGGACGTTGAGGAGAGGTTCCCTCTCCTCCTCCACTCCATCATCCTTTACCAGGAGTATGGTAACCTCAGACCTCTCAAATTGGGATCTGAGGCGATTTCCATGCAAGACCTGCTTGGGGTTCCTGGAAGGCTTGAGGTCCACCGGGTAGGTGACCTCTGCCTTGCACTCATTCATCTTATATAGCACTGTGTCGTCACTGTGAGGGAATGGATGGAGGGAGGCTTTATTTTTGTGACTACTCGTCTTTTATTGAATATCTGAGTACATGTGACGTCTCTCTTTTATCGAATAGGGGAAAAACAAAGCTCCGGGTCTTTGCTTGGCGTTGTATCCCTTGTTGGCACCACCGGGAGTCTTCTATGGCTTCGGAACATGCAGACACAAAAGAAAACAGCAGAATACAAAGAAAACAAAATCAATGACCTGATGTCGGTCTAGGAGGTGGTGGGGTTAGGAGTGAAGAGACTTGCACCTTAACAAAAAGAAACTTCCACCGTTCGTGAAGGAAGGGTTGGCAAGCAGGATTTACTGTCACACAGGCCAAGTTGCATCTGCACCCAGCCTCCCCCTAAGCACCCTTAAACGTGCCCGTACCTCTGTCAGCCACGCTCCTCCAGGAGCGTGGCTCGCTTCTCTGCGGTATTTTGGGGGTCTTCCTTCGTCTTCTGAGACAGCAGGCTCGATGCTTAGGCTTCCTGACTCTGCCTCTTTTGTTGGACTCGGCATTCTGCTCCCGATTCTCCGCTCCGTCACGGGCATCTTCCGGATTCCAGCAACCGCATGTCATTCTCGTCCTCGTCCGGTGTCTTCTCCCAGGCCACACCCCCTGATTGACTTCTTCTGGCTTTTACATTTTCCTCACTGCTGGCACCCATTAGTTTGGGGAATACACTATAAGTGACGCATTCCCCGTTGGCAGCTCTTTTGTCAGACACTTGCTTTGTTTTAAAGGGGCCCGGAGGTTCTTCTATCTTTGACAGGGCTGTCGGAAAGTTGTCGCTGTGCAAGAAGAAGAAGGGCAGTGCATGGTCCGGTAGGTCGTCGTCCTGTTCCCTGAGCGGCTGTTGGGCAGTGGTTCCGCGACACACAGCCCATCAGTCTTGCATGGTCTACAGCACCACTAGCTCCATCACACACACTTGGGCCAGGCTAAAACTCAAACAGAGTGGCCTTCTGTTCATATCAGAGATTCATGATCTCCTAGCTAGCTTAAAAAATTATTTTTCACCTTCTTCCCGAAGCGCTTTATCTGGGTAGAGAGGGTCAGCAAATAACTGACCACATCAACTCCAAGCTGACAGGCCATCTGGAGGAGAACAACATATTGGACCCCTCTCAGAATGGCTTTCGGCTGCGTCACAGTACGGAGTCAGCCCTCCTTTTACATTTTCCTCACTGCTGGCACCCATTAGTTTGGGGAATACACTATAAGTGACGCATTCCCCGTTGGCAGGTCTTTTGTCAGACACTTGCTTTGTTTTAAAGGGGCCCGGAGGTTCTTCTATCTTTGACAGGGCTGTCGGAAAGTTGTCGCTGTGCAAGAAGAAGAAGGGCAGTGCATGGTCCGGTAGGTCGTCGTCCTGTTCCCTGAGCGGCTGTTGGGCAGTGGTTCCGCGACACACAGCCCATCAGTCTTGCATGGTCTACAGCACCACTAGCTCCATCACACACACTTGGGCCAGGCTAAAACTCAAACAGAGTGGCCTTCTGTTCATATCAGAGATTCATGATCTCCTAGCTAGCTTAAAAAATTATTTTTCACCTTCTTCCCGAAGCGCTTTATCTGGGTAGAGAGGGTCAGCAAATAACTGACCACATCAACTCCAAGCTGACAGGTCATCTGGAGGAGAACAACATATTGGACCCCTCTCAGAATGGCTTTCGGCTGCGTCACAGTACGGAGTCAGCCCTCCTAGCTGTGACCGAGCATTTGAGGGGGGCTCTAGACGAGGGTCTCACATCGGCACTGATTTTGTTAGATCTCAGTGCCGCGTTTGACACCGTCTCCCACCAGATCCTGTTGCAGAGGTTAGAGGAGGTGGGTATTGAGGATTCTGCCCTGGAGTGGTTCGCCTCCTTTCTAGCGTAAAGGACCTTCCAGGTTGCAGTCCCCCCTTTCGCCTACAAGATCCATACTATCAAATATGGGGTACCGCAGGGCTCAGCTTTGAGCCCAACACTGTTTAATCTATACGTTCAACCGTTAGCAGTGGTGGCCAACAGGAGAGGGCTCACAGCAGTGTCATATGCGGACGACACACAGTTGGTAGTGGCACTCTCGGATGACCCTGGGCAGGATGCATGTAAGTTTCAGAGAGATTTGGAGATCATCTCTCAGTGGATGACTGCCAACTGTCTCTATATCAATGCCAACGAGTCCGAGGTACTGCTGGTTGGGAGAGACTCTGAGCTGTGGAGCGAGCGCTGGTGGTCTGTCAACTTGGGCTGTGCACCCGTCCCCAAACTGGTGGTAAAAAATCTAGGTGGGTGGGTAGACTCTGCCCTCAGCTTTCTCACACAAACAAAGAAAGTAGCAAGAATATGCTTTGGCATCCTACGGGGGCTCAAACCGTTGCTAGGGTTTTTCGATCCGTCTATTAGGCAGGTTATTGTCCAGGCTTCCATTCTGTCTAGACTGGATTATGCCAATTCGCTCTATTTGGGATCCAACAAGGCAGAATTGGCAAGACTGCAAAGGGTCCAAAACGCTGCGGCGAGAACCTTATTGGGTCTGCCCAGGACATGCCCTACCACTAGTGCAGTTCGTCGGCTACATTGGCTGCCTGTGGCTAAACGCATAGAGTTTAAAGTCCTTTGCATGTCTTTCAAAATTTTAAATCTCTCCTCTCCAGACATCCTGGCCAATTTGCTTACACTCTACATCCCCTCCCGTCAACTCCGGTCAATGGGGCAGCCTCTGGCGGTTGTTCCGCAGGTGGGGAGGGTTCATGCTGGTGGACGTTCCTTCTGTGTATTGGCAGCCAAACTCTGGAACACACTCCCCATCGGCATTCGCAACATGAAAAACTACTTGGCATTCCGTAAGGCAATCAAAACTCACCTCTTCCCTCCATTGTAGGCTGCTTTTGTTGTCTATAGTTCTGCAGTTTTCTGCTCTCAGCGTTGCGACGTCCCTTTGCCGGGGCAGCTGTGTGCTATATCAAACGGCATAACATAACATAACATCCTGCGGGCCTTTCTTAGCTCCCAACCCTCTTTTACGAGGCTGAGAGGCTCTCTGACAGGGTGGCCGTACAGAAGCTCTTCTTCTGTGGTACCTTCCTGTAAGCAAATAACAGGCATGGAAAAAGGACGTCCCATGTCCACCTCAAGGGCTCTGATAGGCCCATTATCATGCCTTTCAGGGTCTTATTGAATCTTTCCACGAGCCCATTGGTCTGGGGATGATAAGGTGGTAAGAACTTGTATGTTACTCCTGCTCGTCCCACATGGACTTCATGTACGCTGACATGAAATTGGTACCTAGGTTAAATACTACCTCCTTGGGAAACGCCCCATGAGTAAATATCCAAATCAGTTCTCTTGCCACTGCAGACGCAGTCACAAGTGGTATAGCCTCCATGTACCAGGTGGTATGGTCCACCAAGACCAGGATGAACCTGTTGCCTAGGGCTGTCTTGGGGTCCAGAGGTCCAACAATGTTGATTCCCACCATTCCAAAGGCGGTGCCAATGACTGCAAGGGGAACCAGGTGAGCCTTAGTCTTACCTCCTCACTTCCCACTGGGCTAGCAGGTGGGACTTGACCTGCAGTATGCATCTTTGGTCACCTCCTCTGAAGCCAACAAATGTGGGTCACAAGACTGCCAAAGCTCTTGTCTTGCCCCAGATGACCTACCAGCGGAACATTGTGAGGCTGTTCTAGTAGGAAGATGCTGTAGCACAGCACTGGGGGACCACCAAGACATGGGTTGCACCGGGCTCAGGAACCTTAGGCATCTCTACAGGAAACCATTGTCTCAGTAAATCAGTTGGTCACCAGAGGTGTCACCATCTGCCTGGGCCTCGGCCTGTGCTGTAGGCCATCCAGAGTATAGCACTCCTTCTGCGTTCGGCAGAACCTCTCCCTGGTGGCTCCTCCTTTCTTCTGCAATCTGGCCAGTTCAGGTAGGTTTCCCAGGGTGGCAATGTCCTCCCCTGTTGGTTTTGAAGTGTTGCCCTCAGGCTCAGCCTACTCAAACACAAGTACTGATTCCCACCTCTACCTATGTAGAGAATTGGGTTAGTGGGTAAGGGGGGTGTAACCCTACTCAATCAGCAACCACAATTCTCTTCAGGGTGAAACACAAGCAAGCTCCATATTAACCTGTGGTTAGCCCTCTGGTAGCTTAAACATATCCAGCACTGCTATTGGCAAAGAGACGAATAGCACAGTTCCAGGGCAGGGGATGAGCTCCAACGTCTGAAAAATGACTTAAACGGTGATATAATGCAATAAACAATATGAAATGTTGGCTGAAATGCTACCTCAACACCCAAATACCTATGGTGTCCACTGAGAGATTATTTAGTGCATAGATTGCCTGTACCATGACAGGTAACCAAGAACTCAGCATAGAGGGTACTGGAATGTACAGATGATATTAGTGAATGTAAGGAAATTGTTGTGTAATGTGAATTTGTTGTTGTTCCTGACTGATGCAGATATGTGATTTCCCTATATGTTGCTGTGATGCATGCCTCAACTAAGATGGCCAGATGAATGTAAACGCTGTAATATTTCAAGCAAAGACTGTAGAATATGGACACTGAGTAATGTATGACTCTTTGCCCTAGGCAGGATGCTGTTATTTTACATATTAAAATCAAGACGAATACAATGCAACCGCTTGGTGTATTCTCCTGAAAGTAGGAAATGTTGACCAAGAGTAGCAAATGCAAAAGTGATGTTTGCCACTGCGACAATGGACCGCTTGGGAATCCCAGTCAAACTTAGATAACAGCAGCGTTGACGAAGTATGGTGATAGAGTGGGGCAGATTTATGTTAACTGGCGCATCCCTGCATATCAGCAGGGATGCGCCAATTATTATGCGCCACAGCTGCGCCACCATGGATGCGCCGCATTTATAATGCGGCGCACCATGGGGCAAAAACGGGACAGATGCGTGACGCATCTGTGCCGTAAAAGTGGCGCATTGCTGGAGTTGCGTCGCAAGCGCGACGCAGCTCCAGCAATGTTCTGGGGGCCCTATCTGTACAATGCTGCGTCAATCCTTACACCTGCTTCAAGCAGGCGCAGGGTTTTGACGCAGCATGGGCCTAAAAGTGATTGAGTGAAATCTTGTAGATTTCACTCAGCCACTTTTAGGAGGCGTTCCTGCGCCAGAACGCCCCCACCTGCCCTGGAACGCCTACATGTGGCGCAGGGCTTTACAACGTGACGCATCTCCCAGATGCGTCACGTTGTAAATACCCCGCACCATGGCGCAGGATTTGCGCCGCTGCTGCATCACAAAAGTGACGCAACGGCGGCGCAAAAGTGGCGCAAGTGCAACATAAATCTGCCCCAGTATGTCATCTCTGTAAGCTCTTATTAGGTTTTTAGACACAATTTGCCGCCCTGAACTATTTGTCTGCTCCAAGCGGACTGCAAAATAAACAAAGAAAACACATCGGATCAACACAGAATAAGAAAATGTAGCTTTCTCTCAAAAGATGAGAAATATTGGTGACCTGCACCAACTGAGGAGTCCATTTATTCAACAACTGGGGCGTCGATTTTAAGAAAGAAAATGCAAACATTTGGCTGCTGAAATGTTAACAAGTTTAGATGAATGGAAAGGGGGGGCTCTTGGCCCCCCCGCCTGCATGGCAGTGCGGCGACCTCCCCCGGACTACTCGGTGGTGGGGCGCGTCACTGGGGGGCGCGCCCTACCACCGATTGGCTGCCTGCGTGACCCGGATGTCGTTAATCGACATCCGGGTCGGAAGGGAGGGGGGGCGGGCCACTGGGGGGGGGATAAAGCGGTGGGGAGCGCCCAGGTGACCCCCTTGTTCCCTGGACGCTCCCCCACATAGGACGTGCCCCGGCGGGATCTCAGGAGTGTGCTTGGGCGTTGCAGGAATTTTGCGTGCTCATGCGGGCTTTTGGGGTCCCGCTAGCGCCGGGGAAGACGGTGGGCCCGTCCACCTGTTTGGAATTCCTCGGTATCGAAATTGATTCCGTGGAGGGATGCTTCAGGTTACCCAGGGCTAAGGTATCTAGCTTTAGAGCAGCCCTACGGCAATGCCTACGCAAAGACAAGGTTACATTGCAACAGCTACAGGAGGTGGTGGGGCAATTGAATTTTGCGCTTCGGGTTATCCCAATGGCACGCCCTTTTTCACGCTCTATTGCCCAAGCAATGAAAGGACTACGGGAGAAACACCACCACACGAGGTTGTCATCTGAGGTTCGCCAGGATATGCTCATTTGGATGGCATTTCTGGAGGATTTTAATGGCAGAGTAGTGTGGCCGGGTCCTCCCTCCACATCGGCGGAATTGGGCTTATGGACGGACGCTGCTGGGAGTACCGGCTTTGGCGCCATTCTGGGTACCAGGTGGGTCGCCCAGCGGTGGCCAGCGGAATGGAGGACACAGGGTCTGACTACCAATATTGGCTTTCTGGAGCTTTTTCCGATATGGGTAGCATTGATGGTCTGGCCGGAACACTTACGCAACCAATCCGTGGTGTTCTGGTCGGATAACATGACGGTTGTGGAATGCATAAACCAGCAGGGGGCACGCTGTCCATTCATACTCCGTTTACTGAAGGAGATTGTGTTGCAATGCTTAAAATGGAATGTGGTTTTCAGAGCCAAGCATGTCCCTGGCGTCCTCAATAATGCAGCTGACTCCCTTTCTCGCTTTAAAATGCAGGTTTTCAGGGAACATCTTCCGGCGGCAGATCCCCAGCCGGCGCAATTCCCGGCAGTACTTTGGCAGATTGGTGCCCCAGATTACAGGACCTCGTGGTCGCTAGCTTAGCCCCCAGGACCAAGACAGCTTACGAAGGGGCGTTTTTGTCTTACCGGGCTTTCTTGGGGCGGGAATGGGAGGCTAGGTGGTCCCAGGAGGACAGCTTTGCAGCTTACCTAGAATCAATGCACAGGGAAGGGCGCTCAGTGGCGACTGCGAACAGACATAGGGCGGCAATCTCCTTCTTTGCGCAGAGTAAGGGTATGCGAGATCCCACTAACACCTTTCTGGTGCGCAAGGCGTTGAGGGGTTGGCGCCGTGTACAGGGTTACCGGGGCGATAGGAGAAGGCCCATTGGATTGGCACGGCTGACGGCCTTATTGGGGGCGCTGCACAGTGTTTGTAGCTCCCAGTGGGAGGTTATCTTGTTCAAGGCGGCATTTTCCCTGGCCTTTTATGGGGCTTTGAGGGTTGGGGAGTTAGTTGCTGGGTCAAAAACTGATAGAGTGGGGGGACTACGGTGGGCCGGGGTAGAGATCAAGGAAGACGTTATGAGAATAACAATTCAGAAATCAAAAACCGATCAGGACTCTCGGGGTCACACCATAGTGCTCCATCGGGCGCGGGCCAACCCCTGCTGCCCGGTTTCTCACGTGGAGGCTTTCTGCAGGCAGCGGGAGTGCACGGCGGGGGACACACTGCTGTGTCACGCCGATGGTACACCATTGACTAGGTACCAGTTTAGGCGAGTCTTGGAGCTAACAGTCAGTCTGGCAGGGTTCGATCCAAGGGAGTTCGGCACCCACTCATTTAGGATTGGGGCAGCAACTGAGGCAGTGGCGAGGGGTCTCTCAGTGGAGAGTGTGAAGACACTGGGGAGATGGTCGTCTGAACGTTACAAGAGTTATGTATGAATTGACATGTTGTGACAAGATGGTGCTCACGCCCTGTATGTTTCTTTTGTTTGCAGTTTCTCAAACCTGTCACGCAGGGGAGGAACTCGTCACCGGGCGACAACGACCGACATCGGCACAGCACGGAGGACACAAGAAATTGGTGACTTGGATTGTGGGCCACTCTTATGTTAGGCGTGCGGAACATGTTTTTCTTTCAGGAGACCGTAGGACGAGGGCAGCGCAAAAGGGGTTGGATATATCATTTTTCGGGAGGGGTGGTTTATGCCTCAGCCAGTTTCGGAATTTTTTCCAGGGACTCTTAGCTCAGCAGCGGCCTCCCCCGTCAGTGGTGATACTTCACCTGGGGGAGAATGATTTGGCAAAATTGGGGAGGCGCGTGCTTATTGAGGAGATCATTTCCACTGCGGGGTGGGTGGCCAGGGCTTGCCCGGGTTCCACAGTAGTTTGGTCGCAACTTATTCCTCGGTGGCAGTGGCGAGGGGTGGTCTCGGTCAGGGCGTTGAATCACTCGGTACGGAGGGTCAACACACAGTTGGACAAATTATTTCGGACCCCCCAGTTGCAGACGATTCCACATGGGTGTATCTGGGGCGAGCAGTTTTACTTGAGGGACGGGGTGCACTTGACGGAGGCAGCGAACGTCTTGTGGTCTAATAATGTCTGGGCCTGGTTGGAGGGTTTTTTAAAAATAAGCGCGCTCCTGGTTTAGGTCTGGGTAGAGGGGGAGGCCAGATCGTCGGTTAACAATGCTGGCCCGTGGCGGTAAGGTCATGACCGGTGAGCAACTATTTGAAGGTCTGAGGGGGCGGGCATCATCCTACGGAGGTGCCCGCCCAGGGGGAGGGGCCATTGGCCCCTCCTAGAACTTCAGGGGCAAGGTAACTGGTGCTTCAAATGGGCGCGGGTTGGGGAGTCACGCTTTCCTTAGGCTGGTAGCCACCCCGCGCGCGCATACTCATGACGTCACCGGATGGCGCAGAGTAAGGGCCCTCCTTTAGTGGGTAAATGAAGTTCACGGCGTGGACCGGGTAATTACCGGGCCCGGCTGCGCATGCGCACACCTGTAGGGGAGGCGCAGCTAGTAGGACCTGACACCGGTTAGCGACCTTGCCATATGGCCCAGAAATGTTAGTATACAAAAATGCAGAGGAGGATGTTAGACTCGGTTAGGAAACAATCTGTATTAGAGTCTTTGTTAAGGATAGACACTCACACCTGTTGACAATAATGTATCTAATGTCCTGCTGAATTTTTGTATAACCGTTTATCATGCAAATTTGAAATTTATTGTTTTGTACTTAATAAATACGGCCGGGGGGTCTCGCGACCTCCCGCCTTCCAAAGATACCACGTCTGGATGCTGTGTCCGGGGGTGGTGTGGTCATAGGGGGAGGGCGGTAGCCAGTCACTGACCATGTGAACTCTTAGTTGGCAGACACTTACGCTTACATAAGGACCTTCCCTAAAAAACGCAACGCCACAGGCACATTTTCATCGCATTTATCAGTCTCCTGAAAAGAATTTTAAATGAGAAAATTGTCTTAATAGTGTCTCTTGATGCACACAAAGAAGCGTTCAGACTAAAGACAATGGCAGACAAGTTAAAGAGAAGCCATGGCGACCCCAGTATGCACTGAAACAAAGGAGTCAGAAAGCCAAATTCAGAAAGAGCAGAAGGAAGTTCTGGGGATGTGGTTGACAAATAGAGGCCCGGATCAGCCACTCAGACCGTGCCCAGCAGCCGTGAAACCGAATCTTCCTTTTACTTATGCTTTCATAAAGACCGTGCTGTATGCCTTGTGAGTAGGTTAAGAAACAGAGCTGCAGATTCGTTCCAGGTCGCCCTTCGGTGTCCCGGTCATTCTTCGCAGTTGTGTCCAGGGTATTATTTCTTGAAAAAATGCTTTACCTCTTTTTCTTTCCGAACTTAGAGGCATTTCATCAAGGCGGTGCTATCAAATTATCGCCGCTTTTGCAGCCGTTTTCGGCAGAAAAGCGGCGATAATTTTATCGCTTTATCAGTAAGGTCACGCTATCGCGTGAATCCTTGCCTTAGCGCCCTTTCCCTTAACGCCCAGCTTTGCATCTCTAACGAGATATAAAGTGGACGTTGTGTCCCAAAATAACTGGAGAAATGTCGCTAATCGACATATCTCCAATTATCAATGAGCACGCTAACAAGCCTAGCGATAAGAAAAGTAGCGCTCACGCGGTTATCGCTACTTTCCTTACGCCTGCTTTTAGGTTGACTTAGCCATTATATCCAATGGAAGGTGGATATGATGGCTAAGTCCACCCTGCCCTATCAACAAGCTATTGTCAAATGTTGTGTGATTATCGCTGGATTTCCTGCGATAATCGCACATTTGGCAGCTTGCGCCTGGAATTTTATCGCTGTTGAGATAAACTTTGCTGATAGCACGCTATCTCAGCGATAAAATTCAGCGTTAGCTGGCGATAATTATCCTAGCGCTAAGTGCACTTAGCGATAATTATCGCCGGTTGTTGATGATATGCCGGGCATATCATCAAGGCGGCGCTATCAAATTATCGGCAGTTGTTGATGATGTGCCCCTTAGCCTTTGTACTGCACCAGGTTCAACACATTCTCTTGAGAATTTCAAGACTAACCCTGGGCGTCGTGCTCCGCTTCGCCCACGGAGTGCACGTAGCGCTGCCTTCTTCGCCGTTTACGAAGTAGGCATAGCAGGCAGCGC
This sequence comes from Triturus cristatus, assembly GCF_964204655.1. Lineage (NCBI taxonomy): Eukaryota > Metazoa > Chordata > Amphibia > Caudata > Salamandridae > Triturus > Triturus cristatus. Next base: position 386,287,645 of record NC_140581.1, read on the forward strand.
TACGCACACACCGTAGCGAAGCAGAGCTGCCCACCACCCGCCTCCCGCCCGCCCTAATTTTAAAATAATTTAAAGAAGGTTAAAGGTAAATAAACCACCTTACCTTCAGCGCGGCGTTCCGGGGCTCCCTCTTCTTGCGGACGGTAACTTCTTCATGCAAATGCGCATGCGCGGACGCCCGCGCATGCGCATTTGCGTGAAGAAGTTACTGTCAGAAAGAAGAGGGAGCCCTGGGACGCCGCGCTGAAGGTAAGGAGGTTTATATTTACTTTTAACCTTCTTTACATTATTTTAAAATTAGGGCGGGCGGGAAGCGGGCGGCGCGTAGTGGGGCTACGCGTAGCGTGCAAGTGTGCGTAGATTTTGTCACACTACGCGCTGCTACACGTAGCCCCACTACACCCACTACGCCCACTATGCCCAGGCCTGCTCAAGACGTGTTGACGGCTGGAATTAATCTCGGATGGATATGTGGAGTTATTTTCGTGTTTTTTACATGGTGATATGGCGGTAAAATAGTTCTAACTGTCTGAACATAGGATTTCCACTGGAATTATTTAACGTTCTCACTATTTGATACTGAAGCGATCACTGCCGACCATTTATATACGTCGATCACGAGGCCTCTAATTTTCATATACAGTTCCAAAATTAATCATTCTGTGTTTGTATGTTATGGTATTATAAAACAAACATCTTTTCTATGTTCTCTATTTGTCTATAGACCTTTCTGAAAAGGCTTCACATAACTTGCTCATACCTAAAACTGCAAAACGACGTAGAGCTGAAAAAAGGTAGATTGTAAACGTATTATCACTTTTGAATGGTACCCGCTCATAAAAGGATATAAAAATCCTACAGAGAGGCAAATAAATATTCATCCAAGAAAAGAACTTTGATAGGTAAATACAACTTTGAAACCAATAAAGTCCTGCAAATGCCCAGAGACATCAGCGATTTACAAATAATAAATTGAGATTTACTCCTTTATTCAAAGGAAAAGTGGAAACTCCCCCAACCAGGATGCTTTTATACTGAACAATGTTTTCATAGAATGAATGAATGAATGTGAAATAAACCCGATGTAATTGTGGACTGCTGTTAACTAGTGCTTGAATGATGCATCATGGGGCGTAATCATTAAGCATTAATTAATGCGAATCAAGAGGGACACTTATTGTGGGCTTGCTCTGATTGCACACTGCGTTTACTCAGTTTCATGTTAAGATGTTAGGTTATAATATTGTGACACCACAAGCACTGGTCTTTTTCATTCATACAAGTAAGGATTTTTCTGTATGAATGGAAGAAAGGACACATTTACAATGGAAGAAGCCGCGTTTTGCAAACTCCCACATCTGCTGGGCTTGACAAAGGATGCGAGTGAGCGAAGCTGCGGGAGAGCATCTTTTCCATTCCCACCCTGAGAGTATTTGGAGTCTCAGAAACCTGCAGAAATCTGCACTGCGGAAGAGAGGTTAGATTGCACTTAAATGATGTTGAAAATAGAAACACTTCATAACAAGTACTACTGGACGGAAGTGACGTGGAAGTGACAAGTTCGCTAACCTTTTAATTAGACATTACCGTGAGCTCTATTCTTTGAAATTGCATTTAAAATAGACAATTTATTGTGGATCCGAACCAGGGCTGTTCCTTTATGATTTTTTCAAATATGGTAATTTTTAATGTTGTGAAGTAATTGTTTGTTCCATGTGGTAACTCTCTTTATGGCATTTGAATAATTATCTTTATTGCATACATGGACGTCTCCTCTTCTAATTTCAGTTGGTTCATCCCGCTCGCATTAGTACTATTTTCACTAGAACATCTTTTTAGGTTTACAACTAGGAAAGATGTAATGGTTCTATTAACACAATAAGTGGAGGAGGCAGGGAGTGATTGGTAAAACAGAAATCAAATATTCAGGGATACTGATGAAGGAAAGCTTTTTTGGGATTAATATGATAAATCCTTCTGAAGTGATTAACTTTAAACTGGTTTGTGAGAATTTGATGGCTATGGGCCATTTCATGTGATATTGATTTAGAACACATTTCAAAAAAATTATTCAAAATAATGTATAATGCTTCCAATGTTTAAAAATAAACTTAGTTTCTAATCAGTAAAACAACATTACAAAATTGTTGGCTTTTCTTATGGCAAATCTATACCTGTGTTAAAATTACTGTGCCCCGCACAGACAGGAAAACCTATATTTCAGCGCAGCTTTTAGTAATATCATACTTAAATTATATATTTTGTTGTGAATTAAATGTATTACTTTGCACTGATTACTTTCCAGAGCTCTTCTCCATGATGATTTTCAGGGCCAATTTCTTCATATTTACTTGCTAGGATGCTTTATGTGACAAGCTCCATGTTTTTGTCCCGCAAAAAGATATTTACTGTGGGTGAAGTCAACTACTCCAGAGTCACCTTTCGTGATGGGAGGCAGTTGGCTTGTACCAGTCACCCTGACCAAAGCAGTAATGCAAGTGCACTTCTGTTGTGGAATATCACACTTCTCTGGTGCCATCCTGTGTGCACCCAAGATTCCCAGAGGTTCTTAACATTGTGAACAGTACAGCCAAACTGTAAAAATCAATGCAAGGCAAACTTGAGGAAATCACCGAGTGGTACCTCTTCCGTGCCTTGAAGGATTTCTCATCCTTAATTAAAGCCCCTTCATGTGCTATAACTTTCCGTGGCAATCGGAAGGCACTGAGACGTTCTGATCAGCATCTATACATAAGCATTGATGTATTCTGACCTTTGAGGAGGGAAGTCATATCCAAACCATGCATCAAGCAGTGTCAGACGCCAAGTGACCAATCACTTCCCGCATTGACAGATGCAGACAGTGTTAACATTAGTCTTCAGCATTTATGAGGAACAATTGTATAACCTCAAGAGGGTATTAGGAGCAATGCAAAAGAGCGCCAGTAAACCCCTAAATATAATATTGTTTAATCATTCTTCATAAAATAATTTCAAATGTAAACCTGGCTTGAAAGTAAATCAAGCATTCACCTTTTGTGTTAAGAAAGTAGAGAAAATTAGTTGATTGACAGAATGATGTGTCTAGATCAGAATCAATGAAGTGACCTTTGATGCCTGTCTATCTGAAAGAGCATCTGAACTTTGAAAGAAACGACCCCTAACATCGAACCATGATAAAGTGTGAAAGTGCATGGTCAGCACTTCGAACTCGGTCTTTTGTGCTGCATACAGTCTGACTGCATAAGAACTTCTCAACGCAAAACAATGAAGTCTTACTTAGACTTCCAATTAAAGATGTTATTGAACTTAAGGTATGCAGCGATATACAAAAAGGTATGTGGATGTTATTGAAGCTGCTATATGCATTCACTCCATTTTCTCCATTGGAAAGTTTGCTTAAACTAATTTTATGGAATTAAAGAGTGAAATAGAACAATTCATAATTATTTGTCAAGTAACCAAAGATCTTTGTTGCTTAGGTGTGATTGATAAATTACATGTAAAAGAAAATTATAACTAACATTTAAAACCGATCACTAGTTTAACTTTGCCTGAGTGCTGATTTCTGCATGTTGCTTCCAGAATCCAAAGAGTTCCTTGGTATGAACATAGAACCCTGGTATAGATGTCACTGCTTTTTGTACGATGGTTCCAGAATCGATTGAGTTCTCAGGTATGAGTAGAGAACTCTATTATAGAAGTCACTGTGCCTAGAGGGCGCTAGAGAGTGAGCTGTCCAATTAGTTTCAAAGCATGTTTCAAGAGCATCATGGTAGGGGGAGTTTTTTTTTATTTTAAACACTGTGGGGGATATTCTCAAGAACGGGGGATAATTATCGCCAACCTAGGTTAGTGCAATTTTACATAACACCGTCTATCGCGGGAAACTAACGCCGTTTTACCAGCGTATTCTCATCACGCCGGCAACAGGTGATAGTTTCCCGATGAAGCATCAAATGTCTGCATTAAAATTACCGGGACGATGATAAAAAAGGAAACTCGAACGTGAAAAAAGTTGTGATGGGCCCAACAGCGATAAAAATATCAGTGATAAGCAGCGCCAAGCTTGCTATTCCCACATCAGGCGGGAAAAATCACCATGAAAGCTGCAACAAAAAACCCCACAAAACCCAAACTACTGAGAAGTACCATGGAGGAAGCCGGAGCAACTACAGAGGCCAACCAGAACCCCACACACCCCTCGGAGGACCAGCCAGGGACCTCTGGGAAGAAAAAGGGCAAGGAGAAGAAGAAGAAGAACCCGCTATTCAGCCCGCAGGAAAACAAGATCCTGATTACGGAGGTGATAGAACACCACCAGCAACTGTTCATCACCTCCACTGTGTCATTGGCAACTAAAAATGCAATATGGCAGTCCATCTTGGTCAAGGTGAATGCAGTCGGAGTGAAGTGCCAAGAAGCGCTGGAATGATGTGAAGCGTAAAACCAAGCTGAAACTCGCCAACAACTGGAAAGCAGCAATGCAGACTGGAGGTGGGAGTCCAGCGCCACAGCAGGAGCTGGATGAGATGGAGGAAATGGTGTCCACGGTCATCAGTGGGGAGACAGTGGCAGGAGTTGGGGGACCAGACACTGCTCAACATGACCTGACTCAACAGCAGCAGGGTGAGAAACGACCAGGGACTGGCGGAATGGGGGGGTGATGGGCACAATGGCACACATGCACAATTAAGTATAGCACAGTGCACACCCACAATGACTCTGGATTATGTCCCTGATCTCCTCGGCATACTGCAGTACACATAGAAACAGCAAGTAGGCCCCCGTCAACAATGTGCCCAGAGGGGGCCCTTCCCACACATCACTAATCTCACAACAAACCCACGCACATGTGCTGAACCCAGCAAAGCTGCGGGTCCATGAGCCACACTGACAATGCTAGTGACACTGCATGACGATTAGCATGGCTGCAGTCCAATTATCATGACATGGTGCATGCCACGACACTGAGGTGACTGAGTGTGGACCATATCCGTAAAGGAGCAGGTCACACTCTGACACATCCACGTGCACACACAACCCCTAACGTTATTCCCCTTACATCCATATTGCTCATGTTGTGGGACTTGAGTCACACGATGCATCTGTGCATCAGGGTAGTTCATATTTGACCACAAATGACACCCGAAATGTCATATTTGACCCCAAATGACACCCTGTTGTCTTTGTTTGAACACCAATGACAGCCTTCATGTCATGTTTTTGTACACATGTGATATGCTGATGAGTGGGATTACGTACTACATTTGACACCCTGAATTGGCATTTCGAATACAAGACACCCTAAACAGCCTCTCTCCACAGAGGTGACATACCCACCATCTATTTGCTTTTCGTGAGATTGTTAGCACTTAATGTTGCACTGACACTTGTCAGAGTGATGTGCTAATGCAGAGGACTGACATGCATACAGGGAATGTGTGTTGCAATGAATTTATTTGCACATACTGTTCATGTGGTCATTTTGTACTGTTCCATGATTGCTAAGGACAGTCACAATGTGATGTGCTGATGCGAAAAAATTGTTAATGATTGTATTCCTTTGGGCTATTCCTGCTGCAGCTGCAGTGGGGTGTGGTCCACCTACCTCATCTTCCTCATCATCGTCTGGTGCATCTGGCACTTGGATCCATGGGGCATTGGTGCGTACATATATGTTGTGGAATACACAACATGCAATGATAATCTTGCACACTATTTCTGGGCTGTACAGGAGTCGTCCACCTGTGATGTTCAGGCACCGGAAACGTGACTTTAACACGCCAAATGTGCACTCAACAATGCCCCTGGTGCATTTGTGGGCCACATTGTACTGCCTCTGGGCTGGGGTGTTCGGGGCTCCGAGGGGTGTAATCATCCACGGGCAGAGTGCATATCCTTGATGACCTGTGATAGGTAAGTGAGATTAGTGTAAATTGGTGGTTCTGCATGCTGTGTTGGCAGACTTACAAGTTTTGTGGCGTGTGATTTGGATTCATGTTTGCCATATATTGCTTCTGGCAAATGTGTGGGATCAATGTGTATTACGTAGCCTCACAGCTGCTCCTCCCTCCCCAAGCCTATTTACTTGTGTGCGCTGTGCAGTTGCATCACTTGCACTCCTACGGCACACCATTGTCATGCCTGTATGCGCATGTCCGCAAACCTGACAACAACACTGTAATGTTGGCCGTTAAAGATGGGCGGCCACGTGTGTGTAGGCCTATGGTACAGATAGGGCGGACACAGATGTAGGGTTCAGGCCTGGCTGAACTCGCGCTGCGATTGAGGCTAGGCCTTTGGCTTATGCTGTGGCAATGAAGATACACACACAACAGTTGGCATGTATGAGCCAAGACACCGAGCGGTCTTGCTCTCCTTTATTTATCCATTTGGGCGAGCCCGCCCTCTGGGCGCATGCTACATTGCAACTTTGTCGATTAAGGGCTGGGTGGTGCTGACACTACAACAGGGACACACGCCATAGTTACTTTTGTGGCCAGCCCGGAACTGAACCATGCCCAGAGCCCAGAACTGAACCATGCCCAGAGGCCCGGGCCCTTTCTTCACACTCCTCACATGCCTACATATGGTCCGCCACCGCGGCGCTGGGATGTCGTGTGCTTGGGAGTACGTCTCCAGACGTTCCACCCAGGCTTTCCAGTGGCCTGCCTGGGACGGGGGTGGCCCCGTGATTGTGAAGGGCTCCAGGGGCGTTACCGAGGACATGCTGTTGGCTGCTGGAGGCAGACTTGTGGGTTAGCCCCACGGGACGATGACTTGTGGTGCACAGAGGTAGTGGCACCTGAGGCACTGCGTCCGGCACAGGCCTACCGCCACGTGGCAATGACTTGTGGTGCACTGAGGTAGGCCCACTTGAAGAGCTGAGCGGGTGTGCAGCCTGCGATGATGCAGAAGGCCTGGAGGCTGGAGGGTGACTTGTGGTGCACAGAGGTAGTGGCACCTGAGGCACTGCGTCCAGCACGGGCCTACCGCCACGTGGCGATGACTTGTGGTTCACTGAGGTAGGCCCACCTGAAGAGCTGAGCGGGCGTGCAGCCTGCGATGATGCAGTAGGCCTGGGGGTCCGGACTGGAATGGATTTGTCTGAGCCCTGCTGGACCGCAGTGTAGGCCGGAGGGAGTAGTCAGCACACACAGAGCTCTATGGTGCAGTGCCGCAGGGTGTGCTGGGGGCCTGTTGCGTGGAAGCCAGTGATCGGCTGAGGAGGCTGCCAAGCTCGTGGTCCTCGGGCTCTAAGATTGCACCAGCATGTGGTGGGCCCCTTGGAGACATGCCAGTGGCGGCAAGTGAGCAGTAAGCCCTGGGTTCGCAGGGGCGGGCAATCACCGCTGGGCACCGGACAGGTCTGGGGACCAGCAGGCTGAGGTGCAGCAGGCGCACAGGATTGCGCAGGCACCACTGTTCATGGCGGCAGCCTCGTGGGAGGGTGAGGCACACAGGCCTGGCAGACACGCCCCTGCAGGTGATGACTAGATGTGAGCCGGGTGGTGTGTGACGTAGCCACCTCGTCGCCGGTGTAAAGTTTGCCATTGACGGTGGTCGGCCACGTGTGTGTAGGCCTATGGTCAGGATATGGTGGACACAGAGACACAAGCAGTAGTTATTTTGGTGGCCATCCCGGAAGTGAACCACGCCCAGAGCCCCGGGCTATTTATTCACACTCCTACGCTGGACTGGCGTATGCCGGCCCAGTCTACTATGCTCACGCTTACAGGGGGGCGACATAGCTACATGTCCAAGGTCTTCCACACTGCCTGAGGTAACATGGTTGCGTCCACTGTCCACAACACTACAAACACCAGCAGTATATGTCCACATGGACATGTCTGTGCTCTGCATACTGAAGACTGTCCAGCATATCACCGCCACACTTGGCATTGTGAACATTATTATTCATGGGTAACTTGCCTCCTTCGCACATCCTTGGTTCCCACCTCTCCCCACATTCTGCAATTGTGTGGCAGAGGGTCTATGCCTTTGTGGATGGCTTGTCTAGATGTCTGGCCCCTGTTACCACAGTTACTTGTGTTGTCATGTCTGGTAGGTGGGCAGGTTGGTTGGCATGTTGTATGTGATTTTGTTACATGTGCATTCCCACAGTTGTGAGTTGTATGATTGTGGAGTTGAGGTGTGTGGTGTGTTCCGTTGGTACTTACCAACGAGCAGTGCATTTCCATAGGTGCCATCCTAAAAGCGCTGCTTGATGATGGACTGTCGGAAGACGTAGGAATCATGCACACTGCCTGGGAAGTTGGCGACGTCATTGGTGAACAGTCCCAGGTGGTCCACTATTGCCTGTACATTGATGGATGCGTGTGCTTTCTGTTGCGGTAATTGTGTGAAGTGTCGGCAGGGGGCACAAGTAGGACATGTGTGTAGTCAATTGCCCCCAACACGTGTGGGGAGCCAGCTATGGCATAGAAGCCTTGCTTGGTCTCCAGCTGTTCCTGCGCAATGTGGGGGGAAGTGAAGGTGCTGGGGTATCAAGCTGATGATGGCATCCAACAAAGGTGTGGGGATCTTTAATAGGGCTGGCTGTGAGACTCCTCCGACTCTGGCAGTCATTGGTTGTAAGATACCAGAGGCCAACAAGTGCAGCACAGCCAGCAGCTTTGTCTGCGGAGGGATGTTGGTTGTCTGCTGTGTTGGCACGATCAGCCTGTGGGCAATGTGGGTCAGGATGCGGAGGATGGTTGTCCGTTTGAGCCTGTAGTGGGCAATGACATCCTCTGGTGTTACGTCTCTGAGGCTGGTGCATTTTCGGAAGGTCCACTGTCTTGTTCTGCACTGCCTCCGTGGTAGTCTGGGGGGTGGGTGGTCCGGTGGGTGGGGGTGGTCCTGGGGGTGGTGGCAGTGGGTGTTGTGGCCCTCTTGGGTCTCCGAGCTGCATGATTAGTAGCTCCATGGCATCTGTTGGTCTTCAGATGTGGCTCTGGGCTGGGCTACCGTTATACTGCAGGCTTTCGTCCTACTTAATACCAGAAGAAAGCAGGTCTTAAGTCTCTGCTGCTTAGTCGTTGAGAATATCACAAAGTGGTGTTATCGTGAGTTTTTGAACGGGAACATCTACTCTGCATAGGATTAGCGTTAGTTGTTGCTGTCAGCCTTGGTGAGGTTTTTAGCGGCTGCCATCGCAGGTAATCTGACGATGTCGGCTGTTAGGGCAGGTTCGTGAATAGGGTGATAAATCTATCGCTACTTTTGTGGCTGAAAAGTGCCGCTAAATCGGCAATGAGTCCTTGAGAATATGCCCCTGTGTTTCATAACAATCGATGTCACAATTCAAATCTGGGGCAGGTGCGTTGTAGTAAAGTTTGGTAAACTTAATGTCTGTTGACTATGTATTTTGCTAGCAATTATTATGTATCAAATGTGAGGACTCGAACAGCCTTGAATTATAGCCAAAAACATTTTTTAAATCTACAGACCAAGGGCAGAGATGCAGAAGTCAGAATCATCAACTTATTATCTTAGTTTGATCAATTGGTGATCTTTGACACAGAATTGAGAATTATTTGACATAATTGTGCTGTTTCTACAGGTTTAATTACAAAAAGGCATTGCAGACTTGTGACCCCATGTATTGGGCTGATTTTAGCCAGTCCTAGTTTTTTTTCAAACAACAGTAAATAAGCATTCTAGAACTTGGAGGCCAATACTTGTAATGAGAAGAGAGGAAATACAAATCCCAGCATGCTTAGCGTTGTTGGCTGGAAAACACAACTGGCTGATGGCCACTCTTGTGATGTGAGCTCAGTTGACAGCGGTGGACATGCTCGTGTAAGTGCTACTTGACCATCTTAAGGGAGTTCTGAATTACAACACTTAGCTCAAACTTGTAGGTCTGTATATATTACTGGACAATCAACATGACACAAATGAGGAGGCTAAGATCTAACAAAGATTAAAATCCACAGAGAGCAAATGTGGGATTTCGACTCGGTCTTGGCTGGCTCCTCTAGGCTTACAGTGCTAAGCATTTTCTCAATAAATTCAGAGAACACAAGCCGCACCATGTTTAAGTGCGTGTAATTCAATCAGAGTTGTCTTGCATTGTACTGTTGACAAATACCAGAATGCATGGAAAAGAAAGCAAGGTTTGAATTGTAAGTCTTCTATTACTGTAGTCTTAGGTTGAAATTAAAATCCCTTACCAAGTAGGCATGATTGAAAAACACACAGTCTATAGTATTTTGAAGAATCACCATGCACGTTCTTAATGTAATCAATCAATCAAACTGCATTTGTAGAGCGCAACACTATCACCCCAAGGGGCATCTTGGGCACTGGGTCTCCGTCGAAGAGCCATGTCTTGAGTCTCTTTATGAAGTCTTCCAGTGATTTGGCTGTATGGAGCTGGAGGGGAAGGTCGTTCCAGATTTTAGCAGCAATGTAGGAGAAGGAGTGGGTGCCACTGCGGCTGCAACGGATGTGGGGATTGTGTGCGAGGGCAAGTGAGGAGGAGAGCAGGTGTCTGACGGGTTGGTGGAAGTTCAGTAGATCGTTGAGGTAGGCAAGTCCTAGGGCGTGGATGGCTTTGTAGGCATGTGTGAGGATCCTGAACTGGCATCTTTTCTGATGAGGAGCCAGTGGAGGTTTAACAGGTGAGGGTGATCTGGGCTCATTTAGGGAGGTCCAAGTCTAAGCTAATCTATTGGCTCTTCTAAATGGAACAAAGAATATAACTCCCATAATGCAATGAAAATTGGAGGCTTATTAAAGCAGGCATAGAAGATTCTTTTTAAGTAATGTTGCTTGTAACACCATGCACTTCTGATTTCAAAATGAGGTCATTGAGACTTAAGTGGTGTTCAGTGTAATTAACTTCCCGCAGCATTTGGAAAGATGGACATGCAATTTCACGTTTCCCTCTGAAGGATTTGCACACAAGACCAATGATTACTAGAAAAACAATTTACTGAAGTTACCTTCATGACATCGGTATAATATAGGATTCTTGCATTTATCCATGACAATACCCATTCTCACGGAGGATGACCTGGTGCCCCTGTAATTTTGCACTAGTACTTCAATGAGTATCTGGATCATACGACCGATAGGAACTGTCATTGTTTTGGTCGTCAATACAAATGTAAGTTTTTTGCAGCTGCTTGGTGTTGTAAATATTGGTGCAAAATTGCCATAGAATCAGCACACACTGAGGCCTGATACACAAAATTCACAATCACAAATAGTAGTAGCAAATTGTGCACTGACATTTTATGAATGGAAAAGTGTTTTATGGGCAGACCTATGTACTAATAGGGTGTTTTACAAAAATCTGAATAGTAGTCTTTCACAATCTGACCTACCTCATCAATATTCATGAGGTATGTCACAAATTGCCACTCACCAGTATTGGATGCCATCACAGGGATGGTGGCCTGCTAAGGTCAGCAGACCACTTTGTCTGTGATTGCATTAAAAAAAGTTAACTTAAAAAAAAAGCATTAGGCTGTCTTTAAAGGACATGGGCTGCAACTAAAAAAGAAACATTTATTATTTTTAAAGTTTGCGTGAGAGTTGCCTGTGGTCCGCTGGGCTAATGCTTTCTCACCAACAAAGATTTCTTTTTGTCTTTACAATTTTAGAATGTGTTACTACACCAGCTCGGTTGGTAACTTTGCAATGTTTTGCAACAGGATTTTGTTTGTAAAACATTGATACATGTTAATATGGGGGTCTCCCGTTGGCACTGTTATACACCCTGTCCAAGTAGGGGCCCTTCCTAATAGTCAGGATAAGGGAGTTACACATCCAGATAACCCCTGCCCACCCACTTGGTAGTTTGGCACAAGCAGTCACACTTACCTCAGAGGCAATGAGTAAAGTATTTGTACATAACACACACAGTAACACAGTGAAAACTCTGCAAATGGAAACCGCACCAGTTTAGAAAAATAAAGTATCTTTATCTAAACCAAACAAGACCAAAAGACAAAAATCCAACATACACAATACAAAATATGACTTTTTAAAGGTTTAAGCAATTTTGTCCATAGGAAACAATGTATGGGGTGATTTTGCACAAAGTACCTTCAGATGTGTCAAAACTCCCAGGGCAAAACAGCCGCAGAGAAGGGAACATCAGAAAACACAGCTATGCATAGGTTCCTGAGTCCACGGGGAGGTGATGCGTCAGTTCTGCTGCATGCAGGAGAAGTGTTGAGTCTAATCTGGACTGTAGGCGGAAGCAATCGAAATCCAAGACTGTTCTGGTCTGTGGGTGATGCGTCAGAAAAACTGTTTCATAGGTGCGATGCGTCGAAATCTGCATGTGCTGGAGATCGATGTGGCGGTGGCAAAACAAGCAACAGTTTCTTCAGCCACAGTCCCACAATGCGTCAATTCTTTCAGCCGTACAGCAGGACCTGTGTCAAAGTCAGTGCGGGAGTCTCGACTTCTGAGAAACAGTGTGCTGAACTCAGTCTGTGGCTGTTTCTTCGGCCGCTGACAGGTGCTGCATCGATTTCTTCAGCCTCATGACGGCAGTGCATGGAAATTTCACCTGATAAACAGGGGGTGGAAGGGCGTTGCATCGATTTTGATGGTTTCTAGCAGCAGAACAACCTACGAGGGTCCAAAACAGGAATTGGCACCAAAAGGCAGGTCAGAACTCCCAGCAGTGGAGTTCAGGAATGCTGCAGATGAAGTCTTTGTGTCCCTGAGATTTCTTAACAGAAGGCAAGTTCTACTTCAAGCATTGGAGAACCTTCTCAAACAGAATATAGCAAAGTAAAAGTCCAGTCCTTTCCACTGCCCACAGACAGAAGCAGCAACTGCAGGCCAACCCAGCAAAGCAACACACAGCAAAGAGATGTTGATGAGGCGATCATTGCTCTAGAGGGCCTTCGTGATAGCGATCAACCAATAGGCCTAATTACTCTCATTCATGACTCACTTTTTGACAAAGTACGGACAGAAACCCTACAGCAACAAAGGTTCTATCAAACAAAAGAGACAAACAAGGTATAATAAAGAATGTAGCAGAGGTGGTAAATCTCTAGGGGTAGCTATTAGAACACATAACTTAGACTCTATTAGGGGAGCTAGGAATGCTTACAGAACTGCGCAGAGCAAAGCTAAAAGAGAATGGGATGAGCAAAGGTGGCACGAATTGAGGTTAGCATGCACAAGAAGTAATCTCCAAAACTTCTGGGCCCTTGTAAGGTTGGGCACCAGGGCACAACCTCCGCCACCGGAAAATTATGTAGACCCTGCTCACTGGGTAAAACATTTCTCTCAACAGTACTCGGATGATGATGCAGGGAGCTCTAAACCTCCATTGAGGATACCCAGTCAGATGAGAAGCCTGGTATTCAGAAGTCATTGTTTCCCTTAATGCAATCAAGGGGGGTAGAGCCCCGGGTATTGACAGTATTCCTGCAGATGTTTTCCTACATGATAGGGAAAGGTGGAGCAGGTACATAATACTGCTTGCAAATGGTCTGGCCCAAGGAGCCCCCATTTCTGATTCGTGGAAGGGGGCCGAGATCATTCCGGTATACAAGAAGAGGGACAGATCGCAGCCTTTGAATTACCGGCCCATTAGCCTCATCGACTCCATTCAGAAGGTGGTGGCAAGCCTTGTTCTGGGTAAGGTCCAGGAATGGGTTGATGACATTAGCATCTTAACTGCTCAGCGGGCTGGCTTTCGGGCCCACATTAGTACTGTAGACCAAGTTTTTAGATTTATTTTGATATACTGGCAGACAGTGGTGCTCGGGGAAGGCAGCATATACGCAGTTTTTGTTGATTTAAAATCAGCTTTTGATCTAGTATCTCGTGGCAAACTGTGGGAGGTGTTACAGGATCTAGGTATGCCGGCTAATTTGTAAACTTTCTTAGTGCGCCTTCACAAGAGCAATTTTGCACATCTACGTTGGGGTGCCCAGGGGGAAATCATGGACCATTTCCGGGTTGATAAGTTAGTGCGTCAAGGGTGCATTTTAGCACCCACATTGTTCTCCCTTTTTATTAATGAAGCTGCAAAATTTCTAGCCTCAACACCCACTAATGCCCCGTCCCTTGTTTGCTCCAAGGTCCCAATACTTATGTTTGCGGACAATACCCTTATCATTTCCAAGACCCCCAGTGGACTACAGCGTGCAGTGGCCCTGTTTGAAGAATTCTGCACACTTAGAGGGCTTAAGATTAATGCAGATAAAACAAAACTTATGATTTTTAACAAACATCGATCATTCAGGGGGAAATTTACTATGGAGGGTGTGGCACTAGAGGAAGTAGATGCATTTAGATATCTAGGTGTTACCATGGAGAAAAGGATGAAATGGAGAACCCATATCGAAAAAATGGCATTAAAACATTGACAGCTAACCGGTGCCTTAAGCAAAGAATTTAGGTTGTCCTTGACCAAATCAGTCAGCCCAGTAATACAGATATATAATGCCAAGGTAATTACCTCAGTTCTTTATGGCTCGGAACTATGGGGGTACGGAAATCTTATACAGCTGACTAGCGCTGAAAACAAGTTTTTCCGTGTGATTTCTAGCCTCCCTATGAGTACTCCCTCACTCCCATTGCTTAGTGACATGGGAAGGCATCCCCTAGCAGATATAGCAAGGCTTCACCCACTCTTATATTGGCGTTGAATCTGGGTCACACCTCAGCTAACTACCTTCACTAGCGGACTCAGGGATGTCATAGCTTAAGATAACCATAAGATAAGGTGGCTGAATGATATCAAGAGGGCACTGGCCTCAATGAGTTTGAATAACCTATGGGAGAATCCGAGCAATCTACTGTCTGTGACTAAAGCTGTACTAAAGAGCATATATTGGGACATGGTGAGACAAATTACCAGCAGGCTGAGTGACAGTACGACGCTGACTGGGGGGTTCCTGTGCGCTAAACCTCGTCCCCACCTTGAGCCATACTGGGATACTATCTCCAAACCCCTTGACCGGAAACTCTATTTCCAATTTAGAGTTCGCTCTTTGCCGCTAAAATCCTTTACTTCTAAGTGGTCAGATTCGGGAGATAACAAGTGTCCACATTGTGTTGAACAAATAGAAACCTATCCCCATGTTCTCTATGTATGTCCTGCCTATGCCATCCTGCAAAAGACCTGGCTAGTGCCTTTATGTAAAAACTTGGGCACTGGGCAAAGCAGCGAAGCACTAAGAATCCTGAGGACTGATCCCTCGCTTTGTTATGCTATTCCCCTAGCCAAATTTTTAAAGTGGGTTTGGTGCATTAGATTAAAAAGTGTATTAACATAGAATAACTATGCACTTTCGCTCCTGCTGCTGCATTATTTGGATCTTAAAGGGTATCATTAATTGAATCTCATTGTGTGAAATTTTCACTTGTTGTATATTATACTGTGCTAATAATATTTTAACTTTTTATCACATCCATCTATGAATGAGTTTCAATACATGCCTGATTTTATTGTTCGATATTTTTATTAGCTATCTATTAATTAATTCTGCGTTGTATAGTTTGTGTTGTGGTTTTTTAAAATTTTGTGTGTTGCTTTAAATATATCACATATTAGGCTACCACTGTATACAGAGTATGCTATGTGAATCAAGGAGGTATTAATGACGAGATCACTTCTCTGGATGTAATGTCTAATGGCTGGTTTATTTGTACACACTGATACAGTTTTTCTTGTAAGATTCACCCATTTGCTAAATTATGAATGCTTTGTTGTATTTGTTTTTATGACATCAATTTCGAAATAAAGCTTTCTGAAGTGAAGTGAACACACAGCAAAGGGGCAGTACTACTCCTGACAGCTCTTGAGTCCTCTTGATACAGAAGTGTTCTAAAAGTCTGGGGTATTAGGTCCAATACTTATTCCCCTTTTTGATCTTTGAAGTCTTTGTAGTTTGCAAGTTCATTCTTTGCCTGGCCTTGGCTCAGGACACACTACGGGTTGGGTGGCGACAGCATTGAGAGAGGACAGTCACAGCCATATTCAGGTGAAGGTTACAGCTCCTCCCACCACTCTAGCTCAGGAAGCACCCATCAGCCTGGTGATGGGTCATCAGGATATGCCGGGCACACCTCAACTCCCTTTGTGTGACTGTCTTGGGTGAATGCACAAACAGGCCTCTGTCAGTCTAAACCATACGTTGATTCCACAGGCAGGCAGAGGCACAGGATGGTTCAGCGAGAAAATGCCCACTTTCTAAAAGTGGCATTTCCAGACACACAATTTAAAAACCACCTTTACTAAAAGATGTGTTTTTAAATTCTGAGCTCAGAGATCCAAAACTCCAAATCTGTTGCCAGCATTTCTCTATCAGGACATGTAAAACACACCAGTACATGTCCTACCTTTCGCATACACTGCACCCTGCCCATGGGGGTACCCGAGGGGTGACTTGCAAGAGGCAAATGGAAAGGTTAGGGCCTTGCAAGTGTGTGCACTTGCCAGGTCGATATGGCAGTTTAAAGCTGCACTCAAAGACACTGCAATGCCAGGCTTGAGTCAAGTTTACAAGGCTACTCATGTGGGTGGCACAACCAGTGCTGCTGGCCCACTAGTAGCATTTGATTCACAGGCCCTGGGCACACCAAACACACTACTAGAGACTTACAAGAAAAATAAAACATGTCAATCATGGATAACCAATCAGAATTACAATTTACCCAGGGAGCACTTTCACTTTAGCACTGATCAGCAGTAGTAATGCACCCAGAGTTAATACAAGAAAAACCCTACACAAAGAGGGAAAGTGTGGGTAGGGAGGGTCCAAGGGATATGTTTAGAGACCAGCTACAGTATGAATCCCCAATCAACAAACATCATACCAAAAAATACTGTGGGTCTAAAAGTTCTGTGTGAATACCTGATATATTCAATAGAGTGAAACCATCTGGGGTATACCCAAAAAGGTTGAATTCCCATCACCCACAAAGGTGGTTATTCATCATCTGGGAACTCTGAACTGAACCATAACAACCAACCACTTAGGTAATTATGGCGGTTATATGGTAGTCCCAGTCGTGGGTGACCAAGGGTAGGGTGATGGTTTGCAGTGCCAAGAATATAAAAGGAAGAAGTGCTATTAAAAATGGCTATCAAAACACAAACAATTTTATTCTGGTGCTGTCTTGATGCCACTTTAAAAACAGTGCGTGGACAGTGTAACAAATAACTGTCAGGGTGGCGGTCAATACCTAAAACAGCAAAAACTAGTCCAAGACGCAGTCAAAAATACAGGAGGGAGAGGCAAAAAGAGAGGGGAAACCACACCAAAGATGCCAGGTCTAACAATACATGCCATAACAAATTATTATTTGGAAGGCATTACCTAAATGCACCTCTTTCAAATTAGGACTTGCGTTTGCTTTTCTAAACCAATTTTGCAATTTGGTAGTGTGTAACTGAATCGCAAAAAGGGTTCAATGCATTCAAAAAAGTCATTTTGTTTTACAAAACCCCTGTGATTTTGTAAATCGCGCATTTTTCCACCACAAAATCTCTTTGTAAACCTGGCACTTTGTACTTTATGAATATTGGAGCAGAATTGCACAAGTGCCTTATAAATAACCGCCAAAAGTGTTTTTCATACGTGTCATACTTTGTAAATTAATTGATCTAAAACTATGCTCTTTAAAATAAGGTACGTTTTCCTTTCCTTTTGGAGTTGGCCTTCCTATGTAGAATTGTAATGAACTATTATTAGATCCCTTAATTTACTGATGTGGTTCTCTAGTCTCTGGAAATGCTGTCATCTAATAAAGACTCTTTAAAACTCAATTAAAATGCAAATGTGCAACATACTGTGAGTGTATCTGTAATTGTTGCAAATGACCAAGCGTGTACAGCCAAGTTCAGCTGAGAATAAAAGTCTTTCAAATGTAGAGATAATTATGCTTGCAATTATGTATGATCGGATGTACCCAGACAACTATAACAACAGGATGCCACATTATGCATGGAGAGGGAGCCCCCAAATATTACAGAACATCACAATTTTCGTGATGTTTTATGAACCTGAAGAAGGGCGATATTGTTTATTTATGTTAAACATATGTTAGTATCTGTGTTTTATGGCAATAGTCTGTTTTATGCAACAGCCTTGTGAGCTCAGCAGGCATATGTGCTGGCTGTTAGTGCTCCTGGGGCACTTCTGCATCATAGAAGAGGCAGAAGTATGAACATCATTTTGAATAAGCCAGAGGCAGCAGCTGCTACACCTCGGTTTATGTTGTACACCCTTTCCATCCATGTTTTCGACATTCAGTGAGGATTAATAAAAATTCTTTTTTTGCACATTTAAATTGTTGAATTTTACATTCTGTTAAGTTTGTGTGGGTGAAGTTTGTCTTGATTGCTATGTGTTTTGAGCCAGGTGCGTGCAGCTTTGTAATTTGTTTGTTTATCTTTTTTTTAGTTCTGCATTCCTCCAAGGTGCTTGTTTTCTTTTGTCCTGTTTTGTTGTTTTAGTGGTATTAGGACATCAAAAACTTCCTGGATCCACTCAAAGTTTTTGACCGGAATTACTTATGTCTAGATCTCTGTTGGTTGTTAGTTGTGTTTCTAAGTATTTAAAATTTAATTTTTTTCCAAGGCTGATAGGTGGATACATGTAAGGTGGCATTAGGTATGTTAATTTGTGGTGTTTTGTGTTGGAAAGCTACCAGATGGTGATCTGACCATGTGATAGGAATAATCCTTTGAAACGTAACTAGTTCTGGATTTGCAAAAATGACATCTAGGATTCGTCAAGCAATGTTTGTGGGTTGGAGGACGATTTGAAATATGTTCAGTGTGTCTAGACCAGTGATGATAGGTTTTGGATGTAGCATATTGGATTTGTTAAACAATGTTTGGTCACCAAGAATGCATGGGTTGGAGTGTAGTGTCATAAGGTTTGAAACTGTGTCTAGAAATGTTTCTATGAATGTTGCATTGCTAGGTGGTGGTATGTAAAGAAGGAGGAAGTTACAGGAAGAAGTTGGTGTAAGGTTGATTCTGGTGATGAGGACCTCACAATCTTGTAAAGAAATGTTGTCAGATTTGGTGAGATGTATTGTTTCTTTGAAAAAAAAAACTAGTCCCCCTCCTCTTTTGCCTATGAGATTTGTGCGACAGTTTGATAACTTGGAAGAACAGCTCCGTGCAACACTGTCATCTCCCCACCATGATTCAGTTAGGAAGAGTAAGTCAGGTTGTGTGTCTGTGAGTTGGATGTAGATATGGTGCTTGTTTTTAAAGAGTGATTGAGCACTTATTAGTAGGTAGTCTAGAGATTGCATTTTGAGGGTAGTGTGACTTTGTTTTCTAGACGAGTGAGTAATATTCTTTGAACTTGTAGCAGGTGTGTTATTAGTGCTGGTATTAACTGTATGAGGATAGCAATAGTGCTGTTTGTCTATATCGTAATCCTCATCCAGCAGATTTAGAAGGCTTTTTGTTTGGTCTGAGTGTGTAGGTGGTGGAGATGGTAGTTGGGAGTGAGTTTATAAGCTATATTGTATTTGTAGAGTAGTCTTGTTTAATAGATAAGGAAATATGAAGTTGTGAAGAGTTGCATGTTGTCTATTTTTTTGCATCTGTTTAGGTTGGACAGTGTATAGGTTAGGGGTGGTTGTGAAGCATGTAGGTCATATTTTAAGGCCACTGTGCAATGGATGAGAGGCGGGTGAATGAGAGTTGTTGTGTTGGGGTATTTGTGGTAGGTATTGGTGAAGATAGAAAATGTGTGAGTAAAGATGGTTTAGGATCTGCATAATTTGTCTAGTTATGAGGGTGGGAGTGGGTGTTTGTTTTAATTTTGACACAGAATGTAATATGAAACTGTGTGATGTTGATGTGCAGGTGTGTGCGTTATGTTTTGTTTTTGAGGAGTAGTGAGATGAGATATTGATGAAGTGTTTTTTTGTCAAGGATTTGGATGTAAAGTATTGGTGAGTGGAATCTTAATGGTAAAGGGGGTGGCAATGTGATTTATAAAAGAGTGTGTGTGGTGTGTGAGAGAGGATGAAAAGGAGTTATGAGTATTTGTATTAGATTTGGTAGTAGTAAGAGGTAATATGTGTTGTGGAGTGGAGTGTAAGTATTGGTTGGTTGTGTGTTTTTGGTAAAAAAGAAGAGGAGGAGGATGTTGTTGGTGGATTATATGAGAGAGGAGGGTGGAGTATAATGTTGGTGGTGATGAAATGTGGTTTGCTAGAACAAAGCATGGTGTAGAGCTGGTGTTTTGTATGGACAAGGTGTGTGTGTTTGAAGGGATTAAGGTAATGTATAATGGTGTGTCATGTATGAAGAAGAACAGAGGGCAGTATAAGGCTGCACAAGTACTTTATTTTTCTACAAGAAAGACACTGTTGTCTTCGTTACAGGCTTTTCTCGCTTTGATCTGTTTACAAATTGTGGCTCCTCCTTCAGTCCAAAACAAGATACAGGGAACTTCCCTCAAACAAAGAAAATAGAACATTTTAGGACAAGTGTCCTATGAGGTTGGAGCCTAAGGGGATTAAGGAGTGAGGGGGGAACTAAACACCCGGTTCCATCATTAGTGTGGTGCTCTGCAAGTCCGGTTCGAGGTTCTCCCTCGCCCTAGGAACCAATCAGATTCCTAGCCCTATCAGCCAATCAGAAATCAAACCTTAAGCCCTAGTCCAATAGAAACCCTAGCTCGAGGAGCCAGTCAACACACAGATGCAACAACCAGTAAGAAACTTAAATGCGTGGCTTGTGGCCTTCATCAGAAACTGGTGTGCAGGGGGTCAAGGAGGTGCTCCTGAAGTCAGGCAGGGTACAGACAGGCTCAATCCACACTTTGTAGCTCCTGTCCAACCCTGCCGGTATGGCCCAAATATAAGGCCACTTAAAAACTTCTTATCGCGCACTCAAACAAATCACTTTTTCAAGCCAAAAATTAGTGCTAAATACATTTTCCAAACACAATTTAAATTGCAAAGCAAATTAAGTAGTCTCTTAAACACAATCTCGTTCGGCTTAGGGGTGTATTTTGCCTTTTTAGCTTGTAAAAAAGGGGTGGGGGAGTGCCTTCCAGAGGCCTTAGCGCAGTTTAGGGGAAACTAGTAGAGAAATTTAACCAGTCATGGGTAGAGGAAAACAGCAGTTTCAAAAGTACAAACTGCATAGAAACCGAGAGATACATTTAAACAATGATGTGGACAGTGCTTAATTTGAGCTAGTTGTTTCCGGTGCTCGGCACCCGCACTTAATGACCAGCACCGGTACTACTGACAGTCTGCCACATGGTGGCGCTGTTTGTCTAAGTTAAAGATGAGCACACAATAGTTATTTATTAATCATATAAACATTCAAAAGGACTAATACCTACTGCCCAAGCCATAACATTGGGAGTGTGGAATATTCTGCATCGTCATTCTTGTATGAGTGTGATGGTTAATAGATATGTTGGTGCTGTCACTGGCGGGCTGGCAGGGGTAATGGGTGGTACAAGCTGCAGTTGCCTCCAGAGGAGGACACTGGCACTTCTTTTTTACAAATTAAGCACTGCACGGGTAGAGGAAAAGAGCGGTTTTAAAAGTACAAGTTGCAAAGAAACTTAGAGATAAATTTAAACAGCTACGGGCAGAGAAAAAGGGCAATTTTGAAGTCTTAAACTATGCAGCACAAAGTCTGTGTTCTTACCTCCTACCTTTGTTGATTACCATGGGCTACAGACATTTTTCTGACTCCTGCTGTAATATATATTATATGGATGCTCATTATGCCAGCGCATGCATATGGACTTTCCATTATTTTAATTGGAAAGTGACTCCATGAAAATGAAGAGTCTCTGCCCATGTGTTTGCATCATATTAAGGATGCAGTTGCCAGCGAATGTGCTTTCGCCCATGAGGTAATGGGAAGTGATTGTGTGATCCCCAGGGTGCCTTATATGAAACACAGAGGGTTACACAGTGAGCCCCACGGATCCTATTCATGTCCTCAATACAAGGCTTCCATCACAAAATGCACTTCCTTTGTTGGACGTTGGCCGTTCCAAAGTCAGGTCATGGGCCTGACTGCAAAGACACAGGCAGCCTTATTATATAATGCTTGCACACCTCACATTCAGGAAGCAGGAAGGGACCATGAGAGGCTACTATCCATACACCTGCTGCATGTGTTCTAGCCCTAAAACAGGTTGCTAGGTTGGCAAACACCAATTGGCATAAGTTACTTTTAGGTAAGTCCATGATAACATTGCGCAAAATCTGTGTCATAAATGTCAAATACCCAATCTGAAACTCAATGTGGCCCTACATCACTAGTGTTGGATTTTATACACAAATCTGCAGTGTAGGCAAGTATCCCTGTGGTATAGACCACACTGCAATGTTAACCTGTCTGCTTAAAATTGCTGGACAGGTTTCAGCCTAACATTGTAATTCAATAAGTCAAATGTATGGCGAGCCTTGGCGCCCACTAGACCCAGTTGCATTACGCTTAGAAGTAAAACAGGCACTGTGGTTAACAGCCATGTTTCTTCTGTAGAAATGGCTGAAAACATGATTTATTTATTGTTAGGCTTCTCACAGCTTTCCTTTGACAATGGCGACACTATGTTTTAAAAGTAAATTTTGCAATCCTAGGCTATGAACAAAATAATGATCTCAATCTTCCAAACTATTACTTATTGATGAAGACCTACATTTTTGGTTGTACATTGGAAGGCCAATCTAATTAGGCAGGAACCTATTGCACTATGTTATATCATGTCATGTTATGTTGTGTGTGTTTTTATAGCATGCTAATCACCTGTGAGGGTATCCAGGAGCTCTCTAGCAGATGTTTGAGGCCAGCCCTGGGGGCATACTCGAAAAGCCAGGTCTTTAGCTTCTTGCTAAAGTCAAGAATCACGTTCCTGAAAATTTTGGAAGGGTAGGTGTGATCAGGTTGAATATATTGTTCTGTGAAGCAAAGTCTTTTGCTACTTCCTGGAGGACTGGAACAAGGTGCCAAAGCTACAAGAGAGAGTGCATCCCTGTAGGGCTGGATTTTTCTTGTTTGCGGCTACCAGGCTAGTATAATAACATTGGCTTCTCATCTCCCTCTTGTTTTTCACTTGTTTGACTGTTTTCGCTTTATTATTTCCCCCTCTAAAAAATCACCACTCCTGCTTCCTTTTGCCAATGTATTGTCATTTTAGTGTGATTTAAATCATTACATTTTTCTTCCGCTTTATTAAATTGGCTAAGGAATTTTATCTGATTTATTTCTTCATTCTTATGCTGTTTTGGTACTATTGGATAATTAACACATTGTTTCTCTGAGAAATGCCACAGCTATCAAGAGTTAGCCCAGACTTCCTCGAGAAGCATGTACCTACTTTGTAGGCATTATGGGGCACATCAGCAAGGCGGCGCTATGAAATTATCGCCGCTTTTGAGTCCGTTTTCGGGCGAAAAGCGGTGCTAATTTCATCGCCTTAGCAGCAAAGACACGCTATCGCGTGTTTTGCTGATTTAGCGCCCCTTACAACAACGCCCTGCTTTGCATCTCTAATAAGATGTAAAGTTGGCGTTCTGTGCCAAAATATTTGGAGAAATGTCGCTAACCGACATTTCTCCAATTATCAAGCTGCACGCAAACAAGCAGAGCGATAAGAAAAGTAGCGCTAATCACAGTTATCGCTACTTTCCTTATGCCTGCTTGTAATCTGACTTAGCCATGTAATCCAATGGGAGGTGGATTACATGGTGAGATCTCCCTGCCCTATCAGCAAGGTATCGCTGGTCGCAGTGCGATTATCGTTGGATTTCCAACGATAATCACACTGTTTTCCAGCTAACGCATGGATTCCTATCGCTTGGGAGATAAGCGTTGCTGATAGCACGCTATCTCCGCGATAGAATCCAGCGTTAGCCTGCGATAATTATCCTCGCGCTAAAAGCGCTGAGCGATAATTATCGCAGGCCCTTGCTGATATGCCCCTACATTGTTTAAGTTTGGGGGAGCTTATCCATAGCTCATATCAAGACTGTGTATCTCCTATACACCATACAGCTGTCAACTTTAATTGTTGTAAAATTCAGTCCAGGTATTGCTGGCAATGTGAGACCATGCATTGGATTCTTCCTCTGACAGTTATTCTTTCTCCAGAACACAATTTCAGGTCAGATTAGCCATAACCATAACCAGGTACAGTTTGCTGACTTGAGCATCCACAGACAATGTGTCTGGGGACTAAGAGGCAGGTGCACCACTGTCTTTATACCCTTTAAGCTTTACTTTACAGTACTCGAGAGGAACATGGGCAACTGAGCCTTTAAAGGATACATTGTTACTAACTCCTTCTCATAACGCTGTGTAGTAGAAAACAAAGAGAATAATTAACGCACATTAAAACATTGGAATGTTGAGCGCACCATTGAAGACAATGGAGTAGATTCTTGCTGATAATGGCTGGCATAAGCCCAGATCTCCAACATTCCAATATTTGTCTTCATGTTTCTCCCTTTATAATTTAGAACATTCTACCTTCAGTAGGCAGAATGTTCTAATAGACTTATAACCCTTCTGCCTCAAACTATACCGGTTATTAAAGTCAGATAAGTGACATCTCCCTTACGCTCTTTCACCTCGTAGAGCACAGACCATAAGTTTTTTAGGGCCTTGGGCTCCACAGACTCAGTCACCCACACTCTTTGGCCAGGTAGAAACTTGACCAGTGTGACCAGTGTGACCTTCTGGTCATACCACTGTTTTATAACCTCCTGGCTGGCTTCCAGTTTGTCCATTGCCTTCTACCAAAAACACTGCCTCTGGGTGCGAAGGGCCAGCATGTAGCTAACCACATCCTGAGGGGCTTTCTTGGGGACATGCTCCAGGATAAGAGGCCTGTATGGCACTGAACAAACAAGTGATAATCTCACCGCTGAACTGTTGGAAATTGGGTTACTGGTTGTAGGGGGTGAAACCCAACTCAAGCAGCAACCACAATATCCATCAGGGTGAAACACAAGCAAATCCAAATTAAGCCTTTGCTTGACCCTCTGGTAGCTTGGCACAAAGCAGTCAGGCTTAACTTTGAGGCAATGTGTAAAGAATGTATGCAGTACTTCAAAAAGGATAAACTGAAAACACAACACAAGAAAAACCCCACACCAATTTAGAAAAATTGTGTAAAATGTAGTAAATAATTTAAGACCAATATGACAAAAATACAATCAGGTGAAGCGGAGATACAAAATTTCAAAGTTTAAAGAGAAAATAGTGCTAGAAGCACAAACCGCCAACTGTGGATATCTGGTTGTGCCAGACCCGGACAAAGTTCAGGCTGACCACGATGGAGCACTGGCCGAACACTTCTGAGGAGCTGTGAGGCTTCAATGTGTAGTCCTGCATCATCATTGAGGCGGTCGTCAATGAGGGGCTTGTGCTGTGAAGGCATGTGCTGAGAATGCGTCGAGCAGTAGCAGTTCCGAGGTGACTGTGAGCTGCGTAAGAGTTCCAGCAAAGGGGATGTGTCACATTGTGGTGGTTCTGATGAGGCTGTGATGAGATGCATCATGCTGCATCGTTTTTACTTTACAGGACCACAGCTGGGCTGGCAGAACACCTTCAGGCTCATTTTCAAGGGTCCAGGACTGAATTGGCACAACTTGGGGGATAGAACTCACAGCAGCCAGAGTCTAGGTGCTGGTTTCAAGGAAGTGGGAGCCTTTTCTGTACTGGAGGCTCTGATCAGGAGGTGAGCCAACTAGCCGCTGGAGTCACTCTGGTGGTGCTGGGGCTAAGATGCAGGTCCAGGGTTTCACTCAGGCAGCAGGGCAGTAGAGTAGTAGTCCTTCCTACAGAGCAGCACAGCAGTCCTTCATCCTTCTCACAGAGCAACCCAGCAGTCTTTTCTGAGTCTTCCACTGGTCTGGAGGTGTCCTGAAGAGGTGGGACTGAGGATTCAATATTTATAACTGGTGCCCACTTTGAAGTAGGAGAAGGTTCTGGAGGACCAAGAGGTCCTTCTAGTTTCCTGCCTCCCTGCCCTGGCACCAGCTTGTCTGGGGTCACAATAGACTAGAGTCTAAGCCTGGGCAAAGCACTACGCTACGCTCGCGTAGTTTGCGAAGTTCGCGCTACTTCGCACTACGCGAACTGCACGTAGCACAGTGCGAACACGCGTAGCGTAGTGTTGCCTAGTGCTGCGGTCATTTTTTGCTTGCTCGCGGTCCTCAACGTCAAGTTGGCGACCGCGAGCAAGCAAAATGACATCCCGGCGAGACTTTTTCCTTGTTCGCGATCAGCAACATCAAGTTGGCGATCGCGAGCATGGAAAATAAACCTCCCGGCGAGATTCCCAACGCGAGGAGGTCAGGTTTCTCATTGCGAGTGGTCGCGTATGCTCGCGACCGCTCGCGATGAGAAACTACCAGTTCGCGTTGAGAAAGCTGCCGCTCGAGTAAAAATCTACTCGAGCAGCAGAAAACTACAGCTCGCACTGTGCAAAATGCCATTTTCAATGATTGCACAGTGCCGGTTGCTTGTCCGCACAGTGCAATCATTGAAAACGACATCTGGCACAGTGTGAACAAGGTACTACGCAGTTCGCGAAGTGCTACGCGTAGCTCGCGTAGTGCGAACTGCACTTTGCGTAGCTTCGCGAAGTGCTACTTCACGAACTACGCCCAGGGTTACTAGAGTCAAACTCTATGTGGATGTGTGTGCTCAGGCAGAGCCTTCATGATGTGCAAGTGCAAGCCAGAGATGCCCTATCCTGCCGACAACTATGCTCTTTTGTCTCACTCTCTGCGAGCAATGCACAAAGACTAACTGCCAGCTATACCTAATCATGTGACCCATGAAACAGGCTGCAAACACCAAATAGTTAGGACAATAAAACACCAACATTCTTAAAAGCACAAAACACCAAAACGATGCCAATCCTGACTGTCCTTTTACACATACTTTGTTTCTTTCATGAGAACTCTATTCAATAGCAGTGATCACCATATGCTTTTTTCAATCATTAATCATGTCACTTTTTGAAATTCATCATACACAGAAGCACAATATGAACATATCATAAAATAACAATACATTAAACAAACCCAACAGACATATTCAACCAAGACATTAGACATAAATACCAATTTACAAACATTGGAAAAACAAATGATAAAGTTCTGAATTATGAATACCCAAGCAGGAGGTATTAATTACTTTCACACACAACTACAATTAATTTATACACTGTTTGTTGTTGGGCACTGCAACCTAACAATGATGATATA
Source organism: Triturus cristatus (assembly GCF_964204655.1). Taxonomy (NCBI): domain Eukaryota; kingdom Metazoa; phylum Chordata; class Amphibia; order Caudata; family Salamandridae; genus Triturus; species Triturus cristatus. Next base: position 386,314,867 of record NC_140581.1, read on the forward strand.
AATACCAATTTACAAAGATTGGAAAAACAAATGATAAAGTTCTAAATTATGAATACCCAAGCAGGAGGTATTCATTACTTTCACACACAACTACATTCATTTATACACTGCTTGTTAATGGGCACTGCAACCTAACAATGCTGCTCTACTAAAACCAGGAGTATTATGATCTCAGGTCTCAAAACTGATACCCACTATAGGAAAAAACAAAATATGTGTAGCAGGTAGGCACCAAAATGAGATATATTTGTAGAGAAGGCGTTATTGTAGATCGGGTGCTGCGCAGCAGCTGGCGGAGACAGCATCAAATCAGCAACTGCACACTTCTCATTTGAACTGACATTCTATATTCTAAGGCAGAATGCCCTCAGCCAGAACATCATGGCGTGAGCATTCTGACAGGTAAAGTATGAAGAGGAGACCACTATGAGGAGACCACAACAATATGTCACTATATCTCAACCAATTTAAGGGGTGTAGAATTTTTTTTTTGTAACTACACTTTCGGCTGACAATAAAATTGCCTAATTTTTAAAATTATTTTTAGACTTTTATATAGCGCAAACTAGACCCGAGAAATTGGGTATCAGAGCGCTTTACATGAGCATCAGATTCGTTACAGATCTATACTAGGGGTGGGCAAAGAATTCTGCTCCACCGGCAGAATTCATGGAGTTCCGAAAAACTCATTTTTTTCTCTCGAGTGGCTCACCAACATTAAGTTGACACGCGCTTGTGAGAAAAAAATCGCATGCTAGACCTCTTCCCCACGAGATTTCTCAACGCGGGCGGTTGGGGCAGGTCGCGACCGCTCGCTTTGAAGAAGCTGTCACTCAAGTAGAATGTCTACTTGAGCAGCTGAAAGAAGCAGTGGCCTCTCACGTGATATGTATTGCCGTTCGCACTGATTTTACGGCCCAGGACAAACTCCCAGCTCTAAAAATCAATGCGAACAGCGTGACTTAACAGACTCCGTCGCTGGCGGAACTCCGCACAGTGCGGTGTAGTTTCTACGGCACTTCACAGCGTTGCATGGAGTAAAACTCTGTAAACTCTGCCCAGGCCTAATCAATACTTGCCATTTATATCCAAGTACTGGAAATTCAAACTGTCCTTGCTCTTCAGATGAATGTACCTAAAACATAGCAAAAATGGCCTTCATTACCATTCAGCTATAGACCCTCAACCCACCTAATGCTAGCTCAATAGATACTCACACAAGTCAACAGGAGTGACTCCTTTATGCATGATCCCTGCCGAACCGATATGTCCTACTTGCTTCCGTGCTCATGTAAAACGAAAAACAGCTAATGAAAGCAGGGTGCAACTTAGCTCAAGGCGCGCAAGTAAACATTCAGCACAATACCACACACTTGATCAGAGAACTAAAATGCGGTAAGAATGGCATTTTCAGAAATGTGATTGTGAGAGGGATGGGCGGACAAAGAATCTCGGAGGCCTTATAGGTGGATCAATTTTGGCATATTTTTATTGTGGTGGGCATAAACAAGTAAATCAGGAAAGGAAGGGTCTTCTTTTCTTCTTCGTAGATATATTTCCTGTGATCTTTTTCTGGTAAGGGCAGAGTTTCCACTGAGAGGATGTCCCCAGGAGTCTTAAAAAAAGAAGAAGAAGGTAGCGGTAAGTATTATTGTCCGAGGATCAGGATTCCAGGATAGGGCCCTTCACCATCCCTGGGGGTGTGTGGATACCATGTGATAAAAGGGTGCATTGTATTAACAAAAACAAAAAAAGAAGAGAAAACCAAATAAGCAAGATCATGAGGATTCTAGTCCTCTGATAGTTGACCACCAGTCCCTTATCTTCAGGGTACTGATTATTATCTTAAACCAAGTAATCTCTTTTCATATGGAGGGCGCATGCAGAGTAGTGCCGGGAGAAATCTCCTTCCTTAATGACTTCCGAACATGTCAGGTTAATATACAACAAAAATTCTCAGGGATGTGCTCAAGCAGGCTATGTAGGTGCCAAGGGAGTTGCGTAAGGGCAGACAACAGTTATGAGCATTTTACGCTACCCTCTGTGCTTTCCTCTTTTCAACCCCCTCCCTCAACCCCTCACTCATCTCCCCTCCCCGAATCTCATACCACAGAGGCCGCAACTCTCCTGAGTTGCGGCAGAGGGAGCGCGTCCTCCAGGGGTGTCCACCAGACCTCGTACCAGGTCTCGAGGCCTTCGTCTGCTTCTTCATCATGGTGCACAGCGTTGGCTGGGTTCTCCTTCTCTTCAGCTAAAATGCCTTATATCCGTCTTGTGGTACGGTCCTTCTGTTCAGCTAACGCGGTGCCCTCCTCCCTCAATGTAACCGGGCTCCTTCTCTCCTCAGGGATCTCAGCATCTTCCAGGTTTCGCAGGACCTCCTCACATGGTGGTGGCTCTGCCTCTCTATGCTCCCGTTGGCCTTGGTTACCAAGAGGCTGGGCTTCTCCCTGCACATGAGAGGCATCTGAGAAGATTAACCTGGATGACAAACAGCTGCCTACAACTAAACACCAACAAAACGGAGTACTCATCATGGGCCCAAATCCAGATGTCTGGAACGACACCTGGTGGCCCCACGCCCTCAGAAGCCCGCCCGCCCCCATGGACCACGCACGCAACCTGGGAATCATCCTGGCCTCAGAGCTCAAAATGGACCACCAGATCAACTCCGTCTCGTCCTTCTGCTTCCACACCCTTCGCCTCCTACGTAAGACCTTCAAATGTATCCCCCTCGAACACAGAAAGACCGTCACTCACACCCTAGTCACCAGCAGGCTCGACTACGGCAATGCACTCTATGCCAGAATAAACAAAAACCTCACCCTCAAGCTACAGAACATCCAAAATACCGCCACCAGACTGGTCTTCAACCTGCCAAGACACTGCCACATCTCCCATCACCGGCGCACACTCCACTGGCTCCCCATCGAAGCTAGAGTCACCTTCAAGATGCTAACCCACGCTCACAAGGCCCTCCATGACACCGGACCAGCATACCTGAATAGCCGACTCAAATTCCACGCACCCCAAAGGACCCTACGATCAGCCCAGCTCTCCTACACCGTGGTCCCCCACGCCAGAAAGACCAGATCGGGAGGCCGCTCCTTCTCCTTTTGTGCAGCCAGAGCCTGGAACGACCTTCCGCTCCACCTCTAACAGATAACATCGCTCCCCATCTTCGAAAGAAACCTCAAAACCTGGCTCTTCGACAGACCCCCTCGTTGACTGAGTGGAACCTGCGAACCCCCCACCCCACAACCCCCAGCGCCTTGAGACCCTTATGGGTGAGTAGTCGCGTTTAACAAACACCTGATTTGATTTTGATTTGAACCCTTGCTTCGCTGGCCACTCTGGGACATTGGTCCCCACTGCCGGTGAGATATGCGGCAAGGGGAATAAATGAGAAGCCAATGCCGGGTCTCCCTCCTCACAGTGACCTAAAATCTGACTTTACAAAGAAGGAGTGTTTTAAATTAGAATTCTTTAGACACCAAACTCGACCTTCCTAACTGCTTCCAATTAAAACTTAGCACTTTTAAAATCTAATAAGTTTATTCAAAGTTACCCTATGGGAGAGATAGGCTTTGCAGTATTGAAAAACAAATGTAAGAGTTTTTAACTATTAGGACATGTAAAACCTAAAGGTTCACATCCAACTTTTTAAATATACTGCTAAATGCTCCTCAGCCCGGCCTGCCTTGAAGACCTTGCACTGGCTCCCTATCAGAGAACGCATTAAATTTAAATCTCTCTGCATAGTGTTCAAAGCCTTACAAGGATCGGGTCCTCCCATTCTAAGAGATTTGGTTCTCCCCTATAAACCTATGCGAGCCCTTCGCTCTGAAGTTGGGAATCTAGTAATGATACCCAGAGCTAAAAAGGCGAGATCAGGTGGACGCCGGTTCTCCATTAATGCAGGCCAACTATGGAATGCTTTGCCGATGGACCTGCGTAAAGAACCCAACTTGGCAAAATTCCGCAAAGCTTTGAAGACTCACCTCTTTCCTCTGTAGGTCTCCCCTTGTGTCTTGGGGTAGTGGCTCAGTACATTGTTAGCGCTGGGACGCTCTAGGGCAGCCATGCGCTTTAGAAATCTCTTTTCATTTCATTTCATTTCATTCATTTCATTTCATTTCATTTCATTTCTCCCTGCCCTGTTACTGTTTAGGGCCTGCCCTAGGGGTACATATATGTATTAAAAAGAAAGGTTTGGGCCTGGCAAAAGGTTTATTTTGCCAGGTTGAACTAGCAGTTTAAAACTCCATACATGCTACAATGGCAGTCATGAGACAGGTTTAAAGGGCTATCTAGGTGCTACAGGCCCACTAGCAACATTTAATTTACAGGCCCTGGGTACATGTGCACCACTTTACTAGGGACTTACAAGTACATTAAATAAGTCAATTGGGTGTAGCCTAATTTTACCATGTTTAAAGGAGAGAGCACAAACACTGTAGCACTGGTTTGCAAAGGTAAAGTGTGCAGAGTCCTGCAGCCAACAAACAGAATGTATATAAAAACAAGAGGCTGGAATGTAAAACATTGTGGGAGAACCATGCCAAGGATGTCAGGTCCAACACCCAGCAAAGGTCTAAGAGAAATTAACCAACCAATGCATCTCTAGCCACTTCAGAAACCATCAGCTCCTTGAAGCCACGCAGTCTGGCTTCAGGCCCATCCACAGTACAAAAACAGCACTCATCCCACCATAGATGACATTGGCATGGTCCTTAATAGGGCGACACAGAAGCCCTCATTCTTCTGGACCTCTCTGCAGCATTTGACATGATCTCACACCTGATCTTCAATAGACTCCTGCACGAGATTGGCATCCAAGGACCCACTTTCCGCTGGATTTATTTCTTCTGTCATCCGCACACAGATCAACATCTACTCCTAGACTGACAACACACAACTCAAGAGCCCCAATACAAAAAATAAGTTCACTGCATTCATCACAACTTTAAATAGTTGGAAAGGCATATAACCTAACTTCCCTGCCCAATTGTTTACTATTCAGGCAGTTGGCCAAATTGTAAAGTATTTGTATTTTATGAGTGCTACCGTGACAAAGACACCTGGCTACCAACAGGTAACACTTATTTGTACCTTACAACATATGGTCATAAAATTAACTATAACTATACATTTGCTGGATCTCACAAAATCATGAGTCCAGGGTAGTTACCCCTTAGAACTTTTTTTTTGGTGTGGGTTGGTCCTTCATATTGGTTCAAATGGACACCAACGAGTCTTTACAGAAGCCAAGTCCAGTCACACGTAGTTCATGTCCAGTTCGTTTATTGTAAGACAAATGGTACACTGTTCTTGTACATATATATTCAATAAGGCCGGCAGTCGACACATAATTCTTTCCTTAGAGGACTTTCTCAACGCTTTGCATGGTAAATTGAAAGGTTAAGTGCTATAATGCAAAAACGTCCATAGTGTGGCAGGAGTTCCAAAACCGACTTAGTTGAACCTGGTATGGCACAAAACTGTCCTGCCAATTTGGGCAAAGGGTAGTCTGTCAAGCCTAATTCGTATATTTCAACCTTCCATCAAAATTAGTATCATTGATAGTATCCCTGTGTAAAGCAACAAAATCTTATACAAAACTAGAGGCAGTTGGTGATGCAGTTTAACAAAAAGAGCTCAATCATATCTAGCTATTATGCAGAGCTAGAAGTTGTCCTATATTGGTGCTGGGTGGTTTCCTGATACGCCTATAAATGTCAGAAAAGCAGCAGTGTTCAAACAGAGGTTCATAAAGTGGCCATAATAAGCTGTAGCACTAGTCTGTAGTTCTGCATCATGTCCTAATGAACACTGTAGTGCATGAATACAGCCACCAACTGTCTGAAGCTCAACACCGACAAGACAGAAGTAGTGATCTTCAGCAAGAACACCTCACAATGGGACTCCTGTTTGCGGCTGGCTAACTCAGACCCACATCATCCCCTTTGGTTTTGCTTTGTTCGCCCTAAGTTGGCAGGGTATGCCCAGACGTGGGTCCCTTGCTCACTTTGCCTCTGGATTCAAGATAGCCTGGCTGATGAGGGTTATGAAACCAAAACCGGTCCCAAGATGCTTGTTTCCGGTCCAGGGAAGACATGGCTTGGCAGTTCGGGCTGGACTGTTCCCCTGAGGCACATGGTCAGACTGATTTGCATATGGCCATGTGTGAACTGGGGTGGCGGAGTGAGCTAAAGAATGATGATGTATTAACCCCTTCAGTGCCCATGACGAGCTGGACTCGTCATGGGCTGCGGTGGCGCTGTGCCCATGACGAGTCCAGCTCGTCATGAACTCCGCCCGCTAATGGAAGGCGCGGCATTGGGCGGGGAAAGGGGCGGGCATGCAAGGGGTTAAACCCAGATCAGTTGACTGGGGGTGAGTGCTTGCAATGTTCAACACACCGTCCATCATCCCCTTTGGTTTTCCTTAACTCAGACCCACATCCAGAACCCACGCCAGGAAGCTTATAAAGCAAACTGGAAGTGATCGCACAAGTCAACAGCATCACTACATCCTACTTCCACACCCTGAAGATGCTAAGGATGATCAAATGGCTCCCAGCAACACTAGAAAATGTCACTCATGCCCTAGTAACCAGCAAGCTGAACTATGGGAACACCCTCTACATTGGGATCACCAAGCAACTCACTAGAAGACTACAACCATCCAAAGATCCAAAGATTATCAGCCAGACTCACCCTCAATCGGCCTCACAGAACTCACAGTACACTACACCTCATGAAGCTCGAATGGCTCTTGATAAACAAACGTGCTCAATTTAAACTCATCACACACACATTTAAGGCACTACACAACTCAGGCACCTTCTACCTGAAAAAATGCATTTCCTTCCATCAACCACCCAGACACCGCCGCTCTGCAAGACGCCTACTTACACACATCCCACACATACACAGAACAAGATTTTGAGCATAGGCACTCTCTTCCATCACTCCCAAAACTGGAACAGCCATCAGAGCCTCCTCTTTTCTTCTTGAATTTCACAAGAATCTGAAGACATGGTTTTTCAATTAATCAAACTACCATAGGCAGGGGTGGGCACACACACCTGTATAACGCCAGGATACCCTCCTGAGTGATGATGCACTTTACATAATCACATAGTCATAAAACTTACATAAAAATATAAAATGCAGCATATCCTGTGGAGACTTTCCGTCGCAGCCACAGGGTGCTGCCATTTTTAAAAAAATATCTATTTTTGGTCGGATCAGCAGGTGATGAAAGAGATTTAGCCTAAACCTCGTTAGCAAAAAACTTTCATGGGTAGTCAGTGAGCCAGACAGGTACGGTTCAATTGTTTCACAAGTTTTCAGCATGGCAAATTTCCTCACGCTTTGTTTCTGGAGCTCCACGCATTCCCTCCGGGACCTCCTATCCATAAGGAAGGCCCGTTTAATGAGCTCCAGATCCCCTTGTACAATTTTGTTCGGGTGTTCAAGCAGTTCTAGTCGACCTAACCTAGAAAAGTTCGATTTCAAATATTTGATCCAAGGAGTACACAGTATCTTGTCCCGGCCCAAAAAATCTCTTAAGATCAGGTGCGTTAATGGTATATCCTGGTTTAGCCATAATTTAAGCCAACAGGTATGGGGACATAAGGAGAACAGGTCATTTAATGCACAACAAAATTAGATGTGCCTGTGGGGACACATAAGAGACGCTTCAAAAAAGAATTGTCAGCAATCTGCAGCTGCTCACCAGCAACATATCCCCAAATTTCGCTGCCATAAATTACAGTTGCCACTGACTTTGCGTTATACAGTTTAAGCATGGCACAAATGGTTTTTTTCCCGATTTTGGCAGCAAAGTTAAATATCGAGGCATTAACTCTTGCAAATTCTTCTTTCTTTTTTAAAAGTTGCGGGGCCCAGTTAAGTTTAGAGTCGAAGAGAACCCCAAGATAGGAGAATGTTTTCGTTAGCGGAATTATTGCTTCATTAATTTTAAATGTAAAAGTCCTCCTTAATTGCTGCCCTACTTGCATGACAAAAGATTTAGAGTTGTTGACCGTCAAATCTCTATCTGTCATAAATGAGTTAAAAGCATCTAGAAGGGATTGCAGGCCCTTTTCCGTTCTTGAAATTAGAACCGCATCATCTGCGTACAATAAAATGGGAATTCCCCGCCTGCCTACTCTAGGATAGTCGGCCTAGACATTCTGTAACACGCTATCTAGCTCATTAATGTAAAAATTAAAAAGAAAGGGGGCCAAGATACATCCCTGACGTACACCTTTACTAATATTAAAGTTATTTGATACACACAATTCTTGGGAATATCTCACGTTAGCTCTGGTATTGTTGTGTTAGTCAGCCAAAAAATCGACCACACCACTTTCCACCCCCTTCTCCCTCATGGACTGCCACAGCTTTCCCCTGTTAACACAGTCGAACGCTGAGGACAGATCCATGAATGCGAGGTGGATGGTGCCCTTCTGCGCAACAGTGTACTTGCTTAAAATTAAGAAGAGATTAAGACACTGGGTGATTGTAGAACGACCTCTACAGAATCCATACTGTGAATTGGACATAATATTATTCTCCTCTGCCCAATCAGAAAGTCGCTGCAATAAGATTCTGCCTACAATTTTGACCGTAGAGTCTATTAAAGAAATAGGTCGATAACAGTGTGGGCTGCCTTTGTCGCCTTTCTTAAAAACCGGGACAATTGTAGAGACACCCCATGATAGTGGACACCCAGTTTTCACAGCAGCATTAAAAACAGATTCAAGTATTGGAGCCCAAAAGTTAGGCTCAGACTTATACAGGTCCGGAGGGATCCCATCTGGACCTGGTGCCTTACCGGCTGTTAGCCCCACAATTCCATTAATAACTTCACCACGATTGAAGGTAATTATTTCACCCCCAACAGAGGTGACCGGACTGGGAGGTTCAACTACCGAGCTACAATAGAGATTCCCATGGTGTGCCTCCCAGGCCTCCTTAGAAATGTGACATTCCAGGCCATCACCCGGCTCCTAAGCCAAGGAAGGCTTCCTCATTACTGCCCAAAATCTAGAGCTACATTGCAAAGTAAAAGGATCAAGTAACTCGCTCCATGCCTCTTCCCTAAGAAAGTCCTTATGACGAGCAATAGCAGTTTTATATATCTTTCGACAAACTTGGACTTCTGCCTTTATCCTAGGTTTAGCTGCCAGCGCTATTTTTAAATTTCTAGCGGCTTTAGAACAGTCATGGTTAAACCATTTGGGTCCCTTAGTCTCCAGCCTCTTTGCTGGTGCTGACAACAGCTTTGAGACCTTATCCGCTAAGCTTTGAAAGGCATTGAGGACGTTATGTGGCTGAGCACCATCTTGTATACAAGCCAAGATGTCATCTGCACCTGCAGCTTTAATCTCATTGGACAATAAGACTGGGGTGATTTGAGACCATTTTAGGCGACGTCTTCCATCTGTCAGACTCACCCTACCTGTTGCGGTACACACTATCAATGCTTGTGTATTGGAATACATTGGAATACATTGGATTGCATTTTATTTGCACTAACTGGACAGAGTAAACAGTCCTCTAAAAAGAAAAAGAAAATCTGTAGTCAATATTCATATACACCAATGAATTCAATCTTTATTTTCAATTCCCACATTATTTTTAGCTACATTTTCCAACCACGTTTTCCATAACGTTTCATTCTACTCTAGTGGGAATTTCTTCTGGGCTAATTCAGTTGTCGTTCTGAGCAATGAACACATGAGTATGCGTTAAAATCTTCATATGAAAATTTAAATTCTCTTTTCAAGGTGAAGTGTTTGAAAAAAAGCCTCAAAAAAGTACACAACGTGTTTGAAGGTACATTATCTTAAAGATCAGTTCTCATGATACTCAATGGAATCTTCATTCTTACCAGACCTTTTTTATCTAGTCGCACTCGAGTGGGTCAAAGTAAAATGTTTAGGCTGACTGCCATAGAACGTGGGCCAGATGCAGGGACCAGATTAATCCAGTGAAGAGTTTAACTTCTCTAGGTTCAAGGTCACACAAGGAGCCGAACTTTGCATTAGTGGGTGCTGCAAAGAGCTCATTGGCAGCGGGAGGAGGAATGGCCATGGGACCTTTGCGTTGGTAATAGGCACAGGCGGTCACAGTTTGGCACGAAGAGCAGGTCACTGTCGGAACTTCGCATTGGCAGGAGAGACGTGCCCATTACTGGAGTGAGGAGCACACTCACAATCACGAAAAATCCCAAACTTCTAGACTTTTACCAGCAGCTTGGTTTTGAGACAGGAGGATTACACTGTGATGTCAACATAGGATCCAGGACCTGGGGAGCACCACTTGGAAATCAGGACCCACTGCAGCAGAGGCTAGCTAAATGAGTGGAAGAAGCATTTCTCTATCTGTTTCCAAGCTGAAATTATAAATTATTAAGTGAAATAAGGTGAGCCAGTATCAGATTATGGAAAAACAGACATTGCAGCAGTGAAAATTACTTTAGAAGTTGTACACTGTCAGGATAAGTTAAATTTAAATACAGATGTCCTACTTTTTAAATACATTACACCCTGCATGATGACCCTTTCTGTCCTACCTGAGGGGTGACTTATAAGTATTAAAAAGGAAGGCGTAGGCCTGTCAAAGTTCACAACTGTTCTATAGGGTTCAATGGCTGACTGGGGACATTTTTTACAGTGCTACTTTGGTGAGTGGCAGGACGAGTGTCACAGCCCACTAGTAAAATTTAATTTACAGGCACTGGGTACATGTAGTACCATTTACTGGGGACTTATACGTAAACTACATGTACCAATCAGGTGTAGGCCAATTATACCATATTTTCAAGGGAGAGCACAAGTACCTTACCTATGATTTGCAGGAGTAATGTCCACAGAGTCCTGAAAGCCAACAAAAACAGGTTAAGCAAAGGAATGGAACTATCTGGGGTGACTCTGTAGAAAGGGCCCGGTCCAACACAATGTGGGCCTCATGTAGGTAGCGAAATACCGGTCGGTAACGGCCGATTTTCGGTAAATATGCCGTTACCGACCGGTATTCAGACAAGTGAGATGTAGGAGTCCAAAAACCACTTTTCGGTAAATATGAGGCGGTAAATACCGATTCATAGTTACCGAATTCTAAAATACCGATTCATATTTACCGAATACATAATTAACGAATCGGTAAATATGAAGTGGTAAATATGAAGTGGTAAAAATTTAAAATGACATGTAGGAGCAGTCGGTAATTAAGAAATCCAGGAAAATCGGTAAATAAGAGTCGGTAATTAACACGGATGGAAAGCAGGTGGTAACCATCAACAATGCACATAAGCAATCCCAAAATGCAACAGCGTGGACAACATGGCCGCCATGTACGTCATTGCAAGGCGCCTACGTCTACAGGCAGCAGGACTGAGGGTGTGGCGACGGGAGGAACAAATCTACAGACAGCGCATCACACTATTCCAGCTGACTGATGCAGAGATACATGAGAGGTACAGGCTACACCCCGAAACCATCATGGACCTGATAAGGGACCTGCACCCACTCCTGGACCAGCCAACAAGAAGGGCGCACGCCATACCACCACATGTGCAGGTGCTCTGCAGCCTACATCTACTGGCATCCGGCAGTTATCAGGTGGTGACAGCTGCGGTGGGTGGTGTATCCCAGAGTTGCCTGTCCCGTTTCTTCAGGAAGTTCCTGGATGCCATGATGCAGAGAATGCACCACTACATAAGCTTCCCAAACACACAGGCTGCACTGCAGAAAACAAAAACAGACTTTTATCACATGGCACAGTTCCCCCATGTCATCGGCTGTATTGATGGTACACACATCCCAATCTGTCCACCAGCTGCTACAGAGCACATCTACAGGAACAGGAAGTCCACCCACTCCATCAATGTGCAGGTGATCTGTGATGCAGGGAACATCATCACAGATATTGTTGCAAAGTTTCCTGGGAGCACCCACGACTCTTACATCTTCCAGAATAGTGGGATCTACACACGACTGAGTGCCGGCGAATTCGGAGAGGGATACCTGCTGGGTAAGTAACAGTGACGCCCCTTGAAACCTGCAAATCAGAGTGTATAGAGGCATGTAACTGATGGTTCCCTTTTACTCATCCAGGCGACAGTGCATATGCATGCCGGTCATTCATCCTCACTCCCTACCTACACCCAGCAACCCAGAGTGAGAGACGATACAACGTGGCCCACAAATCTACACGCAATGTGGTGGAGCGCACGTTTGGACTACTGAAGAGCAGGTTCCGCTGCCTCCACAAGAGCGGAGGCGCACGCCAGTACAAACCCATCACCTGCTGCAAGATAATTGCCACTTGTGCAATGCTGCACAACCTTGCCACGAAAAAAGGTACAGATGTGGAACTAACATATTTTGAGGACAACGAGGATGAGTCAGGCCAGCCAGAGGGCAGCGCAGCTAGAGTGCCAACTGCAGTCGATGGGAGAGAGAGACGGGCAGAGATCACATGCAACTATTTCTGAGTAAGTGAGGGGACACAGCGAGTTGTGAGAAGTCATGACGTAGTTTAATGTGGCACCACGCCATGAACACATGAACAGGCCAATCTGGCAATATGCCATCTATACAATGAGTATGTCCAGGGTTACGTCACCCAATGGCAAGTGGATAAGCAGGGCCACATCAATGTTTGCGCATACGCGCTGCAGTGGTGGATTGCACGGCCTGTGCATCCTCACTAGAGCCAACCCCAAGCCGCCTGCTGCTCCTGCGTGCTTCGGGGACGGGGGGTGTGATGCTGCTGCTGGTGTCGATGCTCTCCGCAGCATCCCCTGCAGCAGTTGTCGACGCCTGACTACTCAATAGCACCCCTAGTGCACTTGTCACCTGCACCATCCCCCGAGACAGGTCGCTGCAGCACTGTGTTAGGCCCTCCTGCATCGTCACAGAGCGCCGGCAAAGTAGGGAAGTCGCAGTTGCCAGACGGTTGAGTGCCCTGCTGGTAGTGTCCCTTCGCTGGCGTTCCCGGCGCCGTGCTTCGATGTCAGCATCTAATTTGCTGCACAACTGCTGGATTGACTGGGACATGTCCCGAATGCCCGCAGCCATGCCGCCAATGTTTGTGTCCATGTTGACTAAGCTTGTCCTCATCACCCGCATGTGCCTCTGGACTGACATAACTGCCTTTGATTGCAGGCGCTGTTGCTTCAACATTTGGCCCTCGAGCCCCAAGAAGACACCATGGCCGTCAGTGGGTGCTGGTGGACTCTGGGCACGCGACCTGCGGCGCCCTCTTGCTCCCGTCTGTGCTGCCTGTGAGGTGTGGGGCACAGTGGGATGGCTCCCTTCCTGGGGCCCGGTGCGGTCTTCTGGGCCCATGCTGTCGTCTGACGAGGTGTCTAAGGCTCGTAGCCTGGCTGCTGGACGCCTCCTCATTCTCACACCTGCAAGCGGAGATGTGGCCGGTGAATCGAACATGAGTGGCGATGCTGGCTCTGGTGGTGGTGATGCTGGCTCTCGGTGAGGTGATGCTGGCTCTGTGTGCGGCGAGGCTGGCTGCGTAGGTGGTGCGGCTGCAAGTGGGCCTGCTCCCTGGTCTGGACTCGTGCTGGCTAGAGGTGATTTTTGTGGGCGGTGTGCCGTCTCCCCTGCAGCATGCCCTGTACTGCATGATGTCACATCTGTGGACAGAAAAACAACATTGGCTCAGTGTCCCCGAAGGGCTGCATTGCAAGCGTCACAATAAATCATTTCACATTCCAATCTGTCCTCTGTCTCCTTGTGCCTCGAGTGCGTGACATGCCTTGTTGCCCTGTGACATTTACGTCATGGTTAGTGTTGCCCTGACTACATCTCCCGGAATGCATTGCCTGTCTGCACTGACACGTGTGGACTGCAGTGTGATTCTCGTTTCACAATGGGGGATGTGGGATAGGGGTAGGGGAGGCTACATTGCTGTGCTTTCGTCTTACCTTGGTGTGTTGCGGCTCTGGCAGAGCTGTCGGCGTCCCCAAGACCCACGACGCTCTCTTGCTCGAGTGTGGCCGCCACCAGCTCCTCCAGTTCGGTGAGGGCAGGTGCCCTGTTGGTTCCACCTCCGGTCTGGCTGGCCTCCTTCTGGATGTCGCCCATCTTCCTCTTGGTCACAATCCTCAGGTCATACCAGCGCTTTTTGAGGACCTCAATGTCCCTGTGGGTCACTCCCACAGCATTGACCTGCGCCTGGATGGCCAGCCATATGTTGCGCTTTTCGGCCTCAGGCACTTGCAGGGATTGCCTCCCAAACAGCTTCTGGTGCTGCTTCACCACCTCCTCCACCAGCACCTGGAGTTCCTTGGGGCTGAATTTGAGCTTCCTCCTCCTTTCCCCTCCGTCTTTCTGTGTTCTCTGGCTGGACATGCTGTTCGTTTCCCGCTCGCACATGCAACTGCTCCCTGCCTCTCCTCTGCACTCCAGACCTCTCCAGGGTCGGCTAATTATGTACACCTGCCTGGGTGTGGCCACTTCGGCTAATTGTGTACACCTGCCTGGGTGTGGGCAGTTCCTGGTTGGGTGGGCTGTCGTTGCACAGGATTAGCTGTTTCGTCAAGTCATGTGATGTTATTTACCGAATCCGTACGTACCGATTCGGTATTTTCCGAATCGGTAGATACCACCTCGGTATTTTCCGATTCGGTAGATACCACCTCGGTATTTTCCGAATCGGTAATTATCACCTCGGTATTTACCGAATCGGTGAATTCCGATTCGTATTTACCGAATGTTACCGAATCGGTAACTGTTACCGAATTTTTACCTACATATAACTTACCGATTCTAATTTACCGATTCGGTACGGCTCGGTATTTAAGAACCGGTAAAATTTATTTACCTACATGAGGCCCTGTATGTCTTATTTTTTCCTCCATTAATCTCTATCAGTCACACACTTTCTTCGGTCTCCAACCCATCTTTAACAATACATTACTTCTGCTTTTAATGTATTTGACCCAATTTGAGGAATGCAATACTCCTTTATCAATAGCTTTGATTTTTCTGTGTCAGTATTAGTAGCTTATAATATTTCCTGAATGCTTGGATGATTGGTTTAATTATTGATCGCTAGTCAATTAATCTACAAAAGTTTAAATCACGGAGTGTTTGACATTCCCATAACGCAGGCACATAAAATATTACCTTCTCTACAAGTGTAAAAGACTGTCATATTCTAAGACTCTGTTTATCATATCTATGAAATAATCCTCCCCCACACACATTTCCTGGGAATCACAAAACCCCTGCATCACCATCTAATTCGCCCGTATGAACCCCTGGAAGGCTATCATACAACTTTTATCCTTCATTGTCCAATTGTTCAAGCAACACATGCTGTTTGCCGAAAGGTGTGAACTTCTCACTGACAATCAAATAAGATTCAAATAACTTCTTCCCCTATTTCTGTGGCAACACTGGTTCCCTTACAGCACACATAAACATTTAGGTAGACAAATACTAGCTGCTGCAACAGTAAAGGGTGTTGTATTTTTCACACCAAATCAATCTACTCATCCATCCCATAACCATACTTTGTACAACTGAACAGCAGTTCTGCTCATTTACATTTTTTCCCAAAGTGTCAGCTATGGCACCTTTACAGAGCAAAATGTTATCTTTATGAAGAAGAGTACATGTACCTGAGAGACCTGGTCGGCAAGTATTATTTTTCCGAACATCATAAAAGAATGGGTTCCTACAGAAAGTTACACATTTTGGCTAAAGAGTATATAGTTTTACCCCTATCTGCAAGTGGACAATATTGGTCTTTATGTGTTATGAGAGAGGACTGCTATCCTTTTAATTTTTGTACATTGCATTACAAAACGCACAGTGTCTGCAATTATTTAATGATTACTAACAGTGACCTCTCAGTTTAAGAGGATTATATTGTGTTGATAATTTGCATTGTTTTAGTATACTTTTGTTTATATTTTAAGGTGCATATGTTTTAAGATATTCTGTTTTAATTGCAGTTCTTTCATCATAGCAACTACTGCTTTTGAACGTTTGATCTTTATTGTCATTGTAAAGTCTCAAATTTTGCAAGTCCCCCTCTGACCTAGGACATATGGAACATTTCTATCTCAGACCAAGTACCCAGCATCCTTGTTACACATACAGTGACAACATTGATACTTCAGATCTGGCACACATCTTGCAAGCTAATAAATACAAAGAGACCGCTCTGTAACAGGCCGAAACTGCATTGAGCACTGAGCACTTTAGAGACTGCCCCTGCCACTGGGCTGCACAGCGGACTGTCTTCTGGCCCCTCGAGGTGGGCGAAGCCTATTTCATCCCTGGACCGGTCCCGCAGCACGGGACACGTGCGGGGCTTGTCCCCGGGCTCGGCCCGGGTGAAGACGGGCCCGTCTTAGCCTGTCAGAGACCGGAGGAGGCTGGGCTGGGCCCCCTCTCTTGTTTGTGGGCTCGGGCTTGTCTGAGTTCAGCTATCCTGGAGCGTTTTTGGTCTAAGGGAGCCTTCGGCAGGTCCAGGATCAAGTAAGGCCATTTCTTAAAATTTTGGATGAGCATTGAGGAGGACTGATTCTCACAGAAAATTAATTATTTGACCCGTAATTTGTTGATTTTGCCTTTGTACTGTCTCCCTATTGGATATCTTTGGGACGAAGGAGCTCTTTGTTGAACAGTAATATCTGGCTGATCATACTCGTTAAGGACGGGCAAAAGAAAGGCTACCGTAAGTCAATCATTACAAATTTTCAATAAGACCAAAGGACCGGGATTGACTCTACTTATCTATCTCACTGGGGCCGTAGGTGCCATTGAGAAGCAAATATCTACGGTGGAAGAAACACTGAATCTGGACTCTCCAGGGCCACTAATTAAAGAAAAAGGCCATGTCGCGGTGCATAAGGGGGTGGGCGCAACCAGTATTGCTGGGTCTACGAAAGAGGGGCTACCTCAAAATTTGTGTATACAGCTTATTTCTGACGATATATCAAACAGTGATCTGGAGTCGGAAACACAGCCCCCCCAAAAGATCATGTAGCCTGCCAAAATAGTAAGCCCCGAGATTGTTATAAGAGAAACACAACCTAACCCTCCTGAATTTAGGACTCCCAAAACTAACACTAAGAAACAGCAGCCTAAAAATGCCAAAACTTTGATCCGATCAATTATGGATCAAACTCCTTGATTCAAGAAGAATCACCCCGCTCCCTCTAGTGACATTGGGAATCTTACCACACTATTAACTTATTTAGCAAGCTATGTTAAATTGTCCCTAAGCAGATTGACAGATATGCTGAGTAAGATTGAGTTCAGATTAGAGAAAGTGCTCACAGACCTGAGTACTAGTAATAACAACCATAAATCAATAAGTGTTCCTGCTAGGCCCAATAGTATGAGATCTGATTGTCCCTCAAAATCTATGACACTGCACAGTAACAGTCCAAAGGGTCCGGGGAATGGGCCACATTTAAAAACATCAGCTAGTCTTTTACGTAGCTCACAAAATAGAGGTGATTCAAATGGGAAATTGGGAATAGAAAGGAAGAGAGACTGCACTGGGGAGGGACATACATCTGACTTACCCATTAGAGCCCTGCCGGCCTTTTCTCCTTATGCAGAGACTTCAGAGGGCTCATATAATTTAAACCTACCCCCTGCCACCACCCCGTATACTGTAATCCTGGCAAATGTCCCAAATCTGTGCCCAGGAGAAAACGAAACATGGGTCTTGTTACGTAAAAAGGCTCTGCACTGGCTGGGGAGCAGGTTGGGGTTGGCCAATGTAATGTTCGATGAATTTAAGATGGCTAGGTGAATTGGGTGGGTAGAAAATAATAGAAAAACATTTCAGGGGGACTGTGTTGCTCTTACGTTTAGAACTCGACAATTAGTGGGGGAAATTCTGCATAGAGCCAGGGACAAAAATATCTCTCATTTCGGCATTAATGTTCTCCCTTTGGGTTTCTTCTACCAGCCACTGCATTGTATGATGTAAAATGGGAATCGTTCTGCTATGTTGGGTTTTGGACAATTTAACTATAATATAGATGTCTCAAATAGATTTGCCCTCCTTCAAACTCTGGATGAGATTGATTGACTTACTACCCAAATAAGCAATAGGGGGTCCAAAGGAGGAACAGCCACTTATATTGTTCCAGACTATCCTGCAGTCAAGCTGGATACTGCCCCAGATGAAGCTCTGGGGGTATCTAATGGTAGTGGTTGCCAGGGCATAGGGACAATAAATACGCATAGTAGTCCACTCCTATTGACCAGGGAGAACAATCATGTTAGTAATGTGTTGCCATGACAAGAATCTCTATAATTTGACGGCGATAACATTGGGGGAAACATGGCGTCCGCTAGCTGAGCGGTAGTGCACGTCCTGCTCTGCTCTGCGTTCCTCCTTAACCTAATGAGCGAGAAACATATGCTGCCATCATCGGGTTAAGTGAAGATTTCTGCGGCCATATAGACGTCTTTTACCTACGTTGAGAGGCTCTCTGGATGAGTCCCGGTCTCTCCTGCCCTTTGTTTTTGCCGCGCTGGGACAGAGCCGCCCTGGAGCTGCAACGCGGTCGCAGAGCGGCGGCTCGCGGTCTCCTCCGGGAGAACTCAGGCAGCGTCAGCACAAGGGGGATCGGAGCTTACCTCCTGCAGAGTGGCGCTAAGGCATCTAAAGACGGTAAGGTCGCTGTCTCTGCTATATCCAAGGTGGACAATAACGAAGAACAGGGGCATGATACTGTGGCCGGTAAGAAACCTCTTAATCCCCCAGTATAGAGTTCTAGTTTATCTTTCTCTACCCGGGCGAAGAAAGCCGGTCGGGCCGAAATTACCCTGAAAAAGGCACAGCAAAGTATATGCAGTGTAGGGGGCAAAAGGAAAGAAAAGAGAGAGGTGAAAACCCAGGAGAGGTCGTTGGACTGGGTTTCCTGGGATCTAGAAGAGGAGGCGGGGGTTCAGAAGATCTCCCTTGTTATACCAGAATCGGGCAAGAAGAGGGGGCAGCAAACCGGCCTGTCTCAGGTGGAGCATATATCTCAGAATCCTCAGAACATTTCTGTGAAGGGGAGGAGAGTAATAGAGTCAAGCAAGAAGAGTTCTGCTAAGGCCTCTACTAAATCCACTACCGCAAAAGTTACCCCTTCTCTTCGCTCCTTCTTTAGGGTTCAGCCCCAGATATTAAATATTACAAGCCAAGAGGCCCCCCTCGAGTCGTGCTGTACTCCCATCTTGGGGGGAGGCCTAAGAGTCCTGCCTTTTTCACCATCCAGGACGGAGAATTCTGATACCTTCGCTAGTTCTGATCGGGGGGCATCCAGTTCATCTGATATCTCCATTCTATCTACTATGTCTACCTCTGTTCCTTCTGCCACTTCTAATGCCTTAGAAGCCACTAATATCCCAGGCTTTACACGGACTCAGGCTATACCCCCTATGGTAGCACCTACAGCTCCAAATAGTATGATTTCTATCCCTGTTGACATCGCACCCACTATTGTTTCTTCGGAAGCGGCACAAGATCAGGTTGCAATTCAGGCCGTAACTCTGACCGACCCTGAGAAGGGAGGAGGAGTAGGAGTTGAGACTCACTCAATAGAGGCCCTCTTTATGTCATTAAAAAACGACATTAAACAGGGGTTTGCGGTCTCCTCAGAGAACCAGGCTGAGATAAGAGCTGCATGTGATGCCTTAGAAAAGAAAGTAGATTTCCTGAATGCGAGGACTGATAATCTGGAGGGATCTGTTGAGCATCTTAAGGCTAATCTAGGGGTTGCTGAGGATAACATTCTGGCTTTACGTAGAGATGGAGATGCCCTGAGCGAGAGAGTGGAGTCACTTGAAAATAATTCACGACGGAATAACCTACGCCTTTTAAAGATCCCGGAGGGGAAGGAGGGGAGTGATTTAAAGGCGTATATCGTGGCTATGCTTAAGGACTCTCTCAATCTGGAAGAATCACTGGAGTTCCTTGGGAATGATATCCAGAGGATCCATAGGGATCCGTTTCGATTGAATCCCGGGAGAATGAAACCAAGGAAAATCCTTATAAACGTCCTCACATATGCGCTAAAGGAGAAGATTCTGAACTTGGCGCTTAAGGCGAAGTCATTAAAGGGACCAGATTTCTCGTATGAGGTGCGCTCGGATTTATCTAAAGTAACTTTGGAGCGCCAGTGGGAATTGGGTCAGAGGATGGACAAGTTTAGGGCACTGGGTGCCACAGTCCAGATGAGATTTCCCGCCTTCCTCAAGATTATGCATAACAACAAAATGTTCAATATTAGATCTCCATATGAGGCTGACGAGCTATTAGAGTCCTTAGGCAGAAGTGAGAAAGACTGAATGGAATCATCCTAGGAATCGCGAATTGGGCATGCCCCCCCCTTCCCCCCTCACTCTTAGGAAGGTGAAAGGTAGAAGTAGTGTATGAGATGCTTATGTACAAGTTAGTAAACATGATTAAATGATGAGAATTGATGAGAGAAGGTGAAGAGAAAAGAAAGATGAGAAAGGGGAAGAGAGGGGAAAGAGGTAAAAATAAGAAAGAAAAGGGGAAAGAAAAATAAGAGAAAAAAAAGAGAAGGGGAAGGGAAGAAAAGGGAGAAAAAAGAGGAGAGGGAAAAAAAATATATATATATAGATAATTTAATAATTTCTAATGGGGTTCTTAACCAACTCTCTCAACCAATGGTTGCACATCACTCGGGTTTGTCTTTTTTTTTGTTGTTGTATTGGTCATTTTTTTTTTCTTTTTTGTTTCGTAGATCTTAACCCTTTAGTAGTAGGTTAGGGGGGGGATCAGCAGAAGCAATGAGACATAAATATGGCCTTACATCAGGCCATAGCATCAAGGGTGGGGTTTCCCATGGGAGGGGGGAGAGGGTTTGGGAAGGGTAAAAGCATAAAAAGTCCTAATTTCTCGTTGCCCCAGTATTATTTTTTCGGGTTTAAACTTCCTTTAGCTTGTTGTGCTGTTGGGCCGATGGGATGGCATCAAAGTTTGAAACAAGAATCTTAATATGCCATTAATCCACTTCCTGTCCTGGAATGTGAATGGGTTGCGTACAAGGAATAGAAGGGCTAGAATTTTACAATATTTAAAGGATTCACCTGCGCAAGTCATTGCAATCCAGGAATCACATCTGTTAAAAGCAGAGACCTCCGAAATCTTAATTAAACAGAGATGGGTCGATGTCTTTGCCTGCACTGATCAGACGGCCAATATTAGAGGGGTGATGGTTCTCTTTAAAAAACAAGCAAAGGCACAGGTATTAGAATGTAGGGAGGATTTCAGTGGAAGATGGCTTATACTAAAAACATCACTGTCGGATTCCCTTTTCACTTTGGTAGTCTATTACGGACCTAATCAAGATGATCCTTCCTTTCTAGATATAATTAGTACTCATCTGCTTGATTTTCCTGATCCCATTATTTGGATGGGAGATTTTAATATTATGCTACATCCTGGATTAGATAAATCGCTTAAGTCACGAGCTGGGGTTCCCTCTAAATCACGCTCTACCCTATTAAGTATTATGAGACAGATCGGCCTCTCAGATGTCTGGAGAGAGCGTGCAGGAGACCAACCTGGGTGTCGTTTATCAATCTGAAATACCACCATAAATCCAGAATTGATTATGCTCTCTTCAGTTATGCATTAAGGGATATGATTAAATCTATTGAATATCTTCCATCCCATCTGTCAGACCACTCTGCATTAGCTTTCTCTTTAACACTTCTGCAGCAGAAAAAACCTAGATCGTGGTCTTTTGATCGCACCATCTTACTAGTGGAGGACGAGATAAAATTTCTTAATCTTGAGACTATTCAGTTTCTCAACCTAAATCTGAATTCAGCGAAAATATCGACGGTGTGGGATACCTTGAAAGCCTATTGGAGAGGCTGTATTACTAATCGTGCCTCCTTTAGGAAAAATAATTTCAGTAATGCTGTTAAGGGGTTAGAAGAGGACATCGCTAGAGTCCAATCAAAATTAAATATCACACCAGGAAATAATTCTAAGGTTGATCTGGAAGAATTAGATTCCCTAAAAAAACAATTGGAGAGTATTCATTAAGACAGAATCTCTCGCAAATGGGAAGCGAGCAAAATATCCCATTTTGAATTCGGGGAAAGTGCTGGTAAATTGCTCGCGTGGAAAGTAAAATCTGATCAGGTCCGGAACTATATCAAGCAGATAGTGGTGGATGGAGAAAGTTTACCTCGTTCTTCTAATTTAGACATCGGGGCGGCCTTTCGAGAATTTTTCCAGAAGATATATACCAGCGACACCATCGAGGACCCTGTGAGAAGATCTATTTGGCTTGACAAGATTAAACTACCAAGTCTCACGAGGGAACAGCATGATGCTTTGGACAACGAAATCACTGAAGACGAAATTAGAATGGTAATCAATAATTCCAAAAAAGGTAAGGCGACAGGGCCTTACGGCCTTCCAGCAGAGTTATATTGCCTTCTTAAAGATCCTATAATCCCTGTGCTAACTAGACTTTTTAACAGCATATTGGTGGATGGAGATGACCCTCCGGGGTCCTGGAGTGAAGCCACAGTCGTCCTAATTTTAAAACCAGGATCATCTCCTACTGACTGTGGTTCTTATCGCCCCATATCACTTCTTAATTTTGATTATAAAATCTTCACCGCCATCCTTTCAAAAAGGTTAAGAGGTGTAGTGGACAAGGTTATTCATCAAGATCAGAAGGGCTTTATCCAAGGGAGACAATTAACAGACCTCACTTACGATCTAATAGGTGCTATTGATATCGCGTCTTCTTTTTCCCTCCCCTTGGCAGTATTAACACTAGATGCAACAAAGGCCTTTGATCAGGTTTATTGGCCATACCTCTTGGAGGTGATGAGAAAGTTTAACTTGGGAGCTGGCTTCTGCCGGGCAATTGAATTACTGTATAAGGCTCCGAGTGCCAGATTACTTGTTAATGGGGCTCTGACAGATCCTTTTACCATCACCAGGGGAACGCGACAGGGCTGCCCCATTTCCCCTCTCCTGTTCAATTTATATATAGAACCTTTTGCACAGGTTTTAAGAGAAGAACATAACATCATCCCTTTTAAACTAGGAGAGTAGGAAAGGAGAGTGGCACTGTATGCAGATGACATACTAATTTTCACAGCAGATCTCGACAGTGCCTTTAACACAATTATCACACGTGCAGAAGAGTTTGGCTTGATCTCGGGATACGAGATTAACCCAAGTAAAACTGAGATCATGGCTTGGAATATGGAAACCATGTATCATCACACCGTCACTAATATGAGATACCTAGGAATTAGAATAACTCAGGAAGTGGAAAAGATCCCAGAATGTAACCTTAACATTTTTTTTAGAGAATGCCAAGTTCAGTTGAATTCATGGGTGCATCTTCCTTTATCAATTTTGGGTAGGACCAGTTTGGTTAAAATGTCTATCCTCCCCAAGATATTGTTTCTCTTCGGTGTTATCCCACTGGCCTTTGATATGAAACAATTGGCAAAATGTCAAGGAGAATTAAATTCATTTATCTGGAAGCATAAAGCTACTAGGATAGCTTGGAAGAAGCTTAGGCGGAAGAGGGAGAAGGGGGGTCTGGCTATGCCCCATCTGCAATATTATGCATGGGCATTCCAGTTGTCTCATTCTCGTATGCTGTTGAAGACACCTACTAGCACTACAGAGGGACACCTGTTCCGGGCTATGCTGAGGGGCTCAGATTTGTCAGAAGATGGCTTTATGTTTAAATTCGGAGACCATAAATTCTTCAAAAAAGTTCAATTAAAAACCCTTCAGTCATTAGCTAGCAGCTGGTTAGCAATAAGAAGGAGAATAGGGCTGGGTTATTTTTCAAGAAAGGCCCAAATATGGGACTCCCCCGGCACTCCTGCATGCCTTCGTGATAGCTTGAGCACGCCCTTAAGAGATGCAGGGTTTCTGACGTGGGAAGACCTACTGGATGGTGTTGACCTCCCTCCCTGGGATGTGCTCTATGAGATGGTTGGACCCGGACTCTCAAAATTTAAATATACCCAATTGAGAAGCTGGGCACAATCACAGGCTAGGAGTACCAGGCCTTTAGGAAGGGAGAGTAATCTAGAGGAGTGTTATATCCTGACTTCATTGCTATGCATGCTCTGCCTGTAGAATCTTACAGTGATGACATGGTTTGGAATGTTGTTAGTCAAGTGAGTCACAGTTGACTGGGCTGAGCTGTCTGCTAGCTGCTCCTGGTGGGGTCTTGATCTGATCTACTTATGGTCTCCCTGTGATTTCTTACCATCTTGAAATAAACCTCTTTAATCATCTGAACTGAGTGGACTTGATCACTACAGAATTTTGGCGACGATTTGAACTTAAAGAACCTATTTCTGTCACCTCTACAAGAACTTCAAGCAACTTCAACTTCAAGCAACTTGTAAAAATACAAAATCTCCTGCAACTCAAATTAATTTATCTCAACTGGCATCCTGACCCCACCAGTGACCTCCCATCGGTCGCCCACAGCAGTCTGCCAGTTGTTCCTATGTGTCTGTGCAAGTGCTGTGCCCTCAGTGAGAGTAAGCCTGCCAACGTCTTCGCTTTATGCTGCGCCTTCATGTGAGGGTAAGCCTAACGTCTGGGGAAATGCTGTGACTTCGGTCAGGGTAAGCCTGACGCTTTTCAAGTACAGCCCCTGCATCTGTCTGCTGTTCCCACAGCATCACATGTGCCGGTTCCAGTCTCAAAAGCTCTGTTTCTTCTATCTCTACAGCGTGTCAACAACAAGGTAATTGGACTGCCTGAATGGACTGCCTGAATTTGTGTTTCCTGTGCGGAGTGGGATTCAGTCTCACACGTTCAATTTCGTTTGGGACAAGTTTAAAAGCTACACACTGAAGCTCACTTTCTTCAATGTCAAACTGCCTCAACGATCTACGTAATTAGTCTGCCTGAATTTGTGTCTCCCATGCGCACTCTTGTGTTTCTGTCCAGCGCAAACCAGTTTAATCTCACGCTCACCGAGATATCAAAGGGAGAAGTTATTCTCACGCTCACCCAGATATCAAAGGGAGAAGTTATGACTGTCAGAGTGCTCATTGTGCCACACAAGATCCAAGCTGTAGAGGGATCTGTTCAATCAGTGTGTACAGGCACTGCAATTTGCGTCTATTCCACTTTTAAGAGGTGAGGCCTTTCCTTGTCCCTGATTGTTGGTGTCCCTCTGAGACATACAGAACCTCGGTTTTAACAACCACTGTGTTGTGTTTCAAAATATGTATCGCGCGCCTGGAGCAGAGCACGCGCTTACCTCCACCTTCTCCATAGTGCTTGTGACGTCCTCCGTCTTCCCTGCGACATGCTGCTTGATGTTCCCTACTTGCACGAACGTGCCGTGAACCTCTCGGCACAGCGTGATATAGCGCGCCGCCATCTTGGAGATGGCACAAGATATTGTTTCACACTACAATTTGACAACCA
Source organism: Triturus cristatus (assembly GCF_964204655.1). Taxonomy (NCBI): domain Eukaryota; kingdom Metazoa; phylum Chordata; class Amphibia; order Caudata; family Salamandridae; genus Triturus; species Triturus cristatus. Next base: position 386,340,345 of record NC_140581.1, read on the forward strand.
CATACTCCTTAAATGGGGAGAACAGGATTGAAAGGATTATTGGAGCGACGGTTACATTACAACACGGTCGGTGACTTATTTTATCGTTATTTGCTCAAGTGCAGCATCGAAATGGACCTGTGGGGTGAGATTTTGTTTTTGCGCAGTTATGATTCTTCAGTTTTCTCTGCCAGTGTTACACTGCCATCTAGTGGCCAAATTGGTTTGGAGACGTTTCATTTTATTTATGGGGTGACTTTGACCACGCATGGCATCAGTTATATTATGCGTTTTGAAAGACTGCATTTTGCTTTCATAATGACTTTGGCCACGTTCGTCATCAGTAAGGCATGCTTTGCAACAGTGACATTGGTCCACGAGATTCAAGTATTACCACTACGGCTTCTTGGTTCAAGTCTTTATACTACTGCTTTTACTTCTAGTCAACAAGGCACTCTCTTTAGGCCAGCTGAGATGCATTGTATATGTTAAATTTACAGCTTAACGTTTGCTTTCTTTACAAGTTACCTCGGGATGCACAAGTCTAATTTACAAATGTTTTCACACTTGTATGCAGAGTTTGTTTAACCTCAATTGTTCTCTAAGGGGATGCATATATAATGTTGTCTATTTAATTAATCCCCGTCTGCAGGACCAGTTAGGTTACGTTTTTTAAATTTACTCTTAGTGTTTTGCTTTCTGACTGGTGCTATGGTTACTATATCCTTGCGTGGTGTGTCATGGGTTATCCCCATTCTCTACGGTGCACAACTATAGTTTTAGTGGTTTTGTCCTATGTTTTACAGTGCACATTTTACCCTACACAGGGTGTCTACGTTTTTTTTATTCACGCAGTGCACAATCTGTTCCTGTTCACGAGGTATCTCGCAGGGGTTTTGAGTCCCGTCATTACAGTGCACAAGGGTTTTTTTTAGTCCCGTCATTACTGTACACGTGTTACGTAAGGGTTTTGGCTTTTCTACTAGTGCACAACTCTATTCTACCTCCCTCCTGGGAGCTATGCGAGGGTGTAGGCCCTTTGCATTAGGTATATGGGCTCCCACCCATACACTGTCTATTTTCAAGCAAGGGTTTCAGTCCTTTTGCATTACCATGGGTTCTTACCCAAATATTCCTTTCGTTGTTAGGAATTTGTCATGAGTACCTACTCATATGTGCTGTTTTATCGCAGTTACATTAGTACAATGCACGGTGTAGTTTTCTACACAGCGCAGAGTGCCCTCAACTCAAAGTGCCAGTTCAACTCTCTAAGCAGCTCCTGCTGTTTGCACTGCATCTGAAAAAGCTCTGTTCTTCTATGCCTACGGCGTCTGTTCAAACCACAACTCAAGGGTTCAAGTTTTCTTTTTAGCTGTGTCTACTCTAACTGGTTTTCAAATGCAGCTCAAAGAATTACTTGTTGTTCCCACAGCGTCTACTCTACAACCATGGTATGTGGACTGTCTTGTGTTTCTGGTGCAGAGTGAGTTGCAACCCAACAAAGCTTGGAAGTGTATGTAAATATTATACATAACTTCTTTTGCAATTTTCTGAGACAGTTATAGTACAATATATTCGTCATCTGCATAGATCAATGTAACAAAGGCATGTGCTCCACGGTGGGTGTTTTTGTGTATAGCGTCTACTTACACATCTCGGTTTATATTTAAATGAGTAAAGATACTTCAATAGTCAGTAAACTTTTACTCTATTTTTCTCAATTCAACCTGTGCTGTGCTTTTTGTGAGGGCAAGCCTGTCTCAAAGTGCTCCTGCACACATCTATTGTATCTGCCTCCCAGTTTCTACTAGCCTGTCTCAAAGTGCTTCCACACATTTCTTTTGCACCTGGCTCCCAGTTTCTATTATTTTTACAGCGCCTCTAGAATCTGCTTTGCAGTGAGTACCTCTTCCTAATTATCAACCAGTCTGCTCCCAGTTTTCGACGTGGGATTTCTGATCAGCAACACTTATAGATGAGTCTTAAGCACACATCTCGACTTGTACTTTAAATGTGCTTGGGAGGGTCAAGACTCCACTTATAGACACATTTTATACAGTGTGTAAGCGGATCTTGGTTTCAAGCACGTTTGGTGCAATGATACTTTTTCTCTAACACCCACATTACTTGTACATCCATGGACATATGGGGTGGCTCAATTTCAATGTTATTATGGGCTCCACACTTCCCCTGTGCTTATGGCAGTTTAAACGTATAGTGAAAATCCCTCTCAAGGCATGCACGGCGTTCCCCTGGTGTGAGGACTTTTCAAAACATGTGCACCTCTGCACGTGCATTATTACCCTTTTGCAGTGTCCATCGAAGTCTTTGTGCAATCCTGGTGACGTCGTCCATTTTTCCTTTTGTGACGCCTTTTTCACATGTTTTAGAGGTTTTGGTGGGCGGCTGACCTTACAGACACCCGGCATAAAAGTCTGGTAACATCTCGCCATTTCTGCATTGGCGTCTCACATCAAGATCTTGGTCTCCTCTGTCATTCACTAAGTTTTTTCTCAATAAAGTTTTCTTCAAATAATGGCAGTGTCGCACTGTAAGTATCGGTGTGATTCTGACACACATTTCTAGCTACTGTCTCAGCTCTACATGGACACTGTATTGTTGAGCACAAGTTAAGTATGGTTTCAAATTTTCAAATTTTACTGCACATTGTTCTAGTGTTACTCCTTTGTTCTATTTTTTTTAATTCACATGCATGCCTGGACTTGGTTTTACTTTTCTGGTCAAATGTTATTACAAATTGTAATTGGGCATGTTTCACTTTGTGCATTTTGGTTGGGCCTTTTATACATTTTGTTGTTACTATTTTCTCAATTATTTCTTGCAAGATTGCATGTGTGTAATTCGCTCTAATTCAATGGTGTACCTATACATGAGGTTGTCCGGGTTTGCTCATTCTTTAAGTTACACGTTTTCAAAAGATATTACATACTGATTATCTGATTCTCTGATTATCCTCTATTTTTAATGTGTGCAACATTCCCTTGTAAGGTTTACAGGGTTCAATTACTCTATTTTTCTCAATTTTTATTTGTGCAATATTACTCGATTTTAATTTGCCCAGTACTTTCACGAGGTATTGCAAAGGTAAACTATTCGATGTTTTCAATTTCTATCTGTGAAGTGCTCCCTAGTTGGGATTGCACATTTTAATGTCAATTTGGGAACGTTTGTCAAGTTATTTCTGCTCGAGATTTACTAGTTTGTACGTTCTCAAGTGCACATTTCAATGTATGTCAATTTGGGAACGTTTGTCAAGTCATTTCTGCTCAAGGTTTTCCAGTTTGTATGTTCTCAGATGCACATTTCAATGTATGTCAACAACTGGTTTCAAAGCCTAGAGTCAGAAGGGAGGTCTCTATATGGTAATGGGCAATAGTAGAGGAAGTAGATGGCGAGTTTAAATTAGCAGATGATCTATGGGGGCAGCAGATGAGCTTGCAATGTGACTCGATTTGGAGGGATTCATTCAATACACTGTTCAGAATTGTTAAACCTGCTTGGCTTAGGCGTAATCACATCTTTACAGTCCATAGAGCTTATCTTTCTCCTCTTAGACTATCAAAATTCCAGCCCGATAAAGCATGCAATAAATGTGGCCTCCTCGCAGCATCGGACATACATATGTTTAAAGACTGCCCTCTGTTACAGGATTTCTGGGGCGAAGTTTTTTCATCAATGGAATCCATTCTTAGGGTTCCTCTGACCATTAGTTTACCCTTAATTATTTTTGGTCTGGTCGATACTATTAGGGGGCCTGCAAGATCTTTACTCTTCTATGCGATTCTTATCGCTAAAAGACAAATATGCAAATACTGGGTCGAGTCCTCACCACCGACTCACTCAGAATGGTTGACATCGTTGTATGAAGTGTCTAAAGTAGATATGGCTAGATCCTGTAATAAGAAAAATCTGGTATTTTGGGATTTACTGAGGTCATGGAGATAGGGGTTCGGGGTTTTTTTTTTGTTTTTTCCCCGGGTCCTATGATTATGCCTATATTTCTCCTCGGACTATCAACAAAAGGGCCTCCCAGCATTATGGTCCGGCAGGATACGAAATATCCTCGGTGGAGCAAAAAACTTCTACCCATGATCTTCCCTTGAGTAATTGGAATGTCTTTGGCTGAGGTGCTGCAAACAATACAGCTGGTTCAACAGGACATTCTATGTGGGGTAAGGCAAATGAGGACAAAAAAAAAAAAAAGAATCTCTATAATTAACTGTATCACCACCAGCTAGAGCACAAAGTAAATATGCTCTAGAATGACAATTTAAGCATGCTCTATTGGAATATCGCAGGCCTTTGTAACAAATTGAACAATCCTGTCTGGATAGACTTTATCTGGAAATTTAAAATCTTGTGTTTTCAAGAAACAGGGACGGCCTGTGAAATCCACATCAATGGCTTTAAGACACACCATACTCCAGCAGTCTCCTCAGTACATGGGAGAGCCAAAGGGGGAATTTGTATAGATGTTTCTAATTTGATTAGAGCCTCCAAGATTATAATGTTTCTATCTGAAATCTACTTGTTTTTGTTTTTTTGGCCCCGGAAACCATTAAGAAAGCAGACATAGATTTGATAAAAACTGCCATGGTAAACCTTCAATTAGCTGAAAGGGAGGAAATAGAGTTGAAAAAACCTCTAGTTAGACTACACTTTGGGTTAGTGAGTTTACCAGGTCTGGAACTCTACCTGAAGCTAGTTACATGCCCCTTCCATCGTTCTTTGTTAATTAGATTTCGATTTAATTTAATTCATTATTCTTTGGGAGATTTCCCCAAATGGGGAGTACCGGACAATGCTGAGCCTTGCAAGTGTGACAATCTGTCATCACAAGACACTTTGCATTTTGTCATGCTTTGTAAGTACTACTCAGATATTAGGAAAAGGTATCTATTACCGGTGCTAAAGGAAGCAGGGTTTGCTCAGGTTAGACCGGCACTTATACATTTACAATTATTGAGTAGTGTCCGGACTATTTTTCATGTCGCTAATTTCTTAGTGGCAGCCGTTCGAATCAACAATATGAAGAAAAAAGTAGGCCTAGGGAATGCTGTATTTTGACCTGGGATGATGCTGTGGTTTTATCTAGATTTTATTAAAAGGTTATGACCTTTTTATTAATTTTAAGTATAATATCTATTATTCATTATTAATTGTATGGAATTTTTTACTGAATACCCAAGTATGGATATGAGGGGAGTGTGTCATATGTTCCTGTTTTTATGCCTTATGAAATTGATATGTAAAAGAATTTATGGTGTTCTATCTGTTTTTATCCTTTAATTGTATACTTATGTTTATCAATGTAATTGTGTCTTTTTATGATATTAATTTATCGAATAAAAGTATATGACTGACTGACTACTATCAAATGATATTGATATATCTAGATAATAATTTTAAATTAGCCCTGATACATTTCTATAATAATGCCCCAAAAGAACAGTGTAGGGCAATCCTGAGGAAGCTGAATAGTGACCTGTATAAATTACAGGAAGATAGAGAGTATGACGTGATTATCATCTGGGGAGGCAATTTTAATATCGAATTATGCCCTCTAATTGGGGATGACAAACGTGGTTTATCACTAGAAGAAAATGATCCCTATTCTCACTTTTTCCATTCTGATTGTGGGGACCTATTAAATGAGATTTTATTCTCACATGATTTGGGGTTTGCTTACAGTTTGTGCTCTCTCCAAGTCGGTTTTGAGCATACTTTTATTGGGAGAGGGTTAAAATCAATAATCAACTTTATTAGTATACCTAGTCAATGTGCTTCATGCATTCTAAATTCTAAAACCCATAACAATGTAATAAGTGACCATCTTCCATTGAGTATCAGTCTAGCACTTCCAAATAGTAGGCTGTACCAATATTGCAGTCAAGTAGCTTGGCTTCAGAATCTATCGTTGGGGAACATTAATGGATATACCTTGTATTGGACTAGCTGTGAACCTACAGAGTTTAACAAACAAATCGTGACCAAGTCTTATAAATTTATTTTAGCCTTTTTGGAGGAATCTACTCCCCATGATAGGACATTAGAAGCTTTTGCTCAAATTACATCAGAAATACAAAATCTTCTTAGGGTCGAGCGTAAAGGTGCACAAACACGCAGTCAGGGATGGTTCGATACAAAATGTACAAAAGCATATACTAATTTAAAGACGGCTCTTCATAAACCTGTACGGGACAGTGAGGAAATTCAGGAGTGTAGGAGGGAATATAACCAAGCACCAAGCCTCACTGAATAAAGATAGCGCCGCCTTCTGGCGGGCGGTGAATGTTCCTTTTTTTACTACCCCTAACAAACCGTCGATAGAGGTTGCAATAGATGAAAAGCAATGGGTTGACTTTTTCTCTAAGGTCTATAATCCTCACATAGATGAAGTAAGGGAAATTACCCCATGTAGTCAGCAGGGAGGAAGTTTCATGAATTACCTCGTCTAGATCTTTATTTTACACACGAGGAGGTCATCGGTGCAATAAACGAAAGCAAGGGTGGCAAAGCTCCTAGCCCAGATGGTGTGCCAATTGACTTGTTAAAATCAAATATGCCCCTGTGGGCTCCTTTACTGACATGGGTACTGAAGGCTTGTTGCTTGGAGGGTTTTATCAAGACCTGATCGGGGTCAATCATAGTACCCATCTTCAAGAAAGGCGACCAGCAGAATCCAGCCTGCTATCATCCAATATCTTTATTGGACTCTCTGGTGAAGGTAGCACGGTGAATTGTTTTAAACCGGCTTCAAGACTGGGCAGACAAAAAAAGATTTTATCAGACGCACAATATGGTTTTAGGCAGGAGCTGGGTACTATGGAGCAAGCTCTTAATCTTAGTATTTTAATAGAGAAATATACTCAGGCTAAAACAGGCAGATTTTATATAGCATTCGTTGACCTCACAGCTGCTCTTGACTGTGTTATACACAGTAAACTATGGGGATTTTTAATTGACATGAGGGTGGATCCCCTGCTGGTCTGATTTTTGAGACAGTTGTACAGTGGGACGACTGCTAAGGTATGACATGGAACCAAGGGGGAATGCACTGCATCATTCAAAGTGGAAAGGGGGGGTTAGACTGGGCTGTGTCCTGGCATCGTTTTTGTTCACTTTATATACGAACGCCCTAGAACAAGTGATGGTGGAAAAGGTAAAGGACCCACCATATATCAACAAACGCCTGATAGCTACCGTTTTCTATGCAGATGATGCAGTATTGATGGCCGCACACAGATAGGCCTACAAAAAGCTCTCTTCACCTATACTGCATTTATGGATAATTTAGGTCTAAAACTGAATGCCAAGAAAACTTACATAATGACGCGTGGGAAGGATAGACGGAATTGTAGGAGTCTGTCAATAGGGGGCAGCAGGGTAGAATCTACCGAGACATTTTCATATCTAGGTATCTTGTTTGACTCTATTGGTTCCTGGCGTCAGGCCGTCAAAAGTAGGAGTCTTCTGTTTATGAAATCGACGGCAGCTGTGGCCAATTTTGCAAACAAATTGGGTAGAGCGCCTCCGGCGCTGCTCCTCCAGATCTACCAGGCGAAATGCATGGCCACAGCTCCCTATGGCGCGGGCGTGTGGGGTTTTCAAGATTCACAATCCATCCAGATTGTTGAAAACGCCTTTTTAAAGAATCTTTTAGCGGTCCCAGCTAGCACCTCTGTTTATAATTGCCATAGTGAGCTGAGCGTCCTACATATTGCAGATATTATCAAAGCTCAGCCTGTACTACTATGGCATAGAAATTGGACATCTACTAGAACTAGTCTTAATCAAGATATTATTATGGATTCCATGAAGTTGGACCAGGCCACAAGATCGCCTGGTTGAAATATATAAAAAACTTCATGTAGGACCTTGGGCACCCTGATTACTACAATTCCCCTGAATCTATTAATTCTGTTTCCAGGAAGGAGTTTAAAAGAATTTGTATGGTCCACCTGGAGGCAAATAGATTTACTCTGGAAGCAAACAAGCCAACAGTAAAACAGCATCACCTGATCTTAACAACTCATGATATCCAGTTTTAACTACTGTTTAATCTAAGCGGGTATGATAGATTTGTTTTAACCCGACTCAGACTTGGGAACTTTCATCATTTGATTAGTTTGCCTGAAATAAACAACTGTTCTAAAGAGCTATGCCTTTGCCCATGCGATGATCTGTCTGTGCAATCATCAATGCATGCGATTTTATTTTGCAAATTTTATAAAAAACAGAGAACGAGGTGCCTCCTGCCTATTTTAAGGCAAGGTGGATGGATCCAATGTCGACCAGCATTTTTATTACTGCAAATTTTAGATAACAAATGTTTTACTTTAGCCATTGCCTGTTTTTTAAAAAGCAGATTGAGAAACAGAAAGTCTATTATAAATTAAATTTCGCTAGGATTTGGGCTTTTGACACTCTACGATGGATTAAATTGTGTGGGATACATGTTTTAAAAATGAATTTCTCTCTTATTTTATCATACATGCTTATTTGCAAGATGAATTGCATGTTTATCTGTAAGTCCTTTTATAAGACAAATTGTTTTTTAGCTGTTGTGTTTGCTTTTGTGATTTTACATGTATAAAATCAAATAAAGCTTGTTCTGATTCTGATACAAAGAAATCCTTTACAATTTCTCAGGCTCAACCTTCCCCATCATATTTTGACTTATCTAACTGAAGAGCACAATCTCATCTACATAGGCGGCACTGAAGTTCTCTAACCCAACCAGAATCTGATTGACCAACCTCTGAAAAGGTTCCAGGTGTGTTCTTCAAACCAAAGGGCATTGCCCAGAACTAGAAGTGCCCTTCTAGAGTGAGGACGCAGACCTCTCTTTGCCCCCCCCCCAGTTAAGGCAATCCTCCCGTCCCCAGACGGTAGATCAAACGTTCTAAGGAGCTTGGCAGCTGCCAACCTATCTATAAGCTCATCAGCCCTGTGGATGGGGTGTGCATCAGTCTTGATGACTGAATTGAGCCCCTGTAATCCACGCAGAACCTAGGTTCTGGGGTGGCACCTGGAGGGGCAGCCTTGGGGACCAACACCACTGGACTGGACCAAGGCTTGTTAGAGGGCTCAATAACCCCTAACCTCAGCATCTTGGAAGCTTCCTCCTTAATACTGGTTCTCACATTGTCAGACCACCAGTAAATGCTCTTTACCAGTGTGCTGTCTCTAGTGTCAATATCATGGGTGCACCATGTAGTGAATCCTGGGGTAAGGGAGAATAAAGAGTCAAAATGCCACAACAACTGGTGGCAATCTCTCTGTTGTTCTAGGGTCAGTGTAGCGGAGAGCTTGACATCCTCTACTCCCCCATCCTGTGCCTTGGAAGAAAGGAGGTCAAGGAGTGGTTCACTCTCCTCTTCTATCGGTGTCAAGAAGCATTGTTAACTCAGACCTCTCAAAGAGGGACTTGAGGAGTTTGACATGTAAAACACTAAAAGGGTTCCTGGGAGTCTTGAGGTCCACCAGGTAGGTGACCTCACTCTTCCAGTCTTTAACTGCTTATGGTCTTGTATGTCCATGGGCTCTACAGGCTTCATCACCCACACTTTTTGGCCAGCTTGAATCTAGACCAGAGTGGCCTTCTGGTTGTACTACTGTTTCAAGACCTCCTGGCTGGCTTCTAGATTCAACTTAGCATGCTTCCAGAAGCACTTAATCTGTGTCTGGAGCTCCAGAATGTAGTTGACCACAACCTGGGAGGCATTCCAGGTAGATTTCTCCCACATTTCCTTGCCCATACAGGAGTTCAAAGGAGCTGAAGCTGACCCCCTTCTGAGTACATCCAGATAAGCAAACACCAGGAATGGCAAGAGGACGTCCCACTTCAGGTTCAGGCCCATGATCATGACTTCAAAGGTCTTGTTGAATCTCTTAACAAGCCCATTGATTTGGGGTGGTAAAGAGCGGAGAACTATTAGGTTATCCTTCACTCCTTCCACACGGCCTTCATTTTATTACTGTTTGAAGTGCTGCATAAATACTTTACAAATTTCCTCTATGGTAAGCATGACTGCTTTGTGCCAAGCTAGCAGATGGTTAAGAACAGGTTAATTTGGGGTTTGCTTCTGTTTCACCCTGATAGAGATTGTGCTGCTGCTTAGGTAGGGCTTCACCGCTCCTAACCCGATTTTCAATACCTGGTATGCTAATATGTTTAATATATTTGAGGATCAACACTGAGTGCACTATCATGTTTGCCTTAGTTGATATTATATAAATCATTTAAGAATAAAAATATTTTTCAGAGGCAGAGCTACTGTGCATACTGTGTAGAAACTGACCAAGGATTCTATTCTTTTAAGTGGGAGGCCAAGTAAGAAATAGAACATTAGGTTGGCCCACAATGCAGAGGATGAGGATCTGACTGTAGAAAAGAACAATGCCATTAGTGGTTGTATTATGATAGGGTAGGGTTCTTGAGCAGGGCCAGACTGGGAACTCAAAGCAACCTAGCAATTTTGTCAGACCATCCCCCGGGAGGGCAGGGGACAAGTGTGAAGCACTGCTGCTTTTGTAACTTGGGGCCAATATCGCAGCACCGCTGCACAACTAGCCCCCAGTAACAAACCCGTCTCCTACTGCTGCAAAACAGGCCTCCACCCTTCTAGCACCCCAGGGAAATGCCGATTCAGTCTGGACTTGTTCTTGAGATACATTGAGCATCACATCATTCTCAAGGAGGATGCTGTACCATTTGCACATACAATTAGTTCTACAACGAATGCGATGATGACGTTGTTGAGGTTGGAAATAGAAAGGGGTTGTAGAAAGTACAGAATGTTGCAAATGGTTGGTCCCCATCATTTTACAACCAAACTAAGATGAATTCTTCTCATATTCTAGGCATGCTGTCATTTTTGTCCGTTTCTCTTTCATCACAACTTTAGTTAGTTCTAATTTCTTTCACAGTAAGCATTCAGGTGCTCATCTGTCAGAGCAGAAGTTCCAGAGCTCTGATTAGCTCTGATTTGGCCAATTGTTCTTCTTTGTTTTTAGTGGACAAAGAGTCCCTTGTTACGCTTTCCTGCATTCCAATGTACATTACCTACTTAAGTCAGCCACCGAGATTTGCTAGTGTGTCGTGCTTTTCAGTTTCTCCACATATTTTGTTGCTTTGTATTTTGAGGAGCCCGGTGCCACTCTCATTTGAAATGTTTTCATTTATTTACCTAGCTTAAGTATTCAGTGTTTTTTTTCTTTCTTTTTTGTTGTTGCACACTTTTAGCTACCTCTTAGTTCTTTATCTGTAGCCACTTGGGCTGGGGAGCTGATCCATCACAGTAAGAGCTGCTGAACTCTTGCTTGTTTTGATTTGAACAATGTGTCTTCTTTATTTCAACAAGGAGAAGCATTCCTGGTTCCCCAGGTGATAGGAACACCATCACTTTGGTGCTTGGCCTACTCGAGAATGCTGATGGCACGGCAATGCAGCAGGGTCTGCACCTCTGATGATCTTAACACAAGATCTTACCCCAATCTCAAACACATGTTAGAGGCAAGCCCATCAAAGCCATCTCAAACAGGGACAAGCATAAACCCCACTGCCTGCTCTTCCTGCCACACACTTTCAATCCACCATTGTGACCCTGCTAGTCCTTCGTTCACAACTATCCATTCAGATAAGTCCTGCCAAGCTGCATATTGACCTTTTTCCTTCTCTGTGTGCTACTGCCGCCACTAACCGCCCAAGTGTTTCCCTTATTGCAGTGAATAATTTGTAAAAGAATAAGTGCTGGGGTTCTAAGTTTTACACAAAAGCCTGCAGCCGGCACCACTGGAGGTCGGGGTGCTGAATCCCAAAGCTGTCTTATCTTGATTCTACCTGAAGACTCTTTAATCCACTATCAAACACTTCCTGCCTCTTTATCTTACTCTTTCAGGTTAATTGTTATCCCTGCTTCACCCCTTTGTCAGTGCATTTCTGTCTTTCTCTTTCTTTCTCCCCTTTTTAGGTCTCGCCTAGCAAATGCAGCGCAGCTGCTTCGCCTTGGCGAGACTCTATTATTCTCGCTTTCCTTCGCGAAGGGAGACAAACCATGCGCGTACGGACAGGCGATGTGCACGCGCATGGCATCTCCTCTCTGGCGTCTCCTTTGTAGTGACAGGAGCCTTTACACGCTCTCACCGCGCGCTTGATTTATTAGCGCTTGCAAGCATTCATCGCCAGAGCTGGATTTAATTGGTCCTTTGATAAGTAGGGCAAAAAACCCTTAGTTTAGTTCAAAATGTGCGCCTAGCAACTCTGTGCAAATATACTCTCACCAGACATTTTCCAGGTGCACTATCTTTTTTCATTACTAAGTCCTATCTAATTTCTTTCTCAAATAATAAGTTTCCATTAACAAGCTAAAAAAGCAAGCCAGCAGCATCCATACTAATATCTACAATACTCCGCAATATTATTAAAACACCTTAAATATACAATTACCAGTTCATTTAAATTTAGCCATGCTATTTAATACACATGCTACGCTAACATTTTTTACAACATATTTGCTTACTTTTATTCCTAAACTCAAAAACATAATCTATTCTACCTTCCTAGTAACCTTAATCAAACCAGACAATTCGCTTTTCCAGGCTCCTTTTATCTGCAATTTACGATGTTCACACACTCTTTAATGATACCTAGCCATCTTGCAGTCCCCTTACATTGCGTGTTCACATATTTTATTACTCCTAAAAGATAGCTATCTTGTGTTCCTTACCTTTCCTTAAACTCAGTAAGAAAAGCATTTCCAAACTTCATTACAAACAGGGCTGTTGCTATACATTGTAGGAGCCCGACGCATCGCTATCTACTAAGCCTTAAATACGGTAAATTCTAAACAATACTGCGATAAACCCATGTTTTATTTTTACACATAATAACTCTCTCTGCACAGTATGCTTTCTACAGTAAAATACTAACTAGGTTGTCTAATTTGCATAGCTTTCTTTTTCACTTTTTATTATTCTATGTTTAGACACATACAAGTTATATGTTGTATTCTCGCTTCAGCCACATATTATATATGCTACACAATATTACCTCACTTTATATAAAATATTTTATTCTTGCTAATCTACTCCTCTATTTACATACAGAGCAAAAAAAACATTTAGGACATTTTACTCAACAAGAAGCTATTAAAATACATCTTTCACTTATCTTCCGCCACATGCTCTGTCTTGCCACCTATATGTTGTAGCTTCGCCTCGCCTTTCACTCTGCCCCGCACTCTATCCTACCACTTATCCTCATGTTTTTCACTGCCCATGCCTGCTCCACACTCTGTCGTAGCACTTATCCTTATGTTCTAAACTCACCGTGCTTGTTCTTCTGTCCTACCACCTATACATATACACGCGCTCTACCTTTACTTCCACCTGTTTGCTTACTCCCTTTTTATGTTTGTTAAATTCCTTGTGTTTTATTATGTACAGCCTGATATTAACTTTACTTTTTTTTCGCTTTTCTTGCTATGACACAACAGTCCATATTTTGTTCCCTTTGTCCTGCATGTTACAGGCGCGCGCAGGCCTAGCGGTGACGGCTCGCCAATGACGGAGACCACACAGAGGATGAGTCTCGGCGCGAATGCCTAATCAGGCGCGCCCCCTTTATTTATACAATCACGTACACCACCGTCGTGGCGTACGCTTAACGTCTCTGGCTTGCGCTCTAGCGTCGGACGCTAGAGCGCTAACTGCAAAGTCCCTCTCCAACTTGGATGATGAAACTAGGATCAGGATACCACAGTCACTCACTTACTTGGCATGCGAAGTCTTTGAGACGGCTGCTCGGCGGGGGATTCCCCCTCAGTCCATACCTGGCCGTTGCTCTGGTGTTGGGGTTTGACGGGCAGTCAAGTTCAGCCCCGCCCGCCGCAGGGACAGGGTGTTCTGGCTCTGCTGTCGACTCGTGCCTGCTCGGGGGTGACTGGGGCTCCGTTGCGGGGATCTCGGTGTCTTCTCCCTCGTCCCCTGCGGTACCATGTCGATGTTCCGTGGCCTCGGGAATCCGTTTGAACCATGAGATGTTGCGTGTGGCCGACTCGCCCCCTCTTCTTGCTGTTACCATTGTTCCGCGTCGGCGCTCCACTGTCCAGCTCCCGGGCTCGTACCGTGACTTGAACTTCCCTCCTGGTCTTCGGTTCCTTATGAGGACATGGTCTCCCAGCCTTAGGGCGCGTTCCCGACTGCGCCTTGACTGGCTCACTTGCTGATTTTGGCGCTCTCTTCGTTGCAGCGCTTGTTCTTTCTCAAATGGTGGAGGGGCCCACCCTGGGGCCATGGGCAGACCGTCGCGGCGAGTTCCTTTTAGCATGAGGGCCCAGGGGGCCCGTTTGGTGGAGCAGTGGGGCGTGCTCCGATATTCCCCTAGGAACCGTTGGATCTCTCTCTCAGGGTCTTGCTGCTCAGCGACTGCTATCCGTAGGACTTTATTTAGTGTTCGCATAAAGTGTTCGACCTCGCCGTTGGCTTGGGGCCATTGAGGGGTGATCCGCCTGTGCCGTATGCCTTGGAGCTCGAGGAACTCTCGAAATTCGTGGCCTTGGAACGGTGGCCCGTTGTCGCTTTTCAGTTCCGTGGGGCGCCCAAACATGTTGAACATCTTCTCTAAGGCGGGTCCTACGAACGTGAACGCCGTGGAGGGTAGCGCCTCTACCAGGGGATATTTGGAGAAACTGTCAAGGACCACCAGTGTCACTCTCCCGTCCGGGAGGCTCCCGAAGTCTACGCTGATTCTCTCCCATGGGTGCTGCCCTGGTTCTTCAGTTACGATGGGGGCTGGATGTTCAGGCCCCCTGGTTATCTGACACGCGGGGCAGCTCTTCACGATGTCTTCCACTGATGCGTCTATCCCTGGGAACCATACTTTTTCCCTCATCCGGGCCTTCATTTTCTCCGTTCCCTGATGCCCTTTGTGGGCAAGGATGGTGGCTTGGCGGCGTAGTGCAGTTGGTATGACAATTCTGGCTCCTCTCAGGATGATTCCTTCCCTGGTGGCACTGAGTTCATGCCGTATCCGCCAGATTTGTTGCAAGTCTTTTCTCTCGTCATCCGTCCATGTGTTGGCGGACTGTATGAAATTGGTCCATGAGCCCTTTTGGAGGGCCTCTCGGGTCTTGGCCATTACAGTGTCGTGTTCTGCTGCCCGTAGGATCTCCTGGAGTGTCAGCACTTGGGGGCAGGTCAGGGCGGCTACTAGATCGAGGTGTGCTTCGGCGTCGTCTTCCTCGTTTCTCCCCGTCGGGGTGGATTCGCATTTGTCGGGGTGTCTGGACAGGAAGTCAGCCGGATTCTTGGCGCCAGGCCGGGATATTGTTGCAGCCCGATGGCCCATCGTTCGATTCGTGGTGGGGGGTGCGGTGCTGTCCCTTTAAAGAGGGGCACTAGCGGCTGGTGGTCCCTCACGACGGTGAACGGGTGCCCACAGACGTATAGGTGAAAGTGCCAACAGCCCCACTTTATGGCCAGCGCCTCCCGCTCAATCTGGGAATATCTTTGTTCGGTTGCTGTGAGCGCCTTGCTCGCGTACGCCAGTGTCGCCCATCGCCCCGGTTCTTGTTCTTGGGTGAGAACCGCTCCAAGCCCCACTGGGCTGGCGTCAACTAGCAGCTCGGTCCTCCTCGCTGGGTCGAAGTAGACCAGGGTGGCCTGGTCGAGGAGCGCGGTCTTGATGGCTTGGAACGCGCTGTCTTCGCGAGGTCCCCACTGCCACGGGATGTCGTTCTTCGTGAGGTGTCTGAGCGGCTCAGCGATCGTCGCAAGGTTCGGGATGAAGCGCCCACAGTACGTGGCCATCCCTAGAAAACTGCGTACCTCTGAGGCAGATGCTGGCACGGGGGCGTCCTTGATGGACTGGGACTTTCTTGGGTCTACCTGGATGCCGTGGTTGGTGAAAGTGTAGCCAAAGAATTCAATTCGCTGTTGGAACAGCTGACACTTGTCCCTGTGGAGTGTGACCCCATACTCCTTGAGTCGTGCCAGCGTGGCCCGGACTCGGCGATAGTGTTCGTCTACCGTTGTTGAGTGGATTAGTATGTCGTCACTCACGTTCATGACTCCGGGCAGGCCTTGTAGGATGTCGCGGATGGTGTTTTGGAAGATCTCTGCCGCGGACGATATTCCAAAATTGAGTCGCCGATATCTTCGCAGCCCAAGGTGGGTGCTGAACGTGGTGATGTATCTACTTTCCTTTGCTAGCGTTAGCTGGTGATAGCCGGCATTTAGGTCCAACTTGGAAAACCAGCGAGCTCCGTTGAGGTCGGCAATGATGTCATCCATGGTGGGCGTGATGTGTCTCTCTCTCTTGATGGCTTTGTTGGGCAGCCTCATGTCAATGCACACCCGGATTTTGCCTGGTTGACGGGGCTTTTCTGCGATCACCATTGGGGACACCCAGGGAGTGGGTCCGGTGACTGTCTCTATGACACCTTGTTCTTCGAGTTTCTTAAGCTCCTCTTCCACCAGTGGGCGCAAGTGGAAAGGAATCCATCTGTGCTTCAGTGCCGTGGGTGCAACTGAGTGGTCAATGTGGAGCCTAACTGGCGGGCGCCTGATGTTCCCCAGTCCAGTGAACAGTTCTGGGAATTGGTCCAGCAAGTTAGCTGTTTGAGTGTCTTGCACCTTCCGGAGAAATGCTAGCAGTCCCAGGTCCTCGGCGGCGTGCCCACTCAGGAGCGTGTCCACTTCCTGGTTGATGATGTGTATGTCAACCGTTATTTCGGCGTCTTCTGTTCCCACTGGTACTGTCATTTTCCCTAAGAGGGGTAGGGGCACATCACTCCCATAGGCGTAGATTCGGGCCTTCGAGGCCTTGAGTTCTGGCTTTGGCCGGAGGCGGTTATACTGGTGCACTCCCATGACGGTGACGGATGCGCCGGTATCGATCACGGCGTTCACTCTTGACCCTGCGACCATGACGTCGCAACGAGGTTGTGGTCGTCTCGTGCTTTTGAGGGCTCTGGTGAACGAGATGAGGTACGTCTCATCTTCATCATTGGATTCGGAGTCGTTTTCTTGCAGGGCTTGCGTCTGTCTGTGTCCAGCGTTGGTGTGGGAGGACGGGGACAGCTGTGACAGCTGTCTCACCATGTTTCTTGTGGGCCTCCTTCCCTTTTGGTCTTTCCGTGCGGTGCGCTTCCTGCAGACGGATGCAAAATGGTTCGGGGTGCCGCAGTTTGTGCACGTCTTCCCTCTTGCTGGGCAGGTCCTGCCCGGGTGCTCATCATACCCGCAGTATCCGCACAGGGCCTGAGGCGATTTCCTGGCTGCCGGCCGGTGTCCCTTTTCTTTTGTTCGCACTGAGTCCACCCGTTCTGACTTGATGGCCACTCCTGATCCTGTGCCTCCTGTCAGTGCTTGGTCCATCTCTTCTGCTCGTGCATCGGACAGGTCATGGGATCATGCGAGCACCAGGATATCAGCCATTGGAATGTTAGGTTGGCGAAGGATGAGGCTCCGCAGTTTCTTGCTCCGGATTCCGTAGATTAGTTGCACTCTGATTTCCTCTTTCGCCCTGTCCCCAACAAGATGTGTGTCCGCCAGTACCCTCAGTCGTGCGTGAAACGCATCTACTGACTCCCCTTCCTTATGCTTCGCTTGTCGGAGCTTAAAGTGCTCAAAGTCAGGATTCAACTGGGGGTCAAAATGCGTGTTGAGGGCTGTGACAGCCGCGTCGTAGTCGTCCGCATCCCCAGTATTGGGCAGGTGCTTGAAGAGCAGGTACACCTCTTCCCCCGCGTAGTGAAGCAGGAGAGACCGCTTCACCGCCCCATCAGTCTCCCTGGATCCAACAAAGTAATTGTGGAGCCGGCCGATCCACGTCTGCCAGCGTGGGGCGGCTGTGGCGGGGTCAGCCGTCTCACTGAACGGCGGTAGGACACCAGTCGGCGGGTGGAATGGGGTGGCTGGCACGGGCTGCGCGTCGTCACCCATGGTGCGGAGAGGGCGCTGAGGCGCTGGGCGGCTGGGGCGGTCGGCTGTGTGAGGCCTTTGCTGGAGAGGGCACAGAGGGCCACGTGGAGGCACACGCGGGAGGAGTCAGAGGCCTTGGCAGGAGAAGAGGCCTGTATAGTGGAGGCTGACGTGAGGCAAGGGCGAGACTTGGCAAGCGGGGATATTCATCCGCTTATTAGCAGCTGGTGATGTTGGTGCACTCTCGCTCACCGTGAGTTGGCAGATGGCAGCAAGTCGACTCCCTCCGCAGCGGCAGTGTCTGCGTCAGGCATGCGTTGGCCTTGCGTTGCAGAGCTGAGCGGACTGGAGACGGTCTGGAGAAGGCGCGTGGTCGCGGGACTGCCGCGAGCGGGCCGTCAGGATGGGTGCACTGGATGTCGCGCACGCGGCGGGTATGGCCGCCCTCGTCGCCAGTGTTACAGGCGCGCGCAGGCTTAGCGGTGATGGCGCGCCAATGACGGAGACCACACAGAGGATGAGTCTTGGTGCGAATGCCTAATCAGGCGCGCCCCCTTTAATTATTCAATCACGTACGCCACCGTCGTGGCGTACGCATAACGTCTCTGGCTTGCGCTCTAGCGTCGGACGCTAGAGCGCTAACTGCAACACTGCACTCTGTTCTGCCACTTATCCTTATATGTTTGCCTCCCCCTGCCTCTTCCTTTACCCCACACTCTGTCCTGCCACCTATCCTTATATTATTCCCTAGCCCTGCCTTTCACTCTCCCCTGCACTCTCTCCTGCCACTTAAACATATGCACACGCTTTACCTTTCCTTGCGCCTACTTGCTCCCTTCCTCTTTGTCTTTATTAAGTCCCTCATGTTTTATTATCTGCCACATAGTATTTACTTTGCTTTTGTTGCCCTACCGCACAACACTGCTGTATTCTGTTCCCTCTTCCCCACACTCTCTCCTAACAATTTTCCTCATAATTTTAACTCACCGTGCCTCTCCCTCTGTCCACGCACTCTCTCCTAACAATTTTCTTCATAATTTTAACTCACTGTGCCTCTCTCTCTGCCCACGCACTCTCTCCTAACAATTTTCCTCATAATTTTAACTCACCGTATCTCTCCCTCTGCCCACGCACTCTCCCCTCACAATTTTCCTCATAATTTTAACTCACCATGCCTCTCCCTCTGCCATGCACTCTGTCCTAATACTTATCCTCATATGCTTCAGTTACCGTGCTTTTCCCTCTGCTCCCCCACTCTGTCCTGCCACTTATTCTCATATACTTAACCCACCCTGCTTGTCCCTCTGTCCCACACTCTCTCCTTCTACTTACACATATGCACGTGCTCTACCTTTGCTTGCGCCTAGTTGCTCGCTCCATTTTACTCTTTATTAACTCCCCCGTTTTATTATGTCCCACATAGTATTGACTTTGCTGTTCTTCGCTTACGTTGCTTCAACACACGACAGTAACGTATTCTGTTCTATACTGAAACTTATCCCTATATTTTAGCCTCCCCGTGCCTCTTCCTATACCCTGTACTCTACCCTGCCACCTATCCTGATGTTATTCCCTGCCCTGCCTTTCACTCTGCCCCACACTCTCTCCTGCCACTTAAACATATGCGCACGCTTTCCCTTCGCTTCCGCCACACTCTCCGTGCCAATACCTCTGCCCCATTAACACTTATTCTCATGCTCTATAACTCGTGAGTCAGGTTGTGAGGTAAGTGAGTCAGGCTGATCAAACAGAATATTGGCTCCTCTGCTGTAGATGGTGTTCCATCTCCAGCGGGGTGATGTATGCCATGCACGTCGAGGCCTTTACTCTGGGCACCCTGCAGCAAAACGCTGTTCGTCTTAGACCACTCCCTGTTTGTCAGATGCCCACGTCGATGACCATTCCGTGCTGCTTGACTCCTGCTGAATAGGAGTATCAGCTGAGAGGCCACTATTTGAATGGGCACAATAACAACGCTGTATTTAACTGCCCGGAGGACATGTCTATGTGGAGGGTTGTGTCTTTTTAAGACGTACAGGATCTGCCCACGCTGTGCAATGAGTGAGTCAGGCGGATCAAACAGAATATTGGCTCCTCTGCTGTAGAAGGTGTTCCATCTCCAGCGGGGTGATGTATGCCATGAATGTCAAGGCATTTACTCTGGGCACTCGGCAGCAATACGCTGTTCGTCTTAGACCGCTCCCTGTTTGGCAGATGCCCACGTGGATGACCATTCCGTGCTGCTTGACTCCTGCTGAATAGGAGTATCAGCTGAGAGGCCACTATTTGAATGGGCACAAAAACTGCCTGGAGGACATGTCTATGTGGAGGGTTGTGTCTTTTTAAGACGTACAGGGTCTGCCCGCGCTGTGCAATGAGTGAGTCAGGCTGATCAAACAGAATATTGGCTCCTCTGCTGTAGACGGTGTTCCATCTCCAGCGGGGTGATGTATGCCATGCACGTCGAGGCCTTTACTCTGAGTACCCGGCAGCAATACCCTGGTAGTCTTAGACCACTCCCTGTTTGGCAGATGCCCACGTCGATGACCATTCCGTGCTGCTTGACTCCTGCTGAATAGGAGTATCAACTGAGAGGCCACTATTTGAATGGGCACAATAACAACGCTGTATTTAACTGCCTGGAGGACATGTCTATGTGGAGGGTTGTGTCTTTTTAAGACGTACAGGGTCTGCCCGCGCTGTGCAATGAGTGAGTCAGGCTGATCAAACAGAATATTGGCTCCTCTGCTGTAGACGGTGTTCCATCTCCAGCGGGGTGATGTATGCCATGCACGTCGAGGCCTTTACTCTGGGCACCCGGCAGCAATACGCTGGTAGTCTTAGACCACTCCCTGTTTGGCAGATGCCCACATCGATGACCATTCCGTGCTGCTTGACTCCTGCTGAATAGGAGTATCAGCTGAGAGGCCACTATTTGAATGGGCACAATAACAACGCTGTATTTAACTGCCTGGAGGACATGTCTATGTGGAGGGTTGTGTCTTTTTAAGATGTACAGGGTCTGCCCGCGCTGTGCAATGAGTGAGTCAGGCTGATCAAACAGAATATTGGCTCCTCTGCTGTAGACGGTGTTCCATCTCCAGCGGGGTGATGTATGCCATGCACGTCGAGGCCTTTACTCTGGGCACCCGGCAGCAATACGCTGGTAGTCTTAGACCACTCCCTGTTTGGCAGATGCCCACGTCGATGACCATTCCGTGCTGCTTGACTCCTGCTGAATAGGAGTATCAGCTGAGAGGCCACTATTTGAATGGGCACAATAACAACGCTGTATTTAACTGCCTGGAGGACATGTCTATGTGGAGGGTTGTGTCTTTTTAAGAGGTACAGGGTCTGCCCACACTGTGCAATGAGTGAGTCAGGCTGATCAAACAGAATATTGGCTCCTCTGCTGTAGACGGTGTTCCATCTCCAGCGGGGTGATGTATGCCATGAATGTGAAGGCCTTTACTCTGGGCACCCGGCAGCAATACGCTGTTCGTCTTAGACCGCTCCCTGTTTGGCAGATGCCCACGTCGATGACCATTCCGTGCTGCTTGACTCCTGCTGAATAGGAGTATCAGCTGAGAGGCCACTATTTGAATGGGCACAATAACAACGCTGTATTTAACTGCCTGGAGGACATGTCTATGTGGAGGGTTGTGTCTTTTTAAGAGGTACAGGGTCTGCCCGCGCTGTGCAATGAGTGAGTCAGGCTGATCAAACAGAATATTGGCTCCTCTGCTGTAGACGGTGTTCCATCTCCAGCGGGGTTATGTATGCCATGAATGTCAAGGCCTTTACTCTGGGCACCCGGCAGCAATACGCTGTTCGTCTTAGACCGCTCCCTGTTTGGCAAATGCCCACGTGGATGACCATTCCGTGCTGCTTGACTCCCGCTGAATAGGAGTATCAGCTGAGAGGCCACTATTTGAATGGGCACAATAACAACGCTGTATTTAACTGCCTGGAGGACATGTCTATGTGGAGGGTTGTGTCTTTTTAAGACGTACAGGGTCTGCCCGCGCTGTGCAATGAGTGAGTCGGGCTGATCAAACAGAATATTGGCTCCTCTGCTGTAGACGGTGTTCCATCTCCAGCGGGGTGATGTATGCCATGCACGTCGAGGCCTTTACTCCGGGCACCCGGCAGCAATCCGCTGGTAGTCTTAGACCGCTCCCTGTTTGGCAGATGCCCACGTGGATGACCATTCCGTGCTGCTTGACACCATTAGCAAAGCAAATGGCTTTAACTTAATCAAAGGCGAGACTTATTGCATTTTCAATGCTTGTTGTTTTTGTTCTGTCCTGCTCTGGAGCAAAGTGTGTTGAGGAAACATAATTGCCAGTCCCCAGAAATGAGTGCAGGTGGGCCCCACTGGCAACCACTGGCTTAAATTAGGCCCTATTTTACTGTCGCTTCAGTCATAATTTACACTCACTTGGTAACCATACACTGGTATTGGGAGGCTTCTTTTTAGATTTTCATTCTGGTCCCTGTGTTGGTTTAAGGCGTGGCTTAATGCTGCTGCAGCACCTGATTAGGCCCTAGACTTGCCTGAGGGCTCTTTTGCCACTCGTTCATGCAATAAATCTCCTAGAGAGAAGGGGCCATAAACATAGATCAGTAAATCCCATCTCCCTGTCAAAATGGTGTCACCTCCAGTTTTTAACACTGCTGAACGAAACATACTTAACATCACTAACCACGCCTCCTGTATGGGCTTTTGTCTTGCTTAGCACATTGACTACCCACATGGCATATCGTTTAAGGCAACTTGAACTGATCTAATGTCTCCTTTGCTCCTGAAGCCTCCATTTTTTGTGGGGGAGGGGTTTACTATATGGGAGGATGTATCCAACGGTGGCTTCTATTGAAGAAAAGTGGTGGACAAGCGCAGGGAGAAAAAGACAAAAATTAAATAAACACTACTGGACTGCCGGCCCCCGCCTCAGTGTTCTACTCCTGTCTCAACTCCCGGCATTCCATGGGTGCACTGCACAGGCTCCCAGACTCCCCAAGGCCAATTCAAAGGCTGCTCTCATGCGGTCATGCCGGTAATACTATGAGCCAGCATGAGAGAAGCGGCAGGATTGGTCTGAGCAGGCTGGTTTGGCGCTTAGTCTGGGCCTGGGAGCCTGTGTCGGTTCTCCACCTGGCTGTGCAACACCACTTAGTTTGGAGAATTCTAAGTGCATATGTCAGTTTGGCTGTCCTAAGACAGCCCTCCAAACCCACACGTGCACCTACAGTGCTTACCACTCCTCCTCCATGCTGCTGACGTGACGATGACCTAGCCCGCCCTAGACTCAGTGACCAAAATAAAATGAAAACATTTTATTTTTCATGCTTGCACTGCTGAGAGAGCAGTGGGGCGAAGATCCTCCGCCTGAACGGAGGAGCCACCTCTGGATGTATCCTAATGCCTTCAAGAGTACAGTCATAATGTAAACATCCCAGTGCGCTCCATTCATAACTGGCCGCACCAGGAAGAGTGCAAATACCCCCAGACCATTGTATTATAAATTCACTTCTAAGAATCAAACATTGAATTGGAATCACAAAGTTATAATATCCCTATTACGGTGAAAGAGAAGTGATCCAATATACTAAGCATTAGTAGATGAACCTATTTTCAAACGTAAAATCTATGTTTTGAATAATAAACGCAATAAAGAAATAACAACTTGAGTTAAGAGAAACGTGCAAAATTATGCAAAACCGATTTATCAAACACCATGGGGAGAATACAGAAATCAGAAAGAAACAGAAAGGATATAAAGATATAAACACAACTCTAACTTTAGGCAAGACATGAAATTCCAAAGGACCTGCACTTCCACTCTTTAACAAGTAGACAGAGATGATGACCTTACAAAATAACTTTCGATGGCAATTTCAATATGGGAGCCAATTTAATATTCATACTTAACGGTTCACTTCAATGCGAATGTACGCAAGACACCTGTAACAATTACAGGCACTATATATAGGACAAGGCATATCTGGAACTGGCTTCAGCTACAACATGAATCCCCTGCTGTTCTATTCATTGAAGGCAGGTATTACATGATGGTCTTTTCCACAATGGATTCCTTTCTTAGTCTGTAAAATACTGGGGCGAAATATTGATGCTAATGCAGGTTTTATAGTGGCGTCGAGGCGCGCAGATTCGCAGTTAGATACATGTTGTGAAGCTACAGAAAGGTTTCTTCTAATAGACTTAAATTAAATGTGAACACTAAATTTGAGAACCGAACGAGAATACTGAAATAAGTTGGAAAACTTCCAGACTCCCGTCATGGTCAAGTGAAGAGTGTTCTAGAAAAATATGTAAATAATTACTGAAAATAATGACATCCTGACTTCTGACTTCAAACTCAAAGGAGCAAACTATCTGAAACAAATAGGAGGGATCGCTTGACATAAGACAAGTCATTACAGGATGCACTTCAAAACATTTGGAAGTCGTTTGACCCAATAGTTAGACACATGAAAATATATCAGGGAATTACTAGAAAGTAATATTAGTGGCATATCACCTGCACTGCTGGATAACAAGTAGGTTAAACATGTCAAAGATTTTCAGTTGCACCTGCTTCCTGATCCAAATAAGTTCTTAATTGCATAAACCCACCCTCCCTTCATTTGGCCCTGTCTCCAGTAGTCCCTTTGAAAGCCCAGTTAGGAAACTAGGGTAGGGCAGGCTCAGTGTAACTTCCACAATATGCCAGATCGATTTCATGATGGATTATAAAATATTAGTCGTGCTGGTAAACAGCTTCTTTGAGCATAAAAATGTCTACAAAAAGTAGAACTCCCACGGTTTATTGACAGCTATGTTTTTCAGGTTGAATAGTGAAAAGAGACGTGAACTAAATGTTCAAAAATAAAGAAACAATAAAAAGTGCATTTTTTCTTCCAATCTTTCTGTCATACTTCCCCTCAGGGCATTTACATATACTGTTTTTCACCTCAGGGATGGCACGTTTCATCAGTCATTGTATATATTACTTTAAGTATGTTTTTTTTACTTTGAAATAAAATGAAATGAAAAAGACATTTAACACACGGCTACCCGGGGACATCCGAGCGCTGACAACGCCAAGTAGTGGAGAACCAGCCGGACTAGGGGCAGAGCCAGGTTTTTAACAGTTTACGAAAGGCAAGATAGTTGGGTTCCTTACGCAAATGAAGTGGAAGAGTATTACAGAGTTTAGCGGCATTGTAAGAGAACAGGCGACCCCCACTTCTAGCTTTCATAATCCTGGGAACTGCGGCAAGATGCAGGTCATCCGAGCGAAGGCATCTGTTAGCACGGTAGGGCCGAACAATAGAATGATTGATGGAAGGACCCTTTCCGGCTAACGTCTTGTGAACAATACAGATAGCCTTGAAATTGACTCTCTCCCTGATAGGGAGCCAGGGGAGAGATTTCAGGGCTGGTTTTGCAGATTTGCATTTCGTTATTTCCAGAAGAATTTTGGCTGCACAGTTTTGTACCGTCTGGAGTTTTGAGAAGGTCGCGCATGGGGCATCTAAATAAAGGGCATTGCAGTAGTCCAGACGCGATAGAATGAGCGCCTGGACCATGAGCTTCCTTGCCTGGAAGGGGAGGAGTGGGAGGACGTTACGAAGCATCTTTAAGATGCCATAGCAGGAGGCCGCCACATTACGTGCCTGGACCTTGAAAGTCAGATCTTGATCCAGCCAAATACCCAGGCTTTTCATCTGGGTCTTGGGGACCGGAACGGGGCCCAGATTGGCCGGCCAGATTATATTGGGATCAAAGAGGGACGAGTTCCCCAAAATCATCATCTCAGTTTTTTCTCCATTTAATTTCAGAAAGGAATTATTCATTCATTTGGCTACCTCTTCCAAGCAAGAACGGAGGCTGGGAGAGGAGTTATCAGCATGGTTGAGTCCCACTACGAGCTGTGTGTCGTTTGCATAGGTCACTATGTGTACCCCAAAAGGCAGCACAATCTTCGTTAACGGGCTCATATAAATGTTAAATAGGGTGGGACTCAAGGATGATCCCTGGGGAACTCCGCAGCAGAGAGGCACCTGTTTTGAGGCCACATCAGCATTGAAGACCTGGAAGGATCTATCATCCAAAAAGGATTGCAGCCATGCCAAAGCGACCCCGGTCACCCCCAGTCTTATGAGTCTACGGACTAAGTTGGGTGGTTGACCATGTCAAGGGCTGCACTGAGGTCCAAGAGGATGATCACAGTGGTACCTACGGTGTCCAGGATTTTTTTAGACTCTTTGACTACTGATAACAGGGCTGTTTCTGTTCCTTGGAGTGGTCGGAAGCCAGTCTGTGACAGGTGGAGGAGATTATGAGTCTCTAGAAAAGCAGACAGCACTGAATTAACATATTTTTCCGCTATTTTTCTGATCCCTGGGAGAAGTGAGATGGGGCGATAGTTTCCCAGGGAATCAGGTACTAGGCTGGGCTTTTTTAGGAGTGCCTTCACCATCGCTTTCTTCCATGGAGGGGGAACCACTCCGAAGGCAAGTAAGACGTTGATCGTATAATCGGGGAGACAGTTCCAGCAACTTGTTTCAGGATATTGAGAGGTGCTGGGTCTCTGGGCGACCCGTTCTTCACCTGTGCTGAGATGCTTTCAATGCTGTGGGGACTAATATCCAATATTTGGCCGTCTGCCAGGGGGAATGATGTGTAGATGACTTGAATTTTATTTAGGAAAACGTCTGCCAGTTTATTACAGCGTGAACCTGAGGTATCAGAGATCACTGGGGGTGGAGGGACTCTGGGCAGTGTTTTCGCAATGCGAAAAATCTCACTTGCAGAATTAGCTGCTGAGGATTTTTTTTCTTCATAGTAGGCAGCCTGGGCTAATTTAATTTCTGCTTTGTGCAGTTTAATAGCCTCCCTATATTTCAGTTTCTTATTAGGGGACAAGTCCTTCCTCCAAGTTCTTTCGAGTTTCTTGCAAGTTTGCTTTAACGCCCAAAGCTTTGGCGAGTACCACGCCATTCTGTTAATTCCAATTTTCATCTGGGTCGGTTTTATGGGGAGAACCTGGTCCAAAGAGCATTCTATCTACTTGTTAAAATTCTCATTAGCAATTACAGCATCTGGGTCATGGACTGGCTTCGTTTTTTCTAATTCTAAAATCCATTGTTCTGTCGAAAGTTTGGGCCAGGGACGTGACCTTGAAAATGATCAGACCACGTACTGGGATGGGTTTCTCTCCTACTAAGTCTTCCAAATTGGAGAAGATAGGATCTAATAAGTGTCCTTTCATATGGGTTGGATTGGCGACATTTTGGAGAAACTGGTAGGCTGCAAGATCATTTATTATCTCAGCTGCGGCCGCCTGTGAGAGGTCGTCGAAAATCTCTCAATAAAGTAAAGTTGGCAGGGGTACTGGCTAAATTGGCAGCCTAGTCGGGCAGAGATTTACAGAATTGTCCTAAGGACCCAGGGGGCCGATAGATTAGAATACCCGACAGGGTGAGCGTAGGTGTAAAACCTATTGAGAACTCAAGGTTCTCACAATCTGGTAGTGGACTTCCGGATATACTACAGGTAGGTTGATTTTTGTAAATAATGGAGATCCCGCCACCTTTACCTGAGGTCCGAACAAGCCTCTGGATATTGTAGGCCGGGAAAGAGCTTGGACGAGATCAGGATCAGATCCTGAATTGAGCTAGGTTTCTGTCAAGAACAGAACCTCTGCCCTTCTTCTTCCAAGAAAATTGAAATTTCCGCCGCATGTTTAGGCAGCGACCTGCAGTTAAGCAAAAACATTTTGTAAGATTTATGGTTAATTGAATTGATATGCGAGGGCATTGACAGCTTAAAGGGGCAGTGTATGCACTCGGTGTGGCTACTGTCTGGATCAATAGAGTGCTGGCAGTTTTCCATAATGGGTCCCTTTAATTGAAGCAGCTCGCCTGCCTTATAGTAATAATGTTTTGAGGAGAAAGATGCAGGGGTTCTGGCCCCTGGTCCCGGCCGGACGCAGACGGGCGCAGACGGGCTTGCCTTTGGCACGCCTTTGGCACACCGGCGGCGCACCTGCTACGCGCGTCCGCTGCGCGTCCGAGCCCACATGCCTCCTAAGTAAAGATTCAGCTCCAAGGAAGTGAGGAAGCTGAGGGGAGGAGCCATGTCCCTCCACAACAATCGGCCGGAAAAGCCACGGCGGACCAGGGACGGGCATCTAACAAAGTGCAAGTGCTTTGGGTGAGATAAAACAATAATAGGATGCCCTGACGGATCGTAGTGCTAAGAATACAAAATATTCTAATGTTACAGAAGTTAAACGGCTGGCTGTTAAAAATGTTAAATGCAGGCTTCTGAAGTTGGCGCAAGGTTAGAAATGAATAGAACATGGAAAATGAAAGGCAAATCGTACCAAAGCAGTTTGGGGTCTGGAGTCCAAAGGACACCTAGGGTCATACTATAGAAAAGGCTACACAGTGTCTGTGTGAGCTCCGAGTCGATCATGCTATATTAAAAAACGTGCTGTCCCCAGTGCAGGCTTGAACCTGCCCCTCCTCTGGGGACAGCAAATCACTGAAAGACAGACAGGCAATCTGAGACCTCCAGTCTGTCTTTTAATGCAGCACCTTGAGGCTGGGGGCAGGGATATCCCACAGGCAGGTGCAGTGTGCCTACCTGCCAGGGGGATCATGACTCCCTCCCTATTGAGCACCTTCAAGGAGGGTGTTCACCCCTTCACATATGGCGTACATTCCAGTACATCTCCAGATGGCTACATTGCCTGTGTGCTCGCTCTGTAACACTGCACAGCAGCAAAGGAATGCCTTCATTTGCATGGGGCAAAGCTGGAGTGTAGTTTCAGGGGCCATGTTTGAGGTGCGACACTCACAGGAAAAATGCAGTCTAGGCTTGGTAGTTGTGTCTAGGGGGCCCTGAGTCGGGTCTGCCTGGTCTGTGTCGGATTTTATCGTTGTGCGCCAAGAATAAAAGACAAAACAGTGACCTTTGATGTGAAACAGGAGATAGAGCATGAGAGACAGATATATACATCTGCTGGTTGAATTTGATTTTTTTTTAAAACAGATAACCTGGAATCAATAAGGCTTCCCTGCATGTCCAAATTGTGTAATCCTTTGTAAACATTTTATTTCACACAGCCTCCCCTTTCTTTACTATCACAAATGAGTGCACTGTTAAATATTTGAGTTCAGGGAGTGCACAGCAAAAGCATCTCTTTGGTTTGATTTAATAGACTACAATAGTAATATAATAGACTATAATAGGAATCAAGGCCTTGTTTAGGGTTTACATAAACACTGACTTGCCTCTAAGGTCACTAATGGCATTGCCATTTAGGGTTGAGCCACCTATGTTACCAAATTCATGTTTAAACACTATCATTTTTTCTAAATGTCTGGCCATGTAGTGATATAATCTGATGTACTAAGGTGTACTCTTACACATGTTAAAGAAATATAAGTTTTTTTTAATTTTGAAGAGATTTTATCATATTTGTATGTTATATTTGTTGCATGATATACATGGCAAAAGTTTTTGTTATTCGGCTTCTGTATAAACTCCTAGAGCAAAGCTAGACCCATGGCTCGGCTTGCCCTATTAATTTGCTGTTGTGCACACCTCTATTTGTAACTAGGCCTCAGTACAAAGGGCCATCAGTCCCTTGATAAAATGATTTATAAAAGAATAGGACTGGAAACATGGAGCCCTGCCTCCATGCATCGTTTGACAACTTTACCATCAAGGCTTCTAGTAGCAGAGATGAAGAAGAGCGTGTGCAGTCAAAATACATTTAAAGTAAATGCCACTCTAGACATAGGCTTACCCAATGGAACTCAGTACTGATCCTGTTCCTTATGGAAACAGTCCACCCGAACCTTGATCATCTCACCCCTCCACTCTGCAGCCCACTACCTTTCGAGTTGGGAAATTTGAGATTCACACCCCCCAAATCTCACTGACTGAGCTACACAACTGATAGATAATATTAATTTATTAGTAAAAATAAACCCATAAATATTATTAAAATACAGAGTTGAGATCATAATAAATAAATAGAAATAAGAGGAGAATAACCCATCATATGCAGACAGTATGCAGAAGTGCAGGTTAGCTAGTTCTGATATTACCATAGTGTGCAAAACAGCACATAAAGTGAAGCCGTGCTGATCATCTTTCTTGTTTGGTCAGTAGCCAAAAAGTGAAAGCCAATTAATCCTGTTTCTGTCTAGCATCCCATAGTGATAGTGTGCTAGTACAAAAATGGCATAGGCCCATGCAATGTGTGAAATCATGCAAAAGTGCCGAAATACTAATACTTGATATATGAAACTGGCGAGAGCCTACACAATATGCAAAATTGCACAAAATGTGCAGTAATGCTAATATTTGTCATAAGAACAGTTTGGCTAGAGTTGGGCTGGTATCTAACACGGCAGGATAGGAAGTCAGCAAGCTTAAATTGTCCCATAATTTGGATGAATTTCAGGTATTTAATCAAGCCCCTTCTTAACCGTCCATCTTGAACCCTGCCTGAGTCTGAGAATCCACTTTGACACAGGATTTAAAGGTGTATAAAAACTGTACCAAACGTATGTTGAGCTTTGCATTCCTTGGATCTAATGGCTCAATTAGCAGGTGATAACATCTAGCAGTGCAGGTTTAAAGGCAGGATAAAATAGATCTTTAACAACAGCCAGCAAACCTCAAAATCAGTCGTCAGATGAGAACAGGTATGTGCTGGAGCAGTGTGGGAGTAAATTATTTCCTTCCTGGAGTTCTGCTGCATTCCAAAAGCTTACGGTCCTAGAAGCAGCTTTCAGTTAGCCCCTTTCACTAATAGAAATACAAACAATAATAAATATTTATATAGTGAGTAATAAACAGAATAGATTTTTTATGCTTAAATAGTTGGTGTTCTTAGGCAGCTCGATGGTACTCCTTTTATCAACCACAGAAGGGTTAAAGCTTGAGTTTGCTCTGTCGGATTCAAGACTAAGACGTGCTAGTCTATGGGCCAGCACTAATCTTACTGAGCTATCTTCCCAGCTCAAATCCAGACCCTCCATTTCTGCCCGAGCAAGAAACATACATAGCAGGGCTGTCACAAGGGAAGGTGGGAAGTGGGTGTTTTTTTCATAAGCTCCAAGTCCACGCTTCAAAATAAATTTAAGGTACAGAAACAGGTGTGGATCAGGCCTAGCACCTTCATGAGCCTTCTACACTGGGAGGCGCCCCACGTTGGACCTGCCTGTAGAGATGGGACGGTAGAGTGGCAGCAAGACAGTCTCACTCAAATAATCCCACCACTAACCATACATTTATTCGTCCCACTCTGCACTTTCAAATCAAATCAAATCAGCTTTATTCGATTAAAAGTAATTAATCATAAAAGCAAGAGTACACAATACATAAAACAATACACAAATTATATTAAAATTGATTCCTAAGTTTGTAAATAGACTTTAAAAATGCACTAACAGAGGCCATGATGTAGACTGACTATAACATTTGCAGGGCTATAAACGCTGGCCGACAGTGCCTCAAGCCAAAAGATTTCAAAGCCGGGAGGATTCACCTTTTCCTAGGGATAGAATAAAATTTACACAAGAACATAACATGTAATGTAGATTGGGTCGATACTTCATCACCTGTGCAATTACATAGGAATTCGGACCAATCGTTCTGCTCAAGGAAACTTAGTAGCCTATGAATAATTCCCAAGCGGAAACTAACTAACAAAAATCTATCAAAATCGCCTAAAACAATTGTAATGTAGGGTTGAATCGTTAAGTGGGTGAGTATCAGCTGGTGTGCCTGTACAGAGGTCTTCTTCAATTCTGTTACCAATCTACGGTCATTTAAATTGCCCATGCACAATTTTTTCAAGTTTTCAAGTCCCTTCTTGCAATTAAACGTAAAGTGGTAGGATCATTTAAAAACTCCTGATGGTCTAGGTTCTGAAAAAAGGATTTAATGTATACTAGCCATCTGATCCTCAACACCCCTTCTAGCTTCATGAGGTCTAAAATAATAGAACGATTCAGAGACAAATTTTCCGAAGTCCAGATCCTATGCCATTCTAGTATCGGTTGTATTTTTATAGTATCCTCCAAGTAAACGATACCCAATTCTGCGTGGCATATATATGTTGATGTGGAGTCTGGTACAGCCAATAAAAACCTTAGGAATTTGTTTTCCACGACCTGTAAAGAAGTAACATCAGCAATCCCCCAGACACCAGCTCCATAAGTGGCAACAGACACACATTTGGCATTGTAAATTTTTAGCAACTCAAACGGGGGCCTCCTACCCAGTTTCTTGCTAAAATTAGAAAGGGCAATCACAGTTCTAGCAAACAGGATCCTCCTAGCTTTCACTGCTTGTTGCCAACTAGAATTGTGGTCAAATAGTATGCCCAGATAAGAGAACGTTTTAGTGTATTAAATGGACTTATTGTATACAAACATATTCTTTGGCCTCTTGTTACTATTACCACTGATCACAGCAAAAGTTTTGGAAACATTTATAGACAGACCTAGGTTTGACATGAAATTTGCAAAAGAAGACATTAGTCTTTGTAAAGCCAGAGGCGTGCGAGCCATTAACACGGCGTCATCGGCATATAACAATGCTGGAATAGATCTCGTTTCTATCTGAGGTAGGTCTCTACAATTTTGTACTAAATGTTTTTCCAGGCCATTAATGTATAAGGTAAAAAGGAAAGGAGCGAGAACACAGCCCTGTCTCACTCCTTTTCCTATCTTAAAATCAGTAGTACATTGGCCCCCTACCCCATAGCGTACCCTTGCCTTGGCCCCTGCATAAAGCTGTTTAAGCAAAGAAACTATTAAAGTGTCCACACCTAAATCTTCTAAAATTTTCCAATGTGGACAACACAGTCAAACGCTGATGATAAATCAACAAAAATTAAATATAAATTACCCCTTTTTGCCTCCGTGTACTTGATGATTAAAAGATTTAAATTAAGACCCTGATCCACTGTCCCCATACCCTTGCGAAATCCATATTGTGTATCACAAATTATTCCCAAATCCTCTGCCCATTCTTGTAGCCTATTAAGTATGACTCTTCCAACAATTTTCACGGAAGAGTCTAACAGGGAAATAGGGCGGTAACAGGCCGGGTTAGCTCTATCTCCTTTTTTAAAAATGGGGACTAAAATAGAAATTAACCAAGTTGGTGGGAAACCATACAAACTACATGCGTTAAAAAATAATGTTATAAGCAGTCCCCACAACTCAATGTTATATTTAAAAGGATCTGCTGGAATACCATCCAGCCCTGGCGCCTTACCCCCTTGACTAACTAATATAGCATCAGTTACTTCCTGAAGTTCAAAAAAAGTACTCCTTGGATTCTAACCCCTGAAATGGCAGCTCGATTGCAGGTAGCCCTAATACTTCCTAGGCGACAGTTGGACAGTTATAGTGATTTGTATAATGACTGATCCAGTCTTGTTCAGGGATTGCTATCTCTATACTGGCCCTGTCTATATCGACCAAGAACGGAGCATTCAAGGCCTTCCAAAAAGCTGAGGAGTCACGCAACACGGATGCATCATGCAATGTTGACCACATCTCCCTTTTTAACTCATTTTTCCTATTTTTCAGCACCAATTTGTACTCCCTCCTTGCTTTACTAATATCAATTTGATTTTTGTTTATGGTATGGAGCGCATGTTTTAACTTTGGATATGCTTGGGTGCACTGGTGATCGAACCATCCTGACTTCGTAGGTTTGCTTCTGTTAGTTTCAACAAAAAGGGCCTTCTTAATAGATGCTGCGATTACTACAAAGTTCTCCACGATATCTCTTTGATCGCCCTGGTCGTTTAGGCAATATACAATGTTAGCATAGCAATCTCTGACGATTTTACCCATAACTTCTTCTTGGTTCACACTCACCCAACTTAGTGCATATCCATTCTGCCTACTGAGTTTAATATTATCAACATTATTAATATTTCTATCCTTCTTTCTAATGCGTTGGCGTTGCACCATCAAACTTATGCTTAATGGGAAATGGTAACTTAAGACTAAATCATGTGTGTGAAAATTCATCACCCTAGAAGAATGTCTATTAGACAGCAAAATAAAATCTATTGTGGAGAAGACACCACGACCGTTAAAAGTTGGGCAGAAGGGTCTCATAGGAGTAGTTAGCATGTTACCGAAGCCCATGTCCTGTGTTAGTAGCATATCGTTAAAGAGATCCCCTTGTATTGTGTGAGCAAAATGCGGAAAGCCTTCTTCATCATTAACGTCATGCATTAGGCCACAAATCCCTTTTCCTGTATATTGACATAATGAACAATTAAAATCTCACCCCCACAAAATAACTACATCCTTGTCCGTTGAATCCTGAAGCAGTACTAGTCTACCCATCAAAGACTTCAGGATACAAACTGTGACTGTGGGACATTCTTATAAAAATTAACTATAATCAACATTAAAAGTGAATCACGGGTTAAGCACATAACTTGATAATGAGGACCATCAAAGAAATTACATTTATCATAATTCAACAAGTTTGAAATGTATATACAAAGACCCCCCCTTCGCTCTACCACAGGGAGATGGAACTGCTGGGGTGTGAAAAGTTCTATATCCTTCCAGGTGAATAGCCTCTACTGACCATGTTTCCTGAAAGCAAAGGATTTCAAAATTCCTTATGAAATCCAGCCATATATCATTTAACAACTTCGATTTCAAACCCACAATGTTCCAGTAAACAATTTGAAGTCCCTCAGACCTAGTTCTGGAATTATCACCCCCGCATATGGCTTCTAAAGTTATTGAGGCTATCAGTTGAGAAAAATTATTATGTGGGATGAGTGTAGACCCCGAACTGGAAATCGGCGCAATATTAACACTTGCAGGTAAAAACTTCTGTAACTCATGAGGATTGTTGTTATTCGTAATTATCTCAAGAGGCATTATAGGGGTCGTGAATTCAAAACCAAAACTGCCAGTTGTGTTAGGTGAACAAGGCATGATAACAGCCTTACTGGTTCTTTTACCCCCGGCCTCATTATGGGTACGATTTAGGGTAGAATTTTTCGTAGGATCCGCCAAGTGGGTTACTTTATTGTTATCATGTGACATCACCCCAATGTCTTGGATCAAGTTACCCCCTATTCTATCCATGCTACTAAGTCAATCTACTTCCTCTAGAGAAGGTAGGAACTCATAGCGGTTGTGTGTTTGTACAGAATACCTACAACCATGTTCCTTAATTAGGGCCCTTTTTTCCAACACACTAGGTTTATAAAAGAAGCCCAAAGGAACCACACTGATGTTACCCGAAGCCATGGGGTGATGTTCCATTTTACTCAATATCCAGTGTACTAATTGCGGGGTTTTAAAGTTCAAGATCACACAATCACCTGGTATTTCTTTTATGTCTCTCCCCACCCAGCTTACCCTTCTTGCCGTTTTAAACTCCGCAAACAGTCTGTCCGTTTCACCTTCCCTAGTCCCCAGCCAGGCTAATGACTTATTTCTCAGCACATACCACGGTTCATAAACATCATTTCTCAGTCTTGGAACATTAGTTAAAATCACTGTGTATGGGGTAGCGGCAGTTGGTAAGTCCAATGGAGGGGCGGTTAGTTCATTCTCTGAGTTTACGGCCGGATCTACACTACATTGATTAATACCTTCTATATGGTTACTCGTCACGGTTTGCCTACAGTGTAATCGATTTATGATACTATCCTGAGGGGCTGGAGCATGGCCACCGGTATGCCCAAGGTTCACCTGTGTACTCCCTAGGTTTGATATGGGCTTTGACTGGTCCTTATTAGTCCTGGGTTTAATGGCACCGGGATTTAATGTTGGTACTTCAATGATTTTATAAGATTTGGAATGGTTAGATAGTGACTCTTCAATCGCTCCAATTCTGGTTATAATATTACTTAAAGAGTCTCTGAAAAATGTATCCATAGCCTTGATTTTACATTTTATTGCCGTCACGTTGTTCTGTGTAAGTACTTGTAGGGGAGTTGACTCCGTTCCCCGAGTTGCTTTTTTAGATTTTGGGGAGGCTTATTAGTGCCATTTTTGACTACCTTCTGCGGGGCCACCTTAGTCCCTACAGTGGTTTCTGCCGCTATATCTAGGTCAGAAGTCGGATTTTTTGTGCGTTTAGTAGGTGGTTGAAACTCTACATCCTGATCGGCAAAGGAGACATGATCTGAAATATTCAAAACACACCCATTACTTTCTACATTTAAATCATATAATATGTGTTTATTCGTATTCGGGAGTAAGTCCCCATAACTGGCTGTACCAGCCGTGTTATCACGGGAGATGGCTTCTTCCACTGACACAATTTGCTCCTCCAAGGCTCCCATTGCTCCCATTAAATAATTTAAAATAGAGGCACATGGTCCCTCCCCCGATTTGGGCTGCTTCTTAGGCTGTGAGCTTGAGGCTTTTCTTTTCACCATATTTCTTATATTAGCACAATGACCTAGAGGCAGCAGATCTACAATGCAAAACAATACCTCTTGGGGGGGACTCAGTGCCTAGATGTTAA
This sequence comes from Triturus cristatus, assembly GCF_964204655.1. Taxonomy (NCBI): domain Eukaryota; kingdom Metazoa; phylum Chordata; class Amphibia; order Caudata; family Salamandridae; genus Triturus; species Triturus cristatus. The sequence goes on from NC_140581.1 coordinate 386,376,835, forward strand.
CTTTTCGTTTTAAAAATAAAGTAGTAACACCAGTGTCACAGACAGTAGGCAATAGTCATTAGACGGACTAGTATAAATACACAAACTATTCACGTCCGATATAATGTCTGATACGTTGACGTGATAAATGACAGTACCTTGTCTAGCGAAAGTCCGAACATGTGGAACCAAAGTACGAAAGTCTGTGGCCCAGCCCAGTCTACTCCTGGCTATGACGGGCTAAGACGGGCCCGTCTTGGCCCGGTCTTCGCCCGGGCCGAGCCAGCGCGCATCCCGCGCTGCGGGACCTCCTCTCTGCTGATAAGGGCTCCACCATGGGCCGTACTAAAAGTGCAAGGTGCAATTCAAGGTGCCCAGGGGCTGTGCAAATGACGCTGTATTCCTCGGACTCACCAGAGGTCTCCCGCGCTGCGGGACCTCCTCTCTGCTGATAAGGGCTCCGCCAGGGGCCGTAGTAAAAGTGCAAGGTGCAATTCAAGGTGCCCAGGTGCTATGCAAATGACGCTGTATTCCTCGGACTCACCAGAGGTCTCCCGCGCTGCGGGACCTCCTCACTGCTGATAAGGGCTCCGCCAGGGGCCGTAGTAAAAGTGCGAGGTGCAATTCATGGTGCCCAGGGGCTGTGCAAATGACGCTGTATTCCTCGGACTCACCAGAGGTCTGCACTTACATCTGTACCCAAATTCATATGGTCACCTCACTCACCCTGCAGTCTCTCCTCTTACCCTACTCTCACACTACTCACCGTGCACTCATATGAGCACTCCTGCCACCCACACAGTGCAGAGGTTAATGTGCCTGCTACAAAGAACGTGTACCATGCAGATCACTGAACTGAGTGTGAGTAAACAATGAGTAGCGCTATAAAAAAATGAAATGTTTGCCAGAAAGGTCCTATAGAGAGATAAGGTGGATAGTTGGTGAGTAGTAGTGAGGAAATTCACGGAGCAGGAGGAAATGTGGGAGGGGCGCCAAAAAAGACTGGTGCACTGTGTGCAACAAGTGCTAGGGCCAGCCCTGTCTGGGAGTGTTAGCCCCCATCCGAAGTTCAGGTCTAGTTGCGCTTCTGTACACGAGTATGGGCATGCCGTGCACCATCAAGGTTTTCGTCCTAAATCAGAAAAGGACACATTTACATGCACTGCAATCCAGCCTTTCAGGGGGCCCCTTGATAGAGAAAGCTCTGTTTTTGCCCTGATGGCCTGGAATAATTCCAGACAGATTCTTGTAAATACCGTTTTGTTTCATTTCTTTTTAATGTGATTGATGTAAAGAATCTATTACTATTTGCAGATTAATATGTTTGTTTCATGCAACAACAATAAAAAAGTTTATTTTAGATCCAAGCGGGTCCTCACATAGGAGAAATTGGAGGATATCGTAGATATTATTCGCTGTAAAATTAGTGGGCTGCTGCGTTGTTACACCAGTGAAAACACATCACTATCTCTGAATATTAGATGTAAACACTTTTAGAATTTCGACCATAGTGCCTATGCGCCGTTAGTAGCCTGGCTAAAGAGGGTATGGCAGAGCTGAAAGTAAATCATTTAAACTCGAAGCTGTACTGAACAGGGGCCCCCAAACTAGTTTTGGCCCAGGGCACCCAAAATCCTTAACATGTACCTGCCACCACAAAGTCTGTCAGACAACATTGCTCTGAAGTAAAATAGACAACATCATTCATTCATTATTAGTTCTATTTTTTTTTAAACCTTATCCCGACGTGTCCTTAACCCCCACTGCTTCGGGCAAGCAACTTATCGTACCACTAAGGAAATCTGAATTAGGTGTTCGTTCAACGCCCTCTCTGTGGACTTCAACTTTGTCTTCGGGTCCATAACAGGTTGGTGGGCAATTATCCCATTATAATGCTGCCTAAAACGTTTGTTAATGATTTCTAGAGAAGATTTGTTCCTCGTGTACCAGCTCTGAGCTAGGGAGTGCTTGAAAAATCTGACAACACTGTCTCTCCCTTACAGTCCCTGTTTTGGCTGAAAATGTCTGCAGAATATTCAGCTTTGAGAGAAACTGCTATCAAAACTCTCTTGCCTTTCAGCTCGTCCTCTTTATGTGAGATTGGGTTCCCAGCACTTGCGGTATTAAAGACTAAGTACCGTTCAAGACTGAGTGTGGAGCACAACCTGATGATGGCAGTAGCAAAAATCCATCCACAGAGTGACTGTCTCTGTGGCGAAAAACAGGCACACCCGTCACATTTATGCTGGTGGTGTTATTATCAATCTATGTCATATGTAAAAGAAAGCATCCTCGTAAAAACAATTTGCGCATATTTTATCTTGAAAAATGGTGTTTGAGCTGTGTAATAAGCCTCTGTCATTTCACCACACCCACTCACAAACCTGCAGTTTACTAAACACTCTTTTTGTGTTGAATATTATTTGCTGGATAAAGCCAGGGATATGCGTGTGGCGGTCGATTATGTAGTGTACTAGATTCCAAAAATTTCTGTCAGGTGGTGGGGGGCCCAAAATTTGAAAAAAATTGAGCTGGGGGGGCTCAACCTACAAAAGTTTGAAGACCTCTGCAACTAGAGTCTATGCGTAACGAGCTCGGTGAGGTGCCTATAATCTGTGCCAACCGCATTTTCACATCTTGTCTCCTGAAACAACTCGCCCAGCATGTTTGGAAAGAGTCTCAGTACAGATGTGGCTCTAATTAATGCAGAAGAAAGAACATCTGGGCATACATTCAACGCGCGCCATAAAAAGACATTCAGAACAATGTTGTCTGGCAAATTATGTTACACCATTAGAGCGCTGCATAATACAATGTATTAATTATAAAGGTCGCACGCGTATTTTTATTGAAGTAACTTACATTTACGCCTGCCCACTTCTTTCTTCTGTAGGAATGAGCCGGTCCAAAATTGCACGGATGTAGCATCTTTTGAATTGCACGCACAGAGCCAGTAATAGATTAAATAAAAGCTTTCTAAAAATGTATTTTTACTCCAGAAAATATGGGAGCTTAAAGGCTTAAAAGTCACTTATGTTGATTGAAACCTAATTTGGAAATTATAAGCTATTTGAAGGGTTGATGCATGTGTGAATTTGTGAGTTTATGTCCATGAACGTGGATTACAGAGAGTTCTCTCAGGAGGAGGGCCTGCATGCGTCATACATGCGTCTTCATGTCATTATTGATGGGGAGAGCTTAAGGAGGCCGTGCTCAACCATCTTCTCTGCTGCAGAATTATTTGACAGCACTTTATTTTTTTTTTACCTCAAAACACTTGTATCCTTTTAACCTCCAACCACCTTACTCCGAGGGATCGGCTTCCACGTAAGTGTTCTATTTGTATTTTTTTTGCGACACGTCGCAATTTCCCTTTGAGTTTGGTTCGTACAGTGTTCAAAGTTCCATCCTCCACCGAGGCTCTGCTATTATATGTGCATGGTGCAACAGCCGAGAAGAGAGAGCAGAGCTTGTACCATGGCCTCCAAACACCGGCTCCCAACACATGCACCAAATATGGGGCGCAGGGGGAGCCGTCTTCCCAGTGGGAATACACTGGAGTATCATTTAGGATAGTATAAAAAGCACATGTTCACCCCCAAATGTCTCTTGGCCCTAATAACAGGTGCTCCATGTTACTCGCCACAATGGTACTAATCGCATTGCTCTCCGGAGGTCGAGGATGAAAGCTTGAGTGGGCCTGTAAGGATTAAAACCCATAAGCAAAGGATCGACCGAAAATCCCCTCAGTGGATATATTCGGCCACTGAGCCACTAAACCTGGGATGGCAGCTTCCATGGTTTAACGTTTACAGAGCTATGTTTACCACATTTACAAAACAGGTACATACGAGGACCCTTTGTTTAAGTGCTTTACAACGCAGGCTTTATAAAGCAGATACCTGTTTTGTTTTAAATGACAATTTTTATGTCACCTAAAAAAGGGGGGTTTAAGGGTTAAGGGATTGACTAGTGGGTGTCAGGAACAGGTAGAGTCCTCCTATAGAGCTCTGTAATATTTTCAGACCCGCTAAAAACCTTTTGCCTCCCGTCGCAGCTCAACAACTCTCCGAGACCCTCTAATAATGGCTATTACTGCAAAGATACCGATCATGGCTGGCTCACTCACTCTTCTCCACCAGTTCCTTACTTGACTAACTTCGTGCATTTTACTGTTCTCCTGCGCTTAGTAGCTGACCTTGGTCCCAAGTCAGAGAAGTTTTGAATGGTGTTTTTAATTGTGCAGGGCCGATGTGTCTATATTTCAGCAGTTATGAGTGCAGCTTTACAAGAAGATCTCAACGGTCACCCCACGTCTGCGTCCTCTGTAGTCATCCATGCCATGGGTCTCAGATTTCCAAAAAGTTCTTGCTCACTATTTTCTCCCTAGATTAAGAAATCAGTAAATACTCTAACCGAGATCATTAAAATGTCCACTTACCACTCTACTTTCTTGGTCGCTACCTATATTTCCCATCCTATTTTCCCTAAAACGTTGTGAAAGCTCTTTTTAACTGTCTCACTCAATGCTTTATTGCCAATATCCTCGGAGAGCCAATGAATACTGGATTTTGTAGAATGCATGCCTTTCAGACATCTCACACACACGTTTTCAAGTTCCTAGCCTTTGCCTCCCCTAATCGTGCGTCCCTGACCCTCATTATTCTTGATCTTGACCACTAAAGCATCTTTAATGCAGTTGCTCATGGGGGAACTCTTAACAAGAATGGTAGGTTTGAGTTGTGCTATTCTGGCTGTCTGGATCACTGACCATTAGGTGTCCTGGTTCTCCTTTTGATCGGTGCCGCCTATCAGTGTGAAGCCTCCAGAGGTTTATGCTGCTCCCTCAACATATCCTGTGTTGAGGTCAATGCTTCCTTCTATGGTGTCCCTTGGCATCTCTCCCCCAATAACACCTAAATGTACTTCTCCTTCTACTTCCTGAGATACATACCTTTGTCTGAAGTTGGTAGATGCTTTTTGCCTTCAGATAGAGAAGAGCCACTTTCTGCTTAATCTTCGTCTAACAAAGATTCATCAAATGCAGCTTAAAGTACTCAATATTCAATCTCTTACACTTCTGACATATTATTCCCAGATACCATAATGCTTAATGATGTCTTCAAAAGATAAATGCAGCCACCCACTGTCATTACTGACTCCTCAGACCACTACCCTCATCTCAAAAGTCATACCATATATCGCTTCACCGCTGCCAAAAACCTTCATTACCCTCGTAGGTCTCAGTAAGCACAACGAGTGCCACATCCTCCTCTTAGGCAGACAAACATCAGATTAGGTTGGCTGAATGTTTACAATCAGTCACTCCAGGGATTCTTTGTTCCGTTGTTCATATTGGACCCTGGCCTCATACTCTTCGAATCTGCACCACAGAATTTCTTATACTGACATCTCTCTACTTAGATTTTTTATTTTTGAGTTGTTTGGGTATGCAATGATGATTGTGGGTTCAATCTGTGAATTTTATACTGTCATACTGATGTGCTATTCATATTTGTAAGCGTGATTGAAAATAATTTAAAGTTTTATTGGTTAGATTGGTTGAATTTGTTTGGTTATCGGGTTTGGCTAAATCCAAGATCTCGCAATATATTGGTTTTACTTCTCTGTAATTGTGATGGGTAGAACAAGCGCTGCTTACACATTGATAGAGACTCGGAACAAAAGATTTTTTCTTTTCCAGGTTGTGTGTGTAATTTAGGTTGGTGATTCTTGATCTTGAGGAAAGAGTAGCAAGTAAACTGACTAGGGTGGATTGCCACTAGACAGGATTCTGACTTGTGTGAAACGTAGTACTTTGTGGATTGTTATCTGGGGTTTTCATTTTGATTTAGAACTTTGTTCCTGTTTCTAAAATCTTATGGTTGGGATTGAATTGTCTTACTTTACTTATTGACTTCTTCCTTCCTTCCTTTCTATAGTAAACAGACATAGGTTTATTTAGTTATTGGTTTAAAATACGTTTTGCGATTATTTTCCTGTTCACAGATAAGTTGTGATGTGACTGGTTAGTTAGCCAGGGAGTCAAACTAGGATTGGTGATAGGTCATCACAAAGCAGTGCTCTGATTGGTTGGTTTCTGACCAAGTTGCTCAGTGATTGGTTGGTCTTTGACGGAGCTGCGCTGAGATTGGTTGTTGTTTGCTAACTTGCTTTGATTTTGAGCTTATTTTGTACTTTATTTAAGCAAAAAGATTGGAAAGCTTTCTAGTAAAGCCTAAAGTTACTATAGTACTTAGGGAAGGTTCGAAATTTCCAGCAGAAGGAATGCCAGCCTCTGAGATGATTAAACGATTGGGTAATATATCCATACATGAATTTCATACTGGAATAACTATACTGCACGTGATGAAGTTTTACAAGTTCCATTTGAGGGTATCTTTAATTTTAGGAAGCTAGATTTATTTAGACACATCACGTATGACATGAAGCCGATGTCTAGAACTGTAAATGTTGTGGTGCTTTATAAATTAGATTGCAAGGCGACAGAGAAGGAAAGAAAAAAAACATCAAAGCAGGTGAAGAGCTCATTTAAACATTGGCTTAAGAGTAAAATGGATAGGCACGGAAAGAGTTAAAAGGTGGATATGGCTTAAGAGTTAAATGGATAGGCACAAAGAGTTAAAAGGGGGACATGACTGAATGTGTAAAAGCATTTCCTGCTATAATTTTTTTTTTTAATTATTTTTATTGAAAACCAACAGAGATCTACATATACAATTTTCCTTCTTAATATCACTTCTTTACATTTAATCGATACATTTGCATACTCATTAATTCACATATGCCTTCCCCACCATCACACGTCATCGTTGGAGTCACTCTCTTCTTCTGGGGGGTGCAGATGTCTCCCCTATACGTGTTCCATTTTCCCCAGATTCTTCCCCATTTTTTGGGGCATTTCCTATTAATAAATGTGTCCTTTTCTGCTACCATGACTATATCCATATCATTACCCCATTACATTACAGATGGTACATTTTCAGTCCCCCACTTTTGTGCAATGTTTCTCTTGGCTAATATCATGCCTGTTGTTGCCCATTGTCGTTCGGCATGAGTAAGATCCGTGGGTCCCCACAAATTAAGAATACAGCATTTAGGCTCAAACAGGACATGTTTCCCCGTAACCTCTGTAATGGTTCATACCACTGTCTCCCAGTACGGTACAAGTTATTTCCTGCTATAATTAATTAGAATGATGAGAAGGACATAAATAAAAAAGCAAAATAGTATAATGATTCAGATGAGGAGGATAAATGTATAAATGAGCTTTTGAATTCTAGACCTCTTCCACACACAGCAAGATCAGCAAGTGAGACTAGCTCAAAACTTGATACAGGTGCTGAGGTGCGGTGGTATGGTTGTGCAGAGTTCTGTAGTGGTACCAAGTGCACCGACAGAGATAAAGATGGCTGTTGTGCCAGACTTATGCTACTGCATCCACAATAACTGTTGGCGGTCATAAAGGTCCACACAAGTTTATTTTGGAATTTATTTATTTTTTATTTGGTGACATGCTGCAGGGAAATATTAATTTAAGTAGATTATTGACATACAATCCTGATGAAATAAGATATTTGATTAAAGAAGCAGATAAATATGTAAATGAAGCACACAATAATTTAGAGAATTTACCTGATGAATTAGAGGTTGAAGTCAGCAAGATGAAGAATGTGAAACGAAATTACAAAATTGATTTGCCTCATGATGACATTAAAAAAATGGGTTTAATTACATTTAGAACTTATATTAAAGGTTTAATTGTGAAAACAAGGGAGTGACTTGAAGAAATATCAAGAAAGATGCAAGAACGGGACTGAAGGTAGGGCGAGAGGGTCACGTGTGATTTGGAAGCTGGACAGGCACAGTTCAGGAATTTCCTTTGAGAGAAGTTCATGGAGGGAGTTTTGTGCATGCGCAATGGACTGCAACTGATTAATATGTTTTAACTAATAATTTTCCAAAATTGAGAGAGGATCCAAGAAAAAGGTATGAGGAGTTGCATTGACTAACACATATTTCCCAGATGTGGGCTCATTTGAATATGCTGTTTGAGATTTATGGTTCCTAGTGATTTGTGGGCTGAGTGTAAGGCTGTTGTTGGATGGCTTACACAAGAACTAGTTAGGATTTTACCTAGTGCTACTTCTGGGAAAGTAGCTTCCAAATAAAAGAATATGATTTGAGTATTTGAAAAAGCAAGTACACAAGAGGGATATCAATTGGAATCAAATTTTGAGAACTTCACAGGAGTCAAAAGAGTCACTTCATGCCCTTATGAGAGGCTTATGCAAATAAAAAAAACACAGTGGAATCCAAGACCCCAAAAGAGATGGGGCTAGTGAATTCATGCCTGCTTTCATGAATGGTTGGAGGTCAGACATTAGTAATCACATTCAACAGAGTGAGTTGTGTTGGGAGACAAAGAGTATAAATGAAATTTTGAAATTGGCAAAGTATAGTAGTGACTATGTTGAGGCAAAACCGAAAAAGATTAAAGAGAATTTGATGATTGCCCAAACAACCCGAAACATACTAAAGGGGTTACCAATAAAGCTGAAGGACCTGGGTATAGTGTGATACATACAACAAAACTGATCCTAATGGCCAATCCAGACAACTTAAATTAATTCATGCATCCTCCCACAATATATTTACACTAATTCACAAGAAATAGAACTTCTTTCTCTGAAGGGAAGAGTGGACATAACATTACATGACAAAAAGAAGTGCAAAACGGATGCAAATGATTCATATTGCATTAGAAATCAATAGTAAATAAGCTCCATTCACTACAACAAAGTCCTCAGAAAAAAGTGCATGTGTGGAGATTAAAGAAGAAAAAGGGGGAAAACCCCATAACATTACCAATATCATTTGAAACAGAGCCTGTCTGTGTGTCCAATCAAACAATTATATTTTATTCCACAATAAATAGGTAATTGATTGAGTCAGTCTTTCCTACCTGTGGACGGTGAATTCAATTCAGGCTGTAGGAGCAGGGAAATGTTGGTGTTTCAAGCCGAAATATGAAGGAGAAGGCCAGTTAGGACTTTAAATGCGGGTCTTCATCAGGACAGGGAAAACAAAGAAAAAGGGAGCAAATTAAGAAGTAAAAGGGATCTATATCTCATTAAAACATTGAAAGTGTGTGTACAGATAGAACCAAACTCTTACCCTAATGTGCAAAAAACTCAACTGGAATCATACAACCTCCTGTATGGGAACTGATGAATGGATCCTAACGAAGGCTGAGCTGCTGAAGGGGAAACTCTGCGAGGGAAGACTTACTCACCAGATAATCTGAACTACTCTATTTGGTTGAAGGTTTGAGAATCCCTTGTGAATGAATCAACTAATCAGCTTAGAAACAAGCCAGAAAAGTAAATTAATTATCGCTGTTAGACAGAGTTAAAAGGAAACAAGACAGCGACTCACGGCAGCCTAGCCGCTTACCTCTCATGCTACAAAGTTAAAGGCTCCCTCTTGGCCGCAACAACCGTGAGTGGTTCCCAAGAGAGAAGATGAAGAGGACATGGCATCAGCATGCAAAATGGTGATTGCGTGCCTGTTACAGGCAGCACTGATGTAGCACTTACCTCCCTGCTTTGACAATGACATGAGTTTTGATAATGCAACCTAACCATACCCTAATCAGAAAAAACAGCAAGGGCCTGATCTGTGGAATTGGTGGCAGGCAATTCAGTATCAACAATATGCTAGCTGCGCACTCATTGCAGAGAACACTGACGAGACATAGCCAAACCTACAGTGACACTAACTACATCTTTACAGGAATTGCATGGGTAGAGGGAATCTAACTTTGTTTAGATTGCAAAACATGAACATGGTAGGAGGCAACATTTTATCAGCAATAGTATGTGGCTTGCACAATGAAGTAATCATTGTAGTAAAGACAGTCTCAAAATCCGAGTAACCTTTACTGAATAAAAGTGATTAACAGTTCAATGGACCGAATTTACAGACATACATAACGTATCATACAACATGATTATAGCACAGACACTTAAACAAAAAAAATCATAATATCCAATTTTTCATTTACAATTTTGTACTAAACATTATTACTTTAAAGGTTCATATTCCTTAAATGATACGTGCAACATAGCTGTCAAAAAGACAGTGACAGATTTTAATGGTAAACAGCCCATGTTTTCCAAGCATACTACATGTGCTTCCAAAATGATTAAACGCATACCAGAAATCTGTATAGCATTGTTCAGATTAAACATTAACCTGCTGATTAAAACAGGGACAGTTTCTAATCTGTACAAATAACACTCTCGCACATAGAAACAGAAGGTCCACGTGTGGCAGGAAAGGCATATTGTGATGTGGGCGCAGATATTGTATAATGCAAGACACAAAAGACAGGGGTCAGTGGACCTTAGCAACATGCCCCACCCTCGCCGCTATATCCCCAAATCTTATCTCAAAGGATATATATCATGATGTGTGCACGCTCTATAGGCACCCTCTGCCCAAAGGGTGCTGCCATACCATAGGGAGACCATTCTTTTAAACAATACAGCCAGAGGTGTACCAACATTCAAAATGTACTCAATGATTATAAATTGTTTCTTTTTCTAAAAACAAACATTTATTCAAACAAAGTTATATAAATGCATAAATGATCTTCATTTATTGATTCTTCTTAAATATACTTCAAATGCCAGCCAACACATTTCGTCCAACAACAGTGGACTTCTTCAGGGCTGAAATATGATAAGTATACAATATATATATAAAACCGCACTAATATGAAATGAGAAATATACAAAAATACTATAATACACATAAACAAAAAGTAACAATACCCTTTGTATTACCACATATGTGATAAAGACACCCACACATAAGTGACATTTAAACAGACATGACATAAAAGCAATTTTCCAATGAAATCTATCTACCAAAACATAGGCGCTATCCAGTGATATTTCATCAAAAGTAAACTCGGGATACCAATTGTGGAGGATCTTTGAGAAGCATGGACATTCATATGTCAATTAGTATTTCCCATTAGTAAATTACACTTTGTAGAGATTGCAATGTCATACAGGATTTATAGGCTGCAATTGTCTGACCAAATATCATGTTTGCAAATTACAATTGATGATAGTTACAAAGTCCGACATAATTAAGTTGTCTGACAGGCTGTTGCATATAATCTTTCCCTGAGGGCTAAGGCACCTTGACCTACACCCACAGTCCTATCCGTGATGGATCAGATCCACAAACAGAGTAGAGAGCAAGAAAGAAAAAGATATCCAGTGATAAAGTGAGTAAACACCTACATGTGTGAAACAGTATATAAGGAACAGAGAGAGAAGAGGTAAAAACAGACTATCCAGGTGTTTACATACCATAAATATGGTAAAAGCGATATATGTTGTATAATCAAATTCCATGCAGTGCATATGAATATGCTCGATGTAATAAATGGAAAAGTACCCATGGTAGAGAATCTGATAAGGGGAAAAAGATGAATAAATATATGATTACAGCACACACCATGATACCAAATAAGCAAACGGTTGTGTTACAGTAATGTAAGGAGCTCAAGAGAGAAAGAAAATATGGCAGAAAAAGTACATCAGAAAACATACCCAATGAAAAAAGGAATGGGACTCATACGTTAGTTGACATCCGCCCCAGCAGCAATGGTAGATATGTGGATCCCGTGTCCCCAGTGTGCATTACACAAGAGGCTTATCAACCTCATGATGAGTACCTATCAATATAAGTAAATCATTTGTATAATAGGATCCATTGCAAAATCAATGAACACTATCAAAACTACACAAACATTTGGGAATGTATAAAAATATAAGTTAAGTTATGTGGAACCAATGTGGTTCCTCAACAACCACATGCTTGGATGTATGACAATTGACGTGCGCAAAAATATTTATAATCCTTTATGGATAGTCATTTAGCCGCGTCAAGACATAGAGTAAAAATATTTCAATAAAATAGGGTGCATATTATAAATAAGGCTCCCTGTTTTCCATTTTTACTGATTTTTACAGCTAAATACAGACAGAAAATCTCTTTTTGTCTGTATTTATTTTTAAATATGGATAAAAACAGAAATTGGGTGCTTTTTGATTGATTCTAAATACACTTTGCCATGACTGTCAGGCCAATAAATGTGTGGATTGATAGGTGAGGTGGTTAAAAAAAATGAATTTTAGTAAAGAGGCTTAAACTGCAGTAGATATGCTCAAGGCTGATACAGAAATGTGCATATTTTCATATAAGTGCATTGATTTATCTTTCACTCAAGCGTGACTGCATATTTATTGGTTAAATAAATGTGGAAATATATCAGATTCAGCTTTGTTTTTTCACAAAACCAATAATAAATACAGATGAAGTTGACAACAAATAAATAAGGATAAATACAGACGGAAATGTCCAAAAAATAAATACAATAAGACCAAGAGCCCTAATTAGAAATGATCCCTATCACGAAAAGCGGGACCTTACGACCGTTGTATAGGTCAAGGTGTCCCCAATATTAATACCAAAACAAGCAAGCAGCGTGTAGAAACATTACATCTGACCCAGAAATTCCTCCCAGCCATAAAAGCAACAACAATTATGTCACAAACGTAATATAAACAAAATCCCTATGGCTCAGTAACACTCCTACAAACTAAAAAAATAGAAAAGGAGAGCAAGAGGGAGGAAACGCAAGCTCATTACAGCCAAATGCGACAACAATCATCTCAAAAGTGTAATTTAAGCAAAGTCCCGGTAGGTCAATAACTTGTCCATAATTAAAACAAAAGAAAGAGGGAAGAGAGAAAACAATCTTTGCCAATGAGTGCTAGTTAATATGAGGGCAACTAAGAAGATTCTCATAGAACGCATTCAAGTAAAGCGAGCTATGTTAACTGCTCAGTAAAAATATGTTTGTATGTAGATGATCACAATATTGGCAAGTTAATTTAATAAGAACGGCGTTTATTATTATATCTAAATATTCTGATGGACATTAAATAATGTCCATCGGTCCATGTACAGTGTGCAACAGCCCACAGTGGCCATCCTGAGGGTGAAAAAAATCGCAACATCCCCAACTAACCAAATACAGATCGCACAGGACACATCTAGGTCCAGCGAGCTGTATAAACCGTTTAGAATTAATTTATTTATGTGTCACTAATCACAATGTAAACCAGTCATTTCAATGAGGCCGACATTTCTTACTATATATACGTGCTAAAATGTTTGATGATGCCAATCAGCCCGTTTGAAGATTGTTACAGACTGCAGTGGCCATCTTGGGAGGGAAAGGACCGTACAGACCCAAATAACTAAATACAGATTGCATGGTAAGCATCCCAGTCCAGCGAGCTGAGTCCACTACTCAATGGTATTATATGTATATATAGAGGATCTCAATATGAAGGTTGTTCGAAAAAGAGAGCAGCATTACTAAATATAGGTGAATACTCAAAAGGAGGTCTAGCTATGCCAAATCACCCACATATAAATAGGTGGATACTCACATATGTAATGTCATTTTTCCATTACTTCTATTTGAGCAAATAATCTCATGCCATTATCTAGAACCAGATAGTGATATAAAAAAGAATAAATAAACAAAAAATTATAATGAGTGAAGTAAGAGCGGAAATTTAGTAATAATAAAGATAAATTGACCTTCATGTTAATACAAGTGATCAGTGCAAACCGTATTAAACCCAACAAGAAGGGAAAGCATAGAGGTGTTAGCTATCAATCACCCCCTCTACGTTGGAAAAGAGAAATCATCCATATTGGTGTCTCCTCCACATCATAGTGATAGTTTTCATAAGTAACAAGCAAATGTGTAATTAGACATAATTACTTCAACAAACAATGCATTTCGCTAGATCTACGTTAAGCCTTTGATTCCCTACACTGGCACTATATGTTCTATGCCCTTTCCAGATTTGACATCCCAGAAGAATACATAAAGTGGGTGAGGCTGTTATATCTGAACCCCACGGCGCGAGCACGTACAGGACAGCATATTTCACAGCAGTACGGTGTTGCACGGGGTACCAGGCAGGGTTGCCCGTTCTTGCCCTTACTCTTCATCTTATCCGTGGAGCCTCTCCTACATAAACGTCTTAATATAACGGGTCATAGAGGGATTGAAATGGGGATCCAACACACATCTGCATATGCCGAAGATTTAATTTTATACTTCAAAAACTTAGACGAGGATTATGAACCTATACCTTCCACCTTTGACACGGTCCAGCGGCTTTCCGGACTCTCGATCAACGAGAACAAGTCCTATGTCTATTTCTTCACTGACATACACATAGCGGTCATCTGTGCTTCGGGAAGTGGATGTTTCAAATAGCACCTACCACCTTCAAATACCTAGGAATCCAAATATATAGTGAAACAACAGATCTACTAGATGGCAACTTACGACGTACTATCACTGCACTCAAGCCCCAAATAAAGTTCTGGACTTCCCTGACTATATCGAAGGCGGGTAAGGTGGGAATCGCCAAAATGGTAATGCTCCCTAGGTTGCTATATTATTTCACTAATTTGCCCATTATAGTACCAGCACCGGTATTTCAATTACTGACCTCCCTATTGGTTGATCTAATCTGGGGAAAAGGCCGCCGGCGTATTGGAATCGCGAAGTTACAATTAGACACTAAACAAGGGGGAATGGGGGTCCCGGACTTGAAAGCTTACTGTTACGTGAACCAGCTACCATAGCTGGCGTATTGGGTGGCCGGCCGTAATTTACAGGAGATTGGTATGTCTTGACAGTCATGGCTTAGAGGAGAATTCCATACACTCTTACTAACCAACAGCAAAATTCCCCCGACGGCACCCATTTATTAAGGGTCACGTTGTCACATTGGAGGAATGCTCTGCGATATACCAAACTGGTAGCCCCCTATGCCCCCACTATTCCCCTTTTGGGAATCCCCTCGCAGTCGGGCACTGTTACTAATTAAAGAATACAGGCATGGGGAGATGCGGGATTAACCACGGTGGGTGGGTTCTTTCTGGACGGTGCCCTGATGCCTCACGATGTCTTTATCCGAGAACATAGAGTACCAAATACACTGTTTCTCCTGCATGCTAGTGTTTCTCACTACATACGCAACACGTGGGCGCCCGAGGGGATAGAACCAGCAATGCACGCACTACTTACTATGCAATATCTGATGGGAAATGGGCGCTATTTAACGAGATGGCTCTACAGAGGGATCCGCACGATCGCAGCAGTGCCGCTCCAACCCCTCCGCAGTAGAGGCAGATGTGGACCGTGCACTTACTGACAAAGAATGGGACACTGTTTTGGAATAAACGAGGAAAGTATACAGGAACCCTAAATTTAGGTTTATACAGCTCATGTTCCTACATAGGGCCTATCTGACTCAACACAGGCTGAGTTCCATGTTTCCCGAAGCAGTAGATGTTTGCCCAAGCTGTCACTCCTCGGAAGTGGGCTTAATACATATGCAGTGGAACTGTCTATGACTAAGACATTACTGGGCATCCGTGGGTAAGATAATGAAGGACATTGCCCTGATGCGGAATGATGTCTCGCTAGAGTTCTGCCTACTGGGGTTGGGTCCAAAAGGGAAGAAGGGACACCCCGTTAACAAATTTATTAACCTTGCTTTCATTTTAGCTAAGCGTAACATCACAATGAGATTGAAGACTGCTAAACCGCCGTCCCTACAAGACTGGCACAGTGAAATGGTCAGATGGGGGAGGGCAGAGGGTGCTGAGCTGCAGAGGGAAGACCACAGAGGGTTGCGTTAGAAACCCATTTCTATGGAATGGAATATATTGATGGAAGAATTTATGGCTGTTGACATGCAACTGTACTGACGGATTCCTTATACTGGCTATATTGTATACTGCACTCATCTTCTGAGAACTTATGAATCACCATGCTTAGCCATTATTTAGGGTGGCATTTGCCTCAAAATCTCTGCATATTCATTGAGATCTCGGGCCACCGTATCTAAATGGTGAATCAACTTGCATACACGCAAGTTTAAGATGTTGGCAATATTGCTGCGTCTCAGGTTAGAGCTGGCTTTCTTAATTACTAACTATCTCAGACTGTCCTTCGGATGCTTGAAAGTATTGAAGTGTTCAACTGGAGGTGCCCCTTGTACGCTATATCTGATCCTGCTGCAGTGCTGCAAAATGCAAGTTTTTACCTTGTGAAGCATCTGGCCAACTTATAAAAACCCACATGGGCATATGATCACATAGATAACATATACACTATTGCAGTTTGTGTGTTCTTTTAAAAGTGTATGTGTGATCATTGTGACTGAAAATCGTTGTTTCTATGGTCATCACACATGCCTTGCACTTCCCATATTTATAATGACATGTAACCTGCGGTAGATTCCATAGTGTTCATATGGAAGATTTGGGTTGGCTCCCTTAGATCAGAGTTTACCACATGATCTTTTATGCTTTTGCCCCGCTTAAAGGAGTGAATGGGTAGCTCATCAGTCCCAACCTCAACAGCGAGCAGGCTCCAGTGTTGATTTATAAATCTTTCATATCGCATTACTACATGTGCAGAAGTAGTCCCACCAATCATTCTGTTCTGAGTCTCATCCTCATGCTCTTTGGGTTCAAGTAGGACCTCTCTGGGAAAAACCAGGCCCTCTTACAGGCTTTCTTCAGTAAGCTATTGGGATAGCCCCTTTGCTGCCAGATGCCTAAATAGAGCATCAGATTCCCAAAAGTAGTTTGGTTTATGTGAGCTATTCCTCTGGAGACAGATTGTCCATAGGGTAAGTTGTCCTTCAGGTTCCTAGGATGGTAACTTGAATATCGGAAAAGGGTATTTCTCTAACTGTTCTTCCTGAAAAGTGTAGTTTACAAAGGGGCATTGTCGACTCTAATCAGTAGAGCTGATGGCCACTTCTGTAGGAAAATCAAACACTGGAAGAGGGAATGTCATCAGAAACCTAAAAGGGTACAGGGAAATGTACAACAGATTCTACAAATGCAGAGGAATTATGTGATGGTTCTGTATATGCAAAATTCTAAACAAAATGTGCAGAGTCAGAATACATTTTAAATGCCATTGCCTACAGAACAGTAATGCAGCAAAACATGAGAAATCAGATGCCCTAACCAGCAGAATCAATTGATTCTGAGTGATGAATTGACAGGAAATAGTTCACAATGATTGTACCTGAAAGGGGAGGAGGACTGCATACTTGGAGCTGTCTTATAGGTCAACCAAAGTGGCACATACTTTGACAAAGAAGTAAATGGCAATTCCGTTTTTGGTTGATGAGAGGGTAAACGTTCTACAGTTTGTTTTGTGTAAGTCCCAAAGCTAACCTTTTCGAGAAGAGAAGCCCAGGTTTCTTAAGGATCAGCAATAAACAAATTGTTAATCAGGTTACAACAGATGTTCCAAATATAATACTCCTCAGCACCAATTTATTTTGTGTGATTTAAGGCCTGTGAACTCTGTGGGGAGGGGACTTGGTTTGCAAAATAAATTGTATGATTTATTGCACTCCAAATTGTGTTGCAATTGAGACACAAGATAAGGATTCTGTGTTCATAATAAATTCATTGGAATCGAGAATTTAGTTATTCCCAGTTTTGACCATGGAAGACGTGCCTCTGGATTTAAAACATACTGTCAAAGATGAGGTATGTGATTTTTCTGGAACAGAGACTGGATTGATTAAAAGAGCAAAGCCGGTTAAACATGATGGAGTACTTACTAGAATGAGACTTACAAAAGAGGCAGAAGAAGGAATGAAGCCAGTGTTGGAAACCGGGCAACCGGGTTAGCAGTCACCAGGTTCCCAGCACAGTGGTAGCTTGGCTTGAGCGGTTGGGGGTCAGGCACCGTGTTAAGCGTACGTCACACCCTCACAATAACCATGCGTTCATCCGTTCCAAAAACGACACTACACCGTAAAAATTATGGAAGTCAAGATGAAAATATATATGTCTTTATCTTATTTTCTCTTAGTTGCAGGCTTCACATCATAAATACAATACAATAGGATTTTCCTTCAAAAGAGCAGGTCAAATAAACAATGCTACTTCGGAATTTCAAAAAATAGGTTCAGGTCATCATTAAGCAAAGAATAAATAGATGTGCAATAAATACAGACGGCAAATAAATACAGTCAGACAATAAATACAGTGCAAGAATAAATTAGTGGAAGACAATAAATAAAGCACCTTCAATAAATAAGGTAAAACAATCAATGACAATTACAGATCAGATCATTTTCATGAGGTCACTGTACTAGTCTCAGTTCACCCCTGGCATTCCCAGGCTGGTCCTAACACCCCTCTAACCCCTAGGATGGTCTTTAGGGCTCCACGGGGCCTTAGAAGCCCCCTCTACCACTTACTGTCCCTTCCACGACGATCGGCTCCGCTCGGCGCCGTGTCGACGCCGTGAGGCGGCTCCGGATCGATGTCGCTGGGCGGTCTCGACTCCATGTCGCTGGGCGGTCTCGACTCGATGACGCTGGGCGGTTTCGACTCGATGTCGCTGGGCGGTCTCGACTCGATGTCGCTGGGCGGTCTCGACTCGATGTCGCTGGGCGGTCTCGACTCGATGTCGCTGGGCGGTCTCGACTCGATTTCGCCTTCCGGCGACGCAGGGACACGGTCTCCCCGCTTCCGGGTGTCTCCGGAGTGCGATCTCCACTCCCGACCTCCGGCGCGCTTCACCTCCGGTTCCGGCGACTCCTGTGGGCGGACTTCACTCCCCCGTCGACGCCTCACCTCGACCTCAGGTGACTCCCGACTCGACCTCCGGGGCCTCTCCACGACCTCCGTCGGCGTCCTCACTCGACCTCAGGTGACTCCCTACTCGACCTCCGGTGCCTCTCCACGACCTCCGTCGGCGCCCTCACTCGACCTCTGGCGGCTCCGGGTACGACGTCTGCTTTCTGTCAGCGCTGCTTCTCTACCTCAGGCCCCAGGTCTCCAGGCTTCTCGACGTCAGGACTCCAGGAGGACACCGCTGAACAGGTCAGGAGCTTGCTGTTCTTCCTCTTTAAGGCCTGTTCCAAATGTTCAGATCCTTAAAATGGTTCTTCTGGTCTTGGTCCCGCACAGGGCTTTAGGCTGGGCTTGGTCAGTAGGGACTAGCATCAAGGGTGGGTTTCTGGACCCCACTCCAAGCACTGGTTTCCACCTCTGCTGCCTTACTCCGACCTCCTTCTATCTCTGTCCTCTCTCTTCTCCAGTCAGTTGCCAACTGCCACTCTGAGATGGCCTCTCAACATTCTAAACTGCCTCCCACTATCACAGGATTCTAGAATGTTCCAGGAGGTTCTGGTTATGTCACAGGTGACAATGGATGGCCACCAATTTGTGTCTTAGGCCCTCAGACAGAAGTTCCAGGGGTATGGAAAATGGCTCCCTGTCCCTGTATCAACACTAAAAAGTCTGGTGGTTCCCAAAAAGGAAAAATTATAACAGGGTTTGAGGCAGAAGTGGGACAAAATAAATAATGATGAGGAGGGACCACCCAAAGGGCTGACAGGTCTAACACGCGTCCCCCCCAGCTGAAAGTGGGGAGAGCTACCCAACCCCTTGGGAGTTCTCATCACTAAGGCGGAAATACCTTGAGAGACCGTCTGCATTGGCGTGGTCCACTCCAGGCCGATGTTCCACCTGAAAGTCCATTCCCTGTAGGGAGATAGACCACCTTAGCAACTTGGGATTCACTCCCTTCATCTGCATCAGCCACCGAAGGGGTCTGTGGTCGGTCTGAACTAGGAAGTGCGAGCCAAACAGGTATGGCCGCAACTTCTTCAGAGCCCATACCACTGCAAAGGCTTCACGCTCTATTGCACTCCACTTCTGTTCCCTGGTAAGTAGTCTCCGGGATAGGAAGACCACGGGTTGATCCAGACCCTCTTCATTGAGTTGCGATAACACTGCCCCAATGCCATGTTCCGATGCATCCGTCTGGACAATGAACTCCTTGGAAAAGTCTGGGGCCCTTAAGACCGGGGCCTCGCACATGGCTTGCTTCAGTTTCACAAAGGCCTGCTGACAAGCCTCTGTCCAGACTACCCGTCGAAGTTGCTTCTTGGACGTAAGCTCCGTGAGGGGGGCCACAATGGTACCATACCCCTTCACGAAGCGGCGGTAATATCCGGTGAGGCCCAGAAAGGCTCGGACCTCAGTCTGAGTCTTGGGGGGTTCCCAGGCCATGAAGGCCTCAATTTTCGCCTGGAGGGGTTGCACCGCTCCCCTACCCACCAAGTGTCCAAGGTACACTACCGACCCCTGCCCGATCTGGCATTTACTGGCCTTGATCGTTAAACCAGCGTGCTTCAGGGCCTGGAGAACAGCTTGCAGGTGACGCAAGTGATCCTCCCAGCTGTTACTGAAGACGGCAATGTCGTCCAGATAAGCAGCAGAGAAACTCTCCATTCCAGCGAGGATCTGGTTCACCAGACGCTGAAACGTGGCAGGTGCGTTCTTGAGCCCAAAGGGCATCACGCAGAACTGGTAGTGGCCCTTGGGCGTGGAGAAGGCTGACCTTTCCTTAGCTCCATCAGTCAGAGAGATCTACCAGTACCCGGAAGTAAGGTCAAAGGTACTCAGATATTGGGCAGCTCCCAGCCGGTCAATCAGTTCATCCGCCCTCGGAATCGGATGAGCATCAGTCTTGGTTACTGAGTTCAGTCCCCGGTAGTCCACACAGAACCTCAGTTCCGGTTGGGCACCCGGTGGTACAGCTTTTGGTACTAATACCACCGGACTGGACCAGGGGCTGCTGGAAGGTTCAATCACTCCTAGCTCCAACATCTTAGTGACTTCACTGTGAATGCTGGCCTTCACCTTGTCTGTCATCCGGTAGATCTTTGACTTCACAGGTGGGCTGTCTCCTGTGTCCACATCATGGACGCACAGGTAAGTCCTACCCGGAACAAGGGAGAACAACGAAGAGTACTGCCCCAGGACCTGGCGGCAGTCCTCCTGCTGTTCAGGAGTTAGGGACGGGGAGAGAATCACTCCCTCCACCAACCCATCCTTCTCTTGAGACGCAAATAAGTCGGGGAGAGGCTCGCTTTCCACGTCCTCTGCTCCGTCAGTCACCATCAGCAATATGACTTCGGGCCTCTCATGGTGGGGTTTGAGGCGGTTGGCATGCAGCACCCGTAGGGGCTGGCGAGGGGTCTTCAGATCCACCAAGTAGGTAGCCTTACCCTTCTTCTCCAACACCTCAAAGGGTCCTGACCAGCGATCCTGGAGGGCGCTAAGCTCTCCTGGTTCGATCACCCACACCTTCTGGCCAGGTTCCAATTCCACCGGATGAGCATTGTGGTCATACCACGCCTTCATCACTGCTTGGCTGGCTTCCAAGTTGTCAGAAGCTTGCTTCCACAACTTAGCCATTTGGCTCCGGAAGGCCAGCATGTAGCTCACCACGTCCTGGGGAAGCTTTCTGGGAGTTCTTTCCCATCCGTCTCTCACCAGGTCGAGAGGTCCACGCACAGGGTGCCCATACAAAAGCTCGAAGGGGCTGAAGCCCACTCCCTTCTGTGGCACTTCCCTGTAAGAAAACAATAGACAGGGTAGGAGGACCTCCCATTTCCTCCGCAGGCTTTCAGGCAGACTTCTGATCATGCCTTTCAAGGTTTTATTGAACCTCTCCACCAGACCATTGGTCTGGGGGTGGTAAGGAGTGGTGAACCGGTAGGTCACTCCACACTCCTTCCACATGGCCCGCATGTATGCTGACATGAAGTTGGTCCCCCTGTCAGACACAACTTCCTTGGGAAAACCCACTCGGGTAAAGATTCCCATCAGGGCCCTAGCCACAACAGGTGCAGTAATGGTCCTCAGAGGTATAGCCTCTGGGTACCGTGTGGCATGATCCACCAGAACCAGGATAAACCTGTGACCAGCTGTAGTAGGCGGATCTAACGGACCCACAATGTCGATGCCCACCCTTTCAAAGGGGGTGCTAACGACAGGAAGTGGTTCCAGGGGAGCTTTCAGCTTCACCCCTGTTTTCCCATTGGCTTGACAAGACACGCACGTCCGGCAGTAGGTGTCGGACGACACTTTCATTTGAGGCCAATAAAAGTGTGGGACAAGCTGGGCAAAGGTCTTGTCTTGCCCCAGGTGTCCTGCCAAGGGGATCTCATGAGCCAATTCCAGGAGAAAGGCTCGATAACGTTGAGGGACAACCAAGGCCCGTGTCGATCCGTGCATGGGTGCCTTGGGTTCACTGTAGAGGAGGCCATCCTCCCAGTAAATGTTGTAATTCCCCTCAACGTTCCCTGCTGCCTGGGCTTCGGCCTGTCGCCTCAGTCCCTCAAGGGTAGGACACTCCCTCTGGCCCTTGCAGAATTCCTCCCTGGTCGGCCCTCCCTCCACGTGCCACTCGGCCGGGATGGGTAGGTTCTCCCGTTCGGTAACATCCCCCTCCGCGGACTCCTGGTCCACCACCTCCGGTGGCCTATCCGTCACATGGGGCGCGGATGCCGAGGCAGGCTCCTCCTGCCCTCGGTTCTTCCCTTGGTCAGCAGCCGGCTGTGCCTTTGTTCCAGGCTCCCGCCTAAACGAACTCCCCTTCCGGGTAGTCGCAGACCCTGTGCTGACACAGGCCCAGTCAGGTGTACCCAGCATCTCAGCATGAGTCCGGTATTCCACCTCCTTCCAAGCATTATGCTCCATGTCATTCCCCAGCAGACAATCGACTGGCACGGCAGGGCTTACGGCAACTCGAAGCAACCCTGCAACCCCTTCCCATTCAAATGGAACCTCGGCCACCGAATAGTGGCCCATTCTGCCGTCAGCCATCGCGGCAGGGTGGAGTACATTGGGAATCACCGGCTCTGGAGACACCAGTTGGCTACGTACCATAGTCATACTGGCTCCTGTGTCTCTCAGAGCCTCCCCTCTTTGGCCGTTGATGGTGACCCACTGCCCATACTTTGTGGTATTTGCGGGCACCTGGATCTTAGGATACATCTCCCGTTCTCCCAGGGACACTAAAGTGACACCCGCCCACTCCCTTCCCTTATCTAAAGGCATCTCCTCCCCGAGCACTACACTAGCTACTCCGGGGGCCTTTCCTCCAATGGGAGGGGGTGGTCTTTTCGGGCACTTCACATCTCCCTTATAGTGTCCGACACCACCGCACTCGAAGCAATGGACAACCCTTGGCTGCTGACTCTGGCCAGGATTAGGGTTTCTGGGTGGGTTAGCCCTAGGGGTGAATCCCGTTCCCTTCCCTTGGAAACTATTTTGGGGGCCTTTAGAGAACTCCGTTTTCTTTTCCCCTCCCTCTTTCTTCTGGGGGGCGCCCTGTCCGGTCTTTTGAGAGTCCCCTCCAGTCCCCCTTGTGGACACCCGGGTACTAGCCCAAATGTCCGCCTCCTCAGCAAGCTTCCGGGGATTGGTCAGCTTGCTATCCACCAGGTGTTGACGCAGTTCGGGGAAACATTTTTCGAGCAGGTGTTCCTTCAACATCAAATCAAACAACCCCTCATAGTCCCTCACCTCGCTGCCCTGTATCCAACCCTCTAATGCCTTCTTTGCATAGTCCAGGAAATCCACCCAATTCTGTGTGCCCAGTTTGTGGCTACCCCGGAACTTCTGTCTGTACTTCTCGGGTGTTAGTCCAAACTTCCTCACGAGCGCCACTTTCATGGTGGGGTAGTGGGTCTGCTCATCCTGCTCCAGGGCCAATAATGTATCCCTGCCAGCTGGAGGCATGTATTTATACAATCCCCCTCCCCAATATTTCTCTGGAACCCCATGGGCTCTTAAAGAGACCTCATAGGCCGCTAGCCACTTGGCGATGTCATCTCCCGCACTATAGCTGGCTACGATGTCTTTTGGCAAATAGGGTTTGGGTTCCCTGGTGATTTCTCTGCCTTCGCTGCCACCATTAGGAACAGTGTGTGCCCCGACCCGTAGGATCTGGAGATCTATCTCCCTGAGCCTCAACTCGTGAGCCATCCTCCGTTCCTCCTTTTCTTTCTCCAGCTTCGCCAATTCCCATGTGAGCTGTCTTTTCTCCCTCCGGTCAGTTAATTCTGCTTCTGATAATCCGTTGCTAGAGACACTGCTGCCCTTCCTTGAAAGTGTTCTGGGCCCCGCTAATAGGTTCCCCACCTCAGGTTGGTACAAACCAGCCCCCTCGCTGTCAGGCTCTCCATCCCTGTCCTCCTTCTCAACCTTACTTTCTCGCCGTGCCTCCCCCCAAGCCCTCAAGCTGGTCTGGAGCTCACCCTTCTTTGCACCTTGGGGACAAAACACCCCCTCTCGCTGACAAAACTCTCTGAGCTGGGCCACAGTGTAAGTTTCCACATCCTCCAACACAAACTCCATTTTGCCCACTCAGGATAGAAGACAGTTGCTTACAGAAGCTATGCAGGGGGGTACCTTTTGTAATACCTCCTCCCACCACCAGAAGTAAATTTGGAAAAAACAAAACTCAAAATCAGGAAGTCCGCTTGGAGAAAACTCCCGGTGTAGGCCTATGGACTACCCAAAGTTATTGTCGAGTAGACGCAAGCACAGCTCTATCCCACCACTGAACACCAATTTTATGTTGGAAACCGGGCAACCGGGTTAGCAGTCACCAGGTTCCCAGCACAGTGGTAGCTTGGCTCGAGCGGTTGGGGGTCAGGCACCGTGTTAAGCGTACGTCACACCCTCACAATAACCATGCGTTCATCCGTTCCAAAAACGACACTACACCGTAAAAATTATGGAAGTCAAGATGAAAATATATATGTCTTTATCTTATTTTCTCTTAGTTGCAGGCTTCACATCATAAATACAATACAATAGGATTTTCCTTCAAAAGAGCAGGTCAAATAAACAGTGCTACTTCGGAATTTCAACAAATAGGTTCAGGTCATCATTAAGCAAAGAATAAATAGATGTGCAATAAATACAGACGGCAAATAAATATAGTCAGACAATAAATACAGTGCAAGAATAAATTAGTGGAAGACAATACATAAAGCACCTTCAATAAATAAGGTAAAACAATCAATGACAATTACAGATCAGATCATTTTCATGAGGTCACTGTACTAGTCTCAGTTCACCCCTGGCATTCCCAGGCTGGTCCTAACACCCCTCTAACCCCTAGGATGGTCTTTAGGGCTCCACGGGGCCTTAGACGCCCCCTCTACCACTTACTGTCCCTTCCACGACGATCGGCTCCGCTCGGCGCCGTGTCGACACCGTGAGGCGGCTCCGGATCGATGTCGCTGGGCGGTCTCGACTCGATGTCGCTGGGCGGTCTCGACTCGATGTCGCTGGGCGGTCTCGACTCGATGTCGCTGGGCGGTCTCGACTCGATGTCGCTGGGCGGTCTCGACTCGATGTCGCCTTCCGGCGTCGCAGGGACACGGTCTCCCCGCTTCCGGGTGTCTCCGGAGTGCGATCTCCACTCCCGACCTCCGGCGCGCTTCACCTCCGGTTCCGGCGACTCCGGTGGGCGGACTTCACTCCCCCGTCGATGCCCCAACTCGACCTCAGGTGACTCCCGACTCGACCTCCGGGGCCTCTCCACGACCTCCGTCGGCGTCCTCACTCGACCTCAGGTGACTCCCTACTCGACCTCCGGTGCCTCTCCACGACCTCCGTCGGCGCCCTCACTCGACCTCTGGCGGCTCCGGGTACGGCGTCTGCTTTCTGTCAGCGCCGCATCTCTACCTCAGGCCCCAGGTCTCCAGGCTTCTCGACGTCAGGACTCCAGGAGGACACCGCTGAACAGGTCAGGAGCTTGCTGTTCTTCCTCTTTAAGGCCTGTTCCAAATGTTCAGATCCTTAAGATGGTTCTTCTGGTCTTGGTCCCGCACAGGGCTTTAGGCTGGGCTTGGTCAGTAGGGACTAGCATCAACGGTGGGTTTCTGGACCCCACTCCAAGCACTGGTTTCCACCTCTGCTGCCTTACTCCGACCTCCTTCTATCTCTGTCCTCTCTCTTCTCCAGTCAGTTGCCAACTGCCACTCTGAGATGGCCTCCCAACATTCTAAACTGCCTCCCACTATCACAGGATTCTAGAATGTTCCAGGAGGTTCTGGTTATGTCACAGGTGACAATGGATGGCCACCATTTTGTGTCTCAGGCCCTCAGACAGAAGTTCCAGGGGTAGGGAAAATGGCTCCCTGTCCCTGCATCAACACTAAAAAGTCTGGTGGTTCCCAAAAAGGAAAAATTATAACAGAGTTTGAGGCAGAAGTGGGACAAAATAAATAATGATGAGGAGGGACCACCCAAAGGGCTGACAGGTCTAACAGCCAGTGACTGAAAAGATGATCAGGGAGTTCTCAGGGAGGTACTCGGTAGTCCTTGTCAGGGCTGGACTGGCTACCAGACATTTTTTGCTGGCATGGCAGGGTCGGGTCCAGGTTTACTGCTGAGGGGCTGATTATGTTGCTGGGGAGCTGCTGACACATCTAAATAAACAATGCAAAACAAATAGCTTTAAAGTGTACTTTTTTAAACATTTGTTTTGCATTGTTTATTAAGGAAAGCCCAGTAGCCAGTCCGACCCTGGTTCTTGTAACGCACCTGTGATGGGAATTAAAAAGCCGAATGGCAAGTGGAGAATCCTTCAGGATATTTGCAAGATTAAAATAAAATTGTTGTTCCACATTGTACAGTGGTACCGACTCCAGCAGTAATTTTGTTTCAGATTCCACCAGAAGAAGAATGGGATACAGTCATTGACTGTTGCCAAGTGTTTTTCTCATTTCCTTTGCATACAAAATCACAATTTCTTTCTGCATTTCAATTTTCGAATAAAGTTCTTGTGTGGTGTGGAATCCACAAGAATATCTGAAAAGTCCTTTGATTTTTCAGCAAATCTTGATAAAAGATCTAGAATGTTTGAACCTGCCATCCAATTCAGTCTTGCTGCAATATACTGATGACCTACTGGTCGCATCCAAAACAACAGAGTGCTGTAAACCTGATACCATTGCCTGGTTAAATCATTTAGCGGAAAGTGGACATAGAGATTTGCTAACTAAAACTCAATATTGTAAAAAGAAATCATCTGTCTTGAACACCATATTGAAAAGGGTGTGAGAATAGCATGTGCTTCTGCAGTTCTGAAATTGAGTCAGCTGACTACAGAGAGGGAGGATCAGATGTGTAGTTGTTGAATACTGTCATCATTGGATTCCAAACGTTTCCTTGATTGCAAAGCCTTTAGGGAAATTGACACTTGGTGATGAATGCATTAATACATTTAAGAAATTAAAAGATAGGTTGTGACATGCACCCAAACTTGGGATGCCTGATTACAATTTGACATTTCTTCTGGTCTACCATGAGAGAAATTGATGTTCCCTTTCGATTCTTACACAGAAACATGGAGGTATAATGCGTCCAGCATCATATCTTTCGGTTCTATTAGATCCAGTAGCTGTGAGCTTTCCAAGTTGTTTGAAATTGGTAATAGCTATGTGCTTGCCTCAGAGACCAATATGGAGCATTTAGAGCTGTCTAAGCAGTATGTTTAATTTCTGAGACATTAGAAGCCTCTACTTTGCCAAATGTAACTTCAGCACAAGTGTCAGAATTGGTTGCATTGACAAGAGCTTGCTGTTTATCAGAGAATCTGGATGTGACAATCTATAAAGACAGCCAGTATAGTTTTGGAGTTGTCCACGACTATGGTCAACTATGGCCACAAAGGGCTTTTATGGCATCTTCAGGAGCCCCAATCAAAAATGGTGTTTGTATATTGGATTTGTTAATAGCTTTACAGAAGCCAACAGAAATTGTAGTTGTAAAACGCATAGCTCATAAAACTGGTAAGGATATGGTCATACTTGGAAACAAGTATGCGTATCAAGTGGCAAAATATTGTCCATTACAAGATGAGACAGTTGCTCAAGATGGTGAAAAGGGAAGGATAAGAACTGATTCAGTACAAAATGAAGAAACTGTGAATTGTTTCTTTATGGATTTAATGCTGAAATCTTAAATCAAATTGAGAGATTTGCAGGAAGATGCCCCAGAGAACGAGAAAAGAAAATGGAAGATGTTGGGCTACAAGAAGAATCATTAGGATATACATATAACACCTAATCACAAGTACGACAGGATACACTCAGGTAAAGTTAGTTTAGTTTGCATTTTCAAAAAGTACTGGGAAAAATACAGGATTTTGAAATGTTGCTTAAGATGTTTGCAACTGATGTTTGGTGTTTCATTTAAATAATCAAGGCAAAAGAAAACGTACTGTTATGAACCATACTGACAAATCAGTAGGCCCATTTATAAGACTCCTGGAAGATTATATTGAGATGCCAAACTGTGACGGTTTGAAATATGTTGTTTCTAAATGGGTGGAGGCATTTTCCACGGGAGAGCAGATAGTCTTACAGCATTCAAATTGTTGTTTAGGAAGTTGATATCAAGATTTGGCCTTACAACTTCTATTGAGACTGATCATGGAGCCCATTTCAAGAAGGAAGTTTTGCTAATTATTTTCACAGCATTTGATATCAACCAAAGACTTAATTGTAGTTATCAACCACAATATTCCGGTATAGCTGAAAGAGCAAATGTACTGTCAAAAACAAATTGGCGAAAGTTTATTCTTCGACTGGTTTAAAGTGCCCTGCCTCTTGTTTTCATGAGCATGAGAAGTCTTCCTGGCAATGCACCAGGTATTAACCCAAGTACCTGTGCTTGTTTACCTTCTCTAGATGTGCTATCTGTAACATTTTCACCACAGTATGAATTATACAGGTAGTATGATCTTTACACCTTCAGACCATGGGTATTTTAAGTGAATACTGTATTTTTGCATAGAATGTTCACTGTTCTAAACAGATACATTTTCAATACTCTGTGGCATATTTCTCATCAGTATTTCTCTGTCTGCAATCAGTGTGGTATAGAGCACATTTTCTCCATAGAGTAAACACTGTTTACAGTACTCACTTTTCTACTCATGACAACTTCATTTCTCAATGTAGGTTTGTGAGTGTGAAGGCTATAATACAGATAAAAGCTGTCTGTAGTAGGGCATTCATTGTGGTACGAACACTGAGTATCATGCGGGGCCTGACTTTCTCTGAACAGTTGCATATATAATGTACACAGTGTATAACAATGGTTTCCCATATATCTATGATTGATTGTTAATGAGAACTAGGCTTTCCGTTAATTGAATATTATAGGGTCAAAGTTGCACATAACACATACCTGCTACACCTAAGGGCGTTGTATCTGTGACAGCATTAATGATGCTTCATAGTATTCTGAGATACTTTGTACCTACTTTCAGACCTCTAATGCCATACTAGTTTATACAGTAATGTGTAAAAAAGATGATGTCCTCAGTGATGTCATCAGTTATGTCATCAATTGTGTAATTTGAAATGTTGTCAGTTATGTCATATATGATGTCATAGAACATGCCATCAGTGATGTAATATATGAGGTCATACATTGTAATTAGTGATTACTTAGGCAACTAATAAGAAATCGGGCATACAAACATTATAACAATTACAGAAACCCAGGTCAAAATCTATTGTGAAAATTATTCATAAGTATCAAAAGAGCTGTAAATATGTACACATAGTCAAAGTCAACACGCATGAAATAAATACATGATTCAAAAGAAAATTATTTTCATTTTTATAAATATCTGTGTAAGAACAGTTCATTCTGCCATCAAAGGTGTAAGGGAAACAAGCCTAATTGACCAATCATGCCTCCCGCCTTCATCCTTCTATTGTCCATACATGACTATTTAATGGTTTGATAAGAAAAACAGAGCCTATAGAAGCTGTCTGCTTTCAAAGGCGTTCCTCTAGTTCTAAAGACAGTTAGGGATACATAGTTAAAGATGAAATGATAATTAATGGTATGTGTCTTTAATCTGCAACGGATCACATTTATAGCAACATAAATCACAATTTTTCTGCCTTTAATACTTTAGGGCCTTCTGCAGTGAGGTAGGATGAACTGGATTTTCATCTGTGGCTTTGGCTTGTCAAGACTGAACATTTACATATACACCATGGCTTAGGGTGTAGGACCTACAGGCATTTCGGCTATGCAGACTTCGTCATTAAGCCATGATGAAAGCAACTTGAAAATATATGTAGATAATGATCTGGGTTAGAATAACAATGCCCTATATGACATGATAAAAATGACTGATAGTAGTTGTCACAAGAGAAAAGCTAACTAATATATACAAAAAAAAATAACAAATAGGAAGTAAGGGTAGCGCCCAAATAAATGAGCATAGTAGGGTGCATAGATTTACCCTCCCTGTGAAATGGAAAAATTATCAGGTGAAAGATTCAGAATGACACAATGTGACTTCATAGGTAACCTCACCCAAGAAGAGAACCAAACGTGAACCAATGGTGAACTTTGTTCTAGATGTGCTGGAGCTGCTAGAAGAAAGTTATAGTTGCTGCTGGAAAGGTTTCATGCTGGCAGCAAAACATTCCAGCACTAAGGGAACTAACACAAAACAAGTCACTAAAAATAAAAAACTGTGACAAAGGCATTGTCATGTTAGACATAGATCTATACATAACCAATATTCATGAGATGCTACATAATTTAGATCATTATGTACCCTGCATCCTTGATCCCACCAAACGTGTCAAAAAACCCATCTTAGACATCACCACCAAAGCACTTCAACTGAACTGTATCTGTGATAAGGAATGGGAATTCCTTATTGTTGCTAAACCCAGAATGGCCTCCATCTATGGGGTTCCCAAAGGTCATAAAAACAGCACAGATCCATTGTACAGACCCATCGTAACCACCATAGGGTCTATTACGGAACCTCTATCCAAATATGTAGACTCTATACTTACACCACATGTTCCAAAAATCAAACCCTACATTCAAGATACATGAGATATCATCAACAAAGTAGAACATCTACCTTTTAATGCTGCTAGAGACACAATGGCCACTATGGACATAGAGGCCCTTTACAGCAACATTCCACAAAAGGAGGCTTTTGAAGCAGTCTTGTGGTTTATTGCTGAACTTCAGATTAACTGCCCTGGGTCATTCATAATTGACTGTTTGCATAACATCTTACAAGAAAACACCTTCGAATTCAATGGCTCACTATACAAACAACAAGGAAACAGAAGAGGGACCCTGAAAAGACTAGTTCTGGGGGGAATTCCGATCCAGGGAAAATGCAATGAAAAACAAGAGCGGAAGTCCCCACAGGCAGTAGCTCCAAGTAAAAAAATGTCACCCACAGAAAAACTGAAGTCACAGTTATTTATTCATCATCATGTCTGTATATTTATGTATCAAAAATATGTATGTATATTATATATCTCTGGATTTATCTTTTTTTTTTTAATTATATGAAAAATGTATGAACTATGAAAACATGATGAATAAATAACTGTGACTTCAGTTTTTCTGTGGGTGACTTATTTTACTTGGAGCTACTGCCCGTACAAATTATCTGTAGTGGGGACTTCTGCTCATGTTTTTCATCACTATACAAACAAACCAAGGGAGTCAGCATGGGGGCATCTTGTGCCCCCACAGAAGTGAATAGATATATATTGTCCAATTCAAATCAAATACATCTATAATGAAATTGCCCCTTTCAGTGAGTATATCAATAATTGGTCCAATATTTTTTTCGTCCGGACAGGTACTAAATATGACCTGTCGGAGTTCATGATGTAGATCAATCTGTGTGACACCAACATGCATTTCACGGAATGTACTAGTAACGAATGTGTAGAATGTTTGGACATGAGCATAAAACACAATCAGCAACATCTTGAGGTTGACCTGTACATCAAACGCACATTCAGAAATACCCTACTACACTTTGGGAGCGATCATCCTCAGTCCCAAAAGACAAGCATTCCATTTGGTCAATTCCTGCGCCTTCGCAGGAATAGCACCAACGTAGCTGATTTCGACCAACAAGCATTAGGCATGAAAGACAAATTTGTAGCAAGAGGATATCCGAAACAGTTAGTATGACTCTTACAAAAGAGTACATTACTATGACAGACAACGTCTGCTCAACAACCGAGACCCTAAACAGATTTTGAACTTGGTGTTTGTCACCCGACATTCAACCATGAATGAGAAAATACGCCATATCATTCATTCCCACTGGCACACGCTCAACGCAGAAAGAGAGAAGGAGAATCACATACCCAGACCATTATTTGCCCGTAGAAGGCATAAAAACTTCAAAGTCCTGGTGGTGAGATCTCGCATGACCCAATGGAAATCTGTCACACAGACCACCCTAGTGGGCAATACACCTTCCATAGGAAATTATAAATCCATGTCATGCACAGCTTGTCAGTTTTCTGTCGAAACCACTACCTACACCATCAATGGTGTCAATATATCCCTCAGAAACCTCACAAACTGTAAGACCAGCAACATTGTATACTTATTACTATGCCCATGTAATCTAGGGTACGTAGGGGAAACCTCTCGCACTATGGCCACGCGACAGACCATCGGTCAGCCAACTGCACCAAGAAATGCAGTACACCATTAGTGAAACACTATGCTGAGGCACAACACACCACAAATGATATACAATGACTTATATTGGAGAAAATCCACATTAAGAAAGGGAGCCTTAGCACAGAGATTAGAAAACAGAGAGAGGTATTTTCGATTTTTTTCCTTAGATACTTTTAAGAAAGGATTAAACAGTGTGTAAAGAGAGAGTGGTTTAGCGCTTCTCTTCAGAGTGGTAAATTAACTCAGAAGGCGGGATACTTCAGGTAATGAATTAATCGTCGGACGATCAAGGTTCTCAATGGGGATTCAATGAGCTGCTATCTTTACACGCTGCCTTATTGAATCAACGGGGACACGCTATTCCGAATGTGCCCCCATGAATATGGCCAAGTGCCATTCGTAGCCCTGCATTGTCCAGTGGTTCCGGTCTCCAGATTTGTGGATATACAAGACTAAGTAATTGATAGTCCCTAGATAAGCTGTCCTGAAGAGACCCCATATCAAGAGTGGGTCGAAACGCCGTCGACATTTACAAAGAGAGGGCAAGAAATATTCATCGTATACTGGAAGCCCCTCGTTGTTGTTTTAATGACCTTTTGTTTCAATTTCACTTAATTTTCACCTTCTTAGGCTATGATCACTTCACTGGGACTCACTGTTTCACCCTTCACTATATTGTGCGTGTAGTGCAATAATAAAAATGTTACTGTGGTAAGATCGATAATCACAATTTAAGAATATGAAATAAATTATATTTACTTCGGCTGAAGTAAATAACCTTTCCCGGGCTTCTCTAGTATTAATTTACAGTTATATATGGTAATTGATTTTTGCCGTGAGTTAATTGATTTAAGGTCTCAAATTATCTGAAAGTTTCTTTTGATTTAACCAGATGCAAGTAATTTTTGCTTTTTATTGACAATGTGGTACACATAATAAGTTCCTTGTGGACATTGTTTCTTGCTTCTTGCAAATACCCAGTTCACAAGGACATATGGGTTGCTCTTGTGTTTTGAAATATTCACAGCATGTATAGCAGAGTCTTAGCATGTATGTACACCAGCGTTTTACATACGTTTTTTTCTTCCGTTTGTCTACCCTTAGGGCTACCATCAAGAAATAACTATTCTAGTACTATGTACTTTCTGCCCACTCCTTGAGCAGGTAAGGTATCATCTATTTAGCTAATGGACGTCTTTTAGGCGGTCTGCACTCCTCCATCAGACTCATCGCATTTAGCTCATAGAAACAGTTTTTTCTTAGAATCTTCCTAAGAGTGAGATGGTTCCGTCATCCATCGCCCATCTCAGTTTAGAATATTACATAATTTAAGGTATACCCTTCCTATGTTTTGCTGCCAGCATGAAACCTTTCCAGCAGCAACTATAACTTTCTTCTAGCAGCTCCAGCACATCTAGAACAAAGTTCACCATTGGTTCACATTTGGTTCTCTTCTTGGGTGAGGTTCCCTATGAAGTCACATTGTGTCATTCTAAATCTTTCACCTGATAATTTTCTATTTCACAGGGATGGTAAATCTATACACCCTACAATGCCCATTTAATTTGGCGTTATCCATACTTCCTATTTATTATTATTTTTTTGTATATATTAGTTAGGTTTTGTCTTGTGACTCACCTACTATCAATCATTTTTCTCATGTCATATAGGGCATTGTTATTCCAAACCAAATGATTTTCTACATATATTTTTTAGATTCTTTCCATCATGGCTTCCTGATGAAGGCTACATAGCCGAAACGCATGTAGGTCCTACACCCTAAGACGTGGTGTATATGTAAATCTTCAGTCTTGACAAGCCAAAGCCACAGACTAAAATCCAGCCTCTATCCATCCTACTTCACTGTAGAAGGCCCTAAAGTATTAAATGCATTTTGCTATCAATTTAATTTGTTGCAGATTATAGACACATACCATTAATCAACACTTCATCTTTAACTATGTATCCCTAACTGTCTATTTAGACCTAAAGGAACGCAAATGAAAGCAGACATCTTCTATAGGCTCTGTTTTGCTTATCAAATCATTGAATAATCATGTATGCACAATAGAAGGATGAGTGCGGAGGCATGATTGGTCAATTAGGCTTGTTTCCCTTACACCTTTTATGGCAGAATGAACTGTTTTTACACAAATAATTATAAAATGAAAATAATTTTCTTTTGAATCATGTATTTATTTAATGCATATTGACTATGTGTACATATTTTCAGCTCTTTTGATACTAATAAATCATTTTCACATTACATTTTGACCGGGGTTTCTGTAATTGTTTTAATGTTTGTTTGTCCGATTTCTTATTTGTCACCTAAGTAATCTCTAATTACAATTGTTGTCCAGACCCTGACTTAGTGACAGGGGAACCCCTTTCTGGACAATTGATATGTGAGTTCATAAGCGGTGTAAATCGGTGGCACAAGTTATAGTTAGCTATGCTAACTAAAACTGGTGAATTTCTGATTATTATTTGTTCAAAAACTTAACGTTGCTACTGACATATTAAAGTAACATTATACTTAGACGAATCTTAGTTTTTAATAGAATTTCTAAGGTTTAAAAAAAAAAACTTTTTATCATACCGAAATGTAATGGGTTATTAACCTTTTTTTCAGTGAATTTCGAAGGTTTTCTGGGCCCTGCAAGGCGGGTGGTTGTCCGCAGGGCCTGACATGTGACAAACCCCCCACAGGCAGCCAACCCCACTCTGTGCATGGCCTTTGGCCGTGCACAGCGGAGGATTGGAAACAGGGACTGGGGAACCCACCCAGAGGCAGCCAACTACAAGCTGTGCATGGCCTTTTGTGATGTGCCGCATGGGGTTTGGCCACAGGGCCTGGCTTATAGTCAGGCAGTGTGTCCAACACAATGCAGGCAGCGAACCGGAGGCAGCCAACCCTAAGCCATGCACAGCCTTTGGTCATGCATTATGTGGGCTTAGCTACAGGGCCTGTTTGCAGCAAGCTCTTGCTTCCAACTCCCCGCAAGCAGCCAACCACAAGCTGCGCACAGCCTTTGCTCGTGTACATCGGGGATTAGTCACTGGGCTTAGCCTTCCACAAGTCCCTGGGGTAAAACACCCAGCAAGCTGCCAACCCCACACCCTGTACAGCTTTTTCAGTGCTCAGCATATTGTTGGCCTTTGTGACCATGAGATCCCATCCCCAGGGGCCAAAACGTATATATTAGGTAGACTATTAATTCGCCCGCAGACCCCACCACC
The DNA here is from genome assembly GCF_964204655.1 of Triturus cristatus. Classification (NCBI taxonomy): domain Eukaryota; kingdom Metazoa; phylum Chordata; class Amphibia; order Caudata; family Salamandridae; genus Triturus; species Triturus cristatus. The sequence continues at coordinate 386,412,610 of NC_140581.1, forward strand.
TGGAACTGAATACAATTAAACTGGAAATAGGGCATGCAGCCCCCTTTCTCAAGCCATAATAGGCCCAGCGGATGACATCCCCCAGGGCCAATATAATAGAAAAAAAGGAGGAGAGCCATGTGCCCCCCCTCTCCAAGCCTTCTTGGGCTCCAAGGACCACATCAACAGGACCAAAATGTAAGGGGAGAAGGCATGCAGCCCCCCTTCCAGAGCCTAATTAAGTCCAGGTGACCCCATCCCCAGGGCCAAATATAATAAAAAAGGGGAGGGGGCCTTGATAGGCCTCAGGGATCCAATCCCCTGGGGCCAAGGCAATAAATAAGGGGAGGGGGCCCCCTCCCTGAGCCTTATCAGGCCCTGGGGACCCCATCCCCTGCAGCTGTGATTTGTTGAAGGGGAGGTGGGGCCATGCCCCCTCTCTCGAGCTTCATCAGGCCTCGGGGACTCCATCCTCCAGGCCTGTATTTATATTTTTTAAAGGGGAGGAGGGCTGAGTGCCCACCATGCCCAAGCTTCATCCCGGCCCTGGGGACCCCATACCCCACAGCTGTATCTAAGTTAAAGGATAGAGAGGCCTTCCTGAGCCTTATTAGGCCCTGGGGACCCCATCTCCCAGGGTTTATGTTTTCATAACAGGAGGAGGGCTGCTTGGCTCCCCTCTCCAAGCGTTTTCAGTCCTGGGGATCCCATCACCTGGGGTCCAATCAATTTAATAAGGGGAAGGTGGTAACTGCGTACCACCTTCCCCCCTCTGTGAGTCATGTATGTTCCACGGATGCTGTCCCCCGGGGCCCAATGTGTTAATTAAAGAAAGGGGGCCATGCAGCCCCTTCCCCAAGCCTTAAAAATGACCTGGGGACCCCATCGCCGAAGGCTATATTTTTAAAGGGAAGGGGACACGCAGCACCCTCCCACCCTGGAGAACCCATCTCTCAGGGTATCTCTTTAATAGCCCCAGGACCCCCATGGCCTAACCTATCTCCCCACATGATGCGGGAGCCAGCAACCCTCAGGGAGCAGCTATTTATGCTGCTCCCTCTGGGCTGGAGCAATCTGTTGATACATTTCCCTTCCTGCATCAGTGCAGGCAGGGGAACAGATCTCAAACATGCTCCCAGCTGGCGGGAGCATTATTAAAGCTCCCACCACCTGGGAGCAGACTTTGTGGTTGCTCCCATTTGGTGGGAGTTTTAAAGATGCTCCTGCCACACAAGTTTCCCTACCTGTGCAGACAGGAAAGCCAATGTGCCCTGGGAGTCGGCTCCCTGGAACACAGCAAATGGGTTGGCCCCAGGGCATGGGGTCCCCGAGGCTACTGATGGCACAGCAGTGCGTCCAATAAGTGTGTTTCTCATGTTAATTCTCATTAGGATTTTGAACATGACTACAGCACGAACTGCCGGACAGTATTACACCAAATTTGTCAGAAAGGTAGCTTTTGGTCCAGAAAGCATACTTTTTGATATTTGGTGTAAACCCATTCAGTAGTTTTAGAGTTATTTATAGAAAACCAAATTTGTATATATAGGGACGTGAACCCTCCCAATCCTGTGCATAGGTCTGACTGGCTGTTAGAACTCCAACCAGGAAGTGTTATGAGAAATCTTGGGACTCTGCTTAAAAAAGAAGAGAGGAGGTAGGGTTGGGAATACCCTGACCCCTTAGACCTGGTCCTAGGGTCCCCCTGGAACCCCACCAGGGCAAAAACGCATTTTTTTTTTATTTTCGGAAGGAGTTGCAGCTGGACCCATTGAAAGATCACACTCCAAAAAAACAAGCCTGGATGGGCCATGCCCTGTGGGCATACTCAGTTTTTTGTCTTTTTGGTGGGGGTGCCACCTCCCCGGGCTTTGGTATTAAAGAAAGGGGGCCGTGCACACACCCTCCTTTTTCCTAATTGCCCCAGGGACTGCCACCTCCCTGGGGCAAAAAAGAAGTTTCAGAAAGGGAGGGGGGCACCCCATCCCAGGCCAAAGTTGGCACCCGGGACCACCACCTACCCAGGCCCGACCCACACCAATATAGGGAGGGGGGGCCACACAACCCTCTCCACAAATAGCGCAAGGAACGGCTCCTGCTATCTCCTGATGTGCCCACCTTTGGGAGATAGCGTTTGCTTTTGCTTGGCGGAAACTGCGAAAGCTTCTGCCAAGCAAGAGCAAACACTAACTCTGCTCCCAGTAAACGGGAGCTGTCAAACTGCTCCCGCTTGCTGGGAGCAGAGTTTTCGTCTGTTTCCCTGCCATCTGTGAAGCTTGCAGGGAAAAAGGCAAATTGATTGCTCCCGCACAGAGGGAGCTGCATATTTAGTAGCCCCTGGGTGCAGGAGCAATAGTGGTGATATTGAGGCTCTCCACGTGGTCTGTAACACTGCACACTGCTCCACGCGGTGGGCTCCAGGGCACCAAGGAATGGGAGGCAGGCCCCGGTTGAAGCTCCACTTCAGTAAAGCAGAAACAATCCTAACTTCTTGGGCTTGGGGAAGGCAAAGCAAGTGTGTTTCCTCTCCACTCCACTCCACTTTGAAAAATGGTTTGAAATCCTTAATGGACGTAAATGCATCATTGATCTCTAGGAGTGCAATCTGACCTGGGGTGACTGTGACAAGTTGTTTCTTTGATGTTGTCTACTGGTGCGAGCAAAGTCCATGGTTCTCCCTTTTAAATACCCTAAGTATGCAAATGTCCAAACTCCATAGAACCACTCACAGACAGACACAGGCACTCACATACCCGCTCACATGCCCATAGAGCCACTCACACACCCACTCAGGTACTCACACACACACTCACTGACCCACTCAGACACTCCCGCACCCACTCATAGACCTACTCAGGTGCTCATACACCCTGTCACAGATGTACTCAGACACTCATACAACCCCTCACAGACCTAATTAGAAACTCACACAACCACTCGGATACTCAAGCACACACTCACAGACCCACTCAGAGTCTGACACACCAACTCACAGGCACAGTTAGAGAGACATACACCCACTTATTCACCCCCTCAGTTACTCATGTACTCATTCACAGACTCAGTCAGACACTTATACACCCACTCAGAGACCCACTCCCAGTCTTAAATACACTCAGAGAGTCACACATCCGCTCACAGACCCTCTCAGGCACTTACACATTTATTCAGAGACTCACTTAGAAACACATGAACCCAATAACAGACACACAAACCCTCTCACAGATCCACTCAAACACTAATGGATCCACTGAAAGACTCATGCACCCATTCAAAGGATACTTCTGAAACTTATAGACACAGTTAATGAGGCACTCAGACACTCATGCACACTCACAGACTCACTCCAATTGTCATGCACCCAGTCACAGGCCCAGTCAGGGACTGATAGACACGCTCCTAGTCCCACTCAGGCTATAGTGCACCCACTCACAGGTCCACTCAGACAGTCATGCAGCCACTCAGAGGTCCACTCAGTTATTCATGCATCCACTGACAGGTCCTCTCAGACACTTATGCACCCACTCACAGACCCACTCAGACACATGCACACCATCTCACTCACCGAGTTAAAGACTCACACACCCACTAACTCAAACAGTCAGAGACTTATGCATCCACTCCCAGATCCAAATGGGCACACATGCACCCAGTCACTCACCCAGTCCCAGACTCATGCATCCACTCACGGACCCTCTCAGACAATTATACACCCACTCACAGACCCACTGAGACATTTATGCACCTATCACAGACCAACTCAGATACTCACAGCTACTCACAGACCCACTCAGAGAGAGATGGACCCACTTACAGACCCAGTCAGACACTCAGACACCCACACAGAGGCTCACACAGGTACTCACAGACCCACTTAGACACACATGCACTCACTCACAGACCCACTCCGACACATATGCACCCACTCACTAACCTAAGCACCTACTCACACGCCCAATCTCAAAGGTTTCAGGTTAGAGTTAGGAAATAACATTAAAAGACCTTAGAAATTAACTTAAAAACAAAGGTTACAGGGACGTTATAGTTAGGAAATAAAATATAAAAAAAAAACTAAAAAATTCACTGAACAAACCAAAAGTTACAGAGACATTATTGTTACTAAATAGAATTTAAAAAACCATAGAAATTCATTGAAAAAAAACGAAGGTTAAAGGGACATTACAGTTAGGCTCAGGATTCACTCTTACAAACCATAGAAATTCAGCAGTTGTAGTTTCCTGAGCTAATTATAGATTACGCCCCGCAATGAGCTGCTTAAGACCTCACATATAACATCGCTTATGACATGGTCAGTGGCATCACTGATGACATCACTGATGACTATAAAGTCCCTGTAACCCTTGTTTTTTTCAGTGAATTTCTATGGTTTTTTAAATGCTAATTCTGAACTATAATATCCCTGTAACTTTTTCAACCTACAACTTTGCATACAGTCTTATATGTAACTGTCTTATACACACTCTCAGCACAAAAGCTCTTGTCAGAGCCACCCAATAGCCCAAAATGTTGTTTAGCCCTTGGATGCCTCCACATTGAGACTCCGTGATACAGAGCTCCGTGGCCCCAAATTTTCGGGTGGTGCATCTCCCGCGGCTGGGAGGCCGCGTGAACATCAAAGCACCAAGTTTCCCACCTGTGGAGACGCACTCTGACATCCACTGCAGCAACTTTCATGAGGTAAAAGCCGGATCGGTGAGCGGATCCAGTTTACAGCACCTTGGAGCTTTGATATATATATATATATTAATATATATATATATATATATATAGGTTCGAGGTTGAAGAACAAATAAACTCCATCTAACCTACTTTCGCTGGGTCCGCGTCTCTGTTCGCCATTGCTGTGGAGGTGCAGGGATACTATCGTTTTCTATATATATATATATATATATATTTATTTATTTTTTTTCACTGAAAAAAACAAAGGTTATGGAGATGTTATAGTTAGGCTCAGGTTTCATTCATACAAATCCAGTGAAATTCAGCAGTAATATTTAGGTCAGCTAACTATAACTTGTACCACCACAATGCCCTGTTTATGACCTCACATATTACATCACTGAGGACATCTCAAATGACATCATTGATGACATCATCCACAAAATCACTAATGCACCCACTCACACCTCCATAAAACCTTTCATACACTCACTCCCATTCTCACATAACGATTCACAAACCCATTCATAGAACAATACCAGTAATTGCACATCCGCTCACTGATTCATAGATCTACACACACATCCACTCACTCATCTATACAGCCACTCATACACCCACTCAATAATTCAGACACTGACCCTCAATAGACAAGGGAACTTCATCCCCTTACTAGAAGTACGCCAGGAGACACATTTGCAGAGTGGTGGGGAAAGGGGGCATGGCCGCCTACCAGATCTGGGTCCTTGGGGCCAACTAGCCCTCCTGTTACCTCCAGTAAGACCCACAGAGCTAGATTGCTGAAAGGACGTCAGAGGCCACGCCCTGTTTCTCCACCACTCTGCAAATGCCCCACCTGGTGCACTGCTGGTTGGGGGAAGAAGTCCCCTTTATTCCTGAGGCCCTCAGAAAATAATAGGACCTCATCCTCAAACCTGCAGCCTCCGACTACCTCTCAGCAATCCCACTGTGTGGGGCTTACTGGAGGTAACAGGAGGTCTTGTTGGTCCCCAAGGACCCTCAGCAGCCAAGGGGACTTCATCCACCAACCAGCAGCATGCCAGGAAGTGCATTTGCAGAGTGGTGAAGAAAGGGAGCATGGCCTCCGAAGTCCTCCAAGCAATCCAGCTGTTTGGGACTTACTGGAGGTATCAGGAGGGCTTGTTGGCCCCTAAGGAGCCTCTGCAGCCAAGGTGACTTCATCCCACAACCAGTTGTGCGTCAGGAGGTGTGATTGCAGAGTGGTGGTGAAAAGAGGTAGGACCTCTGCCGACTTACAGTCGTTTTTAAAAATGTATTTTTATGTATTGAGGGAGAATTCATAGTTATTGGTCATAGTTATTGGCAAAACAAAACCGCTCTTCCTATGGAAATTAGGTCCTAATTGTAGCTACCTATTCCCAATAGGTAATTTATATATATATTCTAATTATACAACTTTATATTTGTGATCAGAATCAAAGTTCTCTTGCAATTATTTGATTTACCGCAAATACAATATATATATATATATATATATATATGTATATATAACAGTGCGACTATATCTAACGTTCTTGTACCCTGTTTAATTTACATCACATTGATATTTAATTGTGTAATCTAGCTAGAAATAAGCAGGAGAGAACAAAAAGTATATAACAGTCTGTCTTCTGATTATACATCTGGGTAAAGACCGTATTTTTATGTCTATTGTTTACCGTTGTCATGACAATTGTCCAAGATACCAGGTATTTAATGGCTGCTGATGGTGTTGCCTGTTGTAGTGACAAAGGCGGCTCGCCGTCGAAACACGTCGTGGCCTTCTTGGTGAAATAAAACCACCCCTTGCTTTACTCTCACGGAGTCTACGCCTGTCCTTATTTTCCGCGGCAGGAATGGTCGTATATACAAGATTATCCGGAATCTTCACGTAGACCCTCCTCGATTTGGAGCACCGCGTAACCGGGACCTAGTGGTTACAATTGTGCAGATAACGTGGCGACCCCCGCAGCAGAAATTGATCCCGCCACAACCTACGTCTCACATTGGGTTTTCCCTACGGGCTCTCGAGACAGCCGGAGGGTGGTCTGATTGTCAGGTAGGAAATCCGTAGCGTGCTTGGTTGTGAGTGTGGCATTTTAGTGGCTGATGGGAGAGGTAGTCCCGAGATTTCTGTACGGGCAGTGAGAAGCAAGAAGTGAGATTCTTTTCATAAGATGGCCGAGGAGTGGGTCCGTGAACGAGAAGAGGCAGCATTGGATATATTTAATGACGAGATAACCGATATTTGGACACAGCCAACGAATAGCACTGAGGCTAAAAATAAAAATAAGGACATCAAACAGACTATGTACGAATTGGAGAAACTACGCAAGTCAGAAATATCAAAATGGTGGGAGTGCAAATCTTTACAAAGGTATTTGGGTGTAGGACGCATTCCGAGAGGTCTGCGAATTCTCGTAGCACCGACTTACGAGAATCCTGACCCTAGCATGCTTAAAGAATGGGCGGAGAATAGCGCTGACTCATCTCGGCATATGTTGGAAATTTTGATAAAATATGCCATCAGCGATCGAGAAAAAATCTTGCTGAAAATCGATGAGGTCTACAAAGAACTAGAGAAATTCTCCGATAAAGAGGAACTAACTAAAGCCCAAACCGAAATGAAAAAAAGATTACTAAAGCACGAGCAATCGATCAAAGAGCAGAAAGCAACTAAATTCCAGAGAGACAAACAAGATTACCTAAATGGCAGAATCTATACATTTTCAAAAAAATTTGACAACATTCGAAGACAACAACTATCCTCAGCTACTATTTCCCAAAAGAAACCAACAGAACCAAGTGGCTCAGAACTCAGTTCAGAGGTAGAATCAGATATTGAAGATGTTGCATCTGGCGCCGCTCCATCTGTAATTCAAGAACTCGATTTTTTAGGGCTAGAGCGTTCAATACACCTGAGACCCCGCCCCCCTCGACAAGAGCAAGCAAACAGAGGAAGAAGTCAAATACGAGAAGGCGGAAGGACCGAAGATGGGGTGGAAGAAACAAGTTCTTCAAAAGCATCAAACAGACGAACAAAGAAGAAGTAATATCAAACACTACTATGGACAATACAGTTATAAACCTTACAAATATGATGCTGACCAAAAAAGAAAAAGAAATATTAGCATTAGGTTTGTCTTGGTGCGCACCTACCAATTTTGACTATGTCCAAACTCGAGTAGATCTCTTTCAATTTACAAGAAAGCTTAAACTACAAAAATACTTTATGATGACTCCGAAACCAGAAGTTCAATTGATGACCCAAACAGATGCAAATGAGCAATTAGGAAATTTAGAAGTGGGAGACATGTCGCTCCTACAGGATATGGCAGTATTGGAATCTGGAGAAGACACTCAGACTAATCGCTTTAAGCAAGTGGCAGATACCATGGGATTAGATATCTATGGGAGGAAACACACTCCATATAGACCTAAATCAGTTTTTCTTCCAAATATGCCTAGAGACAATATTGACATTTTCGCAGAAAACATGGTTAAAGATCTAAAAGAACTTTCCATCACATCTAGTACAGGCTTTATCCGTACCAACTGTAATCGTAGATCTGATTGCGAAAATCTCATAGTTAAAATTAAAAAACGCCAAGATATCGTTGTGAGATGGTCGGACAAAGGTGGGAATGTTGTTCTCTGGCCTTTAGAACAATACAATCTGGAAGCTCATAAACAACTTCAAGATCCAGAATGTTACTGTAGGATAAGCCCAACATCTATTGTTAGCGTCAAAGAGAAATACCACACAGCTCTATACAAATGGAGATGTTCGAATTTGATATCCAAACAGGAATTTGATTTCCTTAAAATAGACTACCCCATCACACCTCAGCTATATTTGATACCAAAGATTCATAAGAACGCTACAAACCCTCCTGGAAGACCCATTATAGCTGCAATAGGAGGTCTTTTTGAAAACAGTTCCAAATTCATTTACTTTTTTCTACCACAATATGTCCAGGCACTTCCGTCTTTTATCAAAGACACGGGGGACTTTTTAATGAAGATTTTTGATTTACAATGGAAGGATGATTTTGTTCTGATGACGCTCGATGTCAATACTCTATACACGAGCATCAGACACAAAGACGGACTGAACGCCCGAAAACACTTCTTAGGCAAAAGATCGATTGACCTTTACACACATACCCTCATGTTGCTAGAAATGTCTGAATGGTGTCTTGATAACAATGTCTTTGTATTTGATAAGCTGTTCTACAAACAGTTACGCGGGACGGCCATGGGTACCTGCTTCGCCCCCAGTTATGCTAATTTGCATATGGGCTGGTGGGAGGAGCAGGTACTCATGGTTGAACATAAGCAGGAGATGACAGAAAATGTGGTGATATATGCAAGATACATAGATGACCTGTTTATTCTTTGGCAAGGTTCAGAGGAATCTGCTCTTGCATTTGCAGATGTGATTAATGAGAATTCTTTAAATCTAACTTTTACGTGTCACACCAGCAGATCATCTATTCAATTCTTAGATCTAGAGGTCTTTGTGGGAAATTCTAAGATAGAAACTAGAACCTATAGGAAACCCACCTCTGGGAAATCTATTCTTCACTATAGTAGCTTCCATCCTACCTCATTAAAAGAAAGCATCCCATTTGCAGAATGTCTTCGCATGAAGCGAAATTGCAGTACTGAGAACAGTCTTATCAATGCTACTAATACTCTATTTGACAGATTGGAATCTAGGGGCTACAGTGCCAATACTTTAGGTAAAGCAAATGCCAAAGTTAAAAATGTCACCAGAAAAGAACTTTTGTTCCCCAATCCTGAAAAAAGCAAAGAGAAAGAAGTAGCGAAAAAGAAATATCATGCATCAGGAACCCCAAGATTTATAACTGGTTTCAATATATATCATGACCTTTTTTGCAAAATGCTGTACAAACACTGGCAGATTGTACGCAATGACCCAGTTTTGGGTCAGAAAATGCCTAAGACACCATCCATCTCATTCAGGCGAGCTAAATCAATGAGACAGGAACTAGTATGCAATGCACCTAGTATAAACAGGGGCTCTGATTGGCTTAAAACTAATAAAGGTTTTACCAAATGCGCCAAATGTAAGGCTTGCCGGTACGGCATTAACATCAAAGAAATCAGCTCCCCACTTAGACACTCTCCCTTTATTATAAGGGAAGTTTCACTTGCAAAAGTGAGTTTGCGGTCTATATGTTACAATGTACATGCAGTAAACGGTATATAGGGAGTACTATTCATCCTGTCCATGTCCGCATACTTCAACATCCACGGGCCATCAACAATGATGACCCCAATTACCCTGTGGCTAGACACATTAATCAATACCACAGTGGAAGAGCCAGTGATCTCTCCTACTGTGTTATTGACACTGTATCTAAGAATCCAAGAGGAGGTAACAGACAACAAGTACTTCGTAGACTCGAATCTAAATACATAATTCTGTTCAACACCAGAATACCTATTGGTATGAACGCTGATGAAGCTTTATCCGTACATTTATGATCCTAACCTGCCTGTCTCTAAACGTACCCTGTTTCCTTATTTTCTATCTCAGGCTCACCTAACCTTCTCTTTTCTTCTATTCACTGAGTGTCTTGGTTTTGTTCTATACCCAGATTTTCTAAGACAGGCTTTATTCCCACTATGGGCTTATACCATGATATTAAGTTGTTCTCCTTTAAATTGTTTTTTGAAATTGTTCATATTCAGAGTTATTCAGCTACTATGTTACTCTGTGTTCATTTAATAACAAGGCAGGAGATTGTCTAGTGGTATGGTAATCTAGGCCCACTTGGGCTCTACAGTGCGAATATATATAACGTTTAATTTACATCACATTGATATTTAAGTGTGTAATCTAGCTAGAAATAAGCAGGAGAGAACAAAAAGTATATAACAGTCTGTCTTCTGATTATACATCTGGGTAAAGACCGTATTTTTATGTCTATTGTTTACCGTTGTCATGACGATTGTCCAAGATACCAAGTATTTAATGGCTGCTGATGGGGTTGCCTGTTGTAGTGACAAAGGCGGCTCGCCGTCGAAACGCGTCGTGGCCTTCTTGGTGAAATAAAACCACCCCTTGCTTTACTCTCACGGAGTCTACGCCTGTCCTTATTTTCCGAGGCAGGAATAGCCGTATGTATATATATATATATATATATATATATATAATTAGTGCATTAAGTATACATACATTTAAAATAAATATTACCTTAAAAAAAATCACATAAGGAATAATATACAGTAACCTTACACAATTTTAAAGTATATTACACATATCATTTAAACATAAGTGCATATTAATATTCCTAACAATAGTCTTAATGATAATTTTAAAGATTAAATAAAAGAAAACTAGTGGTAAAGTAAGAAATAAAACTAAAACAGCTTTCAAAAGGGTATATAGATGATTATATATATTTGTATAGATATATGAGTTAAGTGCAATATAAATATTGCACTAAACTCATATATATCTATACAAATAAATATAATCATCATCTATATACCCTTCTAGTTTTATTTCATACTTTTCAGAGTTCTCTAATAGCTGTCTTAGACAGATAGGTTAGAGAAAGCGCAGGCCTACAGTGCTCCTGGGAGCGCTGAGAGAGGCTACTGTATCCAATCCTGGCGCTCCTTCCATGCTGTGATTTGTTGTGCAGTTTCATGCTTCCCGGGCTTACAGAAGATGCCAGAGGGTGGAGGACATTGCACGGCGAAGACAGGAAGGTAAGTTTAGTTTGATATTATTTTGTTGTTCCCCTCCCCCGTACATGCCAGCCGCCACTGCTAAGCAATGACCCAACTTGTCATCAACAAAGCACTCAAGAGTATATAGAAAAGTCACCCCTACCTCTAAGCTCTCCTGAACCTCATTTTAGTATTTGATAACTTTGAACACCTTCAATGCTGAAGGCTCAATTGAGTAGAGAGACATTTTTTACATGTTCCCTAAATACCGTGCCTCATTCCTCTCAGACAATGTCCAATTGGATTCTTCCTAATCTCCCAGTCACAGATTATCACAAAAATCCCTGTGACTCCATCTTCATTCAGTTTTTATTCAATATTATACATGTATCACTAAACATGGTTACTAATCAGACCATACATCACACTTCACCAGCATCTCAACAACACAGAGCTGTACCTTAAGGTGTGATCAGCAGATATCCAATTGGCTGTAACAACGCCTACACTTCATTAAATACTGAGTGTCAGCCACTCACCTCAAACTAAAAACTAGTCTCAGAATGCAATCACATGTTGATTATTGGCTGTCCATGATCACTTCACCCCTTCGAACACCTTCAGTGCGAAATCTTAAGGCTCATGCCTCTTCTTTAGGTACCATGTACACAAAGGTGACCCAAAATAGCCTGGGAGCATACTAGACCCTAACGAAACACAGATTTTCCTACCAGATGCCATTTTCCTCATGGTTGCATATGCCCTCATCCTCTCTAAATTGACGGTGGTCCACACCCAACAATTATTCAGTAGTGAAGCCTCATTCCTCCTCTTTGAAAAACGAAAACCTGATCACATACTGCCCACTCTTAGAAACATACTCTAGCTTCTTCCAATCTCCAAACTTCCTAGTGAAATCCCCACACATAATTCTACACAGGCACCCAAATATATAGCATAAAAACTAATTTTGCAGGCTTTACTCCCAACCTAATACAACTTCTGTGCCTCCTCCCAGTGGAACGTCCTCCCTGCAGAAAAGGTCCCTTAGAGAAAACCCTCGAGCTTTCTTTTTCTCAAAGGACCTTAGTATAAGAAGCAAACACAGTATCCAGGAATAGCGGAGATCAATTTTTAAACCTGCAAATGCCAGGCCCTTCTCAGGAGGCCACTGCAGTTTGCACCACCCATTGCCTCTGCCAGCACCGCCAGTGACAGGGCCAACGTAACTACTAACCATCACACTCCACCACAATTCAGACTATTCCAGGCAACCCAATTACAATAAGAATTGTGTGGGTGGCAGATATTATTCTGTTTTAATGTATATTCTTAAACACTGTTGTGCTCATCTCAAAATTAGGCAGACATCGCCACCATGTGATGGACTGTTATTAGTGCCAGTGTTGAGAATTAAGTGCTGGTGCCTAGAACCAGAAACCACCAGCTCGAATTAAGCACGGATTGATCACATTTGCAGGGGCCCAGAAATAATTGATGCTGGATATTCTTAAATTTATTCTGCAGGTGTCTACAAGTTCGTCATTAGAAAAAAATGACTGATTCTCAAATGTCCACCGATTAATTCAATCAGATCAATGTATTTACAGTTTTCTTTCAGTACAGTGGAATGGTTCGAATACACTTGAAAATAGTAGGTAAAACACTGGCAAAATGTAATAATGGCTTTTTTGGGGATTATTCACTTAGACTCCACAAAACTGAACTCTATCATGCAGTTTCAGCAGTCTATAACACTGGACTGGAAAAGAACCATTGAAAGAGGTGCTTTTCACTTTTAAAATGTACACATTTTGTTATTAAGCTTTTAGCACGAATGTTAATCTGTACAGTTTCAGTAAAATGAAACTCGGTAATTGGAACGTATTAATAAAACCTAACGCATCATTACAAAAGAGAGGTATATGACTATAAGTGACACATCTTTAGACTATATAGGTGAAGCCTGCAACTTGCATCTATGGCTGTATAATGTATAGAGAACCCCAAACAAACAGACACAGTTTGTTCTGAAAATCGATTTTAGGATATACGGCCATCCAATTAATTTAGCCCTGCCATCAGAGTGAGTCAGAGTTAAAGTATTAGGAATAATTGCAAGGAAGAAAATTAGATCTTTGGTTTCCACAACAACAAACTGTTCTGGAAAGAGTATTCCCTGAATTTATTTCGCAGTCAATTGGGATCTTTAAAACCCATGGGTCTTTCTCATCGAACCTTCCCTCTTGACCTCTCCTAACCCTTTTTTACTTCTCATTTACCAACATCGAAAAATCTTGTTTCTAAAATATATTATGATTTTTAATTAAAGTGTCATGTGAACAGAGGATTGCACTGCCCCCAGATGATCTTTGAAGTAGCCCGCTTTCGATGTTGTTTGGCAGTAAAATATAAAATATTTCTGATTGACATTTTGAACTACAAACATATGAAAATTAAAACAGCCACAATAGCTTGATAGTGCCAGGACTTTCCTGGAGCTATCACACTACACTGTCAAGACAATTTCGTAGAAGTAATTTTTTTCCCTTAATATAATAACTGTGAGAAATTGAGTTGTTGGTTGACTGCGGCATGAGCCCTGGTCAAGCAACAGCCACCATCCCTGGCAGGGTGAACCACATGGCTTAATTCAGAGGCATTGTGTAAAGTATTTATGCAGCACACAAACAGTAATAAAGTGAAAACACAAGCAAAAATCCAATCAGTAGAAACGGAGTTATGAGTTTTTAAAGGTTTTAGTAAAAACTACTACCTAAAAGATGAAAGTGGCCAACTGTGGACATCTATTCACACGAGACTGGGTCAAAGACTAAAAATATAGCCGACCTAAATGGGGCACTGGTCGTCTACAAGAAGTCAATTGGGCCCGGTTAGCGCTAACCTTCAAAATGACCTGAGAAGGTAAAACTCAGTAAAGGCAAGCCTGCAGGCGGTGTCTGAGAAAGGAGCTTCATCCACAGGGAGCCTTGGGTCGAAGCTGCAGTGATGATTTCTACATTTGGACCTAGTCTCTTTTTTGGAAGCCGAAAATCTCCAGCAGAAGGAGGCAGGAGGCTGTAGCCGAAGACAGATCCAGGGGCTTGGATACCACTTTAGCAAAAGAATGCTGACCAAGTATATTTAAACACACAGCGAGAGGCAACATAAACAAGGGGTTCATAGAGAGAGTTATACATACAGTAACACAAACCAAAATAGGATGAATGGTTCCTTTGCTTCTGTTTGTCTTTTTTTAATCATGTTCTTCAGAGAATGCAAACAAGTGCAGCCTACACATTTCGCCCAATGACAGGATTCCTCAGGGCTGCAGCATGCAAGGAACATGTGAGAGTCATATTCCTTTTCAACTTCGTAAGTACATAGTGCACAATGTGTTTTGACACATAATATAAAATAACCAAGACAGTTGGGAAAACACACAACAAATTAAAAATAACAAAAAAAGTAATTTTTTTTTTAAAACATTGAACACATGACAGTTGGTCTAGAAACTTGATACAACATGTTTATACACTTGGCAAACACCTATACAGCAATACCATATGTCTACCCAATACAGGAACTTCACAAATGAAACACGTAAATAATAAATCTGTACAAGAAGAACTGAAAGCAAGAAGGCACAAGACAGAAGAGAGTACAAAACCATTTAGACACTGTGAGTAACATACAAAATACATTTAAATGGGCAAGAGAGCAAGAGATGGGCTCAAGAATGCCATAATACTCAGGACTACACAAGTGTTAAAAGTGCTCAGAAAAAAACTAAGCGAGGGGCAAAGAAAACTCTTAAAATTATACCTCAATGAGAGTATGGTCCCATAAACCTTAGTGACAAAGTGGTGGAACCCCCACACTCAGAGTACGAAATGGTCAGTAATTAAACCAATGTCTTACTAGAAAGATATTAAACAGTATTGTAGACAGATCTGAACAGAAACAGTGTCACAAGTGGGCAAGCCAACATCCGGAATACTCTAAAATGTAAGACAAACACATCGTAAGTAATGGTTCCATATTGGAACTCGAGAACCCCAAAGTTGCCAACACCAAAAGGTTTTAGGTATGTGACTAAAAATTATATAGAAGGAGTCAGAAGTCCAAGTGCCATAGAAACTAGCCAATGTGCACCATCTACCAGAAATGCTCCCTGAAGAGTTTAGCCTAATGCTGAAAAACCTTAGAACCCAAGGAAAAGTCTAAGAGAAAGTGTTATTCTATAGAAAGGAAGAAACAGTATCTTATTGTAAGACTCAAATAAATTGCATTGTGAATTCAGCAATGTAATCTGGTTCACAAATTCAGATTGCAAAAATGGAGACCATTGGACAATGTGACTATGTCTTACATTTTAGTGCACTCCAGATGTTTGCTTGTCAATTTGTGACGTTGTTCCTGTTCAGATCTGCTAACAATAGCGTTCTATATCTTTCTGGTAGGACATTGGTTTCATTACTGACCACCTCATACTTTGATTGTGGGGGTTCCATTACTTGGACAATAAGTTTTTTGGGGAAGTACTCTCATTGACATATAGTATTAGAGTTTTCTTCCCCCGTCATGTAGTTTTTTTCTGAGCATGTGTGACACTTCTGTAGTCCTTAGTATTACGGCCTTCCTGATCCGATCTCTCTCTCTCTTGTCCACGTACATCTATTTTGTAAGGTAACTTCCACATCTACTCACAGTGTATAAATGGTTTTGTACTCTCTTCTGTCTTGATCCATAGTGGTGGAAGGTTAGCTGTTCATTTCATTACAGTAAATTTGTTTGTGTTTCATTTGTTAAGTTCCTGTATTAGTAGACATATGTTATTGCTGTATATGTGTTCGCCAATGTGTATAAACATAATGTGTCAAGTCTCTAGACCAACTGTTGTGTTCAATGTTTTTAAAAAAAGTATTTTTTTTAATGCAATGTGTATTTTTCCAACTGTGTCGGTTTCTTTTACATTATGTGTCATAACACATCATGCACTATGTACTTTCCAAGCTAAAAGGAAAATAGACCTACACATGTTCCTTGCATGTTGCAGCCCCGAGGAATCCTGTGATTGGGCAAAATGTGTTGGCTGCACTTGTTTGTTATCCCTGAAGAAGAACACAGTTAAAAAACGACAAACACAATCAAAGGACTCATTCTCCTTTTTGTTTTGGGATTTTGTTACTGTACGCATAACTCACACTATGAACCCCTTTTTTATGTTGCCTCTCACTTTGTGTTTAAATATATCTAATGTATGACCAATTGGTAGCTGGTAATTTGAGGTGATCAACTTTTGTTTGAAACATAGTGAGTACTCCAGACTGTGCGGCAACAGGTCCCATAGCCAGAAACCGGTCCTAGGATGCTTGATTCCGGTCCAGGGAAGACATGGCTTGGCAGTTCGGGCTGGACTGTTCCCGTGAGGCACAGGGTCAAGACTGATTTGCATATGGCCATGTCTAAACTGGGGTGGTGTAGTGGGCAAAAGAACGATGGATTTAACCCAGATCTCTTGACTGGGGGAGAATGTCTGCATTGTCAGCATTCCGTCCATCATTTGTTTGTTGTAACGCTTTTCGCCCTAAGTGGGATGGGTATTCCCAGACGTGGGACCCGTGCTCACTACGCCACTGGAGTCAAGCTATCCTGGCTGATGACGGCTGATAGCCAGAAACTGGTCCTAGGATGCTTGATTCCGGTCCAGGGAAGACATGGCTTGGCAGTTCGGGCTGGACTGTTCCCATGAGGCACAGGGTCAAGACTGATTTGCATATGGCCATGTCTAAACTGGGGTGGTGTAGTGGGCAAAAGAACGATGGATTTAACCCAGATCTCTTGACTGGGGGAGAATGTCTGCATTGTCAGCATTCCGTCCATCATTTGTTTGTTGTAACGCTTTTCGCCCTAAGTGGGATGGGTATTCCCAGACGTGGGACCCGTGCTCACTACGCCACTGGAGTCAAGCTATCCTGGCTGATGACGGCTGATAGCCAGAAACCGGTCCTAGGATGCTTGATTCCGGTCCAGGGAAGACATGGCTTGGCAGTTTGGGCTGGACTGTTCCCATGAGGCACAGGGTCAAGACTGATTTGCATATGGCCATGTCTAAACTGGGGTGGTGTAGTGGGCAAAAGAACGATGGATTTAACCCAGATCTCTTGACTGGGGGAGAATGTCTGCATTGTCAGCATTCCGTCCATCATTTGTTTGTTGTAACGCTTTTCGCCCTAAGTGGGATGGGTATTCCCAGACGTGGGACCCGTGCTCACTACGCCACTGGAGTCAAGCTATCCTGGCTGATGACGGCTGATAGCCAGAAACCGGTCCTAGGATGCTTGATTCCGGTCCAGGGAAGACATGGCTTGGCAGTTTGGGCTGGACTGTTCCCATGAGGCACAGGGTCAAGACTGATTTGCATATGGCCATGTCTAAACTGGGGTGGTGTAGTGGGCAAAAGAACGATGGATTTAACCCAGATCTCTTGACTGGGGGAGAATGTCTGCATTGTCAGCATTCCGTCCATCATTTGTTTGTTGTAACGCTTTTCGCCCTAAGTGGGATGGGTATTCCCAGACGTGGGACCCGTGCTCACTACGCCACTGGAGTCAAGCTATCCTGGCTGATGACGGCTGATAGCCAGAAACCGGTCCTAGGATGCTTGATTCCGGTCCAGGGAAGACATGGCTTGGCAGTTCGGGCTGGACTGTTCCCAGGAGGCACAGGGTCAAGACTGATTTGCATATGGCCATGTCTAAACTGGGGTGGTGTAGTGGGCAAAAGAACGATGGATTTAACCCAGATCTCTTGACTGGGGGAGAATGTCTGCATTGTCAGCATTCCGTCCATCATTTGTTTGTTGTAACGCTTTTCGCCCTAAGTGGGATGGGTATTCCCAGACGTGGGACCCGTGCTCACTACGCCACTGGAGTCAAGCTATCCTGGCTGATGACGGCTGATAGCCAGAAACCGGTCCTAGGATGCTTGATTCCGGTCCAGGGAAGACATGGCTTGGCAGTTCGGGCTGGACTGTTCCCATGAGGCACAGGGTCAAGACTGATTTGCATATGGCCATGTCTAAACTGGGGTGGTGTAGTGGGCAAAAGAACGATGGATTTAACCCAGATCTCTTGACTGGGGGAGAATGTCTGCATTGTCAGCATTCCGTCCATCATTTGTTTGTTGTAACGCTTTTCGCCCTAAGTGGGATGGGTATTCCCAGACGTGGGACCCGTGCTCACTACGCCACTGGAGTCAAGCTATCCTGGCTGATGACGGCTGATAGCCAGAAACCGGTCCTAGGATGCTTGATTCCGGTCCAGGGAAGACATGACTTGGCAGTTCGGGCTGGACTGTTCCCATGAGGCACAGGGTCAAGACTGATTTGCATATGGCCATGTCTAAACTGGGGTGGTGTAGTGGGCAAAAGAACGATGGATTTAACCCAGATCTCTTGACTGGGGGAGAATGTCTGCATTGTCAGCATTCCGTCCATCATTTGTTTGTTTTAACGCTTTTCGCCCTAAGTGGGATGGGTATTCCCAGACGTGGGACCCGTGCTCACTACGCCACTGGAGTCAAGCTATCTTGGCTGATGACGGCTGATAGCCAGAAACCGGTCCTAGGATGCTTGATTCCGGTCCAGGGAAGACATGGCTTGGCAGTTCGGGCTGGACTGTTCCCATGAGGCACAGGGTCAAGACTGATTTGCATATGGCCATGTCTAAACAGGGGTGGTGTAGTGGGCAAAAGAACGATGGATTTAACCCAGATCTCTTGACTGGGGGAGAATGTCTGCATTGTCAGCATTCCGTCCATCATTTGTTTGTTGTAACGCAGGTCCCTTAGCTGTCATTGTTTCTTCAGACTGCTGAACAGGATTTGAAGCTGCGAAGAAGAACATATTGGGAACATCCACACAGGGCCGGCTTTAGGGCGGTGTGACCAGTGCCACCACACCGGGTGCTGACTTCCCATGGGGGCGCCTGTTTGCTTAAAAGCACCTGCTGCCGCGTTCCTGGCCTCAAGCAATTTTCAGTCAACAATTAAAATGTCAAGAAAACTCCAGTGATTAATGTTCTTCCAGGCAAGATCGGAGTTTTGCCTTGATAAACGTTTTGACTGGTAGAAGTTTTGAAGGTAGCGCAGAGGGTTAATATGCCTGCTGCAAATAACATGTACCATGCAGATCACAAAGTGAATGTAATGTTAACAGGTCAGTGGGTGACTGCTTTTGCAGAGACTTCCTTTTGTTCTTTGCAGTTAACAGTGAACTATTAAACTGTCATCAAAGAACTGCGTGCAGACTTCAAGGTATAGATTAGAGCATATGGATTTTTTCCCCAGACTTTCGTTACTCTAATGTTGCAAAAAGGGTTCACTTGGGTACAAATCAGTTCTTGCTATTAAAGAAAGCCCCAATCCACTGTGTTACATTTTAAATTCAGAGTTTGTGCTTCTACAGACCAAGTACTGTTCACAACATTTACTATACACTGATTTACAGAACTACGATTGATTGTCTCTGTGTAATGCGTGTGTTATCTAAAATGCTTTGACACCCTTCACTTTCATGGGTAACGCTATAAAATTAATTAAATGCATCTGAGAGAGAGGTTATGGAGACTGTTAAAGGGTGGTATTGAGGGTATCCGTGACTGAGGCGGTCATTGGGGGCGCCAAAAAACATTGCCGCACTGGGCGCCAACAGTGCTAAAACCGGCCCTGCATCCACAAAGTCAGCATGACAGGTGATGCACCTTGGGCAAATCAACAGGCAGGTTTGTCCTGGCCTCCTCTCTATTCTCAGAACAGTTTTAGCCAAAAGTCCTCTGTTTTGTATTTTGGCTATCTGGGCACCTTTATCACAACAACCAAGGGTAAAGGACTGGTTAGACACCGCTTGAGAGTTCAGGGCTCACTCAGGCTCTGGGTCAAGGTGTGGGTTCCAGATGGTGGGAGCCTTCTGTGTCCCTGTGGCTCTGAACAAGAGGACAGCAAACGTGCCCTTGGAGTCACTCTGGTACTCCTGGGTTCAGATGAAGATGCCCTCTGAGGGTTCAAGGCAGGGTCCAGGCAGCAAAGCAGATGTTCCAGGTACAGCAAAGCAGTCTTGCAGAGTGCACAACAGGTCACAGCAGCAGTCAGTCCTCTGAGAGCCACTTGGCAGGTCCTGACATTAAACTGAAGAGTGGGTCTGAGGGTCTTATCTTTATACACAGTTCTGCCTTTGGAGTTGAGAGAAGTTTCCGGAGGTTTCTACTTTGAAGTAGGCCTGGGCCAAAATTCCGTTCCGTTCGCGGAAATTGCGATAATTTGGCATGTTCGCGTTCTGCGGAAAGCGCAAATATGTGAACATTTCTGCATTCCGCAGCTTAGCGATAATTTGTTTCTTGCTCGCGCTGTAAAATAATACATTCTAGGCGTGCGCGCGATCACCTTACCTGAATCCCCGCGTTCGCCAACAAGTTTTCCCGATCCGGTCGCGTTCTCCACGAGATGTTGGATTGTTGGTAGCCATTTGCGCTGTCTCGCGACAGTTCGCGCCCGCAGTAACGTCATGCGTCACGCGATCACGTTTTCTTCTCGCGATCATGCACCGCGAGACAAGTGAATACATGATGGCCGCGCCCGCGAGCAACCGCATGGATAAGTTGGCGAGCCGCGACCACGCAGAAAATACCGCGAACGGGCGGGAAAAAAACTTCCGCATCTTCGCGATATTTCCGCGTGTTTGCGGAGATTTTTAACATTTTCACGATAATTTGCGAAAGTGAATTTCGCAAATTCCGCCCACCCCTACTTTGAAGTAAGTGCGTGGCATTTCCTGATTCCTCCGACCTGGCTCCAAGCTTTCTGCAGTGACAATGTAGAGGTGATAAGTCCTTTGTGTGAAGGCAGAGCACACCCTATTCAAGTGCAAGTGGGGATGTGCTCAGGTTTGCCCCCATCCTACCAGCAGATGGCCCTTTCAAGAACACCTATTCCCTCTTCTGTGTGACAGCCTGGGAGGAATTCACAAAGTTTAACTGTCAGTTACACCCAGTTTTGTGTCCCAGGAGACACTGCTGGCATAAAATGGCTAGGGGCAGGAAAATGCCAACTTTCTAAAAGTAAAAAGGTGTTGGATGGAATATTGAATTAATCTCAGCCACTGACAATCGCTCAGGCTGCAATCCAATCCATCATTTTTGTGCCTATTATGCCACCAGAGTTTGGACCCAGCCACATGCTAATCAGCCTTGACCCTGCTTCCCATGGGAACAGTTCAGCCCAAACTGCCAGACCAGGTACTCCCTGGACCAGAAACAAGAATCCTGGGACCAGTTTCCTAGTGTCACCTCTCATTAGCCAGGCTACATTGAATCCAGTGGCACAGTGAGCCCGTGACCCATATCTGGGCATACCCAGCGCACTTAGGGTGGCAAATGCAAAAAAAACAGGTGGTAAATGGAATGCTTGAATTAATGGCAGCCACTGGCAATCGCTGGGGCCGCATCCAATTCCATTGTTTTTTTGCCCACCATTCCACCCCAGTTTGGATATGCAAATCAGTCTCGACCCTGCTCCCCATGGGAAAAGTCCAGCATGAACTGCCAGGCTGCTCTTCCCTGGACTGGAAAAAAGCATCCTGGGTCTGATTTCGGGGTGTCACCCCTCATCAGCCAGGCTATCTTAAATCCAATGGCACAGTGAGCCCATGCCCCATGTCTAATAAATTCTTATTAGTGAATCCTGAGCTTGTGCTTCTCCAGATCAAGTACTCTTAAAAAATGCCTACCAATATATATGACTTGTGAATCCTACACCTTCTAGTTCCCTTTATCTTATGTAACATTTACTACATACTCATTTACACACATATCATTAATTGTTTCTGCATCTGTGATGTAAAGTGCTCCAACACCCTACACTGGCATGAAAAGCGCTACAAAACAAATCAAATGCAGGGGAGAGAGGGGCTATGGGAGATCAGAGGCACTGTTGGAGGGTGATGGTGAGGGAATGATTGAAGAGCCCCAACAAAGATTGTTGTATCCTGTGCAATGTGAGATCATCATTCGCTATGCTTTAAACACTAATACAATTGAATATATATTGAAAAATCAATTGTAGAATGCACCATTTTTGCAATTTTCCCCCAGATTTTCTTGGGGGAGAATTCCCCGAAGCCCCCCTTGGAGTGGTCAGGCTTGCTCGCTAGTCACTGTACGGGGTTCCTAGTCTGACCTGCACAGCCCTGGTGCTGTTCCTATGCAGGGCAGCCAATGCAGTGCAGGCAGTGCCCTATCCTGGACTTGTATTTGGCAGGCAGTAAGTGCTGAGTCCTACTTATGTGGATGACAGGCAGTAGAGCAACGGTTACAGACTGTACAGAATAGAATTCCCTTGAGCAAGCAGAGATGCATGACAGACAGCATTGGATCCCAATACCTGTGCCTAATAGACGCACTCTGTGCAGACCTCAGTGCACCTTGTACAGATTCATGACTGCCAGTACTGCGCAGACATTGCTCAGCCCTGTGCAATGTAATGTCAGACATTTGTAAAGAAGTTACAGGCTTCATCAGTATCCTGCACATAGTACAGGCGGTTTCACTGTACCCTGCACTTATGCATGACAAACACTGGCAGCACTGTGTAGACCTGATGCATCTAAATAGAGATCATTTTAACAGGCAGACATTACTGCACAGGGCGCAGGCTCCAAGCAGCATGTTTCATCGGAAAATGTGCATAGTGGGCAGTATAGTATGGGCTTCAATGGACCTTATTCAGGAGACGAAAACAGCCAGGCAGATTCACCTACCAATAACAGACAATTTGGAATCTTTTTGGTTTGCAAGTCTTAGAAATAAAAGGTGTTGTGCAAAGCAGGAACCAGTCTGGCCACAGCTTGCCTGGAGCTGGAAAGGAGGTTTTGCAAATTAACAACATACATCCAGCACGCAGTACTGGAACATCACTGCAAAGCCCAAAGGAGAGCCTTTCCTAGGTACTGTAGCACTATGCCAGGATCATGACTAGACCATGGCTGCAAGTGCCTGAGGAAGGAGCCTCCGTCCGAAGACCTCACAGTGCTGGAGTCTCGAACATGGGTGGAACAATGAAGAGAGGCCTAGGAGAGGGCAGCCAGGTTGGCATCCTTCAGTTACCACTTTGCAGGACACTGCATTCAACAGCAATTTGTGTGCACAGACACGTCAGAGACGTTTATTTTGGGGGACATGAGTCACAGTGGGGTTTCATTCCAAAGCACCCAGTCCCTTCCTCTACAACAGCCCCATGGTCTCTTTAATATCTGTAGATCTGATCCTACATTGAATTTATTTGGCATAATCACTATGCCATGCTTCATCCGTGTGGCTATCACTACCCATGCGGAATCAAGAGTACAAAGAGGGTATTTTAATGATCAAAATAAAAGAAAATATCATATTTATGTCCTGGAACACCAACGATAAACATCGACGTGAACAAAGGATGTTGCACAGTAATTCCTTGTCCTATGACCACGATCACATGTCTTACCACCTCCTTCAGCCTTTAGTTCCTTAACTGCAAATATTGGGAGAATTTAGAAATGTTCTTAATTCACAACAAGGTGGACTATTCACTGGGGTGGGTAGATACCACCAGTAGATGTGCTCCAACCAGTGGGTTACAGCAGAGGACTAGGTGGCAAATTATCCAATCCCAGTTTAACCAATTTACCACACTATGCTGGTGATAAACATTTGATTAAAAATCTGGACAGGGACACAAACATAGTTGCATTTCCGAAGGAATAGCAGTCCCCCGGCCTTATCACTGCAGCTTTACTTGTGGCCTTGGCCTGTAGTGCAAATTAGAGACAGTGGAACCTAGAGACATTGGGGCAGATTTGCAAGCTCCCTGCGCCACCACTACGTCACTTTTCGTGACGTACTGGTGGCGCAGGGGGCTCCTCCATATTTACAAGGAGAGGAAAAGCCACACTGCTTGACTTTTCCTCTCCTCGTAAATATGGCCCCTTCACACACAGCACTGTGCGTTGAAGGGGCGTTCCATGGGTGTTGCTGTGGGTGTTCCCACGTAACACCCATGGAACAAGACACGTCTCTAGATTTACGAGGAATCGTAAATCTGGAGATCCGTGTGAATGCTACGCCACCCTAGAGGTGGCGTAGCGAGGCGCAACGAGGAGAAATGTTTTCATTTCTCCTTGTTTTTTCTTCTTTCAATGCGTGCTGCATTCTACAGCACGCATTGAAAGAGGAAAAAGCCTCTTGTGATTGATTTTGTGCAGGAAGGTGTCCCTTCCTGCACAAAAACAATCTCCCCACGACGCAGGCATCCTTGCACCAGCGCTGGGGAAGCACAGAGATGCGACATATTCTTGTAAATATGTCGCATCTCTGTGCATTCGAAACTAAAGCAGCACGGTGCAGCAAAATGACTTGCTGCACCGTGCTGCGTTACTTTTTGTAAATCTGCCGCATGGGTTTTAATGCCTCACCATGTGACCAAATTGTATAATCTTGAGTAATTATTTTATGAAGATGTTTCTTTTTGTTATAGTTTTTGGAAAGACTGGAAGAATTTACAATTAGGCTAAAAGATGCCAGCAAACTATCCGACATGAAAACAAGACTGGAGTCCAGTCCAATGTACATTGAATATTACCCTAAGGGAGGCCACACAGATTATGACAGTCTTCAAAAAAAAAAACCACAATGGTGGGACAGTGGTACAGGAGCGAATACGTAATCTTACGTTGCAGTCTTGGGTCTCTTCAAACAATTGTTTGATCGTGAACAAAATACATTTCATAATATCACAGCTGACAGGCAATGCCCAAAACTGGCCATCCACATTATTATTACAACAAAGATGTGGGAAAGTACCGGATGGAAAATAGATTCCAATGGGCTTTGGGGGCAGTCGACCACCGGGAGGTGTGCCCCTGGGGAGTTTGGGATATGGTACAGCCCAGGCTGCACTCGGCTTTGTTTGGGCTGGTTGGTGTTGGGCTTTATCATCCAGTCTAAATATGGTCATTTTATAAGACCTGTCACCATTATGTGGTGACACAGTGGCCGTCATTAGCTGTGAGGACAATTTTGAGTTGTGCGCAGCTAGTATTTTTGATAGCGTCCAGCATTAAGGATCAGTGTTCTGTGAGAGCAGTAATAGTCTTCGCATACTGGAGAAGTGGAGAAGTGTGGAGAAGTGTCGCTCAATGATTAGAGCGGCAGACCCTGATGCAGAGGTCTAGCCCGGGACCAGGGTTCAATTCCCCGCCTCGGCGGGTCTTGGGCTCAAAAATTCCACGGACCTGATAATTCTCGCCTCGGTGCCTATTCCAATCATGGAGTCCCACTCTGCAACTCTGGGCAATAGCTTGCTTAATCTCCACAACGGCCCCCACAACGCTAAGGATGCCTGGCCTCCACCTTGGGGGTGCCCAGGAGTGGACGCCTCACAGGGAAAGCCAGGATGGGTTCCACAGCGGTATTCGTACAAGCGCCTTGAGACCCTTGCGGGTGAGTAGTGCGCTATACAAGTATCAATTTACATTTACACTTCCCTGCGGTGTGATGGAGGACCGCTGAGTGCTGGAGGCCACCCGCTTGTTGGCCAAGGCAGGCTTCATGGACTTGCTAATGCCGGGCGCACATGTCTTAGTGCACGCGGCACGACGTGCAGTGAGCGGGGTGGCAGGGGCTGTCTTAGCCTGCTCGCCCTGCACAGAGGAGGAAGTGTGCCAGTAAGTGTGCGGGGCCACTCGGTGAGCAGGAGAGCGGCCTGAATGTAGCACGTGGCTTGCGTGCTGGGAAAGGCCATGTGCTGTTCGCCTGCATTATGTTCATATAGGGGTAAGAGGGCAAGGTCAGGGCCCGATTGGGGCAAGAGAAGCAGGCTGGGCACTCATCGGGAGAAGCGGGGCCTGCTGAGGCAGCAAGTGTGGGCACGGAAGGGATGGAGGGTGTTTAGAGAGCAGGGAAATTTGGAGTAAAATGGTCAATGAAGGTAGCAAAAGGAGGTGATGAGCTGATGGCCCATGGTCTTTAGACGAGGAGTTGATTGGGGTTGGAGGAGTGGAAGCCACTGAAACAGGCTGGGGAGCAGGAGATTGCGGGGGGAGTAACAGTGGCGTAACAAAACTTGATGGGGCCCCCCTGCAAGCTACGTGGAGTGGCCCCCACAGGGCTCAATCTGGAGCGACTGGGCTGGAGCACTGTGCTGAGGGGGCCCCTGGAGCTTGGGGCCCCCCGCACCGCTGGGTCTGCGGGTCCTGTGTTACGCCACTGGGGAGATAGTTGTTGAAGGGGGGTCATGGAAATGCCCCCCAGTGTCATAAGAGGCTAAGGTGTGGCTCGACAGGGCCCTGAGTGTGCTGCAAGAGTTATGGAGTGAGGAAGCTGGGTGGGGCTAAGGGTTGGAGAGCAGAAAGGATAAAAAGGAGGCCCAAGGTGAGCTGGGGCCTGATAAAGGGTCCAACAGTATGTGGCAGTCCCAGCCTCCGCCTTGATTGGGGCAGCATTAGCATGGAGTGATGAAGAAGTCAGGGAGGAGGAGGGGAGGCAGGGGGAGACAGGGTGTGAGGGGTGGAGCCAGAGTGTAGTGGTACAGCATAGGGAAGGGCATAGGTCACAAGAGGAGAGCTGGGTGTGGGTGCCAGAACAAGGGACAGGGCAAGGGGTGACAGAGCTTAGCAAAGGTACTCTGGTTTTGTATTTCAGGGTCAGCTTCAGGGTGGACATGCTGACTTGGTAGAGTCTTATACGGTTCACAAACCCTGAGGAGAAGAGATGGCAGTGTCTCAGTCGGCCAGCCGGATGGCGTTGGGGGGACCACAACAACACTGCTTCAAGGTCTGGAGTGGCCTTGGAAGTGTGCCTATCGATACTGGTCAATGCAGCCTCTCAGACATCAAGCATTGGTGGAAGGAGGAGCAGGTTGGGGGCACAGGCAGGAGGGTGTATTTCAGCCCACTGTCTGCCCTCTGCATTGGTAAATGGGTCACACGTTGGGGGGAATAGCAGGTTGGATGGACAAGAGGTGGAGCATTTAAGTCTGGAGGAGCAAGAGCACAAACAGGAACAACTGGACTATGAGAAGGCTACCTTAGAAGGGGATATTGTGGATGACACGCAAGAGGAAAAGGATGAGTGGTCGGGGAGGGGTGGACAGCGGGGTTAATGTAATGCTTTTGTTTGTAGCTTGTTTAAGGAGCATCATAACGGGCATGGGACATGTCAGATGGAAGCAGCGGGTGGTGACCCTTCACAACTGGTTGGGTGGCTGGATCCACAGAGGAGGCTGACCTTGGCACCAAGTAAGCGGGCTGGAACCACACAGCCAGCTACACAGTGACAAAGCATAGTGCTGGTAAGGGTGACTGTGGGGGTGATGAAAATGGGGGGCATGCGTCGAAGGAAGGAGAGATACGTAAACAACACAGGCATAGGATGCGGCAGCCTTCAATTTCCTGTCATGCATGCAAGAACTGGCATCCTGGATGGCAATTCATTGCTTGAAACTGAATGGTAATAAGACCGAGGTGCCTGTGATAGGGAAGGCTCCATCAGTATGGTCATCGGCGTGGTGGCCACAGACTCTGGGACCCACCCCCACGCCCTGTGAACAGGCTAAGAACCTTGGGGTATGGCTGGATACCAAACTCTCGTTTGAGTATCATACCAGGCGGGTGGCAGGTGCCTGTTTTGGAGTCCTGCGGGGCCTACGGAAAACCCTGGATGTGCCTCCTACTGCAGCCAGGAAAACCATGGTGCATGCCCTGGTGACATTGCGCCTGGACTATGGTAATGTACTGTACCTGAGTGCTACCGCTAAATGCATGCAGAGACTCCAAGGTATCGAGAACGCAGCTGCTCATTTGGTTCTTATGCTCCCGAGGAGAGCCTCTTCTAAGAGGGCACTTGCTTCCCTCCACTGGTTGCCAATCAGGGAGAGAGTTCTGTTCAAGGCGCTGTGCATCTGCCACCAGATCATACATAGGACGGGCCCCTCCTACTTGTTTGCTTTACTTACACCCTACTCACTGACCCGGCAACTCAGATCGAGCGGGACGGGTCAGGTGTGTGTTCCTACCATCAAGAGAGCAAGGATGGGTGGCCGCTCCTTTTATTATGTGGCAGCACAGCAGTGGAACAAACTCCCTTTGAGCCACCGGTTGGAGGTTTCGGAGGCTATTTTTTGTAAAAAACTGAAAACGTATCTCTTTCCCTCCACATAGTCACTCTTCCAGGGTAGGGCTTTCTGGCTGCCGCGGGCAGATTGCACCGCAGCAAGGGGATGCACTAGTTCAGTGTAACCAGGCGCTTTATAAGTGGGATTATTATTATTATTAGTATTAATATTATTATTATTATTATTATTATAGCTACAGAGGCACAAGATGGGGTGGGAAAAGCAGGGGATGGGAACAGAGCCCCGGAGGGCAGGATACAAAAGAGGTGGACAGCCCAGCGAATGAAGGAAAAGAGATTCTGCAGGGGACAGCAGACGGGGCAGGTGCTCAGGAGAAGACGGGGGAGGCTACAAAGACAAAGGAGAGCACGGAAATAA
Organism: Triturus cristatus; assembly: GCF_964204655.1. Lineage (NCBI taxonomy): Eukaryota > Metazoa > Chordata > Amphibia > Caudata > Salamandridae > Triturus > Triturus cristatus. The sequence continues at coordinate 386,441,578 of NC_140581.1, forward strand.
AGATACCGAAATTGCCTTACATGGGGGTGTCTAAACCACTTTGTGCACATTTAATGCTGGCAACAAAAGAAAAAATATGGAAAGGGGATTATGTGGAGATGCTGAAGTTCCTCCACAAATAATTAAGGGCTATGAAGGGGTCCAAGGAAGAGGAAGTAGGATTGGCCAGGAGGTCTAGAGTGCCTACAACAATAGAGACCTGGACAGCGGCTTTTCTCATTTTTGCGAGCATCTATTGAGATAAAATATCCTGAGTGGTGCGTATCATTATTTAAATATATGGATGTGATCCGCAGAACCCAACTCATTATGGGGGTATGTATGGGCACATTATGAATTCAGGGCAAGGATGGCATAGGATACAGAGACGAAATGGGGAGGGATTGACACTGGCCTATACAGTCAGACAATAGGGTCAGTCAAGTTCGGTAAGACGACATACACAGCGAGCATGTTACTGTTGGCATGTCTGCCTTTTCTGCCCCATCCCATCTGTGGGGGGGGGGGGGAGAATCATGACCAGAACACAAAGCAGGACAATGGGGATGTGCTGGGATTTAAACAAGGGGGCATGTATCAGGGATTATTACAAGTCCAAGCATGCTCAAAGTGCGGGAGTAGACATTCGCTCATCCAGTGCGATGGGTAAGGAGAGAAAACGCAGGTCAACCAGGCAGCACAGTGGAAGCAGTATCTTGGGGGGTTATGGATAGCAGGGTAAAACAACTGCAATGAATAGAGGATGATGAGGGGCACATAGCAATATGGGGAAAGACTCGTACTCGCAGTAAAGCCGACCGGCTGGAGGCATGGTCGACGGTTTATCAGAACACACAGGATGCTAATTTGCTGAGTGACGCCTTCGGGAGGGATTTTGCTTCAGATACAGGGGCCCCAGACTGACAAGGTGGGCAGACAATTTGAAATTGGTAGCTACACATAAGCAGGTGGTCAGTGACAAATTGGCCAAGGAGGTACAGGAAGATAGGATGACTGGACCTTTTGGACAGTGACCTATGCCTAACTTAATTGTCTCCCTGATCGGGGTGGTACCAATGAAAGAGCAGGGGCAATGTCGTCTCATACAACATTGATGATGGCTGGAACCACACAGCCAGCTACACAGTGACAAAGCATAGTGCTGGTAAAGGTGACGGTGGGGGTGATGAAAATGGGGGGCATACATCGAAGGAAGGAGAGATACTTAACAACACAGGCATAGCTACAGAGGCACAAGATGGGGCGGGACAAGCAGGGGACGGGAACAGAGCCCCAGAGGGGCAGGATACAAAAGACGTGGACAGCCCAGCGAATGAAGGAAAGGAGATTCTGCAGGGGACAGCAGACGGGGCAGGTGCTCAAGTGAAGAAGGGGGGAGGCTACAAAGACAAAGGAGAGCACGGAAATAAAGAAACAGAAATTGCCTTACATGGGGGTGTCTAAACCACTGGGTGCACATTTAATGCTGGCAACAAAAGAAACAATATGGAAAGGGGATTATGTGGAGATGCTGAAGCTCCTCAACAAATAATTAAGGGCTAAAAAGGGGTCCAAGGAGGAGGAAGTAGGATTGGCCAGGAGGGCTAGAGTGCCTACAACAATACAGAACTGGACAGCGACTTTTCTCATTTTTGCGAGCATCTATTGCGATAAAATATCCTGAGAGGTGCGTATCATTATTTAAATATATGAATTTGATCCGCAGAACCCAACTCACTTATGGGGGTATGTATGGGCGCATTATGATGGGGAATTCAGGGCAAGGATGGCATAGGATACAGAGACGAAATGGGGAGGGATTGACACTGGCCTATACAGAGAGACAATGGGGTCAGTCAAGTTCGGTAAGACGAAATACACAGCGAGCGTGTTACTGTTGGCATATCTGCCCTTTCTGCCCCGTCCCATCTGCGGGCGGGGGGGAATCATGACCAGAACACAAAGCAGGACAATGGGGATGTGCTAGGATTTTAACAAGGGGGCATGTAGTAGGGATTATTGCAAGTTCAAGCATGCTCAAAGTGCGGGAGTAGACATTCGCTCGTCCAGTGCGACGGGTAAGGAGAGAAAACGCAGGGCAACCAGGCAGGACAGTGGAATCAGTACCTCGGGGTTATGGATAGCAGGGTAAAACAACTGCAATGAATAGAAGAAGTTTACTCACAGAACCCTGTCATTCATTTTGGTGAGACACAGAGACCTGCCCTGCCGGACGGGGGACATTGTTGGAGCCCTCCCTCCCTCACCGTCATCTTTGCAGCCGCTCCTCTGGCCCTCCACGCTGGGTGCAGCCCCGCCGTTGCCGCTATACCATCCCGCGGCCAGGAAGCGGGGAACTACAGTTCCCAAGCGCCCTAGCGCCCCTTGACGCCACCTACGCGCCCGGAGGCGCACAAAAAGACCGCTGCTCCCTCGGGGGAGCGGGAAGTTTACTCGCAGAACCCTGTCATTCATTTTGGTGAGACACAGAGACCTGCCCTGCCGGACGGGGGACATTGTTGGAGCCCTCCCTCCCTCACCGTCATCTTTGCAGCCGCTCCTCTGGCCCTCCACGCTGGGTGTAGCCCCGCCGTTGCCGCTATACCATCCTGCGGCCAGGAAGCGGGGGACTACAGTTCCCAAGCACCCTAGCGCCCCTTGACGCCACCTACGCGCCCAGAGGCGCACAAAAAGACCGCTGCTCCCCCGCATCACGGGACGCGCGCGGGCGGCCGCCGGGCTAAGCCCGGGCAAAGGGCTGGCCGTCAGTGGCCGTCCGGGGCTGGTCGTGGCTGGGCTGGGGCACCCTTCTGAGCACTGAGCGCCGGTAAGTGGTTATATTTTGCACAATGAGTAAATACGTGAGTTCTACATCCACCTCTGCCCCAACTGCCCCTGTATGTGGAAGTTTCAACATGCTCACCTCCTCATTTGAGAACATGTTGGAGGACGCTGTAAACAGGGTCAACAAAGAAATTGAGAACACCGAGAGGAGACTTTCCATGGGTTATATACCCCCACATCAACTATTGCCTGAGGGTCCATGTGAGAATGGGACCGTGACCCCTGTTCCACTATTCCCTACTGTAATAATCAACAAGCCAGTACACCCTGAAATTATATTTGAGGCTCTCATGATCCCTGATGCTGTAATTACCATTCCTGACTCTCAGCAAAGCCCTAACGTCATGAGTAACAATAACTCTGCAATAACATCAGAAAAGACTGTGTGGGAGAAAAGGAAGAGGGGTCCTGGTAAATCAACTAGAAGTAAGAGGAAACAGCCCCCCTGTAATAAACTTCAACCGACGCCAATGAGCATGTGGTCACGAGGTGCTGAGGACCCTGGTAGGGCACCTATTGACTGCATCGTGCATCCAGCAATCAGCACCCCCGATCTCACAACAGCAGAAACGGCTTGTATCTCCACTCTTACACAAACTGAGTTTGTACCAAGGGATGGTTTATATGTAAGTCCGAATGGAAACCTAATTGATACCATAGTGGACTCCACCTTCAATCAACTGAAGGATCTAATGGCAAACCAGTTTAATATCATTTTCAAAAGACTTGATAGACTGGAAAGCATTATAAAAAATGAGGAAACAAAGAGAAAAGGGACTATGACTATAGAACAAACCAGAGGTGAAAAGCTATTAAAAGATCTGGACGCTCTCCACAAAAGAATAACAGAGGGTATCAGTAACAGTGTCTCGTCTGGACTAACTAGTGTGTGTAAAGGATGTACTGGGGGGGTTAATTTAAATCCTTCACCAACCAACCCCATACATAGTTCTGTGCCTAGTATGGTGTCATCGCAAAAGGCACACACCTTGAACAACCCCTCTGGCAATTTGGTACCCCCCACCCCTATTGCACCAACTGCAACACCCATGCCAGGTCCTGCAAAACTAGCCTCTCAGACAACTAATAGACCTATCGCCACTCCTCAGGTTAACAAATGTACGGAAGTTACTCTTCAGTTGCCCCCAGAAGTCTGTCCCTACGTAATAATACTAGCTGGCGTACCCCCCTTAGACATAATCAGACAGAGTCCTGGGATGAGCTCAAAAATAAATGTATGGACTGGCTATGTAAACACAAGGGTGTCGGGTGGGAGATCGCAAATGACATCCTAATGGTTCGCAGGGTGGCCTGGGTGGGACCCTCCACCAAACACATAACGGGCGAGTGTATAGTCGTATCCTTAAGGTTTTCCTCACTGGCAAAATGGTTGCTGAACGCCCCATTTGATCCGTTCACTAGTCCCACAAATATCATTCTCGTACCATTGGGCTTCTTTTACAGACCCCGAGTAAGGTCATACAATAATACCAATCCGGTACCCCAGCTATTTAATAGGTTTAGTACCTTATCTGACCTGGAGAACCAGGATTGACCAATACATAGTCCCATTACCATTGAAACACCACAATCGAGCCCCCCGCATGACAATGCTGACATAGTTGAATGTAGCCTTACTGATAATCTCCAGGGATCACGGCAGGTAGAATCAGCATTAGCCACTCCTTCCGTGACCACTGTTTTTAAATCCTATGAACAAAACCTGAATATACTTAGTTGGAACATCGCAGGCCTAAAACTGACCTCAAATGAATGGGTTAACATGGTCAGTCGATTTGACATTTTGATGTTCCAAGAAACCTGGTGCACTAGTGGTCTATTGCTTGATGGATTTGCATGCCACAATAAGTTAGCATCCACCCCTGACCTCGGAAGACCAAGCGGGGGCCTATCTATATGGATAAAAATCACCGAAGGCAATAGTATAAAACCCATAGAAACTAATAACGATAATGTCCAGGCTTTGATTTACACGCACGGAATCACGGTTTGTTTAATACATTTTTATAATAACGATTTTATTTCATTGCCTAACAAAAATTTTATTAGGTTATTCGAATTTATCGACATTTTATTGCATGAAGAATAATACGGCAAATTAGACGGTATTTGTCTGGGGGGAGACTTTAACGCCCATCTGCATAACAGTATAGATATACCTGTTACGAATAGTGTTGGGAAAACCCCCAGTAGAAGAGGTGATGAACTGCACAATTATTTATCCATCCACGACTTAGTCGATGTAATGGTAAAAGTTGGTCACGACCCAGTCAACCCCCCACTGCCTACCTACAGAGGCTGTGGCTGCTCATCCACTATTGATTACATTTTCATTTCTGCTTCCCTCGAAAAAATTTTAGTGAAGGCCGAAGTTTTGGGTACGAGCTATAGTGATCATAACCCCATTCTCACTATTATTAGATTTTTAAATAAATTCAGGAAACGTAAAGAAATAGGGGCAAAAGATCTGACACTATCCACTGACAAGCTGAAAGTGATATGGAGAGGGATAGATAATAATGCTTTATTGGCCCGTATCATAAGATCTCACCGCCCACTTATAGAGATGTGTCTGTCTAGCACTTGTCCTGGAACTGATATCATCCGGGCTTTTACTATGCTGTGTGCTGGAATAAAATTAGAAATCTCGAAACCAGTCACGACCCAGGGCAAGAACCCCAGATGGTTCGACGGCACCTGCTCTAGGGCAAATAGGTACTTACGGGACGCATTAAAAGCTGAACCTAGGGACACGGCACTAGTGAAGCTTTTGAGAGTGCGCTATAAGAACACAACCAAAATACACGCGGAGGCGGTGCTTAAGGAACGGTGGGATTCCCTTGCCTGCGCTGCAGCTCTCAAAGACGTAACAGGGTTTTGGAGAGAGGTGAAAGCATTTAGATCCACAGGATCAAACATCACCCCCATAGGTTGCAACATACCGAGCAACGTATGGGAGGAGCACTTCTCAAAAATGTATTTAGCCGACACATCAAGCACTGACAGTCTCCCCTCACCCTCCAACCTTACCATATTACTGTCCGAAGTTACAGACGCCATACATGAAAGCGCAGGGAATAAAGCCCCAGGCCCAGATGGCTTGTCAATTGATCTTATTAAATCTGAACCCGATCTTTGGTCCCCTCTTTTATGTAACGTTATTAACAATTTGATTAATACCTCCATCCCAGAAACCTGGACTACAAGTATAATAGTACCCATTTTTAAGAAAGGGGACAGATCCGACCCTTGTTGCTATCGCCCAATATCCTTGATCGATATCACCCTGAAGATCTTGGGCCGGGTCGTTTTTCTTAAAATCAGGAACTGGGCAGAAGAGGAACAAATCTTAAACTGCTGCCAAATGGGCTTTAGGAGCCACGTCGGCACAGTTGAACAGTGTTTAAATTTAAACCTTATATTGGGGAAATATACAGTAGCAAAAAAAGTACCCTTATATTTGGGTTTTATGGACCTAACTTCAGCGTTCGATTTTGTCAACCGTTCACGTCTCTGGGAGATTCTTTTAAATTATGGGCTGGATGATGCACTCGTACACTTTTTAGCATATTTGCACAGAAATCTGAAAGCACGAGTGAGGATCAACAATGAAGGGGAGGTCTCCAGGGACATTTTAATTGGCAGAGGGGTCAGACAAGGGTGTGTCTTGGCCCCTCTGCTTTTTATCCTTTATATTAATGAATTGAATAACTCCCTGACTGAATTAACCAGCGACGTACCAAAAATTAACGGCCAACTGTACCCTGCACTTTTATATGCAGACAACGCGGTCCTCATGGGTCGCACACCTAAAACATTACGTATTTTAATCTCCGGTTTTGTATCTTTTATGGAAGAGTTGGGATTACGTACCAATTTTAACAAATCGTTTATAATGTCATGTGGACCCAAAAAATATCGCACTAAGAATATAAGGATCGGAACCGATCTCTTAAAAAGCACGAGCACTTTTCCTTATCTAGGCCTAGTCGTCTCTGACACGGGCTCATGGAAATCGCATGTAGCCAGAGGCAGAAACAAACTAGGCATGGCAATCAATTCTATAATCAGCCTGCGACAACCTAAAAAGGCAGACGTAGTGACCCCACTACTGCAGATCTACAGAACTCAGTGTCTGCCGACTGCGACCTATGGCTCTGAAGTTTGGGGGTTTGTGGACTCCAGTGGGATACAATCTGAAGAAAACAGATTTTGTAGAAGGTTACTTGGGGCACAAATTTCATCACCCACCTTCTTATGCCATAAAGAATTGGATCTACACTATGTAGAAGATTTTATTAAATCTCGTCCTGCATTATTCTGGCTGAAGATATGGCGCAATCCTGCTGCCATCTTAACCCAACAAATTATAACAGATTGCCTGAGATGCGATAGGGGCAAATATATACCCTGGCTTAACGCTGTTTATAAAAGTTTAGCCAGTATACATCTAGAACATAGCTTTTCTTTCCCCTCTGCCGCTGAAAATATAATCCTAAAATCAGCAAGGGATGCATTATATGATTTATATCGTATTGACAGAGCAAAGGCTGAGTTTAGTAAGCCATCCATTACTAGATATATGTCCATCCTGAGGCCAGTAGGCACCAACTATTCAAAACCACAGGAGTATCTGAGAAAAAACATTGGGAGGTGGAATAGGTGTTTGCTCTTCCGTCTTAGGGACAACAGTGTAAAATATCTGCTATGTTTCCCTATTGGCTTTAATAAAAATCTGGAGGAGACAATTTGCCCATGTAGTGATGGTTGCAAACAAACCTTACCACATTTTTTGTTCTCCTGCAGATTTTACGTAAGGTACACTAAACAATATCTCATCCCCTATTTTAAGGCAAATGGGACGACTAATCATAACTCTGCATATGAAGAAATATTGCAACTGGGCAGCGAGGATATGATCTTTCGCGTTAGCTCCTTTTTACTAGCAGCTGTTAAATCCCGAGCCTCTATGCTCACCTTTTGAAAATTGTTATCAATATGTAAAACTCTTTTTGATCATGGCTAATTAAGACATGTTTATTTTGATCAAAGCTGGTCGCTACAAATTGTTTATCTGCACTACAATTATGTTTACGTGTCTGCTATTTTTGCATAGCAACGTTGAGGATACTCTTACAGTTTACCCAAGATATCTTACTGTCCATCTGCAATTTATTAACATCAGCATATACCGGGTTTTTATAGTACCCAACGTCTAATTTGTTATTTACACAGTCGGATGTTTACAAATTGCCTATTTTGCACAGTGCTCTAAAGTTTACATTTTTGCGTCTTTGCACAGTAAGATTGTTAGTCATCGTATGAACCATGGTCAAACCCACTCCCATTTCTAAATTGTATTTTTCAGCTATGCATAGGTTTTATGATATCTATTTTAAAAATTTTTTACATGCTCTTATTTTTAACTATTTTTTGCTCGAGTGAAGATTGTATGTTATATGTATATCAATAGTGTTGTTGTACTTTTATGGATCATCATTGTATCCGAATAAAGATAAATTGATTGATTGATTGATAGAGGATGATAAGGGGCACATAGCAATATGGGGAAAGACTCGCACTCGCAGTAAAGCCAACCGGCTGGAGGCATGGTCGACGGGTTATCAGAACACACAGGATGCTAATTTGCTGAGTGACGGCTTAGGGAGGGATTTTGCTTCAGATTCAGGGGCCCCAGACTAACAAGGTGGGCAGAAAATTTGGAAATTGGTAGCTACATATAAGCAGGTGGTCAGTGACTAATTGGCCAAGGAGGTACAGGAAGATAGGATGGCTTGACCTTTTGGACAGTGACCTATGCCTAACTTAATTGTCTCCCTGATCAGGGTGGTACCGATGAAAGAGCAGGGGCAATTTCGACTCACACAACATTGATGATGTCTGGAGGGCAACTCTGTTAATGACTTCATTCCAGGTGAGGAGACCTCTGTGTCATATTCCTCAGTTGATGTTGCAATGGCGCTGGTGGTAAAGTTTGGATGGTGTGCACTCATGGCGAAGTGTGACATTAATCAGCCTTCCGGCTGTTGCCAGTTCATCCAGAGGACTTTCAGTTGTTAGGCATATAATTTGAAGGAAAATGGAAGGTAGAGAAGGCATTACCATTGTGTTGTTCTATCTCATGTGCACTGTTTGAGCATATCAGCTCTTTTCTACAGAGTTTTTTTTTGCCACCCGCTGGGAAGACGACAGTGACGAGCAACTCGGTCAACTTCTTTTTTGTTGGGTTGACTGGTTCTGCCGATAGTCAGCAACAGCTGAAGAGTTTTCAAGAGCTCATGGCTGACATTGTGGTACCGCTGGCTCTGGGAAAAAAGATGTGGCCAGCAACGGTGCTGTCCTTTCTGGATATTTAATTGAATTCCATAGCTATGGAAGCACTTTTACCACTGGATAAAATGGTGCAAATGCAACTTCTTTTGGGAGCAATGTTTGAAGAGGTGCAGGTCCTGCTCGGACATTTGAAATTTGCATGTTGGGTTGTCAGGATGGGTAGGACTTTTTGTAGGTAATTGGTGATGTCTATGGCAGGACTGTCCTTTCCACATCATTACATGTGGTTGTCTGCAGGCACAATGAAGGACTTGCGTATGTGGAACAGGTTTCTAGACAACTTCAATGGAATTCTCATGGCTGGTCAGTGTGAATGGGAGCGGGATGTAAAGATATACTCAGATGCTGTGGGAGGGATTGGCTTTGGCCTCTACAGGCAGGGCAGGTGGTGTGCATATGAATTGGCGAGGGGTAGGAGTATAGCTTTTTTTGAGTTTTTCCATTTGGTGCTTGCTGTGACATTGTGGGGGCAGGAGCTGGTGCACAAAAAGGTACTATTCAGAGTGGATAATATGCCAGTTGTACATGTAATGAACAGGCAATCAACAAGGGATGAGCAGATATTGAAGCTGCTTTGAGGTTTTTTGATGTGTTGTTTGAAGCATGATGTTTTTTTGCAAACAAAACATGTGCCAGGGGTGAACAATGGAATTGCGGATGCTTTGTCTTGTTCACAGTGGGAGAGGTTCCACATGCTGGCCATAGAGGAAGACAAAGACAGGATGAGGATACCAGACAACATGTGGAACATAAGGAGAGAGAGGATGCTGCAGTTGGTGGTAGGGTCTCTGACTGTATGGACTAGGAAAGCGTACGCTTTGGCCGGGAAGAAGTTTCAGGCGGGGGGAGCTGAGTGGAGGTCAGAGCAGTGGAACAGGGAGGAAGATGTTGTAAAATATATTTTAACATTGATGGAGATCTTTCCAGGATTACGATATTGGGGAAATTGGCAGGCATCATATTCAAGAGCAAACTGTTATGGGGTTATACACCTGATACAAAGGAGTTGGGTAAGAGAATGTTAGAAGGGTGGTCTAGGGAAAGGGGTCGGCAGCCTCGCACAAGAATGCTGTTATTTAGACGATTGCTCAGACAACTTGTAACAGTTTGTCCGCAGATATGTAAAGATAAGGTAGAGAAGGTCCTTTTCTTGATGCGTATGTCATGAATGTCTTTTGGGGCTTTTGTGTTTCAGAATTGTTGGATAGGAAGGGTATTCCGGGGTTGGATTGGGGAGCCATAGAGCGACAGGGAGACAAACTGGAGTTGGGCGTTCGACAATCTAAGACTGATAGGAGGGCAGTTGGGAAGAGGGGGCGACTCCAGGTTTTTCCTGCCATAGAAGTGTGTCCAGTACGTTGGGAGGCAAAGTTGTGGGATGTTAGTGGGGCACCGGGGCAGAGGTTTTTCATCACAAGGATGGGCCTGGGGTGACAGCGCATCATCTCGAATGTGTCATGCTGTGCGCGTTGGCCAGCATAGGAGAAAACCGAAAGGAATTTGGAACACACTCCTTTAGGATTGGAGAGGCCACTGAAGTAGCCCAAAGAGGATAGGGCAGGGAAAGGATTATGGCACTGGAACGATGGTCGAGCTGCTTCCGCCAATATGAGAGGGGGGAACAGGAAGGGTATTTGTGATGCCGCATTTCCGTACCTTACATTTCTATTTTTTTCAGATGCTGTAGCTGGGCTGGATGACAGTGAGTTTCCCATATAGATCATCAGACATTCATTTGTTAAATGAGCGTAACTACATAAACATCAAAAAGGCAGAGGTGATAATCTTGGGTTGGACGGACAGCTTTACACAGTGCAATGGCATGGAAAAGGTGGTAAGGTTGCCACAAATTGTTGCCTTGTCTGAATCGGCTATTGTAGAGACACAGAAGTACTGACATTTTGGTTTTACATTGGGAGAAAATGATTTGGTGTTACTTAAAAGCATTGTAAAAGATGAAAAAAGATATGTTGGAAATTAGGAGGCAGTGGTCAGGGACGTAAAATATGTGGAAGGAATTTGTTCCAGCGCAACACTGGAGAGGGGCGAACTAGACAGCCGCCATTGTCATGGCGTAAGATTAACAGGGATATGAGGGTTTTTTGTAGGCAAGAGAGGTTTGAAAGGGTAGACTATCCGGAGTTAAAGTTTGAGGTGCCATATTTCTTTAGGGGGGATAGGGTGCATCTGTCACTGTACAGGTTACAGTGGTATTTGATTGAAATAAGAGATGCTCTGAGTAGCGGGGATAGAGGCAGTTCCTAGAAAAGGGGGGCAGAAAAGGGTAGGGGAATCAGCCTTTTCGTAGTCGTAGTAGGCATCGCAGTTGACATGGTTATACCTAGATTGCACATAAGATGGGGTCCTATGGCCAGTTTTGCATGTTCTCGGCTACAGGTGTGACTGCTCTGACTGATTATCAACTATGTTTACTGTAGTCTACTAATTACTGTAATCTATCAAATTTCATAACCTAGTGGCTCAGTGGCGTCCCATGGAGCAAGGATGGACAACAAAGTGGACTCAGCATATGTGTGAGCCTGGTTCTTCATAGGAGTCAGGGGGCTTGTTCTGTGTGAAGTAAATGGCTTTTTTTTAGCAAAATGTGCTTGATCTTTGAATCTTAAATCATTTTTGCTAGTGGATATAGAGACCAAACAGTTGCTCCATTCAAGGATTAAAGTCAGCTATGTCTTTCGGTTTCAAGTCTGCTTCAGTGCTAGTGTTGCATGCATCCATGTTTAAGTAAACACTGATTTGTAAACTTGCGTTTAGCACATCATCCTGTACTGCGAGTCCTTCATTCACCTACCATCTAAACAAATGTGGCCCCTTGCAGGTACTTGTTGCTTGCAGTATGCACACTGAGGAAGAGACACTCTAACCTTTTCAGTGGTACCACCCCAATCATTTTTTTCCAGGGCCTCTTTGTCTCAATACACTCATTCGTTGTGGCTGGCATGATTTTTCTTCATCCTTCCTCATTCTTTAAATTTAATGAATGAGGCCATGTAGTAAATGCTGATATCAAGATGGAGAATGGCAAATCCTAAGACTGTGGTGCACTTCAGTTTCATCTGCTGCACACAGAAACACCTTGGCTGTCACTACTCCTGCTACTTTGAGGTGATAAAAAGTGGTTCATTTGGGTTCCCACACCAGCCTAGTGAGGAATATGGGACAGATGTCTTAAATGAAGAACAATCATGCAGAAAACAGGATGATTGCCCACCCTACCAGGACACAGTGATGGAGTCTAGACCATCACTGCGAGACTCAGGTGAAGAAGCTCTCCGAAAGCCTGAGGCCAGTATTATATGGCTGAAAAACTGTTGGATGGTTAAAGGTAAGGGTTACTCTTACTTGCATGTACAGATGAGTATTTAGAACAGATAATTTGGGTACCTTAATTGCCCTGACAAAGGCCCTAGACTTTCCTTCAAGGCAGAAACATGTAGACTTTCCTTCAAGAGATATTGTTGAGGCAGAAACATGTTGGCAAACTACCAAAAGAGACGATGCCCAAGACATAGGCTAACATTAGCACCCTTTTCTGTTTTTAATCCTACCCTGTGTACCCACAAAATAAATGAAGATTCTGGGCTAACACAGAGGCTGTTTCATATTTACTATCTGAACCCCTCATATGACCAGAAAACATGTATTTTGTTCTTCCTCCCCAAGAGGTCGAGACCACCATATTGGTATTATCTTACCTTGGTGGGCAGAATGACCTATGATGAAAGGTGTCAGGAGACGGCTGTGCACTGCCCATGGGTAGGATTGAACTGGCAACCCCCGTATGCCAGGAGAGGGCCACTGCGGACTGAACAATTAATTGAGTTCCATGCAGGGAGTATGAAGCCCGTGCCGCCTTGGTACGGTTACCCCATATGCCAGGAGGGGCCATCATATAAATTACTGTTGCTGACAAAGAGCCAAGAACTGTGCAGACCTCAGTGGTGACCCCATATGCCAGAAAGGGCTGTCGTGGTATAACAGGCTTAACTGGAAAGATCGACCTCATGCCAGCAGTTACTTCGGCAACCCTGTATGCCAAGAAGGGCTGCTGGTACCTTGCAAATTTAAGACCGTCTCCTGGGAAAACTGAAACTTGACCTGCGGGTTGAAATTAAGCACTGAGACCTGCCCTCTGACCTGCCTCGTGGACTTCGGAGGACGTCGAGAGTACTTGGCTCAGTCGCTGGAACCTGGTCGAGCGCATGAGTATCAACAACATCCAACAACTGTGGACTACACTTGACATCTTTGAGTACACTTCATCAGATGCCGGTTGAACATCTGGATGATGCTTCCCACTTTTTTGCTGTCACCAAGCCTTAAATTGAACAAATTACAAAGTTCATTCTCAGTTAGCTTTTTTTAATCTTATGCCATTCCCCACAATATCTAATAAGTGAAGGGAGTGAAGATAAAGAATCCTTCACCCGAGCAGTAGTCTTCAGGGCCAAAAGGATATTAAGAATGAAGGAAAATAGGGCATCGGGACCTAGAGAATGGAAGGTCGGAGTATAGCCAAATCATGACCAACTGGAAACACAGAGATACCTGCAGGTTAAAGTAAGTGAAGTTATGGTAATGATTGTATGCTGTATGTTGCAACTTTGAACTGGAAACCTTACATTGCTTTCTCTATACTGCTGAAAGGTCAGAAAAGGACTCCTGAAGAAATAGCTGTAGTCTGATGAGGCACATTTAACTCAGACATCAGTGTTCACACTCGGTCACTAACTCCCTAAAATGTTTAACCCTGCCACTTCCTAAAGACCACATATAATGATGAGGGGTCCCATCTAATGTCTGGGTACCAAAACGAACAGAAATAAGAAATATATGACATGTACAATATTAAATCTCTGAAGTAAGGACCACATACTACACATGCATTTGTCTTATGTACAAAGTACCAAGATGAAAAAGCTGTTTCCATGATACGTAACCAATGTCCCTATGGAACTGAGGAGAGGAAAGACTCTTGAAATAGTTACATATAGTTATGGAGTATTTTCCACCAGGATATAGTAAGGTTAACACACAAAGATGAAATACATTATAGTAATTGAGCCTCAGGTGCTCTCAGGTATAAGAACCTAATGCATAATTTAGATTTTTAAGGACCCTTTCTGCAGTTAATGTGTTTCAGGATGCACGTTTGGAGAATGAGTGGACCTGTACTTTGACATCATTCTGTCGTCCAGAGGTAGTGCACAGCTGCCCATCATACAATTCTTTTGCCGCTCAGATGGCAACACGTTCTGTCTCTCTGTGAAGATGCCCACCACTGGTTGGCTGATACGGCATATGCGGCCCTCCCCAAGGGCTTGATCAGTGGCAAGGGGCACCTTCCTGTAGCATCTCAAATCCATCTCACGCCTCAGGAAACATCTTATAACTTTCTTTTCCTCACCTCTGTGACAGATGCAAGTGGCTTCTTGTCTCTGAATCACAGTGTACATTGTACTGTAACCCAGGGAGATAAACAATAACAAGACGAAGGCTCTGAGGTGCTTACGTTTATCCATGGAAAAACAGACAAATCAAGCTCAAAAGGATAGGAAAGTGTTTTGAATTTCACTTATAGAAATTATAAGCAAATTCTGTAAATTGCTGCATGTAGTGTAACACTGATTGTAACTTTCTTTATGACTTTGATTACCTCATAAGAACTGTATATGGTTTTGAGGAATTTATGCATTGTACTGCATGAGCATAATATTGCATGAAAGGACAATGGAAAATATGGAAAATTCTGACAGGGAGCTAGCTGATTGCTTAATCTGCAGGTAAAAACATCTTAGGCCCAATTAGGAGTTGGCAGAGTAGACTTTCACATTTTGGCTGGCCCATTATTTCTGCACCCAGGTTTTCAAGTTTTGTGAATACCAGACCTGATTTTACTAGCAGAAAATTTGGATGGTAAAATTGGTTTAGGAACGGGCTGCATTACAGCGTGAATTCATTCAGCACCACCCAACAGGGAACCAGCCCTTTAACCTCCCCACTGCCCTGCACAGATGCCTCCATGCTTGGAGAAGGTGGTAGTTAAAACCTATAGAATTAGGAATTCCATGTGGGGCTCCAGCTGGTAAATCCACTTTTACACAGTTATTCCACATTCTGAGTGGTTTAACTCATTCCCTGGAAGGGTGTTACAGCACAGTGCCAGTCTTTACAGGTACAGAGTTGCCACTCAGCCATTACCAGATAACTCGTAATCAGAAGCCTATTGTGTACAGTCGCGTTAGTCTGTGTCTTCTATTTCGAAATATAGAGTTTTAAATATCATATTACAAAAATATTGCTGTAAAAGTTAGAGCCACCAAAGTTAAGCATATTAAGTATAGGTTTACTATTTCTAACACTACATCTATGTACACGGATTTTATATATATATATATATATATATATATATATATATATATATATATATATATATGTATATATATATGTATATATATATTCACTCAAAAAACCATAGGTTTCAGGGGCGTTAGAGTTAGCTGGACTTTTCACTCGTAAAAAACCATTGAAATTCCCCCGTTATGACCATGTCATGAGTGATGTAATATGTGACGTCATCAGCAGTGCATTGCGGGCGCGCGAGTTATAGTTAGCTGAACTAACTATAACGGGGGAATTTCAATGGTTTTGTACGAGTATAAAGTCCAACTAACTATAACGCCCCTGAAACCTATGTTTTTTTCCGTGAATTTCTAAGGTTTTTTAAATGCTAATTCCTAACTATAACGTGCCTGAAACATATGTTTTTTTCAGTGAATTTCAAAGGTTTTTTAAATGCTAATTTCTAACTATGCCTACAGAGATAGGGCATGTGAAGAAAGAAGGAAAAACACACAGAAAGAAAAAAAAGAAATGCAGAAAGAAGCAACAGAAGTCCTCAAAGACGAAGAAAAGTGCAGGAAGAAGGATAACGTGCAGAAAGAACAAACAGAAGAGCAGAAAGAAGCCTTGTTGCAAAATCATCCTGTACCCTCAACTTTTTCAGACAGATACTGGTGTTAACTGAGTCTGACTAACCAGTCCTAGAGCCAGTGCTATGTTAAAAGACACTCAGAATACAGTGAAAACACCTATATACACTAGGGAACACTATGCGTTGGGGTCCCCCTGTGATCAGCATGACCTCCTCTGTAAGCCCCTAGTATATAATAGGGCAGGGGATTAAAACTACCTCTTAAAAAGCGCCACAGGGCGTGTTTGCACACGTCACCTCAGGCCCCGTCCCCTCACTTCCCCACTGTGTAAACACTCCCTGTGGCCGTTTTAAGTTGGGAGATTAAGTCCCCTTGAATCCTGTGTGTCCCTAGGGTCTAACTAGACCACTAGGTACCTCCAGTAAGCGCCACAGAGCTGCATTGCAGAGAGATGTAAAAAGGGGCACGGCCTAGACCACCTCTCTGCAACGCAACGCAGTGGCGCTTACTGGAAGCACCTGGTGGGCTAGTTGGCCCCTAGGGTCCCTCAGGATTGAAGGGGAATTATTTCCCCAACTTAAAACGCGCCACAGGGCTTACTTGCACACGTTAACTCAGGCCCCGTCCCCTCCCTTCACCACTGTGTAAACACGCCCTGTGGCCATTTTTAGTTGGGAGATTAAGTTAATTTGAATCCTGAGGGTCCCTAGGGTCCAACTAGCCCACTAGGTACCTCCAGTAAGCGCCACAGAGCTGCGTTGCAGAGAGGTGTAAAAAGGGGCACGGCCTGCACCACCTCTCTGCAACGCAGAGCAGTGACGCTTACTGGAAGCACCTGGTGGGCTAGTTGGCCCCCAGGGTCCCTCAGGATTAAAAGGGAATTATTTCCCCAACTTAAAACGCGCCACAGGGCGTGTTTGCACACGTCACCTCAGGCCCCGTCCCCTCCCTTCACCACTGTGTAAACGCGCCTTGTGGCCGTTCAAAGTTGAGAGATTAAGTCCCCTTGAATCCTAAGGGTCCCTAGGGTCAAACTAGCCCACTAGGTACCTCCAGTAAGCGCCACGGAGCTGCGTTGCATAGAGGTGTAAAAAGGGGCGTGGCCTCAGAACACCTGTCTGCAACGCAGCTCCCTGGCGCATACTGGAGATACTTGTTGGGCTAGTTGGCCCTCAGGGACCCTCAGTATTGAAGGGGAATTAATTCCCCAACTTACAACTGGCCAGGGGGCGTGTTTGCAGAGTGCTGCAAGGAGGGGGCATGGACTCTGGCGCGATGCCGGTCTTTTATTTATTTTATTTTTTAAGAAGGAGGGCTGTGTGGCCCCCTTTATTTTTCTAATTTACTGGCCCTGGGGACCCCATCCCCCAGGGCCTGCACACAAATTGTTTTTGTTGAAAAAAATTAATTTGGCCCTCCCAAGGCCTTAATCGGCCCCGGGGACCCCAACCCCCGGGTCATGGGCTTTTTTTTTTTTTTATTCTTTAGGAAGGGGCTGCGTTGCCCCCCTCCTCAGGCCACTTATGGCCCCGGGGACCCCATCCCCCGGGGCTGGCCTTTGTTTTTTATTATTTTAAAAAAATATATATTTATAGAAACACCTAGGACATGCTGGACAAACCGTATGTACCTATCACCATGACGATTTGCGTGATATTCATTAAAAGGCGACTATGCATAGAATGAATTCACATGGAATGTCTTTACACCGCTAGTGAAGCTCTGACGTGTCTGACGCCCTACCGTGCCTAATCCCGGCGCCCCCGCCGGTGGGTACTCTCCAAGTAGACACTCTTGTCGTTTATTTATACAAACATGGGTAGCTATTGACGGGCACATTTAATATACACACACACCAAGCCATTCAAAGGGGATTCGACAAAAATTCGACCAAACTATGCAAGAAACCCCCCTCACGGTTAATAAAACACACATCCACTGCCGGATGTGTAATACTTTTTATTTTACTCTCTGGAATGGAGACGAACCTCACTTGAGAGTCACAGCGTGCTCCTGGCTGAGCCCAATGCTGTGTTACACCTACCAGTGCCCGCCAAGTGCCTCACACCTCTGTGTTGTATTTAGGGGTGGGCGGAATTTGCGAAATCCACTTTCGCAAATTATCGCGAAAATTTTAAAATTTATCGCAAACATGCGGAAATATCGCGAAGATGAGGAAGTGTTTTTTCCCGCATGTTCGCGAGATTTTCTGCATGGTTGCGGCTCGCCAACTTACCCATGTGGTTGCTCGCGGGCGCGGCCATCTTGTTTTCAGTTGTCTCACGGTGCATGATCGCGAGGAGAAAGACGTGATCGCGCAACGCATGACGTCACTGCGGGCGCGAACTGTCACGAGACAGCGCAAATGGCTAAAAACAATACAGCATCTCATGGAGAACGCGACCGGATCAAGAAAACTTGTCGGCGAAAACAGGGATTCAGGCTAGGCGATCGCGCGCTCGCGAGAATGTATTGATTTACAGCACGGGCAAGAAACAAATTATCGGCAAGCTGCGGAATGCGGAAATTTTGACATTTTCGCGCTTTCCGCGGAACGCGAAAATGTAAAATTATCGCAATTTCCGCGAACGGAATGAAATTTTAGCCCAGGTCTAGTTGTATTCCACCAGCTAGCGCGTATGCTATGACACTCTCTAGCCCATGTGCACTGTAACACTACCCAGTGAATATGTCATGCCACACTTGCCTTCGCACGGGTTATATTGCCCCATCTAACGTGCCTTCCTCGATGCCTATGTTATAACGCACAGCGCTATGCCATACATATTACAATCTGGGGTCCATATCTTTGTCACAGTGCATATGCAACGTTACACTCCCCAGCACATATTTTATATTACAACTTTAGAGACTAGTTAGGTTACACAACACTGCCCTGTGCATATTACACTCCAAGGCGCATATCGCATAGCACGCGCTAGTGCCTGTGCTATCTCGCGCTCTCCAATGAATCTGTCATTGCGCACAATGTATTGCATATTATATTTCACGGCCCGGTTCATCTTATATCACACTATTTGGTGCATAGTTTATACCATATACTATATCTAGTTTTCATTTTCAATCGTGCTCTCAGGACTATGTTCTATATAACACTGTGTCCACCTACCCTTTTCACGGGCATTACATTTTGCGATGGGGGTGGAGGGTCAGGGGGTGTTTCTGCCAAGTGAGCCCGGAGTCACAGTAACAAACGTCCTCTTCTTCCTGAATAAAAGTGAGATTATGCTGCATACTTGTTCATATTGTAAGTAGTTCGCACAGACACACATTTTAAAAACAATAAAGTTCCTAATACCCACCTTCTCTGAACAGTTAGCTTGCTGCCCCATCCACCTCCTCCCTATCCTCTGTTGTCTGAATCCATGGACTAGCCTCCTCCCTCCTGCCATGCATGGTCTGATGTGCTGCCACTGCCCTCCATTTAGCATGATGTACCAGTCCACTCCTCCTGCCCTCCATTGCCCAATTCTATGGCCCATCAGTGACCTCCTGGTTAGCCTCTGTGCTTAGCTTGCTGCCCCTATTCTCCTTCCCCCTGCCCTCCGATGTCGTTTTTGCATGCCCCAGCTCCATCTTTTTTGCCCACCATGTTCCATGGACCTGCCACTCCTATCTACTTTGAGTGTTCTGTTGAGCTGCCACTCCCCTCCCACCTGCCTAGCATTGTCAGATGACTGTAACCTGTCCCTGCCACCTCCACCCTGCCTGTCCACATGCCATGCCCCTATCCCCTTCCTCCTGTCCACCATGGTCCATTTTACTGCCATACCCTTCTGCCTCCCTGGTCTGTTGTGCTGCAACTGCTCCTTTTGCCTGCCCCGTGCGGTCTGTTGTGAGGCCCCTTCCCCTGAACTCTCTTGTCTGTGCCCAGGTCCTGACCCTCCCTTCTATCCTCCATGGTCCTTTGTGCTTGCCCCTGCACCCTCCTTCTTGCCCATCATAGCCATTGTGCTGCCACTAATTCTCCCGCTTGCCATGCATGGTCCTCTGTGCTGCCATGGCCCCTCCCACCTTCCCTGTGTGGTCAGCTAGTTGCCCCTGACCCCCTCCCACCCATGGTCTGTGTGTAGGCCATCATAGTCTCATTGTTGCTCTCCATGGTGTATCTTGTTTCTAGTGCCCATCCTGCCTGACCTCCATGGTCATCTTGTTGCTCCTGCCCTGCCACCTTGCCCCCAGCCCTCTGGTTTCATGTGCAGACCCCTATTCCCTCCCTCCTGGCTTGTCTGTTCCATTGTAATGCCTCTGATCCGTCCCTCCTGCCCTTTATGGTCTGTTATGCTGCAGCTTTCTCTCCTGTCTGTCTATTATGGTCAGCTTGCTACCATTGCCTCGTTCCCCTCTGTTCTCTGTTGTCCATGTGCATGGTCCTGTCCCCTCCCTATTGCTTTCTATGGATTGTTGTGCTGCACTCCCATCCCGCATGCGCTGTGTGGTGTATTGTGCTGCTGCAAACCCTGATGCCTGCCCTGTAGGGTCAGTTTGGTGCACCTCTCCATGTCCCTCCTGTCCTCTGTTATCCGAGTCCATGTCCCTACCCCAATTCCTCCTGCCTACCATGATCCAATGTACCATACTTGCGAACATTTTGAACTTGGTAAGAGGGAGATTTTGAAAAAAAACCTGGGGTATTGATTTTCCCCTTTGAGTTACATTGAAAAAGAGGAGATTGTAGACAGGAGACAGATCAAATAAAGCCCATTTGAGCTTAAAAACATTGGACGTTTCCTGGCTGAAACGGGTCTGTTGGCATGTATGGTTGTACTACCACTACCTCTTCCTTCTGCCCACAATGGTCTATTATATTGCCACAGCCTCTCTTGCCAGTCCTGTATTGTTGGTTTGTTGCCCCTGCCCCCTTTCCACTGCCCTCCATAGTCTGTTGTGCTACCACTGCCCTTCCTGCCTGCCCAGTGTGGTCAACTTGTTGCATCTGCACTCTCCTACCTGCCTTCAATTTTCAGAGTCCGTGCCCCTGGCCTCTGCCTCTCAACAGTATCCCAATGAACAACTAGACTGCTAACATTCTATATTTATTACAAAAGTGTGGAACGCCTGACGTCATCTTGATGTAATCAAAACTGTAATACCTAGAGTATTTTCTTTAGAAATTACATATATGAGAGGGTCTTATTTGCATCAAAATTATGGTTAGTGCTCTAAAAAACTAAAATGAGGACATATTTTCTGAGTCTTCAAATAGCGACAAATAACTTTTAAATTATTTGTAATCTTTATGTTTTTTTATCCAGTTGACCACTTGATTAAATGTTGCACCTAGGGGAGAGGATGTGGTGTTACTTCCAGAGCTGCAGACTTTGCACCTGGGGAACCAGGTTGGAGTTTCTGCTTCAGCTCAACATTCTGTGATTCTGGTCAAATCACTTAATCTCCCCATGTCTACAACCAAAATGAATTTGATCTTGTGTGATGTAACCAATGCTCATGTAAAGCACTCCAATACCTGACAAGTCTGCACTATATAAAACTGCAAATACACAAAAAATAAGTGTTTTGCACACTTCTGTCATTGGGCTACATGTGGGCTACATCTGGGTGATATTTGTGCTGCATTTGGGCTCTTTTGTCTCTGGTGGCCATCTTGGGAGATTTATTTGTTATGAAGTTTCCTAATTTCCTCATTTACTGCAGTCTCCTCAGTAGGAAATGCTTTCAGTTTTTTACTTTGATTCCATCAAGAAGGTATTCAGAAATGTCACACATTTGCCATAAATTCTGAATGTTAGCACTCTAGTTGCTCATTAGATCACTGTAGTAAAACTACTGCTCACCAGGGAAGTCTGCTGCTGGTATTCAAAGTCCATGTTTCAATCTGCATGTCAGAATTTTTTTATGAAATAGAAGAGGATTTGAGTAGTCAAAATGTGCCCTAATTTTTCTTTCTGCAGCACTAATCATAATTTCTATGGCAAAATGAACCCCCTCATGTTGTTCCTTTGTAAATTAAATGTTTTAAGTGTTACCACTTTATTCCAATCAAGATGGCTTCAGGTGTGCCATACTTTTGTCATAAGTAAGACTGTTAGCGCTCTAGTTGTTCGTTAGAACACTCTGGGACATTCTGTCATTTGGCTATGCTTGGGCTACATCTGGGTGATATTTGGGCTACATTTGGGCTCTTTTGTCTCTGGTGGCCATTTTGGGAGACTTATTTGTTATGATGTTTCCTAATTTCCTCATTTACTACAGTCTCCTCAGTAGGAAATACTTTCAGTTTTTTACTTTGGTTCCATCAAGAAGGCATTCAGATTTGTCACACATTTGCCATAAATTCTGAATGTTAGCACTCTAGTTGCTCATTAGATCACTGTAGTAAAACTACTGCTCACCAGGGAAGTCTGCTGCTGGTATTCAAAGTGCATGTTTCAGTCTGCATGTCAGAATTTTTTTATGAAATAGAAGAGGATTTGAGAAGTCAAAATGTGCCCTAATTTTTCTTTCTGCAGAACTAATCATAATTTCTTTGGCAAAATGAACCCCCTCATTTTGTTCCTTTGTAAATTAAATGGTCTAAGTGTTACCACTTTATTCCAATCAAGATGGCTTCAAGTGTGCCATACTTTTGTCATAAGTAAGACTATTAGCGCTCTAGTTGTTCGTTAGAACACTCTGGGACATTCTGTCATTGGGCTATACTTGTGCTACATCTGGGTGATATTTGGGCTACATTGGGGCTCTTTTGTCTCTGGTGGCTATCTTGGGAGATTTATTTGTTATGAAGTTTCCTAATTTCCTCATTTACTGCAGTCTCCTCAGTAGGAAATACTTTCAGTTGTTTACTTTGGTTCCATCAATAAGGCATTCAGATGTGTCACACATTTGCCATAAATTCTGAATGTTAGCACTCTAGTTGCTCATTAGATCACTGTAGTAAAACTACTGCTCACCAGGGAAGTCTGTTGCTGGTATTCAAAGTCCATGTTTCAATCTGCATGTCAGAATTTTTTTATGAAATAGAAGAGGATTTGAGTAGTCAAAATGTGCCCTAATTTTTCTTTCTGCAGCACTAATCATAATCTCTATGGCAAAATGAACCCCCTCATTTTGTTCCTTTGTAAATTAAATGTTTTAAGTGTTACCACTTTATTCCAATCAAGATCGCTTCAGGTGTGCCATACTTTTGTCATAAGTAAGACTATTAGCGCTCTAGTTGTTCGTTAGAGCACTCTGGGACATTTTGTCATTGGGCTATACTTGTGCTACATCTGGGTGATATTTGGGCTACATTTGGGCTCTTTTGTCTCTGGTGGCCATCTTGGGAGATTTATTTGTTATGAAGTTTCCTAATTTCCTCATTTACTGCAGTCTCCTCAGTAGGAAATACTTTCAGTTTTTTACTTTGGTTCCATCAAGAACGCATTCAGATGTGTCACACATTTGCCATAAATTTTGAATGTTAGCACTCTAGTTGCTCATTAGATCACTGTAGTAAAACTACTGCTCACCAGGGAAGTCTGCTGCTGGTATTGAAAGTGCATGTTTCAGTCTGCATGTCAGAATTTTTTAATGAAATAGAAAAGGATTTGAGAAGTCACTCAAAATGTATCCTGATTTTTCTTTCTGCAGCACTAATCATACTTTCTATGGCAAAATGAACCCCCTCATTTTGTTCCTTTTTAAATTAAATGTTTTAAGAGTTACCACTTTATTCCAACCACGATGGCTTCAGGTGTGCCATACGTTTGTCATAAGTAGGACTGTTAGCGCTCTAGTTGTTCTTTAGAACACTCTGGGAAGCTGCAGTAGAACACAAAGGAATCAACTGACAGTCTCTGCCCTTGTTGGATGTACATGTTTTACTGAGAATGTCAGACTTCATTCTCACATGACTGAGAAAGATAATGTGAATTTAAAGAAACATGCTCTCAGTTTAGCTTATAGATCACCTTCCAAACCTCTGTGGGAAAATCATGAGAAAATAGTTTTCTCTCAAACATGATTCATGATATCACAGCAGAAGGCTTTTTCACATGGTAAAATCACCTTAGAACACACCACAATTCCTAAAATGAGTATGGTACCATCAACAAATGATTTATAATGTAACTAAAGTCTTAAAACCTTCTATTAACTGCAATGCTTTCTAATGAGGTGCTATCATGTATATTGGTCCCAAGATGGCTGCCAACACTTCTTGGATGAAGTGCTGACAGCCAATCAGATCTCACGATGAGATGTGTGGTTAGGCTCCGCCCAGATATATTTGTGATTTTACTTTTGATTTTCTCAGGAACTACTGAACGGATTTACACCATTTAAGCAAAAGGCACGAGTCTGAACTGAGGACTACCTCTTTGCCAAATTTGGTGTAATTCCGTTCAGCACTTTGGGCTGTAGCTGCGTCAACAGGTCCCATGGGAAAATGCATGGGTAAAACATGTTTTGGGACCCCCCTTTTTTCTCGGCCCCCGCTTGACGAATCACCGTGAAATTTTCAGGATAGGAGCGGACCGGAGCTGGCCAAAAGTTTGGAATATTTCGCGAAGATTCATCAATCGACGCCAACGTTATTCCAAATAGAATGTGGCGGATTTCCTATGGAAAATAGGTCCTAACTATAACCACCTACTGGCGACTGCCAGTAGGTAATATATATATATATATATATATATATATAATCATAATTTCAGATTTCATAATCATATTGGGCATATATATATATATATATATATATATATATATATATATATATATATATATATATATATATATATATATTACCTACTGGCAGTCGCCAGTAGGTGGTTATAGTTAGGACCTATTTTCCATAGGAAATCCGCCACATTCTATTTGGAATAACGTTGGCGTCGATTGATGAATCTTCGCGAAATATTCCAAACTTTTGGCCAGCTCCGGTCCGCTCCTATCCTGAAAATTTCACGGTGATTCGTCAAGCGGGGGCCGAGAAAAAAGGGGGGTCCCAAAACATGTTTTTGTATATATATATACATTACCTACTGGCGGTCGCCAGTAGGTAGTTATAGTTAGGACCACGTTTCCATAGGAAATCCGCAACATTCTATTTTGAATAACTTTGGCGCCGGTCGACGAATCCTCGCGAATTTTTCAAAATAGGTGGGGCGCTCCGCTCCGCTCCTTCCCTGAAAGTCTCGGGGGGATTCGTCAAGCGGGGACTGAGATAAAAGGGGGGTCCCAAAACGCGTTTTTCCCATGCATTTTTCCATAGGACCTTTAGACAGGGCTACAGCCCGAACGGCTGAACAGAATTACTAGAAATTTGGCAGAGAGGTAGTCCTCAGGTCAAGGAAGTGCCTTTTGTAGGTTTGGTGTAAATCTGTTCAGTAGATTCTGAGAAAATAGCCTTTAAATCAATATATATATCTGAGCCAGCTTACGGTGCGCTTATGGTACGCTTACCGTACGCGTACGGTGGCGTGCGCGAGCGCGATTCTGATTGGCTCTTAGATCTTAGTAAACATTCGAATCGGTCGAAACCAGGAAGCGGCGGCCGCCATTTCGTGTGTTTCACTCAGAAAAAAAAGAGTGATAACAAGAAAAGGGGGCAAGGAGGAGAGTTACAGACCCCCTAACATTTGTAAGGGGGTCAAAGAAGGACAGAAAAGTACAAAGAAAACATTTATTGATTTTAAAAAAAATCGCGGGGTACGCGTACGGTAACTGTACGGTAAAAAAATAAAATAAAAAAAGAAATGAAATGCAGATTTAAGTGTTTAGATATTAGGGGGCTCTAAAAAGAGCCGTTGTGTTTATGAAGTGATTTTTTAGTGGTACCTACAAGTAAGTACCGATGCAGAGTCTAAGGTTCAAGAGGAAGACTCTGTTCCCTTCATCATTGAAGTGCACACCATCTCCTCTATAAATGTCTTGCATGTCGTAACGCAAGTTGTTGTGGTAAATGGAACCCATACCATAGTCACGGAGGAAAGCAGAAACAGATTTGTTGACGTGCTTTCTTGCTTTGTCAATCTGCGGACAGAAATGATTGGACCAGTTCCATTTTTGCCTTTGGCATATGTTAGAAAACACAAAGGCAGTTTTAGGGAAAAGTGAAAACAGTTGTGCAAAGGTGTCCTTCATAAGCATTTTCAGACCTACCCCAGTCAAAGTGCCTAGGTCATTGCCACCACAGTGCACTATTATGAGGTCAGGGTGTTGGTTTTGCATGAAGGATTTCACCAATGGCATCAATTGGTGCCACTTTAACCCTCTCTGACCAATCAATTTAATGTCTACATTTGGCAAAGCAAGGTCTCTCACCATACCTGTTTTCTCTGCAAACTTTTCACTCCAGAAGACATAGCTGTGTCCTACAATCCACACTGTGAACATCTTCCAAGGAGATCTGGATGCACTCAGGAGGTGTATTTCAGTAGAATGGTAAAAAGAAATGAAAGACAGTTTGGAAATGGAGGCATACATATTTTTTTTAAAAAAAAAGAACTGATTGGCTGTTTCATACCATTCTACACTAAAAACTAGGCTGTATGTGTAAATTTATAGAAGCATGTTTTGTATTGGTACAGAAAAATGTGTTACCAAAGAACAGTACTATGGATTTGCTGTTAGGTTTGAAAAGTCAAGCACTCTTGCTCTGTGGAATTGAAACATTGTTTGGTGAACTTCTGACCTAACTCCACACAGCAGTGTTCCATGAGCTGTTGCGATGGTAGCAGGCAGAAGTCAAGTTGGGGGAAGGGTACTAGGCAGAAGTCAAGTTGGGGGAAGGGTACTTTTGGAAAAGGGTTGGTTTTCAACCAATAGAAATGTGTGATTACATTTGAAAAAAAGGGGGAAGCACTGAGATTTGAAATTAACATGTATATGTGTGGAAAAAGAGAGGGAAAGTTTGCCATTATCTGGTTCTGCTGAGAGGAGAGAGGTGTAAAGAACAGAGATCCTGGCTCTGATAATCTGCTGTTTGAGTGCCACATTTCTTTCACAACTAACTAATTTTAAAGGTGAGTTTAGAGTTTGAGAGGGGATGTATATGGTAAATTAAGAAATGAATAACGAGGAGCATACCTGGCTGGTGGACGCTCCGCTGGGCACTCTGCATAGCCCGGGGGTCAGGAGGCGCTGTGATTTTCTTCTTTGCCGCCAGAGACCTTGCTGGACGCCGCATTGGGGACTACAGCCCCCAGAATCCCTAGCGGCACTTCCGGCTTCCGCTTCCCTGCGCGCCCGGAGGCGCTTAAAGCTGTGAGGCTCCCTCGGTGGAGCGGGGGCACAACGAGGAGCATACCTGGCTGGTGGACGCTCCGCTGCGCACTCTGCATAGCCCGGGGGTCAGGAGGCGCTGTGATTTTCTTCTTTGCCGCCAGAGACCTTGCTGGACGCCGCGTTGGGGACTACAGCCCCCAGAATCCCTAGCGGCACTTCCGGCTTCCGCTTCCCTGCGCGCCCGGAGGCGCTTAAAGCTGTGAGGCTCCCTCCACGTCGCGGGACGCGCGCGGGCGGCGCCGGGCTAAGCCCGGGCAAAGGGCGGGCCCTCTGTGGCCCTCAGAGGCCAGAAGAGACTGGACTGGGCCAGGTTTCTGTGCATCTTGACGAATGGCGTTGATCGCGCATTGACTATTGTTGCCATTTGATATATCCATTTGTTTTTAATCTGATTGTCCTGTTTGTGAGTGCGTAGGCAGACACTAGGGTTTCTGGGCAGAAGTTTAACCTATAAGCGAACGGAATGGTTAAATCAAAAACTGATAAAGCGATGGCGGCTCCAGCTACCCTAGACAATTTCCTGGTCAGGAAAGTAACACAGATTAATAATGATAGACGTGTATCCTTGGGGAAAGGCACCGTGATTGAAGATACATTATTAGAAAATGATTCTCTAAGCCAGCCCCAAGACCCTGAGATCAACCCGAGTGGTGTTATCTCTACGGCCCTCCCAGTTTTCATTCCTGTAGAGGTGGAGGTCCATTCTGCTTCTCGGGTGTCGTCAAGTTCTGATGCTGATGTACTAAATGAGACCCAACCTGAGATTAGGCATACGAGATCATGTAGAACACGGTCTCAAAGGGAGAACGGAAAACATAATAATTGTAAGCCAAAAAAGAAGGTCGGTAAGCCAAATACTGGTACTGTTATACCAAACCCTTTTGTATTCGCGGCCACCAATGGTGCTGGTAATGGAGCTAATCTAAACTCGGATATGATTGCCTCACTTTTAAAAAACTTAGAAGCTTCTTTTACTGTCAAAATGGAGGAGCTTATTAAACCATTAACCACTAAGATTGATGATTTAGCTAAGGAAGTGATAAGGCTGGGTGACCTGTTATTGTCTCGGGAGATTGCTCAGCCTAGTGGAATTGATTACTCTGGGGGGAAAAGGAGAGATACTGCTGTTCCTAATGATATACAGAATAAGGGGAGGGGAGAATCTGCTGATACAGTTATCCCAGGACCTGTAACTTCTACCCAGCCGGATATTCCTGTGGAAACTGTTTTGCAGCAACAATTATCCATAACTCCCCACAGCATTAGAGCCTCTAGTGTGGCGAGACACAATGGTCATCTTAATCTACCACCAGACTGTGCTCCTTTTGTAGTAGTACTGACCAATGTGCCCTCTTGTGGCACCCACCCTGCATCTCCCTATGATGAATCCTTTATCTCTCTGAAAAATAAGACAGTGTCCTGGCTTAACAAAAATTGTGGTTTTCCGATTTCCTATTTTGACGAGATATTAACAGTAAGGCGTGTAAATTGGGTAGGGCCGTCCAAAAAGTCTGGTTCAGGGGACTGTATAGTCGTAAATTTTAAACACCCCCAGCATGTAGCAACCGTACTTTTGAGAGCTTCTGCACTGGTTTATAACACAAATAGTATCTGTGTACGCCCCTTGGGTTATTTTTATGCACATTTGTGCAAACCACGACTGCAACAGAATTTAACCAGGCGGGGACGTGAACCTTTTACTCCCGTGCAAGAGACCCATCTTCTGCATAATATTACTAATTCCTGTGGTGTAGGTGGACCGATTGGCGTGTCTAATAGGAGTGTTAGTGCTGGACACTATCAATATGGGCCGAATCTTCACACACAGAATAGGTTCGAAGTATTATCTGGTCTTGAACTGTGCGATTGACGGGGGGCACCTGCAGCTCAGGACATCGGGGCTTCAGGTGAACCTACTAATCCAGATAATTTGGTAGGTAAATTGTCAGGATGTCTTGCTGTCTCTTGGAACATTGCGGGTCTTGCTGCCAAAATGTCTGATGTAAACTGGGTGATCTATATCAAACAATTCTCGATTATTTGTTTACAAGAAACCTGGGAATTGGGATGTGAACTCTTTTTGGAAGGGTATAGGGCCTTCTTTGTGCCAGCCTTGCCATCTGTGCGGGGTAGGCCCAAGGGGGGCCTTGTAATTTTTGTATCTATATTAATTCCCTGTGAAGTACAAAGAATTGTAGCACAGCATACAGGTGTAATGGGTGTAACCTTAAGTGGAGGTAATGTCCGTGTCGGGCTGGTGAACTTTTACAATGCTGTTCATGATAGTGGTGGCAGGAATCATATTTATTTTTTAAATTCCTTTGTTTCAAATTTTATGGAAAATGTGGGCCATAACCTCCTGATTATGGGGGATTTTAATTTGCATCCTTGTATAGACCCATTGCATAAATGTTTACCAGAAATGGTGTGTGATCGGGCAGACTGTCTCCATATGGAGCACACAAAGGAGGGTGAACTGTGTAATGACTTTTTGAATGACCATGACCTCTCTTTGGCTATGTCTTTAAAAGACCCGCTATTTCGCTTTGATACCCCTACTTTTAAAGGGCATGGAAGGGGTACCTTTATAGACCATATACTGGTCTCGCAGATGATGCAAACTTTTGTGGATTCTTTTACCATTGACTTTAGTGAATTCAGTGACCATAATCCTCTTATAATCGGTCTAAACTGCCCATGGTTCAAAAAAGGTATTACGAGTATCAGGCAAGGTAGTTTGGTTACAACAGATGGTAAGAGGCGCTTAAAATGGTCTATGGTCTCTGAGGATGTCCTCTATAAGAATATCACTGTAGGTTGTGCCGAGGACATCAAAGTTTGTATGAATGGGGGAGGTGAACCCAAGCTGGTTCTAGAAGCGTACCAAAACATTACGGAAAGGGTATCAGCATTTCTATCGGTCCCATATAAACCCCGACTTAACTTAGGCCCGAGATGGTTCAGTCATGACTGTACTCTAGCTGCCCGTAATTTGAGGGTAGCCTTGGCAGCAACCCCGAGGAACAGGGAGGCCGTAAAACTCTGTAGAAAGGAATATAAGGCTACTATTGCTGCCCGTAAAGAGTTTTTGAGGAAAGAGGCCTGGGAGGAATTGCTTGATCCCTCTACTTTGAATAACAGCACTAAATTTTGGGGTCTGGTAAAGAAACCTTTTTTGACTGGGGACTCGGGAGATGGACTGGTTTGTTGTATAACTAAGGAGGAATGGGAGAGTCATTTTAAAAGTTTATATTATTCAGAGGCAGATGCAACTATGGTTGCTGTCCCCTCTGATAGGGACAGTACTGCCATCATTTTTGATATAAATGAGGTTCTGGTCGTTATAAAGGGTCTTACTGCCAACAAAGCCCCTGGCCCTGATGGAATACCACCTGATCTTTATAAATCTGATCCGGACTTCTGGGCTCCCATTCTGACTGCTGTTTTTAATGCAGCAGCCATATTGGGCTGCCCGGAGACTTGGGGTCTCTCAACAATAGTTCCGGTCTTTAAGAAAGGAGACAGGGGTAGTGCTTTGTGTTATCGCCCAATCTCGTTAATTGATTCAATGGTGAAGATAATGGGGAGAGCTATACTCCAACGCCTAACAAGCTGGACGAACGAAAACAATATTTTGTCGACCTCTCAATATGGTTTTTGTGAAGGGCGTTCAACTATAACTCAATGTCTTAATTTGTTTCTTATATTGAATAAATATACTGTTGTGTATAAAGGAACAATTCACCTTGCCTTCATGGATCTGTCCTCTGCCTTCGACTGTGTTAACAGGGGGAGGCTGTGGCAGACCATGAAGGATAAAGGTATTGATAAGGGGATTGTGGAGTTCCTTGCGGACCTGCACAATGACACAAGAGCTAACGTGAGGTTTTCATCGACCGGGGAAACTACAGGAAGTTTTAGTATCAATAAAGGAGTACGTCAGGGGTGTATTTTGGCCCCTTTTCTTTTTAACTTTTATATAAATGACCTTGAGGCTGTCTTACAAGAGGTAAAATCAGACTGCCCTAGAGTTGGTCTGAGGGGTATCCCTCTACTTTTATATGCTGACGATGCGGTCTTAATTTCCAGAACAGAAGTTGGTCTCCAGGCACTATTGAATGTTTTTTATAATTTCATGTCTGATAGGGACCTTAAGGTCAACAACTCAAAATCCTATATTATGCATGTTGGCCGACAACCAAAGAAGAAGTTCAATTTTAAATTGAATGATGTCTCGATCCCTACCACCCAAACATTCACCTATTTAGGTATCTTATTTGATACCAAACTTAATTGGGCTCCTCACTTGGCCAAGAAAAAGGGGGAAATGACTAGAGTCAATGCCTCCATCTTCAATACTGCGTCTAAACTGGGGAATAAACCAAATGTGGCTATGATGAAATTATACAACTCTAAATCCATAGCCACTGCTGTATACGGTAGTGAGATATGGGGCTACATAAATGGCGAACAATTACAAATAGTTGAAAATAAATTTTTAAAATGCCTGTTATGTGTCCCATGTAGTACCTCGAACTTAATTGCACATGAAGAACTTGGCTGCCAGTATCTATCCGACATTGTCGGTTTAAAACCTCTTGTTATGCTGGGTAAAACTATGGTTAAGTGATGAAATCCCTTTAACACATTTGATAGTGGAAGACCTTATATCACTTGATCATGCCATGTGTGTACCTTGGCTTAAATACCTGAAGTCCCAATTTTTGAAACTTGGTTGCCTGAATCTGTTTGATAAACCGAGGGATATAGTCAAGGGTGATGTAGCAGCAATTAAAAAAGTTTTCTCTATGAAATGTATTGCCCTAAGAGATGAAGTTGAGCTCTTAAAACCTAATGTTAGAAAGTATATTATGCTGAGTACTTGCAACTCTATGGAAAAGTATCTAACATGCCCCTTCACCTCACATGAGAAATTTTTGCTGACCCGATTCAGGTTTAACATTTTCCATCTTCTCTTATTTAGACCCACGGCAGATATTTTTAAGAAACCTGTAGCTCCCTGTGGCTGCGACGGGAAGTCTCCACAGGATATGCTACATTTTATGTTTTTATGTACATTTTATGAATATCCCCGTAGGAGATACCTTGTTACCCTTTTAAAGAAATTAAATTTTAAACAAATTAGACCTGCCTTTATGTACTTACAGCTGCTGCACCCGGATAGTATCCTCCAGGTGTTAGAATTTTTAAAATTGACACTAAGATTTAGAAAATGTTTAGATGAGTAAATGTAACTTCCTCTGAACTATTAGTCGCCCATTGCACCAATGCACTTTTTTTCCTGTACTGTTTTGCCTTTGCACTCTTTTATGGAATTTATGTATTGTATGTTTGTGTGATCGATTTTGTCATTAATGTGATGTTTTTTAATATGTACTGTTTATTGATGTGTACTTTTATGGATTGAAAAATATCCGAAATAAAGTCATTATCTATCTAAGAAATGAATAATAGAAATGCAATTCTTTTTGTTGAAGTTGTGTTTATTATTTTCTGTTTTGGGAGAAATTTAAATGTGAGGAACATGTAAAATAATATGGACTATGTTTTCACGATAAATTAAGGTGTACTGGTATAAAAAAAGAATAGTTTAAGGGTTTGAGGTTGGACTCAGTAATGCAAATACATACAGAATCACTAAGGCTGGTTGCCCTTGCTGGAGTGTAGGCAGTCACCCAGGTTACAAATGGTGCTGGTCTGAAAAAGCAGTTTGGACATGTGCTTTTTTAAGAATCTGAAAAGTGGATTCATAATGTGTCAGTCTGTAAAAGTGATTATCACTTGCCAAAAAAAAGAGTAGTAAGTGTGCTTTCAAATTGGCAAAGAAATTTCGTTTTGTGACTAATGTGAAAACATAACTCTGTGTGCAAAGAGGAATTATAGACAGAGATTTATTGCGTATTGCTCTGGTGATTTCACAGTTGCATTAGATGGAAAGGGGGAGTCATTTTTTGGTGCAGAAGCAGACTCTTAGCACACACCCAGCTGCTTACCATGTGGAATCATGCACAGTATTCACAAACGAGTGGGGTTTGAGGTTTCAGTCAGTAATGCAAACACATTCAGCATCACTAAGGCTGGTTGCCCTTGCTGGAGTGTAGGCAGTCACCCAGGTTACAAATGGTGCTGGTCTGAAAAAGCAGTTTGGACATGTGCTTTTTTAAGAATCTGAAAAGTGGATTCATAATGTGTCAGTCTGTAAAAGTGATTATCACTTGCCAAAAAAAAGAGTAGTAAGTGTGCTTTCAAATTGGCAAAGAAATTTCGTTTTGTGACTAATGTGAAAACATGACTCTGTGTGCAAAGAGGAATTATAGACAGAGATTTATTGCGTATTGCTCTGGTGATTTCACAGTTGCATTAGATGGAAAGGGGGAGCCATTTTTTGGTGCAGAAGCAGACTCTTAGCACACACCCAGCTGCTTACCATGTGGAATCATGCACAGTATTCACAAGCGAGTGGGGTTTGAGGTTTCAGTCAGTAATGCAAATACATTCAGCATCACTAAGGCTGGTTGCCCTTGCTGGAGTGTAGGCAGTCACCCAGGTTACAAATGGTGCTGGTCTGAAAAAGCAGTTTGGACATGTGCTTTTTTAAGAATCTGAAAAGTGGATTCATAATGTGTCAGTCTGTAAAAGTGTTTATCACTTGCCAAAAAAAAGAGTAGTAAGTGTGCTTTCAAATTGGCAAAGAAATTTCGTTTTGTGACTAATGTGAAAACATGACTCTGTGTGCAAATAGGAATTACAGGCAGAGATTTATTGCGTATTGCTCTGGTGATTTCACAGTTGCATTAGATGGAAAGGGGGAGCCATTTTTTGGTGCAGAAGCAGACTCTTAGCACACACCCAGCTGCTTACCATGTGGAATCATGCACAGTATTCACAAGCGAGTGGGGTTTGAGGTTTCAGTCAGTAATGCAAATACATTCAGCATCACTAAGGCTGGTTGCCCTTGCTGGAGTGTAGGCAGTCACCCAGATTACAAATGGTGCTGGTCTGAAAAAGCAGTTTGGACATGTGCTTTTTTAAGAATCTGAAAAGTGGATTCATAATGTGTCAGTCTGTAAAAGTGATTATCACTTGCCAAAAAAAAGAGTAGTAAGTGTGCTTTCAAATTGGCAAAGAAATTTCGTTTTGTGACTAATGTGAAAACATGACTGTGTGCAAAGAGGAATTACAGGCAGAGATTTATTGCGTATTGCTCTGGTGATTTCACAGTTGCATTAGATGGAAAGGGGGAGCCATTTTTTGGTGCAGAAGCAGACTCTTAGCACACACCCAGCTGCTTACCATGTGGAATCATGCACAGTATTCAGAAGCGAGTGGGGTTTGAGGTTTCAGTCAGTAATGCAAATACATTCAGCATCACTAAGGCTGGTTGCCCTTGCTGGAGTGTAGGCAGTCACCCAGGTTACAAATGGTGCTGGTCTGAAAAAGCAGTTTGGACATGTGCTTTTTAAGAATCTGAAAAGTGGATTCATAATGTGTCAGTCTGTAAAAGTGATTATCACTTGCCAAAAAAAAGAGTAGTAAGTGTGCTTTCAAATTGGCAAAGAAATTTCGTTTTGTGACTAATGTGAAAACATGACTCTGTGTGCAAATAGGAATTACAGGCAGAGATTTATTGCGTGTTGCTCTGGTGATTTCACAGTTGCATTAGATGGAAAGGGGGAGCCATTTTTTGGTGCAGAAGCAGACTCTTAGCACACACCCAGCTGCTTGCCATGTGGAATCATGCACAGTATTCACAAGCGAGTGGGGTTTGAGGTTTCAGTCAGTAATGCAAATACATTCAGCATCACTAAGGCTGGTTGCCCTTGCTGGAGTGTAGGCAGTCACCCAGGTTACAAATGGTGCTGGTCTGAAAAAGCAGTTTGGACATGTGCTTTTTTAAGAATCTGAAAAGTGGATTCATAATGTGTCAGTCTGTAAAAGTGATTATCACTTGCCAAAAAAAAGAGTAGTAAGTGTGCTTTCAAATTGGCAAAGAAATTTCGTTTTGTGACTAATGTGAAAACAGAACTCTGTGTGCAAAGAGGAATTATAGACAGAGATTTATTGCGTATTGCTCTGGTGATTTCACAGTTGCATTAGATGGAAAGGGGGAGTCATTTTTTGGTGCAGAAGCAGACTCTTAGCACACACCCAGC
Organism: Triturus cristatus; assembly: GCF_964204655.1. NCBI lineage: Eukaryota > Metazoa > Chordata > Amphibia > Caudata > Salamandridae > Triturus > Triturus cristatus. The sequence continues at coordinate 386,477,153 of NC_140581.1, forward strand.
TGCTTACCATGTGGAATCATGCACAGTATTCACAAGCGAGTGGGGTTTGAGGTTTCAGTCAGTAATGCAAATACATTCAGCATCACTAAGGCTGGTTGCCCTTGCTGGAGTGTAGGCAGTCACCCAGGTTACAAATGGTGCTGGTCTGAAAAAGCAGTTTGGACATGTGCTTTTTTAAGAATCTGAAAAGTGGATTCATAATGTGTCAGTCTGTAAAAGTGATTATCACTTGCCAAAAAAAAGAGTAGTAAGTGTGCTTTCAAATTGGCAAAGAAATTTCGTTTTGTGACTAATGTGAAAACATGACTCTGTGTGCAAAGAGGAATTATAGACAGAGATTTATTGCGTATTGCTCTGGTGATTTCACAGTTGCATTAGATGGAAAGGGGGAGCCATTTTTTGGTGCAGAAGCAGACTCTTAGCACACACCCAGCTGCTTACCATGTGGAATCATGCACAGTATTCACAAGCGAGTGGGGTTTGAGGTTTCAGTCAGTAATGCAAATACATTCAGCATCACTAAGGCTGGTTGCCCTTGCTGGAGTGTAGGCAGTCACCCAGGTTACAAATGGTGCTGGTCTGAAAAAGCAGTTTGGACATGTGCTTTTTTAAGAATCTGAAAAGTGGATTCATAATGTGTCAGTCTGTAAAAGTGTTTATCACTTGCCAAAAAAAAGAGTAGTAAGTGTGCTTTCAAATTGGCAAAGAAATTTCGTTTTGTGACTAATGTGAAAACATGACTCTGTGTGCAAATAGGAATTACAGGCAGAGATTTATTGCGTATTGCTCTGGTGATTTCACAGTTGCATTATATGGAAAGGGGGAGCCATTTTTTGGCGCAGAAGCAGACTCTTAGCACACACCCAGCTGCTTACCATGTGGAATCATGCACAGTATTCACAAGCGAGTGGGGTTTGAGGTTTCAGTCAGTAATGTAAATACATTCAGCATCACTAAGGCTGGTTGCCCTTGCTGGAGTGTAGGCAGTCACCCAGGTTACAAATGGTGCTGGTCTGAAAAAGCAGTTTGGACATGTGCTTTTTAAAAAATCTGAAAAGAGGATTCATAATGTGTCAGTCTGTAAAAGTGTTTATCACTTGCCAAAAAAAAGAGTAGTAAGTGTGCTTTCAAATTGGCAAAGAAATTTCGTTTTGTGACTAATGTGAAAACATGACTCTGTGTGCAAATAGGAATTACAGGCAGAGATTTATTGCGTATTGCTCTGGTGATTTCACAGTTGCATTATATGGAAAGGGGGAGCCATTTTTTGGCGCAGAAGCAGACTCTTAGCACACACCCAGCTGCTTACCATGTGGAATCATGCACAGTATTCACAAGCGAGTGGGGTTTGAGGTTTCAGTCAGTAATGCAAATACATTCAGCATCACTAAGGCTGGTTGCCCTTGCTGGAGTGTAGGCAGTCACCCAGGTTACAAATGGTGCTGGTCTGAAAAAGCAGTTTGGACATGTGCTTTTTAAGAATCTGAAAAGTGGATTCATAATGTGTCAGTCTGTAAAAGTGATTATCACTTGCCAAAAAAAAGAGTAGTAAGTGTGCTTTCAAATTGGCAAAGAAATTTCGTTTTGTGACTAATGTGAAAACATGACTCTGTGTGCAAATAGGAATTACAGGCAGAGATTTATTGCGTGTTGCTCTGGTGATTTCACAGTTGCATTAGATGGAAAGGGGGAGCCATTTTTTGGTGCAGAAGCAGACTCTTAGCACACACCCAGCTGCTTGCCATGTGGAATCATGCACAGTATTCACAAGCGAGTGGGGTTTGAGGTTTCAGTCAGTAATGCAAATACATTCAGCATCACTAAGGCTGGTTGCCCTTGCTGGAGTGTAGGCAGTCACCCAGGTTACAAATGGTGCTGGTCTGAAAAAGCAGTTTGGACATGTGCTTTTTTAAGAATCTGAAAAGTGGATTCATAATGTGTCAGTCTGTAAAAGTGATTAGCACTTGCCAAAAAAAAGAGTAGTAAGTGTGCTTTCAAATTGGCAAAGAAATTTCGTTTTGTGACTAATGTGAAAACAGAACTCTGTGTGCAAAGAGGAATTATAGACAGAGATTTATTGCGTATTGCTCTGGTGATTTCACAGTTGCATTAGATGGAAAGGGGGAGTCATTTTTTGGTGCAGAAGCAGACTCTTAGCACACACCCAGCTGCTTACCATGTGGAATCATGCACAGTATTCACAAGCGAGTGGGGGTTGAGGTTTCAGTCAGTAATGCAAATACATTCAGCATCACTAAGGCTGGTTGCCCTTGCTGGAGTGTAGGCAGTCACCCAGGTTACAAATGGTGCTGGTCTGAAAAAGCAGTTTGGACATGTGCTTTTTTAAGAATCTGAAAAGTGGATTCATAATGTGTCAGTCTGTAAAAGTGATTATCACTTGCCAAAAAAAAGAGTAGTAAGTGTGCTTTCAAATTGGCAAAGAAATTTCGTTTTGTGACTAATGTGAAAACATGACTCTGTGTGCAAAGAGGAATTATAGACAGAGATTTATTGCGTATTGCTCTGGTGATTTCACAGTTGCATTAGATGGAAAGGGGGAGCCATTTTTTGGTGCAGAAGCAGACTCTTAGCACACACCCAGCTGCTTACCATGTGGAATCATGCACAGTATTCACAAGCGAGTGGGGTTTGAGGTTTCAGTCAGTAATGCAAATACATTCAGCATCACTAAGGCTGGTTGCCCTTGCTGGAGTGTAGGCAGTCACCCAGGTTACAAATGGTGCTGGTCTGAAAAAGCAGTTTGGACATGTGCTTTTTTAAGAATCTGAAAAGTGGATTCATAATGTGTCAGTCTGTAAAAGTGTTTATCACTTGCCAAAAAAAAGAGTAGTAAGTGTGCTTTCAAATTGGCAAAGAAATTTCGTTTTGTGACTAATGTGAAAACATGACTCTGTGTGCAAATAGGAATTACAGGCAGAGATTTATTGCGTATTGCTCTGGTGATTTCACAGTTGCATTATATGGAAAGGGGGAGCCATTTTTTGGCGCAGAAGCAGACTCTTAGCACACACCCAGCTGCTTACCATGTGGAATCATGCACAGTATTCAAAAGCGAGTGGGGTTTGAGGTTTCAGTCAGTAATGTAAATACATTCAGCATCACTAAGGCTGGTTGCCCTTGCTGGAGTGTAGGCAGTCACCCAGGTTACAAATGGTGCTGGTCTGAAAAAGCAGTTTGGACATGTGCTTTTTAAAAAATCTGAAAAGAGGATTCATAATGTGTCAGTCTGTAAAAGTGTTTATCACTTGCCAAAAAAAAGAGTAGTAAGTGTGCTTTCAAATTGGCAAAGAAATTTCGTTTTGTGACTAATGTGAAAACATGACTCTGTGTGCAAATAGGAATTACAGGCAGAGATTTATTGCGTATTGCTCTGGTGATTTCACAGTTGCATTAGATGGAAAGGGGGAGCCATTTTTTGGCGCAGAAGCAGACTCTTAGCACACACCCAGCTGCTTACCATGTGGAATCATGCACAGTATTCACAAGCGAGTGGGGTTTGAGGTTTCAGTCAGTAATGTAAATACATTCAGCATCACTAAGGCTGGTTGCCCTTGCTGGAGTGTAGGCAGTCACCCAGGTTACAAATGGTGCTGGTCTGAAAAAGCAGTTTGGACATGTGCTTTTTAAAAAATCTGAAAAGAGGATTCATAATGTGTCAGTCTGTAAAAGTGTTTATCACTTGCCAAAAAAAAGAGTAGTAAGTGTGCTTTCAAATTGGCAAAGAAATTTCGTTTTGTGACTAATGTGAAAACATGACTCTGTGTGCAAATAGGAATTACAGGCAGAGATTTATTGCGTATTGCTCTGGTGATTTCACAGTTGCATTAGATGGAAAGGGGGAGCCATTTTTTGGTGCAGAAGCAGACTCTTAGCACACACCCAGCTGCTTACCATGTGGAATCATGCACAGTATTCACAAGCGAGTGGGGTTTGAGGTTTCAGTCAGTAATGCAAATACATTCAGCATCACTAAGGCTGGTTGCCCTTGCTGGAGTGTAGGCAGTCACCCAGATTACAAATGGTGCTGGTCTGAAAAAGCAGTTTGGACATGTGCTTTTTTAAGAATCTGAAAAGTGGATTCATAATGTGTCAGTCTGTAAAAGTGATTATCACTTGCCAAAAAAAAGAGTAGTAAGTGTGCTTTCAAATTGGCAAAGAAATTTCGTTTTGTGACTAATGTGAAAACATGACTGTGTGCAAAGAGGAATTACAGGCAGAGATTTATTGCGTATTGCTCTGGTGATTTCACAGTTGCATTAGATGGAAAGGGGGAGCCATTTTTTGGTGCAGAAGCAGACTCTTAGCACACACCCAGCTGCTTACCATGTGGAATCATGCACAGTATTCAGAAGCGAGTGGGGTTTGAGGTTTCAGTCAGTAATGCAAATACATTCAGCATCACTAAGGCTGGTTGCCCTTGCTGGAGTGTAGGCAGTCACCCAGGTTACAAATGGTGCTGGTCTGAAAAAGCAGTTTGGACATGTGCTTTTTAAGAATCTGAAAAGTGGATTCATAATGTGTCAGTCTGTAAAAGTGATTATCACTTGCCAAAAAAAAGAGTAGTAAGTGTGCTTTCAAATTGGCAAAGAAATTTCATTTTGTGACTAATGTGAAAACATGACTCTGTGTGCAAATAGGAATTACAGGCAGAGATTTATTGCGTGTTGCTCTGGTGATTTCACAGTTGCATTAGATGGAAAGGGGGAGCCATTTTTTGGTGCAGAAGCAGACTCTTAGCACACACCCAGCTGCTTACCATGTGGAATCATGCACAGTATTCACAAGCGAGTGGGGTTTGAGGTTTCAGTCAGTAATGCAAATACATTCAGCATCACTAAGGCTGGTTGCCCTTGCTGGAGTGTAGGCAGTCACCCAGGTTACAAATGGTGCTGTTCTGAAAAAGCAGTTTGGACATGTGCTTTTTAAAAAATCTGAAAAGTGGATTCATAATGTGTCAGTCTGTAAAAGTGATTATCACTTGCCAAAAAAAAGAGTAGTAAGTGTGCTTTCAAATTGGCAAACAAATTTTGTTTTGTGACTAATGTGAAAACAAATGTAGTAATATATTTAAATAAAATAAAGGAATTTTTTTTTGTTTTTTTCAGGTATTGCTGAAGAGCAGTGAACAAAATTTAAGATGCCTACAAAATCCAGAGTAAAGAAAGACCACAAAAAAAACCTATATTTGAAGACAACTGGAGGACCTAAGTTAGTTGGAGATGCTCATGTTGGGAAAAAGAAAAAATCTTCAGGTAAGCAGACAAAAAAATTTTTAAAGAACATATTCAAAAAAAGGAAAAATGTACAAAATGTCTGTACTGGAAAGAATGTTTTCAATAGAAAAGGACAGGAAAAAATTGAGAATTTAGTTAATGCAAATATACCTTCTGCAACTAAAAAGATTAACTTAAACAGAAAAACAGCGTTTAAAGAGATACGTAGAAAAATGTTTCAGAGAAGAGTTATGTCCAATTTGATAAAGGATGTGAAGAAATATAAGCAAAAGGCTAAGTTTTATAAGAGAAAAAAAGAAATTGAAGCCATTGCAGCAAAGGCATTAGAATTAAAAAGGAAACTATTCATTTTAATTTTGAATAGGATGCGTACATTAGACAAAATGGTTAATGTACTGAAATCACAAAGCAAAAGGAAAAGAGTAGTGAACAGAACAAACTTTTCTAAAGTGTTTTTAGGAAAATGGATGCATAGTTCAAGTAGTGAACCTTTTTTTAATGAAGAGAGTTATTTTCAAAGTAATAGTTTGCTGCATGCAGTTGACACCAGAGGTCGTGCTTATGAAGTGAAAAATGGTTGCATAATGGAGAAGGAGATAATGGTTCCAAGAGATGAGGTACAAGTGATGGCGGATGAGGCTATGGGGAGACGTCCTAAAGCCCCAGTGTACACTTGGAATTGTAGTAGTATTTGCACTGTGCGTCAGGAATCTATTGATAAATTTCGTGAGTTTCTAAGAGAATATAGTAAAAAAAGTGTAAAACAGAAGATTAAGGTGCTTCAAAGTCTGGATCCATGCAGAGTGAGAGAGAATACTGGTTTGCAGGGTCATTCTCTGGCTTGTCTATCTAGAAAAGTGTGTAATAGTGTTTTCCATCATTTTAGGATGCTGGCTGTTCATCATACTGAAATGAGAAAGTTTGTGAGACGGTTGTATTTTGCTAAAAGTCCAGCAATAAAGTTAGATGAATTGAATAGGGCTCTGTTCCGTGGAACGGTATCAGATGTAGAGAAGGTTGTTGATGAAATTCAGTTTTGTTACTTTGGTCCTGAACAAAACAGTGCAGAGAAGGACACAGTAAATGAGGAAGAAGTGGAAGAGAATGTAGAACCCTCTGTAAGTAAGACATTTAATGATCACATAACAAAATTTGCAATAATCTCTAATGAAAGACCAAATATTACTTGTATTTGTTGCCGCAGAACTCATTATAGAAAACAAACTAGGAATGTTGATCTCTACAGAAAGAGTGAAAATGAAGATAATTATAAGTGGAAGGATTTTGCCACATATATATTTCTTGAAAATTGTTTTGAATTGGGTGAAGATCAGCGTATTTGTAAATACTGTTACAACAAGTTAGTGGAAAATAGAATGCCGACCAGAGCTGTACATAATAATTTAGAATTGGATGCTATTCCTGCTGAACTTTCTGAATTAAATACATATGAGTCTATACTCATTCAATGTGTTCATCCGTTCCAGACCATAGTAATTATGGAGCCCAAAACTGGTAAATTACCTCCTTCAGATTTACTGAGAGGTTTAAAAGGTAGAGTGGTGTATTTGCCCTTGGATTTGAAAAAAAATATGGAAACTATTGATGCGGATACTTTGGAAACTGAACCATTAATTATTCTGGTTAATGGTGTACCTACAAAGAATAAGAAGATTTGGCAGGAGCTGGTAGATGTACGGAAAGTACAAAGAGCAAATTTGTATTTGAAAAGGAATAACAAATGGTATGAATCAATTTATATAGAAGAAGAAGAAGAAGAAGATTTACAAGAAGACACAGAAACACCAACTGGACAAATTGAAAAAGTGGACAAGTCAAAGGAAGAAGAAATTTATGAACATTTTAGCATACATCCTCTTCATTCAAAAGAAGTTATGGGAGACAATATTGATCTATTTCAGATGAAGAAAGCAAAAGGAACTCCCGTGAGTGTATGGGAGGAGAGCTTGGAAGCTCGATGTTTTCCCCAGCTGTTTCCTAAAGGAAAAGGAGGACGATACGATGAACGTCCGGAACAGATTCCAGCTTCTGAGTATCGGACTACAAGACTATATGCTGAAGATCCCAGATTTCGACAAAGTATTCCTTATTTGTTCCATCTTTTATTTGAAAGCGACTTGTCTGCATTGCCTTATGCAGTAAATCACATTTTAAAAAGTGGAGTACATTTACAAAATGTGTCTGCTAAGGATTTTATGGAGAAAGTGCAGCACCGAGATGATCATTTGGAAACACAACTGATCAATCTGATGGCTTGTCAGCGTGGGACAAATGAATATTGGTACCGACGCCATGGTGAATTAAAATGCATGTTACGGAATTTAGGAACACCAACATGGTTCGTTACCCTAAGCTGTGCGGAGTACGCTTGGGATGATTTACTGGATTTTCTACGAGAGGCAAATTCAAACATTAAAAACATCGAATACAAGACAGCAGGAGAACTGTGCTCATTGGATCCGGTTAATGTTTGCAGATATTTCAATCATAGATTTGAGGCTATGATGTCGTTCATCTGCAATAAAAAAAATCCACCTCTAGGAGAAGTAGTGGATTTCTTTTGGAGAAAAGAGTACCAGGCAAGAGGTGCTCCTCATATTCATATGCTGTTGTGGATCAAGGATGCCCCAAAGTTTGGAACAGATGCTGATGAAGCAGTGTTATCTTACATTGAAGAATATGCAACATGTGCTATACCAAAAAGCACAGAAGAGAAAAAGTTAAAGGAGCAAGTTTTACGTTTCCAAAGTCATCGGTGTGGAAAATACTGTCGACGGAAATACAAGAGCAAAGATAAATACTACACTAAATGTCGATTTGGATTTCCTAGACCTGTTCTTTCAAATGGAAGAGTAAACAGTTTTATGTCATCTGTGAGACATACTATCACAAGAAAATCACCTAAGAATACCTACAACCTTAAAAGAAAAGAAGATTCAAAAAATATAAATGACTACAACCCAGTGATTTTATCCATGTGGAACGCTAACATGGATATACAGTATGTAGCTGACAATTCCATTGCTGTTGCTCGATATGTAACGTCTTACATTACGAAATCAGAAAAAACAGAATTGAAGGAAATGTGGGAAGAGATTTCTCACGAGAAAACTGTCAGTAAGAAGCTGTACAGTTTCAGTTTGAAGATGTTATCGCATCGAGAAATTGGATCCTACGAATGTTCAGATAGGTTATCTTCTGCAAGTCTCTACTCGAAATCAAGAAGAATAATTTGGGCAAGTTTAGGCCTTGCAGCAATGAGAAATCGGGTACTGAAATCTGTTGGAGAAATTAAATATTTGGCCGAGAATGACCCAGAAAGTACAGATATTTTGAAATCAAACATGTTGGACACATATTATCCCAAGAGAAGTCATCATCTGGAGAACATGTGTCTCTATGAAGTGCTGCAGAACTACATTTATTCACGGAAAGCCACAGAAGACATCAACAATGGAAAATATAAAGTCATTGATGAGGAAGGATGTTTGGTGAAGCAAACAAAAGGAAGTTTGATAAATCACAGGAAGCTGAGTTGCGACACTACTGACAAAAAGGAATTTTACTACTTGGCTCTTTTACAGCTGTTTAAACCATGGCGTACAGAGGATGAACTACTGGGAGAATTTCAAAGCTATGAAGATTCTTTTAATGCTTGCAAAGACAGCATACAATGCAGTACATTCTCAACGTATCTGCAAATGTTAAATGAAGAAATTGAACAGGAAACTACAATTGCAGCAGAAATAGCTAGAGACAGTTCTCAGGATAGCCAAAGTTCAGGAACACTCAGTCAAGATCCCCTAGGACAACCAATCGTTGAAAATGAAGCATCAATAGCCATGAATGAAGTGGAAACGGCTATGAATCAAGCTCAAGAAGAATTTATAGACTTACAAAATTTGGAAAGACAACTGAACGAAGAGCAGCAACAAATTTATGAAGAGATCAGAAACAAAATTGATCACGGATTTCTACATGAAAAAAAAGAGTGCTCATGCACATCATTTCATCCCATCAGGATGTATGTAAGCGGACAAGCTGGAACTGGAAAAAGTTTCCTTATAAAAGTCATCAGAAGCTACCTACAGCAAAAAACGGATTCTACTTTGTCTTGTGTGGTTACTGCTCCAACTGGGTTAGCAGCATATATCATAAAAGGAATCACTTTACATCGTTTGCTAATGTTACCAGTGGAGCATGAGAACAAAATACAATACAACAAGCTAACTGGAGAAGCATGCTTGGAAGTTTCAAGAGTATTGAAGAAGATGCAAGTTCTCATTATTGATGAGGTGAGCATGGTATCAAACTTCATGCTTGCCTTTGTGCATTTAAGAATGCAGCAAATTCTGAAGACAGACTATGACGTGTTATTTGGAGGAAAACACGTCATAGTTTTTGGAGATCTTTTGCAACTTACTCCAGTTAAAGGACAACCAGTGTTTAATACTGTGACACATGAAGACACGAAGAAGTCATTGGGAAGCATCGGTAATACAAATATTTGGTCCTTCTTTGAGTACAAGGAACTTACTACTAATATGAGGCAAGCAAACGATGAAGAATATGGAAGTATTCTGAAAGATATCAGAATTGGACTACTCACTGAAGCTGGCAAAAAAGCATTACAGAGTCGGCTGCTACATCATTTATTTCCAAAGGAAGAAATAGTTGCAGAGAAGTTATACAAGAACATTGCAGAAAACAAAAGTGTCATCTGCTTAATGCCAACTCTACGTGAATGCTCAATATTCAATGAGGAGCTTTTGAAATTGGAAAAGGAAGATATCAGGAAATTGGAAGCAGTGGACAAAATTGAGGATGGAGGAATTACTGTCACATTAACAGGCACACTGAAAAATAAATTGGATTCACTAGAGAAGAACATTTCCAAAACAGCTGGATTAGAAAAAAATCTATATGTTTGCATGAACTGTAGAGTATTTTTAAGGAGAAATTTGGATGTTGAAAAAGGTTTAGTTAATGGAGCTATGGGAAGAGTTGTGGGTTTTATTAATTATCAGAAAAAAGATGGAATTGAATGTTTAAAAATAAAATTTGATCAGATAGAAGAAGTTAAAGACATTTGTCGTTGTTCAGTTCGTTTCATGCTTGTGAAAGATTTATATGTACGTAGGAAGCAGTTTCCGTTTTCTCTAGCATATGCTGTAACTATTCACAAGTCTCAAGGATTGACTGTAGATTGTGCATTTGTGAACATTGGTTCAACTGTGTTCAAAGAAGGTATGGCATATGTTGCTTTGTCACGAGTGAAAACATTATCAGGTTTATTCATGATAGACTTTGATGATTCAAAAGTTAGTGCTGATACAAATTGTGTAAAGGAGTATAATAGATTAAGAAGAAGCTATGCTCCTCATTTAGGTCAGTATCCTGTGTTGGAGAAACGTGTAGTTTCTCGTAAAAGGAGAAATGAGAATATCTGTAATGAAGATGTAGAGAGGAGGAAAAAAAAGAGGAGTGATGTAATTGCAAGCAAAAAGAATAAGGAAAATGAAGAACAGGTTGTAGGATGTCATTTTGAAAATAGCTCTGGTGTCAACTGCTACGCAAATGTAGTGCTGAATGTTGCATTTTATCTGGAAAGTTTGTAAGAGCAGATAATAGTAAATCAGGGAAAAAGATTCTGTTCTGTGCTGAGTCTCCTTTTTGAAAAGCTGAGTAATGATAAAACTCAAATAGAAAGTGCTACTGAAATTAGAAAACTTTTAGATGTATGTTCAGGACGAACACAGTTTTCTCAAAATGTACAGCAAGACGCACAGGAATTCTTGATGTATTTTCTTCAGGTACTGGAAGAAGAAGGGGTTCCCATTGAAAATTTATTTGGTCTCTCTTATAAATGGGAACATAGTTGTGAAAACTGTTATAATATATGTGGCTCTAATGTTGATAATAAAAGGTTTTAAAGGAATACGGACAGTATGTAATTTTAATGATGCAACGATGTAGAGCTGATGGTTCAAAATTGGATACTTTAATAAAGAAGTTTACAGGACAGCAATTATCAATTTCAGGAAAAACTTTTGTAACAGTTGCAATAATTTTCCATGATGGACCTACTGTAACTTCTGGTCATTACACAGTTTATCTTAAATGTGAAAAAGGCTGGACACTGTGTAATGATTCCCAATTGATTTTTAAGCAACGTTTGACTTTTGATTTAGCAAATTCCTATCTAATCTTCCTGAAACCTAAATTTTAGAGAGATTTGGCAACATCTGGACAAAACAATTTTACCATTTTATTGGATTACCATTGGAATTTACAAATAAAAAGATTTAACAAATTATCATTTGGCCTAATGGAAAGGTAACCAATTGTAATGTGGAATTTTTCCATTTTTTAATGAAACTTTGGAAAACCAAAAATTTAGAAAAAATCGGTAACATCTGCACAATTTAAATTTTGGAATGTTATTGGATTGCCATTGGAAATTTTTTCAAAAAAGATTTTTAAAATTACTATTTGGCCATGCGGAAAGGTAAACAATTCTATTGTGGACTTATTTAATTATTAATAAATCTTTCGGAAACCAAAATGTTACAGAGAATCGGTGAGATCTGTACAATTTAAACTTTAGTTTTTTATTGGATTACCATTGGAAATTTAATCAAAATAGAATTTTAAAATTACTATTTGGCCTAAAGGAAATGGAACCAGATGTATTGTGGAGTTATTTGAGATATATTATTGTGATTATACTTCTGAAACAAAAATATCAGACGGTATTTTAAAGAAATAAGTATTGATATTAGATGATATTTTTTAAGAATATTATGCATTTCTATAAAGTTATGTTTATGCAAAAAGAGATTGTGGGCTTTTTTAAAACAATCTTTGAGATTGCTAATTTTTTTTTTGCCCGCTGTTAAATGATGAATGCAATTGCTTTCACAATTTATAGTGAAATGCAATATATTCTGAAAACAGCAAAAAAAGGCAAAAATATTTTTTGAAAAATATGTAAATATGTGTACTGTATTATAAAATGTTTTATTAAACATTAATACTTTTTTCTTTTTTTTCAGATTGAGATAGAAAATGTTCGAAAACTAGAACCATTTTTAAAGCAATTTAAAATTTTTTTAAATGAATAAATATTTTTTTGAGTGGGTATGGTAAGTCAATAATATCATGGTCCCTTTTTTCCACTTCTCTACAATCACATTTTCAGTTTTTCATTGTAGTCTCTCAAGGACCTTGTAATGTGATAATTGATTTTTAGTGTTTTTAAAAAAAATAATAATAAATTACGCATACCGTACGCGTACGGTAAAAAAAAAATTAAAAAAAGTTTTTAAAAACATATATAAAAAATAGATGAAAGGTAAGGTTGGCTCTTAAAAGAGCCGTTGTGTTCATGCAGGGACAGAGGAAAGAAAGAATGGGAATATTAGACGGTACGACAAGTGTGCTGATCTATTTTATTGTTCACTAGGGAAATACTGGTCTCCCTATAACAAATTAGATCATGACAAGTGGCGCACCGTATTTCAACCCTCAGAAACCGAGGGTTAGTTTCCAGAGGACCAGAAAAAGGAGATGCTCCCCCCACAGATGAAGGGCTCACCTGACCTGCAGAAGAAGGACTCGGCACTGCAGATGATGGTCCAGGCTGAGCAGCTGTGGATGTGCTTGGTTGATTTACTGAAGGGTTACCTTCAGTAAGTCGAGCATGTGTCCTTCTGTGTACATCCTTAAGGTGTCTCATCATGGTGTGATTCCCAAAGGAATACTTCCTGTCGGGATTCCCTCTTGAAAGTACACGGCCACACAGCTTACAAGTCACTAAGGGTGCATTTACCTTTTGCTGGCCTTCTGGAAAAGAAAAATACTCCCATATGTAAGAGGTCTTTTGTTTCCTCGCTCTCTGCCTCAAGGTAGTGCTGCTAGCCTCACTCTCAGAAGGGCTCTGCTGTTCTGCCATCGTATCACAAAGACAACCCAGCTCCTTCTCCTAAGGGATCACAAGCAGAAATGAGGGGAATGGGTGTGGTGTAGGAGAGTTCTAGAACTGAAAGTAGTTTCAACCAATCAAAAGTTGTGTTTCATGATCACATGACCTACCGTACGCTTACGGTACGCTTACGGTGCGCTTACGGCAAAAGTACGCATGCTTGTAAAAAAGACACGTGCAGGCGCGCATGCGCAAAACAGGCACGCCCCTTCACTTCCGCGTAACGTGCACGTGCAGCGTACGGGTTACGCGCTATGCGCGCGTAGAAATCTAACGTAATTACAGCAAGACGTGCGCTTACCGTACTCGCACGGTAAAAAAAAAAAAATGTATTGCTAATAAATTTTACCTGTTTATTTTAAAAAAATTGTAAAATAAAAACATATTGTAGAATTTTTAAAAATTTAACCATAGTCTTTAAAAAAGGATAGACAATTAAAATAAAAATATGTAAAAAAAAAAAGAAGAAAAAAAAAAAAAATTAGCATTTAAAAAACCTTGCAAATTCACTGAAAAAACCATGGGTTTCACTCACGTTATAGTAAGGAATTAGCATTTAAAAAACCTTGCAAATTCACTGAAAAAACCATGGGTTTCACACACGTTATAGTTAGGAATTAGCATTTAAAAAACCTTAGAAATTCAATGAAAAAACCAAAGGTTTCACACATGTTATAGTTAGCTGGACATTTCACTCGTAAAAAACCATTGAAATTCCCCCGTTATAGTTAGTTCAGCTAACTATAACTCGCGCGCCCGCAATGCACTACTGATGACGTCACATATTACATCACTCATGACATGGTCAGTGACATCACTCATGACATCACTGATGACATCTCAAATGACATCACTGATGACATTATCCTTGTGACAGAGTGGTAGACCTCCTCTCACCCTAATATAACCTTTGATACAAACATTCAAAAATAGAGACTGAAATTTTCAAAAAAATGGACATACCAATAACAGTTACAACAACCTATTCAGTAATTCTAAGATCCACATACACATCCACTCATCCACCAACAATCCTATACAGTCACTCATACATGTACTCACACATCATATGTACTCATACACCTAAACATCCTGTAACACAATGCCACTCATCCATAGAGTTACTCACACATAGTCACTCATGCTAATAAAGAATCAAACATCCATTTACTTGCATATACAGTTATACACACACCACCACACTTACTTTTACAGAAACTTACACATACTTAGTTTTTTAAACAATCACTTATAGAAACACATACTTATTCATAGGAAGTCTACCAATCTCTGACTCTCACATATACTCACTTATAAACACCAATAGTCACATATACTAGTTTAAAACATATGTAGTTACTTATGAAGACACTATTGAGACAGTCATTCACTCACTAACACACCCATGCACACACTCATCCACCCATACAGTCCTGCACACATGCTGTCTTCAACACATACAAACAGTGAGTCACTCATTCATGCATCTATGCACTACGTAATACCCCCCACCGCACCATGAAGACACTCAGACACTCATACTGATACTCAAAAAACCAACTAATAACCTATATAGACACTCATGTAGCTACTCACCAACCCATGCAGCCACTTATATACAAAGTGAGAGACTGATACAGGTATTTACACATTTAAACATTACTCACTTAGCCATGTATTCAAAAAGATACACTTAATCAGTCAGTAATACAATCAATTTTTCAAAAATAAATCATCAATTTAGACACTTATATACTCATTTATTCTTCCATCGACCTTGAGATATACATATATTAAACATATTTAATTTTCAGAAAAACACACATTCACTGGATGATGTCATCAGTGATGTCATTTGAGATGTCATCAGTGAGGTCATGAGTGATGTCACTGACCATGTCATGAGTGATGTAATATGTGACGTCATCAGTAGTGCATTGCGGGCGCGCGAGTTATAGTTAGCTGAACTAACTATAACGGGGGAATTTCAATGGTTTTTTACGAGTGAAATGTCCAGCTAACTATAACATGTGTGAAACCTTTGGTTTTTTCATTGAATTTCTAAGGTTTTTTAAATGCTAATTCCTAACTATAACGTGTGTGAAACCCATGGTTTTTTCAGTGAATATATATATACATATATAAATTTCTAAAGAACAACTAGAGCGCTAACAGTCTTCTTTATGACAAAGGCATGCCACACCTGAAGCCATGTTCACTTAATCAAAATGAAAAAACATGAAACATTTAATTTAGAAAGGAACACAATGAAGGGGTTCAAAATGGCATAGAAATTATGGTTAGTGCAGTAGAAAGAAAAATTAGGACACATTTTAAGTGATTTCTCAAATATCTTTCTCTTCTATTTCATTAAAACATTCTGACATGCAGACTGAAACAGGCACTTTCAACACCAGCACCAGACTGTCAGTTAACTCCCTGGTGATCAGCAGCTTCACTACAGTGTTCTAATGAGCAACTAGAGTGCCAACATTTTGAATTTATGCCAAAAGTGTGGCACATCTGAGCGCCATCTTGATGGAATTGAAGTGGAAAACTGAAAGCATTTTCTACTGAGGATACTGCAGTAAATGAGGAAATTAGGGAGCTTCATAACAAATAAGTCTCTCAAGCTGCCCACCAGGGAAAAAAGAGCCCAAATATGGCACAAATATAGCACAAATATCACCCAAACGTATCCTAAGTATAGCCAATTGCTGAAGGGTGCAAAACACTTATATTGTTTTGTTTTTTTGCAGTTTTATATAGCGCAAACTTGACCAAAACGTATTGGAGTGATATAAATGAGCATCAGTTACATTACAAAAGGACACATTCACTTTGGTTTTAGGCATGGGGAGATTAAGTGATTTGCCCAGATTCACATCATGTCGAGCTGAAGCCGAAACTCGAACCTGGTTCCATAGTTGCAAAGTCTGCTGCCCTGGCTATAATGCCACACCCTCTCCCTTAAGTGTAACACATAATCATGTAATCAACTGGATTAAAAAAAAGATAGAACATTATTTTACAGTGCATTGTCGCTATTTGAAAACTCAGAAAATATGTCCTCATTTTAGTAGATTCGAGCACTTACCATGTGAATAAGACCCTCTCTTAGAGGAGGGTTCAGAGGCAACAAGTTGACCACGCTGGCAAGGCGGGAGGGTCAGTGGCAGCACAATGGACCGTGGAGGGCAAGGGAAAGGGGGGCAGGGGCAACAAACCAACCATGCAGTACAGGCAAGCAAGGCTGTGGCAATATAAAAGACCATTGAGGGCAGATGGAAGAGGTAGTGGCAGTACAACCATACATGTCATCAGTCGCAATTCAGGCACAAGACTCCAGATGTTTTTAAACACACAATTTCTTTATTTTATGAGTCTCCTGCCTACAATCTCCTGTTTTTCTATGTAAGTCAATGGGGAAAATCAACTCCCCAGGATTTTTTTTCAAAATCTTCCTCTTACCAAGTTAAAAATGTTGTAAAGTAAGGTACATTGGATCACGAAGGGCAGGAGGAATGGGGTAGGGACATGTACTCGTATAACAGAGAGCAGGAGGGAGATGAGCAGGGGCACCAAACTAATCTTACAGTACTATACACCACACAGGACAAGTGGGATGGCAATGTAGCACAATGGACCATCGGAAGCAATAGGGAGGCGACAGGTCCATGCACATTGACAACAGAACAGAGAGCAGAGGTGAAAGAGGTAAGGGTAGCATGCTGACCATTCTGGACAGACAGGAGGGACAGTTGCAGCATAACAGACCATGAAGGGCAGGAGGGGAAGGGGCAGGGGCACAACAATGGACCAGATAAAGCAAGAGGGAGGGGATAGTGGTCTGCACATGGAAAACGGAGGGCAGGGAGAAAGTAGGCAAGGCAGGAGCAGCAATCTGACCATGCAGGGCAAGCAGGATGGGCACTGGAAGCACAACACACCACGGAGGGCAACAGTGAGACTATAATGGCATACACATAGACAATGAAGGGAAGGTGGGAGGGGGATAGGGCAGGTGGTAGGTGCTATGGCAGCACAGACGACCATGCATGGCATGTGGCAGGGTTAGTGGCAGCATAACGGCCATTAAGGGTAAAAGGGAGGAGGCAGGGGCATGCACAAAGGACCAAGGAGGACAAAAGGGAGGGGTAGGGGCTGGACACAGACAACAGAGGGCAGGGGCTTCACAACAGACCACACAGGGCAGACAGAAGGAGATGCTGCAGCACAACAGAGCAAGGAGGGCAGAAGGGAGTGGCAGCAAAATGGACCATGGTCGACAGGAGGGAGGGGAGAGGGGCATGGAAATTGAACAGGCAGGGTGGAGGTGGCAGCCATCTGACCATGCTAGTCAGGTGGGAGGGGCAATGGCAACTCAACAGAACACTCGGAGTAGATAGAAGGATGGCAGTTCCATAGAATATGGTGGGTAGAAAGGAGGGAGAAGGGATAGGCACACAGACATCAGAGGGCAAGGGGAAGGAGAGTAGGGACAGCAAGCTAAGCACAGAGGCTAAGTAGGAGAGCAATGATGGGGCATAGAATTGGGCAACATAGGCAGGAGGAGGAAAGGGACATCAAGCTAAATGGAAGGCAGTGGCAGCACATATGACCATGCAGGGCAGGAGGAAGGCGGACTAGTGCATGGACTCGGACAACAGAGGGTGGGGAGGTGGTGGATGGGACAGCACGCTCACAGTTTTGGGAAGACAGGAAGCGCAGTGGCAGAACAACGGCCACACATGGCTGTAATGAGGTAGCAGGGTCATGGACGGGTAAAGCACGATGCCAGGCCAGGCCCTGCATTTATTCTCCCCCAATGTGAATTGTGATAGGCACCTTACTTAACATTAAAAAAAGCAAAGAAATTCACTGAAAATAAAGGTTAATGGGGCGTTATAGTTCACAGAAGGAAACATCCAGTCACACAGCCACTCACATAATACACATTAGAAATAGTACCACTAATTAGTACTACACAAAGTTTAATAATTTAACTTTTGTAGCACCTTAGTAAATATGTTTAACAATCAAACTTTTAGAAAACACTCCCAATCACTGAATGATGTAATCAGTGATGTCATTTGAGATGTCATCAGTGATGTCACGGACCATGTCATCAGTGCTGTAATATGTGAGGTCATAAGCAGTGCATTGGGCAGGCGTAATTTATAGTTAGCTCAGGTAACTATAACTGCTGAATTTCTAAGGTTTTGTATAAGTGAAATCAAAGCCTAACTATAGTGTCCCTATAACCTTTGTTTTTTTCAGTGAATTTCTTACGTTTTTTAAATTCTATTTCCTACATATAAATTCCCAATAACCCGTTTCTTCAGTGAATGTCTAAGGATTTTTAAATTCTATTTCCTAACTATAACGTCACTGTAACCTTTGTTTTTTTAAGTGAAATTGTTAGATCTGATTGGCTGCCAAAGCTTCAAACCAGGAAGTGTTGCAACCCATCTTGTGACTCGATTGAACCAAGTCACAAGCAAAAACATTTAAAAAAAGGGATAGTGTAGAAATACCCCGACCCCCTAGGCCTTTAGAAGGAGTCCCACAGGGACTCCTCAGGGCGCAAAATGCTTTTTTTTCTTCGGTGGCATTCACGTGGATTCGCAAATCCGGCCAAATTTCTTTTAAAAAACAAAGCGCGGGCTCCCATGCTTGTTGACTTTAGGCCCCCAGATGGGCCAGGTCCCAGGGGCAATTAAAAATAAAGGTGTGAGGCCCACATGGGCCAAAGCAGCCCCGGGGACGGCCGCTTCCCCGGGATTAATTGTTTTAAGTGCGGGAGTTCACGTGGCCCCCTGCAGGTCCAGGGACCGCCACCTCCCCAGGGCTATATTTGATTATAATCCATAGGGGGCTCCAACCCCCCCACGCAGCCCCGGGGCCCACCGCCTCCCTGGGGCTCATTTTGTAAAATGCGGGGGCCACGTGACCCCTCACAGCCCATCTTGTGACTCAATTGAACAAAGTCACAAGCAAAAACATAAAATAATAAATAAGGGGGCAGCGTAGAAACACCCTGACCCACTAGGCCTCTTGATGGATTCCCCCAGGGAACCCTGAGGGCCGAAATAGCATTTTTTTAAAAATTTTCATTGGTAATCACGTGGATTAGCAAATCCAGACAAATTCCTTTTAAAAAACAAAGCGCGGGCTCCCATGCTTGTTGAGTTTAGGCCCCTAGGTGGGCCAGGTCCCGGGGGCAATTAAAAATAAAGGTGTGGGGCCTGCATGGGCCCCCTCAGCCCCGGGGACCACCACCTCCCCAGGGCTATATTTGATTATAATGTGTAGGGGGCTCCAGCCCCCACAAGCAGCCCTGGGGACCGCCACCTCCCTGGGGCTAATTGTTTGAAGTGTGGTGGCCATGCAGCCCTCTGCAGCCCCGGGGACCGCCACCTCCCCAGTGCTATATTTGAATATAATGCATAGGGGGCTCCAGCCCCCCAACACAGCCCCAGGGACCACCACCTCCCTGGGGCTCATTTTATGAATTTAGGGGGCCACGTGGCCTCTCGCAGCTATAATGAAATAAGATGTCTGGGGGTCTATGGCCCCCCACGCAGCCGCAGGGTCAACCACCTCCCTGGGGCTAGTATCCAAAAATGTGGGGGCCATGCTCCCCCCACTGCCCTGGAGACCACCACCTCGCGGGACTATTTTAAAAATGGTAGGGGGCCGTGCAGCCCCCCTCCTGGAACCATAAATGACCCTGGGGACCGCCTCCCCCAGGGCCGGCTCCAGCAATGTCCGGGGTGCCCACCCCCAGGACATGGCAGTTTGGTATAGGATGGCAGGAGCACTGCTCCGGCCATCCCATATCAAACAAGTGTGCTCACTTTGAACAAGCAAGAGCACTTTGCTCTTGCTTGGTCAAAGCAGAGCACACTTTGCTTTTTACACCTAGGGAGCTGCATGTAAGCAGTTCCCTGGGTGTAAAAAGCAATGCTAGTTCCTGCAGGAGGTGGCAGCCACCCGGGACCTTGAAACTTCATGCACCCCCGCAGTCCCTAAGGAGATGGCCATACCGCGCACACCCCTTCCTTGAAAAGAAAATAAAGAAGCAAAAAAAGAAATGGCCTGTCCCTGGGGGATGGTATCCCCGGGGCTGAAAATGGCTCAGGAGAGGGGGGCCACTCGGACCCCGTCCCTTAAAAGAAAAATAAATGGTGGGCCATGGGGGATAGAGTCCCCAGGGCCGAAAGTGGCCTGGGGAGTGGGGACGCATGGCCCCCCTCCCCTTTAGAAATTAAATATAAACAAAGGCCTAGCCCAGAGGTATGGCGTCCCTGGGGCCGAAAACGGCCTCAGGAGGGGGGCCACGCAGCCTCCCTCCCATTTCATTTAATAAAAAACATGAAATAATAGGTTAGGCCCTGGGGGATGGGGTCCCCAGGGCCCAAAAGGGTCAAGGGAAGAGGGGCCACACATCCCCCCTTCCTCAAATTTAAAAAAAAATCAGAGGCCTGCCCATTATCTCCACTACTCTGCAAATGCTCCTCTGGGCATGTTCTTGGATGGGGGATGAAGTCCTCTTCGCTACTGAGGGCTCTTAGGGGCCAACTAGCCCACTTGTTACCTGCAACCAAGAGCACGCCAAGAGGAGCATGGCCTACTATCAGATCTCAGCAATCCCACTGTATGGAACTTACTGGAGGTAATAGGTGGGATAGTTGTCCCCCAAGGACGTCCTTGGGGCTAACTACCCCTACTGTTACCTCCAGTAAGTCCCACACAGCAGAATTGCTGAGAAGTTGTCAGAGGCCACGCCACCTTTCGCCACCACTCTGCAAACAGACCTCCTGGTGCACTACTAGTTGTTGGGGATAAATTCCCCTTGGCTCCGAAGGGACCTTGGGGGTCAAGAATCCCTCCTGGTACCCGCTGTAAGTCCTACGCAGCTGAATTTCTGAGAGCTGGTGGGAGGCCCAACCCCCTTTCTCCACCACTTTGCAAACATGACTGCTAGTTAAAAAACCTTAGAAATTCACACAAAAAACACAAAGGTTACAGGTACATTATAGTTAGGAATTATCATTTAAAAAACCTTTGAAATTCACTGTTAAAACCAAAGGTTACAACAACGTTATAGTTAGCAAATAGAATTTAAAAACCTTAGAAATTCACTAACAAACCAAAGGTTACAGGGACATTATAGTTAGGGTCAGATTTTTCTGAAACAAAACCAGAGAAATTCAGCCATTATACTTACCTGAGTTAACTTTAACTTGCGTCCCCACAATGCACTACTTATGACCTCACATATTACATCACTCATGACATGGTCAGTGACATCACTGTGACAGTGATAACATCACTGATGACATCTGAAATAAAACTTAAGGGTTCACCTACCAGGCATATGCTTACTATTTGTTTCTAAAGGCATGCGTAGTAAAGGCGTATGCGCGGTAATGACTTGTGTGTTAAAGGAAATGCATGGTAAAGGCATTGCGCGGTAATGGATTGTGGCAAAGGCATGCGTTGTAATGACATTCATTGTAATTGCAACCATCAGGGACACATACTCAAAGAAGGGAGGGAGTGGCAGATAATACACTGTCAATCATCCAGCCCTGAATTTAATAAAACGAAGGTACAATGTGAAGATTATAGGATTTGCTGCCACGCGACAGTTATTGATTCATGTGGAAAGCATGCTTCGCACTGATAGGGCAACCGCAGGCTGGATGACGCAAGCAGGCTACTCAAGCAGGCAAAGGGACATAGGAAGCTTAGAATTGTGAAATGGCACTTTTCTAAATGTGGATGCATTTGTCAGTGGGAGTTTGTCATTCAAACATTAGCAGGCTGGCCAAACTCACTGGTTAACATACGCAGGTAGACTTGAAATCATGACTTCCCGAGTGACACCCTGAAGACCTAATTCTAAAGTGGGTGGTACCGTTAAGTACAAAAACACGCCTTTGAAAAGAACGTTTGTGCTTAGTATCACAAGTGTTTTGCAAACCCAGTCACTACTTTTTGTCAGCATTGAAAAGTAGTTTTTGTCACAATTTTGCTAGCATTATTATGGATACCATGCTGTTTTCCTACACTTTCTTTCAGACACGACCAGGTGGTAACTGTTCTCAAAAACTACAGGCGAGACGATATTTGTAGTCATGTAATTACAGAACCAGATGCAAAAAACGCTTGCACCTGCTTTTTAGGTTTCAGCTGCACAGTGCTTGTTAAATCTCTTGTATTTAACACATCTTTAAAGGGGGCTCTTATCAGTTCCCGGTCCCGAATTTCTATGTTCATTCGCTTTTGTGTGAAACTCTTTTTTTGTTAACTTCACATGCCTGCACACATTTACGATACTTCTACTGAAGGTGTACACACTGTTTGAGCCCCATTCACTGTCAAGATAAGATCTCTTCCCACGGAAAAGGCAGACAGCTTCTAACAGTATGCTGGGATGCTTGTTTTGTATTACTTAGTTGTGTAAAGGAGATGCTTTAGCCTTAGAAAGTTGTGGCATTTACTATTCATGCCTTATTTCTTTGCACTTTGTAGGCATTATGAGATTGATTTTTTCAACTTCATCTATTTGGTCATTATGATCAAATTCTAACTGTTGTACTAAACATTGCAGTTGCCTTGAAGACAACAGGATCATTATTGGAATGGTGCAGCAGGTGCAGTAGCACGAGGCCCAAAAGTTGTCAGAACTCCTCTAAACACGTAATGTCACAATATTTAACTACTAAACAGTTACAGTTACCTTGCAGTCAAAAGGGACTTTATTTGAATGGTGCAGCAGGTGCAGTGGCACCAAGGCCAAACGTTCTAGGGACCGCACTAAACCCAGATTATTGCTAAAATGTAAAACTAAGCAGGCAGTCACAAGAACAGTTACCTTCCAGACAACAGGGTCATGATTTGAATGGTGCAGCAGGTACCGTGGCACGGGCCCAAAAGTTGTCAGAGCTCCTCTAAACACCTAATATTGCTATATTTTACTACTATACAGTCAGTCACAATTGCAGTTGCCTTGCAATTAAAAGGGGCTTGATTAAAATGGTGCAGCTGGTGCTGTGGCACCAGAGCCAAAAGTTGTCATAACTCCACTAAACACTAAATATTGCTTTATTTTACTACTGAACAGGCAGTCACAAATGCTGTTATCTCACTGGCAACAGGGTTATTATTTGAATGGTGCAGCAGGTGCAGTGGCACCAGGCCCAAAAGTTATCAGAACTCCTCTAAACACCTAATCTTGCTATATTTTACAACTAAACAGGCAGTAACAAGTGTAGTTATCTAGCAGGCGCTAGGGTCATGATTACAATAGTGCAGCAGGTGCAATGGCGCTGGAACCAAAAGCTCCAGGCACCCCACTAAACACAGATTACTGCTATATTTTACAACTAAACAGGCAGTCACACGTGCAGTTATCTTTCAAGCACTAAGGTCATGATTTGAGTGGTGCAGCAGGGGCAGTGGCACTGGGCCAAACAGTTGTCAGAACTCCTCAGTTCACCTAATATTGCTATATTTTGCAACTAAACAGGCAGTCACAAGTGCAGTTACTTTGCAGTTGAAAGGGGCTTGATTTAAATGGTGAAGCAGGTGCAGTGGCACTGGGACCAAAAGTTGGCATAATTCCACTAAGCACCAAATACTGCTATATTTTACTACTAAACAGGCAGTTACAAGTGCAGTTACCTTGCTGGCAATGTGGTCATTATTTGAATGGTGCAGCAGATGCAGTGGTACCGGGCCCAAATGGTGTTAGAACTCCTTTATACACCTAGTATTGCTATATTTGACTACTAAACAGGCAGTCACAATTGCAGTTGCCTTGCAGTTAAAAGGGACTGGATTTGCTATATTTTACAACTAAACAGGCATTCATAAGTGCAGTTAACTGGCAAGCACTAAGGTCATGATTTCAATAGTGCAGCAAGTGCAGTGGCACAGTGTAAAGGTTCCAGGCAACACACTAAAAACCTAATGTTGTTATATTTCACTACTAAAGAGGCAGTCACAAGTGCAGTTACAGGACAGACAGCAGGGTCATGATTTGAATGGTGCAGAAGGTGCAGTAGCACCGGGCCCAAAAGGTGTCAGAACTCTTCAAAACACCTAACATCGCTATGTGTTAAAACTATACAGTAGGCCTGGGTGGTGAACTTCACTCCGTTCGCGGAGTTTGCAGAGTTTTCTGCACTCTGCACTAGGCGGAGCTTGCGGAGTGCAGAAAACTCCGCTTCCCGATGTGCAGCGGAGTCTATCCCCCCTCGCGAATGGTAAGTTTACGATCGCGAACAGTAATTACTCAAGCGCGAACTGCCGTTCGGGTAGAATTTCTACCCGAGCGGCAGGAATACCAGCACAAACTGCAGTTCACACTGCACTCCGCCACTCGAGTAACTACGCCCAGGCCTACTATACAGGCAGACACAATTGCAGTTATCTTGCAGTTAAAAGGGGTTTGATTTGAATGGTGCAGCAGGTCCAGTGGCACTGAGGCCAAAAGCTTTAGGGACCCCACTAAATGTAGAATATTGCTAAATTTTACTGCTAAACAGGAAGGCACAAGGACAGGTATCTAGAATGCACTAGGGCCATGATTTTCAAAGGTGCTGCAGGTGCAGTGGCACCAGGGCCAAAGGTTACCAGAACTCCACTTAACACCAAATATTGCTGTATTTAACTACTAAATAAGCATTCACATGTGCTGTTACCTTGCAGGCACTAGGGTCATGATTTCAATGGTGCAGCAGGTGCAGTGACACTGGCGTCCAAAGCTCTAGGAACCCCTCTAAACACCAAATATTGAAATATTTTACTACTAAACAGGCACTCACAATTGCAGATACCTTCCAGGCAATATGGCCATGATTTGAATTGTCCAGCAGGAGCAGCAGCAACAAGGTCAAAAGTTGTCACAACTCCTCTAAAAACCAAAAATTCCTATATTTTACAACTAAATAGGCAGTCACAAATGCAGTTATCTTGCAGGCACTAGGGGCATGATTTAAAGGGCATAGCAGGTGCAGAGGCACCGGGCCCAAAAGTTGTCAGAACGACTCTATACACATAATATTGATATTACATCAATTAATTCTATTATTTCACTCCTTCATTTCATTTTTCAAAATGTTGCTGTTTCTTACCCACATTATACCACTATTAACAGCACAACATATTGCCTTTTTGCACATAAACAAGTCTTAACACTTTAACTGAGTTTTTGTAACTTATACTGCACAACCACTCAGTAAACTACAACTTACAACAAAAAACAGATTCTTGTTAATCACATGGTCGAAACCTAATGCTTTACCAATGATCGTTACACTTTCCCTCCACCCATCAATTAGGCCTTTAGTGTTTAAAAGTGTGGTGTGGGATCAACACAGGCAGGGTTTCATTACGATGTTCAGAATATTTGAGCTGATGGCCGAATACCTAGTTTCATCGCCATGAAAGTATTGAGAGCCCCTTCACCAGATTCCTGCCAGTGCTACAGAGTCCAGAAGCGTGAACCCCAGTAATATCATTCTCCCTACAATGTCCTGTCAGTCTTACAGGACTCAGTCATGTGAACATAGCTAGCAGTATCCTGTCAGTTCTGCAATAGCAAGTCTTCAGAAGTACATCTAGTGGTATTCCCTCCCAACCCCTTTGTGGTATTGGCCTGTCAAAATTACAGTCAGCATAGTGTGTGCCTGAAAGAAACAATGAAAGCACAAGATGTAAAAATTTGCGCCACAGGAGAAGTAGTACCTATCTGGTACGGTCAGCCTTACTGCACACAAAGGTCATATATCCTATGCCATTTCAAAAATGGGGAGAAAAAAAACTGTGCTAGGCAGCACCACACACTGTTGAGAGTGAGGTCAAAAGCTCATCACACTTTCACTCATGGAAAATAATGCAACATTGATATGTTAGGCCAATTTTGTTTCTAACGTGCCAGAGTAATTCTAATATCCATGTGAGTGTAATTCAAACTATACCATAATGCTGCTGAATAATTTCATGCTGCTAACATAAAGGGGATCAATGTGGCAGTCCAGCATGGGTGTTGCTCAAATATGCCTGAAGAATGCTCAGTATGCCAAGCTATAGGAAGTGATCACTGATGTTTGAAAATAAATTACTTAAGACTGGATAATATGTAAAGAGCTGTTAACTGTGAGAGAAGCCTGTTCACATAGCAGATCTTAATGTATGTAAACCTGCTTCCTGTACCCACTGGACTCGTTTTTCCTCTACAATGTAAGCCAAGATAAAAAGTAAAATGTTTGAGCGACCACGGTCTCAAATGTAGTCCAACATGTACGCTTTTATTGTTACCCTTGAGTTCAATGTTTTCTTGTTGTTTCTTATAGAAATTGTGAGAAATTGGGTTGTTGGCTGAATGGGATGTGAGCTAAATTAACCCGTGCTTGACCCTGGGTAGCTTGGCACAAAAAGCAGTCAGACTTAACTTAGAGGCAAAGTCTAAAGTATTAATGCAGCACACAAACAGTAATACAGTTAAAACCCAACAAAGAAAAATCCTCAACCAATTTAGAAAAATAGAGTACATTTTAATACATTTTTTGACAGCAAAACTACAAAAATCCATTTAAAAGAACCAGAGCTATCAACTTTTAAAGTCTATAGTAAAAACTAGCATCTAAAATATCCAAACCACAACCATCGCGTGAGACCTGGTCAAACTTGAAATATATTGGTGATCCCAATGGAACATGGTTCGAATACAAGAAATGGATTTGGTTTGCTCAGCGCTTACCTTCAGACTTAGAAGAAATTCTGAGAAAAAGTGTCTGAAAAGTTAAAGTTCAGTAGAGCAAGGCTGCAGGAGGTGTTCAAGGATGGAGAGTCATTATTAGATGGCCATGGATCGAAGCCGTGGTGAAGATTTCTACGTTTGGACTTCGTCTCTGTATTGGTCAAAAATCTCCAGGGGGAAAATGCAGAAGACTGTAGCCGAAGACAGTTCCATGAGGCCAGATAACCCTTTGGCAAAGAACGATGAAAAGTATTTTCTGCTGTAGAGAAGAATGTAGAGGGAGAAGCAGCGAAGTTAAGCCAAGCAACGATGCACGTCGGATGGATAGATGAGCAGGTTAGTCCCGGTCCTCCTGATTCGCAGAGCAGTTTTTGGCCACAAGTTTTCTACATCCTTCGTTTTGGGATTTGGCCATCTGGGTACCTTTACCACCCCAACCGAGGGTCTGGAACTGGCGGGACACCTCTTAAGGGTTCAGGACTCACTCCGGCTGAGCCCAGGTGTGGGTTCAAGATGCTGGGGATCTTTTGTGGCGTTGTGGCTCTGAACAGGAGGCCAGAAAACTAGCCCTTGGAGTCACTCTGGTAGTCCTGTATTCAAGTTAAGATACAGGGCTCAGGAGCAGGGCCAGTCTCTGAGGGTTCAAGGCAGGCTGCAGGCTGCAAAACAGACCTTACAGGTACTGCACAGAAGTATTTCAGAGTGCACAGCAGGTCACAGTAGCAGGCAGATCCTCTGAAAGCTCTTCCACATGTCCAGAAGTGAACTGAAGTGTGGGTCTAAAGGAACTATTTTTATACTCTGGTGCCCTTCTTCTGGAAGGTGGGAGAAGCTTTTAGAAAGGTTTTTTGTAATGCATGGAATTTCCTGACTCCCCTGTCGTGGCTCCAAGCTGGCTGCAGTGACAATGTGAGGTTGTTAGGCCCTTTGTGTGAAGGCAGAGCACACCATATTCAGTTGCAAGTGGGGTTTTGCTGAGCACCGCCCCCCATCCTGCTAGCAGATGGCTCATTAAGCTATTTACTCTATTGTATGACTGTCTGGGAGGAGTTCACAAAGTCTAACTGTCAGTTACACCCAGTCATATGACCCAAGACAGGCTGCAGGCACAAAGGGCTGAGAGCAGAAAAATGCCAACCTCCTAAAAGTGGCATTTTCTAAATTGTAATGAAAAATCCAACTTTTTTCATTAAAGGGGATTTTTAATTGCAATTCCATAGATACCAAACATGATATAGCTACCTGCTCCTAAATGGAAATTGCAGCATAATAAATGCAATAAGGAATCACTAATATTACCTTATGCGAGGTGTAGGCCTCACAGTAGTGAAGTGTTTTAGGAGCTTTTCACTACCAGAAAATGTACAACTTTAAAAGTACATGTCAAACCTTTTAATTACATAGCACCCCACCCTATGGGCTAACTAGGGCCTACCTTAGGGGTGACCTATATGTACTAAAAGGGGAGTTTAAAGCTTGGCAAGATCGGTTAAATGCCAAGTTGACATGACAGTTTAAACCTACATTCAGGCTGCAGTGCCAGACCTGAGACATGTTTTAATGCATTACTTAAGTGGTTATCCTGCAGCTTGTTACTACTCCCAGGGTGGGCTTTAAGGCAGGGCGACTAATGCAGCCATCCCTCACACTGAGCCCGGGAGAAGTCGGGGGGACTGTGTTTAGAAATAACCTATGGGTTTAAAAGCACCTGCTGCCAAGTGTCTTGAGTGTCCAGCAATTGTTGTGCAACAATAAAAATGTCAAGATAACTCTGGTGATTATTGTTCCTGATGGAGACAGATTGAAGATTTGTTTAGTGGCAGTTTTGACTCATCATAAAGTAGCACAGGGGGTTAATATGTACCATGCTGATCACAGAACTGTATTTCCTATGGATAGCTCAGTGGTTTACTGCTTTTGTCACAGAGATTCTTTTGTTACTTAATGTTCCTAAGTTACATTCCTAATGTAGCACAATGACCTATGAATTATCAAGGAGTTGCATGGAAACTGAATAGTATAGATGAGAAAGTTATGTTTTTTTCCTCAGTCTTTCATCATCCCAATGTTGCTAAAAATAGTTTGTTTCTGTAGAAATACATTCATATTAGTAAAACCAAACCCAACCACTGTGGAATGTTGAAAATCCTGAGTTTGTGCTCCTCCAGACCAAACACTCTTAAAATATACTGCATACTAGTATGGCTGGCATGTGATTCCTACACCTTGTAAACCTCATTGGCTGAAGTAACATTTCCTATAGACTGATCACATGTGTTTGAAATTTGGTGTGTGGTTGTCAGAGAATGCACAACACATCAAAGAAGTAGGGTAAGTCAACTATCGTTACCGTTTGTTGGACGTTATACATCAGGGGAGCACACTGTACTTGTAAAAACTGCCCTCACCCACAATAAATTGTGGCATGCTTCATCACAGGGCTGCTACTGACGTCTCTGCGCAAACCAACGCTAGAGACGGAGAAATAGGGAGGGGTAAACAATACAACAATGATAAAGACACACATGAATAAGAAAGGATACTGGAAAAGTGCAGAAACTAATAATGTTAAAACTAACTGGGGGATATCTGTATAATAAATTTATTCATAGATTCCCTCGTCAGGACTAAAAAAAGGTATGCGGGTGGTGGTGGTGTGAGTTTATTATGTACTCACCACCCCCCGTCTGCATAGAGGTCAACATGTTTCAGCTGGTTATAGCATCTTTATCCAGCTTTCATCAGGACTATAAGGATCCCTATGCTCTTATCATAATTACCCCTTCTACACTCCACAGTTGGGGTTCTTACTCCACTGGAGAATTGTTTTAGTTGGTAACTTTACTCTTCAACTGTGGAAAAAGGAAGAGAAAAAAGGAAGAAATAAAGATAATAAATTACACTCCGCTATCAAACTTTACCAACATCACATCAATCCACAAATATAACAGTGTGCTCTCCCCAGAGCGCATACATCCACAAACAACCCAATAGGTACGACTTAAATGTTTCAGACACTGAGGGTTATCATTACCCACCCCAGTGGAACAGAGCATCACTGATTTATGTGAGACACATCAGGAATAGAGCCAGTGATGCTCTGTTCCACTGGGGTGGGTAATGATAACCCTCAGTGTCTGGAACATTTAAGTTGTACCTATTGGGTTGTTTGTGGATGTATGCGCTCTGGGGAGAGCACACTGTTATATTTGTGGATTGATGTGATGTTGGTAAAGTTTGATAGCGGAGTGTAATTTATTATCTTTATTTCTTCCTTTTTCCTCTTCCTTTTCCCACAGTTGAAGAGTAAAGTTACCAACTAAAACAATTCTCCAGTGGAGTAAGAACCCCAACTGGGGAGTGTAGAAGGGGTAATTAGGATAAGAGCATAGGGATCCTTATAGTCCTGATGAAAGCTGGATAAAGATGCTATAACCAGCTGAAACATGTTGACCTCTATGCAGACGGGGGGGGGGGGTGGTGAGTACATAATAAACTCACACCACCACCACCCGCATACCTTTTTTTAGTCCTGACGAGGGAATCTATGAATAAAATTATTATACAGATATCCCCCAGTTAGTTTTAACATTATTAGTCTATGCACATTTTTCAGGATCCTTTCTTATTCTTGTGTGTCTTTATCATTGTTGTATTGTTTACCCCTCCCTATTGCTCCGTCTCTAGCGTTGGTTTGCGCGGAGACGTCAGTAGCAGCCCTATGATGAAGCATGCCACAATTTATTGTGGGTGAGGGCAGTTTTTACAAGTACAGTGTGCTCCCCTGATGTATAACGTCCAACAAACGGTAATGACAGTTGACTTACCCTACTTCTTTGATGTGTTGTGACATGATACATGAGGAGGATGAGGTAGGGTGTATCCCTCTCCTCCTTTGTTGTTAGTTTGTGTGGTATATGTCAGAGAATGCACCCTGTACAAGCAGGAACCACCACCCTAGTCAGAGTAAGCTAGACATACACCAAAAGATAAACTATGCTCACCCTCCGGTAGCTTGGCACAGAGCAGTCAGGCTTATCTAAAAAGGTAATGTATAAAGTATTTGTGCAACACACACACACAGTAACATAATGAAAACACCACCAAAATACTCCACACTGGTTTAGAAAATAGAGAGCATTTTTATGAGTAAGTCAAGACCAAAACGACAACAAACCTCTAAGTAGGACTGGAGTTATGAATGTTGAAAGAAAAAATCAAAAAGTAGTGCTTAGAAGTCAATAGCGCTAAGGGGCTACTAGAGTTTGCACTGGAAAGGGGTAATCCAAAGTTCAGGCTGACTGCAGTGGAGGACAGGCCAGTTACAGGACTCATGCAGGTCCAGAGGAGAAAGAACCTTGGATGGAGCAAAGTGTTGACGTCAAATTCTTGATGCATCGCTGCCGATCCCAAGAGACAAAAAAAAAAACCTTTGTGATGCAGGCCCTACGTCGTCATTGAGCTGCACTGTCCATTATCATCAAGCATCGCAGTAGATCGAGGGGGTGTCGTCTATCGGCTCCTGTATTGGTGTCGAAGGGTGTCAGTTACGATCTGCGCAAAGTCATCACTGAGTTGAATTCTATGGTTATGGACCTCGGAAATCACCTTTCAAGGGCCCATGACTGGATTGGCACCTCTTAAAAGGACAGGACTCACAAATGGCAGAGTCCAGATGCTGTTGCAGAGTTGTAAGAAGTCCTTGGTGGCCCTGAGACTTCAGAACAGGGGGCAGGCCAGCAAGCTCTTGGAGTCACTCTGGGTTCAAGTGAGATGAGTCCAATCCTTCTCTTTAGCAGTGCAGAGATCAGCAGGTAGCAGGGCAGCTGAGCAAAGCAGAAAGCAGTTCCTTCAGAGCAGCAGTCATGCAAAGTGGCAATCCTTTTGGCACAGCAGTCAGAGCCCCAGTACTTATACTCAAATGTGCCTTTGAAGTGGGGGTGACTTCAAAGTAGACTCTTGACATGCACAGATCCCCTTTCATCCCAGCCTTGTCTGCCATGCTATCTGTGGAGTATAATCAGCCCTTTGTGTGGGACACAGGGTCCTGCCTTTCCAGGTGTAAGAGTCAGCTCTGCATTCCTCTTCCTGCCCAGGAAGAGCTATCAGAATGTAGACAAATGCAGATGAGCCATCTGTCACACCCACTCTTCCTGGGTTTGTGGTTGTAAAGAGAAAATGCACAAAGTGTAGCTGTGACCCACCCCAGACATGTATTAGAGACAGGCTGCAAGGCACACAGAGAAGTAAGAACAATGAAATGTCCACTTTCTAAAAGTCCATTAAGCATAATGAGGTTGACCTGTGTCCCTCAGAACCTGGGTATACAATTATAAACTACTATAAAATACTACACATACATTGATGTTGATCCTTTGGTTGGACACAAGCCGATTGTTTGTCCTCTTTTAAATTTCATGTATTGAAAACTGTCGCAAGGTTTTTTTACCATTTGAGTCCTGAGGAAGACCCGCTGTGATGCGTAGTTCTTAAAACATAATTATAGGGTCAAAACGGCGACGGTATTATATACTTTCCTGCATCAGCTGTCCTACAACAGAAAACGAAGATAAAGGACTATTTGAACCTTTACTTCGGGACATCAGACGTTATATGTTTTCATTTTCTTATGTTTTGTATGTGTGAACGCTGGGATTATTGTATCCTCACTATATATAAGTCGTTTGATTTATTGTATGTTCTGTATATGTTAGGGGCAGCTTATTGAACAAGCATTTGCAATGCAATAGGTCTCACATTTTTGAGAGTTTAAGCTATTGGCATTGTAAACAACAATGCCTTTCATTTATCTGTTTTGAAAACCAACATAATGGCAATAGCTCAATCTTTTGCAAATGTGTGACCTATTGCATTGCAAGTGCTTGTTTTTATTTAGCAAATTTTGTTATCTCTCCATTCTATCTTCCTTCACTGGCTCCTCATCCGCCCTTTCATGCTTCCTCCCTCTCCCGCCTCCCCTCCCACTTTTAAGAACCCATAAATGTTGTAGTTTACTTTGTCTGTTATATATTTTCTTTTGTTATTATTTCTTAGGATCCCTGCCAATGGTTAATCGCAAAATGAAACATAAAGGCACATTTCATGTCTGCAGGGGAGGATATACCCTTAAAAAGATACAGCCACGCTTGATGAGCCAATGCTGAAATCAGAGAAATAAAACACAGCCATTAATGAGTCACTGGCTACTATCTCCCATGAGGAAGACTTCCTCCTTCACTGAGAAGAGCAGCCCTGCAACCCAGCCCACGATCCCACCCCCGCAGAGGTTAAATATTTCCCCACTAACGACTACGCACTAGTGCCATGTGTGTTCATCAGATTGACCCACACAGTCTTTTGAGGCTGTGAATATTTTCTCCAGGGTAGCACAATACTGTACTGCATACATGTATGGATTTAGCTGCAAACCAGCTAGGGCTTAGAATGCTACCTTCTGTAGGGCTATGACAGCCTGGTTTAGCCTGAGAATCTTTATCTACTGACACTACAATTGCTATTTAACCACTCTTCGAGCATCTTTGCCCTTCACTGCACCACACTACCACCAACAGGGCAAATAGCATCTGTGGTTGTTGGCAGTTTTAGACAGTTTTTTTCTTTCTGAAGACGGGCTTAGATTTTAACTTGACCCATGTCTGATGATGTGCTTTCTCCAGTTCTGTTATTTGTAACCAACCAGAGTAGGCCTTGTCTGTTCACTTTTCGTCTTATAAGATTGGCCATACTGGTCCCAGTGTGCTATGTGTTGTTAGAGTGGGTGGGCATGTGAGTAGGGATAATATGCTGCATGGTTAAACACTTATAAGGTTCCAAAGGTGAGACATATTGGCTATGCCAATGCTTGTTTGTTACATGTTAACACTGTATGGAACAAAGTTTCATCTCATTAGTCCAAGCTTAAAATGACAGCCAGAAGCAACGGAAAGATGATCAGTAAACCTTTGCTAAGGACCTTCCACTGCTCAGCAACATGCCACGGCATTTTTAGAAACTTTTGATACGTTTACGATGACTTTTTGTTAAAATCTGCTAATTATGCAGCAGTCGATGGTTTATGTGGCAAATCCATATTTACACATAATACACTACGTCTGCAGAATCGCATAATTATATTGCCCCTGACTATAATCCATTTCTGTCTATTTGTGTGACAAACTGAGAGAATTTGTTGAGAGAAAATAAATGCCCAATTTTTGATTGGTTTAAGATGCCTTTTTTTTTTTTAAATCTGCCAATTATACAGCAGATGATGGCTTATTTGATAATTGTGAGAAATAATTAATTACGCATAAAACGCTGCGTCTGAAGGATCGCATAACTATAGACGTCCTGACTATAATCCATTTCTATTCATGCGACAAATTGAGAGAATTTGTTGGGAGAGAATGAGTGCACCGTCAACGGCGCCCAAAAGTGGGGTATCTGTTCTTTAAGATCCTTCTAATGATATTATTGAGCTCCACCATCTGAGAGAACCTCGGGAGACTGAGAGCGGGCAGGACAGCAGCACCCCGGTGCCAGTGCTGCCATGCAATGGATGCCAAGTATCGTCTTTGGATAATATGCACTGCTCCTTCCCATTCTCTAGCTGTGCTGTATTATTGAAACTTGATAAGTCTTCACTTAAGAAGACTAAAAATGTTGCCAATATCAGTATTTTGTTCTTAATATAGTGCAATGAACAGGGCCAAAGGAATTCTGTGGTTGCAGCGTATTCCGC
Organism: Triturus cristatus; assembly: GCF_964204655.1. Lineage (NCBI taxonomy): Eukaryota > Metazoa > Chordata > Amphibia > Caudata > Salamandridae > Triturus > Triturus cristatus. The sequence goes on from NC_140581.1 coordinate 386,511,931, forward strand.
ATAATTTTGGGTTTGCCACATTATCCATCATCTGCTATTTAATTTGCAGATTTTAACAAAACAAACTGTGGCTTTCAGTTCAAACAGATTGAAGTTACTAAAAATGCAGCGACGTATGTTTTGCGTTGATGGTTGGATCTGGTATATGGGAAATGTCAGCCGATATGTGCGCCAGTGCAGCCATAAAATGTTCGAAACCGAGATTGATAAAGGAGTCATAGAACTGTGTGGGAATAGCACAATGTTTTATTTAGAAAGAGGCCATTAAACGTGGCATTAATGAATGCAAACGTAATCTATACAAATGGGGCAATGTAGAAAAACATGACCAAAAGAATGCAGCCTGAAAAGACCGGTCTATTACTTCTCACATCACTGAATTAGAGCAACTTATCACCTTTAGATAGACCATGGTATACATGTTGAAAAAACATACACCAAATAATAAACTTTCAAACAGAGGGTTCACTTTTCTAAACTCACTCAGCACATTGCAGCTTCAATACACAAAAACCATTCAAAAAAATATTGAGCCTATAATATAAAAGCAATAAACAAAAGCAGCAGCTTGCAAAACAGCAGTAACTACAACTTTGGCCGGCCACAGAATAACATGTGTGCCAAAAGTCAGCCCAGACAATATTTGCTAGTTGTTGGCTAATGATGCCAAAGCAGTTGAAGACAAAAAACAAGCAGTGATATAACAGTAATTTGTGAAGGAATGCTGTTGTGTGTTAGAACAGTGCCCTTTCATTTGAGCACAGAGGAGAGAGGACACTGCAATGCATACATGCTTAGGCTTGTGATGTCAACACAATATCTTTAAAGAGTCAAGTAATATTTAGCAGGTGGACGATGAATCAAAGTGTATTGAACAAAAGATGGTGACTGTAAGCAGAGGTTTGTGATGCAATACCAGCGACAGGACAAGTGGTCATCGAAGGCAGTAATTGTGAATCCAGCCACAGTGGATGGTTGCCCCCTGAAGTGGCACCATTATTGAAACAGCGAGCGGCAGAGGAGAGCTGAGGGCCCTGGAGGGAGGGTGGACGCCATGGCTGCCGCCTGAGCACGTAGGGAGAAATCTCTTAAAGAGCTCCTTCTGAAGCAACCCGGTCAGTCGGCGGCCCCAGGGGACAAAGGGGCCTGCACACCACAGGGCGATGACTCCCCGGCGACTAAAGCCTTCATGGTGGAGCTGTTCGCAGCCATCAAAGAAGACATACAAGAGCTGCGATCCCAATTGGCCTCAGATCTAAAGGAGGTGCGCCGTGACGTGGATGAGATAGGAGAGCGGACCATGACCTTAATAGGGATGAAGAGATCCACCACTTCCAGCAAGTGGTGCTGCGCCTTAGCGAGCAGCACAGCGATCTGCAGGCTCACGCTGAGGACTTGGAGAACTGCTCCAGGTGGAACAACGTGAGAATTCAGGCGGTCCCATGGAAGGAGGAAGGGGATGACCTTAGAGAGTCTGTCGGCGCGCTTTTTCAGAACATCCTTGGGGAGGAAGAGACCTCGGACATTCAAATGGACCGGGTCCATCGTTTGGGCCTCCCTCGAGGTAATAAAGCGCCTCCCCCTGACATATTAGTGTGCGTACACGACTTCCAATTGAAAGAGCGTATACGTAGGAAAGCCTGTGAGACTCAGCCGATACGCTTCCGTGGTCACCAACTGGCTCTCTTTCAGGTCCTGGCAGCCTCTATGCTCATTAAGAGACAGGCGTTCAAACCAGTGACCACGCATTTACATGACAACAATATTCCCTACTCATGGGGCCACCCATTCCGACTAGTTTTTAAGTACCAGGGCAAGTTGCTGCAGCTTAGATCACTGGAGGAAGCACTGGGAATCCTTGGCCTTGAGCATACTCCTCCCTCGGAAAACACAGAGAGGCTCAAGCCACAACGCGTACGTCGCGCCTCAGGCTGGCAATGGGTGGGAAGTTCGCCACCCATCCAAAGCCTGACCAGGCTACAAGAGACAAAGAGAAGGAGGAAGTCCTTTCCTCTCTGGCGCAAGCTACTGACCACCCTGCCACCCCGTGAAGCTATGAGCTCTTGACTCTGGAGTGGGTACATGGAGGGACGTCGGAGGGGCAATCAATGAGGACTGGTATTTCACGCCAACGGACCCCCACCGGTGAGGCGGTCACGTCTCGAACTTTCCTTGGGTTGGATGCTCGTCGTTCTCACGACACTCTGGTTTATCAACACTGTGACGAACTTTGGTCATGTTTTGTTTGTCCACATCCTTTTTTTAGGTATTGTATTGTTTTGGGGTTTCTGGGGTTGGGGTTTGTTTGGGTTGCGGTTGGGACCTCTCCCCAGTGAGCTTTTTATTCTCCCGCCTTCGACCTTGTCTGGAGGGTCCTGCTTCCTTGGCGGTCTGGCCTCTCATGCTTTCCTCAGGGTCTCCACACACGCTGGCCGGCCTTTCCTTCCTCCGTGGCACTCAAGATAGTCAGCTTTAACGTTCGGGGCCTTAACAACCCCGTTAAACGGAAGGCAGTCCTCTCCCTTCTAGAGCATTCTGGTGGGGATATCTGTATCCTTCAGGAAACTCATTTGCTTCACAGCGATACACACCGCATGCGATATGGCCACTTTCCCATGTAGTTTTGGTCCTCTGGGACTAGTAAAAGGGGTGGGGTTGCCATTCTCCTCTCTAGGCACTTTCGAGGGTGGGTGGTGGGTCCCATTGCGAAGATCAAGGGTCACCTACTTGCACTACGCTTCAGCATAGGACACTCCCACTTCACGATAGCCTCCATTAACTCCCCAAATTACCGACCAGAGAAATTTCTCTTAGATTCTTATGCTGATGTCCTGCACTCTCCTGACCCGATGGTAGTGGTGGGGGGTGACCTCAACATTGTCATGGAGGAGGAAAAGGATCGTTCGGGCTCCCGATTGGGTGGGTCTGGGGCCCTATCGTTAGGGGGTTGTGACTGGCTGCGCAACGCAGGGATTCACGATGCCTGGCATTGCATGCATCCAGACGACCGTGACTTCTCATACAGCGGCAGCTCACAAGACGTACGCGTGCCTAGACCACTTTCTGGTTACTTCAGCCGCCTGGGCATGTGTTAACGACTTCACCATTGAGGCCCGCTCCCTGTCTGATCATGCGCATATCACCTTGATTGTGCAACTTCCTTCTGCGTGATCCCCGACCGCCTCTCACTGGCGCTTGCGCGACTCATTACTCTGACACCCAGTGGTGGTGAATGACCTAAGGCGCTGCCTGACTGACTACTTAGCGACTAATGAGGTGGGTCTTTCCCTTTTATCGTCGGTGTGGAAGGCACTTAAATTAGTAGCGAGGGGGACACTCTTCGCTAAAGCGGCTTATGACAACAAAACTAGGCAGTCCAAGCATACCGATCTGGAGGCTCGTGTCTGGGAATTAGAAGCCATACACAAACGCACTGGAGCCCCTAGAATGTGGCGGCAACTTGAGAAGGAGCGCCTTCAGCTGCCGAGGCTACATCTAAACCGAGCCGAACATGCCTCAAGCATAAATATTGTGTGGGCTCCAATCGCGGGGGGCGGATGCAGGCACATTGCCTATGCAGCCGACAGGTTGCGCAACATGTTAAGGCAATCCGGGGGGACGGCGGCATTGAGCTTACGGACAACGACGGTATACTGTCGGCATTTTGCTCCTTCTATAAAAATGTGTACATCGCTGATCACTCCCTATTGCCCGATCCGACCGAGTTCCTGCGGTGTCCGGCGATCACCCCCCTTCCCACTGCGGAGGTGGAGGCATTGGAAGCTCCTATGCGTGTCGAGGAGGTGATATCTGCCATTACTCGATTGAAGGCCATGAAGGCTCCGGGCCCCGACGGCTTTAGCGCCCTTTTTTACAAGACCTTTTGTGCTGAGCTTGCCCAGTTGCTTGCCCATCTGTTCAACTCCTTCACAGATACAGGATCCCTTACAGCTTCAATGTTACAGGCTTCTATCTCTGTGATCCCCAAACCGGGGAAGAACGCGGAGCTCTGCTGCTCTAACCACCCAATTTCGCTCCTTAATATTGACGCAAAACTCTTCTCTAGCATCTTGGCCTTCCTCTTGAATACTCATATGCTGGGTCTGGTTGACCCTGACCAGACGGGTTTCATCCCGGGTAGACAGTGTGGGGATAACACCAAACGACTCTGCCACATCATAGATAAACTTAAGCGGTCCAAGGAGGAAGCCCTTTAACTAGCGGTCGATGCGGAAAAGGCCTTTGACCGGGTCCATTGGCCGGACTTATTTGCTACCACAGAGCGATTCGGACTGGGACCCAGGTTTCGGAAGAGGATAGCGAGCATTTACAGTTCCCCAACAGCAGCTGTGTGGGTTAACAGTCAACTTTCCGACAGCTTTGCAGTAGAGAGGGATACCCGGCAGGGCTGCCCCCTCTCTCCTCTGCTTTTCGCTCTTTACATGGAGCCCTTTGCTCAACGGTTTTGGGATAACCCGAGACCGCAAGGAGTCCCCTTTGGTCTGGACCGTCATCTCATTAGCCTATACGCGGACGATGTTATTTTTTCAGTAGCTCACCCCCTGGCCTCCATCCCGGCTATTGGGGAAGACATGCAGGCCTTTAGCCGGGTTTCCATCTTCAAAATTAACATGCAGAAATCCCAGGTACTTAACCTCACTGCCGCCCAACCTACGGTTGACGCTCTGCAGGCCGATTTCGCTTTTGACTGGCGGTCGGATGGCATCGCATACTTTGGCTTGGCCTTACATCGGAGTCTCGCCCAAACAGCAGAAGTGGATTATGCGGCCCTTCTCACTCGCATTTGAGCGGACTTGACCCATTGGCGACGGCTGCCTCTGTCGTGGTTTGGTAGGCTGTTCACTATCAAAATGAAAGTATTCCCGCGAGCACTGTACTTATTTCAGACGCTCCCCCTGGAGCCTCCTGCGCAGGTCCTTCATCATATCCAGGCTGCAATCGAGCACTTTGTATGGGGGGCGGTCTCCCTTCATTTGCAGAAGACCTTACTGCAGCGCTCCAAAAAGGAAGGTGGTCTTACTTTCCCCAACATTATTTGCTACTATCAATCCTCTCTTCTTTGGTATATGGTGGAATGGAACCGCCCCATGACCGAGAAACACTGGGTCTTCATGGACCAAACGGTGGCGGGACACCACATCTGGCGGGATGCCTGGCTTCTGCGATCTACTTGCGCCTGTACTCCTCTCCAGTCCCCCGCCCCACCATGCTAGTTTAGGACAGGGTCGCCCTTCGGGCTAACCTTACCACATTTCCCTCACCAATGACTCCGATTTTCTCCAATCCTGCCTTCCCACCGGGAGTCGACTCAGGGGCCGCGGCACGCTGGCTAGAGGGCGGCTGCAAACGCTTAGGGCACCTGTTTCATATACAGGTCCGTATTCCATTCACGGATTTACAACAGAGTTACAACCTTCTTGCCTCTGACCTTTTCCTTCACACTCAAATGACACACTGGATCTTGGGACCCGCAACGCGCCCCCCTGGCGCACAGGCCGATGCACCCCTTTGAGAAGTGGCTCATTTTCAAGAAAGACGACCGCGCGCTCATTTCCGAAATATATTCCTTCCTCATGGCCGGCATATCAAGGACCCGCTCTGCGGGTTAGCGACGGTGGGAGGCAGAGTTGGGGCACATGCTATCTGACAATGAATGGGAGGATATTTTTTATCAGGCGCACCATACAACACACTCTATGGGTCATGCGGAGACAGCCTTCAAGATCGTGTCCTATTGGTATTATACCCCCGCACGTATTACCAAGTGGCATTCTAACTGTGATGGTCTTTGCTGGAGGGGCTGTGGCAGTCCTGGTACGCTCATCCATTTAATGTGGCACTGTCCCAAGCTCACATGATATTGGGAAGGGGTATTGGACGACATCGACAAGGCCTTCTCCACTACCATACCCAGGCTTCCGGACTACACTATTTTAGGCTTGCCCAATGTGCTGACTTTCCCCCTTCCTTCTACCAGAGGGAGACAGATGGTGCTGGTGCTGAACACTGCGCATCGAGTAATCCTGGCTGGTTGGAAGACAGACAGAACTCCGAATCATAGGCAATGGTTGCACCAGCTCTGGTACCTCTTGGGTATGGAGCGACTCTTGATGGCCACATTGGGGACCTCTGCGGACTAAACTAAGACCTGGGCCTCAAAAAATGTATTAGGACATGTGGATCGTTATTGGTGCGGCTGCAATTGTTGAAGCCCTGCTTAAAAAAACAAGCACTGATGAGTGACGGTGGAAAGTAACCATTTAAAACAAGCCAGTGTGATTGATTAATCGATGTTGCTTTGCAGACCTTTAATGCTCAAAGGGACAGTTGAAGGGAAAGGACCAATAGAAGGCCAGCATTGCAGATTGGCACAAGAAAAAAACAATGGCAATTGGTGGGTTTGCCAGAGCCCATAGAAGTGATACAACTGGTCGATCGAGGCTCGACCTAAAAAGAGGAGAGCTAGATAAGGATCACTCTGCCATGGCTTCTGCTTTATTGCAGGCAATACAATAAAACAATAAATAAAAAACACAGACCTCAGTGGTCAGACTGGAGGCCCTTTAATATACCTTTAATATATCTTGGACTGGAAGAACTTTTCCATTAAGGGAGTTAACTGACTGAGTGACCTTGTACTGTATACTTTATTGTCCCTGCCTGTTTCTGTATACAGGAAACACCATTAGAGTATGGGAACATTTAAGGGTCTGCCTTGAGTTATCAGCAAGATAAAATGGGTTGAATAAACTAGCAAAGTTGTCGATATTGAAAGGGTGAGTTATAGTTATGCGATGCCTGAAAGAAAACATAACATAATGAATACTTCAGGCAGCATGTAATGTCGCCTTAAGTCCAAGATTTCACAAACACTTCCTTTACCATAACTTTGACTTGTCTCAATATTACTCTTTAAACATTGGTAAATATGTTTTTCTTCTTTCACTCAGTTCACATATTTCACCAGATACCAATGCTCTCAAAGTGACGTTGATGTGATGCTATTTTCTTAGAATTTTTCTTTAGTTATGACAGAGGTTATGTTTTCATGTTATCTGGCATGAACACTTGAGAATGACTGTCATATGGTATGAGTGCTACTTCAAAACCCCAGCAAGTTCACCAGAATGAACTTGCTGAAATAGATAACAATTACTGAAGATGTTTCCCCATCATTGCAGTGGTAGTAGACTTTACTTATGCAATCCTGGCTTACTGGCCTCTGTTTTAGCGCCATGAGTTTCATGCTCATATATTTGAATACCAGCTTCGTTAGACGTACACCCTACAAGCAATTGTACCTCTATCTTTTTTCAACACTTCCAGAAGATTTTCCCAGATGTGTGCCAGACGACCACTCTTTCAATCTCTGCTATCATGAAATGTGCACTAAGGCCACATCCTAATACATCTAATAACACCCATTTCCCATTGCATTGTTTTCCTTCATCAGATGCCCATTGGCCATATCTCATCTGGTCATTATCTTCCTCAGTGACAAGCTCTATCGTAATTTTAAACATTGCACCTAGTGTAGTGGACTTCTGGGTGATGTCTCCTCTTGTGGAACATCATCCGACCTTCCTTCTTTTTCAGGCGAACAGTAACATTTCTCCGCGAGTGTCCACCAGGATCAGTTCTAGCTCCAGTCAATAACCCAACTGGATATTTCTGTTTTCATTTTTTAAAGATGCCCCTCGTTTTATGTAAGTTCATATTAATTAGCTAACATGTTTTCCTATCTGCTAATGCAACACTGGGTATGAACTGTCTCTGTGCCCCGCTATGGGTATGCAATCATTAGTCACCTTTCCATGATGGTATTCCTATTGGTATTGCATGTGTATTGACAAAAAGAATATGGACGATTCACAATACCACAATCCTCTGCTGATAGCCCTTGCTCTTCAGGGTTATTTCCAGGTGCAAGCATACTCCAGAGGCCATCTTTTGAGGTTCCTACCCCATCTCTCATCACCATGGACCCCTGGTATGCCAGCCTGTGTACCTCTATGATGGCTTACATAAGTGTCTCCGCAGACGCAATGGAGTAGTCATGGGTCCTCAAAACGCCTAGTCATCAGCAACACAGTGCTTATTCTCATCAAGAGGGTGGGATACGAGCACTGCCCTTTCTAACACCTTGTGCCTTGGCAGTGGGTTATTCTGAGCTCTCTTCAGTGATAAATCACACCCTTGGCGATCACCATTATTGTCTTGCTTCTCTGCTTTCAAGTCTAGCATCTATCCAAGGATATCTCTATTATTATTTTACGATGCCAGTGAAGGTGAACTCAATTCACACTCTGCACCTTTTACAACCATGGATATGTTTTGTACTTTCCCCACCACTTTTATCAGCAGAAGCTTGCTATTATATAGAGAGGCAGGCAAAAGTACCTCTGTGGTCATGCAAAGTAAAAATGTTCAGGTTTAAAAATAAAATTGGGCCAGGGAGAGATCTTCATTAACCTTTGAACCTCGTATCAAAGCGTTGATACCCACTGACTAATGAAAGATTACTTTTCACTGAATAGTTTTAGTTCTATTGCTACCGGCCACAATTTGAGTCAAAGATGATAAAGTTTCTGAGTGAAAACAAAAAAAATACATTTTCTGTATTTAAGCAAAACTGTTGACAGGTGATAAAAGTCTAAAAATATACCAAAAATACTTGGCTCTGTCTAAACTCTCATAAATTCTCATTCTAAAAAATCCGCCTGACAGGCTAAAGTGCATAGAAGACCTGATGAGCTGTGACTGTACAACCATTCCACTTGGCCACTAGATCCCACAGGTTTAGCCCACTCTTTCCTCCGAGGGAATGGTTTGATTAATTTCTTAGTAGCTTAGCAGAGCTCCGGCTCCTTTTTAGAGATAGAAGACCAGAATGTCTTCTTTTGTACTGAATGGTAGCATCTGTAGTGCAATTCATACCCCTCATGAGGCCAGAAATCTGCATCTAATTCCTTTCACACTTTCAGGTTGTAAAGTTTTAAATTGGTTTTCCAAAACCCTTAATTAAGGTTTGATTGTTTACAGATTTACAAAAAATATAACAAAGAAAGTATTGAACCATTTATCCAGTTTTGTGTACACGCTGACCACATGAAACATCTCCCCTATAATGATGTGCAGCCCCTCTCTGACTTTATATTTTTTGTAGCTACCCCATTGCCATATGTTGCAAAGTAAGATCCGCAGAAGATGATGTATTAAACACGTTTTTTCCAGCAGCAGAGCAATGAGTCCTACACACAGGACAGCTCCAGATTAACTGCATTGCCTCCTGCATTCCATGATCAACATTCTGATAGAATTCAGAACGTAGTGCAAACATAACACCAGCATGTGAAAATGAAATGTATCACAATGAATACAACACATCTCCCTCATTTTTTTTTGTAAAATATGTTTATTGATTAACCTTGCACAGTACTTCAGGAACACTTCAAGCCGGAGCCTCCGCTCACGTACTAGAATCCTAATACACAATACTACTTGTACAATCATGGCTTTTCGTGAGCGATGGTTTACAGTCAAAATTGTCCGCACCCATTGTAACATCCTGCGATGTACCACCCACCAGTTGCACCATCATCTTTTCGTAGTAAGGTGTAGCGTGACAATGCTAATAACAGTGAGTACACTCAGAAGTTCCATATCGTAATAAAAGAAAAGTACATAAAACCTAAAACCTACCCCATGGCACCTCCCCTCCACCCCCCTCCCCCCCATTCCCACAACTCCCCTGGCATGACTGGTTGAGTGGATACAGAACAAGGCCTCCGGTTGTGCCCATAATTACATCTGCTACATTTATAAGGTGTACTTCAAACTTTCCCAATGTAGGACTACTGACAGGCTAGCTAGAAAAACCATCCATTCTCCCATAAGCGTTTTAACCAGGCCCAGGGGAGGGTATGTGCTGCGGGTCGCTAATCTCCGAGCCTACCTCAATATCAGAGTCTACGGATTTCAGAAGTTCTGCTAAAGCTCTCCAGGCTCGGGCCGAGTCCATTGCCCTATCGCTATGAGCACGAGTAGCCGTCTGCAGCCAAAGAGCCGTTTCGCACTCCACCCACCGAATAAATTCCGCCTTCCACTTCTGCATTCTCGGCCCACGCTGCGCCTTCCAATTAGCTGCAATCTCCCGCTTGGCCAGCACCAACCCCAGATCTATAAATTTACTAGTTATTTTAGTCTTCGAGGTGTGGGGAAACCAGTGTAGCAAACAAGGAGCTATACCAAATTCAATCTCCCTGTCCGTAACTTCGCATAGTAGGGTCCACACCTCCTTCCAATAGGCCCCGATCCGAGGGCAGCTCCACAGCATGTGACGAAAGTCAGCCCCCTCTTCATGACACCGAGGACAGATCGCCGTAAGTGTGTGGAAGTATTGTTGAATTTTAACAGGAGTAAGGTAAGCCCTGTGTAAGATAAAAAGTTGGATCTGTTGGAATCAGGCATTTCTGGAACATTTCCAGGGCCTCCCCAGCAAATCAGCCCATATTTGATCAGGTACTTCGCCCTCAGTATCCTCCTCCCAATGTTGCTTCAACCTAAGAAGGGGGGCTAACTTTTCGCAGGTCATCCGTCGATATAAGCACGCGACAGCTTAAATGGTGCCAGCCGCCAGTACCTACAACACATCTCCCTCATAAAGAAAACAAGATGAAGGAAATTAACAACTAGAATATTAAACAATGAAAGATTTTACAAAACACATAAAATCATAGCTACTAAATAAAAACAGATCTTAATGATAGAATAAAATTCATAGCTAAAAATTGCAATAAAATAGGACCCCAATAACCACCTAAAAATGATATTACTTAGTTGATAAATTCAGCAAATTTCCCAGGTGGCTGTCCAAGCATACCCGTTTCCCTGACTTCAGAAGCCACAGAATCACTAATATTCACCAAAATTTCAGACGATCTCGAGCAATCATTATTTCTTTCACTCTGGTAACTATTTTGCACCTCATTGTTGAACCTCCATAGAAATCATTGAACCTCAGTATCTTCATCTTCTTCTGTGACATTATCCTCACAATTCTCTCCCGTACATTTTCCCACTCTTTTCACATTCCATACTTTGCTATCCTGGGTAATCACACAATTTTCCCACTTTCTCTGTGAAACCTTTTTGAAGCTCTTTTCTACCAACTTTCCTCCAATGCCCTCTTCAACAACTGAAACATGTTCTCTGTAAAGGGGATTCAGCATTCAACATTATACCCAACTTCCACTGGTCTCTCCAACCCAACATATTTATCCCTTTCGCCCCTTTCGCAGCTACATATAGATTGATATGTGCACACCTTCCTTTAAATTCCAAATTTACATATACGTAACCATCCATATCTATTGTAGAGCCATCAAGACTCTCAGCTATGATATCAGAAGGTTAAAAATATCCTTGTCCAAAACATCACTACATTTCTCCTTGAAATCCTTCTTAGTAATAATGGTCCAAGGAGAGCCCATATCTGCTATAAGATCTAGTTCTGCTCCCGAAACACAAATAACACACCTCGGAGGATTCTTTACCACTTGTTCATTCAAACTTCCACCGCACTCTTGGATGGATAAAACAATCCCTTTACTATTATCAACCAATTTATCACATTCACACCAGGGTTTAACTTCACAAGTCTCAGAGATGCACGATACCTTAACACATGTCTAACCCCAACTCTTCTTAAGATCTCTGAAAACTCGTGCAAAATGACCACCTTGTCCACACCTGTTTCATTCTCTGGTAATGGCAGGACATCCTGCGTACAAATCCATATGTGCACTACTACCACGCCTATAACATGCACCACTTCTCCCTGTTTTATCTGTGCTCCTAACTCCCCAAAAGTGCCTGAAGTAAATGTATATACCCGCAGTTCATCTGCACATTTTACCACACAAACAACCTTTGTTTCACTACATGTATGCTAGTACTCTTCACATTAGACATTCACTTTTCAGATTGTCCCAACGTCTTTGCCTTGGAAATAGCATCTTGTAATTTAGGATCACCCATAACCCATAATTTCTCCTGGGTTTTCCTATTTCTCGCATGTACTATAATCTGGTCCCTGATCATTTAATCTGTCATAGGACCAAAATTGCAATTCACAGACAATGCTGTTAATGCAGTCAAAAACTCATCTAATCTTTCCCCCTCTTTTTGTGCTCTAGTGTAAAATTTGAAGTAGGGCTGGGCAGTGAACTCTGCTCCATTCGTGGAGTTTGCGAGTTTTACGCACTTTGTGCTCCGCGGAGCACGCAGAGCTCTGAAATTCATGAAGTGTCATTTTTTCCTCTTATTCGCGCAACGTCGGTGAGCTCAAGTGAGGAAACTCCAATGCTAGCCCACCTCCCAGCAAGATTTCACAACGCGGCGGTCGTGGATGATTGTGACTGCTTATGTTGAGAAACCATCTGTACATCTTGAGGAAATTGTCAATCAAGTTGAACATCTACTTGAGCAGCAGAACGAAGCAGCACCATCTTGCACTGCACATGGTTCAGTTTGCGCTGATTTTCAACCCCAGGGACAAACACCGTAGCGCGGTGTACATAGAACTCTGCAAAATCCGCCCAGGCCTAATTTAAACCTAACCAAAGCAATTTTAGTGGTAGGGTTAAATCTCAGCTCCCGTCTCAGAACTGCATCTTTGTACACATCCGTCTCGTCCTGGCCATCTAATGGTCTGACTTGAGGCAGAGTCCTAATAACTACTTGGCCTTCAGAACCAAGACACTGTAGGAATATGTTTTTCTTCCGCTCCGCCCCCATGCGTTTGTCATCTATAGCCTTCATGTAAGTAAGAAACTTCTCCTTCCACCTTATCCATGGAATAGGAGGTTCACTTTTGCTTTGCAAAACTTGACTCCATGATCAAACTGCATAGGTCTGTGTCCATCACCACAAATGTATTATATTTCTCCAGAAAATGATAATAGTAATTTCAGACAAGATATTGTTGTTTCAAGCATCAAATTAATAAGTAATGGTAATGTACTAATCATAAGCTAGCAGCACTCCTCCATTCATCCAAAAAAGTCCTCCTTAGGCTAAAGAAAAGAATTAATAGATAAAACACCTGGGTTCTAAACAAAATGGGGATTACTCGATAAAGCCCAACAAACTGGTCACAAATACCAAAGATAGAAATCAAATCAAGACATACACAGACAATGCTGTTCTGGTTATTCCGTGATTGCCCAAACAAATATGGCCACCGCACAGCATGATGACACAGTGACATGAAAATGTGATGGCACGCCCAATCCCATCCTTGTCACGATCGTTGCAAACTTAGATCCACAGAAGATGATGATATATTAAACAAGTTTATTTCCAGCAGCACAGCAATGCATTCTACATGCAGGACAGCTCCAGATTAACCGCATTGCATTCTGCATTCCATGATCAACATTCTCATAGAATGTAGAATGTAGTGCAAAACATAACTCCAGCATGTGCAAATGAAAAGTATTCAAATGAATACAACCACATACCAGCCAAGTTGTTCCCTCATGTGATTTCGGAAAGTAAGTATTGCCTGAATGGGCCACATATCACTTTCGGTTTCGGCAGCAGATCTTCGTATGCGTCTAATTGTTCATTACCACATGTCAAATCTACTATCAGCGCCTTCTGTGCTCTCCAGCGCTGGCCAACCAGGAGTTTGTCAAGTAGCTAAGCCAGAGCGGTAAAACATTTTTTAGCATATGATATCGTTTTTACCCACCCCAGCAATGCAACTGCCATAGATAACAGTATAGGTAGGTCTGTAATTTATTTAATGTGCTGATCACCTGCTCCCAAAATGTGTATCTGTCTCGACACTCCCACCCCAAGTGGTAGAATCCTGCTTCCTCCACTCCACAGAGTTCTCACTGAGAGTCCTTTCTTAGATTCAAGGTGATAATAAATGTGATGTGAAAACCTATTGTGAGTTAAACTCAGCCTATTGTTAGGTAGGAGTTCACGTGCATGCCAGCAAGAGTACTCCAAAATTGAATCTGTGAGTTGGATATCTAGATCCGCAGTCCATCCTGCGAGGGCAGGAATAGTGTGTGTGGGAGTCTTCCTTAGGTGTCTAAGCTCATCAATTTTACTAACGGGCCAAATTGCTCTGGTTGCTGTGACATCTCAGAAATGATCTGACTACTTGAGGATTTTATTCTGCGTTATCGAAAGACGTTGTGTGGAGTCAGCTCAGTGCATATCTGTAAGGTATGTACAAAAATGAATTCCCTCCCCCCCCCCCACATAGGTCTCTGCATTTTGTAATGTTCAGTTTTTGCAGTTGTGATTCTGCCTTTCTGCGGCCAGTGGAGAACAGAGGATGCACTTCTAGAAAAATGCTAGGTGTGCATAAAAGCTTTATTTGTATCTTGTCTTTAGGTTTTTTCCAAGCAGCTCTTGCAGAGGTAACAGTGTTGATTGTATCTAATGTTGCTGAATATTTGGACCATAGGGCAGTTAGGAGCAGCAACAGTGCTGCCACATCTTTTTCCATTGTTAGGTGGTCCATATAACCCAGGAGATGAAGCCACTAATATGCAAAGTGTCCCTACGAACATAAATAATATAGCTCCATACTGGTACCGTAAAGCTGTCATATTTATATGGTAGAGTCAATGTACTCCAGGCTATCAGGGCCTCTTATTGGCCCATGCTGGTTGAGTTGTGAGTGTATGGAAAAGGTTTTTGCTCAGGGGGGTGGGTGTATTAAAGAAGTAGAGAAATTTAGGCAGTATAACCATTCTGAGTAGTCTCAGAATGCCTGCCATTATTAGTGGCAGTTTGAGACATTTGTTAATTTGCTCCTAAAGGTTGCTGATCACCACGCTATAATTTAATCAATCATTTTTATCACAACTTAACCATATGCCTAATCAATAAATCAAGATTTATAAACCGCAGCTAATCACGCAATAGGGTATCCAGGCGCTAGAAGGTCCTGCAGGCTCATTCAGACAGCCAGTTATTGAGGGCCCTTCGGAATTATGTACGTGAGGTAATGGTCTGGAGGTACATGGGGAGGCTGTTCCAGGTGAATATAGCACATTACAATGAGTGCATTCAACGCGGTAGTTTACAATGCGTTTTTTACAACGACCGCGTTGTTACCACGCGTGCCATTACATCGCAAGCCATATCAACAACTTGTTTTAGGGGGCGTGTTGGATTTAGGAATAGTATTAATTAGTATTCCTTCTCTAGTTTGTGCAACAGGAGGGAAGGTGTTGGATTTAAAATCCAACACATTCCCTGGTGTTTCACGCCCCCTACAGCAAGTCGTTGATACGACTTGCGCTGTAGGGGGCGCGCTGGACTTAGGAATAGTATTAATTACTATTCCTACTCCAGTTTGTGCAACAGGAGGGAAGGTGTTGGATTTAAAATCCAACACATTCCCTGGTGTTTCACGGCCCCTACAGCAAGTCGTTGATATTAGGCCTGGGCAAAAATTTCGTTCCGTTCGCGGAAATTGCGATAATTTGACATTTTTGCGTTCCGCGGAGAGCGCGAAAATGTCAAAAATTCCGGTTTCCGCAGCTTGGCGATAATTTGTTTCTTGCTCGCGCTGTAAAATGATACATTCTCGCGCGCGCGCGATCGCCTTACCTGAATCCCTGCGTTCGCCGACAAGTTTTCTTGATCCGGTCGCGTTCTCCATGAGATGTTGTATTGTTTTTAGCCATTTGCGCTGTCTCGCGACAGTTCGCGCCCGCAGTGACGTCATGCGTCGCGCGATCACGTCTTTCTTCTCGCGATCATGCACCGCGAGAACAACTCAAAACAAGATGGCCGCGCCCGCAAGCAGCCACATGGGTAAGTTGGCGACCCGCAACCATGCAGAAAATCGCGCGAACATGCCGGAAAAAAACTTCCGCATCTTCGCGATATTTCTGCTTGTTTGCGATAATTTTAAACATTCTCGCGATAATTTGCGAAGGTTAATTCCGCAAATTCCGCCCACCCCTAGTTGATATGACTTGCGCTGGAGGGGGCGTGCTGGACTTAGGAATAGCATTAATTACTATTCCTACTCCAGTTTGTGCAACAGCAGCGAAGGTGTTGGATTTAAAATCCCACACATTCTCTGTTGTTGCACGCCCCCTAAAGTAAGTCGTTAATATGACTTGCAATGTAATTGCACGTGTGGTAACAACGTGGTCATTGTAACAACCGCATTGTAAACTACCGCATTGTGTTTACAGCGTTGTAAACGCTGTTACCCTTCCAGGTCTTTGCTGCGATGTGGAAGAAGGAGAAGTCGCCACTTCTGCTTTTGCAGATAGAGAGAGTATGGGCAAGTGATAGGGAGGTAGAGCATAGTCTTCTCAATGGTTGGTGGAAGTTCAGGTGGTGGTTCATCTAGGCGGGTCCTTGGTTGTGTATTTGACTATTTGATAGGCTCCATGCACCATTTCAGAGAGAAAGCCATGATCACCATATCTATGTTTTAGTGATTGGGAAGACTGACAACTTACCTCAATCTTTAGTGAGGCCTCAGAGTTCTCCAATCAGTGTAAATTCCCATGATTTAAGCCTCTTTGGGAGTCTCTAAGGCATAATGTTACATCGTCCACATAGAGCGAGATTACAATCGGCCAGTCCATGAATCTTAAAGCTTATTGCGCAAGATGTTACTTTAAATTTGTGGCAAAGGGTTCAAAATGTTATCCATTATTTAATTTATATGGCCCTCTATGTCAGATATTGAATGAGTTGTTTGAGAGTGAAAGCCCAATAGCCCTCCTTCCAACATGGTGCAGCGAACATTACTGTACCTAAGCTTGAAGAGTTAAGAACACACACATCATTTTAGAAATTATCACTATCTTAAAGTTGAGACCCTCATAGAGTGATTAGTATGACGGCAGCAGCACCTTGGTGCATGTGATCTGTGCAAGCCATGGAAGCGCTGTTATGCAACTGGATATAGACCACAGAATGTCCATACTGAACTGGCAGTGGCACAACATTTAAATGTTATTCTGCCTGATTGCTTGGAATCAAACTCTGCGAATCCTGCCCACCCCTAGATATAAGGCACCCGGGGATAGACCTCAAGCTGCATCTATTGTGGATTGCTAGCTACTGGACAGATGTAGCACATGCGCGTAGATTGCCTAACTAGCCTTACATTGGCTCTGCCTCATCAATAAGGTCTGATTACTATGCAGGGACCACCCACGCCCTTCCTTCTCATAGTATGGGAAAAGTGTTACTTTGTGGGGGAATATTCTCTTCCTTCTCCTCTGATGGGCTCATAAAATCCTTGTTGGCCTCAGGATGGCATAAATGTCCGCCATTTTGAAAGTGTTTATTGTGGAATTTTGAGTGAGCTTTCATACTTAGTACCAGCATACCACTTGATTCGATTCAATGGTAACTCCAGTGCAATTTGCACTTTTTGCACTATTTCGCAATTTACAAATGTAGAGTACATACTTTTAACAAATTGCAAATTTGGGATTCATAATTTGCAATTCGAAGTTTTTTAATACTAATTATGCATTACCTAGTTTCTTGGTGTTCTGTGTGACTTGTTTTAATGGTCTTTTCTTGTGGCTGATACATTGCTGTGTGTTGTTTTTGACTTTGTAAATAATTTTTAACTGATTCGAGAATTGCTAACGTTTTCATACACCGGGTCCGAAGGGACTTACCTTTAAGCATTCCATAGTTTGGATCATAAAATATTCATAGTACTCGCTAGTCGTCTCAGGGGGAAAGTTAAATTAATTAGAACTAAATAAAATGGCTATTCGTAACTAACAAAGTGGTAAAATAAAAATTACCAGACTGTATGGTATCACACAGAGTAGGACGTTTTCAAGCCTGGAAAAGGCCGCTAGACAGGATTTTTTATTTCAGATAAAGCCAGGTTGTACAAACAGATAGCGTTCTTCTGACCTGTCAGCCGAGACGCGCGCTTTTGGATGTGTCTAATAAATGGAACGGCGGCATAATAACCAGGCAGTTTCAAGCGCCCTCAAGCATAAAAGGCCGCGGATCGGAGCGCGTGACTGGAATCGATAATGCTTTGGAGGCGCTTTGGAGGGGACGCTGATCATTCTAATTCACAGCACCCTTGAGTGCTGCCTCGGAGTGCCAGCGCCACTCTCTACTGAAATATGAATCTAGCAGCATCTACTTTATGTGTTAAAGCAAACAGTTCGCGCTATATAAAACTGCAAAAATTATATAAGAAGAAATAAATCACGAGCCTCTGGCCAGAAATACCTCTGGAGCACTGACATAATTGAACATCAACTTTATTTAAGAATAAGGTTAGTTTTTTAGAAGGGTTTGTGTAAACAGAAGTTTCGTCTTCTGTAATGTGGGGCTCTAATTGTAGTGTAAGAGCATTTAGATAGTGCTTATTACCCCAGCAAGGCACTGAAGTGCTCGACCGCAAGCAAGATGCTGCTACTCTCTAGGTGAGATATACTACATGTTTCTCATCTTCTCATTTTGCGTTCTCTTTCCCACACACTGACCTAGAAATACCTATCCTTTTACTCACACAGGCTGTACACTCCTGGTTTATGGTCCTGATGAAGACCCCACAGGGATGTTGGCTACCCACACACGTATAGAGGGGGTCGAAACGTCGACGGAAACTGCACAAGCGTTTTTGCCCAAATAGACATATTTATGCTTGGAATGAAAAATCGCATGTCTATCTAGGGTGATCTAGTGTATATTGACGCTGAAAATAATTCTTTGTTCATGTGTCATCTATGTATAATTTTTTGTTGATATTTGTGTAATTTTTCAGTCACTTTTTATGTCACGACTATGTATTATTTCTGTTCTGTTTTGAATCTGTACATTGTGTATTAGTCCTGTCGTTCATTATTATTTTTAGGTTTATAAATCACATACGACATATGATTTTCTAATATATCGTACACAATTTTTCAAGTTTAATTGCGTTTTTATAATTTTTGTTCTGTGTTAATATTTACGGTCAGTTGTGTGTTTTTATACATCATTAATTGATAATCCTACTTCAGTGAAGATAAATTAATTGATATAGCAATTTTCCTTCTTTGTGGTAGAACCTCTGTCCATATATTGTTGACTATCCCCAGGTTCTGTGTGTTACTGGGATACCCCATTGTTATTATTGAACTCTGGAACCCAAGCAGTCCTGCCAAGTACCACACATCAGGTGTTAGGCCAACACATTTCAGTGGGGTACTCCACATCACCGCACTGAAATGCATTGTCACACATATTTGCATTATATGTTTGTTGTCACTGAAGCGCTGCAAACCGGTTTGTGGCAGCTGGCAGCATGCCGCCTGTCGCTGCGCACGCTGCTCCCACAGGCTTGGGGCGCTCCGTGGTACCTGGTAGGACTGCCATCTGAGAGCTAAGGCAGCGCTGGCCAGCTCACAGTCAGTGCTACAATGTATTCTTCAATTTGATTCCTGCAGCACTGTGCTGCCTGCTCAGCTCTGAGTCACTTGTCAGACAGCCTGAAGTCACGGCTGGCCCAGTAGCATGCGCAATAGCTACTACCGAGACTGTCAGTCAGATTGTTTGATAAATTATGGCTGTGGCTCCGCAGGATATCATGTCCTGCCTCCTGCTAGACTAGTAGCACCGCAGGAAGTGTGAGGGCAGCAGCTCAGTGGTTTGCAGGTAGCACCGTCAGCCGCAATCATCATGGCGCACCCGGCTCCACTCGCAGTGGTCCGGCACTGTATGCTGCAGTGCTGAGTGACTAGTGCTCGCACCGGCTGGGATGCCCACTCGGACAGGCTGCCTGGACTAACCGGGCACTGGCGGCAAACCAAAAGTGATTGCCTCAGGGGAGGGCTCGAGGCAGTCTGAGCCTGCTGTGTGCCTGCTGCAGAGCCAGTTGCCGACGCCAGTCACGCAGCGCTGCAGCTGCCATGCTGAAGATCTGATCATCAGGAACAGAGTTTAGTAAGTAAAGTAGTTACCACTTGCCACCCTCACCCTAGTGTCTGTCAGTGTACTAGGTTAGTGCTTTTCCATTTCTGGTTCTGGATTTTTATATGCTTCCCTCATCTCTATTGCTTCATTTTTCTTGCAAGAAAGTGTCACTCATCGTCGTTGAAATGTCACTCATAATTACACTGAAATTATGAAAATGTTACACATAGCAATCTGAAACCTTGGAAGCTATGCCCAAGATTAATGGTTGGCCCAGTGATTATTGTTGATTATTGGGAGCAGTCAAGTGCTCTCAAAGAAAGAAAATACATTCTGTGCATTTACTCAAGTTTCTTTGACTAAAATAATAGGAGTTAGGTGTGATAATTAGTGGGAATATGTGGGTTCGTGCAAATGGTAGGCTAGATAAATAGATATGCCACAAAATGACACTTTTCAGAAATGTATAGCTTTTGTTGTTTACCTATGGTTTCAGATGTCTTTCCCCCACCAACTGCAAGTAGATAAAAACCATTCGTGCATGCCTCGCCCAGTAACAGTTTAAACAATATAAAAGAGTGAAGTGCCACAGCTTTATGTGGGACAGGTGCTTCTATTGCCTGTGAATTTCTCTTTCATATTGTTGGCACTATGACCATGTGCAGCACCACACCCATTGGGCTGAAACTCAATTAGAAAATTGCAAGTTTACGGTAAACCGGCAACAATTCAACCAATTTTGCCATGTTCTCCAAGTCTTTCATATTTAACTGATGCAAAGGCAGCATAACAATCCTCCCAGAAAAAAGGCCAAATCAACCTTGTCAGAAACCCCACCACAAACGAACCCCCAGGCAACCAGATGTCGCCCACCAAAAAGATATGTCTAACCAAAAGTGCATCCCATTCCCCAAGGGCAATGTCAGCCCACTCGCCCCACATGCACACCAACAATATTGAGCAGCTAGACACAGAGCCAAAAACTAGGTGGACTTTAGAGGACAGACAAGCGATCCACAGCACCTTAACTCTAGCTTGTACCAACTTGCACTTGCAAAAGGCTCTACAAATGATCACTGAAATGTTGAGAAATATGGAGCAGGATCCTGAAGTACTGAGAGTTGTCTCTACCAGTCAACTTAATGCCAAGCTATAGATTGAGCTCTTGAGATGCAGAAGGTCATGGATAAGCAGAGATGAGAGGCTCTGAGAGCACATTAGGAAATCAGATATGACAAGGCCAAAGGACCTCAAACAAAAGAATATAGTAACTGTTTTTGAGCATTTTACATAACTAACTTGTGCAAGTTTGTACAAGTGGTCCAACTGTTTCCACAGACACAAATTAGTTTTATTACACCATTTTTTCCTTATGTACGCTTCTGAATTTCGCACAAAGGTGATTTACTTTTTATCACTACATGTTCCTAAAAACAGAGCCTTACTCTGAAATATTTACTTCAGCAATTCAACCCGGAAAACCATCATGTATGCACGGGTCACAATCATGCTGGACTACGGGAACACCCTCTATGTTTGGATCAACAAAAACTCACCAGAAGGCTGCAGCCCATTTAGAACTCAGCAGCCAGAATCACTCTCAACCTCCCACGCTGCACTCACATCACATCACACCACACCTCAAGTAGCTTCTCTGGCTCCCCATTCACAAGCAAGCACAATTCAAACTTCTCACCCACACTTTCAAGGCACTACAAAACACTGGCCCAGCATACTTCAACAATTGCATCTGCTTTCACAAGCGTTCCAGATACCTCTGCTCCTCCAGACACCTACTTCCCATGCATACGGAAAACCAGACCCTGTGATCAAGCCTTCTCCTACATTTTTCCTAGAGCGTGGAACGACCTGCCACTACACATAAGAGCCTCCTCCTCACCTCTTGAATTCTGCAAGAAGCGTAATACCTGGGTTTTCCAATAGTGCCACAAGGCCCTAGGTGTGCCAAGACTCACAGCTGCTCAACGCCAGGATAACCTCCCAGGTGATAGTGTGTTCTACAAATCTGCATAACAGAACATAACATAACATATAAATTAACAGTCGATGTGCTAAAGAGACACTCCAATTTCCGAACCAGGGCGAAACATGCCGACAACGAAATCAGGATTATATAGACTTGTATAAAATAAATATTCATCATAAATGGTTACAGAAAATCCAAGTACTATTTCGACCCTCCACACTCAAATACACTAAAATACACCCCGTGTGGACTGCATCAAGTAAGTGTTTTTAGTACAAAGACAATAAAAAAAAATAGGTTTCTAAACTGATCGCTCAAATGTTATGTTACCCTGGCGACCGACTCCAGTGCAGTGGACCCTGGTTAAAAAAGACTTTTTAACAGGTAAAAACCTACCTTTTAAATTTAGTAAGTCATCCCTGTGTAAGCCTTGTGGCCCACAAATGCATTGTATTTAAAAGTGGGACACAATGAAAATTATTGTTGCCATGTCACTACTGTAAAAAGGCCCTAAAATCTATTGTCACAGTGGCAGGCATTGCAGTCCTATGTAACAAACAGGAGTACAGATTAAATACTAATGCAGTATCTCAGGAATGGGACCAGGTAGAAAAATAGTTAGCCACTATTTTTAATAGCTATTAAAAATCAAATGAAATCAAAATTAAGCTTTATTTGGTTTTCGTTTTAAATCACAAAACCATAAAAGCACAGTTTCAAAATATTTATCACAATTATTACAGAACAACCAGTTAAAATCGATTTTAAAAGATCAGAATAATTTTATCATTTCCGAACTACAAATGTTAACCATAAAAGCATAATTTGACTGTATAAGTCATAATTATTTCAGAACAGCCAGTTAAAATCCATTTTTAAAAGATCAGAAACATCATTTATAAGAATTTTCTAAAAACAGAGTTCAAAGTTGTTTCCTGCACTTAATTGTACCTTTAACAAAAAAAGCAATGTTTCCTATAAAACATTCATTATCTAAAAAATGGAGTGCCAAATAGGCAGGGCGACATTACCTCAAGCCCCAAATTCTCAAAATTAGTAGGATCCACCTGTTCCAAATAATATTTACAAAATAAAACCACGTGGATTGTTCATTGCAGTGAAGATCCATCACAAGGGCAGTTTATAAAATTTTTGGACCAATCATTTACCGTAGGGAAAGATACTGATCGATAAAATACATCTAATCTGAAGCGTGTAAATTCAAATCTGTCATACCCAGTTAAAAAATAAGTATGGTTGCATTACAGAAGTAGAGAGAATCAACTGATTTGTTTGTACTGTTGGTTTGAAAACCTCACTGGCGTATCTAATTGCCTCCATATGAGTCATACATAGCTTTTGAAAAGCTTTTCTAGGAATTGAGCACATCAGTGAGGGATTAGGAAAAAGTTCAGGTTGACCCAGATCCATCATAAATTCTTTAATATATTTCAGCCACCTAATATCTAGGGCTTGTTCTAGTTTAAGGGTGTCACTTAACACGTTCTGGTTAAATATTGTTTTTGGCGTGGTCCAGATTCGGTGCCACAGTAGAACTGGTTGCACCTTTATTATATCTGAAATATATTGTAACCCCAGCTCAGTGTGGCAAATATAAGTTGACGTGGAACATGGGACGGCCAGTAAATACCTCAAGAAGGCATTCTTCACTCTCTGTATTTCGGATACATTACAGTATCCCCAAATCCCAGCCCCATATATTGCTGTACTGACACAGTTAGCTTGATAGATTTTAATCAGCTCAGTTGGGGGCCTCTTACCCAACTTCTGTGAAAAACTTACTAGGGCTGTTGTAGTTCTCATAAAGAGTAGTTTCCTAGCTTTGATGGCCTGTTTCCATGTTCTCTTATTATCTATGAGAATACCTAAAAAAGGATACATCTTAGTATTTTCGACTTTTTTATTCTCAATTAAAAATAGCCCTCTGGTTACTGCCACCCCTCCCACAATTCTTTATAAAAGTTTTGGTGACATTAATTTTTAGATCCAAACTTTTCATGTACTCATTATATCTGTTAAGTGCCCTTTGGAGCTCTAGTGGTGCTAGGCCATAATTACGGCATCATCCGCGTAGAGTAGGGCGGGTATGGGGTGTTTTTGTATCTGGGATAGGTCCTGGCACCCTTCGAGCATGACTTCTTCCAAGCCATTTGTATATAAAGTAAACAAGAAAGGTGCCAGGACACAGCCCTGTCTGACCCCCCTCTCCACTTGGAATGATGTTGTATACTCTCCATTCGGTCCATACCGTATCCTAGCTTTTGCGTTCGAATACAGTTCTCTTATAAATTGAATTAAAGGAGGGTCGACCCCCATTGCCCCAAGAATAATCCATCATTTGTCGTGGCATACACAGTCGAATGCAGTGGAGAGCTCTACAAAAGCCAGGTACAATTTTTCTTTTTTCACTTTAGTATATTTCCTCATTAAAATTGTCAACTTGAGGCCCTGTTCTATAGTTCCAAGGCCCTCCCTAAAACCAAATTTTAGGTCCGATATTACAATATTATCTTCGGCCCATTGCTGGAGACGGTTTAATATAATACGTCCTGCCACTTTTCCCACCGAATCCAGCAAAGAAATGGGACGGTAACATGTTGGATTTTGTCTATCACCTTTTTTGAAGATTGGTACCATAAGTGACTCAGACCAAGTTCCCATGAGTCCAACTATACAACAGGCTACAAGCACTTGTTTTTATTAATGGGCCACACAGTTCTATGTTTTGTTTAAAAATATCAACAGGTACTCCATCTGGGCCCGGTGCCTTTCCACCCTCACTAGCTTTCAAAGCAGATTGTACCTCTTCTAAGGTGACTTCTTGATTGATTGGAAGATCTTGTGTTAAAGGACTAGAAGTTACTAGACTCACAGATGTGCCTCTTTCCTCCTTTGTCTTACTGAACATTTTTGAGAAATGGTCTACCCACTGTCCTTCATCAATTGCTATTTCTATGGATGGAGTCTCATCAGATCTCAAGAAAGGAGAGTTCACCACGCGCCAAAAGGTGATGCCATCCCTATCTGTACTGTAAATCAGCCCAGATATTCCTTTTTAATTCACCTTTTCGTGTTTTCACTGCTTGGTTGTATGCCTTCCTACATTGCCTTATTTCAGCTCCATCCCTTTCTTCTTTTTTGTGTAATGCGTACTTTAAATTGGTATAAGCTTTTGTACACTTGTTATCATACCACCCATTATTCTTATTTTTCCCCTTTTTTATTTCAACTTTCAGTCTGTTCCTAATTATTTCTGTTATTTGGGCATAGGAACCCAATACTTCCTCGTATGCTCGTCCAGACATTTCAAAATTTATTCTAAACTGTTCTCTACCACCGTTTTAGTAAATTTAAGTCGTTCTACCTGAGCCCACTTTAGAGAATAACCATTTTGTTTATCTATTACCAAATCTTGAATCGCTTGAATCCTTCTAGTATGGGCTACATGTATTTTTGTAGGAACAGATATAGCCACACTTAAGGGGAAATGATCGCTTAGAGCGTTCCTATGTGTATTAACCCCTTGAGTGCGCACGACGTCTCCCGGCCGTCGTGCATTCCTGTGGGCGTGTGCGCACGACGGCCGGGAGACGTCGTGTTCCCGAATGCAGTTTATTTCTCCCGCACAGAGGGAGAAATAAACCCGCACGCAAGGGGTTAAAACTTGATATCCGGGAAGCAAATCTATTTGGAATTATTATAAAATCAATAATCATACTCAGCCCTCTCCCGTTAAAAGTCTGAGTAAATGGAATGGATGATGAGCTCAATACATTTGCAAAACCCATATCCAAAAGGAATAAAATTTCATTTAAAACATCTCCATGTGCACAATGTGAGAAATGGGGTAATTTACAATCATTTTCATCTGTTGGTCCACATATTCCATCATCTCTATGTGGACACAAAGCAGTATTAAAATCACCCCCCCCCCCACAGAAATAGTACATTCTCACTACTACCATTCTGAATGGCCTGTAGGGCACTTCTAAGCTGCTTTAAAATGTCTACCACATGTTCCTTCTGGGCATTGTTGTAAAAGTTAATCAGGACAACAAAGTCCTGTTTATCTATATTCATGGTCACTATTTGATAATTGGGTTCTGTAATAATAAAAGATATTTTATTTACCTTTAACAGGTTCGAGACATAAATACTCAGGCCTCCCTTTGGCCTCACACAAACCGATGGTACTGCTGATGTATGGAATGTCTTATAGCCTTCGATATGCGTTTCTTTGAGACCAAGTCTCTTGTAGGCAGAGAATATTAAATTTTCTCACAAAATCGAGCCAGAGATGATTCGTTAATTTGGATCGTAGACCAGCTACGTTCCAATAGAGGATCGTGATACTATTCTTATTGCCTCTTGACAGAATTTGAATGTCGTTTTGTGAATTTATGGGCAAGTTAGGAAATAAGTTCCTATTTATTTCCGCACTTGACCCCGACTCCAACATTTCAGAGGGCATTGCAATGCTGTTTGTGTGATTTACTTTTTGTACTACCCTCTGTTTCTGCGGACTATCTCCCTCATGTAAAGGAATGATATCATTGATCGAATCAATCCTATCTAGTTCTTGCGTAATCTGGACAGGCAGGTTAACAGCAGTATCATTAGGTTGCATATTCAGTCAATCTATCTCCTCTAGGGAAGGCAACGGTGCAAAGCGGTTTCTTACCAGAATACTATATACATGCCCATTCCTTACATCGTTAACTCGATCGATACCTCCTCTCTCCATCGCTATAAGGGGTTTGTAGAAAAAACCTAGGGGCAAAATGTTTATACCCCCCATTATCACAGACTTATTTCCTCCCTTCCATAAAATCTTTTCGACTAAGTGGGGCGTTTTAAACGTTAATACCACACAGTCACCAGGTATGGTTTTTTGGTCTTTTCTGACCGATTTCACCCTCCGGGCCATTTTGAACTCCATAAAAAGTTGTTCAGTAAGTCCAACCCTTGTATTTAGCCAATGGAGGGCCTTATTCCTTAGCGTTTCCTACGATTCTGTTTCTTTCGATTCTTAACTTTGGAATATTTGCAAGTATTACAGTATATGGCGTACATGCTGGTGGTAAGTCTAGATGAGATGGCTCAGTGAGGATAGCATTAGTGAATGAAGGTAGTTTATGTTGATATGAGGGAGTCAAGTTGGAGGTTTCGTTTTTAACAGTTACTTCCTTATTACCCCTTTTTTGCGTCATACTCAGACGTTGGTCAATTTGATTAGATGAAGGGGTAAACATAGGCAAAGGATGATCCAATTGCTGAAATTTGCTCATATTAGTTTTTATAGATTCTCCATCTTGGTGGGACTGACCTTGTTCATTCTGTATCTTGGGGCCCCCACCTGTTTCGGCCTTACAATCAGCCCCTTCTCCATGTTTATTGGATGAGTTTTTAAGGGGATCTACTCTGGCGAGGAGACCCGTTAACGTCCGCTCGATCAGGTTTACTCTTCCCTCTATCTTTGTAAGTGAATCTCTCAGACATTGGTCTAATTTCTGTACGAAAGTACATAGATTCCTTGTATCGGCTTCCTTGGATGATTTTAATTTATTATCTTTCTCTGCCAAGGGCTTCAGCTTCGTTTTTCCCCCCTACTACTTTTTTGGTGGGTTTAAAGTTTCTAGACATATTAACTACAGTTGAATTAGTAGATGTTTTGTGTCCCACAACCTCAATTACCTCAATGCTCTTCTCTATATGTAGTGGTGTTTTTGTCCGCTTTTATGGGGGCTGAATAAATGATTCCTGATTGCTAAATGTTATTTGGTCGGTCACGTTCTGGACACAGCCGTTCTGAGATATAATACGCCATGTGTCTGTCCCAATCGGGCTTGCCGTCCCTGTTTTTGCCTCTCTGTTTATCCCTTCAATACGGTTTTAAATCCCTTCATGAATGCCTTGTGTACTTACTACTAGTGACTCGTCTACCGAAGATATTTGCTTCTCAATTGCTCCCATTGCCCCTGTCAGATAGGTCAATAACGTTTGCTGTACATCTCCAGCGACCTTTTTCGGGTGCGGAAGCTGGGATATTAATATTTTTCTTTTTCCCATGAGGTCAGTGTTAACTATTTGACTATCTAGCAAAACCCTCTCTAACGGCTGTCTAACTTTGTGCAGTTCCGTTACAATCTGGAACGATGTTTGTAAACGTACCCCACAGCCCTGCCTTACAGTCGTTAGTATGTGTACTAGTCCGGTCCTCACGGCCAAGAGAGTGGGCCCAGCCCAGCCTCCTTTGGCCTCTGACAGACTCAGACGGACCTGTCTTGGCCCAGTCTTCGCCCAGGTCAGCGTCCCGCACAGCGGGACACCTCAGTTAGATTTATGGCGCTCCTGCGCCCGTGGCTCCTCCTCGCAGGACCGTCAGGGATCAGAGGAAAAGTTCCGCAACCAAACAAATTCACTTTAATGGTGAGTTGGATTTTTAATAAAATTTTAATGAAATAAACTTTGAGAAAGCTACTCTTCACCTGCCTGAACTGTCAGAAGGCTAATTCGCCTTAGCCTCTGCTAACCCTCAGCCTGTGCTCAGTTCAGGAAGAGGTGAAATTCCTCCCAGGAACACACAATAGACTGGCCTGAATGGTAAGAGATAATTCCTCTGAAATCTATATACGCAGGGTGGGGCTGCACTCCTATCATTGACACCTTACTGTCAAATCCTGCATGGCAAGTCTGTCTGAAGCACATGAAAAAGTTTTGCGCCCTGCAAAGGGAACAGACAGTATGCCAGGAAATTTCTTTATCCTGCTTGCTGAAGGACCCTGCTTTTGCCCCTCAGACCTCTACAAAGCTGGCCCCAGCCTTCCTCAAAACTACTCCTGGGCTTGCAAAAGGAACCAGCCTGACCAAACCTGCTGTACTTGGCATTTGCAACTTGTGAAAGGGATTTGGGTATGGTGGACCCCCTTCCAATTGAAATCCAAGGACAGAAAGATCTCCAAGGATCACAAGGCTGATTTCCTGAGTGGGTTCAGGAACATAAAATAGCTGAAGAGGAAATTTCTGGAGGAATCCTAGCGGACCAGTGCCAACTACTGTACCTGCACTGAACTTTGCTGCTGCCTTCTGTCTGACACCCTGAGAGTCTCCAAATGCTCCGCCTGAGGGCATGGGAGCATTGGAAATGAGCTACTGTGTCTACTTCCAGGCCTTAAAAGTGCCAATCTACTTATTGTACCCAAACATGGCCATGGCTCAGTTGGCCTCAAATTGTGCCTAGGTCCCGGAGGTCCCAGTCTATCAAAAGCATGGACCATAATTGATGCTTTGCACTTCTTAACCCAATTTTCTCTTTATTTGCAAAACTCATCTCAGGTCCCCCTTTCTGGATTTTTGTTGTTTTGATGTAATTCTGTTCATCAAGTTTTACTCTATTTGTATGATTGGTGTGGGATTTTAACTGTGTTGCGTTTTTGACTTTTTAACTGTTTTGGTATGTCTAAATCCTTTATATATTTTCTCTATGATACGCCTGTCTTCTCTGTGCCATAGCTACCAGGGGCTCAGGTCATGTTTGAATTACTGAAACCTTTTACTGGATGTAACAAGTTAGTGACTATCCCTTGTGGTGGACTGTTGCACTGAGTTCTGCCCCTGCAGTGTGCCCGGATTTTTTGCTTTTCCGATCACCCAGTTTTTGGACTTTTTACTGTGGGTCTCACCCACGGTAATCACATGGCAAACGGACTGTACGTGTTTGCTGCCAGTGTCTGCCTTTTATGACAAGACTACAGCAAGTCAGGAAAGATAAGGGGCATTTGGCTGGTGTTGGACTTGGCCCTTCTGGCAGGTTCACCCCTGAACTTTTTTTTGCTTTTTACTGGTGACTTGGTGTGGTGATATTTGGTTTCTGCGCACTTTCCCTGTGTCCCAGAGGAAAGTGCGTGCGCATTCTGAGTGCATGCGGTGAGATAGGCCTGCCCTCCCATAGGAATGCATGGGGAATGTATGTGTCCCTAGTAGTTCCTGATGCGTGGGGTGTGCAGGCCCGAGTTTGGTATGTGCGGACTCGTGTGATTGAATGCTGCGCGATGATGTGTGCGGCGTGCATGTACCTAGTGTGGAAGTGCCACTTCTAGAAGTGGGCACTTCGGTGTGCAGTGTGTCTGTCGCGTGATTGGCTGATCATGTCATGTGACGGGCTAGGGAATCTCCAGAGTCAGGATGAGTCACCCAGTGGTGAATGGGGAGATCAGCAGCTAGATGGGTGGGAGGAGTACACCTGGGTCCTGAATAGGACAGGGTTTTCCACACACAATGCTGGCCCCGCCCCCTGCGGTGCGACTGACGACCCTAGCCCTGCCAATGAATAGAGTGAGGGGCTGAGCACATCAAGGGTGCTCCCCAACCAGCTGCGACTGGTTTTCCCCCTCACCCTGAACCCAGAACAAAGGGATGTGGTGTATAAAAAGGGGCTGTGTCTCCTTACAAAATGTTCTTGTTCTAACTCGAATCTACCAGGGGCGTGCTGCTGCTGGGGCCCAGGGGAAGGCTTCCTCCCTGGGCCCTGCCCAGCCCCTGGATGCCCTGGACGCTGAAGGACTTCTGGGACTATTCTTTTTGCCATTGCCCCTTACCTTTTAAAGGCCTCTTTGCTGGGAGATTTTTGCTCCCTTTCTTTATGCCTCCAGGACTTGTGACCTAGCGCCTGAAAAGCGCTATCTTTTCCCCCAGGAAGGAGGAACATGTGGGCCTTGGCGGCGCTGGGCTGCGATCGCCGCCGAGGGAATCCCGACGTAGGGATTCCCCCGTAATGCTGGTCTTGCGGGTGCCCACCCCGCTGCCTTTGCGTTAATTCTATGCAGGTGCCCACCCTGCGTCTTCGTGCTTCAGGAGGGATACGGGTGCCTACCCCGCTTATGGAGTTATGTAAAAATGACGGGTGCCCACCCCGCACTTTGCCCGCCAAAGAGATCACCGCCGCGGCCCGAGCTGCATGTAAAAACGGCCGCCGAGTCCGCGGCCCGCCTGGTTGTGGGCGGGGCTGCGGGACGGAAGCGGAAGTGCCGCCATTGTCCCCGGAGCCTCGCAGGCTCCACCAGAGAAGTCCCGGTCCCGAGATGGGGGACCGGGCGAAGACCGGCGCCTCCAGGGACGGAGCTCTAATGTGGTGAGAGAGCCCCCGCCATGACCGCCAGTGCCGGAAGTCCCGGTCCCAGAAGCGGGACCGGGCAGAGAGAGAGAGAGCCGGTGAGTGAGGCTGCCTAGGGGGAGGGGGCGAGGTGAAGGCACTAGTGCCGGTGCTGAGCGGCCCCGCTTGACAGTGGGCCGCTCCAACATGCCCTCCCCTGTTTGTGTGTGCCAGATGAGGCACATAGTCCGAGCGGCCCCGTCTGCAGTGGGCCGCTCCAACGATTGATGTTTCGAGCCCCGAGGCTCCAACGAGGCGGGCAGGGTCCGTATTGTATTTCTAGAGCCCCGGGTGGCCCTAGCGATGTGGGGACAGAATTGCCTTGAGCCAGAGAGGCTCCAACCCAGCATGGTTTGCCCAGTGAGCACCAGTGCGCCCCACAGTACTTTGGGGCAAGCCCCTTTTTCTATATTGGACCACCATTATTTTAGGAGCCCGTGCGCTCCATGGGGGACATGTCATTTTCGAGCCTAGGTGGCTCCAACGTTGGATATTGTCTCAGGGGCTAGTGAGAGCCCCTGCCTACTATGTGCCTTCCCCAGCTGCGCAGCACTTAGTGCCAGCTGCAGCGTTTAGGCCCTGCTTTGTCCCCAGCTGCCCAGCAAGTAGTGGGCAGCTGCTACGTTTAGGTTCTGGCGCAACCTGGACTCTAATGCGATTTTGGTGCTAGGAAATGTACGGTGTAGTATGTTTTGCGCACCTTGTGTTCATGCTTATGGGGTTGGGAAATGTACTGTGTATAGTATATTTTGCGCTCCCTGTATTTCATACCTCTAGATAGGATTTCTGCCTAGGAGGTTGTTTTACCTTGTTTAGATTGATGGTAGGGAGAATGTACTTCCCTGTGTTATGTACGCCCCTAGTGTAGGTATACTTAGGTGGCTAGGTCTAAGGCGTTAGACTTGCGAGAATTGCATAATGTGATTTATGCCCCTGTGATGGATGCAGGATAGGTTTTATACCTGATGCTAGTGTGATGACGCTGAGGTCATTATTGCGCCAGTAGAGACTGGTTGTGCTCTACATTTGATTTGTGCTATGTTCTAAGTGCTAATTCCTGACAGTGGTCCATGTGGCCCTGTCCCCTGTATATATAATCCCTTGTAAATTCTGCCCGTGCCTGTTGGCACATTGTAAAGTGTGTGTTTTTATCTGATGTGTTGTGTATAATACAAAGGCTATTTTTATAGAATACCTTGTGTGGAGTTTCCTTTGTGGTGGGCCTTGGGTGTTGTTGCTGGGTGCGCGCGCAAACGCTTTACACATCGCCTCAGGGATAAGCCTGTCTGCTCGTGCCAAGCTACCAAGGGGGTGAGCAGGGGTTATCTTTGGCGTGTAACTCCCCAGCCCTGACTAGAGTGGTGGTTTCTGCCTGGCTCTGGCGCAAGCCTCAGCCAACCAGAAATCCCATTTCTAACATTGGTGATCAGCGGTGGGATTTGGACTTGCGTTTGCGCTGTACCGCAGCAGCAACTGGCCGCACTACAAAACTCTGCATTTAGATAAATCACATGGTATAGGGATTACTGTTTTTAAATGTCATTTCTGTGGAAATGTGTTCTTGTGCACTGTGAGTTAGGTGTCCCTAGCTCGGGAGGGTAGATCATCCCCCTTAGTGCATTGTGTTTTCTGGATTCACCAGAGGGTGGGATCCAGTGGTGGCAGCAGATGTGTGTCCAGTGCATGTATTCTCATTCCCAGTTCCCGGGGTAGTGGTACCTGTGTCACGTGGTGGTCAGGTTGAGAAATCAGGGGCGGTAGAAACTGTCTTACCAGTCTTGGGAGGGGTTTGGGGATGAATGTGTAATGCGCCGGATGAATGTGAATGTCCCATTCCCAGTTCCCAGAGTGATAGTACCTGTGTCACGTGGTGGTCAGGTTGAGAAATCAGGGGCGGTAGAAACTGTCTTACTAGTCTGGGGGGTGTGAGTGTGGCTGAATGGTGTGAGTTCTCTGAAATAAGGAGCTTGCTGGTTGATTGGGTGTGAGTTCTCTGGGATAGGGAACTTGCATTGGGGAGTGATTCCAAAAGTAGTGGCTGAGGTGTCTTCCAGCCCAGCGTGGTGGAAGAGGTCCAGAGTAGCCCAGCTAGGTCTCGGTGTAGGGGCTCACGTCCTGTCTCTGCGGAGAAGGAGTGGGTGGGACTGCGTGTCTCCAGGTGCCCGAAACCCAGTGTCAGGGCCTGGATTGTTTCTTTAGGGAACATCAGGTCGGGGGCCTAGGCTGTACCAATAGGTCATTTGAGGAGGATCTCCCAGTGTTTAGAGGACGTGGAGTGTCTGTAATCAGAGCTCCAGTAGTCCTGGTGTCTGGCGGTACCGCTCCAGTTGGGAGGGTGCAGAAGTCCAGAGTGAGGGGTGAGAGGGGGAGGGATTCCCCAGTGGGAACCAGTAGGTCAGGGACCAGCCAGGAGGGCTGAGTCGCCACTGAGTGACCGTGGTGTTGCCACTTCTGTCCTGGGGCATCTTCACGCACTGTCAGAGGGACAGGAGGTCGTGAGCTCTGCGCCAGGCAGACTGTCACACGACACGCTAGGTATGTGTCACCCTCGGGAGGGTATATGTACTCCCAGGAAGTCCTGGTTCTCCGGGCAATTGTGAGGTGATACCCCCCTGATAGCAGGTGGGGTACAGTTGTGAGGGGTGAGAGGGGGAGAGGTCCCCAGTGGGAACCAGTGGGTCAGGGGGCCAGCCGGATGGGCTGAGCCACCAATGAGTGACCATGGTGATGCCACTTCTGTCCTGGGGCATCTTAACGCACTGTCGGAGGGACAGGAGGTCGTGAGCTCTGCGCCAGGTTGCTGGGGCATCTTCACGCACTGTCAGAGGGACAGGAGGTCGTGAGCTCTGCGCCAGGTTGCTGGGGCATCTTCACGCACTGTCAGAGGGACAGGAGGTCGTGAGCTCTGCGCCAGGCAGACTGTCACATGACACGCTAGGTATGTGTCACCCTTAGGAAGTCCTGGTCCGCCAGGCATCTGACCAAAGGGTACGTCCCTCGGTTGGGGAGCCAGTAGCCGGTGTTTCCGGATCTGGACGTAAGGACGACTGTAGTCAGTGTCCTGGCCGGGTTGCCTTCTAGGGGTACCACTCCAGTTGGGACGGTGCGGAACTCTGGAAGGGGGTGCAGAGGGAGGGCGGCCTCGCCTCTGACCCCGGTGCAGCCGGTGAACTTGGATCCCAGGTGGTAGACCAGTTGGTGGAGAGAGGTCCTGAACTGGTGGGAGAGTAGGCTACGGTTATGTGAATACATGAATTACAAGATATCTGCGATCAAGATAAATAAAGAAGAAAAACTCTACAATTTGTGTCACATGCTCTGATTATATGAGAAGTGTATAGTGTTTAGTGCTGAACCACCTGTGTTTATATATGTTGATGTAGGATTTTATCCTATATTTTTGGGAGTAAAGAGGGGAGTACTCTCTGGTTTCGTGCACCACTATTCACTGATTACAAGAACCACTGATATTTGCTGGGTGCGGATTCAATTAGCCTCTACCCTCATCTTTGTGCTTATATGGTGGGAGAGTTGTGTTCTGGTGGGTGCTTCCCTGGGAGGGTGCGGAACCCCAGAAGTAGAGGTAGGGTGGGGCATTCTTGCCCGTGACCTCTGGTCAGCCTGAGGGTGCGGACCCTAGGTTGAAGGATCAGTGGTAGTTGGGAACTACACTGAGAGGGAGAGTGGAGAATGGCTTGTATGCCAGGGGTTACTACCCCCCACTCTGGGTTTGGCAAGGACCAGTGGTATCTGGGTGGCCTAGGGCCTGGTCCTGGCCGTGGACAACTAGGTAGTACCAGTGGGGTAGCCTAGTTGGGCCTGAGTTCTTTTCGGTTGTTTTTTTTCAGATGGAACCATGTTGATTGAGAATGGCGTAGAACCGGAGAGTGTCCCTGCAGTGCGGGCCTGCGTCCGTGTTCTATCGCCCCAAGCAGGGAAGTCCATCACGGTGGTGATTGGGCTGCCCTGCGTTTTGGCTGGAAGGGGGTTGTGTTGGACTTGGCCCTTCTGGCAGGTTCACCCCTGAACTTTTTTTTGCTTTTTACTGGTGACTTGGTGTGGTGATATTTGGTTTCTGCGCACTTTCCCTGTGTCCCAGAGGAAAGTGCGTGCGCATTCTGAGTGCATGCGGTGAGATAGGCCTGCCCTCCCATAGGAATGCATGGGGAATGTATGTGTCCCTAGTAGTTCCTGATGCGTGGGGTGTGCAGGCCCGAGTTTGGTATGTGCGGACTCGTGTGATTGAATGCTGCGCGATGATGTGTGCGGCGTGCATGTACCTAGTGTGGAAGTGCCACTTCTAGAAGTGGGCACTTCGGTGTGCAGTGTGTCTGTCGCGTGATTGGCTGATCATGTCATGTGACGGGCTAGGGATTCCCCAGAGTCAGGATGAGTCACCCAGTGGTGAATGGGGAGATCAGCAGCTAGATGGGTGGGAGGAGTACACCTGGGTCCTGAATAGGACAGGGTTTTCCACACACAATGCTGGCCCCGCCCCCTGCGGTGCGACTGACGACCCTAGCCCTGCCAATGAATAGAGTGAGGGGCTGAGCACATCAAGGGTGCTCCCCAACCAGCTGCGACTGGTTTTCCCCCTCACCCTGAACCCAGAACAAAGGGATGTGGTGTATAAAAAGGGGCTGTGTCCCCTTACAAAATGTTCTTGTTCTAACTCGAATCTACCAGGGGCGTGCTGCTGCTGGGGCCCAGGGGAAGGCTTCCTCCCTGGGCCCTGCCCAGCCCCTGGATGCCCTGGACGCTGAAGGACTTCTGGGACTAATCTTTTTGCCATTGCCCCTTACCTTTTAAAGGCCTCTTTGCTGGGAGATTTTTGCTCCCTTTCTTTATGCCTCCAGGACTTGTGACCTAGCGCCTGAAAAGCGCTATCTTTTCCCCCAGGAAGGAGGAACATGTGGGCCTTGGCGGCGCTGGGCTGCGATCGCCGCCGAGGGAATCCCGACGTAGGGATTCCCCCGTAATGCTGGTCTTGCGGGTGCCCACCCCGCTGCCTTTGCGTTAATTCTATGCAGGTGCCCACCCTGCGTCTTCGTGCTTCAGGAGGGATACGGGTGCCTACCCCGCTTATGGAGTTATGTAAAAATGACGGGTGCCCACCCCGCACTTTGCCCGCCAAAGAGATCACCGCCGCGGCCCGAGCTGCATGTAAAAACGGCCGCCGAGTCCGCGGCCCGCCTGGTTGTGGGCGGGGCCGCGGGACGGAAGCGGAAGTGCCGCCATTGTCCCCGGAGCCTCGCAGGCTCCACCAGAGAAGTCCCGGTCCCGAGATGGAGGACCGGGCGAAGACCGGCGCCTCCAGGGACGGAGCTCTCATGTGGTGAGAGAGCCCCCGCCATGACCGCCAGTGCCGGAAGTCCCGGTCCCAGAAGCGGGACCGGGCAGAGAGAGAGAGAGCCGGTGAGTGAGGCTGCCTAGGGGGAGGGGGCGAGGTGAAGGCACTAGTGCCGGTGCTGAGCGGCCCCGCTTGACAGTGGGCCGCTCCAACATGCCCTCCCCTGTTTGTGTGTGCCAGATGAGGCACATAGTCCGAGCGGCCCCGTCTGCAGTGGGCCGCTCCAACGATTGATGTTTCGAGCCCCGAGGCTCCAACGAGGCGGGCAGGGTCCGTATTGTATTTCTAGAGCCCCGGGTGGCCCTAGCGATGTGGGGACAGAATTGCCTTGAGCCAGAGAGGCTCCAACCCAGCATGGTTTGCCCAGTGAGCACCAGTGCGCCCCACAGTACTTTGGGGCAAGCCCCTTTTTCTATATTGGACCACCATTATTTTAGGAGCCCGTGCGCTCCATGGGGGACATGTCATTTTCGAGCCTAGGTGGCTCCAACGTTGGATATTGTCTCAGGGGCTAGTGAGAGCCCCTGCCTACTATGTGCCTTCCCCAGCTGCGCAGCACTTAGTGCCAGCTGCAGCGTTTAGGCCCTGCTTTGTCCCCAGCTGCCCAGCAAGTAGTGGGCAGCTGCTACGTTTAGGTTCTGGCGCAACCTGGACTCTAATGCGATTTTGGTGCTAGGAAATGTACGGTGTAGTATGTTTTGCGCACCTTGTGTTCATGCTTATGGGGTTGGGAAATGTACTGTGTATAGTATATTTTGCGCTCCCTGTATTTCATACCTCTAGATAGGATTTCTGCCTAGGAGGTTGTTTTACCTTGTTTAGATTGATGGTAGGGAGAATGTACTTCCCTGTGTTATGTACGCCCCTAGTGTAGGTATACTTAGGTGGCTAGGTCTAAGGCGTTAGACTTGCGAGAATTGCATAATGTGATTTATACCCCTGTGATGGATGCAGGATAGGTTTTATACCTGATGCTAGTGTGATGACGCTGAGGTCATTATTGCGCCAGTAGAGACTGGTTGTGCTCTACATTTGATTTGTGCTATGTTCTAAGTGCTAATTCCTGACAGTGGTCCATGTGGCCCTGTCCCCTGTATATATAATCCCTTGTAAATTCTGCCCGTGCCTGTTGGCACATTGTAAAGTGTGTGTTTTTATCTGATGTGTTGTGTATAATACAAAGGCTATTTTTATAGAATACCTTGTGTGGAGTTTCCTTTGTGGTGGGCCTTGGGTGTTGTTGCTGGGTGCGCGCGCAAACGCTTTACACATCGCCTCAGGGATAAGCCTGTCTGCTCGTGCCAAGCTACCAAGGGGGTGAGCAGGGGTTATCTTTGGCGTGTAACTCCCCAGCCCTGACTAGAGTGGCGGTTTCTGCCTGGCTCTGGCGCAAGCCTCAGCCAACCAGAAATCCCATTTCTAACAGCTGGTTACACATGAAGAAGTGGGCAAACACATGTGTACATGTGTGCGGGCTGCGCCTGGCGCAATAGGGACTCTGCAGTATTAGGTATTCACCTGGGATAGGCCTGATGAGGGTAGTGTACAATATTAGGGAAAGCCAGTGTGCTCCACTGTTTTAACTACAGTGACACCAATTATACCCATAGGGAGGAAACTGCCTTAGAATGTAGTTTCACTTCCCCGTGGCCTATATAGGCCATTTATGTCTTGAACTGGAGTGAAACCTGTGCATGAAAACCAAATTTGTAAATTCAAAAATGTTACTGTACATCTTAGTCATTCAGAGTTTCCATATTTTCCTGGCTCAGCGTAGGATCAGAGCCAAGGCCTTGTGTCTCCCTACTGTGCCCAGTATTAACATTTTCTCCAGCAGCAAGAACGAAGCCTGCCCCCACACAAAAGGAGTAATTAGCAGTACTTCTCCCAGCTCCTGAGGAGGAAAGGGGTGGGGCGGAATGATCTGTATCAATCACCCAGCTGTCCCGCTGCACCAGGGATGGGCTTGCCCAAACCCTCTGAACAAAGGACAGTGTCTAGACAACCGGAGCCAACCCACTGGGTGGATTCCTTTGAAACTCTAATGTGCAAGTCCCTGGCAGTGATGTCAGCAATGGGTGGAGCTGAGACCCCAGGAGCTGATATGACCAGTGGCTCCTGGATGGCATCATTTTGAATTGTCCCAACATGCTGTGCAGGAGGGTTGGGACAAAAGCGGAGAGGTGATGTGGCATCCCAAGATTGACTAGGGGTGCCTGTTTCCTGGAACTTCCCTTACCCTTTATACATTCTTGCACAAGGAGAAGATGCTCTCTAGCCTGCCAATTTTCTACCTACTTTGTTGCAGGTTCCTAAGACTGCCATGAAGAACCGGAAGGAGGAACCCCCTGACCTCCACTCTGGACCCATGACTCTGCCCAGTTGACCTCAGGACCAGGGGTCTCACCAAGGGTTAGTGAGGCTGGCTCCCAAAGTCCCCTGAGGAGCAGTTGGTGGTAGCCCTGGACTTTTCTGCGCCCGCCAAAAAAGGAACAAAGGAGAATTAGAGCATGGAGCCAGGAGGACCAGCTTTTGGAGGAGGGTTATTGCAACTGCCCCTGGGGGAATATAACTCACAGCAGGAGTAAAATGAGACCAACGGGGCCAAGTTAAGGCATTCTAACATTTGGCGACTGTTTACCTATTTTTCATCCCTTATAGCGCTTGGGGTTCCGCTGCTGGTTCATTGAAATTCCCCCGGGATGGACCAGGGCCCGGGAATGACGTGAAGGAGCTGTGTGTATTTTTAATCGGTTGGGGGAGAGAGCATGTGTGAGGTCCCCGCCCCGTTCCTCTAATACACCCGGGCCCCCACGCCCGGGAGGATTTCTGATCAGGGACCCAGACCCCTTCCCTGAGTGCCATAGTGGTACAGGAAAGTGCTGTTGTGCTCCCCTGAGGCTTCCATAATGAAGGTGCCCAGGACCCCATGCCTGGTACCAGGATTTCTCAAGATTATAGGGGAGTGGCGCTGCACTCCCCACATGGTCCACTTTTCCCACTCCCTGTTTCCGTGTCTGGGGGGAACGGGAGAGGGCCACCAAAGAGTGTAATTCTGCCCGCTGGAGCAGTAGACCCAAATGCAGACTGCAGATTCCCACTGCAGCACAAAATCATGCTGCAGCGCAGGGAGTCAGCGAGGGCAGCTGAGTGTGGGCTCTTTGAGTACAGAAACTGGCTGTAACTCTCGTTATATGCCGGTAGTTCAATCTTTTTAACAATTATCAAAAATCAGGAAGTGATGTCTTCAGTACCACCTCACTGGCCCGAATTCAGGTAGCCGTTTTGAAGAGATTCACACTCTAGTCTACTAAAAAAGAGCGTCTTTCCCGATGCATCCTGCTTATCGAATCAGTTAAAGCCTCCACATTCACTTCCGTGTTGCCATCCACGGAGCAACACGGAGGCATACAGAGGCGAGGAAAGATCCTGCATCATTGTTTATTTAAGACATCCTCCCCGCCAGTGCGAGCTCATGAAGCCTGAGTATTACTACTAAATAGTGTATGTACATAGCGATTTCACGTTAAAATGTTTTTTGGTTTAATCAAGAACGGGCTAAATATAACAACAATTTTCACCACCATGTCCGAGTGTATGGATAAATGATTGATCACCCAACCAGAGTGTTTTTTGACAAATGCGTGTGTGTGTGTTGTATCTTGTCTAACAAAGTACTCGTTAAACTTGCCACAATACTCTGCAACCAATTGGCAGCAGGTCACCGTTTTTAGAACAAAACCTATGCTGCCACAGAGAAAAATATATCTAGAAAAATATATCACGAAAATGAATCCAGATTGGATGTTCCACAGTATGGTGATGTGTCAATGAAACACTCAGAAACTTGTTTGCATTGTTTTTCTTATCTTTTCAGATACCAAGTTGGTTATAAAATATAGGGGTCAGTGCACCCTTGTACAAAACTTTCTCCAGACCCACACATTTTTAACGGTTTGGTTTTTTGGAACAATAGGCATACTTAACATATAAATCAGTTATATTTTTAAGTGCAGTAGGGATCACATATTGGTCCTGACGAGTAAAGCAGTGGGACTGCTTATGAAACATGTTGACCCAGTAGGGGGTAATACATTAAGATACACCCCCTACACATCCCCTTTTTTAATGTTCCCAGCTAGAGAAATGAATAAAATTGTTTTTTCTACCAGCCAGGGTATTTTTAACTAATTGTTTGTAATTTTCACTAAACCCTACCACTCTCACTTCCTCACCACACATAGCCTATTCCTTCATAACAACAGTGCTCCCCCCTATTCGCAGGTTGTAGCACGCCCCGCCCCACTTCGAGGAACGGGAAGACCCCCATGATGAAGCATGACACTATGGGATTCATAGTGTGTGAGGGGTATTTTAAAAACACATAGTGCTTCTCCATGACATCTCATGGATCACTAAACACACCTCACCTATCATCACTTAAAATTAAAAACAAAAATGAAAAACACTAGCTAGTTGTATCTAGATAGGGTAGAATCACATTGTTTATCAAAAGTTATACAGGAGGTAGGTTCTATCCGGATACCTCTCTACTCCCTCATTTGGTTTTTTATGATTCAACTCTTAAAACACAGCACATGATAGTGACAAAAGGAGAAGAAGCGTGAAATACAAAATTAATGAATTCTAGCATGCAATTATTGCAGGCACGGCAATCCTCACAACAAAAGATAAATAGGACATAAGTCCCCAGGAAAGTAGATGTCTGGGTTTGTAGTCCACAGGACCATTATATAGTAAGCATTTTCATAGGTGAAAGGGTGGCAAAGAAATTGTGTTTCTAAATTGATGATTCTCTTTCAATGGAGGAACAGATGAATGCAGGGGCATATTTAGAAGGCCCTTGAGCATGGTAGCACACTCCGGCAGTGCAACTCACAAAATCATATTTCTGAGGTCAGGCAAAGTGTAAATTGCTGGGTTGCCTTACTCTGCATTAAGGAGGCACACTCTATGGGCATTGCAGTGAGTGTTCCCATGCAACACCCATGGATTTTGACACTTCCCCAGATTTACAGAACCATGTAAACCTGAGGTAGTGTCAAAATCTCACGCCTCCCCAGGAGAAGCGCAATGAGGAGAAATATCCTTATTTCTCCTCGTTTTTTCCTATTCCCATGTGTGCTGCATTCTGGAGCACACATAGAAAGAGGAAAAAGCCTCCCAGGATTGCTTTTGTGCAGGAAGGTGCTCTTTTCTGCACAAAAACAATCCTGCCGACAACGCAGGAACTCTTGAACTGCACTACGGTGCAAGACTGCCTGCGTTGATGCTAGGCTGCTGAAACGGCGCCTGTGCGAGGAAAAAGGACGAGAATGCACCGTATTAGATAAATACGGTGCATTCCTGCCCTTTCACTTTGAGATAGAGCAGCACAACAAGGTGCCCTTCACCAAATCCCCATTACTGAGTCCCACAGTGTGGAGGAGCTGCTTTGGACTGCTACGCACTCCTCGTAGACTATTTTGGTGGATCCTAGTAATGTGGTAATGGAAAATTGCAATTCAAGCTTTGATTTTGAGGAGGCTCCACTACTCAAACATGTTATATGTGGGTATGCCGGATTATTTGTTCATGTGTCTTTAGTCTATTCAGAATACGGTGGAAAGACTGATTTGTAGGAGGACTCGCAGGAGTTCTGCTTCGGTCTGCCTTAATTCTCTTCACTGGCTTCCAGTTCATAAAATATTAATTTTTAAGTTAGTTTGCCACATGCACACTCCCTAAGCTGTAATGGTCAGTGATCTAATGTAGTTTTTTTCATGATGTAATGGTTTCCATGTATTTAGGTGACGCAGTGGACAGAACATAGTGGAGATGCATCTATACCTATTAACCATTACTGGTGTCTACTGTATCATTGTTTGCAAAAAACATTCAGGTTCCAACACAGTGGGGTGAAGATAAGCAGACATGAAGGCAAGAAGCTTTTTTAAAGAAAAATGCCCAATGCAACAGCAGAAAACTCAAACTCTAGCAATTCGGTGTCACACTAGCTGTTTAGCAGCCAGGAAGCCAAACAATAATTGAGGCCAATAGTCATATTTTCAAGATTTTACTTTTTCCCCATAGAGTATCATTGGGCACCATTAACTTCCATGCTAATGGATGGCCATCACACTCACAACGAAATGCTTCAGCACTCTTCTTTTCTTTTCACAATGTTTATGTTATTGAGACTTAGATCTACAATGAGATCCACATTATAAATTGTGAAAAACACATATTCAATGCATATTTAAAAATGTTAAAACATATTATTTCATTCACTCTAATAAATATTAATTAAATCGCTTCTTTTAGCGTGTGAGCCCCATATTTTACCAACAGTGATTCCACAAAAATACAA
This sequence comes from Triturus cristatus, assembly GCF_964204655.1. Taxonomy (NCBI): domain Eukaryota; kingdom Metazoa; phylum Chordata; class Amphibia; order Caudata; family Salamandridae; genus Triturus; species Triturus cristatus. The sequence goes on from NC_140581.1 coordinate 386,554,769, forward strand.
CGGGTAAAGTGTATTAAATGACAAACAAATAACATGTGTTCAAGAGTTTGAGTGGAGTCCCTGCAAAGCTCATGAGGCCTATCCTTGGGAATCAAACCTCGCCAAACACCTATAAATGGTTTTAGGGGTAAAATATTCATAAGAAATAATAATAAAAGTCACCGCACTCCATGTTCTAAATTCCAAGTTAAATAGGGTTGAGGTTGCACTACAATACATGAGGTAACTATGGCATCCATTTTTCCCCCAAGCAAGTAACTACGTCATATTTCATTGAACTATTCCTAATGTTGTGTTTCAAAAGATATTTAAGTTCAGAGCAAGACGTTTCCATTAATTAAACCCTGCTCACTTTAAAGCAAAAAAGTGCTAGATTAAAATTCTTAAGAATAAACCTTCATGTTCTGGCCTAATGCTTCTGCACATAATAGAGCTCTAAAAGTGTTCTCTGTAGAACTGCAGCAAACCCTTTACAAATGTACTTGATATGCCCAATTCCAGGCCTATTGATTCAATCGGGGTCAATGTATTTAAGTTACAATTTTTATGAAATATTTTCCCCTATACTTTGTGCATGAAATTCAAGTGTTTTTTATCTATAAATTCAATAGCATATAAAGCGCTGGGGGAACTTTTGCACTATGTACCAAGATGAGATGTTTATTGTGTCTTCTGCCTGTAGCCCGTTAAAGTAACAAAGTGCATTTGCTTGCTGCATCGCTTTACTTGAGAGATGCAAAATATGTTCCTTATCTGTGAGGAAAAAAAATTCCCAGTAAGAATATGTATTGACCACTTCCAACTCCTCACTTCCTAAAAACCATTTGTATTTCCTGCTCTCGCTAGGCCGCTTATCTCTGAAACTCATTTTTTTTTACTCTTTTAATGTTCATTTTTCAAGTAATGGCTATCAGGATAGCTTTGTGGACAAACCAACCGTTTTTGTAGACCTTTAGCTGTAAGGTCCAAGATCATAACATCATTGGAGTATAACAGCGAGCCTATATTGCGATGGCCTAACTTGGGGCATCCCCTTTCATTTAATTCAGAGCAATCGGTAAGTCATAAATATACAGTGAAAATAATAAGGGACCTAACGAGTATTTTTTGTTAAGACTTTTTGGGATGACTCACAATCACCTCAGAGTAGAACATGACACCAGGTAACTGAATAAAGTGGCATTATAATTTTAAGTAGAAGCTCTAGTATTTTCAAACCTCTGAGCTTTCACCACAAGATAGGTCTGTCCACGTGGTCGAAAACTCAGTATAGGCGGCGTAGACAGGCATACCCTGCGGCGACACATTAATCGATGATCACATACAGAACTGTGATGTTATTGAGGGTAGAACTCTTCAGTTTAAAACCAGCCTGCCCCCATGGATGATATAGTTAACTTCCACCCAGATTTGAAGATGATTCAAAATGCTATTGGCAAATACCTTCCCAATGGAGCCAAGCAATGTTATGTGCCTGTAATGACTGGGTTGACCAGTCGAACCGTTATTGTATAATGGGACTTAATACTACTCTCCATAAGTGGGGACTTCTTTGGTTAAATAGCAATATTTGAATAGTGAGGCCAAGTAACCTGATCACAGATCTTCTTACAACTGAATAATTGTAATAGGAATTTGGCCAGGACTCCTTGCTCCAGATGCTCTAGCTTGATGAATAATATCCCCAATCTGGCCTTGGAAGGGCAATATAGAACTCCCTCAGTGTGAAAAGAGACGGGGGTAAAATCACTTAATTTGCAGAATTAGCAGCATAGAGGTGTAAGAAGACCGCTCTTCACTTGTAAGAGTTTTGTTTTTAAGTATTACGCTGCTCCTTCTTGCCGCTATGATTATTCGCCAGAAGCTTCTTTATGGGATGCAACCTCCTGAAGATCTATCCAGGTTTTAGCAGCCTATTCTTTTTTATAGTGGCTTTCTATCTTGTCTATCTTGTTCTTAACAAACTAATCATTTTCCTTCTCTCCTTGGAAAAATGTAAGAATTGCCGCATTTGTAACATATTGATTGATTTGTTCAGGCTAAACTCTATATGGAGGTCTGTAAGTGATCTATTATTTACTCGAAGGGAACCTTGCAGCACTAATCATTATGCCACAAATTTCAACATGTCTTGCTCACATTTGACACGTAAAATTAGACCCTCCTCTGTTCTATCTTTGAAAGCATTTTTAAGGCATCCTTTAATTTTTCTTTGTTGGAGACGTTCCAATGCACCATACCATTAGCTGCACTAAAGTGTACCTTATTACCCTTCAAATTCAGTTGCAAGGTATCCTCCAGAGCTATGTATATGTTAAAAGATATTATTTTATGATCACTTCGGGAAGTATCTAATATCTCTAGATCAGTTAATAAGCCAAATGTAGGAAATTAGGTAGATATATAATTATTGAAGAGCTCTTTCCACAACTATAATTATGATGGTGGGGAATAGTTTATCCAATCTTCCATTCACATTAGAGGAGTGATTATCAGTACAAACTTACAGTAGAGACTTCCTATTTTATCTGCTCTACATGACATCAGAAAAAAGGAACTGGGGATATTTCAAGCTTCCTCCCTTCCCCCATCAGCAAGCAGTCTTATGGCATAGTTGGACACCTAAGCGTTACAATCCACCACAAAAATGTATGTATTCGTTTTTTCTTTTTTAGGTAATTGATGCATAAAATGAAACAAAGATTTAATAAGAGAATCAAATTTCGATCCTGGTGGAATATAAAGCTTAGTAAGAAGATAACAATCTGTCACAAGACTCTCATCACCCTTCCAATTGAAGAATATACATTGTAATAAATTTGAAGGGTGGCTGTAGGAAATTGGGTTACTGGTTGATCGGGGTGAAACCTACTCAAGCAGAACCCACAATTTTGTCAGGCTGAAGTCACAAGCAAACCCTTAATTAACCTGCGCTCTACCCTATGATAGCTAGGCACCAAAATGACAAAAATCCAATCTGTAGAACCGGAGAGATTTCAGTGAATATAATGGCAAAAAGTGTCATTTGTGGATATCTGGTCGGCTAGACCATGACAAAGTCACAAGTCCAGGTCGGCTGCGATGGAGTGCAGGCTGGTTACAGGGACCCAGTTAGGCCACCTGAACGAGAGTACCTTAAATCCTGGTTGCGGAGTGTTTTGAGGCCCGCGTCGAGGATGTGTCACACAGCCGAGGGGATGCGGGCTCCGGGTCGGAGACTCACAACAATGCTTCCAAGGAGCTGTCAGGCTGTGATGTGAGGTCCCGCATAGTCATCATGGTAGCCATCGATGAGGGGAGCTTTCGATGCAAAGTCCTGCATCGAGGATTCACACTCTCCAGCGGGTTCTGATCAGAATGCGCGGGTTTTGAACCACAGTCATTTGTCATCATCGAGGCTGTCGTCAGCTCAGGGGCTTGCGATGCAAGGGCCTGCATCTGGGATGCATTGCACAGTGGCGGTTCTAATGAGGAGGCGGGCTGTGAAGTCCTTGCACTGGGAGAATCCTTGCAGCAGAGGCAATGCATTGGTTCTGCTCTGGATTGCGCCACGCAGCAGAGGAGATGCTTCTATTCTGTTGGATCCACAGATGGGTTTGCATTCTGCCCATTTCTTACCATTGGCTTTGTGTTTTGTAACTAACAATTACTTGCTTTATGAATGCTGACTTTATTTGTTTTAGGCTGTCCAACATGTCTTTGTCCCTCTCATGGAGAGTAGTCTGTTTGCCACCTCTCTGACTGGCTCCTTCTACTCTTCCAAGAGTGCTCACATTCTGAGAAATCTTTTTTTACTTTTTAGTGAGGTACTCCACAAGATTACATATGTTTTCAGTTGTCTGCCTTTGAATGCGATTTCAGGAAGCAGAAAACGTTCTGTATTTCTTTGTAAAGGTTTCTTGTCTCCTATCTTTCTGCTAGACTGATTCTACTTATCTCTGCCAGTACCAGTTCATCAATCCTGTATGCCTGCGGGGAATAATGTCCTGCCCACAAGCTTGTTTATTCGGTCTGTGCTCTTTGCTAATAGCATGACTTAAACAATCTTCATCCTCCATTTCACACCCATGCCATAGGCAGGTAAAGTAGAAGTGTGGGGCATGCTGAAACAGTCCCAAAAAAACCATGCAGGAGTTAGAAGCTAATGAGCAATAAATAGGCCTTTACATTTTGTTTTTATCTTGTCACATTTGCAGTGCATTCAGAGACAGAGTTCATATGTTAGGTTCTGTCTTCCAGGGAGTTTGGTGTTTACATTTCTTTCTCTGGCTGTAAAGCTAGAGAATGTATTTCAATCTTGTTTGATGTGAAAAGGTTGTAGGATGTTGCTTTTTTTGTAGCACACAACAAAATGCAAATGCATGTAAATGAACTGTGCAGATATTTCAGGATATATCAGAACTCTATGCCACTCCAATCTGCTCCACTGTACGCCTCCTCACTCTATGACACTCCACTCTGCAACGCTCTTCTCCATCCTACATCACTCCACTCTACTCAACTCCACTTTAGGACACTTCACTTCATTCTACGTCACTCCACTCTACTCTATGCCACGCAATCCCACTTTATCCACTCTATGCTACTCCGCTTTACGCCACTCTGTGCCACTCCACTCTACTACATTCTATGCCACATACACACCTCCATGACATTCTTAACCACTCCACTCTTCAACACTCCACTCTAAACAACTCTACTCTGCTCCACTCTCTTCTACTTGAGGAAACTTTATGCCACTTTACAATGCTCTATTCTACTCCACTCTACTCTACCCTACTCATTCCAGTCTATGACACTTTACGACACTCTCTGCCACTCCATAACACTCTACTCCACTCTTTTCTACTCCACTCTACACCAGTACACTCTCTGACACTCTACTCCACTCCAGTATACTTCACTTGCTGCCAGTCTACTCTACTTTACGCCACTCTACTCTTGTACTCTACTCTATGCCACTCTACTCTATGCACCCTGCCCTATGCTACTCTACTTTAAGCTGCTCCACTCTACACTCTACTCTTTTCTATGCTGTACTCCACTCTGATGCTCTATCCACTCTACTCTACACCACTCCACTCTACTCTACTCTATGCCACTTCACTCTACTAACGTTTAGCCATGCTGAACAGCAACCACACTGGTGTGCAACATGGCTGAAAAACACATTGGCAAAGCCAATAGCCCTCTCTCCTTTTTATTCAAGTTCACAAAATAGGCATGAAGACATTTGAAGCAGACCTGCAATTCCCTTTAAGGGAAGGTACTGGAATCGTAAAAAGATCCTCAAAGAAGAATAACTCTGTTTCAGAAACTAACCGACTTGGATGCCAGCCTCTGTAGACTCTTTTAAACATGCTTCACCTTTATCTCATTCCAACATTACATCAGCTTTTGTTGGTAACTCTTTAAGTATTATGGTCAATCTATCGAGAATGTGGTCCACAATGACTGTTGATTTTTCAAGCAAGTTCAAGATAGAGGATAGAATAAGTTCCAAACAGTGAAAAGCTTCTGAGTATAAGGATATAATCCCCAGGTAGGTGGACAGAGGAATTAAAATTAAGCTCAGGAGACCTTGAGAGAGGGAGGGTTGATCCATTGAGCAGTTACTTGTGTTGTCAGCCTCGGATAATTCAAGGAAGTATGCTGGACTAGAGGATAACCCCTTCAACAGCCCTTTGTGGATAGATTTGTCCCTGAATGGATCAGAACTTGTTTTTTGTCAATTTCTGGCTGAAATTAACATCCTCGATCACAATTTTTTGGCCATCATTTTGTAAAATGGGGGCTGTAAAAACAATACTAGGGAAGGTATACATTTTCAAACCTTCGACTCATTAAAGGTACTCCCACACACTGGCATATCTTCCCTTACTATTCAGTCAATGGTATGCTGAACGTGCAAAAACACGTTGATAGAAAAATTACCACTTAAGTACACCGGACTTAGCAGACTTAGCAGTAAGTCAGCCAGCAGCCAGTGAGTCAGAGCTGCTAACGTCAATGCAGAACTTTAGCTCTTAAATTTCACGCCACTCTCCTTCAGAGGTGCCCCTGAAGATTTGTTCTGTGCCCAACAGTGGAGTGAAAATAAATATGAGTAGAAGACTGGCTACAGCACTCCAAATAGCACTCTGGGGAATAAACCCCTCCAGTGCACACAAAAACCAATTTCAAAGCAAGTGCCTCCTTTTACCAACTCCCTTAACTAAGTTGGTTACAGTGACTTCTATACACTGACTTCCCTCTTAACATCATAGCATTTCTGGAGAAGTTCTCAATGAATAGAGTGAAATGACAAAATGATGAGATCATTTGGGTAAGCACAATAGCCCTTTCTGGATAACAAGCTCAGTAAGCCACAACAACAAGCCAGGTGAGGTAGGCAGAGGACCAAAGGAGCTGCATAGAAGGAACTGGCAACAGCTTCAGTAAGCCACATTAGAATATCAGGCGAGGACCAAAGGAGTTGCATAGATGGAACTACCTCTGACCATCGGGGACAACAGAGCCTGTGGGAAAAACACCCTGCGCTCGGTGGCAGCACTCCAATCCTAACCCAGCAAAATAGCGAATGAGAAGAGGGCCAGAGAGAAAAAGAGCTTTGTGAACTTCAGGAATTGCAGGTATAGAACCAGATACAGACCTGCATCAACTTTGCCTTCACAAATCCAATTTCCCAGTGCAATTTCTTGCTCTTACTCCCAGCGGCAAAAAGTTCATCCCCGCTCATTTCACCACCCCGCATTTACGACTCTGCTGTATGCACTGCATTTTTCATGGTTTTAGTCATTTAGCTAATGCATTTTGGTTCTTTATTTTATAAAATAGTTGTTCGGCCCTTTACGTCCTTTATCTAGTCTTTACATCACTCCCTCCTCATTTGCTGCCATAGAGGTGCTTTATAGTTCTTTTGCCATCAAGAAAACTGACGAGTTATATAGATCTCAGAACATTTGTCTTTACTCTCTTTTATGCATTCTATGCTATTCTTGAGCTGTGTTTTTGGAAGGGCCCAAATGTTGGCGCTCCTAAATAGGAGGACATTCTTTCTTCTATCACTCTACAAAGATGTGGAACTCCTTGACATCTCCGTTAAAACATGCTGCTGATTACTTCTGATTGCTCTGAAAATCTGTTTTTGTTCTGTCAACTGTGGCGGTTTTATTGGAATGATCATGATTTTAGCCCCAGGACATCCCTTGTTGTGGTAGCAATGCACTTTAGAAATATCATTTATTCATTCATTATCACTTAAATACATATTATATAATTTTGGTTCTTGTTACCTTGCACCCTGACTTCCCTGAATAGTAAATTCTGATCCTTCTGGAGATACCAATATGCAAATTAAGGTATACATTTGGGAAATTTCCTGTTTTACTTCAGTGGTATCAGTCTCATCTTTCAAGCTGGTGTGGGAGGTTTGCCAGAGCACATGTGAACGTCTTTGGCCACACCCCCACCGGAATCACGGCTGCACATTTCTCTCTTTAACCTAGGCACCAAAACATATCCCAAATGTACTCATTGCGATTGCTCATTTTTATTCCACCTACTTCTACTCATAAAAGTACACTGCTGCTGTAGCTACTTTGTCAACTTTCATTGCACTGAGTAGTTTATCCTCACTTTGCTTCCTTAAGGTGAGGTGAGTGAAGGTCTTTTCAAGGGAGTGAGCAGATAAGAACTTGGTGCCAGATCTACTAATATCTGGTGGCAAAATACTGGTCTCAAACTGTGACTAGTATTCTTGCCGCCCATAATTGATTTAAGAGACAATCTATGTCCTAATATCACGGTGCTCAAAAAACTGTATCTTAGTGGGTCAGAACCAGGGTCGGACTGGGAACAGAAACTGGCCCTGGCAAACTGCTCGGCCGGCCCCCCTGGGAGGGTAGGGGAGTGCGGGCGAGATGTTTGTTTGGGCCTATTTTGGCCGATTTTGTTACAGGGGGCCGATATTGCCGACCCCCGGTAACAAAAACGGCCTCCACCCTGGCAGCCCACCGGGGAAATGCCCGGTGCCCGCTAGGGCAGAACCCAAACTATCTGACGCATATTAAAGTTAGTGACTTTCTACTATTGGAGGCCATCACGTGGGTGTTGTCCTGCTGGGTCTGCAGATCACCATGTCTGTGATTGATTTTTAATAAAGAAAACCTTCTTTCTTTAATGCAGGTTATTTTCCTTAAAGGAAACTGGACTGCATAAAAGAAAAGGTGACTTCGTTTTGGTTTGTTTAAGAGGAGGCAGTGGTTCTCTGGATGACTGCTTACTTTTTAACATACATTTCTTAACTTCTCAAAGGGAAGCAATCCATTCTCGTTGAGAACGGGTTACTGCTTCCTTGAGATGTTGGTAAAATATGCATGTTTTGCAGCTGGATTTTGGTTGAAAAACACTGATGCATTTTATAATGATTCCAGAGACCAAATCAGTATCTTTTCGGAATCCCATTTTAGGAGTCAAAAACACTTTTTCAACTCCTAAAATGGAATTAGTACACAAGGAAAAATACTTTAAGGGTTGCAAACAACGAATCAGACAATTTGCAACATTTAAAATGCTTAGTACATGTGGCCCTAGCTTCTGACAGTAAATTGCAATTGTACTGCAAATGCGTGTCGAATACAGTGGGGCAGATTTACAATAACTGGCGCATCCCTGTATATCAGCAGGGATGCGCCAGTTATTGTGCGTCCCGGCGCACCATAGGTGAAAAATGGACAGATGCGTGACGCAGCTCCAGCAAGGCTCTGGGGTGCCCTATCTTTACAATGCTGCGTCAATCCTTACGCCTGCTTCAAGCAGGCGCAGGGTTTTGACGCAGCATGGGCTCAAAAGTGACTGAGTGAAATCTTGTAGATTTTACTGAGCCACTTTTAGGAGGCACTCCTGCGACGGAACGCCCCCCCCCCAAACCCCCTGTGCAGGAACGCCTACTTCTGGCGCAGGGCTTTACAACGTGACGCATCTCCCAGATGCGTTACAACAAACAAATGATGGACGGAATGCTGACAATGCAGACATTCTCCCCCAGTCAAGAGATCTGGGTTAAATCCATCGTTCTTTTGCCCACCACACCACCCCAGTTTAGACATGGCCATATGCAAATCAGTCTTGACCCTGTGCCTCATGGGAACAGTCCAGCCCGAACTGCCAAGCCATGTCTTCCCTGGACCAGAATCAAGCATCCTAGGACCGGTTTCTGGCTATCAGCCGTCATCAGCCAGGATAGCTTGACTCCAGTGGCGTAGTGAGCACGGGTCCCACGTCTGGGAATACCCATCTCACTTAGGGCGAAAAGCGTTACAACAAACAAATGATGGACGGAATGCTGACAATGCAGACATTCTCCCCCAGTCAAGAGATCTGGGTTAAATCCATCGTTCTTTTGCCCACTACACCACCCCAGTTTAGACATGGCCATATGCAAATCAGTCTTGACCCTGTGCCTCATGGGAACAGTCCAGCCCGAACTGCCAAGCCATGTCTTCCCTGGACCAGAATCAAGCATCCTAGGACCGGTTTCTGGCTATCAGCTGTCATCAGCCAGGATAGCTTGACTCCAGTGGCGTAGTGAGCACGGGTCCCACGTCTGGGAATACCCATCCCACTTAGGGCGAAAAGCGTTACAACAAACAAATGATGGATGGAATGCTGACAATGCAGACATTCTCCCCCAGTCAAGAGATCTGGGTTAAATCCATCGTTCTTTTGCCCACTACACCACCCCAGTTTAGACATGGCCATATGCAAATCAGTCTTGACCCTGTGCCTCATGGGAACAGTCCAGCCCGAACTGCCAATCCATGTCTTCCCTGGACCAGAATCAAGCATCCTAGGACCGGTTTCTGGCTATCAGCCGTCATCAGCCAGGATAGCTTGACTCCAGTGGCGTAGTGAGCACGGGTCCCACGTCTGGGAATACCCATCCCACTTAGGGCGAAAAGCGTTACAACAAACAAATGATGGACGGAATGCTGACAATGCAGACATTCTCCCCCAGTCAAGAGATCTGGGTTAAATCCATCGTTCTTTTGCCCACTACACCACCCCAGTTTAGACATGGCCATATGCAAATCAGTCTTGACCCTGTGCCTCATGGGAACAGTCCAGCCCGAACTGCCAAGCCATATCTTCCCTGGACCAGAATCAAGCATCCTAGGACCGGTTTCTGGCTATCAGCCGTCATCAGCCAGGATAGCTTGACTCCAGTGGCGTAGTGAGCACGGGTCCCAAGTCTGGGAATACCCATCCCACTTAGGGTGAAAAGCGTTACAACAAACAAATGATGGACGGAATGCTGACAATGCAGACATTCTCCCCCAGTCAAGAGATCTGGGTTAAATCCATCGTTCTTTTGCCCACTACACCACCGGTCCTAGGATGCTTGTTTCCAGTCCAGGGAGGACCTGGCTTGGCAGTTCGGGCTGGACTGTTCCCATGAGGCACAGGGTCAAGACTGATTTGCATATGGCTGGGTTCAAACTGGAACGGCATGGTGAGCAAAAAAACGATGGATTTAGGCCCAGATCTCTGTACTGGGGTGAATGTATGACATTGTTCTGCATTCTGTCCATCAATTGTTGTTTTTGCATTTGTCACCCCGAGTGGGAAGGGTATGCCCAGACGTGGGTCCCTTGCTCTCCATGCCACTGGAAATCAAGCAAGCCTGGCTGAAGACGGCTGAAATGCCAGAAACCGGTCCTAGGATGCTTGTTTCCAGTCCAGGGAGGACCTGGCTTGGCAGTTCGGGCTGGACTGTTCCCATGAGGCACAGGGTCAAGACTGATTTGCAGATGGCTGGGTTCAAACTGGAACGGCATGGTGAGCAAAACAACAATGGATTTAGGCCCAGATCTCTGTACTGGGGTGAATGTATGACATTGTTCTGCATTCTGTCCATCAATTGTTGTTTTTGCATCTCCCAGATGCGTCACCTTGTAAATACCACGCAGCATGGCGCTGGTTTTGCGCCACCGCTGCGTCACAAAAGTGACACAATGGCAGCGTAAGGGGCTTGTAAATCTGCCCCAGTGACTTTAGGGCCTATTAACAAAGGAATTTTGGAGTATGTTAAGTAATCCATCTGCAGTACTCTCTTACATACTCATGCCTTTGTGAATCAGCCACAAAACATATAAAGCAGCAAAAAATTAGAATATTTATATAACATTAGCACAAACAGAAAGGACAGTGCCATTTTAGCACTAAGTCTTGCTGGGGACTAGGATGTTTTGGAGCCGATTCACAAGGCATACAAGAGTATGTAAATCAGTATTACTTTCTATGCTCATAAATGCTTTTGTACACTGACCAACATATGCGCAAATAACCCAGGGTTTTATATTTTGCATTCACTAGCTCCAGCAGCCATGGCCCTGCCCCCGCAGGGAGTAATGCTGATGAAGATATAGCTGTGACTCGTGGCCACTTTGCTGAAGAGGATGAATCCACACACCCTCAGGCCTCCTCATTAACATGTGCTTTCATTAGCCATCATTAGGCATTGCAAGCTTGGAAGATGTCTGTTTCAGTGCAAATGTATTATCCTTCTGGAAAATAGGTTTTATTATGTGGCAGCATCTTGCAAGAAGAACACTTTGCGACTCCTGGTGGGTGTATGGTAGCTATTGTAACATATAACTATCACAAGCACAGCAATCACAAAGAGGAAGTTTGATGCATACAAATAAACACACTGCTGGCATATTGAAAGAAAAGCCAAGGCCTAAGCATATGCCAGTAAAATATTTCAAAAACAACACTGAGATTTTTCTTTTCAATTTGCTAGTGATTTGTTTGCATAAACCTCACGAACAGACCATGTCCATCAACGAGTCATAAGGATACATGTAGGACAATTTTATAAAACATTATTGTACAGATTTAAACAGACACTAAGGTATGATAATCTAACAATAATATGCCCTATATTTGCATAACTCGAACACACAACAGAAGGGAAGGAATAGAGAGCACAGTTGAATTTATTAAATATCCTCTTTCCACATCACAGTGCTAACAGAAGAAAATTGCTTGTTCTGAAAAGTACTTGTAATTTCATTTCAATTCACATTTTTTGTAAATCTGAGCCTCCCCCAATGTTTTCTGCAGCTGAATCATTGCTTTAGGAGAACTTTCATTGCCCACCCCCCACCTCCAGGACAGTGTACATTGTTGTCGATACTTTTTGAACATATCATATCAATAGGACTCACCCTTCATTCCCCAGGCCTGTACTCTTGTTGGCTGTGGTCCATCAGACTAAACAAAACATTATCAAAAATACATGATGGCCTCGATGGGAAGCTGCACTGGGCTGTGTTTCTCTGAGCTGCCCTAATTTTTCAGATGCAGCAATAAAATATCAATTTAGATAGCACTAATGTTAAATCTACAAAGGATGTAGCAAGAAGAAATTTGTGTATCACATGTGAAAATGTAGACCTTAAATCCAGAACATTAAGAGAAATGTGCAAATTTCATGCATGACCTGCAGACTTTAACTATTGTTGAATTTAGGTGTTTTATAATAAATCAATTCAAATTTGCAATTATCATGCATGGCAAGTGGATTTTTACTATTGTTATCTTATGTATATTTGAAAAGCACACTATCCCCTTTGAGGGTATCCTGGCACAGAGCAGGTGTGTGTGCCTAGCACTGCCAACCATAGGTTGGTTAATTGAAAAACCAGGCCTATAGCTTCCTGTCAAAGTCAATAAGAGAGGAGGAGGCTGTCATGAGGAGTGGGAGGCCATTCTATGCTTTAGGAGCAATGTAAGAGAATGTCTGTCATCCTAATCGGGTCCTGTGTATGGGTGGCATGTGTATGAGTTCGAGTCCTGTGGAGAGGAGGTGTCTGGGAGGTTGGTGGAAGGAGATGCAACTGTTCAGGTAGGTGGGGCCTTAGTTGTATAGTGCCTTGAATGTGTGTGTGAGGAGTTTGACTTGAATTTGTTTGTGTATTGGGTAGGCCTGGGCGAAGCACTACGCTACGCTCGCGTAGTTTGCGAAGTTCGCGCTACTTCGCACTACGCGAACTGCACGTAGCACAGTGCGAACACGCGTAGCGTAGTGTTGCGTAGTGCTGCGGTCATTTTTTGCTTGCTCGCGACCGCGAGCAAGCAAAATGACATCCTGGCGAGACTTTTTCCTTGTTCGCGATCGCGAGCATGGAAAATAAACCTCCCGGCGAGATTCCCAACGCGAGAAGGTCAGGTTTCTCATTGCGAGGGGTCGCGTATGCTCGCGACCGCTCGCGATGAGAAACTACCAGTTCGCGTTGAGAAAGCTGCAGCTCGAGTAAAAATCTACTCGAGCAGCAGAAAACTACAGCTCGCACTGTGCAAGATGCCATTTTCAATGATTGCACAGTGCCGGTTGCTTGTCCGCACTGTGCAATCATTGAAAACAACATCTTGCACAGTGCGAACATGTTACTTCGCAGTTCGCGAAGTGCTACGCGTAGCTCGCGTAGTGCGAACTTCACTTTGCGTAGCTTCGCGAAGAGCTACTTCGCGAACTACGCCCACCCTTAGTATTGGGAACCAGTGGAGTTCCCGGAGGTGTGGTGTGATGTGAGTTCTGTTTGGGAGGTTGCAGATGAATATGGGTGCAGAGTCCTGGTAATTTGTAGTCTTCTAGTGAACTGCTTGGTGATCCCAGTGCAGAAGGTGTACCCACAGTCCAACTTGCTAGTGACTAGGGCGTGAATGAGACTTTTTCTAATGTTGCTTAGGAGCCATTTAAAGACCTTCCTAGCATCTTCTGGATTTGGAAGCTGGATACAGTGAAGGTGTTTACTTGTGCGCCCATGTTCAGTTTGCTGCTAGTGATTATTCTTAGGTTCCTGGCATGCGTTCTGGGTATAGGTATGGGTCCAAGTTAGGTCGGCCACAAGTTGGAGTCCCATGGTGAGGTGTCCTTGCCAGAGATCACCACTTCTGTCTTGTCGGTGTGAAGGCCGTAGGCTTACAACCTGTGAGCGACTTTGGTCATGAAGGCGGTGAAATTGTATCATGTGTTGGGGTACTTGCCTAAGAGCGGATGTCATCTGTGGCAGTGCCGAGTGCTGTTCCTGTACTGTGGTTTGGCCTGAATTCAGATTGAGTGCATTGAGAAGTTGGTGGTTGCTGAAGAGGTTGGTGAGGCATCAGTTGATTCGTTACTCTAACACCTGTCTACTTTTCTGTGTTCTATTCCCTCCATTAACTTACGTATCTAAATGCCCTAAAAGATGGTTGTGTACTACTCTACAAGGAGGCCTAGGGTGTTAGTGCTATGTGGTGATCTTCGTCCACCGGCTCTAGGAGTTCGTCCTTGATGTTAGCCAGTGCTGTTTAGGTCCCTCTTTATGGTCACAATCCTGACTGGCAATTGTGGAATAATTTATTCTGTTCTATAAATCTTTTAAGTTGCTTTGGCACATCTCCTTCAATTGTGTTTCTTGGAAATGGAAAGTTAGAGACAGATTTGTCATTTCTAGGATTGTTTGAATTCCCATTGGATTTCTTTACATGATGTGTATTTATGGATGCTTCAGTGCATTAATTATTTTTTCTCGGAGTAAATGAGGCATTTTCTAGAATTGCAAAGTGAAGGATGAAGTTAGAAAATAATCCTTTAATGCATACTGAGGAACATGGTTTAGAAGATAGACTGGAAAATGTATTATGGTGCAGAAGGCTATAGACCCATTTTTTCCATCCCATGCAGTGTAGGGTACTTTAGGGATGGTTTCAAAACAGGAAAACAAATATTTAGGATGGTGAAGTTTGGGGCCTGCTTATTATCAACTCTTATCTTGCAATTTTTGAGTTGAAACATGGGTGCACATTTTCAGTGTTGCTGGTACGGTATGTATTGTTTACTTACACTGCCATCCATGAAAGGTCTGCATTAGTCAATACATAAAACATGTGTATGATAGCTCTTTAGTTGGCTGACAGTTTATTCTTTTATGTTATGGAGTTTATAGATATTATAAAGCACAACATGCACTGGAACAGGCCCCTGCAACAGGCCTTATGGAGTTGTTAAAAAAAAACCATACAGATGCAAAAAAAGCAACATAATCCACACCTTCATGCATTTCTGAACTTGGTTTCTTCCTGATATGTAAAGGAGTTTCACCCCATTGCTGTGTGCCATTCCCTCAAAAAGGTTTGCCACTCTATTTCTTCAAATTAAATTTCATAAAAACAAATTATAGTTGACCATTGATCTCAAAGTTCTGCTTGGAAAATATGTGACAAATTGTGAGAAATTGAGTTGCTGGTTGACTGGTGTGTGAGTCCTGGTCAAGCAATAGCCACAATCCCTTGTAGGTTGAACCACAAAAAGTAACAATATTAACCTGTGCTTAGCCCTAGGTAGCTTAGCACAAAATTCAGACAGGCTTAACTTAGAGGTAATGTGTAAGGTTTGTATGCTATATTTAAGAAAGAAGAAGTCAATCAGAGGTGATATAGGGTTCATTCACCTTCCCAAATAACTAAACATACAAAAACAACAGGACTGAATACCCTACCAAGCTTACCATGTCTCTCCATCACAGCCCAAGGATGTCACCCTATGGCATTAAAAGGACCCTCATCCACTGGAATTCCAGATGGCACACTTCATCATAGAGTCCTCGTCAAGATACATAGTGTATCTGGAAGAGCTCAAGCTTGGTAGCCAAGGGATCTCTTCGGTTAATGGATGGAATATTGGATTTAAATAGTCTAGAGTGTCCTGAGGGATAATCGTATTTTCAAAGGGTACCCTGACAAAGTTAAAATAGTTGAGAATGCACTTAGGGTATCCTCTGTAGCCCTGGGTCAATAGGTTTCAGCCAACACACCAATGCCTTATCGGGCTAGTTGGCTTTCCATCATCAATGCTGGGGAAGGAGGACCCAAATATGTTCACAGCCGGTAAGAGACCTTTGATGAAAGAGTGACTACAAGATCCACCTGCATCCTTACCCTCATGGAGCTCTAACTAGGACGCTACTAAAAAAATGTGAACATAGTCACCAAATAGGTTGGTATGTGTAGCATGTATGAGTATGGTGAATGGATGTTTCTTTTTTTATTTTTAAATCTTTTTATTGTCATCAAGAGGGCATACAACATACAATATTTTCATTTGATTATGCAAGAAGAGGTAAGTACAAAAAAAGAAGTAAAAAGAAAAAAGTCTTTTGCAGATGATTATAACGCTGCTATCATCTCAATTTTTAAAAATCAACCCAAATAAAACTGTAGTAAGTATCTCCCTTGTCCATCTTATCATAGTACTTCTAAAGTCAATTGTCCCCATATTGCATCTAATTTTACAAAAGAGCGAACTCATCTTACTTTAGCAAGAGCTGCTTCCATACCATATGTTTCCCTGACAATAGTCCACCAATCCCAAATGAATGGCGGTGTTGAAGAAACCCATGCCCGAGCAATTGCAAGTTGAGCAGCGACTAACAAAATTGTTGCATAGACGCCTGATTGCCATCCCTATAGCCTGACATAATTTCTATATCTGTTAGAGGAGAATCTAACCCTAATTTATGATGAAGCATTTGGCCTACTTTTTGCCAAAAATTGTTCAGCTCTGAACAAGTTAAAAACATATGTAATATATCTGCTACATATATACCACATTTTGGGCATTTTGTCCGATCCCCTCCCAAACTCCCTTGAGTCCATTTAGATATTGTATGTGGCGTATAGTACAGCATACATATGGTGCGAAATTGTTGTAATCTCAAACTGACCGAGTGGACTGCATCAGCAATAGTTCCAAAAGCATGTTTAATAACGGTTGATGTTACCACCGCCCTCAGATTTTGACTCCAGCGTGCAACTAACCGTTTGCTATCGTCCTGTCTATAATTATTAAGGTGTTTATACATTTCACTAATCAAAGACATCGTTTTAACCCCATGCAAACTGTCCCAGATCTCAGAGTCAGTTGTTGAAGTCAGAGCCAGATGTTTTACTAAATAATCTTTGATTTGTAAAATCTTAAAATAAAAATGACCAGGTAGTTTAAAGTAGGTTTGTAAAGGATCCCGTATTTGGCCCATTGTTTACCTACATTATCATGAAACACCTCAGGAAACTTAGGATTACCCCATAATGGAAGTTTATCGTAGTATAGCGACAGATTACATCTAACAGTCATTGTGCGCCAAACATGTATGCTATCTCGAATAGTCTTAAACCTGACTCTCTTAAAATAGTTTGGATCGTTAGTCAGATATAGGAACATATGGCTATCATTTCCCAAGATCATTCGATAAAGAGAGTCTTTCTGGTTGAGACTTAACAGACTTCGAAATCGCCCAGAGATCACTGCCCAAAAATAGATTTTGAAGTCAGGGAAATCAAGTCCCCCTTGATTGTAAGGGAGTTTAAGCAACTCTATCGCCTGTCTGGCTTTTTTATGTCGCCAAATGAAACTACTAAATATACCTTCAAGTTTCTTAAAAAAATAAATAAGGAAACCTCAAGGGAATTCATCGAAATAAGTATAAGAATTTGGGTAGTATTTTCATTTTAATTAAATTGCATCTCCCTAAGATTCCTATTGGGAGTTTATGCCAATGTTTTAGCTGCATAACAGTCTCCTTTAATAATAATTCATAATTTAAAGCAAAAATGCGATAAATCTTAGCTGAAAGCCTGACCCCCAAATATGTAACCACCGGGCAAGTGCCCATATTGAACATTCAGGTTTAAAATTAATAAGCACTTGCATTTTGTTTACATTCAATTTATATCTGGACAGAGCACCAAATTTAGTCTCATCCTACTCAACTGATATTAATGCCCTGGCAGGATTAATTGTAATAACGCGATATCATACACATATGCAGTTATCTTGAGTTTGATTGTCTCTGATGATAGTGGATACATTTGTATATTGGATTGTAATACACAGATGAATGGCTCAATGTAAAGAGCAAATAGCAGAGGGGAGAGAGGACAGCCTTGCCTAGTACCACATAGAAACCTAAATGGTAGTGAATATAGTCCTAAGTATGATCATTTCGCTTGGGGTTTATTTTATAAAGCTTGGACCAGTGTATAAACTGTCCTTTAAAGCCAAAAGCTGCCAATGTAGTCCATAAAAAGTCCCACCCCACCCTATCAAAGGCTTTTTAGACGTCTAAAAGAATCATGCCGAGGTCTATTGACAGCTTCTCAGCCATATCGAAGGCCCCTACTGCCATATTAACATGCACAGTAGTATCTCTGCTTATACTAAATCCATTTTGGTAGTCAGACACTAATCCAGACATTATTGGGCCAAACGATTTGCCAAGATTTTTGAAAAAATCTTGGCATCCGCATTTATGAGTGAAATCGGCCGATATGAGCGACACTCAGTAGATGGTTTCTTCTTTTTTAGAAAAAAAAAATCTGTGTCATATTCCATGATTCTGGTATCTTCCCACTTAAACCGATATGTTGTATAACCATCGTAAATGGTGCAAGTAAGACACTTTTAAAGACTTTATAGATTTCTATAGGTATGAAATCCTCCCCAGCAGCTTTCCCAGAAGGGAGAGCAGATATCACTATACTTATTTCTTCTGTCGAAATATTGCCATCTAATGAAGCCGCATTTTCCTCACTCACAGCTGAGAGATTACTCTCCTGAAGATATTGTACCATATCTCCATTATCAGGAGATATGGTCATTATCAGGAGTATGTGAATACAATTTCTGATAACACATGGAAAACTGTTCTAGTACAGCTTGGGGATGAGTATACAAAATTCCATGAGTTCCTTTTATGGCATTAATCTTTGTTTTGGCCCTTTCGTCTGCTACTTTTAAAGCCAGGACCTTACCAATTTCCTCGCCATATTCATATTGCGATAGCCGATATTTATTATATCTGACTGCTATTTTTTTCCCTGAAAGACTTCTTCACTGCTATTTTGGCATCTATCAAAGAGAGAAGCAGCTGATCCTGATCCCTAGTATCCCGCATAACTGCCTCAGCATGTTGTTTTTCAATATTATATACTTTTTTCCGCTCCTTGTTCTGCTGCCATATAAATTGCTGAGTAATACCTCTAACAAATGCTTTCATAGTATCCCAAACAGTAAGCGGGGATGCTGTCCCAATATTCTCACTAAAAAATACTTCAAGCTGTTTAGCAATATTGGCTAGATAGTCACTATCTGAAAGTAAATATCTGGGAAAAGAAAAGGATCTGACTGTTTTACATTCAGGTGTGGCCTGGAAGGATAGTATAATAGGGTTATGATCAGAAGTAACCGAGGGCATATTTCCATGTCTGAAACTAACATTAAATTTTCCGAAACCCATGCCATGTCAATTCTTGAGTAAAGCCTATGAGGAGCAGAGTAAAACGTATAGCCAGGGACAGCTGGGTACAACTGCCTCCATACATCATTTATTAACTGCAGACGCGCCATTTCCAATATTGCGGCACGTGTACTTCGCAATCTAGGAGTAGCCGCCTGCCTTGTTGAGTCAATACTACAGTCCATAACACAATTAAAATTCCCCATCACCAGCCGCACCCCCTCCCAATCCAGCATTTCCATATTGAGCAAGTCAAAAACTGTAGGATCGTCTATATTAGATCCATAAACTGAACAAAACACATACTTCTTGCCTCTAATTTCTAACTGTGCAAGTGCCCATTGACCCCAGTGGTCTGCCAGTGTCTTGTCTATTGTACATGAAAACCTCTTGTCCTTTAGTATAGCAGTACCCCTTATTGAAACGTTTTATGTAGTACATATTGTTATTTCATATCCCAGATGTTTAAAAAGATTCCGATCTATATATGCAAGATGTGTCTAAAACGATATGTGGGCGGTACATTTTCAGCTCCTCTTACACTAATTGTCGCTTAATTGCACTATTCAATCCTGCGACATTCCATGCCAAACATTTAACCCGATCCATATTAATAATCATTCTTATTGGCTAAATTGCTTTTATACCCAATTCCCTTCTTTATTTGTACGCATCTGCCTAAATCAAACTGTTTACTTAACATCTTCTTGCCCAAACAGTGAAGTGACCTCTTGATGACATTTTTTCGCCCCTTGTGTTTACCACACAGCAACCCCCCATCACTCCTAGACCCTCTGAGGTTCTCTCCACCCACCCTGTTCCATAAAGGAGGAATCTTGCCCTTTTACCTGCTGCCGCTTGTTTGGGCAGCTCCTCGGAGACAGTACCACTATGGTGGCTCCCGCGCCCTATCCCATATAGTGAAGAGGAAAAAGAAGAAAAAGGAAAAAAGATAAACCATAGAGATAAAAACCAGCAAAAAAAGTACCATAGCAAAAAGAGATGTCAAGTCTAACTCCCGGCTCCATTACAACTTTATACATCTGAAAACGCTAGATAGTCTCTTTTTTTTTTCAAGTCTTATTTGCCGCCTCTGCTTGCCACTTGCAGATCGCTTGCATAGTCTCTTGTTCGTCTGAAAAGATATATGAGTGTCCACCCTTCAAGACCTTTAGCCGTGCAGGCTCCTGTAAAAATTCTTGTGCTCCTACAGCCTTTAATGGATCTATTAACTGGCGTAGCTTCCAGCGTCTGTCCATTGTTATCTTGCATAGATCAGATCGAACAAAAAAGGTAATAGAGTCCGCTGTAACAGGAGAGTTAGGACAAGCTTTCAAAGACACAGCCTGTCTAAGCAGGAAACTTCCAAAGAAAATCAAAAATGGTCGAGGATATCGAGCTGCTTACTTATGCTGGACCAACGGAAGTCTATGAACTCTTTGTAACTGAGAGTCCCAGTCCCAATCTGTTAGATCAGAAAAGGCCTTCTGGAACAGCTGGACCATGAATGCCCTTGCGTCTGAGCCCTCCTTCCCCTCCGGGACCCACGAATAACCTTAAATGATGCCGTCGCTGGCGATTCTTAAAGTCCTCTAGCTTAGTTTGCATTGCTAAGACCTGAGCATCGTGCTTCTGTACCAAGTTGGCCATTAAGGTGGAAGACTCTTCAGTATCAGTGACCCTCTGCTGTAGTTCCGAAATATCCTGTGTAAGTGACCCTATTTTAATCGTCATCTCTTGTAATGACTGTTGTATACTATCTGGGAAAGCAGCAAACCTATTTTCTACTGGCGATCCTAATGTGCACATAAATGGCAACAACATAGCAGACGTTTTGTTGGAGGCGAGTCCGCTATGTCATACTGTTGCTTGTGAAGCCTCCAGTAATTGTTTAAAGAGCCCCGAGCTTGAGAGGAAGAATTCTCCAGGCCAAATGGAAAGGGAGGGGTATTTAAATGCAAAGAGTGTTGAGATTCATTATTCGACAACAAGCTCATTGGTTTGTGACTTCCAGGGGAATGCTAATAATGTTGGAGGAGAGAGGGAAACTCGCAGACACAACAAGAGTCCTATAGAATTCGCACAAGAACACTCGGCGCCCGTAGATTTGGCATGTCCTCTACTGGAAGTTGATAGGGAGGATATGGCTAGTATTTCATCTGATGGAAGCTTAGAGGGGGATGGAAATGTGCCGCCAGATACTCTGATACCGAATGGTGATAGGGGTAGCGAGAAACTATCTTTATTACAAGATGAAGGCCAGAGATTAGACAATTCTAAATCATTGGAAAAAGGGAGTGATGTGCAGGCAGCTTCAAAAGATACAACAGAGAAGGATGGGACTGCGTCCAAATCACCAAATTTATCTTATGGAAAAAAATTAAAAGAAAAGGCCAAGGTAACAAAGGAAGAAAATATTTCATGGACACTATAATCTGCGACAAAATATGGCGCCTTTACGAGCCAAAGTTACTTCTGAAGATAGTCCTCTCCGTAAATGGGTTCAGACCAAAGGAGGGGTCAAGTCTATGATAACACGATTATCAGGTACCAATCCTACGGATAACAGGCTTGGAGAGAGTAGTTTGGAAAGTAGAGGCGCAGTGGGAGGCAATCCTGAGTTAGAGCTTGTTCAAGCTCCAAGGCAACCCCTGACATCAACCTCCACTCCTAATAATGTGTTGGCACAGGCAAGTGAGAAACAAATTGGGAAGGTCCAAGACTCTGCGGAGCCATCCCTCCTTCTGAACTTTCAGGCATTAAAAAGATCAAAGACTCGAAACTCAGGAACATTATGCACGGGCTAGAGAGGGCAATCATAGTATACAACGGTGAATGGACGTTTCACAATTGAATGTACACAAAAAAGACATTTACGGGATCCTTGTGAGGTCCAGACAAAAGCCAACTAGCCCAGTGGCTAATCATGGTAGGGGTTGCCTCCTGTTGTTTTTTAAAAGTATTTATGCAGCACACAACCTGTAATAGAGTGAAAACAAACCACAGAAAAAAATCCCCAAATAATTTAGATAGATTAAATTTTGAAATAATATTTGATACCAAAACAACAAGGATCCAATCAGTAGAACCGGAGTTATGAATTTTTACATTTTTTCATAAAACTAGCACCTAAAAGATCAAAGCACCAACCGCGGATATCTAGTCATGCAAAACCGGGTTGTAGATGAAAAACTTGGCCAAACTTGATGTAGTGTGTTCGGATACAAGAAATGCATTTGACCCAATCAGCAATGACCTTCGGACTTAGAGAAGAAATTCTGTGAACAAATTTCTGAAAACGTAAGGTTTAGCGGGGCAACAATGCAGGAAGTGCCTGAGCAGGGAGTTTTATCATTAGGGGCCTTATGTAGGTAAATTACATTTACCGATTCTTAAATACCGAATTTTACCGATTCGGTATTTATGAATCGGTAAATGTAATGTAGGTAAAAAAATACCGATTCGGTAAGTGTCGGTATTTTAGAATCGGTATTTACCGATTCGGTAATGGTAACTTGTTTCCCATTGATTCCTATGGGCCAGGAGGCCCATAGGAATCAATGGGAAGCCAGTTACCATTACCGAATCGGTAAATACCGATTCTGTAATGGGGGAGGCATCATCATGGGTGGCAGGGTGTCACATTGACACCCTGTTGCACCCCTGATTCGTCCATGTGTGCACATGTGGCGCACATACATGCCCTAGGGGCATGTATGTCTGCCACATTGCACACTTCACAGTGCACAAAAATGCATTTTCACACCTATTCGTCATTTACCACCAACTTTTAGTTGGTGGTAAATAACGAATCCCCACACCCACCACACACTCCCCCTACATCTCATTTCTGTATTCGGTATTTACCGAATCGGTAAAATTACCGATTCGGTAATTTTACCGATTCGGTAAATTACCGAATACAGAAATGATCCCCCTACATAGCAAAAGCCTAAATACCGGTCGGTAACGGTATATTTACCGAAAATCGGCCGTTACCGACCGGTATTGGGCTACCTACATATGGCCCTAGATGTCCTTGGATTGAAGCAACGGTGAATATTTCTATGTTCAGACTTATTTGCAAAAAAGGAAGTCGAAAATCTCCAGTGGGTCGAGGCAGAGGGCTGTAGCCAAAGACAATTCCACAAGGCCGGATATCCCTTTGGCGAAGAACCTCTGAAACAGATTTGCTGCTGTGGAGAAGAACTTAGTGGGAGAAGCCGCACAGTCAATCCGACTGGAGATGCACCTCGGGCGGATAGGCGAGCAACTTGTTCCCGGTCTCCTCCTGGTTTCAGAGCAGTTTTCAGATAAAGTTTTTCTAAGTCTTCAGTTTTGGGAATTGGCTATCTGGGTACCTTTAGTACCTCAACCAAGGGTCCAGGACTAGTGGGGCACCGCTTAGAGGTTCATGACTCACTCAGGCTGGGTCCAGGTGCAGGTTTAAGATTGCATAGCTTTTGATTTCCCTGTGTCTCTCAACAGGCAATTCTCCATCAGCAGTGGCACCAGCCCATCCACTGGCGAGCCGCCAAAGCCACGGTGCGCCTGCTCGCTGAATTATGAGTGTAATCCTGGTCAGGTCTGATGCTGCCATGAGAGTGTGGACTGCACTTTCCTGCTTGGTGTGGCATGAATGCCACACCAGGCAGGCACTGGAGTTGCAATACTGGGGGACACAACATGTGCCCCCCTGCTTGCCCTCTCAAGGGCAGCAGGAGGCCCTGCTAGGGCCCCCTTAGTTGCCTCTCTGCCACCCTTTTCATGAAAGGCTCACCACCATGAAAGCAGCGGCAGCAAGCCAACTCAGATTATGCTTGGCTGTGCCGCAGCAGCACCACCACACATATTGCGGTTCCTGACTGCTGCGCAACCGCAATGGGATCCTAATTCCCCGGCAGTCACAGTGGTCCTGTGGTGGTCCGACTGCCACACTCGTACTATTAAAGACTGGCCAGCAGTGTGGCGATGGTCAGACCACCACCACAATTTTTTCGGTCCTTACTCTCTTTAGATTTTCACCAAACATTTCGGAAATGTCTTCCATGTTCTGATAATTATAATTTACGTTCAACATTCACGTAACAGTGGAAGCCATGGGAACAGATGAGAGAGACCAGTCTCTAAACATAAATGTTAATTATGGGCCGAGCACAATGAAAGGCCCAAGAAGGAAAGCATCACAACTGTAAAACAAATTATTTTGTGGAAGAAGTAAGGATTGAATCCACCAAGGTTGTGGCATTCTTAAGTGGAAAATGGGGTTAGGGAAAGGGAAACACAGCATAAGATAGCCTGATCTTCGAAAATGTACTGGCCCCTCAGGGTTGGTAGAGTTACCAAATGGTATAGATACATAAGGCTAAAGTTGAGCCCTGAACTTGTAAACAGTGAGTTCGAGAAACACACAGTAATTATGAAACAAGCCTAAGTGGAGTATCTTGTAATTTTCACACCCTCGATATACATAGCATTTGTCTTGCCCTAGTGTTTTAACAGAGGAACTGTGACTAGATGCAAGAAGTACAAGGCAACTCCTCTCAGATCAGTTTTGGCTTTGGAGGCACAAAACTTGTAAATACACATAAACGTTTCAGAAGCAGGTTAAGGCAATAACTTACAAAAAAACAAAGCTGGGATGGGGTGGGGGCAAAAGAGGTACGAAGATGCACATGGTGTGCAGCACTATATCAGAAGGCCCTACACTCAAAGACTGATGTATGATGGAACCATGACCACCAGAACAAGGTCATACCTTTACAACGACGCCTGAACAACGAAAGTCCTTACAATGACTTTTTTTTAACCATGAATATGTCTTTAGCACAAATACCTTTACCACAAAAATGTAAGTATTTAACAGGTAAGTATAAAATATATATATAAAATATATATATATATAACTTTGGTACCTGTCACGCCATAAAATAATTAGAGCTCCAATCTCCGTAAACTCAGACCACCAGGACAAAGCGGCACAACCAGATCAGGGATATCTCAGGTACATCAGTTTATTTGATATTGTTTTCTTTTGTTTCAGCCAAAGTGCATTGTGCACTGAAAACAGGCCTACACGTTTTGGCCAAAGCCTTCTACTGGGATATATATGTAACAGCCTTCCTCAGAGCTCATTATACTTAATCAAAGGTAACGTGTGTTTAAATTACTCAAAGGGTAATTTCATTAGTGGAAGTTTGAAAAATGGCAAGTGGCAAAGGACTGTCAAAGTTTGTAGTTCAAATACCAATATTTCTAGCCGCCATGTCAGCATGTATTTCCTTTACTTTAACCAGATGGTAATTACTTCGTTTTCTCTTGCTCATGAAGTCTTTCATTAAAAGTGCAGCATTTATTATTGCAAAAAATGGAAAAATGAAATGTTCATGATGTACCCATGCAGGCTGAATTCACACAGTCCTTTGTAAAATGACTGCCATAGTGCCCCCACACAGAGGTGCCTTATCATCAGTCTGTCTATCCCTTGACGTTGACGTGGTTTTTTAATAGTGTCCAATCCCAGTGGGACCTCTGAACAAGACCAATCTGGTCAAAACGCATTGGTTGTAACTGGTGAAGGTGATGGCTATGATTTGGATTAAATAAGCCTTAGAACTCACTTTCCTAGAGTGCTAGTCAAATTTCGTTGGTGGTAAAAATTAAAGCGGAATTCGATTCCTTTCCACGGACTAGCACAGGTCGGAGAGAGGAATCAATTGTTGATAATATATATATGCAAAAAAGAAGCAGAGAACTCTGGGTAGTTCTCAAGTTTAGGTGGAAAGCAGCTCCTGTATAGAGCACTCTCAACACCAGCGACACTCTAGATCTACTCACCTCAAATGTCTGCTTTTCTATCAAAATCTTTAAGCATAGGATTAGCACAGTGCTATCCACGCGGAGATAGAATCTAAACTTGAGAACTACCCAGAGTTCTCTGCTTCTTTTTTGCATAATTTATTCGTCACTCTGTGCCTGAAAGGGTATTTTTTTTATATATATATATATATATATGTGTTCCACCAAACGCCAGAAGCATTTCAGGAGGGCTCTCAACAGAATTCCCACCTGCCGGTTTTCACATAGACTTGCCTTCAGGTCACGCTGCATTCACTCTTTGCACAATGCGTTTCGAGGAAGTGCCCCTCTTCGTCAGGGGATTGCTTATTAAAACAAAAGGAACGGCCAGTCCTTCTTTTATTTCCATGGCATCAGCATTTTTTCATTAATTACAACCATCAGTGTGCCCACCTTCAGTAGAGCGGCATGCTGGGACATGGAATCTCTCACTATTCCCTAAGTGGGTTCAGTTCCTTTTGTCCGTTTTAAAAGCACACTTATTTTCCTTAGTAGGACTCGTGGCACTTCAGGCATGTCTCTTTTTAACTCTGGAACTCTGTGCTGCATCCAGCTGGAAATCGTTTCCTGCAGCAGCCTCCCATGTTTTTATGTGGATGGTGCTCCTCCCCAGGACAGGGCTGCCCTGCTGTAAATTTGTTCCACCAAACGCCCGAAGCATTTCAGGGGGGCACTCAACAGAGTTCCCACATGCCGGTTTTCACAGAGTTGCCTTCAGGTCACGCTGCATTCACTCTTTGCCCAACGCGTTTCAAGGAAGTGCTCCTCTTCGTCAGGGGCTTGCTTATTAAAACAAAAGGAACGGCCAGTCCTTCTTTTATTTTCATGGCATCAGCATTTTCTCATTAATTACAACCATCAGTTGGCCCGCCTTCAGTAGAGCGGCATGCTGGGACATGGAGTCCCTCACTATTCCCTAAGTGGGTTCAGTTCCTTTTGTCCGTTTTAATATATATATATATATATATATATTCAGTGAAAAAACCATAGGTTTCACACATGTTATAGTTAGCTGGAAATTTTACTGATAAAAAACCAATGAAATTCCCCCGTTATAGTTAGTGCAGGCAACTATAACTCACGCGACCGCAATCCTCTGCTGATGCTAATACTGTATTTAGACACTTATTTGCCCATGTCTTCTTCCATAAATTTTTAGCTATACATATATTACAAATATTTTTTTTTCATAAAGACACATATGTCATCAGCAGAGGATTGCGGTCGCGTGAGTTATAGTTGCCTGCACTAACTATAACGGGGGAATTTCATTGGTTTTTTATCAGTAAAATTTCCAGCTAACTATAACATGTGTGAAACCTATGGTTTTTTCACTGAATTTGCAAGGTTTTTTAAATGCTAATTCCTAACTATAACGTGTGTGAAACCTATGGTTTTTTCAGTGAATTTGTACGGTTTTTTAAATGCTAAGTTACTTTACGCCATTCGTGGCGTGCGCGCCCACTTAACGCAGTTCGTTCCGTGCGCGCACCGTGCGCGCACAGTGAGCACGCGGTGCACTTCGCGCACCGCGCGCCCACTTTACGCAGTTAGTGCCGTGCACGCACGGTGGGCACGCGGTGCGCTACGCGCACCGCGTGCCCACGTTACGCTAGATGGGCCATGTACGCACGATGCGCTTCGCGCACCGTGCGCACATGGAGGACATATGATGCGCTTCGTTGTGAAAGGTAATATTTTAATTTTTTAACAAACGTTATATGCCATGCACAAATGGTGCCTTTCGGGCCCCATTTGCACATGGGGTGGGGAGAGTATGGATATTTTTTTTTTATTATTAATTTTTACCGTACGCGTACGGTAAGCGTAATCGGCGAAATTATCGAAAAAATTAAAATTCGGTTTTTGGCCTTGGGGGATCTTTGAGGACTCCCTCAACATGGCTAGGTGCTTAGGAGCTGTCTAAACAGCCCCTTTACATGTTTTTGGCCTTTGTTTTTTAACCCCCCCTCAGAGTGCGAGAGAGAAAATGGCGGCCGCCACTTCCTGGTTTCGACCGATTCGAATGTTTACTAAGATCTAACAGCCAATCAGATTCGCGCTCGCGCACGGCACCGTACGCGTACGGTAAGCTTACCGTAAGCGCACCGTAAGCTGCCACAGATATATATATTGATTTAAATGCTATTTTCTCAGGAACTACTGAACAGATTTACACAAGACCTACAAAAGGCACTTCCTTGACCTGAGGACTACCTCTCTGCCAAATTTCAAGTAACTCTGTTCAGCCGTTCGGGCTGTAGCTGTGTCTAAAGGTCCTATGGAAAAATGCATGGGAAAAACGCGTTTTGGGACCCCCCTTTTTTCTCATCCCCCGCTTGACGAATCCCCCCGAGACTTTCAGGGTAGGAGCGGAGCGGAGCGCCCCATTAGTTTTGAAAATTTCGCGAGGATTCGTCGACCGGCGCCAAAGTTATTCCAAATAGAATGTTGCGGTTTTCCTATGGAAACAGGGTCCTAACTATAACTACCTACTGGCGACCGCCAGTAGGTAATATATATATATATATATATATATATATATATATATACCAACAATTGATTGTTTCCACAAAGATGTTCAGAGATGAGGCTGCACTCCGCTCGCAGGTAACTTAACAAAACTTTATTCTGAAAATATGCCGCGTCACAACACCGATATTCAGTCCCTTGGCCTTACGCGTTTCGAAGCAGAGGCCCATGTCAGGAAAACTGCAGTTTGTTGCAACCACATCTCCCCCGCTTGCTATTTAAATTTAATTGGCCTCAGGTGTGCCCTCATAGTAGAGGTCATTTCAAATAATGCACGCTGGGACATGTAGTAGAATTTCGCATTCTTTTCCCTCCAGTGGGTTCAGTTCCTGCATGTGAATTCGGGACAATTTTCATAGCCCTCCCGGGGTTTTTGCTGACTCACTTGTACAAAACCTGTGAAATTCAGCCGTTATTGTTAGCTGAGCTAATTATAACTTGCACCCCCACAATGCACTGCTGAGGATGTCACATATTACATCACTCATGACATGGTCAGTGATATCACTGATGACATCACCAACGGGGCCTGCCCTGTATTTTTTATATTTTGGAGAAAGGATGCGTGGCCCCCCTTCCTGAGGCAAATTTCTGCCCTGGGACCCAACCCCTGGTGCCAGCCTTTATCCTGTTTTTCTTAAAAATGGGTAGGGGGGGCCTTTGCGGCCCCCCTATCCAAGCCAATATTGCCCAGGGTCCCCATCCCCCAGGGCATGGCCACATCATTGAGGACCGTGGGGGGAGCTTCAAGGCCCCCACGGTTCATGCCGGCTCCCCTCCTCCTGCGGGAGTCGGCAACATGCAGCTCCCTCTGCCCAAAAGCAATTCTGCTCTGCTTCATGGAAGCAAGAGCATTTTTCATGCTCTTGCTTCCATGACGCAAAGCACAGTTTGTTACGGCTTGCGCCAAGCCATAGCAGACTGCAATGTCCTTAGGTGGGCACCCCAGAACATTGCTGGAGCCGACCTTGGGGGGTGGTGATCCCCAGGGCCATGGAGTGCTCATGGAGGGGGACCATGTATTGATAGAGGAATGAATTCCCCAACTTAAAATATGCCACAGGGCGTGTTTGCAAACATATCACCTCAGACTCCGCCCCCTACCTTCACCACTGTGCAAACGCGCCCGTGGCGTGTTTTAAATTGGGGGATTAAGCCCCCTTGAATCCTGAGGTCCCCTGGGGGCCAACTAGCCCACTAGGTACCTCCATTAAGCGCCACGAAGCTGTGTTGCATAGAGGTGTAAAAAGGGGCATGGCCTCATTACACCTCTCTGCAACGCAGCCCCCTGGTGCATACTGGAGGTTCCTGGTGGGCTAGTTGGTCCCCAGGGACCCCCAGTATTCAAGGGGAATTAGTTCCCCCTCTGCAAATGCACCAGGGGGCGTGTTTGCTGAGTGGTGCAAGTAGGGGGCATGGCCTCTGGCCCGATCTCGTCCTTTTTTTCTTTTTAGAAGGGGGACTGTTTAGCCCCCCTTCTTTTTCTAATTTATTGGCCCTGGGGACCCCATCCCCCAGGGCCTGCCCCCAATTTGTTTTAAAAAAAAATCAGGAAGGGGGCCGTGTGGCCCCCCTCCCGAGGCCATAATTTGCCCCGGGGACCCCATCCCCCAGGGCATGGCCCTTTTCTTTTTTAATTTTGTATTTTGGAGGGGGGCTGCCTTGCCCCCCTCCTGTGGCCAATTATGGCCCTGGAGACCCCATCTCCCGGGCCGTTTTTTAAAATTTGCATTATTTTTTCATTTTTTTAGGAGGGGGTCGCGTGGCCCCCCTCCCGGGCTACTACTAGCCCCGGGGACCCCATCCCCCGGGGCTGGCCCTCTTTGTTGGGGGCTGTGGGGGGTTCCCAATCCCCACACGGTCCCAGCCAGCTCCCCGCGTCCTGCGTGAGCCGGCATTGCTTTTCCACATGGGGAGCAGCTAACATGTCCTGTCATTTCAAACTACAGTGTCCCGGGACACTGCAGGAGCCGGCCCTGGGGGGTGGCGGTCCCCATGGCCTATACAAGGCTCCAGGAGGGGGGCCGCGTGGCCCCCCTCCCACATTTTGAAGTTGCCCCCGGGGGTGGCGGTCCCTGGGGCTGGGGGGCCTGAGAGCCCCCCCACCCATTATAAAGAAGTCCCGGGGGTGACGGCCATGAGCCCCCCTGCTGATATTATGTTAGAGTCCCAGGGGGGTGGCGGTCCCCGGGGCAGTGTGGGGGGGATTGGGACCCACCACACTTAATTTTTCATTATGCACCCGGGATTTGGCCACCCGGGGGCAAATTAGCATATTTAGCGCGGGAGCACGCGCTGATTTTTCTTTTCTATCAGCAGGATCCACGCATCCAGCGAGCATCCTCCCGTTTAAAAAAAAATTGGGGGGGTCCTTGTGGGGCCCCCTGAGCAGGCCTAGGGGGTCAGGGTGTTTCTACCCTGCCCCCTTTTCGCGTTTTGCAACATTTTTGGGGGGGTTTCTTGTGCCTCGGTTCTACCGAGGCACAAGATGGCTGCCAACACTTCCTGATTCAGAGTGTTGGCAGCCAATTAAAATTCCGCTCGTGATCGGGAGGGTGCGCGGATCCTCCGAGGCCATAGATAGATAGATAGATATGTACTTTTAACTGTAATTTTCTCAGGAACTACTGAACGGATTTATACCATTTAAGCAAAAGGCACGAGTCTGAACTGAGGACTACCTCTTTGCCAAATTTGGTGTAATTCCGTTCAGCAGTTCGGGCTGTAGCTGCGGCTAAAGGTCCTATGGGAAAATGCATGGGGAAAATGCGTTTTGGGACCCCCCTTTTCTCTCGGCCCCTGCTTGACGAATCACCGTGAAACTTTCAGGATAGGAGCGGACTGGAGTTGGGCAAAAGTTTGGAGACTTTCGCGAAGATTCGTCAATCGGCGCCAAAGTTATTCCAAATAGAATGTTGCAGATTTCCTATGGAAAATAGGTACTAACTATATCTACCTACTGGTGACTGCCAGTAGGTAATATATATGTGTGTGCGTGTGTGTGTGTGTTTGTGGGTGTGCGCGCATGTGTGTGTGTGTATATAGATATATATAGATATATATAAAATATTCTTTCCTATGAAATACTTACATTTTCTCTCTAAATTCGTTTGTGGTTAATACATATTTGTGGTAAAAAAAAAGTTGTTTAAAGACTCTTGTTGTAAAGACACATTCATTGTTCAGGCGTCGTTGTAAAGGCATGCCATTGTTCATGCGTCATTGTAAATGCTGATTCTCCTCAATGACACTGCAAGGCATCAGTCTGAGCCTGCTTCCACTACTTATCTTGCTGAGTAAGGTGGTACTCTTAGAGTCTAGAGGACTGTGATGCAGGTGGCCTGTAACTGGTTCAATTCCCAAGTCCCACCTCCAAAACCTCCT
Organism: Triturus cristatus; assembly: GCF_964204655.1. NCBI lineage: Eukaryota > Metazoa > Chordata > Amphibia > Caudata > Salamandridae > Triturus > Triturus cristatus. Next base: position 386,586,886 of record NC_140581.1, read on the forward strand.
ATTGCCTATTCTCCACAGTCTCCAACTACCCAATGCCCTACTTCCCTAGAACGTATCTCGTCTTGAAGGCAAAATCCAGTTTCTTCTATGGCACAACTGTTCACCTGTTTTTGCCATCATGTTCTCCATGCTCTAGTCCTCATAATAAGGCAGATTATTGAAATTGGAAAAAAGTGTGATGTGGTACCTGAAGAGAGGCTTTGTGAAATGGCCTGAATCAACACCCTGACCCTCACACACACACACTGAGATCAGATGGCGAACAGTGTCAAATGCTGTTGACATGTCCATAAGATTCAAAGTGCTGGCACTACTGGAATTAAACCAGTGGCTTTCAGGTTACACATAGCCCTATGTAGATAGGCTATTAACACTCTATCTTATTTGAACTCACATCCTTTTAAATAATATACTTATGCACATTATATGAATTCAGTAGACATGATTCACTTTACGATTTCACTTTTCCTAATGACAGGATCTTGCAGTTATTTCTGCTGCCATTCTTTGGATTTTATTATATTTATATATAGCACCACATGCCACCAAATGCTTCAAGTGGTATGAAAAAAGCAACTTCTACATACATATGCCTTGAAATATAATTCTCAAATGTATTCAACCTTTCTTGGAAAAACTTTTGTCTCTTGGAGAGACAGATAAATATAGTTCTTATTTCTCTACTACCTTGTGATTGTAGTTTGCAACCCATATCTGTATTTAGTAACAAATGTTCACTGGTTCCCTGTAGTGACTTTGTGAGATTAGCTGCCATTAAAGATGACGGCTTTGGAGACTACTCTTCACCGTCTGGGCTCAAACTTTCCCCTCCGGTCATTATACAGACACTGGTATTATGATATTCCTCTGAAGTAATGGAAATATAATGGGCAATACTTCCTAAAACTTTTAAATAAGTAAACAAATATCTATTTTCAGTGCATCTTAACCAATTATCATACAAGTGCTCAATCGCAAGTGTCAGGCCTAAATGACGAAACCTTGTTCTCACAGGGTCCCGCTCTTTAATTTAAACAATATTAGAACATTAGAATGTTGAGAGCTCTATTGAATACAATGAAGTGGCTCAGGGCTAAAAACAGCTAGCACAAGCCTTCTGTTTCTCCTTTTTAAATCCAGAACTTTCTACCCTTAGAGAGTGGAGTATTCTCATAGCCTTATAGCTGTTCTGCTTTTGGTGACAACAGTTGTAAAAGGCCCTCTCCCTCATTATAGCTCAAGTTCAGGGACTTTAACAACCGGTATAGCCCTCAGTAGCAGGCTATAATGCTATAGGCAATAGTAGGTCATTGAAGATTCTTCTTAAAGTAAGCTAATAAGAGAAGATTATAGTTTGCTGTTGTTGTTCACCACCGCGACTACTGAGAACATGTAGAACGCATTGCTCTGTTAAGAGTTATTCAGCCAGTAGTGCAAAAATGCTGAATCATTTCTCTTGAGCTACTAACACTTCATCAATGGAGTTAGACAGGATAAATGTGTATGTTGGAAATCAAAAAAATAATCAAGATATAAAACAACACAGGATTGACTCTATTACCATTAAAAACCAAGGAAGGAAGATCACTGGTGCACTAGAAGTTTTCTCTGACACAAGCCTGCATAACCCCTGCAACATCTTTATAGCTGGGTAAAAGATTTCCTGCAACTCAGTTGTCTTCTGTCAAATTAATTTGCTTTACCAAACACAACAAAAAGGCAATTTGTTCATGGCAAATGTTTTTTAAAATAAGCATGTCGATTTTTGAACCATTTCCTTCCATCTTACCTCCAAGTGTTCTCTTGCAAATGGCTGCATCCAAGATGGTGTTCACCAGCCGTTATTTTCAGTTCTAAAACAGTAATAAAAAGGATCTTATTTGAAGAACTCTGCCTCCTTTCAACTATTCTGCCTATGTCAACTTCATCTTGCTTAAACCATGCAACTACCAATTCTAAATATTTTATTCACTGAGAAAATCAATCTGTCTTCTGAAATATTGACTTCTACTGTTGATACTAACCAATAACTGGCCCTCAATTCTACGGCTGTCTGTCTTGGTCAAGCCAGGACAGTGCCCACTCCTTTGGCATCTTTTGCTGATTCCATGGCAGAGTATTCAGCTCTCACAGAGAACTGTAAACATATTAGGAACTATTTCCTTATAAGACAACAGTACTAGTATAAGGTGACAGGTCTAGATTCTGAAGGCGCCAACTATGGAAACTGTGAGGCATAATCTAAAACACATTTAAAAAACTAGAGGTTGCTTTAACTCTGATAGCAATGTGGTAGAGCCATATGACATCCAGGAAATGTACTTAAGTAGCAATCTGACTTTACATTTTTGGAGAAACGTATAAAATATTGGCAAAAGCTCAAATCAGCACTTGAGTTTGTGTTGCGCTTTTTAATTAGACACCTATAAGATAAAGAATAACGTGCGCCTGAGATAGCAAAAACAAATGAATGTGATTCGCTCTCGTGAACTGAGTGCTGATTGCCTTTCCACATTTTTCAATACCCTGCCCAAGCCATCTGGTGGGTTAAGGTTTTAAAGAGGCACACAAACATACACCCGCACTAGAGGGAGGTGAGGTGATGCGTGAACTTATCGCCAATGCACAGCTGTGTCATAAACTATTTCATTGCGAATGGAGGGCTGATTACGACTTTGTCTCGCCTGCTCTGAAAGCCATTCTGAGACAGCACCAGTAGAAAGTCTTGGGATGTTTTTGAGGTCGATTGGACTGACCCAGTGTCTCTGTTCACATGTATGGTCAAAAGCATGCTTAAAGCATGGCCATCAATATTTGACAAAATATAACCCATGAACAGCCTCGGTTTAACCATGAATATGTAAATGTTCAGCAGTGATTTATGGTAGGGAGCCCTCCTTTGATTCAAGTCTGCTCTCAGCACCATTGGAGTTTGCATTGAGGGTGTTTCTGTGAGGCGTTTGGTACCAATAGGCAGACTCTCTAGAAAGGAATGACATGATAGTGTTGTAGTAGTGGGACTTGTAAGTATGGGCATTTATGCATTGGACTAGCATCAGATGCATAAGGACTGCAGCTCCTCTTTTTGTAAACTCAAGTTGGCCCACAGCTCTGAGAGGAGAAGCTATGGTCGTAATTGGAAAGTTTGGATTTGCGTTCACCGTGAGCCATGTATTCAAGGATCTCTGGGCAAGATCTCTGGGGCAAGATCAATGGCACTATGTGGCATTCCACCAATGGCAATTTAAAACTGATGCATGGTTGGTGCAGCTGTTAATTGCCTTCTCTACTTTTCTTGCAACAATATCATGAACAAGTGTTGTCTTTCAAAGTCATTACTACCAAACTTTAATCATAAACGGAGAGAGGATACTCTCACTCCTTTGCAACAATGTTTCCAAAGCAAATTGATTATAAATAAAGTATATCAAGAAGTTAAATACAGCATTAAAATATTCTACACATTTAAACCTACCTAGGAGAACATACGGAGTTCATTTATTGAGCAATTACATCTCTTAATCGGGTAACCCCATACTTTAAAAAATGTAAAAACACCAAGTAACCTTAAAAAATGAACAACAAGATAAACAGTCGGATGACAGTCCAACAAGAGATCATCTTGCAGTCAAAGTATGTAAATATTGTACTATATGGAAAATAGCCTTGAAGCTCAGAGGTTTAAATGCAACAGCTGTCATTAATCGAAAAGAAATTCTGGAACAATATGCTGTATTTGCCCCGGAGGTCTTCAAGGGCATTTCTGTATGTGAGATCTGCCTAACACATATGCTATGTAAAATCCTCTCAAAGTTGGGGAAACATAAAAGATGGGTGAAAGCCCCCGAAAACAAATTGTAGTGAAAAAGTGCTGCAAACACTGTTTTGCTGAAAAATGAACCCTTTGTTGAAGTTTTGTTAAGTTCACAAGCTTTGCAATTTCAGAAAGGTGCGAGGCTCAACTAAACTCCATGTTAGACATGGGGGCCTCTAATTGGCAGAGGTATTCACCTTTGTCCAAATAGGGGCCCCTGCTACTAGTCAGGGTAAAGGAGTTACACGCTTTAGATAACCAGTGCTCACCCCCTTGTTAGCTTGGCACGAGCAGACAGGTTTATCCCAAAGGCAATGTGTAAAGTATTTGTTCCTAAACTCACAGTAACACAGTGAAAACACCACAAATGGACACCACACCAGTTTAAAAAAATAAAGTATCTTTATCTAAACCAAACAAGACCAAAACAACAAAAATCAAACATACATGTATCAAGGTATACTTTTAGAACTGTTATTTCAAAATAGAACTTGTAGACGTATAATAGCTCCACTTGGGGCTATTACAATGTTGTGACAGGCATTAATCCAGAGTACGGCACTGACCGCAAGGTGCGCAGCATCGGGCACGGAGTCCCGCAGATCCACAAATAACAGTACCATGGAAAAGAAGTCTATGGTCAATGCATGGCGTCATAGAGGTGAGGCGACAGGGCAGAGGCCGGTTCCCTGATTGTCAAGGGGGAGGCAAGACATTGTATCCGTAAGGAGGCGATGAGTCGAGTCCAGGACAGGGGAAGTTAGGTGGTGTTGTTGGTGAGGCGTTTGTTCCAGTGAGGTGATGTGAAGCCTAAGAATTCGAGAAGTCACCCTCGTCGGTTATCGGCTCCACGATAATGGGATGCAGGTACCGGCGGTGTTGGTCCAATCGCTGTCGCCGGGAAGGCCGATACCTGCTGGCGTCGGCAGGCATCTCATAGCCCAAGAAATAGAACTGGAGCCCTTTTGAATGCAGGAGTCCACGAAGGAGTCCAGGTGCTGGTCAGTGGGCTTCAGGTGAAGTGTTTGTCTCACTGAGACTTGGAAACAGGAGTCCAGCACACACAAGCCCTTTAAGATTCTTCTTTAAGCAGGTTCTCAGCAAAGTTCCAGTCCTTGTCCTCTCCTTGGCAGAAGCAGCAACTGCAGGCCAACCAAGAAAATATCTCACAGCATAGGGGCAGTACTCCTCATTATAGCCCTTCAGCTCTTTTCGTTGGCAGAGGTACCTCTTGAGACCAGAAGTGATCTAAAGATCTGGGGTTTAAGGTCCACTACTTATACCCCATTTTGTCTTTGTTCTCTTTGTTCATGGGTCTCTGAGCCCAGTCCAAACCAGTTCTGTCCTCACTGGTGCAGTATGACCAAAGGGGGTGAACACAGCATTGTGCAAGGGAGATAGGCCCTATTCAGGTGCAAGGAAAACTCCTCCTGCTACTCTAAATGCAGCCAAAGTCTATTCAGCTTAGTTCTGAGTCATCAAGGAAGGGCCAGGCACACCTCAACACCCCCATACTGGCTGTCTACAGTGTATTCCACATCCCCAACCCCTGTCACTCAAAAACCGGACAGTCAATCCACAAATATGCAGAAGCACACAGAATGGTTAAATAAGAAAATGCCTACTTTCTAAAAGCATAATTTTCCAACAAACAATTTAACAACCATCTTTACTAAAAGATGTGTTATTAAATTCTGAGTTCAGAGAGCCTAAACTTCATTTCTCTATCTTGTCCCAGTGGTAAGTTATACTTGTTAGATGTTACAAAGTATCTCTGATGTTATATTATTGGACAGATAGCTTTTCAATAGTGAAAAGAGAAATTGCCAAAATTTCACTATCATGACTTGTCACACACACCAGTACGTGTCCTACCTCTCACATACACTGCACCCTGCCTATGGGGGTACCAGGGGCCTACTTGAGGGGTGTCTTACATGTAAGAAAAGGAAAGGTTAGATCCTGGTAAGTGGGTGCACCTGCCGGATCGACATGGCAATTCAAAACTGCAGTGGCAGGTCTGAGATACCTTTTCAGGGCTACTCATGTGGTGGCACAATCAGTGCTGCATGCAGTGCTTAATTTGTGCCGGTGCTTTCCGGTGCTTAGCACCAGCACTTACTTCCCAGGGCCAGGTCTATGACAACTATAGATGCATAAGTTCGTATTTTTAATTTAATTTCACATATGTTAAGGAGCCCTCTCAAACCCGTTTCTAACTCTACCAGGTTCCGTGGCATTGAATGTATATTCTATGTATAGAAATGTTTTCGAAGGACAGTCACTATGCATCAAGAGGCATTTTTCTGTTTCGTTCCTGTTATTTATGTATTTTCTGATTCTGTTCGCAATCACAATTGATTCGCTATTTCTTACAAACTGGGTCTGTCTTTCATGTTCACGTTACGCAATCTGACGTTTTAAAAACCATGGACGGCACTCACGCCCAGTTCTCACTCTTGCACCAACACAGCAGCATTTGTCTAGCGGCCGGTATCGAACAAGTACAGGTAACTGTGGTGTTCTTCAATGAGGTAGAACCAGGAATGCACGTAAGGTGACACAGGTAAGTTTATTCACCTCATCCACCAACTCTCTCAGTCTAACCGTCTTCTCTAGAATCCTCCAACACAAAACATTCTCCTATTCTAGAACAGAATGGAAGACTGGAGATAGTGTATTCTATCTTACAATATTGAAGGAAATGAGACAACGAAAGGAAAATGTACCACATTACACATCTTCCCTCCGAACAACAACCAATAATAAGTTCACTACAGGTTTTACAGAGATAAATAAACATATATCATAAGTGTAATGCATAAAACAAAATAAATGTATATCACTATACAACAAAGTGCTATGATAAACATCAATAGATCGTTGATTATACATACCCAGATAGTCTGCACAAATCTACCACCGACTTAAACATAGTCTTTCATGTACGCAGGACATCTGCGCACTCTCTGACTTCTCTCTCTAACACATCCTGAGACACTAGGAATGTCAGAGAGGGGAGCAGATGAGAAATTTGAAAAGTTCAAACCTGAGTCCACCTCATTACTATCAGACTGGTCTGAAGAAAAAGAAGGACTCACTACAACAACCCGACTCTTGTTCCAAATCCTCCCATCACTAGTCTTGACTGCATCATTAAAAATTTTAACCACTGTTCTGACGTTAGTGTATTTTGACCATGGCATACATCCAACAGGAGCTTTTATTTTAACAAGATCCCCCACCTTTATCGCCTGATATTGTGCACATTTGTTTTTGTCAAAGTACGATTTCCTCAAAGCTTGTTTTTTTAGCTCCTTAATTCTCCAATCCCCTATCTGATTATTGACAAGACCCTTGTTCAATTTCATCCACCCAGGGCATAACCTCGTATTGGGAAACCTCCCCTTAAAGAGTTCAAAAGGCGACCTTCCAGTGATCGAGTGAGGACAAACCCTGTAAAACGAGATTCTATCGTGAAGTAACTCCTTCCAATTTAGACCATTAGCCCTTGCTAATTGGATACTTTCTTTAAGAGTTTTGTTGAACCTTTCAATTGCACCATTTGTTTCAGGATGATAGATCGCACATTTTTTGTGAATAATACCACAATTGTCAAGAATTTTTTTTCATTTATTAGAAGAAAATTGTGGACCATTATCCGAAAGTAAGCTATTGGGAAAGCTTTCTTTCTTAAATACATCCTGTAAGAACTTAATTACCGTAGCTGTGGACGCCTCTCTTGCAGCACACACCTATACCCACCTGGAGTACAGATCTAATACTACAATCAAATAGGGCGTATCACTCACCCCATGTAAGGGTCCAACTATGTCAATTGAAATCTCATCCCAAGGATGACCAGGTAATCTTCTGCAAACCATAGGAGTCTGTATTGTTTTCAAAACTTTGTCACTAGCACAACATTCAGCACATTCACGAACTACCCTCTCAATCTCAACATCCATACCCGGCCACCAAAACTGCAATCTCAACAATTCTTTAGTTTTGACAATGCCAGGATGGCCCACATGAGCAACCGTAAGTAACTTCTTTCTAAGACCTAGAGGTGGAACCAACTTTGTCCCTCTAGCAAGTAAACCATCCACCACCGAAAGTTCATTAGAAACTAAACTCCATGGCTTCTCCAACCGTTTATTCTCACCTAACATCTCAATTACTTTTTTTACCTCAACATCTTTATTAATCTCCACTTTCCAATCATCTTGAGTAACCACACCATCCGTGATCTCACATACATTTACTACCTCAGAATCAAAAGTAACATCTTCGTCCAACTCTCCATTGAGATCAACTAACCTCGAAAGACAGTCAGCTGATTTGTTAATGACGCCAGGAATGTAATCTACCTTAAAATCAAACTCTTGAAGAGAGATGATCCACCTTTTATTCTAGAAGAAATTGAGTCGAGGCCTTTCTTTGAAAAGTCTTCCTTCAACGGCTTATGATCAGATAAAACATTGACCTTTGTTCCCCAAATAAAATTTTTGAATTGCCTTAGAGCCCAAAATATAGCCTAAGACTCCTTTTCTACAACAGAGTAGTTCCTTTCTGACCCCCTGAGACATCTCGAGGCACAAGCGATAAGTGAATCCATCCCATTCTTCTTTTGAAGCAATACTGCACCAAGCCCTTTTTCACTAGCATCCGTCATAATGAAAGTAGGATCACCAGGCACAAACGCAGGAAGCGCAGGAGCTTTGCACAGTTCCTCCTTGATTGCAACAAATTCCTCCACACACTCTCTTGACCACTGAAACACAACATTCTTTGCAGTGATTAACCTCAAATTGTGAGTCTTTCCAGCAAAATCAGGAATGAATTTACTGTAAAATTCTACCATACCTAGAAAGGACAAAAGTTCCTACTTGTTGACTGGTTCAGAAATTTTAAAAATAGAATCTACTAACTCCTTCTTAGGAAAAACACCAAGACCAGTTATACAATGTCCAAGATAATTTACTTCTTCTAAACCAAATTTGCACTTATCTTTCCTAAGAGTAAGACCAGCTTTCCTTAGACGTTCTAGTACAAAAAAATACACGAACATCATGCTCTCGAATTGTGTTACCAAATATCAACAGATCATCTTGATAGCATTTTACACCAGCCAAACCCTTAAGAATATGTGACATGACCCGTTGGAACACTGAGGCTGCCGAAATGAGTCCAAAAGGCATTCTACGAAATTTAAACGTACCCATGGGAGTTACAAAGGCAGTTAAATCCTGAGAAGAGTTATCCAACTCAATCTAATGATAGGCTGACGCCAAATCCAGGGTAGAGAAATACTTTGCTCCACTCAAGGTACTAACAATCTCATCTATGTTAGGTAGAGGAAATCTATCAACAATAACTTCTTTGTTCAAAGCATGCAAGTCAATGCATAGATGAAGCTTCCCACTGGCTTTCTTGGCTACGGCTATGGGAGCAAGCCATTCTGTTGCTTCCACCGGGACAATTATACCTTCATCTATCAGCTTATCAATTTCTTTCTGCACCCCCGCCTGTTCATTTAGCGGAATCCTTCTGACTTTAGCAACTACTGGGACCGCTCCATCTCTTACCCTGATGTGATGTTTATACCCTTTAAGACACCCTAGAGTATCTCTAAATATATCAGGAAACTGTTCTACAAACGTAGAAGTAGACTCTTCAATCGCTTGCACCTGAACCTGTGGAGATGCATTGGGGTTCAAACGCACCTCAAGAAGACGCTGATGAGGCCAACCCATGAGAGAATCACCATGCTTAGCTACATATATTTTCCCTGCAATGATTCTTCCACACAATTCTATTGTAGCTATGAAGTACCCTGACATCTTTATAGGTAACCCACCATAACCTACAGGAGCAAGGTCATTCCTAAGAAGTTTAACATTGTTCGCAAAGTGCTTTGAAAAAATATCCTCACCAATCATAGTTAAATGTGAGCAGGAATCAAACTTGAAATCAAGTTCTATACCATCAATATTCACAATGTGTGAGGGATGATCACCTTTTCTTACATCAACTTGGAAAGTGACCACCTTTACCTCAGGTTGATTTCTCATGACTGTACGACCACCTCTGCTATTCTTGTTTTTGCAGCATCTTGCAAAATGTCCCTTACGTCCACATGTTTTGCAAGTTACCCTTAAACCAGGACAAAAAGATGAATTTACAAGATGCCCAAAATGACCACACCTAAAACAAATAGGCTTCCCAGTGACATTCGAATTGGTAACATTAGCAGGAATCGAGATACCTTTGTCTTTTCCTTTTGGATCTTTCTTCTGTACCTGACACACAACCTCTTCTACTTTAGTTTCAGTCGTGATGGTTTTACTCTTCTCGCCACTAAGTTCATCAACGCACCTCATCATGTGCTCAACCTGTTTGGCAATAGCAATGACTTCTTCCAGAGGAGGTTCATCCTTCAACTAGAGCTCTTTTCTAATGTTATCATGAGCACATTTAAGAAAAAATTGATCTCTAATTCTCTCCTCTAGTGCCGGACCGAATTTGCACGAAGACGCCAATTTCCTTAGAGCAGAAACAAAGTCTTCAACAGACTCATCCTTTTTTTGTTCTCTTAACCCAAAATGGTACCTTTCCATAATCGTGCTCAATCTTGGTAAGTAATGGCGATCTAATTGTTCTATGCAAATTTCGTATTCATTCAGATTCCTTTTTTCAGAAGCGCTTAAGTCTGGTAAATGTTCCAACACATCTTGTCCCTCACCCCCAAGGCAATGTAGTAGTAACGAATGTTTACGTTCTGTGCTTAAATTCGTCCCACACACTCTAGCATAGTTCACAAATATCTTTTTCCATTTTTGCCATTTCACATTGGGTTCCCCAGGGCTCGTTAAAAAAAAAAAGGGGGTTGTGTCACATTCTGCTTTTTTTTTTTCTTTTTTTTTTTTTTAAATTATTTGCACTTTAAACATACACTTGTAATGCATCTAACATACCATAACTTGTATACTTGTATCACTTCAGATAAGTAACTCTTTAACTCACTGACTTTTGCAAAAGCTTGACATTAAAAAAAATCTTAAGTGAGCTAAAATACTAAATTTATAAAAACAAAAGTATGACATTAATTTTACTGAAGATCAGAAATGAGTCTCTCTTTCTTTCTTTTTTTTAAAAACCACAACAAATGTGCCAGACACAAAAACTCCAAGAATTAGCAAGAACCCAAGTCTCAAAGTTCCATGAATATCAAACAGCTTGAAGTGTTATATTTGAAAAAAAAATTAACCACTTTACAGCAACTGTCACCTTATTAATCCTCCAGACGTGCCATCAGCAACCCATACAACATGGCATTGTGAAAAGACTCACCCCCGATACCTTCAATTTGGCTAGGGTGACTCACAATAATTTAATCACCTCAAGGTGAATAAATATTCAGCTCCTCTTGAATGTGCGCCCGTAACGCACAGCGCTCCTTAGTTTGCGCTGACAACGATTCTATCTATGACAACTCCTTACGTGATCGGCTAGATTCAAGCCTCGCTCTGGAAATCACACATCCGATCTGATTGGTTAGAATCGACTCCTTCTTCAATGATGGCGCGCATGCGTCGGAAGACGTACTCACATCACTGTCGATACTCTCGCCTCCTTCTTCAATGATGGTGCGCATGCGTCGGATGACGTACTCACATCACTGTCGATACTCTCGCCTCCTTCTTCAATGATGGCGCGCATGCGTCGGATAACGTACTCACATCACTGTCGATACTCTCGTTCGCAATCACGATTGATTCGCTATTTCTTACAAACTGGGTCTGTCTTTCATGTTCACGTTACGCAATCTGATGTTTTAAAAACCATGGACGGCACTTACGCCCAGTTCTCACTCTTGCACCAACACAGCAGCATTTTTCTAGCAGCTGGCATCGAACAAGTACAGGTAACTTGATATTCTATTGGGGTCATTGCCATGGTCAGCTATAAAACGAGATGTGTTTACATCGTATGTCTGACCAGCTTATTATTTTTATTTGACTAGGCAGTTTACCTGCTTCCCCTTGATTTCTTCGCGCGTGCCGATGTGCATTGGGATACTGTAGCAGTGTATTTCACACTTTGTCCATGTTGTTCTAATTCGGGCAAAGGAACGTCCTAATTAAATCCATCATTTATTGTTTGGGGCATGGCCTTAGTCTAAACACATTGTCAGGCAACGTTGTCCTAAAGGCTTTCGTCACCTTTTTCTACTTTGGTGAAAAACAGTTGATACGTTGTTTTTTTGCTTTCCAGGTCAAAAAATTATTTGTTTATTCCAAACGTTTGAAAGAATAGGCTAATGGGTATGTATCGTCAGAAGACTACTTATAAAACGAGATCAGTTAACATCACTCTTTTATTCTTTTTTAATTTTGTTTATCAGTAGTAGCATACAGAGAAAACAGAAACTTTAGAACTTTTCTAAAGTTAAGCTACAGTTCTTCAAGAAGTTCCAAATACATTTACTTCTGTTCTAATTTCTCATACGCTGTGCATTCCGACCACACTTTGCCTTACTTTTCAGATTCTTTTGGATTTTGTAAAATAGTTTAATAGGTTAATTGTCTTGCTGAGTTCAGTGTATAATCTGCTTGACACATGTTCAGAGCTTATAAAGTGGTCTTTTTCATTGGTGAGACAGGCTTTCATGTATGAATGTTAGAGCTAAGCTATTTGCATATGGAATTCATGCAAATGTCATGCATTTCACCCATCTTTGGAGTAGCATAAACTTTCACTACTTGGTCAAAATACAGAGTGGGCTTAAAAAACATTGTGGCTTGCACAAATTGTTTTGAAGGTGCATCTGCCTATGTGGGGCATTCGCTTATCCTAGAGATCTCCACTAGGTGAATAGTGATCACTAAATGTGGCAGACATCCTCTCTTGACCCGACAGGCTGGCAGGCCTCCTGTCAGGCTCTAAACAAGCACATACGTTTCCACTGTGCTTGTCAGGCAATTTGACTATTCTTAGGATGGTGCTTCTTGCTCTGTACGTATGACTCCAAGAAAGCAGACAGACATAGTGCCCGTAATGTGAAGTGCATTTGTTAAAATAAAGCTACCCACCACAATGTAAACTGGTGTTAAACCTATTTTTCAAGCAGCAAATGTCAGTTCTGCCTCCTGGAGGTGGCAACACACAAAAGTGAGTGACAAACTGCACTGCAGCTGGGGACAGCAGTCTGTCAACTTTCTTGCAATTTCATCTGTTGGGTTGTTAGCATGCTCCCTGTGCTGACAAGTACTAGTATTTTTGTCACATCTTTCAGTGCTGAAAGAGGATCTTGTTTCCAGTGCTGAGATTTGATTTAGAAATGTATTGTTATATGCGGATTACTTAACTGAAAACAAGGAGTGATGCACCATCTTCATTTTCAGTTACTGAGGAAAAACCTCTTGTAAACATTCATTTAAAAACAACTTGCACCATTATAGTCATTTCCTTGACAGGGTTCTGGACATAGAGTATCTGGGCATTAAGCTCATATCCCATACTAAATAGCATGAACAGTTTGCACAATCCAAATGTCGTTTTACCCAGTGGCCTAGAATAACTCCCCTTTTACAGTGCCTAATTTGTGCCGGTGGTTTCCAGTGCTTACCAACGGCACTTATTTCTCAGGGCCGGGTCTATTGACATACCTGCCTGCCAAGTGCCAACTCACATGGTGGCAATATGTGTCACACGCGATATCAGCTCACTTCACATGGTCTCCAGACTCCAGGTGAAGAACTGATGCCACACACATGGTAAATCCATGGCTGTGTTTGGTTTTGTCAGATTGTGCGGTTTCCCACAAAAACTGGATGACATTTTTCTCATTTGTATGGGAAAAGTCACCACTGGGTCAGTGATTGGGTTGGTTTTGGTGCTGTGAGCCGAACAGTGTGTAAACGTTTTTAAATTTGACACTGCGGCCTCCTGCCTTATCATGATGAGGCACATAGCACCATAAACTGCCTGGGGGTCCCTGCCTCAGCGACCATAACAGGTCCGTCCATTATCAATCATAGTAGGACTAGTGCATTACCAATGACTGCTTGCAAATAATTAGTAGCCTGTCTCTCCTTGGAGTTGAACAGTCAAGTGTCCCGGGTCGATCAATGTGATCAGTGTCCCCCCTTTGTTTTCACGCACCCCAGCAGAACAATTACAAGTCAGTAAGTAAGTAATGATATCGTAATCGTTACAATACATGAAGTAATGGAACTTCATAAGATTATATCTCATGATGTAAGGAATCATGTGTCACCGTCACGGATACAAGATGATGAGGCAGGGCGACAGGCAAAACGATAAATGCAGATATTAAGCGTTGCATAAATGAAATGGCGTCAACTTAACATCCTGTGATTCTGGGCAAATCACTTAAATCTGCCTGTGCCTACTAAAAATTAACGTCTCCTTGTGTAATGTATCTGGTGCTCATTTAGCACTCCAATACCTTCAGGTCGAGTTTGCATATGTGTAAAAGAAACCTTTGAACTTTGCCTACACAAGGCGGCAGCATAGTTATGTGAGCAGTTATCCAATAATGTGTTATGTGGTGTTTCATAGATATCGCCACCACATGCAACTCGTGGCCTGCCTCAGAGTGCAAGAATCCAAAAAAAACAACAATAAACGTATACAAACAGGTACCAAAACAGAAATAACACTGAACATAACTATTAGATCATGGTAACATATGTATTTTCCAAAAGGTAATGTGGTTCCAAGTGTTATCTAACTACCCCTAGTATGTATCACATGGTTTGAATATGTACAGAGGGGCTGAGCAACTGGATTGTAAGGGGTTAATTTCCCCATTCATTCCAATGGTGAGTGGGAGGCTGCTGTTAGGAAGGGTCTGCCTTTCCAGCCCTGAAAGCAACTCACTCAGCCCTCCCTCCCTCACAGCACAATGCGCCTCAGTCAAAGCAGGAGTCTCTCTATTCCCTTTTCCTTGAGGGTGCCTATCACAACCACTTAAGAGGAACCCTATTATTAAAGCAATGGTGCACCCACATCACTATCCCACCTTCAGCTCGGGGAAAAACACCACCTACCACCGTACGCTGCCTAGTGTTGCAGGATAGATTATTTCACACTATTACATCTGGCTTTCAGCAGTGCCAGTTGAAGATGTGGGTGAAGCAGATTGAGTACATAGGTGGAGCCAGTGGAAGAAGTGGTGGAGCCGGGGAAGTGGGTGTGGCCTCTAAAAAAGAAATTGAACACCTGCACTTAATATTTTACAAATTAAGCACTGGCTGCATGCCCACTAATAGCATTTGAATTACAGGCCCTGGCACACTTAGTGCACTTTAATAGTGACTTACCAGTAAATCAAACATGCCAATCGGGAAGAACCAATTGCAATGCCAATTTACACAGGGAGCACTTGCACTTTGACACTGATCAGCAGTGGTAAAGTGCCCACAGCATCTAAGCCAGCAAAAGCGAAATCCAGCAAAGTATAAAAAATACAGGTGGTAAAGGCAAAACGTCAGGGTAAACCAGGCCAAAGATGCCCAGTCTAACAATTGTGCTTTATCCAAACTATAAATATCTGCACATATTTCCCTAAGGACATTACCATTTCTTTGCTAAATAAATATCCTTTGGCATCCTCACTTGCTTCTCTCTTGGCAAAATCGGCCAATTTTGGGTATATGCACTTTAAAACTGTTTTGAGCCTCTCCACTAGGAGTTCAGCATTCACATTACCCAAAAAACGTACTGCGCATTGGCACTAGCTTCTTAATAAATTAATGTTTTTATCTTATCTTTTGGGGTATGAAATCTCAATTAAATTAAACATTCTTGCCAGTGGTCTTAGGATGTCTAAAAGCCTATCTTGGCATTGTTTGAGGGAGCTTTCCAATCCCTATCTTGGGTCTTGTCACAATTTAAATAGGTAAGTGATCAGCTCCAAATCTAAATTAGGAGTCATCGTCACCTTCCCATCGATCACTGGGCGAGAACATTCAGCCCTCAGAATATTATGCTCCGCTTTTTACAGAGGTTCCCTATTTGAATATCAGATGTATTTGGACACATGGTTTAAGGGCCATCAGTGTTTACCCCTCGGTTGTCTGATATCCCTTGGGTCAAAAAGTTTTTCCCAATAGGGTCTGTGACTATCTTTATCTTTTTTGACTTTTCAGCAATACTTTACCCAAAGTCATTCTCTATAATATCATTATAATCAAGGTCAAGAACGTTTTCATCCACATTGGATGAGTCTCCTTTCATTTCCATCTCATCTGATGGTCTCATCTGATGGTATGTCATCTCCTGCAGTGCTAGACTGCCTTTTTTGCGTGCCGCTTCGGACACCCACTATATCTGAGCTGCTTAGGACACCCATCTTATTGGAAGATACTTCCATATATATATATATATATATATATATATATATATATATATATATATATATATATATATATATATATATATTATCTACTGGCGGTCGCCAGTAGATAGTTATAGTTAGGACCGAGTTTCCATAGGAAATCTCATTATTCTATTTTGAATAACTTTGGCGCCGATTGACGAATCCTCGCGAAATTTTCAAAAGTAATGGGGCGCTCCGCTCCGCTCCCACCCTGAAAGTCTCGGGGTGATTCGTCAAGCGGGGGCCGAGAAAAAGAGGGGGTCCCAAAACGCGTTTTCCCCATGGATTTTTCCATAGGGACTTTAGTCGCAGCTACAGCCCGAACGGCTGAACAGAATTACGTGAAATTTGGCAGAGAGGTAGCCATAAGGTCCATGAAGGGCCTTTTGCAGGTTTGGTGTAAATCTGCTCAGTATTTCCAGAGAAAATAGCATTTAAATCAATATATATATCTGTACGCGCGCAGCGTGCGCGCTGGGTGCGCGCACCTTGCCGTGCGCGAGCGCAATTCTGATTGGTTGTTAGATCTTAGTAAACATTCGAATCGGTCGAAACCAGGAAGTGTCGGCCGCCATTTTGTCTCTCGCACTCTGAGGGGGTGAAAAACAAATGTGGAGAACGTGAAAAGGGGGCAGGGTGGACAGTTCCTGACCCCCTAGCCGTGGTCAGGGGGTCCCAGAAGGACCCCCAAGGGCAAAAATTTTTTTTATTTTCTTTTCGAAAAATCGCCGAGTGCGCGCACCCTGCGCGCACCACCCAAACGGAAAAAATTCTGCGAAGTTCGCGCATCGTGCGCGCACTCCGCGATTTTTCGAAAAAAAAAAATGTATTTGGCCCTTGGGGGCGAAGTGCTCCGTGCCCACCGCGCGCGCACGGGGCGCGAAGCGCACCGTGAGCGCGCCGTGAAAAAGTTTTGTTTAAAAAAATATATTAATAAATACATAACTTAGCATTTAAAAAACCGTACAAATTCACTGAAAAAACCATAGGTTTCACACACGTTATAGGTGCACATGCATCAAGCAAACCAAAAGCGATTCCTTAATAGCGAGAAATAAGGAATCGTTATTAAGGAATCGCTTTTGGGCATGCATCAACAGATTCGGTAATTATTAGCGATTCCTTAAAAATCGCTATTTTTACCGAATATACAATAGCGGGGCATGCAAACTCCGAATAGCTAATAGCGAGTTCGGTAATTCCGAATTATCAAATAGCGAATTCGGAATTAGCGAAATCGCTAATGACCGCGTCGCACCGGGAACGTGCAGATGACATCACCAACCAGGAAATACAGCACCCCCACCCTCATTGCATCGACAGAGGAGCAAACAGGAGCACTGACTGCAGACTGCCTGTGCAGACTGAAGCCACACAGACTGTTCCATCTGCTAAAATACACCAGCCATGGAGAAGGAAGCCCCATCCAGCGCTGAGGCTGCGCGCAAGCGCAAGCGCAAGTTCTCCGACAGGGAGCTGGAGCACCTAATTGAGGGAGTCTCGAGCAAGCACGATCGCCTCTTCGGCAAGCTGTCCCTCAAGGTGCCTGAGGCGGAGAAGCGCCGCATATGGCTGCGCATCCGCGAGAGGGTGAATGCAGTAGGTGTGACGCCCCGCAGCATCGACGACCTAAAAAAAAGGTGGTACGACCTGCGGAAGCGTGCGAAGGAGAGGATAGCAGAGAGGCTCCGGGACGCAAGCAGAACGGGAGGCGGCCCTTCCACGGTCCAGGCTAACACTGCCCTGGAGGAGCTGGTGGAAGGAACAATTGAGCGGGAAGCCGTCGTGGGAGTGACCCAGATGGACACGTCCGGCGCAGCCACAAGTGCCCAAGGTAAGATGCATGCCTGTTGCCATACCCAGCATAGCGTAAATCCCATTCCAAGCCCCCAGCAGGATCTGAGTGTGCATGCAGCTTTGCAACACACAGCTTTACTCCCAACACTAGTGCATCATGGGAGTTGTAGTCTACTCAGGCAAGTGTGCATGTAAAGGGGTAAATGCAATAACCATTCACCAGATCAGTAGAAGCTGGGTATAGACAGTATATTTAGTGGATCACAGAGGGACATGTATGTGTACAACACTACGTAGGTCTAACTATCCCACTAACCATGCACTGTTTCACACACAGATGCATCACCTGGGGATTCAGATGACAGCGCCCAGCTGATAATCTCCGAAACACCGGTTGAATCAGACCTTGAGACAGCGCAGGATGCCCTCACATCACCTACACCTGCCACCCCACCAGCACCACCAGCAACACCAGCACCAGCAACACCAGCACCACCAGCACCAGCACCAGCCACACCAGCTGCTGCCACGACAGCCACCAAAGCGCCGCGGCGCAGGTCCCAGGTTGCGCCCTTGCCGGTGATGGAAACACCCACCACACAAACGGGACACAGTCAGCGCGCCATCACACCACCTGATGCACCACCTGTCCGCGCCAGGCTAACACAGCGGCGCAGGTCTCGCCAACGTTCGGTCTCCTCAGGCAACCTGGATCTCCAACACACTCCTGGCATTGAGGAGAGGATGCTGTCTGTACAGCGCGTGCAGAGCCGCCACATGGCAACCATCAGCACCAACATCGTGCACCTTGTTCGTGAAATGCGAGCCATGACTGCCGCAGTAACGGCCATGGGCACGGCGGTCAGAGACATGAGCACTGTGGTGGCAGAGGGCAATGCTCACCTCAGGGAAGATATACAGGAGCTCACCAGTGCCATGAGGGAGGGCCATGAGTGCCAGAAGAGGAGGCACCGACAGCAATTGTTGCGTTCCGCTGCCGCTACTAAGGCTATCACGCGCCACAGCAACAGTACCGCAGTGTTGGCACGCCGCACTGTGTCCTTGCAGGTCATCCTTGGGCACTTCTGCAGGGATGTGGCAAAGGCACTGGGGCAGTTGACCACTGCTGTGCAACACTTCCAGAGCAGCACATGCAGTGCTGCAGCTTTGGGGGGGGATGACGCTAGTGAGGCTGCCTCCAGTGTCAGCAGCGTGTCACTGGCAGAGGCCAGCACCAGGCGCCGCAGTTCGCGTGCATCCACGGGGACAGGCCGTGGTGAGGCATTGGAGACACCTGAGCGGAGGCTTGGGGTACGTGGCAAGCGCCACTAGACAGTTGAACATGCATACAGGACCATGGTGGGGCAACCATGGACATCCACTTACTGAGTATGCACAGGCGTGAGTTTAAGGCACATTTGATTTTAATTTATGCAATTGGAGCATGATTTACATATCTAGTTTTGTTGCACAAACCTCAGTGCTACTGTGCATTAAACAGTTGCACCCCAAACAAACTTGTAATGTTTCATTCTCACATGTTTCAAAAATGATTTTGCATGATGTATGTCCGCCTCCTATGGCCCTCTGCTGTGTTAGGGACGTGTGCCTGTCATTGTTGGGCGGGTGGTTGGTCAACCCGGTGGTCGTCATTCCTGTCCACCTCTATGGGTATCCCCCTTCTGGTCGCAATGTTGTGCAGTATTGCACATACAGCAATTATCCGGCAGCATGTTTCAGGTTTGTATAGCAAGGCACCGCCAGTCTTATGTAGGATTCTGAAGCGACTCTTCAGAATCCCAAATGTCCTCTCTATGACATTCCTAGTGCTGATGTGTGCAGCGTTGTAGCGATGTTCCTGTGGGGTGGCTGGATTGATGTATGGGGTGAGTATGTATTCACTCAGGGCGTAAGCACTGTCACCTAGAAGATAGAAGCATAGACTTAGCATTGGTGATGTAGATACATGTGTGGTGTTGGTGTAGTGAAGCGTAATTTTTACGTACCTAGCAGGAGTCCCTCTCCAAATTCTCCGTTGATTAGTCGCCTGTGCATTCCACTGTGGCGGAAGATGTAGGAGTCGTGTGTGCTCCCCGGGAATTGTGCCACTAGGTCCGTTATGATGTTATTGGCATCGCACACAACCTGCACATTGATTGAGTGGTATGACTTGCGGTTCCGGAATATGTACTCATTTGCTGCGGGTGGACATATGGGGATATGCGTACAGTTGATGCATCCAATTACATGTGGGAATTGTGCCACCTGGTAGAATGCCTGTTTGGTGCGGTCCAACTGCTGTGGGGTTGTGGGGAAGCTGATGTGGGTGTGCAGCATTGTCAGCATGGCATCTAGGAATTTCTTGAAGAAGCGTGACAGTGCGCTTTGCGATACGCCTCCGGCCACCGCAATTACCCCCTGGAAACTCCCTGAGGCCAGTAGGTGCAGGATGCATAGGACCTGAACGTGCGCAGGGATTGCATTGGTCCGGTGTGTCTGGTGCTGCAGTAATGGTTCCAGGTCTGCAATCAGGCGCATGATCATTGCACGATTGAGGAGATACTTCTCGTACACCTCGTCCTCATTCTACCCGAGCAAGGTTATGCGCAGTCTGAAAACTCGCTCCTGGACCCTTCTCCTGCGCTGTCCTGCTGCATTGATACGCATCCTCCTTGCAAGCACGTAGAGGGCAGCCATTTTGTGGGAGCCAACAGAGTTTCCTGGGCCACATTTAAGGGTTTTGTGATTGCCTCAATCATTTGCACATGTTGTATTTTTTTTTTTGGATTCGCTTTTTTTTTTTTTTACTTTACCTCCAGGTTTTGATTCCCCTTATTTAGCTCTGGCAAAATAGCGATTTTTGGGATTTTCGTTATTAGCGACTGTTGTTGCATTGGGGTGCGAATCGTTATTTGCTATTGGCACTTTCCGGGAACTAATAGTGATTTCGGTATCTGCTAATTCTGTATTTAGCGATTCGGTAAATTTGCATTTTGGTTATTAGCGATTCGGTATTTTGGCGGATTGATTTTTTGCGATTCGTTATTTGCTCACGTTTTGGGTTCATGCATTTGAAGTAGGTATTTTTTAATCGCTAACGGGTGATTTTTGCGATTCGGTATTTTACCGACTGGATTTTGGCTTGATGCATGAGGCTGATAGTTAGGAATTAGCATTTAAAAAACCTTGCAAATTCACTTAAAAAACCATAGGTTTCACACATGTTATAGTTAGCTGGGCATTTCCCTCGTAAAAAAACAATGAAATTCCCCCGTTATAGTTACTGCAGGCAACTATAACTCACGCAACCGCAATCCGCTGCTGATGACGTCAGATATTCCATCACTGATGACATATGTGTCTTTCTGAAAAAAAATAAAATGAAATATATGTATAGCTAAAGATGAATGGAAGAAGACATGGGTAAATAAGTGTCTAAATACAGTTATAGTTATAGAGTTATAGTTGCCTGCACTAACTATAACGGGGGAATTTCATTGGTTTTTTACGAGGGAAATGCCCAGCTAACTATAAAATGTGTGAAACCTATGGTTTTTTAAGTGAATTTGCAAGGTTTTTTAAATGCTAATTCCTAACTATAACGTGTGTGAAACCTATGGTTTTTTCAGTGAATATATATATATATATATATATATATATATATATATTTTTTTTTTTTTTTTGCATTCCCCCCTCCACCTCTTTGTACCTCTTCCTCATCGGAAATTGAAAAATACTCTCCGTCATCTATATGGTTTATTTCCCTTTTCTTTTTAATGCCTGTTTTATAGTTTCTTTAACTGCACCACCCAATTACTGTGAAATGATTTTCCTAATAAGGCTTTCCTGGCTGTTCTCCACACTCCCCTGTTCTTCCATTTTCCTACAAAAATTGTTATTTTCTGCCAATGTTTGGATATATTTGATTTATTCCTCCCTAAAACTGCTCCCAAAATGTTTATAATGTATGAATTATCCCTTGTTAGCAATCAACTGTTATTTCTCTGGTAACTATTGCTCACAGAAGACACGCAAATCCAAATATTTCTGAAATAAGGCTTAATGCCTGTAGACATCCAAATTGTGTCTAAGACTCTCTATTTCTTTTGGAAATAGACGCTTGTGAACTTCCCTTTCATGCACGAGCATCTATTTCATTCCAGCCTTCCTGGTTGTGCCATCTCGCTTATGTGTGAGGCTCAATCAATTGCCCTCGCTCTCGACACTCCTGATGATTACACGAGTGTGAGGAAACAACCGCCCGTTGCGCCCGCCTCTCAAAGGGTAAATACTTGTTTATTGAAAAGCTTATTGAACATTGCCATGAATGTAAAAATATATTACGCTAAAAATCCTCTAGGAATGTAACACCATTCAGTTATTTAAGCATTCTATTCATACTATAATAAAGCACATCATTTTTAACAAACAGCAAATTTGTGAAATTATTCTCTAAACATACATCAATACCTACATAATCAAAACTAAACATATAGGGGCACATGCATCAAGCCTTTTCCATTCGCAAACGGGCCGATTGTTGCGAATGGAAAAAGGGTTTTCCGATGCATTTAGCAATCGCAATTTCGTTAATCGCAATTTTTTGCGATTACCAAAATTGCAAATGCGTTCAGGGAATCGCAATTTGCGATTTCCTATTTGCCGATGCATGTAGCCTTAACTAAATGCAACTGTGCATTTAGGAAACGCTAATTACCATCAACTTCAAGTTGATGGTAATTTGTGCATACTTTGAAAAATGCAAAAAAAAAGGCATTTTTCAAGGTGCCTTGTGGCGCACACATGCCTCTAGGGTATGTTTGTGCCTTACATGTGCACACTTACTTTTCTTTGTGGGGTGCTCCAGGGGGGTCTTAGGCCCCCGGGCTCCCTTGCCTTTGCATTTGCAATTTGCGATAACCAATTTGGTAATCGCAAATTGCTGATGCATTACCATTCATTTCTATGGGCCTGTAGGCCCATAGGAATGAATGGAGTCACATTACCTAATAGCTATTCGCAATTTGCAAATCGCTATTAGAGAATGTTAAGGAATCGCAAAATTATTTGTGATTTCTACATGCATGGGCATTTGCGATTACCAAATAGCGATTTCTTATAAATCGCTATTTTGTAATAGCAATTTTGTACTTTGATGCATGAGCCCCCAAAACCCATAAATTGGGAAATTTCAACATACTCCTTATCAATCGAATTAATAAATCACACTATAACAGACACTAATTCACATAGTATACTCATCTGCTCAGAAGCAGCAAACAAAAGAGGAAGAAGATGCAAGATATGGAGGATTTATGGGACTGAAAGTTCGAAGTTTATTGTGATGTTTCAAAGTTTCATATTGTAAGCTTTTAAAGATGCTGCTCAGAAGGAGTGAATAAAAGTTTACGCATAATGCTAGCTTCCTGTCTTTACATAAATTCTGCAAAATACCCAGAAAAAATGTATGGACTTATTTGCGCTCTATGCATTTGTATTTGGCAATGAATTGACCTGCTATAAGCACGTAGGGGAGGTTTTCTTAATTTCCTTCAAGAAATGGTTATTTCGGAATTCTTGTCTTCTGTCCTCTCTATGACATCCCTTGACAGTGTAAGCAGCTATAACTGGAAAGCCTTTAAAGTTAGCTGAACTGTCCTAACCTGGTTGAACAGTGTGTGGGATTAGATGATAGGAAAAAAGGCTACAAGGCTGACTCCAACCAATCTGTTTTCGATCCTTCCAATGGTTCTAGCTGGATTTCAGTGTCAATAGTCGATCGCCCAAGAGACAGTGCAGTGAAAGCAGCAGTTGGAAGTGTGAGAACTTTTCAGTCTCAGTCGCCTATCAGTGTTATTCTACTTTACTATTTAAAACATAATTAGACCACTGGCACCTAAAAAGTAGCTTCAATTCAAAAGCAAAAGGGAGATTTGCTGACTGCTGCAAGGCAACCTTATTCTGACTGTCAGTCAAACATTGAAAAAGCTATTCCTCACTTTGGCTTGAACCTCTGTTTCCAGACTATCAGTAATACCCTGCACAATGAACACTCACTTTTGCAAAAGCAGCATCTGAATCAGGTTTAGGGAAGTCTGACTTTTTTTTATAAACCAAGTGTATTTGTTTTAAGAAAAAGACAAAACAAAACAGAATAGCATCCAATATGCAGAGTATAATTGCGAGTCCGCAGTATCCCACCACTGACCCCAGATCTGACTATGTTTGTGAGGACAGCCCCTCGCATTGTAAATGGGCTCTTCATGCCTCACACACCATCCATAGCTGTTCTCCATTCTGCCAGATCGGGGAGGTCTGTGCAATTTCCATTTTGACAATTATCGTGGCTATACTAAGCAGGTCTCGCGCCCCTAGGTGCCTTCCAACTCATCTAGGATTCCCAGTAGGGCTATTCTTGGTGTGAGATCAGTCTGTGTCTCTCACTCTCGATACAGGGCTTCATTTGCGAGCTAATATTGTTCGATATTAGGGCACCTCCAAGTTACATTAAACAACAGTCCACATTCTGGTCTATGTAGTGGAAGCAGGACTAGGCTGAAAACCTACCTGCGAGCTGCAATTGTTGGGGAGGGGGAAAGTATGCTATGTGTAGGTATTTTAATGAATCTCGGGCAAGTTGAAATGGCAATTTCCCAGGAGCTATTGTGGCTTCTCTCCAGTCAACGTCATCGAGGGAGCTAACCCAACACTCCCATTTCTCCCAAAGGGATGCACAGATATCTGGGGTGTTGATCACCAATGATCGATAAATCTGTGGAATAAACCCCTTTTCCTAGGGATCCCGACATAACTTTGGCCCACAGTGACCTATATTCGGGGGTGTCTAGTATTCCAGCCATGTGGCTGGATTGAAGATTTGTACAGTTTGCTCATTGATGTGGGTGCTCAAGAATCATGAATATTTTATTATATAACCATATGTACTATGACTTTTGATTTTTAAAAACAAAGGATTCACATATAAAAATATTTTTGTATCTAAGATGAATAAACTATCAAAATTACTGATCTGATTTATGGCTTTTGCGTATCAGAACATATTGTCTTTGTTATATGAAGTTTTTGGAGAAGTTTTTGTTTGCTTGCTAGTCAGGGTGTGGCAGAGCTGTAGGTAGAACTGGGTTATGTTCAGGTTAAACTGTGATTTGAGTTCCAGCAAGGATTTCATTTGTAAGCCTTGCCAGATGTCTCCCCAATCCCCAGTTCATGATACCTATCGTGTTCCACCTGCTGAATCTCTGTAGTTGGGAGAACTGTTCCAGCCTTTTCTCCTGCCATAGCAGAGTCTGTTGCGTCAATCTGCAGTCCCATCCAGTCATGCATAGCGCTAAATGCCAGATCAGGAACACTACTTTCGTAATCTCTGGAAGGTTCTGAGGTATAGGGCCTGCTTATAGGATTCTTATAATATTGTCCAACCCTAGAAGAAAGCGCTACTCCCGATAGGCCATGTATATTAATCCCCCACATAGCAAGTCATTAAATATCATAATTTGTGATGCCCGGTAGTACAGCTTGAGATCTGCCAGACCCATAAGGAAGTCTGCATTTTAATGCTTTTGAACATGCAACATCTTTCACATTGAATGGGGGCAGCTATATTATCAGCTTGATAGACATGACTACCGAGCGTCACCCTTTGAGGTTTAAACTGAAAATTCCGCCAGGTAAGAAAGCAAATAGTCCGCTGGTCTACTCAGAACAACTTTTGGCCTACACTAGTCAGCCTGAGTTGTATCCCTTATCCTTCAAGACTCCCACTACCAACCTTCTCTCTTCTGGATTATTTAAATGAAATAAATATATTAAAGATTATTAATTGTGAAGATTTGTTTTTTTTACTGCTATTCAGGTCCAATTTATTAAGGTAAGCCAATGTTTCCTTTGAGAAAACTGCTCCCCAACGGTTGATTAGTCTAAGAGGCGGGGTCACAATTCACATAAAGACTATGACCTCTCACTCCTATTGCCTATCAACAGCTTCCTATCCATACTAGCAGTAAAAGAAAATTGAGTAGGCAGATGTTTCTCGAATATAAACTTAACTCACTCTCCATCTTCTTTATCTGCATTGAAACCGGCCGCCGTGCATTGAGTCAAGCTAGGATCTAACTTTACCAAACCAAAGCATTACAAATTGCTTTAAAATCCCCACTGTAAATGTACTAATTAATCATATTAATTGCTTATCCCAAAGATACTCAATATAATTTAAGATTTTAAAAACATAGCCTTGTGCTATCCTCAATTAACCATTGGATAAGCCAAATTAAAGTATAAGAGGATGAACGCCTATGGAAAATATGACCTGATCCTGCTTAATAAACAACTCCACTTCAAAAATGTAATCAGATTTTTGCCACAAGAATGCATCCTACTACAGTTATCATACTTTTTAATAAATCAGTGCCCAACAGGCTTCCCCACATGGACCACACAATGAGTATATTTGCTATGTGCATACTCTTATCTCTCAAAGTTTTAAGAAAAATAATCTTTCTAATAATGTCACTGAATATAATAATCCAAAATCAAATTATGTCATGTAACCTCACATTGTTAATTAGCTCTCAGAGTTCAAAAACTCCCTCGAATATCAGAATATTTCTTTGTTCAGAAGATCATAAAAATGGAATTCACGAGTGACACCTAATCTATATTTGAAGTGTAGCTACTAAGAGTGTCTAAAGTTTGAGAAGGATTTTTGACAACTTCATCAAGTTTAAAAAATAAAACAAAATTCCAACTTTATTCAGCTTCACCAAATAAAAAAAGCTGCAAAACCAAAAATAATGAGAAATGATGTATTGTAGAAGCTTTGAAAACTTACTTTGTTGCTGAAGAATTGTAGTGCAAAAAATAATGTTTGGACAGAAAACATCTCCAGCCAAAGCTGGTTTGCCTGTGAATTTTTTCTCGGTTGAGATTTTGAAAAGGTGGCTTTGCAATGACATGAGGTTGAACTGTTTTCAACTTTTGCAATATTTTATTTGCAGAATTTTGGAAGACACGTCGCCTTTTCCCAAGAAACTGAAAACGCGCAAAAAGAGGGCTCAGACAAGAAGATTCAGAATTTCAACACATTATGTGGATTTACATGGAATGGAGCCATACCACCCTTATTCATAGAGCTGATAATCATGTGCATACTAGATGACAACAGTCTGTTTCATCAATGTTGTGATTGCACTATAGGCAGGGTAGATGAACGGAATACCATTTTCTCTGATGTCTCTACTGTGCATGAACATCACTGGTCATCAACAAAAAATTCTAAAAATGCCCTGCGCACAGGGCAAATATAGTCTCAGCATGTCCAGGGTGTTAGACCAAGCATCCTAGGTGTGGTTTTCCCCTAAGCTTTTATATTCGACCCTCTTTGTTTTTGCTGCACACTTTACCACTGCTACCCAGTGCTAAAGTGCTTGTGCTGTCTCCTTAAAACATGGTAGAATTGGCTTGTACCGTATTGGCATATTTAATTTACTGACAAGCCCCTAATAAAGTGGCACTACCTGTGCCCAGGGCCTGTAAATTGAATGTTACTTGTGGGTACTAGTGGGCTTTCAGCACTGATGACGCCACCCACTCAAGTAGCCCTTTAAACATGCCTCAGGCCTGCCATTGCAGCCCGTGTGGGCAGTGTAAAGTGCCATTTCGACCTGGCAAAATAAACCTTTTGCATATACCTTACCCCAAGGTTAGGCCCTGGACATCCCAGAGATCAAGGTGCAGTATATTTAAAATGTTGGACATGTTCTATTTAGTTTATCATATCTTAGTAGTAAAGAACTCTTAAATTTGTATTTAACTGCAGCATCTCTTGCATCTCCCATAAGATAACATTGGACTTACCATAGTACCTCTAATAAGCTATAACTTCCAAATAGGAACAGGTAACCTGTTTGTGTTTGGTGTCTTTTGAATTGCAATGAAACATCTTCCATCATGGTGAAGTCGGATTTTTAATTATAATTAAAAAAATGCCTTTTTCAGAAAGTTGGTATTTTCCTTCCTTAGTCATTTAGTACCCGCAACCTCTCTGTGTCACATGACTGGTTGCAGCTGACAGTAGGGCTTTGTGTATTCCTCCTAGACAGTCACTGCAATAGACACTTTAAGTGTTAATGGTTGGGCCATCAGTGGCAGGATGGGAGGGAGGAGCTGGGTACAGCCCTGTTTACACACAAAGGGCTGCCTAACCTCAGTACTTAATATGGAACTAGGACAGGGAAAGCAGGATGCCTGTGGACTTCAAAGGGAAACCTCTACAAGCTTTTCCCAGTTCAAAGGAAAGTTTGAAGTCCTGTTGCCTGCTGCTTTCTTGCCTGGGTGAGAAGGACTGGACCTGCATCTGTTGAACCCAGAACCCCAGACTGACTCCAAGAGCTAATTGGCTGACTCCCGACTAGAGCCTCTGGGACAGAAGGCTCTAATAACCTAGAATCCAGCACCTGGGCTCTGCCACCTTTGAGTTCTACCCTGTGAAATGGTGCCACCCCATTTGGTGACACTTGGAAGTGGGCCTGAAGCTGCCCTGCCAGCCCATCTGCCAGCAGAGCTGACTCATCTTCTTCACTGAGCATTGCAACCCCAAACAAAACCGACGCATCGCCTCTGCTGCAAGGATTCTTCCAGAGCAAAGGACTCTGCACAGCTTGCACTGAAATTGCCACTGCATGCTGCCTTACCGACCCAGGCCCTCGAATAGCGAATCTCTTGTCAACGGCAGCCTCAATGACATTGCTGTTTCTCGCATCATAGCCTTGCCGCTCTTCGGAATCAACACATTACCTCGACTTCGTGGGGCATCCTCAATGCCTGACTTCACCTCGCAAGCCCTCATCGACGGGATCCTCGACGACGATGCAGGACCTCACATCACAGTTTTGCAGCGCCTCGGCACCAACGCATTGCCTCAGCTGTGTGGCACATCCTTGACGTGGGACCTCGCAAAACTCCGCAACCATGATTTAAGATTCTCTTGTTTATCGGGCCTAACTGAGTTCCTGTAGTTGGACTGCACTCCATCACGGTCACCCTAAACTTATGACTTTGTCCCTGTCTGGCATGACCAGATACCCCCAGTTTGCACTTTGTGCTTTTTGGCACTATATCTACTGAAATCTTTAATGTTGCTTAGTTTCAGTTCTACTGAATGGCTTTTTTCACTTTGGTCTTGTATTTATTAAAATTGACGCTATTCTTCTAAATTGGTGTGGGATTATTCTTATGGTGTATTTTCACTTTATTACTGTTAGAAGAGCTGCATAAATAATTTACACATTGCCTCTAAATTAAGCCTGACTGCTCTGCGCCTAGCTACCAGATGGTTGAGCACAGGTTAATTTGGGGTTTGCTTCGGTCTCACCCCGACAAGGATTGGGGTTGCTGCTTTAGAATTTCACCCCCCTCAACCAGAAACCCCAATTTCTTGCATAGGGCATTTTGCATGTGCGTCCTGGAAATGAACCCTCTCTTTGCGGGTATACTTCTTGGACCCTAGTTTCTAACCAAAGAATAGTGTAAAATCCTGTGTTCTTTTATTATGCAAGAAACAAAAATTATGTATAGATGCATTTGCTGTATTCTGCACCAATGCCAAACCTATGTGCCATGGGCCAGGTTGTGTACTAAGAACAGACCTCAAACAAATACAGAAACCTGACTGAAAGAAACAATATAGCCCCAAAAGGGGAGCTCCCTAACCTCATAAAAAGCCTCCCTTTTAAAAAAATGTATCAACATGCTGTATGTTGTGCCCTACAACAGACAGCCTGTGATTTAAAATATGGACAAATACCCCCTGAAATATCAATGAGATATTTTAGTTGAAACAATTGAGGATTGTGGTTTTGTTTTTTAGGTAAATAGGCAATGCATGCTTGGAAATAAATGTACTTCAAACCTAAGCGATGTATGTATCTACAATGGTTAACACTTAAACGTTCTATTCAAACGCATAATACAAAATAGGTCACACAATGCTTATTTCACCTCCCACTGTATTTTAATTTCATCACATTTCGCTTATTCTTTGTTCCCAGTTTCTCTCCCAAGGCCAAAGACCTATTCATCGTTTTATTATTATCATCGTACAGAGAGCTGGGATGAAGCAGCGAGAGCAATAGCGTTCTGAGGGTTAATTAATTTATAAGTGCCTGATAAGTGGAAAAGAAAACACGAGAATTACACTCGGTGCGGCCCTCTCCTCCATCACATCATCTGTGCTTCTGAGTAAAAATGAGAGCACATCACACAAAGGACTTTGACAACAACATACCATCCCGAACTCGAAGCAATGAATACAAGCTCCAGCTAAAACAATATTCTGGGTATATTAAGTCTACTGGGCAGAGCTATGCACCTGCATTCACCAGGCTGAATGAAATATCTAGTGAAGAAATATCTAGTGAAGAAATAAAAATGTGCAATGTACCAGAGTGATGATAGTTCCAACATAATGTCTTTTTAGACGTGTTTAGCAAAGCCTTCATTAATAGCTAGCGCCTAGAGAGAGGTCTGAATCATGTAAGTTGAGCGAACATCCCGATTTACAGTAGCAGATCTGTGGATTTTCACTAACGCAAATACTGGAAGCAAAATGGGCCCAATTTGTTAATTTTCTGCGAGAGGAATTCCTTGATGTGGAAGGGAAAAGGGCTTTTATAGGAGTATCAGGCCCAAAATTTCATTGTGTGTCTGTTCGGATAGAAGCTGTCAGTGGGGACTATGCTTTTGATCGGATAGCCAGCAGGGAGAGTCTATAGCAAAATAAACAAGCATTTACAATGCAATGGTCTCGGCATTGTTAAAGTTAGAGCTATTGGCATTGCTCATAACCCCCAGCACAAATCTTCAACACAACACTTAACCAGCACTCTTGACCCCCTTTATTCTCCCGATGTAGGCAGCAGTAGAACGAAAGCACCAGCTGGCAGAGTTATATATTTATATGGCGCAAACTCGCCCGGAAGTTATTGGAGCGCTTTACATAAC
Organism: Triturus cristatus; assembly: GCF_964204655.1. Classification (NCBI taxonomy): domain Eukaryota; kingdom Metazoa; phylum Chordata; class Amphibia; order Caudata; family Salamandridae; genus Triturus; species Triturus cristatus. Next base: position 386,617,926 of record NC_140581.1, read on the forward strand.
CCCGTATTTACATTACACATTCAGGCACGGGGAGATTTGGAGCGCCCCGCATGAGTGCCGGCTACGTTACACATTCAAGCACGGGGAAGGATGTGGACGCGACCCCGAGGGACGAACTTTGGCTTCCAGCACAAAAGTCAGCAGTCTAGCCGACGGGCAAAGTAGTGATATAGCGTGAACTCGCCCGGAAGGTATTGGAGCGCTTTACATGGCCCCGTATTTACATTACACATTCAGGCACGGGGAGATTTGGTGCGCCTTACATGAGTGCCGGTTACGTTACACATTCGGGGAAGGATGTGGACGCGACCCTCAACACAACACTTAACCAGCACTCTTAACCCCCTTTATTCTCCCGATGTAGGCAGAAGTAGAACGAAAGCACCAGCTGGCAGAGTTATATATTTATATGGCGCGAACTCGCCCGGAAGTTATTGGAGCGCTTTACATAACCCCGTATTTACATTACACATTCAGGCACGGGGAGATTTGGAGCGCCCCGCACTAGTGCCGGCTACGTTACACATTCAAGCACGGGGAAGGATGTGGACGCGACCCCGAGGGACAAACTCTGGCTTCCAACACAAAAGTCGGCAGTGTAGCCGACGGACAAAGTAATGATATAGTGTGAACTCGCCCGGAAGGTATTGGAGCGCTTTACATAGCACCGTATTTACCTTACACATTTCGGCACGGGGAGATTTGTAGCGCTTTACATGAGCGCCGGTCACGTTACACATTCAGGCACGGGGAAGGATGTGGACGCTACCCCGAGGGACGAACTCCGGTCTCCAGCACAAAAGTCAGCAGTCTAGTCGACGGCCAAAGCAATGATATCGCGTGAACTCGACCGGAAGGTGTTGGAGCGCGCCACATAGCACCGTTTTTTCATTACACATCTCGGCACGGGGAGATTAGTAGCGCCTTACATGAGCGCCGGTTACGTCACCCATTCAGGCACGGGGAAGGATGTGGACGCGACCCGAGGGACGAACTCTGCATTCCAGCACACGGCGAGGCAGAAAACAGGCACACAGGCAGCATCTGAATACAGAGAGGCTTACTCCCAGAAGAAAACAAGCACACCACTGCCTTTCTCTGAGGTGAAAGCAGAAATGCCTCGGAGAAAGGCAGCGGCGTTTTCGGATTCCGGGGCATGTTTTTCTCGAACAACACGCCCAGAGAAAAATCGACACAAAACACGCCCCCGAATCCGAAAAGGACGGGGCTTGTTTGCGACCCCGAGGGACGAACTCTGGCTTCCAGCACAAAAGTCGGCAGTGTAACCGACGGACAAAGTAATGATATCGCGTGAACTCGCCCGGAAGGTATTGGAGCGCTTTACATAGCACCGTATTTACCTTACACATTACGGCATGGGGAGATTTGTAGCGCTTTACATGAGCGCCGGTCACGTTACACATTCAGGCACGGGGAAGGATGTGGATGCTACCCCGAGGGACGAACTCCGGTCTCCAGCACAAAAGTCGGCAGTCTAGTCGACGGCCAAAGCAATGATATAGCGTGAACTTGACCGGAAGGTGTTGGAGCGTGCCACATAGCACCGTTTTTTCATTACACATCTCGGCACGGGGAGATTAGTAGCGCCTTACATGAGCGCCGGTTACGTCACCCATTCAGGCACGGGGAAGGATGTGGATGTGACCCCGAGGGACGAACTCTGGATTCCAGCACACGGCGAGGCAGAAAACAGGCCCACAGGCAGCATCTGAATACAGAGAGGCTTACTCCCAGAAGAAAACAAGCACACCACTGCCTTTCTCCGAGGTGAAAGCAGAAATGCCTCGGAGAAAGGCAGCGGCGTTTTCGGATTCGGGGGCGTGTTTTTCTCGAACAACAGATTCGGGGGCGTGTTTTTCTCGAACAACACGCCCAGCGAAAAGTATCAAAAAAAAACGCCCCCGAATCCGAAAAGGACGGGGCCTGTTTTGCGAGACGAACCTCTTCTCCAATGGCTGGCCAGCATTTAAGAGGCCAGCCAATGGAGAAGAGGAGAGAAGAGGGACGGGTTCAAGCCCCTCTTCTCCAAGTCATTAAATCTCGCGAGCGAGACTGCGCAAGCGCAGCCTTCGCTAGCCGAGACCTAAAAACAAAGAAGAATTACTGAGGCCATATTCTAAATTGCTGTTAAATGCGAAAGTCCCTGTGAGTCTCTGTGCAGCTTCCTGTAATATCTGTGTGCAGAAGTCAAGTTCTCAATATATACCCCTTTGTACAATAGTGCTGCTATCAGATTAGCAAACGCTAATGTCCCTGGACGGGGAACCTCGGTTGGAAGTTCCTTTATTCACTTGCTTATTCACGAAGAACCCACAAGAACTCCTTTCACTCTTAGATTAACTAAGAGATGCGGTGGTGCTCACGTCGCACTGCAGGGTTTTTGCGATGTCCAAATTCCTTTCTAATCAGAAGTAACTTGATGCAATACTTTGTGTCACTTAGTGCCACACACGCACCAACACAGAACATTTGTAAATAAACCCCCTGTGGTGATACAACAATCTGTTGACCAGTGCTTTAAATGGAAAAAAATAAGTGCAGGTACTTACCAAAAATAAGCAGTGGATTGGGGGTGGAGTTTGGGGGCGGGGCAAGGGGCAAACCTATGTTTTTTACCTTTATAAGCTTTGTATGCAAAAAATATGCATGCATAGTAAAAATGTCTAACCATTTACATAGTACTTACCTAGGTTTATGATTATAAAACCAATGTTTATCAATAAATGGCACACTGACGAAACAGTACTAGTGCTGCAGTTTAAAAAAAAAAAAAAAGCATGAATGCATTGATTTAATCTAGAGGGCAGATTTTGTTTCATGCAAATCCCTTTAATTTAAATTGTTGATGGGCGAAGATTTGTGGGCGTTTAAAACAGTGGGCATGCTAACAAGCTGCATGCCCTGAACAATGTGGCCCACTCTCGCACCTATTAGGTTTTATCGATACCTTCCGACCCCCTCTGAAAGACACCCTGCAGCGATGCTCCACCTTTCACTCCAGAGAGGCACACGCAGCTCTCTGTGTTCTCCTGAAGACGAGCTGCTATGCTGGCGCGTTTGAACCAGCGCAGCCCTTGCTTCAGCTCCTTTTCAAAGGCGCTTTAACCCATTGCAGGCCGTGCAGAAAGAGCTGCCAAGGATGGAGCTCAGGAGCGCAGCACCAACCGCATCAAAACCGGGCCTTCATGAGTACCGGTACTCTCCTTTTCCGAGGAAAGGTCCCGGTACTCAACGAGAGAAAATATAAAAGTGCTGGTACTCAGTACCTGTGAGTACTGGCCCATTTAAAGCACTGCTGTTGACTCAAAGTTAAGAAATGAGTAAAATAACGTGTTTCACTACAGATTTTGTGGTTCGCATAATGTACCTAAGAAACATCCAAAAGTTTGACCTGAATCACTGTCACTGGAAGAGAAAGAAAACCTTACTCGTAAAAAGTGATTGTATTGCTAAGGAACTCGGGGTGGAAACACTTCTTATTACCCACCATACACCTGCGACAAAGCCTTAAAAGATATTAATTAAAAGTTAAAGCATTATAAAAACGTTTAAGACACTCAAGAGTGCTTTGAGAACACTGTGCATTGCATTACCTATGAAATAGTTCACCCTCATTAGGCTACTTTGCAATTTCATAATTATTTGAAAATTATTTCGAATTTTTATGATAGCAGAATTCATCCATCTTTAGCTATTAACACTTTACAAGTGTAACAACTTTAGTGATGGAAGTAACTGATTACTAGTATCATATATTCACAATTATAACACAACGTTGAGAAAAACTTGCAAGAGAAATGTTAGGGCTTTCACTGGGGGATAATGTATTGCTAGCTTGAAGCTGAAGTTCAAACCATGCTGAAGAGAGGGAACCGCCGAGTAATGAAGTGATTTAAGGAGTGTTAGACGTGCCCCTTTTGTAGGGTCATCCCATAACTTTTTGCCTTCCTCCTGTATTTTTTTCTGACCTGTCGTTGGTGGTTTTAGGACTCTGGGGACTTTATCACTGCTGTTCAGTGTTAAAGTGCATGTGCTCTCTATGGTAAACTTGGTAAGATTGGTCTACACCTGTTTGGCATATTACATTTACATATCAGTCCCTTGTAAAGTGGTATCTCATATACCCAGGGCCAGTAAATTAAATGCTTGCAGCTCTGCTTGCACGACTCACCAAAGTAGCCTTTCAAACCTTTCTCAAGCCTCTGCCATTGCAGGGCCTGCTCGCACAGTTTACTGCCTCTGTGACCTGGGACACAAAGTGGTTGCCACGCCCGTGACTCCCCTTTAACTACATATCAGTAACCCATAAGGTAGACCCTAGCGAGCCCTATGCGCAGGGTGCGGTGCAGGTAAATGTAGGACATGTGCCTTAACTGTGTGGCATGTCCTACTACTGACAAACAGTCTATTTGGTTTCTCACTGCTGTGAGGCTGACCTCTCATAGGAATGCATTGGGGATTCCCTGATATGTGTTTCAGTGGTAATTCCTGAGAGGAGAAGGGTGGCATGATCAAGTTTAGTATGTTTGAAAAAGTGGCAATAAATGCTGTGAAATAGTGTTTGCAGATTTATTACTACTTTAGAAATGCCACTTTTAGAAGTGGGCATTTTCGTGTGCTATGTGCCTTTGTGCCTGCCTGTTGTGTATTGACTGTCTGGCTTTGGAGTGACAGGGGCTGGGAAGGTGCAGTGGCTCCAGAGGGTCTGGGTGAGTCAGAACTAGGCTGAATGGGCCTGATCTGCATTTGGAGTGGTGGGAGGAGTAGCACCTGAACCTAAATAGGACTGTCCCTGCCTTTTACTAGGCTGGATCCACCCTTTTGTGCTGTGACTGGGGGCCAGAGCCTACAGTGCAATGGCGAGTGTTGTGCACTTGATAAGTGCCCCCCAGAACTGGTTTGGACTGGGTCCAAGGCAGAACGAAGACTTTCGGTATATAAATATCAGGGCTGTGACCCTATGTGCTTGCTGAAATGGAGGACTGTTGGGCGCCAGGAGGAACCGCCACAAATGACTTCCCCTCTGCAGGAGGGTCCTGTGATCTGGCCTGCCTGGGCCCAGCCCTGCCCTTTGCCAGTCTCGTGAGAGGGGCTCTGTCTGCCCCTGGTTGTGTATTGCAATGGGAGACGCTGAGCATTTAGAACCTCCCTTGCTGACAAGGCAAGTGCAGGGTGAGCGCTCTACTTTTTCTTGTGCCTGGTGCCCGCAGAAGCGTGTGGCCATGCGGCATGTGTTGAGCTCCATTACCCGAGCCAAGACATTGCAAAGACTTCACCCCGTATTTTGTGGTGAGGAGCGGCTTAGCCGGAATTCCGAGAGCAGGTGGAGGTGCAGCCTGCTTGTGGGCAGGGCCGGTGGCAAGAATGAGTCGAAGCCACGCAGATTGGTGCAGTCAAGAAGAGGGTCCGCTCTCCCGCGAGAGACCTCGGAGACCTCGGTGAGGAGCCCTGCTGCCTTTGTTGACGGGATCCTCGCGGGCTCCATTCTACAACTTACTGCCTGGTAGGGGGAGAGACGGGCCCCCCGTAGTGGACACTCTCTGACAAGAGGAGACCGAGGAGACAGCGGTGCCCCGAGGACACCGGAGAGGCTCCGGTGAGTAAGGCCTGCGACGCACACTGTTTTTGCCTAACATTGTCACAGCTGAACCGCAGGGTTGTGGGCAGCTGTAATGTCGGGGGCATTCTCCACAGAGGAGACAAGGGTGAAGTTGCACCCCTGCCACCCCACTGCATTATGGGCCTGTTGGGGGCATTGTTTTGGATGCATCTGCAGCTAGGGGGCTAGTTGAAAGCCTTGTGCCCACAGAAGGGGGATACAGTTCGGAGAGCCCTTACTTTAAACAGGGGCATTTTGGTGAAGCTCAGGACAGGCCCACAAGGATGAGACAGCCTAATGATCACCCCTATGTTTTGGTGGGACATAATGCAATTAGGTGATGTGTGCACCTAATAAGTGTTCAGGGTATTACTCTGCTGATGAGGTATAGGCCTATGGTGGGCCTGATATGATTGTTATGTTTTGCATAATATGCTCTTCTATGTAATGCTGTGATGTTCATGCCTCATGTTTGGTGCTAAGTTGCCCTTACCAGTAGTTATTGGTTGTCTTCACTGACTGTGAATTATGATGGTTATGACAGTGGCCCGATTGGCATGTAGAGTATATAATTCCTGTAAAGTCATACCAAGTGCCAGGTGGCACAGTCCAAATATGTGATTACGTTCTAATTTGTTTAATGGATAATACAAAGGCTATTTTGACATAACCTTGTGTGGAGTTTCTTTAGTGGTGTGCCAAATGTGTCGCTGCTGTGTTAGTGTGTTGCGCAAACGCTTTACACATTGCCTCTGGGGTAAACCTGACTGCTCTGCCAAGCTACCAAGGGGTGAGCAGGGGTTATCTTCAGCGTGTAACTCCCTTGCCCTGACTAGAGTGGTGGTTTCTGCCTGGCTTAGGCGGATGCCCTAGCCAACTAGAAATCCCATTTCTAACAAGGAGGTTTTCTAGCTTGATGAAGTTGGTCAAGGTGAACCCTAAGATAGAGGTGTGAACTGTGCTAAATCAGCAGAAGATGGTATGAGTACAAGGCAAGTCAATTGTGATCTTAAAGCCCCAGGAGTCTGCAATAAGATTAAGAGGAGGATTTTTTAACGTTTTATGAACGTGATGGGGCTGACTTCTAAACAAAGCCAATGCAAAGCTCTGAGGATTGAGTAGTGTGATCAAATAGTCTAGCTCCTGATACTAATCTTTTCTCTGAGCTGAGGTGGAAATGCTTTAACCCCTTCAATGCCACGCCCTTTCCCCGCCCTGTGCCGGGCGTTAAATTAGCGGGCAGGGTTCATGACGAGATAGTCTCGTCATGGGCACAGCGCAACCGTGCTCCATGACGAGACTATCTCGTCATGGGCACTGAAGAGGTTAAGTAGGATGGTGTTCCCATAATCAATATGAGGAAATCACTAGATCGTCAACCACCAAAAAAAAGTCAGTTTGTGCCTGGAATGATCTTATGGAGAAAGATGGTCTTGGAAGCTTTTACTCCATGGTTGATCTGTGTTTATATACGAACAGCAAGGGTGTGAGCTAAAAACCTAGGGAGCTCATTTCACTGGACATCGATTGCTCCCATCTATTTGTGATGGAATTAGTCAATCCTTTCAAGTGTGGAGTCACTGAAAGGAGGCACATTTCAGGTAAATATGTATTTTATCTGCATACCGTTTAATTATAATGTCAACATCATCCATCAGAACATTCTGCCACTTCATTTGCACGTGTAAGAACAGAGGGGCAAATACTGATCCCTGCTGGACTCCGCAGGAGATTGTGGTTATGTTCCGGGAGGAATTTCCCCATTGCTCATTCTGTTCAGCTACTTCTTGAAGGAATGAATGAGGCAAACCCAATTTAGTTAGTGATATAAATCTCAAGGATCTGGGTGATCCTAAGATAATACATTGTATCAAAGCTGTTCAAGACATATTAGAAGGCAGGCATCACCTTTGTTCAATATGATCTGAATTTGATTGATTATTTTTAAAGTCACTCATTCTGTGCTACTGACATCAGGTAAGCCATATTGGTTAGGTATGTAAACATACTGTTTGACTATATGAGATTATAATAGGGCTGCCCTACATTTGACTAGGATTTTTCCAAGCCACAGGAGTTATTTGACAGGTCTGTAGTTTGAGGGCTCATTATGATATGCGTATATATCTTTTAATGCAGTCATTTGTTGTATGTTTAGAGAGTCTGGGAAGATATCTCCATGAAAGGAAGCATTTACTTGTTCATGCCGTACAGTGTTGAAGATATGGAAATTATGATAGAATACTGTCATAATTATAGAATGTTGTTTTAATGTGTTTTGAAGATCTTGTAGCAGTACTCTTCCTAGATGAAAGCATATCTGGTCCAATCGCTCAAGAAGAATGGAGTCGGTTTGTATTAGGCAACAGTCATGACTGTTTTACAGACTGAATACCACAATGCATACATTTTGTTTAAAAATAATCTGAGAAGTTCTCCACATTTGGCATTGGTTTGAATTCGGCAAGCTCTTGAGTGTTGTTTATGGTTGCTTTTTTCTATATTAAAAGGTTATTTTGGGTTGTTCATGGAGGTATGCAATATTTTTGCTAAATATGGAAATCATTAAAATCCATGATGTTCTGTCTTAGCCACTTTAGCAAATGGAAGAGACCAAACAGTTGTGTTGAATCTCCATTTCCTTTCAGGTTCTATGGTTCCTTTTGTTGCTAGAATAACTCATCCAAGAACTATGGATTGTCAAGCAGACTTTAAAAGTATTTTTTTCTTGTTTGTATTGTGCAATTATGTTAGAGATGTGTCTAATAGTATTTCTGCAGTTCATAAATAACACATTAATGAATACTTATTTGCAAATTGGCTGTGGCAGTCTTTTTTGGAGCGTTCAGTGGATCACTGGGTATGTATTTCAATGAACATTTAGTTATGGCCTCTGTCTTGGAGTCAGTGGGTTTGTGTACTTTGGGTAAATATATGATAATTTGGATGATGAGAGAATCACACCTTTCAATTTCTAATGGCTTTTGACATGCTACTTTTTGTTTGATCTCTTGCACATTTTTGGATAGAACCTGCTGACTTCTGTACTTTTGATACTGGGGCCCTACTGTCTAGTCCCCAGCGTATGTGTTCTGACCCCCTAAAACAAGGATAATTTAGCTAAATCCTAATAGGCATCTTTAAATGCACAGTGAGACAATAGCATATGATGCAGGCAATGCACCAATAGCATGGAAAGTTAAATGTCACTTGAACTTCAACACATATTGCGCCATCCACTAGGCTGACAAAGGAAACATGGCTTTACCTGTGTGGCTTGACTCCTGCAGCTTCTAAACCTGCGGAGAAGCCTCTCAAAATAACCCTTTTTTTCTGGAAAGAACCATACTTTTAAATTTTAAATAAGTCATCTGTAAGATGCCTGGTATTTGAAAGTGGTGCATGCAAGGATTTAATTTTGGCATATATTTACAATGACCACTGCCCACAGTCTATTTTCACTCTTCAGCAGTGTAGTTTTCCTATTAAAAACACTAGAGTTCAGCATTAAAGCATAACCCTGTTATCTATGGTTTGGAACAAGCAACTGGAGTAATGCAAACACCATTTTGAATGTTTCTTAAAAATCCAATTTATTGAAGTCAGCTTTTTATTAAATAAATATGACAAAATGACTTTTAAAAAAAAGTCCCATTTTACCTGCTTGAACCTCCAATACGATTCACATAAGTATGCTGGCAGATGGCCCTGCTAGCGCTTCCCCTCACTGAGATGTGAAAACTGCTCCCAGTACAGGAACAAAGGCTTAGGCATTTTCACAGGAAGCCTGAGGCAGGCAACACATATCACCTGAGGACAGACAGCTGTGAAGAGTTCAGGACTTTCAGTAACTGAAAGGAACCAGGGTGTGGCATTCCCATTCACAGTTAAGCGTAGTGGGAGACCTAAGGACGGGAAGTCCTTTGACCCTTAGGGCTTCTGTAACTAGTAGGACACCAGATGAGTGGGAGGGAGAGGTAGTCCCAGAACCACTTTGATGAAGCTGGTGGGAAGGAGTGGCTGCTCATTTCCCTTTACCTCTACACTTCCATAGCTGGACCAATGGCACCCTTCAGGGACAAAAGGACTGTGCCATCTTGGACTTCCCTTACAATGGGTGCAAAAAGTGGAATGGTTTGCACAGGGGAACTGTTTCCTTATTGGTCAGGGAGTGTCTAGTAGTCATACTCACCCACTGGCTTGAAAATCCTACAAAAGTGATACCGCAGCCAAAGCTCAGTATAGAAGAACTAACAAGGACTGGACCTGCAATTTGAGATCAGTGTTAAGATCTGATGCGCTGGGCTTGCTCCCACTTGTACCCAGGATTAAGAAGTGGACTCCAAACGTTGCCTGACCTTCTGTGTGGCTACAGAAACACAATTTTCATGAACTGCCCAGCAACCCAATAGCAACTGGAACTGGACTGGACCTGCAGGTGGACTCTGCTGTAGTGAGTGATGGCTCCTAAGTGCTTCTCTGAGGTCCTGGAAGCCTTAGAAGTGACCAAGAGGAACAGCTCTAGAAACTCTGAAAAGTTGGGACTCAGAAAATGATTGGTCTTCCAAGATCTCTGGGGTATCAGCAGAACCTTGCAGCAAATATGTCCAAGAGGAGACTCAAGGAGGTCTGGAGTCTGTAATAATGGCCCATGCTGCTGCCAAGAAGAGAAAGGACACTGGGTGTGGGAAACCAGCCCCTGAAACTCCAGAGGACCAGGTTAAAGAGTGTCAGAGGAGGCTGCCCTGGAGCCTACTGGTGAGGACATTGTCACCTTGGGAAACCTGCCTGAGCTTGCTGGATGACAAGTTGAGGGTGGGCCCACCATGGCGGAATTCTGAAAAGCATAGGAAGAGTACCCAACTCTAGAGGGCTTGAAGTTTAAAGCTGAGGCCCAGGCAGGTAGTGACACCTCTTGAGATCACCTCATATGGGAGAATTACCTCCTATACAGTGAGCCTAAGGTTCCTGTGCCTGGGATAATCAACATGTTGGTGCCCCCCCCCCTCCAGTGCTATTGGGCCTTCCAATTGGGGCTGGCACATATATACCGCTTGCAGGACATCTGGGGGAGGATAAAGTATTTGCTAGGCTGGTCACCCACTTTTAATGGCCACAGAAGAAGACAGTCACAGATGCATTCTGTAGGCCATGTCCCGCTTGCCTGGTCAGTGGGAAGGCAGGGAAAAATTAAACGCTATCCTAGTTCCCTTACCCCTCGTTGACACCCCCTTTGAAAGGGTGGACATCAACTTTGCTGGCCCCTGGGCCCCAAAACTGCCACTGCACCACAACAAATATTTGATCGCCAACTCCCTAGTGCATGAGCCCATACCCACAACCTCATCTATCATTAAGTGAAGCAAGCATATTTTCTCTTTAAGAGGCAGATGTTGTCGGGTGTATTAGAGGCACAGGGAGTCTGGGTGACAGCCTTTAGAAGTCAGTTGGAGTTCAGATGGTAGTGGGTTGATGAGCCAAGGGACTGAAGACTCTGTAAGGCAACTACTCATATTATCAAATTTACATCTGATCGACACTTCATCAAAGCAGTTATGAGTCCTCTCACCACATGACTTCCAATGGGTGAATGAATGTCACTGGTTCAGAGAGAACCTGTAGCAGGGAACAATTTAATAGCCTCAGTGGTAGGATATGAGCCCCAGTACAGGGTTCTTCTCTGTCTTCCTTATTTCATTTCAGAGACAGTGTCCTAATATTGTGTGGCACACTTAGCTCTGCTATGCACCCATAGGCTTGATTTATTAATGGGAGACTTTAATGTCCTTGATCCTTTCTTGCAAATCTATGATTTACAAACTACACTTGTGGCAAAAGTAAGGAGATCCATTTTGTTTACATATTGAAGGGTGAATGGCAAAACAATACCTGAAAATTCGATTGTCCCCAAACCAAAGGTTCCACCCCAATCTTAAAACTTCCAATCTAAATTTAGCTTCCTATAAAGAAACTCACCAAAATGGCAATTTTTTTTGTTTTACTTAACACTTAACTCCACCCACCTCTCTAAGTAAAACTGTAGTGGAATGGCACAATACTTGTATACTCATTTTTTCATCTGTGCAAGTTTACACAATACATCCTTCAAATAACCCACAACACCATATCTCAAACTCACTGGAGCACAGATCCTCTTGGATTTTATATTACTCCTCTTGGAGTCCTACTATGTATTTTTCCCTGTTCCCAGAACTCTGATCAAGGCTAAATAAAAATAATAATCTTTTTGGCCAACCCACTCTGTCCTCACCCAGCTCACTGTATGACCCACCTCTACTTCATGCAACACAATCCTAATTTCAAGCAGCTGGTTATTTGCTCTCAAGCACCAGTGTTTCTTACCTGCCTGTTTCGCCCACCTTTTAGCCTATTTTGGCCACCTAAAATCTATCAGCTTTGCTCCACCGTTCTCCTCCTATCATCAACCAGATCAAAGTTTCCTGCTGAAAATGGTTTACTCCTGTTGCGCATACAATCCAACCCACCAGTCTGGCCAAGAAAATCTTACATCACCCCAATGTGGTCCCCTCCTCTCATTTCTGAAATCTACTCCCTTTCCTACTCTCTTATTTAAATCTTTTTTTCCTCATCTGGTATTTTCCTGCCTTCATTCAAAAATGCAAATCTCCTCTCCAGTTTAAACATTTTCATTTGACCGTTCAGCTCACTCAATATGGATCTCACTTCTTTCTTTTATTTTAAAACTTTTTCAAATGATCATTTTTATTGAAGTGTCATACTATTTAGAACACTATTTCTCCTTGTCATGTTTCAATCCGGTTTCAACTCTCCTCATTTGACTAAAAACTCTCCTACTTCTGTTCACCACAAAATATGTCCTTTTGTCATATTCTTCTTGATCTCGCTTTTAATTGTGATACAGTTAATGACTCTATTCCACTGGACACCACTTCAATGTCCTCAAGCATTTCACCGATGTAGAATAAAAGTTGCAACAACCATCTAGCTCCCTCCGCTAAATTACGATATCCACCTTCTTCAGTTTTTTATTTTGGGTTTAGTTCTCCTTTCTATCTATCATACAACCTACGTTCACTCATCTCGTCTTTTGAACGTTCCTTTTACTTGCATGCTGATGACTCTCTGAATCTTCTTTCTCTCTCTTCCCCTGGGCTCCTCCCTGAGCAAGTTGATCTTCCAATCAGCTCTGAAGGTCTTCCCTCTCCATCATTTTCAAACTAACCAAAATAGATATTACTTTCTTTCTTTCTCAATATGATTGCCCATCTTCATTTTGTAAAAAAAATTCCAAATTGAATTCTGCTACCCTCCTTGGCTCATAATTTTGGTATTATTTCAACCCCTCCCATTCATCCCCAAAACAAATCTCTTCTAGTGCTTCCTTTGACAGTTCCAAATTAATAACATATTCACTTCTAATCATTCACTTTGTATGCAACAGAAATGTCGAGCCGCCACCGTGAGTGTGGCGGACTTGGGACCCCGGTACTCGTATTCAGGCCCTAAATCTGTTTTACAGTTGTAGGCAATAAGATTGTGAAACTACACTGAAGCAACGCAACAATATTGTCAAACTACAGTGAAGCAACGCTTTAGGCTAGTTTTGAACTGTAGCAGCACTCCAACACAGTTAAGCGATTTTGAGCCTTATTCTATAAAAATTACTGGCTTCTGTGAGGAATCCTGAGCTTTCTTTTGGCAGCTTCAATAAGCAGGAAGTCCTTCTTCAGAGACAATCCACGGGAGCAGTAGCAGTAAAAACATTATAGTTAAGATAAGAATACTTCAAAACGATTAAACCAACTTAGTAAAAAGTACTACATAATAATAAAAAATACACCAAAATTCCATAAATGCATTTAGAGAATCAGGAGTTATGAATTTATCAAAAATTACTAGAAAGCATTTTAGAATGGCAGTATTATCCAATGGAACACACGTTATGCCCAACCGGCAAGGGAGCGTTTTTGAGAGAAGTTACTTCTTTGCCCCAATTGAGATGTATAGAGCACTGAGGCTTAGCCATCCAGAGCAGGCACTCCATGACAGAGGGGAGGTCACGGAATGGTGAGTGGTTCACCCCACTCAATATGTGTATCTTTACACACAGAAACGTCTCAGGAGGTCCCAATCCTTAATCGGGGCAAGGATGGAAGCTACAGCTGAACAGGGCATAAAAGGTCGGGCCCCTTCTCGTGCCTTAAACCTCCTGTTAAAAACTGCACATGGGGAAGTGTTTAAAGAGCTCATCTCTACTCTGTAACCTTTGAAACCGGGTCCTCCTAGTCCAAAATCAAGATGTTTCGAAGTCCCAGCTTTGGAAGAGGTGTGACAGAAAGAGATGGAGGCCATGCTGCAGGGAGGCAGCCCATCAACAGATGTGAGCAAACAGTTTGTAACTGGCTTGAGAAACACAGAAAGATAGCAACATTTCGAAATGTCTTTTTCTGACTCTTGTAATAAAAATCTATTTTTACCAATAAATGTTATTTTTCCTAATTAGTAAATGTGTTGAGAATAATGCTTCCAATTGCTTCTAAGCTGCACTTCCAGAAAACTCAGCAGTTTTAACCACACAGAGGTACGTAGCAGTAGCTGCTGAAATTCAATTAATATATGAAACCCTCAGTTCTCCTCACTTATTTGGCTTCGATACAACCAAGCAGATTATGCTAACTGAAGACGGATTTATGCAAAAGTCATATTTAGTAACCCATTCAGTTAACTGGTCACTATTATTTATGGGAAGCATATATGCAGGCATGGGCTTTTATGGGCCCTTCCACTGCTCGAACGTCAGAAGTGCCAGCACTTCAGGCCCATGATATGCATGGCTCACGCGAACGCGATGGATTTTCCTAAAACACTTTGTTTTCCCCATGCACTGCTATTTTGCCACATCCCTATTTTTATTCTTAGGCACATTGGTGAGAGCAACTATAAACATTCCATGAATTAAATTGTGTAAAAATGCTCTCCGTTATTCATTAAAGGAGTATTTCCTTCTGGTGCCTAGACCTAACTAGCATTAATAGAAGCAGTTCAGCGTGAGCAGCGACTCAATTACAGTCACTTTCAAGAATCAGCGCAGCATTGCAATTGGGACATCCCTCTGACAACTCACAATTAAAGCCCATTAGGCATCAGGAAGGAAGTCTTCTCTGGGAGCTGCTCGCCACATCTGTTGCATTCCTAAAGTGTCGGCCCATGTATGTTCCACAACAATGGCCGACTCCAGGTCTGTGGCATCATTCTGATCCGTGTGAGGTTTAAGAGGTGCAAATGTGAGGAAAACACCGATACATATGGAAACTGGAGTCAATTTTCACGTAATTTTCTTGGCACTGTTAGATTCACGGGTATTACACCTACAAAATGCTGAGTCGGGGCATCCATACCTACCAGGATCAGTCAATGCCCACTGGCTTCTGCCACACTCGAATCAGGGCCTATGAGTGAACTCAGCATCGAAAGGTCTTGGTCCAAATTCAACCTCATGTGAGGTCACCCTAGTGAAGCAAACCTTCATATTAGTAATTCAGAATATTGAAATGTGCGCTCCTGAATGGAGTTACTTATAGCAGATACTTGGTGTAATATTTGCGCAATATTATAAGCAAGTAAGCCTTCTCCCAGGGTTGGGGCTGGGTGTCCCAAGGTGGGAAATTCATGAAAATGTGGTGAATACCCATATATGTGTGAGTCTGTGGATAGTCAAAATTATTTTCACAATCCATCTCTCCCTTGGAGATGGTCTGAGGTTTTGAGGTTTACATCTGTCAGAATAAGAAATTCACTATTGTTAGTGAAAATGGGAACAGACAGCACGCCAGCAAAATGTGTAACGGAGTAGATGAAAAGATATCACTGAGGTACATACCTATCTCTGGGGGAAAAAGATGATATATAAGCTACCATGTGAAGATGTACTTTCACTAAGTATAAACGTATAATGTGCATATTTACTCATTTGAGTACAACCAGAAAGCTGTAACGTTTCCAGCTTTCAATGTATACACCTGTATAAACTAACAGTGTGCAAGGGCAATGTGTATAATATAGGTTTCACAAATATTAATGGAAAGGAACTGTCAATTACTTCAAATGGATGGTCAAGAAGTAGAATCATCATTTCATACAGGAATCAAGTCTCCAAACATAGGGACTTTCAAACTTCTTTATATTCCCCAATTTAAACAGACCCAACAAGTGCGTTTCGTCCCATATGCGAGGCCTTCATCGGGGCAAAAATGCAACTATCTTATGCGAATCAAATCTTGGCTGTAATTTTCTAATATATAGCTCATGTCGTCATTATGAAACTTGAATTCTGAAGTAAAGAGGGCAGCCGCACATACTGCCAGTAATATTTTTACAGCCAAGACTTGATTCCTGTATGAACTGATTCTGCTTCTTGACCATCCATTTGAGGTGATTGACAGTTCCTGTTCCGTTGATATTTGCGAAACGTATACTATACACATTTCCCTCCCACGCGGTTCGTTTATTTCGAGTAGATTTGGCTGTGCTGGCCCTCAGACCTTTGAGGGTGTGCATGAGGATCTACGAATTTGGGATATTGACCGGTGGGGTGCTAAAGTACCACACTGCCATTGGATTGTTTACTAAACTTCTGTATAATGAAGTATCTTAATAATTTTATTTGAGAAACAGGCTGTAGATTCTTAAAGGAAAATGGAATCACAAAACACACATTTTGTGTACATTTTTGTCACTTCCAATTCTGTCTCCCTATTTTTTAACCCTTTCCCTCTGCTTGCTTCAACTCCTAATCTAGTATCATCTTTCTTCTACTCCGTTATATTTCAACCAATTTCTTCAGCCTAAATACATTGTGCTGCATTGTTTCTACTCAGCTTATTTTACCAGTCACTATCAAACACAAAGTTTGACAAGCCAAGAATTCCTTTCTTTGTCTTTTGTCAGTGTGCAGTATAGGGTCAGCAGGAGATTGTTTTCGTGTAGATTAATAGACGTGCACTGTGGTAGGCATGAGGTTGTGGGGCCGTAATAGCAGAAATGTAGAGAATCGCTGAGAGCTGAATGTATCTATTAGTTATAACACTAACTAGTGTAGGGGGCAACTATGACCATGCCAGAGTCTGACGAAGGGGAGAAGTCAGTCCAGGGGGAATGAGTGGGGGACATCTCTCTCTCTTTCTCTCATCCCATCATCCTCCAAAGGTGCATAAAACAGCTCCATTACACACAGTGGCTCAATTCCAAGCAGAAATTCAGTTTTTGTTCTGTGTTATTTAAATAAATATGGTATGATTACTAATAACAATGTGTTAGTAGTATTAGAATTTCTCCAACTTTTTAAATGTTTTTATTAATATTATCATTATTACCAGTAGTAGGACAACAAGAATCAACATCATTTGGATAATTATTATTATAATAATTAATTTCATAATGTGTCAGTTTCTCTCTTTGGAGCTTTGAAGATGCCGGCCAAGTGCTCTGGCTCCATGACTTTGCTCTCTACTCTGGGCGCCAACAACATCCCTACACAACTAATTGATAACAAGCATTTGCAATGCAATAGGTCTCGCATGTGCGAGAGTTTGAGCTATTGGCATTGTAAATGACAATGCGTTTTATTTATGTTTGTTTTTTAAGCATAAATAAAAGGCATTGTCATTTACAATGCCAATAGCTTAAACTCTCACAAATGCGAGACCTATCGCATTGCAAATGCTTGTTCTTTATTGTGAATATATGGAAAATAATGTACTTTAACAAAACCTTTATCTTTGTGCTTGGCAACAATAACAGTGCAGTTTAAGTGAGGATAAAACAACATGTTCTAATAATGTTAAGGAATACTGTACGCCCATAACTCATTTAATATTCAATACACGGTTCAGATGAATTAATGGAGGGGGACATAACGAGTATTGTTTTTTAACTCTTTTTAGAAGTATTTTCCCATGACGAATTAATACATTTTCCCTGTTTGGTGTAGATTGTGGGAACCATAACTTCATGACCACTTGTGGAAGGAATAATTTAGGTTTTTGGTGCTGTTCTATGTTTATAGCACGATATTCACAACCTGAAAATACATTTATAATGTTTCCCTGACATATCATGTTGCTATCCTAATTAAATTATAAGTTGTATCTAAAATAGCATTTATTTGTGTTAGTAAAAGCTGCATTAGTATACAAATTGCGCACTTCTTATTGGGTTCTTAACATCAGGGTGAAAGATCATGTGATGTCATTATATTATATATGATGTCATTGTGGTCAAAGGGTGAATGATTTCACTTCCTCTACCCTCGACACTTTAGTGAATTTGATGTTCGTGTGTGAGGCTGATGTGTTCCATATAATACGGACATGTGGATTTTTTATATCACATCTAGGTGGTATAACATGCATTTTAAAATTACATTCGTGCCCAAAAAATTGACGTGTGTGTTATGGTATTGTGTCTCTGGGCTTCCTACTGGCAAAAAGGCAAATCAAAATGTACTGAATGCAACATAATGGTCTGGAAAATAGGAATGGTGGTGTAAGGGTGTCAGCGAATGGATGGTTGCTGGGTAAATGTGAATTTCTGCAGTTCAGAAAGACCATAGGTTAGGGCATGATGCAAGTGAACAGAAGGAATGGCGCAGAACCACAGACTCAAGGACGAGAAGGAAGGATCCCACTGTGAAGCTGCCCCTCAGACTATAAATCGTGTTTTGCATGGTTAACCTTGAGGATGCTTGTTCTTTCACCCTACGAACCCTGATGTCTGAAATGCTTCTTTATTGTTTTTGGAATCTGACTGTGACTGGCGGCCACGGTGCTGAAGATCTTTCTTTTACAATAAAGAGAATTAGCTATCAATAGCATGTGTGCTATGTTTGCAATTCAGTGTCTATCAGTCATCTATTTAAAAGCACATGCACACTGCAACCACGTGAACTACAACGTTAACATCTCCTACTGTGGCAAGGACAAGGCTTGATGTAGAAAAGAAAGGTGATGCGTGGAACACATCCTTTCATTTGAGGCGCCTGCTCTGGAAAGCATCTGAAAGTGTCTGTCTGCGCCCAGTGCCCAGAGGAACCAGACGCCTCTTGTGGGGCACATTTTGTCTGCACTTCAAACCCGGTGCCAGTACCTTGCTAAAACAAGCACTCGTCAAGGCAGGAATCATTCATTAAAAACACACACAACGAGTTCTCTAGGGACAACCCATTGTACGGCGTTAAAGGCTCTCCACAGTTTCCCCCACCTCCAGCTTCCACATGGGTGTCGGATTACGCACACTAAGAAGGCAGGCAGCAGTGAAAAGAACCCAGAGCCAGCATGGGCTTGGAGCACGCCATGGTGGAAGAAAAACGGCTTGAAGGCACACACCCTGATGTGCATATGAAACAAAACAAGGAGCTCTTTCAGCCCGGTGTAGGGGGGGAGAAAACAAACAATTAACAGCGGGCGTTTATGACGAGCGCCGTGCTGAATATGTATGATAAACAGCACGGCACTCGTGACGATCTCCGTGCTCATTATGTCTGGAAGTACGTATGTAAAAGAAAGTTCCCCTCAAACATACATAAAACAGAAAAGCGGACAAAAACAGTAGTTAGGCGCTGCTGCTTCTGGACTATACGGAAGTCAGTATCAGATCAAGAGCCAGTAAAAAGCCAGATAACAACAGCTATGCCAACGTTAAACAAATGGCAAGTGGCAGGAGAAATTACCCGGCAATAGGCAGAGTTTCACCCAGCATACAGATTACTTGATGCCTCGGAGAGGCAGCGCATACGCTGCCTATGCGAGACTTAAAAAATGTATTTCCGTGCTTTCACGCGTTAAATCCATCAACGCCCAGTCACAAGCCAACAGCTAAACTGTATGCTACAGTGACCGTCTTCTCTAATTACTAAATATGTCAACAGAGATCTAAGCAACTAAGCAGTTTAATTGGCACAAAAACACATCTTAAGCTCGTGAGACTTTCAATCAGAAATCCATGTCCTCTGATTGGTGGGCACCATGAGCACAACAAAAATCTTGCTCACTGTTAACCAAGATCTAAAGCGATCCCTGAGCCTGAGTTAGAGATGATTGGTCCAGAGCAGCGGTCGGGTTACAACCAGTGCAACAGCCACTCCCATGCTCATATGCAAAGCTTCATTTTTAAAATCATATCTCGCTTTCCACTGAAACTTCTGATTTCGTTGAAATATGTACAGCACCATATTATAAACAGGATTTTTTTTAAATCCTGAAATGACTGTGTCTTTACAGAAGGCAACATTTCTGAAAGATGCTGAACTTGCACTATGTAGAGTTATGCATTTATTATTAATACATATTCATAAGGTTGAATTCCAAGAGAGCGTTTACTGTTTTAATGCACTTGAGTCCTATTTGTAATACATAAGTTTGTGTTTAGTGAAGTAGCCTTTCAACGACCTTATTTCTTATTCAAACTGATAAAGCTGCAATTCTGTACTCATTGAATATTTAATGTTAGATCCAAGCCGCTCTGTAAAACAGGCTGAACTATGGGCACAACAGTTCCCAGATAAAGCACTTTGCTGCCTAAGTGGGTCTGGTCCACGCTATATAAGGCTGCATAGCTAAATACATAAACGTTTTAACATTATAGTACAAAAAAGATTCCAACTCTTTGCCTCCACCCAAGATTCATGGCCCTGACCAACACAAGCATGTAAGACACTCTTTTCTTTGGATCATCTATTTGTGACATGTCAAAAGGAAACACATGAGATGTTTAAGCGCACCCAAACCACAGGAATGAATGAATGAACGGATGAATGAATGAAGGAAACTTTCATCTCAATTACTATCTTCTTGAAGAACAACGTTTGAGAGAATGACACTTGTTCGCAGTCTTGCAGAAGTTGACTTCACGACTACTACTTGTGATTCGTTTCTGAAAGATCTGTAAAAGACAAATGCCACTGTAAGGAGGCATGTAATGCCAGCCTATTCCTCTGGGTTATCATGGAAGATACATTCAAGCTGCTGCTTGGATTTAACCTTCTGCAGGATTGTTCTGTTTGGTGGTTAACTATAGCAGAACACTTTTATCTTTAATAATACCATATTTATAGTTAGGTAATTTATATAGCATGTCAGAATCATGTGAAACTACCACTAATACAACACAGTCTAGATAAATTATGTAAAGTATACATGTTGTAATGTACAGTCCACGTCTCCATGGGATGACATTGCCCCTTTCCTGTTGATGAAAAGGACATCCCTGAAGGTGACTATGACCGCTCACAGACACGTGCCTTAGAGGATTGACAAAGATTCATCCAGATCAACAATGTCTTTAATTAAATACACGACAGGGGCTATTCACGGACTAACACATTATTGTTGTAGGTCATAATACCTAAACCTAAATGCCTAAATCAACGCCTATTGGTCTCTAGAAATGGTTTCCTCCGCCTTTGTCTGTGATGTTGGGGATATTGGTCGATAGTCAGCTTCCTATGACCTCCCAGATAGACGCAGTCATCTCTAAATGTATTGGGCTTCTAAAATCCATCAGGAAACTTGAACCTTTGCTTTCCTTAAAGGCATTAAAGTAGATTATTTCAGCAGTCACAATGATCCACCTGGGCCACACCAGCTGAGTGTATCTAGACCTTCCGGCGGTCTCTCTGCACAAACTGTAGGCAATCCAAAAGGAGGCAGCCCGCCATATTCATAACCTCCCAAAACATACCAATGTGTCCCCTATTCTGAAGAAACCTCATTGGCTGCCTATGAAACAGAGGATCCAATTTAAGGTTTCTTGTATGAAGTAAAAAGCTGACAATAATCTGGCTTCTGTTCTCGTGGCCAAAAAGTTAAACAGATACACACTAGGTGGTATACTGAGGACTCAGAAGGCCAAATACTTGAGCATCCATGGTTTCGTACACAAAGAATGGCGATTATGGAGAGGGGAGTTTCTCTGACTTCAAACATACATTTTGCTGTCCTACTGTCTTGATAATTCAGCGCTATGAACCCTGTGGGTATACTTGCGCTCAATAAATACCCCCTAAAAATAACCCAAAAAATTACATTACAGTGAAAAAAAACTGCAAATTAAACATCAAAAACATTTTTATGGTTATTAGCATGTCCCCTAAAAAAACCAAAAAAATGTATTATTTGGGAACTAAATTTAAGCATAATGCTTACCCTAAGCCCTCAACCTTCAGCTAAAAAAACACCAATTGCAACCCTTTCCCTCTAATTACAACATTATGGCAACCATAGCCATGTAATTCTAATCCAAAACCAGACCCGAGGCTTGATCCTAAAACTAATCCTATCTCTAAACCTGAACCCAAAACTTAACGTTAATCACTAAAGCTAAGTCTGATGCTAATACATTCCACAATATAAACATTCCACAAGAAAAATGCAAGTGAATATATCTTCAACACGGAATATTTCTTAGTTCAAGTATGTTCACCCGCTACCTTGCGAATGTTTATTTTAATTGTTTTAGTTATATATGTAATCACTGAACACAGCATAGTATAGGTGTCTGTGATAACCGCAACAAAATTAAACTACACGGCTTATG
Organism: Triturus cristatus; assembly: GCF_964204655.1. Taxonomy (NCBI): domain Eukaryota; kingdom Metazoa; phylum Chordata; class Amphibia; order Caudata; family Salamandridae; genus Triturus; species Triturus cristatus. Next base: position 386,640,139 of record NC_140581.1, read on the forward strand.
TTGACACAAGGACGGAAGTTAAACACAATTTCAACCCAGCCACACATGCATTCATGTGTGTACTTCAGGGGCACACCAACAGAGTAAGTACAGATAACATCCTCACGCCCATGTGGGTCAAACTCAAATGCAGTTACTCCTAACCACTCAAACAAACCCACATATGCACACCTTCTTAAGGTTCACCAACAATAGGTAAATATGGCCATATTTGCCCACATTACACACAATTACACTGCAGCCAATACCGGTTTTGCTATACAGGAAACATCAATTTTAGGACTCCATTAAAAACTTTCAATATATCATTATAATCACTTTCTAAACAACTTAAATAACTCAATATCCAATATGGACTAACAAAACCCAGAAATTCGCCACAATATAAGGACCACTAAGTGATGATTAACTCCTGGCGACAGATTTCTCTCCAGCACAATATCCCACAAACCTGGTAACAACTTGAACTACATCCCTTGAACTGAAAAAGCTTCTCGACAAACAGGCGGTTTTCTACTTCTCAAAGGGCTGTATAATGCAGTTGGTGAAGTTCTAAACTACTGATTCAGCTTGAAGCCTTGCTGTGTCAAAGGCTTTGGGATGTTTGCAACTCTTTATCAGCTCTTGATCATGCTTAATAGGCTATATCAACTGTGTTTAGTCAAAGAAGCTCTTATTTCATAGCTGCAGGTGGAGTTCATCATCAAACCCTGTGACAATTGTGGCTCACATCTTTATATTCTTGCTGCCGAGAGGCTGCCTCTATTTGAAATTGTGTCAACCTGTAATGATAGTTATCTATAGAATTCACACCTTCAGCAGGGTGTGTCTTTTTTGGTGCAATAGCTTTATCGCTTGATTGTGGTTGTAGAATCTCTTTGGTGGAGAGAGGGCTGGACTGTGATGGACACTATCACAACAAAAGAAGGGGGACCAGGAGTGCATTAATGTCCAGCATACATGCTCCACAGTGTACTGTACCAAGTAAGAGCATGCAGTTCCTAAAGTTGAAAGGAGAAGGGAGGGAAGAAATGGCAAGTCAGAACTGTGAAATCTACAGGATGGGGAGCTAGGGCCTTCACACACCCAAAGGGGTGTCATGCTTCATCATCGGGCATGCTCCTGGTCGGGCCGCTGCTGCAATGCTCTATGGGCACCCTCAAGAAAGAAATGGTTATCACCAAAATTGCCACTGAGTGCATGATATACGCATTTTTTATGATAACTATTTCTTTCGTTCTCGCCAATATTGCAAGTAAGCCTCTATGTTTTTTTAAGGTATATCATATATTGATTTTGAGTGTTTGGACACCGTATCTATCAGTGAATTGGGACTAAACACTGAGTAGATTAGAACACCATGGTCCTGAAGAATTGCCCTTTGATCTGTAAAGAATCCCCAATGGCAAGAAACATGTTGACCTTTTAACCATAAAATTGTTTTGCTACCAGGGATCATTGTCACCAATGGTGGCTTTCACGTTTTAATTAGATGAGCATACTCACCAAATAAACCTCTCGTTAAAGACTTGCTTAGTCTATTTTAAGCCACTTGCACCACTCTACCACATTCTACACAATCTATACACTAGACCCTACGCCTACACTTCACTGACAGCATTGGGACAAAAGATATCTGATAAAGAGCCCCCTTTAGGGTGTCCGTCAGGCATTGCAGCCCTGGCCTGATGATGATGAAGCATGACATGCCTCGGGATGTGTGAGGGCCCTGAACGTGCATGATCTATTGCACCTGCAAGCTGGGGAAGATTCTCTCCTCCAGAAGCATCCAAATCTTCCTGAAATTACAATTTGGATTCAAAAACCTCTTTGAATGGACATTTGGAGTTGTTTTTTGTGCGAGGAGTGCTTTTTATTTTGTTACTTTTTTTTCCAACTGGAAGGAAGTGCCCAGAGTCTCCAACTTCCTGTTCCTGCCCAGCAGGCTCCTCCCAGTGCTTTGTCCATCTCCTGGTCTCCTTTCATTGGGATTTAGAGCTGCAAGGATCACTCTTTGTGTCTGCTGCATATGCCATTCGATTAAAGGACTTCGTATTTGAGATTTCACAAGTATGTTGAAAAACTGGTGTTGTTTGTTTGATTTGGGCCATGCACCTGGATTTCTTTGTACTTTTAGTTTGTTTTTAAAATGTATTGTGTAGGTGGCCTAGAGTTGCAGTAGGGGCCTAGTTATTTCTTCACTTAGGCCATGGATGGATAGGGATTGAAACACAAAATGTGTTTTTTTTAAAAAGTATTTCACATTTTTTCCCCTGCAAACAGTGTTTAAGTGGGGTAATGACTTTGAAGGATGTGTGTTGATGTAAACATTTTTAGCCCTGAAAATTTCCATTTTTGGCATTGCTGAATTAATGCTGTGTTCCTTGTGTTGCCAATGCCTACTTTGTCCGGCGGGCTGTGTGCGTTTTCTATAGGCCAAGATTTGGCTTTGTTCCCCATGCGGCCATGGACCATTTGTATAGCCAGTGTCCACAGGCCTGCATGTGTTCTTTGTTTTCCAGGCTTCCTGTTTATTGTTGCTTGGGAGGTGTGACGCTGTGGCTGGCGACCATTTTGTGTAGCCAGCCAGTGTGCTTTTGCCATAGGCCTGCATGCCTTCTTTGTTGTTGCCATGCCTTCTTGCTGGTTGTTCTTCTGACCATGTGACTGGTGGTCATTTTGTGTACGCAGTCAATGTGCTTTTGCCAAAGGCCTGCATAGGTTCTTTGTTTGTGTCCATACCTTCTTGCTGGTTGTTGTTGTTTTTTTCATGTGATTTTTCTTCTTTTGTAAAGGAAAAATGCTGCACAATTTAGCTCATCTTCTCCATGTTTTTTAAAATAAATTTGCTGTATTCTTTTAATGTAGGTGGGTGTCTTGTAGTTTCAGTAGGAGCCTACTTATTTCTTCATAAGTAACTTTTCTTCTTTTATGAAGGAAAACTGTTGCACAGTTCACTACATTTTCTCCATGTTTTTCTAAAGAAATTATTATATTTTCAATATTGATTTAATTCACTATGTGGCCTAGTCTGCCATGGACTTTTCAGCCAGTAGGCCCAGTGTTAGCCATGGGTGCATGAAAAACAACTGTTTCTGTTGTGTCTGTTGAATGCTAGTGACCAATTGGACCCCACCTCAGTCTGAGAGTGAGACACGCCACGAGACGAGGCTAGGGAAAAAGAAGGTTCCAGAAAGCCTTGGACTTATGGAGAAAGATGTACAAGAGGAGGATGACGACGAGCCAGTCACTATGGATGTTGGCACAGCCCCAGTGGAGACAGATATTACCCAATTCCAACTTACTGGGAAGGATGTGGCATCACGGATAAGTTGGCAGGGTATGCTCAGACGTGAGTCCCTTGCTCACTTTGCCACTGGATTCAAGCAAGCCTGGCTGAAGACGGCTGAAATGCCAGAAACCGGTCCTAGGAAGCTTGTTTCCGGTCCAAGGAAGACATGGCTTGGCAGTTCGGGCTGGACTGTTCCCATGAGGCACAGGGTCAGACTGATTTGCATATGGCCATGTCTGAACTGGGGTGGCAGAGTGAGCTAAAGAACGGTGATGGATTAAACCCAGATCAGTTGACTGGGGGTGAGTGCTTGCAATGTTCAACACTCCGTCCATCATTTCCTTTGGTTTTACTTTGTTCGCCATAAGTTGGCAGGGTATGCTCAGACGTGAGTCCCTTGCTCACTTTGCCACTGGATTCAAGCAAGCCTGGCTGAAGACGGCTGAAATGCCAGAAACGGGTCCTAGGAAGCTTGTTTCCAGTCCAGGGAAGACATGGCTTGGCAGTTCGGGCTGGACAGTTCCCATGAGGCACAGGGTCAGACTGATTTGCATATGGCCATGTCTGAACTGGGGTGGCAGAGTGAGCTAAAGAACGGTGATGGATTAAACCCAGATCAGTTGACTGGGGGTGAGTGCTTGCAATGTTCAACACTCCGTCCATCATTTCCTTTGGTTTTACTTACATCACGGATACCACCACCACCACCGCCAGCTGCCATATTTGCAAAGTCCAGGCAGCGACCTACATCCACAAGCACCTAAGTAGGTTAGCAAGAAGGAGGTGAACATTGCCATATTGTCCCTTTGCAGAGCAAGAGTTAGTCGGGGTAAGCTTGATACAAACAGTGGTACCGGGGGCCAAACAACCCACTTGAGAAAGTACCATACGATCCATTGGGAGGAGCACCTTAGCGGCTATAAAACTGCAAGTGTTGTTGGTGAAGGAGGCTGAGCAGGGAATCCAATCCGACCACGGTGGAAGGTGAAGAAGAGGCAGACATTTTCATTACGCAAAGCATCCCATCCCCCAGCAGTGCAGTGATATTGCCCACATCAGCAACATCGCTGTACAAGATAGTACAGTGACTGCCCCGTTGAAACACAAATTGAGCCTCCCAGTATCTGCTCTCAAGAAGTCAACTGCACCAGTGGCACCAGAAAAAAAAATCCAGGCTACCATTTCTGCACTGTTTAGGCTGGAGGGACAGTATGAATGCAACCACCCAATGGCACGTTTCAATTCAATTCAGCTTTATTCGGAGCAAGTTAATGTCCATAAAAGCAATCACAGTCATAATCACAAATACAAAACATGAATACTTATAGCAGACATAATCACATTTCATATACATATTAATCATTAAAAACTTAATACGTCTTAAAATTACATATCTACATCTAAAAAACACATACTTTTCCTCAGGTTAATGCATTTGTTTAAAAAGGAAGCTATATAAAAACAAATATCAGCAGATTGTAAGTTAAAAATCAATTTCATAGCATGCTCCACCGTCCGTGTACCATATTTAACAAACATGGGCTTTAGCAGAATAACACGGAGGTTGGAGTACAGTTTACAAAATAATATAAAGTGCATTGTGCTCTGCTTGGAAAAACCGTCACATCTACAAGGGCCTATAGGGTATTTTCTCATAACAGGATGTGCCACCAGGTGATGCACTATTCCAAATCTCAGCCTGGTTAGTACAAATTTATGTGTTGGTCTGGTGACAAAAGTTAGATAGACGGGAAATCCATCCATGGCCAAATATCTGTTATAAAACATAACAGTGGACAAAGAACCTGCAATTACTCTTCTTTTCCTCTCGGCAAAGGCTAGAAAAATCCTTTTCAGCTCAGTCTTGGGGATTAATAAAACAGCATTTGGATCAGTTACAATATTCAGGTTGAAAATATCCGAAAAACACATGATAATGTATTTAATCCAGGGGATTGCCTTTACTTTATCTAATCGCATACAATCCTGGATTATAGACCTAGTGAAAGATTTTTCTTCGTTCAACCAGATTGATCTCCACAACATTAAAGGTCTAAGTGACAAAAGATCGGATAAATAATTAACATTTAGTTCATAGTGACATAATGCATTAGAGGCCGAAGTGGGTAAACACAATACCTTTTTTAGGAAAGAATTCTGTTCCAGTTGCACCTCATGTGCGCTACTGTAGCCCCAAATTCCAGCTCCATATAATGCAATCGAAACGCATCTAGCCTGATAAATTTTTACCATGTCTCTGGTCCTACGATCCCCAATTTTCTGTGCAAATCTAAAAATTCCATGTGCATTTCTAGCCATTTTATTGCGAATATTATTAAATTCATATGTCCAATTTTTATCCTCAGCGAAGGTTATACCTAAATAACAGAATTTGTCCACCTGCTGCACTTTTATTTTATCTATAAAAAACCCTTTCGCTGCATGTTTAATTTTCTTTGGGCCACAGATCATTGTATAAGTTTTGCTTTTGTTGATAACTAATTTTTTATCTTTAATAAAAGATACAAAACTGTCCATTAATCGTTGTAACCCTATCGGAGTTCTTGACAACAATACAGCATCATCGGCGTATAATAACACCGGAACGGGGGTACCGTTAATCACTGGGGCATCTGCAGGTACCTTTTTTAAAATAGCATCAACATTATTTATAAATAAAATGAATAAAAGAGGAGCTAAAACACAACCCTGCCTTATACCGCGTTTAACGCTAAAGTTCCTAGTGCATTCACCCTTCCTACCAAAACGTACACATGTTTTTAATCTCTCGTACATTCTGGCAAGAAAATAAATTATGCCCTTTGGCGCCCCTAATTCTAACAGGGTCCTCCACAAAATAGAGTGGTCGACCATGTCGAAGGCGCTACTTAAATCAGCAAAGCACATATAAATATGGCCAGATTTGGCTTCGCTGTATTTCCCGATCAATAATTCTAAATTAATGCATTGATCGAGTGTACCCCTACCTTTCCTAAAACCATATTGGCTATCTGTCAGAATATGATCCTGTTCTACCCATTCTTCCAGTCTAACCAGCATAATCCTACTCATTACTTTTACTGAGGCATCCAATAATGAGACTGGTCGATAATTTTTCGCATCGGACCTAGATCCCTTCTTGTATATAGGTACAATTATAGACTCCTCCCAGGTTTGTGGAGGGCCTATACACACTGCGGCATTAAAAACAGCAGCCAACAACGGACCCCATACTTCTGGCGTCTCCTTATATACATCACTTGGGACCCCATCCGGGCCTTGGGCCTTTCCTCCCTTACTTGCTCTTATCCCACTTTCCACTTCTTCCACAGTAATATCAAGTGGTATGATAGGCCATCTTTCTGGCCCAACATTACTATTTTTATTTGAGTCAAAAATACTAGAGAAATGGGTAATCCATCCTTCACAGGAAACATTTGCTGTTAACTCAGGGATATTTGTTTCCTTGAGGAACGGAGAATTAATTGTTGTCCAAAATAAAACAGAATTCGATAATTCTGCCGCCTGATTAAGAGATTCCCACGCTTGTAGCTGCAAATCCTTCTTCCTTTCTTTAATAGCCTTTTTGTATTCTAGCCTCAAAGTAGTTATTAGTTTTTTATCCCTAGGTCTTATTGCTAGGGCTTGCTTAAGGTCGGTCAGGGCAGCCGAACAAATTTTATCAAACCAAACGAAGCCAGGCTTCTTACTGCCCCTACTACCACTTGTGAACTTGTCGTTAATGGCATTGTTGATACCTTTAAAACTAGATAAGACCCGCTCATGATCTAATCTATTTTCTAAAATAAAGACAATGTCTGCTAAATTCTTCATGATAATAGACTTGGTTAATTCAGATGCTTTAGCACCTATCCATCTCAGCCTTACCCCGTTAACCCTGTGTGCTTCAATGTTTTCAACTGTAGCCCCTGCCTCTACATCATTCTCCTCCCACAAAGTCATGGGGACGATAATACAATTATGATCACTGGTATCCATTATTTCAATTTCAAGTGGGCCAAAACAATCGGCAATACTGGACGAAACCAACACATGGTCAATTACAGAATTGGCACGCCAATTCCTAAATGTGGGGATAGGCGAACCATTACTATCCCTGCAACAATCCAAAATTTCCAGGTCAAGGCTCCCCATTAATGCATTCACTTTTTCCCCGTACATATCATGCCCAAAATGTGGGGCTTCCCATCCAGCATTATTTGTAACCCCACAAGCTTTAGTGGATAGTAATTCACATAATGAAACATTAAAATCCCCACACCAAATGATATCAAATACTTCGTGAGAAATCGAACTTAGGTTCTCAATAGCATTGTTCAGATCAGTAACAATTCTACCCCTGGTACTATCAAAAATGTTATTATAATAGTTGATCAGAAGGATATTACGACTTTTACCTTCTTGGATCCAAATCATCTGTATTAGATTTCCTACCGGCACATATTTTATCACCGTCATCTGTCGATGGACCGATACAAGGGTGAGTAAACCCCCCTTTGCTCTACCCGGTCCATCTCCATATGCTGGCAGGTTATATGAAACGAATCCCTCATAATCAATATTATCTTTGCACCAGGTTTCCTGAAAACATAGGATATCATACCTGTTAATAAAGGAGTTCCAACCCGGGTCCCTACATTTAGATTTCAGACCAGCTACGTTCCAGCACACCAATCTGGAACATATACCTGCTCTGATCGTATTCCCTCTAGTAGTACCTTGTATATCACCCTCCATAATGCCAGCCTCAGCAATTTGGCCCAAATCACCAGAATTCATACAACCATCTGGTATGGTCTCAACCTCATCCTGCTCAGGCATCAGTCTGGGGGTCAGTGTTGTTATACCAGAGATTACAGATATACAATCATCTCTATAATCCACCAAGGTCACTTCCTCTTCCCTTCCCGCACATATCTCCGTCTCCTTTATACGTCAATCATTAGAGTCCAGAGTGCTAAGTGCAAGAAATCTATTCTGGGTTGGGATATCAAAATGGGGTTTGCAAATAGGTGGATAAGTAGAATTTCTATTGTTGGCCCTCCCTTCAACATTAAGGTGATTATAAAAGTATCCTAGCGCTCGTGCGCATACATTACCATCTAAGATTGGGAGAGATGCCGCTCTTAGGAGGACAGTAGAGACGTGCTGCGGATATTTAAAGTTAATAATTACACAGTCCCCTTTTAGTCTTTTCCTATCACTCCCAATCCAGTTAACTCTTCTGGTTGTCAGAATATTGTCAGAAAGATTCAGTGGGAAACCACATTGCCTATTTAACCACGACAAACATTTGTTTTTTAAAGAATCGTGAGTCTCTTGGGGAACCTTGTTGTCTAGCGGTGGCACATTTGTAAGTACCACCACATAGGGAGCACACTCAGGTGGGAGGTTAACAGCACCCTTCATTTTGTTTCCCTCCCCGTTGTTTATATTATCTAAAACAGGCAAATTACTTCCTGATGGAGTGGTGCCTATTTGTGGTATTACCAGAGTAGCACTATCGTTCACTTTGATCCCTGTGGCTTTCTTAGTAGGGTCTCCCTGTCCTTGATTCTTACTTTGGGTATTAGTAGTGGTGTCGGCTACCACCTCTATAACCGGAGTAGCAGCAGACACTTCTCCCAGTTTGCCCAATGCCTTATTTAGCAGACCGCTCAATCTGGCAACTTCTTCCGTTAACTCCTCTATTTTAAAAACCAGCGGATCTATTATGTCCTTGATCTTAGTACCAATAATCTCCTCGATGTTACTAACAGTATTATCCCCTATTCCCACCTTATTAGCTGAGCTCAAGGCAGTATTCCCAATATCTTTATATGATTGGTCTGCAGATTTCTTTCCATTATATAATGTCCCCTTTTTAGACTGGGTTTTCCTGCATGTTCTTACTGATCGTTTTTTTGGGGGAGGTGAACATTGTTCCACCCTTACATGGGAGTCATCTATTATTAACTCATTGGGGCTATCTTGTACAGAATCGAGATGCCCCAGCTCCGTTAACTCAACCACCTCCGAGGTGGTAGTATCAAAAGGATTGTTTACATCCTCCATGCCGGAGGTTGATAAACCTCCTGTAGGACTTGCTCCGGGAGGGGTACCAACTTTCCCCAATGACTGTCGTCTTTCAGAATTTATCTTATTAACCCTCTGAACCAAATAGTTATCCATTGTACGTGGCCCCGAAGAGGCTTTAGATCTAGACATATTGTAAACAGTCTCACCCTCGTTACAAGCCTGCTGAATTGATAGAACGTTGTATCCGTTAGTAATTACTTAAATATCAGTTTTTAAAAAACACTAGCAATGATTAGCAAATCCTCAATATCACCCCCGCTGCCTCTTACAGATCTTGTGGCCAGGACCAGCGTCTCTGGCCCAGTCCAGTCTCCTCAGGCCTCTGAGGGCCACAGAGGGCCCGCCCTTTGCCCGGGCTTAGCCCGGCGCCGCCCGCGCGCGTCCCGCGACGCGGAGGGAGCCTCGCAGTTATAAGCGCCTCAGGGCGCGCAGGGAAGCGGAAGCGGAAGATACCGCTAGGGACTCTGGGGGCTGTAGTCCCTTTCGCGGCGTCCAGCGCGGTCTCAGCGCGGTGTCACAGCCTCCGACCCCCGGGCAATGCAGAGTGCGCAGCGGAGCGTCCTTCCACCAGGTAGGTTTGTAGTCAATGCCCCCCGCTCCACCGAGGGAGCCTCGCAGTTATAAGCGCCTCAGGGCGCGCAGGGAAGCGGAAGCGGAAGATACCGCTAGGGACTCTGGGGGCTGTAGTCCCTTTCGCGGCGTCCAGCGCGGTCTCAGCGCGGTGTCACAGCCTCCGACCCCCGGGCAATGCAGAGTGCGCAGCGGAGCGTCCTTCCACCAGGTAGGTTTGTAGTCAATGCCCCCCGCTCCACCGAGGGAGCCTCGCAGTTATAAGCGCCTCAGGGCGCGCAGGGAAGCGGAAGCGGAAGATACCGCTAGGGACTCTGGGGGCTGTAGTCCCTTTCGCGGCGTCCAGCGCGGTCTCAGCGCGGTGTCACAGCCTCCGACCCCCGGGCAATGCAGAGTGCGCAGCGGAGCGTCCTTCCACCAGGTAGGTTTGTAGTCAATGCCCCCCGCTCCACCGAGGGAGCCTCGCAGTTATAAGCGCCTCAGGGCGCGCAGGGAAGCGGAAGCGGAAGATACCGCTAGGGACTCTGGGGGCTGTAGTCCCTTTCGCGGCGTCCAGCGCGGTCTCAGCGCGGTGTCACAGCCTCCGACCCCCGGGCAATGCAGAGTGCGCAGCGGAGCGTCCTTCCACCAGGTAGGTTTGTAGTCAATGCCCCCCGCTCCACCGAGGGAGCCTCGCAGTTATAAGCGCCTCAGGGCGCGCAGGGAAGCGGAAGCGGAAGATACCGCTAGGGACTCTGGGGGCTGTAGTCCCTTTCGCGGCGTCCAGCGCGGTCTCAGCGCGGTGTCACAGCCTCCGACCCCCGGGCAATGCAGAGTGCGCAGCGGAGCGTCCTTCCACCAGGTAGGTTTGTAGTCAATGCCCCCCGCTCCACCGAGGGAGCCTCGCAGTTATAAGCGCCTCAGGGCGCGCAGGGAAGCGGAAGCGGAAGATACCGCTAGGGACTCTGGGGGCTGTAGTCCCTTTCGCGGCGTCCAGCGCGGTCTCAGCGCGATGTCACAGCCTCCGACCCCCGGGCAATGCAGAGTGCGCAGCGGAGCGTCCTTCCACCAGGTAGGTTTGTAGTCAATGCCCCCCGCTCCACCGAGGGAGCCTCGCAGTTATAAGCGCCTCAGGGCGCGCAGGGAAGCGGAAGCGGAAGATACCGCTAGGGACTCTGGGGGCTGTAGTCCCTTTCGCGGCGTCCAGCGCGGTCTCAGCGCGGTGTCACAGCCTCCGACCCCCGGGCAATGCAGAGTGCGCAGCGGAGCGTCCTTCCACCAGGTAGGTTTGTAGTCAATGCCCCCCGCTCCACCGAGGGAGCCTCGCAGTTATAAGCGCCTCAGGGCGCGCAGGGAAGCGGAAGCGGAAGATACCGCTAGGGACTCTGGGGGCTGTAGTCCCTTTCGCGGCGTCCAGCGCGGTCTCAGCGCGATGTCACAGCCTCCGACCCCCGGGCAATGCAGAGTGCGCAGCGGAGCGTCCTTCCACCAGGTAGGTTTGTTGTACAATGCGATGTTCGCAGAAATGTTAGTACTGGACCTCCGCTCTTTTTCTTTTATGGAAGGGGTGGGTTTTTTTGAATTTGTGGCAGCCATCTGTCCAAAATGGAAGGTTCCCAGTCGGTCCTATTTGCCAGAGTTGCTGTTCCTGTGCAACATCACGATGTACTGGAATTGCCTGGACAAGCTCTGTAGGAGAGTGGGGGTTCACAGTATCCACCTGACGACAGACATGTGGACCAGTTGCCAAGCCACTGATTACATGTGCACTACTGCACACTGGATCTCTTTTGTGGGGATAGAGAAAAGATATCTGCAGGTGCTGACACTGCTAAGGTTTTTAATGCTACTCAGAAGCATGCAACAGTAGCCATGTTTGCCATGGAGAAATCCCACACTGCTGCAAACATTTTGAAAGACTTTACCAACAAGGTATTTGAGTAAGAGGGTGGCACAATCAGTGGGTGGCACTTGTAGCATTTAATTTACAGGCCCTGGGTATATAATTACAACTTTACTAGGGACTTAGAACTAAATTAAATCTGCCAATTGGGTGTAAGCTACTTTTTCCATGTTTAAAGTTGAGAGGACAAGCACTTTTGCACTGACTAACAGTGGGAAAGTGTGCCAAGTCCTAAAAGCCAACCAACCGGGTTCAGAAAACAGGAAGATGAAGGCAAAACGTTTGAGGATGACCCTGTAGAATGGGACAAGTCCAAGAGTTGCATTTCTTGCCTAAAACTAACAAAACGTACGATATTCTAAAGCTAGCATGCTTCAACCTTTGCAGCATTACATCAGCCAAGTATGGTCTTTAGGCCACTTAACTCACTTGGGTACATTTGTGAATCCCACATGGTGAAAATGGAAGGCTTGTCCTAGGTAGGTTCTTATATCCTTTGCAGCTCAAAATACTCCCATAAAGTGGGGATTGTTATGGGGCAATAATGCCATGCAGGTGTTGCTCTGCCAGACCTGCTACACACAAAACAATACTAGTATTTGATATTAATATTGATATGTTTTATAAAGCGCACAAATGAAATGGGTGTCTTGGCCTGCAATGTTGGATAATAGATGGTCCAGAAGCTGTCATTTAACCGGACGCCATTACACAGGAACATTCTATTTCCTTTTCCTCAGGAAGAGCTCTAGAATGTACAATAACTACCAGCCTAGTATTAAATATATATATTGGTACATGGAATGAGTGTTGCCCTCTGGATGAGGGTTGCCTACGACCTAAGGTCACACTTTATGCTAAATGTCCAGGACATGTTACCAAAAGTAAACACAAAATACCTTTATAGAGGCTTCTTTAGGTATTAAATGTATGCAAATGTCAGACTAGCGTCAACTTATTAGCAGAAGCGTGGTATGTGAAGAGCAAACATTTTCCTGCAATGCACTTATAAAAATGGACACCTACTGTCCATTTAATTCCTAATAAGCCTGCCTATTTCTAGTGCAGTTTCATAATTTGTGCCCAAAACCTAGTAACTTGCTTAAGATTAACCTATGCAGTATGATCCTATTTAAATGTAGGGCAAAGAATATCAGGTTCCTTACTCTCTAAGATGGTTATCTAATTTCCCCATCTTAAGCCTGGGCCTTAATTAAATTGTTCAGGATGGACTCACGTATACACACTTATTTGGTTACTAAAACCATGATACACCTCAGGAAACGCAGGATAACCAAGTGAAGCCAGGTTTGATTTCCAACACCGAAAAGGAGTGCACCCATAGTTACTGACTGTTTATTAACAGAGCCCCCTACACTAACGGTTGCAGACCAGAATATATTAGATCTGAACCCACTGGACGAATCCAGGGTCGCTCCAACAGTTCGATCTCCTGTAAAGAGAGCGGTAAGGAAGTGTAGGAAAATAATATCCAAGAGGGGGGGGGGGTGTTCAGCATAAGTTACTATCCGAATCAGCTCAGAAAAGTTCTATTGGTCATAAGGGAACTATGACCAGTAACTGTGGTATTAATACAGACATGAGCACAGACATTTTGGCCCATATTACAAAGGTTTTGGAGGACAAGTTGGAAGCTGTCGTTAAACCACTTGTTTAAAAAATATATCTACTAACAGCAGAAGTGCTTAGATTGGGTGGCTTTTTACCTAAAATAATCAATGTCCCGAATAATTTACAGAGTGGGATAGTGGAACAACATGGAAAAATTGTACAGTCTCCGTTGATAGAGAGCGCTCCCTCACTTAACCCTAGGGTAGATAGTCGGTTGGCGGATAAAATTACTCCATCTAAAATGGCTCCAACCAGTCCAGAATGGACGTTGGCCCGAGCAAGGAAAATCCGCTCTATTAACCTACCCCCAGAGTGTGAGCCATATGTTGTTGTTCTATCAAACGTTCCACCTATAGACTCCTCACAGCCTAGTACACGAAATGAATCACATGATTCTCTCAAACGGAAAACAGTGTCCTGGCTAAATAAAAACTGTGGGTTCCCCGTTAACTATTCGGACCAGATACTATCGACTAGACGGGTTCCCTGGATTGGGAGTGCCAGGAAAACCTGTAGAAGCGATTGTATAATCATAAACTTTAAACATCCCCAACATGTTGCGACTGTGTTACTTAGAGCAGCATCGTTGGTACTGGGAGAGAATAGTGTGGGTGTGCATCCCTTGGGATTCTTCTATAGCCATTTAGCCAGGGTTTCCCAGGTTAATATTTCAAGTAGGTCTCAAAATCCCAATCAATGTTCAACATTTCAGATTACTACAAATAACAGGTATCTGGCATTAAGCACACTGGATCAGAACGATTGACTTTTTCCGGTCAATAATTCTGATGCAGGGGCTGTCGTAGCCACTCAGGTTGGGGACATGAATTTGAGCATCGTAGAGCCTATTGCAGAACCTGAACAAACAAGATGGAGGCTTCTACATTGCTCTATGGTAACCCAACTTCCAAAGCTGTGGCAATTGCTGTGCTACAAAATAATACGGGAGCCACTAATGCTAGTTTGGGTGAGGCTGGACAGCGAGGTATTGGGAACACTGAGAAAGTGGGAATCAACACTGTAATACCCCCAGCTGTTGGAACTATTACCTTAGGTAGCCCTGTAGATGGTGTAGCAAGATTCTCACCTATTAGACTAACATCTTGGAATATAGCAGGGCTAGCCAGGAATCTACGGGATGAAGCCTGGTTTTCCTATACTGAGGAGTATGATATTGTTCTCCTACAGGAGACTTGGGCTATAGAAACTACGCATAGACTGGGATACAAAACATTTTGTTGCGGTGCAATTCCGTCAGTAAGAGGAAGAGCATCTGGGGGTTTGGTGATATGGGTAAGGGTCACTTTGGAACTAGACATCACCCAATTGATGATTTTTTCCCCTGATCTATTGGGACTAAAAATAGTGACAAGGGGAAAACAAATTATATATCTGTTAAACATATATAATAGACCACACCCTCTCAACAAGGAATCGAAGGTGGTAGAGCTCTTGGATTCCTTTTTAGATACACTAAGTCCAAATGAACAGATAATTGTCGGAGGAGATTTTAACTGCAAATATGAACCAGTGTTGGGCTTGGATATCCTATTTGATGACCAGGATGCTGCTAATAATATCCTGCCTTTGGAGTCCACTGGGTCAGCTAAAAACTCGATAGCTGCCATGCAGATTTTACAAATGTCAGTGACTCATGAACTAAGGGCATGGAATGGCCGTTTCCAGTCCGATAGACCATCGGCTCCAACATTCTGTAAAGGAAAGTATAGGTCACACATAGACTTTATATTGGTTTCCATGAGCCTATGGTACCTAATAATTGATTTTAAAATAGACCATAGGATGGAGAGTGACCATTTCCCTCTTCAACTATGGTTACATGCAGAGCCTTTTATATCTAACATAACTAAAGAAGCTATGTTAAGCAGCCCCACTGGGGAACTCCAGGTAACAAACAATAGACGTGCTATAAAATTGCCCTATATTCTGGCTAAGGAAGAGACGATGTTAAATATTTATAATACCTTTGCTGATACCATTGAAGCATGCCAGATGCCCCTTTTAGGCACTCAGGATGTTTTGGACTTGCATCTTAAATTAGTAGATGCATTAACTCCTCATTTAAGTAAAATTTATAAAAAGGATTTGAGTCAAAAAGAAAACCATTTAGAGTTAGTTAATCAATGGTATAATAAGGATTGCCGTGTAGCCAAGACTAATCTGATCCAGGCTGTTAAATTAAAGAACTCCCAGGGTATAAAAGATAGTAGACAGGTATACAACAAAACATTGACCCAAGCAAAAAAAGCATGGGATGATGCCCTATGGGATGATCTTTTAAATGCGGCCAATCGGAAAGATCAGGGTGCATTTTGGAATCTAATCTCAAAAGGAAATAAAAAAGGTAGATCATCCAGAGATATATATCTAGACGAAAAAACTTGGTGTGACCATTTTTCCAAATTATATTCTAACATCAACGAGGGGCTGACCATGGGGGATCAGGAGATTAATATAACATCGGGTAATCCTCCTTTGAGTTTTAGTTTAGAAGAAA
Organism: Triturus cristatus; assembly: GCF_964204655.1. Taxonomy (NCBI): domain Eukaryota; kingdom Metazoa; phylum Chordata; class Amphibia; order Caudata; family Salamandridae; genus Triturus; species Triturus cristatus. The sequence continues at coordinate 386,656,132 of NC_140581.1, forward strand.
CTATTGAGGCGTTACAAGCCATCAAAATGGGTAATGCCCCTGGTCCTGATAAAATCCCTGGTGATTTACTAAAGCACGATGTGGAAGTTTGGGGACCCTATATTAATTTTCTTTGTAATTCTATAGTGGCCGGAACGCCTATCCCCGAAACCTGGAAAGTGGCTGAAATTGTAACAATTTTTAAGAAAGGGGACCGTTATGATCCGGCCAATTACTGCCCTATAAGTTTAATAGATCTTTTACAAAAAATTTTTGCCAGACACATTTTAAACAGACTTTTAATATGGTTAGAGGGGACTAAGATTTTATCTAAATACCAGGCAGGGTTTAGGTTAAAAACCAGCACGGTTGACCAAGTATTTAGATTTACGTGTATCTGCTGGAAATATATCAACATAAGGAAGGGCAGTTTATACGTAGCATTTATTGACTTGAGGGCCGCCTTTGACCTTGTACCACGCAAATTGCTGTGGTCCACTCTTGAGAATATGGCGGTGCCTAGTGAGTTACTCAAGGAACTCATTAGACTACACACAGGGAATTATGCTAAAGTTAGATGGGGCAAGGGAGGCGAAATTTCAAAAGCTATTCCAGTAGGTCGGGGTGTACGCCAAGGCTGTGTGCTGGCGCCTACACTCATTTCATTATATGTTAATGATATACCTACTTATCTAAGAGATTGCAAACATGACTCCCCAAAATTAGGAGATGAGGCAATCACAGCTTTACTCTTTGCCGATGATACAATTCTCATCTCACAAACCCCACGAGGTCTGCAAAACTTAGTAAATACCTTTAATAACTACTGTGTGGGGAAGGGGTTAGAAATAAATCTATCTAAAACAAAATATATGTCCATAAATCCCCAGAAGTCTTTTAGGAAGAACCTGGCCTTAAACAACCAAAAATTGGAGTATGTGGAGAGCTTTAATTATCTAGGAATCACGCTGGATAGTACGCCTTTTTGGAAGGGGCAATAAGAAAAAAGTAAACTAATCCTAAAACAAAATTCGATGCCTATCCTAAAGGTGCATGGCAGTAGTCACTCTAAAGCTATTACGCCGGCACTCGAATTATTTAAAGCAAAGGCTCAGTCAGCGGCATTATATGGCGCTGAAGTATGGGGACATTCTTGTAAAAGCAACTTCAAGAAGGAAGAAAATCATTTCATACGTAGGTTGCTCAAAATACCCACAAGAACCCCGATAGTCCTAGTGTTTATGGATATTAACCTTAAAAGGACAGACCATCAAGCCATACTAAAACCACTATTGTACTGGGTTAGATTATGGACAACTCCTGAGTTGAGCGACTACAAGAATGAATTGATAGAAATAATTCGAATTGATGGGTTTAAAAAGATTGCGTGGTTGAAGCACATTTCCCAGTGGTTTACTAGGCTAGGGCTCTCCCACTTTTGGGAAGAACCCCAGAACATGTCATCGTTCTCCAAAAAGCTTGTGAAGTCTGCTTTTTGGACATATATTAATGATGAACCACTTTCTAGTTCCTCATTAGGCACATTGACCCAGAGATTTTTGATCATAAAGGATACTCCGGTACTCGAACAATTCATGGACGAGATAAGACCACCCCTAGCAAAAACACTATGGGCCATATGTAGGTAGCCTAATACCGGTCGGTAACGGCCGATTTTTGGTAAATATACCGTTACCGACCGGTATTTAGGCTTTTGCTATGTAGGGGGAACATTTCAGGATTCGGTAATTTACCGAATCGGTAAAATTACCGAATCGGTAATTTTACCGATTCGGTAAATACCGAATCCTGAAATGAGATGTAGGTGACACTCAAATGAGTGATGTGTAGGGAAAATAATTCGGTATTTAGCACCAAATATATGTTGGTGCTAAATACCGAATTCATTGCAAAAAGCAATATTTTGCTGGACTAACAGTGCCATGTGGCAGACATACATGCCCTTAGGGCATGTATGTGCGCCACATGTGCACACATGCAGGAATCAGGGGTGCAACAGGGTGTCAATGTGACACCCTGCCACCCTTGAATGTGCTCCCCCCATTACCGAATCAGTATTTACCGATTCGGTAATGAGGCATACCTTCCCATTGATTCAATCAATGGGAAGGTATGCCTCATTACCGAATCGGTAAATACCGATTCGGTAATTACCGAATTTCCCTGATTCGGTAATATTTACCGAATGATTACCTACATACGAGTTACCACTTCTTAAATACCGAATCAGTAAAGTTCGATATTTAAGAAGTGGTAACTTGTATGCTACCTACATATGGCCCTATATTTGCAGTTCAGATATGGGGTTTTACAGACCGCTGCAATTACTTGCATCTGGGGGGGTAAGGAGGCTAGTGGGCTGTGTACCCTTTGTTCGCAAAAAGCAAAAGAAGATGATGCCCATTTATTGTTTTTTTGCCCAGCTTACAAAAAATCAAGGGACCGTTGGATCAAACCCTTATGTAAAAACATGGGGACTGGGTCCTATAAAGAGGCAGAACGCATACTCAAGTCAAATACCTCGCAACCAGTAGTGTTTAGTATAAGGAGATTCTTATTTAATGTGTATCTTATAAGGAAACAGACAGGTTGCAAGTTGTAATGTATATTGCTGGTTGTACCATTTCCAGGCCTGGTTAATTATCATGAATTGTACTGATTTCCCCTTTTTAATATGTATTTAGGAAAAATTTTAAAACAAAATCTGGCTTTTTAGACTAATTTATAAAGTATGTCTTTGCTTTTAAAGCTGCATATAGCACAAATGAGATGTGATTAATTGTGGTTTGACCTCCGTATGTATTATCTTGAAGATTGGACTTTGTATCTGTACTTGTATATTGGAAATGTTTTACGTATGTTTGCTTTTATGGCTATATAAGCCGAAATAAAGCTTAAATAAAGATAAAGATATAAGTTCCATTTGTATTGTTTCCAGCCCTGAAGAAGTCGAAAGTTAATACCCTAACGACGAAACACGTGTTGGCTGGATCTCGTGCTGTTATCTTGAATAAAGACAAAGAAAATTCATAAAAAGATATTACTTGCCTCCATGCTTTCCAACAACGATTTGGCAAACTTTCGTATTACTTGAATGCTTGTGCATAGGCATTGACATTATTCATTTCGGACCTTTGGGTCCCAACTTTGAGGGTTAAGGGGTTTTCCTTCACCTGTGGCACCGCAAGAAATTCCGTTTTATTTACATTACGCTATTTGACGTCGCCATTTTCCTGTGTGAATCAACACCTCTAGTTTGCAGAATAACTACCATTTTATGTTTCTGCTTCTTGCACTGCAAGAAAGCTGAAGGGTTTGGTTGGGGGCGGGCGGGTCTGCTCTAGGGCAGGGGAGGAGTGACTAGCCCACTGCTGAGGGTGCTGACTGTTTGGTCGGTCCTCTGGGGATGACCAAACCAGTCATGTGGTGCAGACCACAAGAGTAAAAAGAGCTCGCTCCGGGGGCCGACGCTTCTCGGTGCAAGTAGCGTCACACTGGAATTCCTTGCCCCTTAAGATCCGCGCTGAGCCCAATATCCTGCACTTCAGGAAACTACTTAAAACACACTTATTTCCAGTGTAGGATTGAGTAATAGCCTTTCGTGTCTGTGTTCACAGCGCCGGGATGCCCCTGGGTAACTGCGCGCGTTACAAATTTTATATAATAATAATAATAATGTGCACTCTGCCTTTTCTCCATGTAGGCTGCCTACATGGAGAAAATGGCCTCCCTATAGGCGCCTGGCCAGGAATTTGAAGGCTGAAATTGCGGTAGGTCTGCTCATTCATTCATCTTTCTGAGGTCGATATAATGGGTGCGGTTAATTTCAGTGATATTTTGGCACCTGCTGTCACCAACACGCAGGCCAAATCATAGAGTGTGCTTCGGAAGTGTATTATTGTATCAGTCGTTTGTGTACCAACTCCCCAAGCTCAACCAGAAAACTATTATGTTCGTGACTAGTCACAAACCATCAGCCTTGTATGTGAATGACTTTTGTGCCAAATGGGAAACGTTCCCTATTTTCTCAAGGACATGAATGACCTCAACACACGAAGATACATTAAAAACAACGTGCGCTATGAAAGTTCTCTGAATACAGAAAGAAGCAGGCAGTATTGTATGCCGCCTTCCAACATGCCCTCATTTTACAGAGTTCAGAATTAGAGCCTGCGCTGCACACAGCAAGAGTTCACCCGCTCTTCCATTCCAGGAACGCACTCAGGAGGGGCGCTCTGTGAGCAGAATTACCGGGTGCATGGCATCATTCTATGCCTGTTATGAAAGATATATTTTAATGAAGTCTTGGGAAAAGTTCGTTTTTAATAAAGCCAATGCGTGATCCGTTTCTTTAGGATTGTCAATTCAAGAAGAGGATATCAATTATTATATGGCATTTTGGATATTAAAAGATTTTCTTTAATTGTGTTATTGCCAGTAGGTCATTTATCTTGATGAAAACTGGCACAATTGGTGAATTTGTAATGCTGGCTCCTAGAGCTGCAGAATTCTCTAGAAAACTGTAATCACATCAAGCGGCACAAAAAGTGATATCCTTACTTTTGTTGCAATTGCTGACCTCGATTATATTCCAATAGAAATGCCACACATACTCTGTTCACTTGTTCATAGTAGCAGAGTGTCCAGCTTAAAAAAAGAGCAGATCGATATAGCACAGCCCCCACATTTGTCACGTGGGTAAGTCTGTGAGGGGCAGCACAAACTATTACAATCTCTGCCTCTAGCACCTTGTCTGTGGATCCAGGAGACCTGAGGGCAGATGCTTGCACGGTATTTTGACGAAAGTGTGTTACCTGTGGTGTGAGGTTACAGGGGGTACCGGAGGGTTGTATGTGGTATGCGGCCTAGGGGTGCTTAATGACTGGGGACAACACACGGAGGCTACCTCTTGGTTTGGTGCAATGCACCACGAGCGCTGGTTGCACGTTTATTTATTATCTCCGGATCGAGCCCGGCCCAGAGGGTGGTGGGGGGTCACAAAGTAATGCAGTGGCCAGGTGGCTCACTACATCCCTCCTAACTTATCATAACAAATACCAAAATGAAAGCTTTGATACAACTTGCAGATATGGGATCAATGTCCTCTTTAACACAGAAAGGATTTCAGCCTTTGGCTAGGCCGAAAATTTTCCAGCAGCCGACAAGGATGTCCATGCGGAGCCGCCCTCTTATTGCCGGTACCTTTCCCACTAGTAGCCTAACCAGGACCGTCTTCCTCCGTTGTTACATTGGGCACAACATTCACCTCTACTTCCGTTGACAAGGGCACCTCCACTTTTTCCTCCTCTCAATGAAGAACTGGTGCACCAGTTCTCTCCTGCTCCCCACTTCCTCCATCCTCTGAGGCCGTGATTTTCTTGAACCAGAAAACATTTCACGATACCAACCACACTCCTCTTTTGACAGTAAGCATCGTTCCTTTTACTCCTACCACTTCCCTGGGCTCTTTTTCAAATGGAGTTCTAAAATTCCACCCTGGGTGTCTGTCCCTGACAACCACCTGGTCTCCTATGTGAATTTCCACACCCTGAGTTCTCCTGCCCTGGCTAGCTCTGTCATTGCTCCTTTTTCTTCGGTCTAAGCATCACTGTCTAACACTTGAGGTGTGCACTGCTCACTCGCTGGCACTATGTCCCTCACCGCCCTCTACATTAGCAGTTCACTTGGTGAACAGTTAGTTGTGCTATGTGGTTTTTGTCTATATGCTCTTAGGAATTGATGGAGACATCCTTCCAATTCGACCTGTTGGTCTAAACCAATCCGTAATGTTTTATTGAGCGTCTGCATGAACCTCTAAACCTCCCCATTGGCTTGAGGCCACTGGGGGGTCACTCTCCTGTGTTTGATGTTATAACGGTGCAGATAATCTCTGAACTCCTAACCATGAAACAGCGGGCCATTGCCAGTTTGGATTTCATCAGGCAGTCCTAGCAGAGCAAATGTTTTCTCCAGCACAGGTTTAACACACTCAAAAGCCATTGATCGCACAACCTCCACTGCTGGAAACTTCGAGTAGCTCTACATCATAACGGGTGTCAGGCGTCTGTCGGGAAAACTACCAAAATCCATACCTATTGATGACCAAGGCCGGGTGATGTAGGCTTCCATGATTATCGGTTGAATGGCAGCTCACTCCCAGTGATTAGACAGGAGTGGCAGCTTCTCACTAGTTCTTCAATCATGCAATCCATGCCAGGAAACCACACTTTGGCCCTTTCCCTCGCTTTCGTTTTGGCTAGACCTTGGTGGCCTGGATGAGCCAGTTCCGTCTTACTTCTCCATAAACTCTGGGGTATCACGATTTGTGTCCCCCTTAGGACTAGTCCTTCTTCACATTCTCTGATTTCATTCCTGCACCTCGAGATGCCTGTTTTTGCCTCCCTTTCCTCCTCAGTCAGCCTTCCTACACCGTCTAGGAAATTCATCCATTGATGCTCACTGCAGGGCTTCTTTACCTGCATTCAGACATCTTTAGTGGCCTCCGCTATTTCATCCAGGGACAGTGCACGCGAGCAAGCCAATTCCGTGATCAGTCTCACAAAACCTTCTGCCTCTCGATAAACCTCTTGCTGACTTCGGGGATCCGCTGCCATGGGATGGTGCGACAGGTAATCCGCCGGGTTGTTGGTTCCAGGGTGATATACAACCTCAAAGTCACAGTGCTGGGGTTGTACTGTCCATCTTTCGATTTGTGGAGGGCCATTCCTTGCTGTCCCGCCAAACAGCGGCACCAATGGTTTGTGATTGGTGACCTCCTTGAACTTGTGCCCTCGGAGATATAAGTTGAAGTGTTGACAAGCCCATCTAATTGTCAGTGCTTCTATATCCTGTATGTACCAGGTTACAACAGCCGTTAAGCCCCGGTTGCATATGCGATAGGCACCCATTCTTTTTGCTCATCCTGTTGCAGGAGTACAGCTCCGAGCCCCACGGGGCTGGCATTCACTATGAGCTCTGTGGAGTTTCCTGGTTTGAAATCGTCCACCGTTGCTCTCTTCAGTAGCGCCCCGTTTACCTCCTGGAATGCTTTTGGTGCTGCACTGGACCAGTGCCACTTGGTGTCCTTCTTTGTGAGCGCCCTCAGAGGCTCTGCGATTGTTGCGAGGTGAGGTATAAATCTTCTGTAATAATTGTCCAGCCCCAGGAAGCTTCTCATCTCTGTGTGGTTTTGCGGAATGGTGGCCGCTCTGATGGCTTCGACCTTTGCTGGGTCCACCTGCAGGCCTTCTTTGGAGAACTTGTACCCATAGAACTCAACTTCATTCGTGTAAGACGCACACTTGTTACGCTGCAGGGTTAATCCTTGTTCCACTAGTCTCTGCAAGGTCGCCCTCAAGCGCTCATGGTGTTCCTCCAATGTTTGGGAGTAAATCAGCACGTCGTCGCTCACGTTTATAACTCCTATCAATCCTGATAGAGCTTCATGGATCGTGTCCTGGAACACCTCGGTGGCCAATGATTCTCTGAAGCTAAGCCATTTGAATCTTCTCAGCCCTACATGTGTTGAGAAAGTTGTGATGCAGAGGCTGGCTTCATCCAACAGCAGCTGATGGTATCTGGAGTTGAGGTCCACTTTTGCAAACCATTTCACTCTATTGACGTCCGTTATGATTTCATCGATGGTGGGTGTAGTGTCTTTCTCTCCGTATCACCTTGTTGGGCAATCGCATGTTCACACATAGGCATATCGCTCCTGGCTGCTTAGGTTTGGGAGCGATTACCAACAGAGATACCCATGGCGTAGGGCCTGAAACCTTTTCAATTACTTCTGCTTTCTCAAGTTTCTCCAATGCGGCCCCCATGAGGGGTCGCAGATGAAAAGGTACTCTTCTTTGATGTATTGCCACTGTCTTGATTGACTGGTCTATATGTAGTTTGATGTTGATGTCTTTGAGGCATCCAAAACCTTTAAAAAGTTCAGGGAACTCTGCCATGATATCATCAGCATGGGATTGATGGACTTGCCGTGCCAACATTACCAGCCCCAGGTTCTCAGCTGAGTGACAACCTAGTAGTGTTTCAGTACTGTGATGTATCACATGAAACTTTGTTCTCTGATCTTGCCATGCGTGACATCCACTTCACTGACTGCTTGTAGTGGAACGTGCGTGTTGCCCCAGTACGTGAATACTTTTGCTTTTGCGGCCATTAATTTCGATTGTGGGCTTAACTGGTAATAGAGGTCTGCATCAAGATATTTACAGAGGCTCCTGTATCTATAAGGGCGGTCACTTCGCTTTCTGCATTCTGAATTTGGCACATCGGCGAGGGTCGTCACTTCTGATTGGCCAGTCCTGTGAAAGAGATGACGAAAACCTCTTTGTCCTCATCATCCTCCAGTAATTGCATCTGCTGGCACCTGGTATCCAGGCCTCTACTGTATATGCCCCTTTTAACACCTGTCTTACTTGTCCAAGCTTCTTGCTCTTTCCCCGGTGGTGGCTGTCATGCTGTACTCTGGCACACCTTGGCAAAGTGTCCTAGTTTTCCACACTTCAGGCATGGTTTTCCATAGGCTGGACACCTTTGTGGTGGGTGGCTCTCCAACCCGCAGTCGCCACACCCTTGCGGGTGCTGGTACTTCCTCTACCTCTTCTTGACCCTCTCCTGATAGCCTCCACCTTATCCTCTTTAACAGTGATTGAGCTCGACTGAGGGTATGTCGCGTCCTTCGTGCTAGTACCAATTCCATTGCACCCGTTCGGGTTTCCTCTAGCTTGTGAGATCTGCTCAATATTAGTATTTCATCCAATGTAATGCCTGGTTGTCGCAATATGAATCTCCTCAGTTCCAACGACCTGCACCCCTGGATTAGCTGGGCCCTGATTTCAAATTGCTTGTCAATGCCCGTGCAGGAATTTGGCAATTTGCGTAGACTATAAAGGAGATATCGACGGTCTCCCCTTCCTGCTGCTTCGCTTGTCTTGGTTTGAAATGTTCCTAGTCAGGATTTAACTGGGGGTCAAAATGCCGGTTAAGGGCCCTTACCGCCGCCTCATAATCAGTCATATTTCCTGTGTTAGGCATGTCCTGAAAGAGTTCATACAGTTGATTGCCCCCCATGTGCAGCATTGTCAACCTTTTAACCGTGCCATTTGTCTAGTGAGGGAATAGTTTTCCAGACGTCCGATCCACTTCTGCCACCGTGGTGCTGCTGTGGCCGGGTCTGGCAATGGACTAAATGGGGGTAATGCCGTCAGCGTAGAATGGGAGTAGAGCTCCGTTGCTCCATCTTTACTCTCATTGTCTTGCACCAACATCGCTGCCCCTCCTTCTGTGGGATACCTTCTTGTGCAGTCACCTTACTGTGCTGGTTGCGGCTGTCCCTTGTGTTCTCACCTTGGCATGCTGCTGTGCTCCCTTTCTGCACCCATGTATCGTCTAGCTTTCTTCTTGTCCACACGATTCTTTGCCCTGAGCGCTGATCAGTTAAACATGTATTTCACTCACCCTTTGGTGCACAGCGCTTGTGTCTGGTGCTTGGAGTATACGCTATGCAATATTCCTTTTCCTTTCTGTGTTCCCACTTTTTGGCTGCCCCGCCTCTGTTTCTTCACTTATTTTTTCTTTTGGGCCTCCGTATATGTCTGTGCACACATGTCCGTCTTGTGCTCTGTTTACTGGGTTTTCTAGTGTTCTCCCATGCGCTCCCCCCTATTCACCACTGGGGGAAGCCTTTGCATCTCAAACAGGCCTATTCCGGCCTTGCTCCTGCCGGAAGGTGCACCTCCTCTCCCCAGCGCTGTGAAACTGCATCACCGGTTACCTTTAGGCAGCTTTTCCATCCCTGCTGTTCCGGCACACGTGCTGGGCACTTCACCCGCTGTCCAGCTGGCCACCTCACTCGCCCGCTGCCATGCCTCACCTGCTCCTGCATCTCTTTCCAGCAATGCCACGCTCGCCCTGAAGAGGCAGGATCACCACAAGCGGAATAGGGAGATTCTCCCGACGCTGCAACTTGCTGCACCAGCACTCCTCTTCATGCTGACACCCGGCCAGCGGTGGGGCGTACACCGCTCCCTTGATGCGAGTTGCTGCCAGGCGGGCAACTAGAACGAAATTTCGGGGGGGGCTGAAAAAGATTTCGGGGGGGGGGGCTAAGTCTTCCAGCCATAGGCAGAATGGCTGTAAGAAGGGGCGAAAACACAACAAAAGCCTCATTAACGAGTGAATGGTCTTTTAAAGACCTGTGAAGTACTCGGGTCCGGCTGCAATTAGACGGACGCCAGCCCGCGAGGCTGTCTCAGCCGGACTGACACACATGACGGGGGGGGGGCTGAAGCCCGGTGAGCCCAATGGGTGTTGCGCGCCTGGTTGCTGCTGGCGGCCATCATTCCACGGCGGTGCTTGCAGCAGGTCCAGACCACCTTGTCGCCAATGTAGTGAGGGGTTACAGGAGGTACTGGAGGGCAGTATATGGTATGCGGCCTAGGGGTGCTAAATGACTGGGGACAAAACATGGAGGCTACCTCTTGGTTTGGTACAATCCACCACGAGTGCTGGTTGCACGTTTATCTATTACCTCTGGACAGAGCCCGGCCCAAAGTATGGTGGGTGGTTACAAAGTAATGCAGTGGCCGGGTGGCTCACTACACTAACTTAGGTAAATCACTTTTACTGCAGTTTGCTCCAAATTTCTGATGTGATAAAAATGGGAGCACTTCAAAACTATAGCTACGCATATTTCTTTTTTTACTTAAACAAATAAATAAAACTGAAAGAAACAATTGTTTTTTATGAAAGTGAGAAAAGATAGTAGTAAACAAGCATTGGCAAAACCAATAGGTCTCTCCTAAGGGAGGGTTGTTGCCTTAGTCAACGTGTTTTACCCATTTTGGACAGCTGCGTGGCTGATGTGTATCACATTTAAAAGTTAGGAAAAGAAGCCCTAGGCTACACCCTGCGCTGACAGTGTCATAGCGCTTTTTTTCTGGCAGGACAAATTAGAACAATGCTCTTGTTTTATTTCTACTGCAGCTGTTCGTAAAATGTTTATATTGACGCAAACATCATGGATTCTGCAACCGAAATCAAGAAAAGGCGGTTATCAATGTCTCCCAGATTTTGATACCGTAGCCTAGCGGTTCTGACGAAGAGTATGCTCTTCGTCAGAGTGCTTACAATAGACATCTTTTGTTCATGCAAAGAAGCAATATCACAGAGCACAATGTTTTAGTGTAGAACAAAAGTTATCCCACATTCCCAAGCCTATGTGTATTAAGACATTTGATAAAATTGACTATTCAGGTACTTTTTTGCGACTGTATCTAAAAAATGTGTTATATTCCTCTGAAATTTGTGATTAAACCAGCATAGAAAGGCTTACTAAGATAGTGACTACTTTTGGGGAATACGTTGATATTCTTTCTTTTATGTATACTGATGCGAAGGGGAAAGTCAGTACTTTGCTTCAGTAAAAAGTGATGTGAAGCTGCAAGCTCTTCCCACTTCATACCGTTTTTTTTTAACTAAAATAGGTCATTCGGGATCTAAGAGGGCCAGGAAGAACCATGGGTGGACCATAAAGATGAATGGGATTGCCCTGCTTCTGACAGATGTTTGAGAGCTGGGTCTGGGCATGAAGTATTGTGTTGTAGGGGTGAGGAGTGAGGAGGAGCATATTCTACCTGCTGTCCGGGTTGGTCCTACTAGTTTTACTCTGCATTTCTAGGGGTTTGTACATATGCGCTTTATTCCTTCTGCTTTCTCTGCCTCACCCCCGTTTCACTTTCTGATTCACAGTTCACACTCTCTGCTTCACCCTGCTCTCATGCCCACCTTGCTCTCTGCTGCCTCCCACCTCATCCTCTTTTCTCTCCACCTCACCACCTTTTTCTCTGCTTCACCCTCTTACTCTCCACCTTGTCCTTTCTCCTTGCCATGGCCTCCACTCTCTCTTTGTCTCACCCTCTCTTTCCACCGCACCTTTTCTTTCCACCTCATCTTACCTCCCACTCTTACTCTACCTTGCCATCCTCTCACTGTGCATCAACATCCTCTCTCCACCTCACCCTTCTGTTTCCACCTGCCATTCTCTCCTTGCCTCACCCTTCCCTGCTTGTCCTCCCATTACTCTCACTCGCTGCCCCATCCTCCTCTGTCTTTCCAATACATCCTTCTTCTCTTCACTGTCTTCTCTCTCATGTACGCTGTCTTCCCTCTCTCAAAGCAAAAACCAAAGGAAATGATGGACGGAGTGTTGAACATTGCAAGCACTCACCCCCAGTCAACTGATCTGGGTTTAATCCATCACCGTTCTTTAGCCCACTCTGCCACCCCAGTTCAGACATGGCCATATGCAAATCAGTCTGACCCTGTGCCTCATGGGAAGGTCCAGCCCGAACTGCCAAGCCATGTCTTCCCTAGACCGGAAACAAGCTTCCTAGGACCGGTTTCTGGCATTTCAGCCGTCTTCAGCCAGGCTTGCATGAATCCAGTCTTTGAAGCACCTTAATCTTCTGTTTAACACTTTTTTTTACTATATTCTCTTAGAAAGTCACGTAATTTATCAATAGATTCTTGTCGTACAGTACAAATACTACTACAATTCCAAGTGTACACTGGGGCTTTAGGACGTTTCCCCATAACCTCATCAGCTAACACTTCTTCCTCATTTCTTGGAACCATTTTCTCCTTTTCCATTACACAACCATCTTTAACTTCATAACTTCGACCACTGGTGTCAACTGCATGCAGCAAACTATTACTTTGAAGATAACTCTCTTCACTACTCTTTTCCTTTTGCTTTTTGACTTCATTACATTGACTATTTTATCTAATGTAGGGATCCTGTTCAAAATTAAAATGAATAGTTTTTTTTAAAATTCCAAAGCCTTTGCAACAATTGATTCAATATGTTTCTTTTTCTTATAAAATATTGCTTTCTTCCTATATTTTTTCACATCCTTTAGCAAATTGAACACCACTCTTCTCTGAAACATTTTTTTACGAATGTTTTGAAATTCTGTTTTTCTTTTTAAGTCATTCTTTCTTGCTTCCGATTGTACATTAGCATTTAGTATTTTCTTTCTAGTGTCTTGTTGTTTTCTTCTTGAAACACTATTTGCAGTGGATATACTTTGTACATTTTTTCCATGTTTGAGGATATTTTTTTTAAAATCCTTAGTCTGCTTACCAGAAGACTTTTTCTTTTTTCCAACATGAGATTCTTCAACTAATTTTTGTTGTCCAGTTGTCTTCAAATATAGATGTTTTTGCTGTTCTTTTCTATTTCTTGATTTTATAGGCATGTTTAATTTATTTCAGTGTTGTTCAGCAATACCTAAAGGAAACTAAAAAAAAAATACATGTATGTAATTTAAATATATTACTATATTTTTTTTGAGCTTTTCAAATCCTATCATATGAGCTGCCCCTTTCCTACGAGTGCAAGTCTTACAGAACAAGAGCAACACAAATTAAATCTCTGACAACAATTCCTGTGTGCAGACAGACTCATGGTGTGATTCTAGGCAGAAAACGATATTTGATTGGCAATTTCAAAGCACATTTACTACTGTGGTAGAGCAAGTGATAATTACTGTAACAGCCTGACACATTTTCCTTATAGTTTAGAGAGGCAGAAAAGAGCACATGTCCTAACAGCTACTTGAGACCATGAGCATGTGCAACCTGGGTGAGTGATTAGACTAGAGCAAAGGAAATGAGCCTTGGTGATGTTGAATGTGTTAGCGTTACACACTGCTATCTGAAATACCACACAGTGCTGAATAATAAGCATGGGAGTGCAGGAGAAGCACCTGGCTGTGTGCTAAGAGTGTGTTTCTTGAGACTGTGTATTGTCAGGTGCAAGAGAGAGCTGCATGGACACTTGCACAACTGCATGAAGACTGCATACATGTATGTAAGAGCAAATGTGGTAAGGGTTAATTGGGCTTTTGAACATGTAGGAACTACCTCACCCATTGCAGGAGTGGAAGGAAAATCTACCCTATTGTTTTCAAATGTGTTAGCATTTGCCTCTCATTTGTGAGATAGTGATTTCTGCTGAATGCTAACCATCACAGTTCAAGAAAACAAGCTGCCCCTTTCCTACGAGTGCAAGTCTTACAGAACAAGAGCAACATGAATTAAATCTCGGACAATAATTCCTGTGTGCACACAGACTCATGGTGTGATTCTAGGCATAAAACAGTATTCCTGGGTGATACCAGTACAACTTAACTTATGGTGAAGACATACTCTATAATATCTTACAAGTTCAAGGCAGTTAAATATCTTCCAAAACATAAAATGTAAAACACAACTTTAAAAGAAGAAACACATTTCTATTATTTATATCAAAATACACCACATACATCCCCTCTCAAATTCATAACTCACCTTTAAAAGTAGTTAGTTGAGAAAGAAATGTGGCACTCACACAGCAGATTATCAGAGCCAGAATCTCTGAACTGTACACCTCTCACCAGAACCAGTAAATAGCAAACTTTCCCTCTCTTTTTTAACACATATACATGTTAACTTCAAATCACATTGCTTCCCACATTTTTTCAAATGAAAACACACATTTCTATTGGTTGCAAATTTCAACCCTTTTCCAAATCATTCCTACCCCCAACATGACTTCTGCCTGCTACCATAGCAACAGGTCATGGAACACTGGTGTGAGCAGAGAGGTCAGAAGTTCAGCACACAATGTTTCTAATCCAAACAGCAAGAGTGCTTGACTTTTCAAACCTAACAGCAAATCCAAAGTAATGTTCTGTGGGAACAACATTTTTCTGAACCAATACAATACATGCTTTTAAAAATGTAAACATACAGCCTAGTTTTTAGTGTAGAATGGTGTGAAACAGCCAATGAGTTCTTTTTATTAAAAAAAAAGTATGTAAGCCTCCATTTTACAACTATCTTTCTTTTCATATTGCCATTCTACTGAAAGACACCTTCTGAGTGCATCCAGATCTCCTCGAAAGATGTTCACAGTGTGGATTGTAGTTCATAGCTATGTCTTCTGGAGTGAAAAGTATGCAGAAAAAAGAGGTATTGTGAAAGACCTTGCTTTGACAAATGTAGACATTAAATGGATTGGTCAGAGAGGGTTAAAGTGGCACCAATTAATGCCTTTGGTGAAATCCTTTCTACATCTCCCACAGCCTAACCTTATAATTGTGCACTGTGGTGGAACTGACCTAGGCACTTTAACTGGGGTAGGTCTGGAAATGCTTGTTAAGGACACCTTTGTGCAATTAATGTCACTTTTTCCACAAACTACCCTTGTATATTCTAATATATGCCAAAGGCAAAAGTGGAACTGATCCAACCAATATTGTCCACAGTTTGAGAAAGCAAGAAAGCACGTCAATAAGTCTGTTTCTGCTTTCCTCAGAGACTATGGTATGGGTTCTATATACCACAACAACTTGCGTTACAACATGCAAGGCATTTATAGAGGAGACGGTGTACATTTCACAGATGAAGGGAACAGAGTCTTCCTCTTGAACTTTAGACTGTGCATCGGTACTTACTTGTAGGTACCAAAAAACACTCAATGAACACAACGGCTCTTTTTAGAGCCAACCAACATCTAAAAACTTAAACTTGATTTTTAATTCTATTTTATTTTCGAATTTTTTTCCGTCGTGCGCGCATCGTGCGCGCACCCCGTGATTTTTGGAAAAAAAAATAATGTTTTTTTCACTTTTCGGGATCCTTCAGAGACCCCCTGACAAAGGCTAGGGGGTCAGGAACTCTCTACCCTGCCCCCTTTTCACGTTCTACACCTTTCTTTTTCACTGTCACACACAAAACACACAAAATGGCGGCCGATACTTCCTGATTTCGACCGATTCGAATGTTGACTGACATGTAACCACCAATCAGAATTACGCTCGCGCACGTTATGGTGCACGCACAGTGTGCGCACGGTATGCGCAAACGCTGCGCAATTATAGATATTTATGTACTTTTAACTGCAATTTTCTCAGGAACTACTGAACAGATTGACACCATATATGCAAAAGGCACATGCCTGACCTGAGCACTACCTCTTTGCCAAATTTCAAGTAATTCTGTTCAGCTGTTCGGGCTATACCTTCGACTAAAGGTCCTATGGGAAAATGCATGGGGAAAACGTGTTTTGGGACCCCCCTTTTTTCTCAGCCCCCGCTTGACGAATCACCCCGAGACTTTCAGGGTAGGAACTGAGCGGAGCGCCCCATTAGTTTTGAAAATTTCGCGAGGATTCGTCAACCGGCGCCAAAGTTATTCAAAATAGAATTTTCAGATTTCCCATGGAAACTCGGTCCTAACTATAACTATCTACTGGCGACCGCCAGTAGATAATATATATATATATATATATATACATATATATATATATTATCTACTGGCAGTCGCCCGTGCGCGCAGGGTGTGCGCATAGTGAAAAACCAGAAAAAAAAATAAATACATAACTTAGCATTTAAAAAAACGTACAAATTCACTGAAAAAACCATAGGTTTCACACACATTATAGTTAGGAATTATCATTTACAAAACCTTGCAAATTCACTTAAAAAACCATAGGTTTCACACATGTTATAGTTAGCTGTACATTTCACTCGTAAAAAACCAATGAAATTCCACGTTATAGTTAGATCAGGTAACTATAACTTGCGCGACCGCAATCCACAATGTGTAATTTCAGATGTCATCATTGATGTCATGAGTGATGTTACTGACCATGTCAATGTCATGAGTGATGTACTATGTGACGTCATCAGCAGTTTATTGTGGGCGCGCAAGTTATAGTTACCTGATCTAACTATAACGTGGAATTTCATTGTTTTTTTACGAGTGAAATGTACAGCTAACTATAACATGTGTGAAACCTATGGTTTTTTAAGTGAATTTGCAAGGTTTTGTAAATGATAATTCCTAACTATAACGTGTGTGAAACCTATGGTTTTTTCAGTGAATATATATATATATATAAGCATGCTCTCGCAGATTAGGATGAATCTCTCCAACAAAGGCGAGTGAAGACCCAAGGATAGTGCAAATTAATTATTTATTTTCCACCGGATATGTCCATGACGCGTTTCGGCTGACAACACAGCCTTGATCACATGACACGAATGAACAAGTGCAACCTCTTTTAAAGTGCTAGTGCTCCTAATCTTACTATCGCCATAGAAGAAATACTTCAATGAAGCCATGAGTTTTTTTTAAATGGATACTTAAAATGGATATTTAAAACCTCTAGGCAACACACATGATGGTTGTATTTCTAATCCATCCAATCAATATTTAAAATTTTAAAACTTATAAATATATACATATAATCAAAGTTAATACATCCATAGACACATGAATTAAAGATTATATAAATATATAAAAATTAGTTCTTCCTGATATAAATGTCTATAAAACCATATGATCATAAATAAATATACATATAAACAGTAATAAAATGCCTAATATAAGATTGCTTTTGGACAAGAATAGAAAAATGTATAAATATGTGTGTAAATCCTCTGTGGTATTCAAACCATTAGGTTGCTTTGTATCCATTTCTACTATATACTTAGTTTCTAGACGCCCGAGTCTACCTTCACGATCACCTCCCCTCCTCAGTATGGGGACTGACTCTATGGCATAATATGAAAAATATTTTAAATTACTGCCATGGCATTCCAAAAAATGCCTTGCTACCGGGTAGGTCCGATCTTTATTTGTGATGGCTCTCATACGCTGCAATACCCTTTTGTGCACTGCAAGTTTGGTGCTTCCCACATATTTAAGTTTGCAACTACACTCCAGGATATATACCGTGTACTCTGTTTTACATGTAAGATGTTGTTTAAAATCATGTATTGCATCACTAAACGCTGTTGTATAAGTAGTAGTATTTATCCCATGCTTGCAGGCCTTACATGCTGTACACTTAAAAAAACCTATTCTAGCATGCAACCAATTGGACTTGCCTTGCACTTGCCTTGCACCTCAGGACAGCTACTGACTAACGAGTCTGACATGTTAGATGTTCTGCGAAAGGTTATAGAGGGATTCTTGGGTAATAATCTACCTAAAATTGGATCATCCCTTACTAAGGGCAAATAAGTCTTATGGATAACTGATCATTCTCCACATTGGAATTCCCTTTGCTTCCCTTGGAGGTACTATATTTCAATAAGTCATTTCTGGCCTTTTCTTTGGATTTTCTGATAGCTGTGTCTACTACTGTTGAGCTATACCCCCTGGCTAGAAACCGCTCCTTACATTCCCTCTGTTTGATATGTGTGTCCTCTTCTTCA
The DNA here is from genome assembly GCF_964204655.1 of Triturus cristatus. Classification (NCBI taxonomy): domain Eukaryota; kingdom Metazoa; phylum Chordata; class Amphibia; order Caudata; family Salamandridae; genus Triturus; species Triturus cristatus. The sequence goes on from NC_140581.1 coordinate 386,674,413, forward strand.
CTGCATATACGACGGATGCGTAGCATCTCCCCATAGGGGATGCTATTAATGAGATGAGAGGGGTGTGCACTGGAGGCATGTAGGATTGTATTGCCCGTGGTTGGCTTTCAGTGGAGTTTGGTAGTCAGGCGATCATTAATAATGTTAATCTGTACATCCAAGAATGTCACTTCAGTATTACTAATAGTGTGAGTAAATTTGAGATTAACATTGTTGACATTTAAGCCTTGTATGAACTCCTCTCCACTTTGTTTACTACCTTTCCAAATAATAAACAAATCATCAATAAATCTTAACCACAAGACAACCTGTGCTTTGAACAACTCTTCATGTTCCCTCATAAGGACCAGCTCCTCCCACCAGCCCATAAAGAGACGAGCATAGCTGGGGGAAAAGCTGGCCCCCATAGCTACTCCTTGTATTTGTTGATACATATTGTTGTTAAAAGTGAACAAATTGTTCTCTAAGCAAAACGATAACATAGTTATTAACATTTTGTTGTGTTCTGCATATTCCATAGGTCTATTGTTAAAAAAATGCTTGACTGCTCTAATACCATCTACATTTCTAATACAGGTGTAGAGAGAAGAGACATCCACTGCTATTAATATGTAGTCCCTTTGCCATTGTATATCTTTAATCTTTCTCAGAAAGTCACTCGTGTCTTGAACATAGGACTGCAGATTTTTTACATGAACTTGCAAGAAAGAGTCTATGTATCTTGACATGTTTTCTAGCGGTCCTTCACAAGCCGCGATGATCGGTCTACCTGGGGGTTTATCTGCATTTTTATGTATTTTAGGGACCAAATACAAAACAGGCGTTATAGGAAACTCTTTTTTGAGATATTTGTATTCATCCCAGTCAATGAGGCCTTTGCTTTTCCAAGCCAATAAGAGGGGGTAGAACTTTTCTTGCATCTGTTTATATTTGACTGGGGAGCTTTTCTGATAGCATTCAGTATCACCCAATTGAAGGTTTGCTTCAGCCAAGTATTCCTTCAGAGGCCAGAGTACCAGGTTGCCTCCTTTGTCTGCTTTACGAATAACCACATTTTTGTCTTTGTTTAATTTAGTCATAAGAAGGTCGTAACTTTTTTCCTTATAACTCATTTTCTTTTTACTTTTTTGCGTGGTAATGTATAAGCGTTTAGTTTGTGCCACAATTTGTTCACTAAAAATATACAGTGCATCTCGCGGCATGAAAGCAATAAATTTAGATTTGGGCTTGAAGGAGGTAACCGGTTTTGCTGAAGTTTCCAGGAATATAGTGCTGTTGCTGCCCAGACTTACTTCCGGTTGAGAACCAATGTCTCTATCGGAGGCTGTGGTGTCAGTGCCCCTCTCCAGATCTTGTAAATCCTTTACAAGAGCCAAATCCACCACCGTTAATTTATGGGGGTCCATTTGTGTTGTTTCTATTATTTCATTGTTAGTTTTACTCCCCTTTTGAATGTTGTATTTCGCCAGTTTCAATTTGCGAATGAATTTGTAGATGTCCGCCCTGGTGTTGGTATAATCGAAGTTAGATTCAGGGCAGAAAGACAAACCCAATAAGATAAGTTGTTTTTCTGCTACCGATAGATTCACATTGGCCAGATCAATAATAGCATTTGTTGTTTGCTCATGATCCTCTCCTGTATTTTCCAAATCGGGCAATTTACTTTGTTCTAATGCTATTGTTGATTGCCTCGACCTCTCCCCCTCCTCTTGTAGCCTCCGTTTCCTTTGGGCTTTTCTGCACCCCCTTCTCCTCTGGGTGTTCCTATTGCTGCTGTTTCTCTGTTGCGCGGTCTCAAAGTCTCGCGCCGTCCTCTTTTTAAAAGCTCCAACTCTTCCCTCATATATATATATATATAAATATATATATATATATACACATTTATTCCCACAAAGTTGCTCCGTCCAACTGCCGGGGCCCTGAGGGAGGTGGTGCACACGCCGGCGGAGCACGCCGGTAAGTAATCCGCAACAAAAGTTCCCAATGACGTGCGGTCTCAGTGACACAGATTCCACAAGGTACTTCGGTAACCTTGTAGAATCTGTGTCACTGAGAGCGCACGTCATTGGGAACTTTTGTTGCATATATATATATATACACACATACACATACAAATAGAACACTACATCACAGTGCATTACCTATCAACAACCTGCCTATCTTTCCTATTATTTGCTGACCTCGTCTTTGACCCAGTACAGAACTCTGCTCCTTTTTAACAAGGTGTGTGCTATTAAATATCACATTCCTACATACAACCTCTCCAGGAGCATGGGTTCCCTCCTAGACAGCCACACACCATGGGAGCTTAGGTGTGTCTCAATGAGCCGTGTTAGAAATGGGATTCCTGGGTGGCAGAGGTATGCACCCAGGCCAGGCAGGAACCAACACTCCAGTCAGGGTAAGCTAAGTATACACTAAAAGATAGCCTGTGCTCACCTTCTGGCTGCTTAGCACAGAACAGTCAAGCTTCTCTAAAGAGGCAATGTGTAAAGTATTCATCCAACACACACATGCAGTAACACAATGAATACACCCCTAAAAGACTTCACACAGTTTTGGAAAATTAGATTAATATATTCTTAACAAAACAAGACCAAAAAGAAAAAAAACCTATGTAATCAAGTTGAGATTTTGAATTTCAAAAGAATAAGTGAAAACTTGCTCTTGGAAGCAAATAGCGCTTTAGGGGTTACTTGGGGTCGTGCTGGACCTGGGCAAAGCCAACATTCGGACTGTCCATGATAGAGCCACGCAGACCCCAGTAAACAAAGTACATTTCGTGGTTGCAGCTGCAAGATGGTTTGGGAGATGCGTCAAAATTGATCTTGCAGGTCGAGGATGAGTTGATTCTTCTCCATGCAGGGATGTGGATGCATTGGTTCTGAAGGTGAGACTCAAGGCCCAGATGCATTGGTTCCGTAGAGCAATGTGCTGGGTGTCTCCATGCAGTTGAGGGATGCGTTGGTCTCTGCTCTGCTGTGACGGTAGATGGGTACTCAGACACATCTAGCCTTCCTGTGTTTGTGGCTGTCTGAATAGAATGCACAAAGTGTAGCTGCCACCCTAGATGTGTATTGGAGGCAGGTTGCAAGGCACACAGAGCAGTAAGTACAAAGAAATATCTACTTTCTAAAATCAGCATTTCTTTTTCTTTTTTTAAATTTGTTTATTGAAAGTTTTGCATTACAATACAATCACTTCACATGCGAGCCATGAGCACCACATTATTACAGTCAATGCAGCGATTTAGAGTGCACAATATACCAACAATATATGAAACAGTTATGAGTCATTTACCACTTATAGCACAAAGAAAAACAGAAAACCCCTCCCCACCCCGCTCCCGCCCCTGGCACTACAATGACTATAACATATATACGTAAAGTGTTGCCACATCTCAGAGGTACACATGCGCATAGACACATTGGTGTGAGACTAACAACATCAAGCATCTGCAGAGTATAGGTGCGAGTGCGTGACCCACTACAAATCAGGATGGCTCAGGAGGTATTGTGTCAGTGGGTCCAAAAGTCCTTGGGTCTGGACGATTCGGGTAGCTCTTCCGCATATACTTCCAGTTGCTCCCGACAATAAACCATATCTCTGATCCACTTACGGATCATGTGCAGTGCCTTTGCGCCCCAGCATATCGCCACAGCCCTTTTGGCCATTAGTGTCGCCACAGCAACCAACCTCCTATTGCAAGGTTTCAAATACGTCATATCACCCAGCAGGCATACCTCAGGCGTACATCTCAGCGGTTCCAGCACAACATTCGTAAGCACACCCACAACTTTCGCCCAGAAGGCAACTATACCCATGCAGCGCCAGGAGAGATGTAAAAAATCAGCGTCTGGCCATCCACACCGCATACAACAAGCAGTATCGTGCAACCCAACTTTTTGCAATTGCGTGGGGGTATAGTAAAGTTGATGTAAAAATTTGAAGTGAATGATGCGAAGGTTGTAGTTTGCTGTGATGCGCCCAGTTAGTTTACAACAGGATTGCCAATGATCTGCAGACAACCTGCCCCCCCAGTGCAACTTTCCACCTAAAGTATGAGGGGTGTTCCTCTGTCTCTTTCTCGCGGAGGGACGCGGAGTACAATTTGGTAATTAGGCCTTTACGCTCCTCCCCAGCAAGCACCACCTGCAGTGCTCGTAATGTTTGCGGCTCCGCTGGGTAGTCCGGGTATATGTCCTTAACTTCCTGTCGGACCCTCACATACGTGAAACCCAAGATGAAACTTGCAGGCATATGCATCAAGCTAGGATTTTGCGAGTCCTTAATTGCGAATATTAAGGATTTGCAATTAAGGACTCGCAAAATCCTATGCATGTAGGAATCGCTATAATAATTGCGATTCCTACACATTCCTTAATGCAAATAGCGAGTCGCAAATAAGCAATAGCTTCCTATTCATTCCTATGGACCTACAGGCCCATAAGAATGAATGAGAAATTGCAAGCGCAATTTTCGAGTACCAATTGGTACTCACAAATTGCTCATGCAATTTCAAGGGTGCAAAGGTGTTAAAAGGACACCCTGTTGCACCCCTGAAATTGATCTGTGCTCAAATGTTGCGCACACACATGTCCCAAGGACATGTGTGTGTGTAACCTACAACTTTGAAAAATGCACTTTAGTGCATTTTTCAAAGTTTTGGCAAATTACCATGAAGTTCAACTTCATGGTAATTTGCGCCCCCTAGTAGCGAAATCGCTACTTCAAAGTGGTTCTTGCATTGCATTTAGGGGATCGCAAAATGCGATTCCTTAAATGCAATCGCAATTTGAGAACTCGCAATTAATTGCGAATTCTCAAATTGCGAGGGCCTTGACCCTTGATGCATCGCTAAAGCTAATTTTGCGATCGCAAACGGCCGATTTTTGCAAATCGCACCGTTTGCGATCTCAAAAAGCTTTGATGCATGTTCCAGTATGCGTCCCACCCGCTTGCACGTCTGACAGTGAGCGGAACTGGCCTTGTTTGTACAAGTCATCCATCTGCGTAATCCCGACCTGTCGTAGTGTGTTCAACGCTGAACGTTCTTGCGTCGCCGATATGGCAGGATGCACTGCTAGAGGTAAGGCAGACGCGCCCTTCGAGCCAAAGCCTGCTACGCCCAGGCAGTACGTTGTACTGGGTTAATTTCAGTCCGGGGGCCTCCACCACCACCACCCGAAAGTGCAGCCGCCACTAGTGGCAAGGGGAGTATGGCATCAGCTTCTACGGCAGTATGAGGAAGAAAACATTGGGGGGAAAACCAATAATGCGCAAATTGTGCCTGTGCACACAAATAGTAGAGGCGTAGATCCGGTGCTTCGAAGACCCCACTATCAAATGGTTGTACCAGAGTATCCCAACTGCAACAAGGCTTCTTGCCCCCCCAGACAAATGACAAGAGGGCCCTCTGCAGCACCTTAAATACGGACACATTCAGGCGGAGGGGAATATTTACAAAGAGATATAATAGTTTCGGCAAAATGGTCATTTTGGTCACCGCAATGCGGTCCGCAAGCGAGAGGGGCAGACGGGCCCATCGCTCGGCCTTTTCGGTGATGTGTGTGACAGTGCAGCCATAATTCATAGAGATTACCTGCTCAGGGTGTCTATGCAACCAAATCCCCAAATATTTCACGGGGTCCTGGGTGCAGGACAAGGGGAAGTATAAGTCGATCTCACTAGTTCCAGCTGTCAAGGGGAATACTGTCGACTTGGCCCAGTTTATCCCCAGACCAGAGAATCCCTCAAATCTTACATATTCGCGGAGCAATGTAGGGAGGTAGGTCACAGGCTCCCGGACATATAAAAGCATGTCATCCGCGTAAAGTGAGGCAACAAGTGGTCGCTGCCGAAAACGTAGGGCAGCTGGGGCGTGCAACTGGCGTAACTTGCAAGCCAGTGGCTCAAGTGCTAAGGCGAATAGCATCGGCGATAGGGGGCAGCCCTGCCGCGTACCCCTGCCTATGGGAAACGTCAACGGCACCCACCCATTCACCCGAACCCTGGCGGTGGGCTCAGCGTACAGCACCCTGATCCATTGCAAGAAAAAGGGGGAAACCCCATTCGTGTGAGGACAGTAAACATATATTCCCAAGAGAGAGAATCAAATGCTTTTGTGGCGTCAAGCAGTACCGCCACAGCCTGAAATTCGGGGTCAAAATAGTGAAGAGTCGCAAAAAGAGTACGTAGGTTGTGCGCAGTTGAACGTGCAGGCACAAACAATGACTGGTCAGGAAGCACCTGTAGTGGTACCAGCGGCTGAAGTCGAAGGACAATCATTTTGGCTAAAATCTTGGCATCAATATTAATCATGGATAATCGGCGCTAGGAATCGCATCTATTGGGCTCTTTATCAGGTTTCAGTAGCATCACTAAGAGAGCCTCCCTTAGCGAGGGCGGAAGGCGTCCAGTATCGGACGCCTCCGCATAAACCTCAAGGAGGCGGGGACGAGGGCATCAGCGAATGTCTTATAGAACTTGCTTGGGAGCCCGTCTAGGCCTGCTGCTTTACATGTGGGGAGAGACATAATAGCAAGTTTAACATCCTCCTCATCGAAGGGTTGGATAAGATATTCTCTGTGTCCCGGGGACAGACAGCCAAGTGCAACGTCATCCAAATACAAATGAATTTCATCAGGCTGCACCTCCTCCCTATTCCTACAGAGGGCATTATAATAGCTGAGTATAGTCTCACTAATATCACCCGTAGTGTAGTGGGCCTCTCCCGCCTCGTCAAGCATCTCCGTTATATATGCCTGGCTCCGTGGGGCTGCCAATTTTTGTGCAAGTGAACGACTAGGCCGACCACCCTCACCATAATAACGAGCTTTGCTATGCCTAGACCTATGCACTATCTCCTGGTCAGCTGTTTCGTTATGTTCCGTCACCAACTCCTGGATTTTGGACAGTGTTTCAGGCAGTGGGTTAGTCTTGTGCTCATGTTCCAGAGTCAAAATATCATCAGCTAGTGTGCGAATCCCGTGTCTAAGATCCTGTAGAACACCAGCTTGTGCCCCCATACATGGTGACTTTAAATGCCTCCCACACGGTACCTGTGCTATCAACCGAGCCAGTGCTTTCCTTAAAAAAATTGTGAATAGCCTCCCCAACGGTGGCCTTGAAGACTATATCAGACAAGGAAGACAGCTGCAATCTCCACTGGAATGGCGGTCTCTCACAAGCGGGGACAGAATCACTGGAGAGTGGTCCGAGAGTGTCCGAACCAAATGACGTACCCCAACCACCCATGTACAGGCAACCTCGGTGGCTAATCAGAAATCTAGACGGGACCAAGTCCTGTACACAGAGGAAACGAACGTGCTCTCTCGCCTCTCAGGGTATTGTAAGTGCCACACATCTTTCATACAGCCCGCATCCATGAAGCCCTGAAGCGCCTCCGCAGCCAGCTTGGGCTGCGCCAGCCTACTACCCATGCGATCAACATCCATATCCAAACAAACATTGAAGTCACCTCCCCAAATTATCTCCGCATCTGGGAACCCCGAGATGCGATGCCAGACATCAGCAAAAAAGGCGGGATCATCGACGTTTGGTCCATACACATTCACTAGCAAAACATTCGAGCCACCTAATTAACCCTGTACCAACACCACTCGGCCTTGTTCCTCCGACTTGGTGCGCACAACCTGAAACGGAATCCCTTTCTTAACCAATGTAATCACTCCACGAGCATAGCTGGAATAGGCGGAAGCTACGCGTATGCTGGCCCACCTACCTCCCACATTGTTTTCAGTAGATTTCGTAAGGTGAGTCTCCTGCAAAAATGCAATCTGGACATCCATCCTGTCTAAGTAGGCGAACACAGACCTAATCTTTTTAGGTGTATTGAGACCACGCACATTCCAAGTTAAAAATTGTATTTTACCTCTCATCTAGGAGTAGAGGTCAAAGATTCCAGGTGGATGAGTTAGCCCAAGACGTGTATGTGCCATTGTATCCAAGAAAAGGCAATTCCCAAAACAATATGCATAAAGTGCCATTAGCCCCCCTCGCCCCACGGCCCTCTCCCCCTCCCACTTCAGCAACCCCAACATGCCAAAGCCATCCCTGCCCAAATCAAACAACCCACAACCACCAAATCTAACAGTGCATGTCCAATGGGGTACTCCCATGAGGGGAACACTAGAGAGGTACTTGCCGCTCACAAGTAGGAGGTGGCTAATCTGGACTATAGACCTGCGCTAACAACAGAGATGCCAATGAAATAATACTTAATGCATCCTAGATATTACACTGGAAAATAGGTAGTGCATCCTACAGCAAACTCTATCAAATATAGCAGTAATTTCACAACACCACAAATATATTATGTAACCAGCCAGCTGAACAAGAGGCAACATATAATCATCAGATCCCGACTGCAGCATATATTACGACACCTCCTCGTCTGGTTCAGACTGAGATTCTCGCCTCCGTTTTTTTTAGCTTTTTAGCATGTTCTATCGCTGCCTTGGGATTAGAAAAGATTTTTGACTCTCTTTCCTGGTCAATGCGTAGGCGGGCAGGGTACAGCATGGCATAGGAGAAGCCTTCGGCTTGAAGGAGTTTCTTCACAGCTCCGAACTCCCTTCGAGCCGCCTGTACAGCAACAGTGAAATCTGGGAAAAAAGATAGAGAGTTCCCTTGATGTTCAATAACGCCTTTCTCTCTGGCCAGCCTCAAAGTACAGTCTTGGTCTCTGTAATTTAATAAGCGAGAAATGATGGGACGGGGAGGAGCCCCAGGTACCGGCCTCGCCGCCAGTGAGCTATGTGCCCGCTCCACAATAAACATGGTGGACAGGTTCTCAGGACCGAAGATATCTTTTAATAGGGTCTCAATATATGTCTCCATCTTCCCAGTGTTCGTCGACTCCGCAGGCCAGTGATTCTAAGATTGTTGCGACGAGACCTTGCCTCCAAGTCCTCGTTCTTGGCCTGTATCAGTGCCAGTACCTTTTCCATATTGAGGGTCTTGTCTGAGACCTCGCTCAAGCCATCTTCCGTAGTTGAAACGTGCTGTTCAATCGCCCCCATTCTGGCATTCTGTTTCTCCATCTGGGAACACATGTGGTCCAACCTATGGTTGACAGCAGCATAGTACCCTCGATAGATTGGAGGCTTTTCTGCATGGCCAGTAGGTTGACTTCCAGCGTGGACGGGCCATCCTCCCCCCCGGGGCATCAGCTTCCGAGTCCACGTTTTGCAGTGTTTTGCTGGGTTTACGTGCCTCAAAGGTGAGGCGGGGCTGAGATTTATCTGTCCTCCCCATGGTGAAGAAAAGTCAGCCAGATATGAAGATAGAAGATCCAGCAGGTGGTACCGCAGGCACACCAACCCAATTGCACCTCTGCCAGTAGATACCTCTATGTGTAAAAAAAACCAAAAAACAATATTGTCCTCCATTTAGAGGGAGCTGCCAGCACCCGTGGGCAGTGCATCGGCGTCCTCCCACGCCACACACAAATAAGAGGGGCCTACCTCGATCAGCAGCGGCCTCCACTGCCAGCTATCAACCTTGAAAGAGTATTAACACTCCTCCCTCATAGACTACAGTGCGCCAGCACCAGTTCAACTAGGCAGCACAATGTAGTCCCATCTATCCAGACCTTCGGGCGGAAGCTCCGTGGGCTGTCAACCGTGGATTTTGTAGCAAACCAACATGCAGGCACAAGTGAGGTGATATCCACAGGCACGACCTCGAGGATCAGACACACGGGGCAGGGAGATGTGTCCCCGAGGTTTCCAGGCCCGTCTCAAAGGCAATGGCAGCCCCGGGTAGCAGCCTCTAGCTGTGGGAAATGCACGGGCCCGATGCTCACACACACAGTCTCAATATCGGCCCCACGGCGTCAGGCGCCGTGTTAGTTAAATGAAGGCAATCCCGTACGTTGACTTGTTGCACGCAGCTAGGCCGCAGGTCGCAGCCCCGCACTCGGGACCCCACCCGCCTCCGCAGATAAGGCCCAGACAGGACCGCAACCCACTCACCGCTACCCGCTGCTAGCTCAAGGGGCCTCTATCGGCATCCTTCGGGTCGCCGTCCGCCACCGCTGTTCTCTGGGTCCCACAATTTCGCGTCCTCCCGGGCCTCTAGAGTCGCAGGTGACCAGGGTGCTGGTATTCGCTGTGCTGGGGCCTTAAACTCACCATCCGGATCGGGGCACCGGCCAGAGCCTCAGGTAGCCCGCCAGTTCCCCTCGCTGGTCACCGCAGCACAGGTGGGCCCGCAGCCATCCCCAGTCCTCCACCAGGCGCTGCCTGCTGCTCCAAAAAGGGTCGCAGCTGTCCAGGAAACACCTCGTCGGGCCGATTGTCTCAGGCCCGGACCAAAGCGACTGCCATTTTCACGTCGAACCGGGCGAACCAGACAGTAGAAGTTTTTGGCCGGCCCAGCCGCCTATGGCCTCCGATCTCACTCCTCTCGCGTGTTGAGATGGTGCGCTCCACAGGGTGACCGTTTTGCAACGGGTATGCAGCTATTGTTTAGCAGATAATAGGCGGATTGTTGATTAGCCGGTGGAGGTGCACTAAAGTGCGGCCATCTTGCCTGGCGCCCTCTAGTGCCCCCCCTAAAATCAGTAAGGAGGATTTGTCATTACCATTTGAAAGATGTAAAACATGAACTGGCCTCTTCTCTCTGATCAGGAATTACAGTTAAAAAGCGTATTAAGGAATTCCCAATGTTAACCTATGAGAGGGGTAGGCCTCACAGTAGTGAAAAATTAATGTAGCTGTTTATTTCACTACCAGTACATGAAAATCATAAAAGTACATGTCCTACCCTTTAATTACACAGCACCGTCATTGGGGCTACCTAGGGTCTACCTTAGGGGTGGATTATGTGTAAGAAAAGTGGGAGTTTAAGGATTGGCAAGCAGTTTTGAATGACAAGTCGAGGTGGCAGTAAATTACACACACAGGCACTACAGTGGTAGGCTTGAGACAGCTATGAAAAGCTGCTACTATGGGTGGCAGAATCAATGCTGCAAGTCCACTAGTGCCATTTAACTCACAGGCCCTGGTGTTGCAGGGATTCTGCAGAGTCACAGAACTGAGTCATCCCACCACCTGAGAAGCCATGAGCCCAGGACGACTAGCTATAGTGTCTCACTTGCCCTCCTACTCACTCACAGAGGAACAAGTGTTTGGACAACCCAGAACACTACACTCCCGACCCTCTCTGGAATCACGGTTGCAGGACACATCCTTTCACTCTCACACTCATACTAGTGACAGAGACACGGGAAAAGTTTTTTCTTTTTATCTATTGTGCTCTAGTATGTGGTGCACGTTCCACAATAAGTAGGAAAAAGCCTAACCCAAATATGGTCAGCATAGTAAGTATTCATAAAAAGCTGCCATTATATAAGACAGGGTAACCTAACCCCCTCCCCTTCTTCAGAAGCAAAATGATTATATAAATATATATTAGAAGATCTCTGGGTGTTTGCTGCATGAACAGAAGAAAGTTCTGCATCTCAGATGCTGTCACAATCTCTTCCCTGGAAAGATCCCTCTCAAAGTGTGTTGTTACCTATTCTGTACATCGCTATGCGACAAAGTATGTGTTCCCAAACAACAGCTGCATGTGTGTGTTTTGTCTAGGTGCCGAGGCCTGACAAGACCAAACAACAAATGGCATTGTTGTTTGACCTTGTCTCTGATGTGCAGACTAAATCCAAGGAAAAAATAGATTGCGAAAGCAACAGCAGTTTCTCTGTGAAAGTACACTGTGGCTCAAAACAAAATATGTTTCTAAAGCAACATGCGCAAAGCAGAGGGGTGTCTGCCACGTGCTCATGCTAACATAGGGAACACAACAATGGGCCTGCATGAGACATATTTCACTGGGTATATGGTATACCACTTTGCAAGGGACTTACATGTAAATTAAATATGCCAATCATGTATATACCAATTACACACATGTTTAGAAAAGAAGCACATGCACAGGTTCTGGTCAGCAGTGCTAAAGTGCTCAGAGTCCTAAGGCCAACTAAAAGATTCATCAAAACGTGGAGGCAAAAAACAAAAAGTTTGAAAAAATACCACCTCAAGGATGACAGGTCTAACCCATGTCCCCCCAGCTGAAAGCATGGAGATCTAACAAGTATCTAGGGAGTTAGCTTCACTAAGGTGGAAAAACTGAATAGACCAGTAGCACTGGGTGGTCTGTGTTCCAACCTGACGCCCATACCCTGGAGAGAAATGGACCACCTCAACAGTTTTGGATTCTCACCCCTCATTTGCATGAGCCACCTGAAGGTTCTGTGGTCAGTCTGAATAAGAAAGTGAGTGCCAAACAAGTATTGCCTCAGCTTCTTCAGTGCTTAAACCACAACAAATGCTTCTCTTTATACAACACTACACCATTGTTCCCTGGGGAGTAACCTCCTGGAGATGAACACAACAGATTGGTTTAGGCCCTCCTTATTAAGTTGTAGTAGCACTGCCCCTATGCAATAAACTCCTTGGAGAAGTCAGGGGCATTAAGCACAGGGGCTGTGAACATGGCCTGTTAAAGGGAGCCAAATGCAGTTTGGCATGCCTCTGCCCAAATCAAATTTCTGAACTGCTTCTCATAAGTCAGCTCAGTCAAGGGGGCAACAATGGTCCATAGCCCTTGACAAACCTATAGTAACCAGTGAGGTCCATGAATACATTAACCTCAGTTGGGTTTTGGCGGGTAGCTAGGGCATCTATCTTGGCCTGAAGGGGTTGCACCTTCCCACTGACCATCAGGTGTCCCAAGTACACCACTGAAATCTGCCCTATCTGGCACTTACTGCCCTTATAATCAGGCCTGCCTTTTGCGGAGCCTGAAGCACATCCTAGAGGTGAAAAAGAGTGTCCTCCCATCTGCTACTGAAGACCGCAGGATTCCATACCAACATATGTAAGATGGCAGGGGTGTTCTTTTTTCCAAAGGGCATTACTCTAAATTGACAGTGCCCCTCTGTGAGCGGAGAAAGCTGACCTCTCCTTTGCCTCCTCTGTTAGGCAATGTACCAGTACCCTGATGTAAGATCAAAGGTACTTAAGTACTGGGTAGTCGCTAACCTGTAATCAGCCTGGGGGGACGGGGTGAGCATCTGTTTTTGTCACTGAGTTTAGCTCTCTTTAGTCCACACAGAACCTCAGTTCATGTGTGATGCACGCTGGGGCAGCTTTGGGTAACAGAACCACAGGACTGGACGAGGGGCAACTGGAGGGTTCTATCACCCCCAACTCAAGCATTTTAGAAACTTCTTCCTTAATGTTGGACCTCACCTAATACCTTATCTGACCTGTAAGACTTATTCTTAACAGGGAGGTTGTCCCCTTTGTCCACATCATGGCTATGTAGGTGGGTAGTCCTAGGGATAAGGGAGAACAGAGAGGAGTAATGTCCCAATACTTGGTGGCAGTTTCTCTGTTGCTCAGGAGTTAGATTGGGGGAAAGGCTTACTCCCTCCACAGGCCCATCTTTTTCCTTGCTGGCTAAGAGGTCAGGGAGAGGTTCACTCTCCTCTTCGGAGCCAGGATTCCCTGACATTTGACCCCCCCCATCCATCGTATGCAACCCACCACGTACCAGAGGCGCAGGGCGCCTGCACTCCAACCGATCTAGTAGAGCGGTTTCACGATCTTAGCCGGAGTGAGGGGTAAACACAGGCACATACTTATTTTCTCAGGATATTGCAGCATGACTGGGAAACGCATGGGGTAAGAACTATGTTACCCAGCATCCTTCCAGGTAAGCGCAGGAAGTTACAGCGGAGATCAGCTGATGCGAGACGGCAGCATATAGCCAGTCCGTACCGCTGCTCTGTGATTATCGTTCCTGTTCCTGGATTCGGACCTGCCTTGGTGTTTGTTGAACCTATGGGTTCAAACCTGGATTACCGACTTTGTTCCTACTGCTTCCTGGTTGTTCGCTGTCTGCGGCCTCTGTGCTCAGGGCGGATCCTGCTACCCGTGGACCCTTTTCTTCGGTAAACGCTGCTTCACGGAGGAAGCCGGTGTTGGTTTCCCTGCTTCTACACTGTGGTGGCCTCTGTCCTCACTGCAGCTCCTGCTTTCCGCGGACTCCTTCCTTTTGAACCTAGAGCTTCACGGAGGAAGCCGGTATTGTTTATCTTGCTTTGGGGCTGTGCGGTATCTGGATTGTATCCGAGCCCCGCCCTTTTCACACCACTCCAGAGATTTAACACAGAGCTCTACTGCCTGCTTACAGATAAGTGCCGGAAGAGGACTGGAGTTTGGCTGTTTTCACTGAAAAACAGTTTACTGTTATTTGTTCTGTACACAGTGTTCGGCACTGTACTATTGATTTCTTCTTTGACATTGGCCTCATTCTGGCAATTAGTCCTTCACCCCGCCTTGCTGCCTTGGTGGATGCTGGGAATGTGAGTTTGGTTTGATTGTTGAATAGATTAAATTACTAAGGGGAAAGCTTGCATGCAGAGGTGTATTTCTTTCTTTCTCTATTCTCTTGCACACAGGGTACAACATCAAGATTGATGTTTGGTGACGATCTACAGACGTATTCCCCATCCAGTGTTTTCTCCCATTTCCCTTTGCCCTAACACACTTCTCACAGGGCTGTGAGATATTTGCCTTTACTCCCTGTGTGGCAGTGTAAAGGGGAGGTAGGAAACTATCTGCTCTCCATCATCCCCGCTGGACGTTACCAACAGGTCAGTGTCTTCTGTCCTTGGTTCCTGACAAGCGGTCTCAGGTAACTGGGAGGTTTGTAGCAATACTTGATAGTGACACCACCAGTGGGGGTGGAGGAATCCTAGCCCTCGGGAGTCTGACATTGAGGGGTGAACTGCAGGGTGCTCTATGCCAGGGTATGCTAAGGCAGCAAAAGAAAAAACAGGGAGTGAGCTAGGGGATAAATTCCTACCAAGGAGAACCATGTGCAGCACCGAACGAATGAAGCAGCCGAGGTGAGAGTTAGAGGAGAGGCATTAATTTGGAATGGAGAGAGAAAGAGTTCTTCTTTGGGAAGCACAGAGGGATAGCAGAGCGATGTACCCTCCCCCGAGGAGAGCTGAGGTGGGCCCTGGGCTCCATGTGAAGCGGAAGGCAAAATAAAACCAAAGGGAGGCCCCTTTCGGGAGAAGGAAGGCCACCAGGTCGTCAGAGTAGGAGTAGGGCCAACCAAAAAATAAGAGATCTGGGTAGCCTAGCCCAAAATTAATTCAGACATAGGAGAAGCAAAATGGCACCTCTGAGTGTGCACAAGGAGAGCAGCAATGGGGACGCCTGCTCCTCCCCCGAACGTGTCGGTCAAACAAGCTGACCCCTAGAGAGATGGAATCTAGAGAAGAAGGTAAGGTCTTTGCATGAACATTTTGCCACCTACTAGCCCACTGGACCAAAAAGGAGGGCCAGTATGATAGACCCTGGTTTTAGGAGAGTTCCTTTGAACCAGAGGACATGGCCATCATGGAAGACTGCATTCAGCACACAGGGGGAGATCCCAGGTGGCACTTCCCCTGCATGCAGGAATGCCTGAGAAGATGGGAGCACTGCATTGGAGAAAATACAAAGGAGTGGCTCCTAGCCAAAATACACCCATTGTTACAGAAAGGTGTGTCAGGGACCATCTCTGTGCCATAGGCCCAGAGGGACAAAGAAGGGCTCAGGACTAAACTGCCCTCATTGATGGACGGGCAGGAAAATAGATCTCCTGTTTCCAGAAAAACACAGCAGGAATAAACCTATCTTTACGCAATGTCAAAAGTCTGTTCAGCAGACGCATCAGAGAGCAGACCAACACAGCATTTTCTCTGGCCCACATCGCCGCAGTCATGCTGACCAACTCTGCGCATGATGAGGTTGCATTCCATTAATTCAGACTTCAGATCTGGACAGCCCTGAGGGAACTGGTCCCTGATCGCCCAGACATAGGAGGATTAATGGCAGAGAACATGAAACCTGGGGAAACCATGACAGACTTTCTTGACTGAATGAGGGACCGATGTGTGGCCCCAGGTTGCATTCTTCTACAACATCCTCAAAGAAGGACTGCCCACCAAAATACAGAGTGGGCTTGACAGCATAGTAAGATTAGACACCAAACCTTGGCGAGAAATACAGGTCCACATATTACATTACTACAGAAAGAAACAGGAAAAGGACAGGGAAAAACAGGAGCAAACTCAAAGAGACCCGGTTAAGCAGGTCCAACATAAGTTAAAAAAGACTGCCCTTGAGGGGGCCGTGTTGGCCGCAAGGGTGCAAGTAGCACCAGTCTGGAAGGGAGTTCTGCTGCCGAACCCCAGAGGGTTTCGACCCAGTTCTAGCGGTAGAGGTCAGCGCAATGCTACTACTGTCACTGAAAGGACCACATGGCCGACCAATGCAGCCCGATCCAAGTCATTGCCACATCTGAATCACACAGGGGCCACAGAGCATCTTCTCAACCCCCACCAGTAGGCCACAATAAAACCCCTACATGGGACCTTAGGAAGGTGCTCAGTGACTTGCAGGAGGCAGCCCAAAAACTAAGCATCCAAAAAGAGGGCATAGTCAAAACACCCAACTCCATTAGGGAAAACCTTGTTACGCATGAAGGGACCAGAGGGGCATACATGAGTCCTCAGGACACATTGCAATTACCCACAATCCCCAAATTGCAAGATGCCCCCTTCCTTTCATGGTGCATTGCGCATGTGTAGATCAAAAGGTGTCATACACATTGATAAAACTACACACACACATTTTAGGAAAAGTAGGGCATTAAAGGGCTGACAACACCCATAAAAGGATAGGAAAAACAAGTCATCCACACACCAATGAAGATCACCCCACAAAAAAACTCACCTCCGTCATGGCAAGGGGTGAGGACTAAATGACCCACAAAATTAAACTCAGGTGACAATGACCAAAATCTCACCGATTCCTAAAATGACACTCAAACTGCCCCCCCACCCATCCAGTACCTTATCGAAGATTTTGCAAAATTGATGCACAGAAATTCCCCAGAAGTACATGCACAGGAATTTCTGAGACCAAATAATGATATATGCTGTTCTAAAAGCTAACCTACAACCCAAAGCTCTTATCCAACAGGTCTGCAATCAAGTCATAAGTGCACCATCTTTACTGGGGCCAGCCACTTCTTCAGTAGCAACCTCGGAAGTCTTAAGGAGGCCAGAGGGTTCAAGCCAACAAAGACCACAGACTATTTTTAACAGACTCTTTGCACAGTGCCAAGCAAAGACACCCTCAGATGATAGAAAGCTGCAGAAGACCCTTCCAGACACCATCCCAATATTTGCAACATTCCAAAAGTTATTTATTATTGCATCTATGTACACCATCTGCTTAGCATGGGTGTGGCTGCATCCATCCATAGTGAGAAATCTGCCTAGTCATGTGGAGCTTACCTCGACATTTCTATAGCCTTGTGTAGGGACCTCTCCCAGCTCACTTACGCTTACATTGAACCAAACATGTGCACTACACAGCACACTCTTGCACAACACATGGTACCATCACATAACCACTGTTGGCTCCCAGGCGTTGGTTAGGTCATGCTACGTCTGATCGCTGATACCCCATGCAGTGGGCGCAGACAGACTTTATTTATCCCACGAAATAGCCCCCAGCATAGCAAAATGTCTCATCCACCTGTAACTATGTAGGATTAGGGCAAAGATACAGCCTAGTAAAGTAGAACCCCATAAAGTAGCAGAGTATGTCACTCGGTTTGAGAACAACCCCATTGCACTGTACCTTCTCACTGAGTCTAGCAATATTCAAACTGATCTAGACAGGATGCTCAGACAGGGCACCATAAGGGAGGACAGTGTTTGGCCCCAAGACTTTCCAGAAGAGAGGGTCTTTGAGGTATAATAACCACTGCAACAGTGCACAAACACATCCGCCTCAGTCTGTGGTTCCAGGGTGGCCCTTAGCGAGTTGGTGGCAGTCTTCTCTAATAATAAATGGACCCCAGGCATGGAGTTTCAGTGAAGGGCCATTCACCTTGATTATACATGGGGAAATGAGTCTACAAGGGAAGGATGGAATGCCAGCATAGATACACCATGTCAGGAAATCTGGGATACTGAGATAGATAGGTATTACGGTCTAAAAGGAAAGGGGCATCCCCGAATTGTAAGAAAACTAACACTGTATTTCTTGTGCTTCGGAGGCAGAGGAACAATCCCACTTGGCACGTATGAAATTGTGGAGCAATACTGCATGTACTAGACATGTAATGGGGCACATCAGTGTTGATGAATATCTACCCGCAATGTGGGGAGTTTGCCTACTCTCAGTTAATCTTTGTGTGGCGGGGTCTCTGTGTCCTTATAAATCATACACACCCGGACCCTGGTCATCCCTGGAAAAGATTGGTCCTAGTTGTTCAAGCATCTGCTAAAAAAGAAAACTCCATTACATCATCAGGGATGTGGAATTCCTATAGCCCAATGCCCAGAACATATTTTAGGCCCAACGCCCTGCAAACCATTTGGCTGCCAGTTCGCAGTGCCACATTATGGATCAGGGAAGGGAACTGTCTGCAGTTAATGTACTGTTTTTGTCCATATGTTAATGCTGTTCAAACTTGTATTTATGGTTCATTATTTGAAAGACTTTATTATTAGGGTGAGCTCTCTCAGTAAATGTTGTAAGCTCTGACTGCACTACTGACAGTGGTTCCAGTATACAAATGTGTACACCCATATTCAAAATTGAGCAATATGAGGCTATGTATAATGCTCCCAGAATGCTCTCTGATTTCATGCAAATATTTGCAGAAGCTTAAAAGCAAGATTGATGATTCTTTGCTTTCAAAATAAAATGCTCATAAAAAATTAAAGCAGGAAAAAAAAACTTTCGCTAAATTACTATAAACTTTCAGGTACCATTTCTTTGCAGCATCATTTAGTAACATGTGTTGATGCATGCTAGTATTTCCAGAAAATATTCTTAATGGAAAATTATTGTAACCGGTTTCAATAGGATTATGGGAAACAACAATAAACAAGCATTGGCAAAGCCAGTAGCTCTGAAATTGGTGGTCAGCCTTTAATTTTTGTCAATGTGTGAATTGTTTTGGCATGGTTTTTGTAAAACCTTATTGGTGTGGGAGCTACTGGACCCTCACCATTATAACAAACATTGGCAAATGCAAAAAAATGTTTTGGTCTCAAAAAGCACACACTGACTGCCACAGTAGTTACTGGCACTGAATAAAACTACTTTGAGTGCCGATATGCTCATTGTGAAAGAGCAGAATGCTTTCACTCACAGTGAAGCCAGCAGATACAGAGAGAGACAGAATTTTAATAAAAGCAAAAGGTCATGGTTAACGGCAGACCAAATTAGGGGCCCAATTATTAAAGAAAGTCTCAAAAGTGCACCCATGGTATATGTTCTTGCATTAAGTGCAGCTATACGGCTTTTGTGAATTCCCAAGAATTGACAGAAGTAGGACAAGAAATAGTACTCCTAGAAAATATTTGTGAACTGCATTTTAACATTAGTAAATTTGCATGTGTAGATTTGCTTATGCGAAAATCTGAGTGTTTGCAAGTTCACTTTTCCTCCAACTACTTTTTTCTCAACTCTGGGAGAAGGTTTACGTCTGCCATTGTCAGGAGTAAATTTCCAACATTTCTCAGTAAAGGAAAAGATTAGAGGAGAGTTGTTAACAACCCTTAAAACATGCAAGTTAGTAGGTTTGCACAGACTCAAAAGGGAATTCTAACCCTGGAACTATTGCTTACCACTACCTTCAGCCCCAGTATGTAGATCTGCGGAATGTGGCAACATAAGTGGATTGCAAGTATTCAAACACCACTATGGTATTAGCCCTGGCATAATCAGGGAGGCTATATCAGAGCTCTTACATAATGAAATTGCTGCCATAATTTGTCATCGCAGTACATGGCACCAAACGGACAATTGGATTTTGTTACAGGACAAGTAGATTTATGAAGCAACCCGCCCCATGGACAAGTAGATATTACTACTAAATGCCTTTTGTGAATACCGAAGGTCGTAAAGTTAGGGGTTTGTCTCGGATTACTTTTGTGAATCGGGCCCGGAGATAGTAACAGACACAACAGAAACACACCAAACCTCAAATAATGTGACTGTCATGAAGAGTGGGGCAATTGATGTAGTTGAAAATTCAGCTACGGGGGGAATTTTTATATTGAAAAATACTATGTTGATGTACACCATGGTATATGTACGTATACCAACAAACTTGCATCGCTGTTTTCTAATGCACCCGATATGACCTCCCCATCAACCCGAGTCAAAAATACATGGTCAGGCAGGTCCTGTGACCTTCGCCTGAAGCAACTGATTGACAGATCACAGGTGTGGTGACACGTAGCCCTTAATCAATTGCGCGAACAGGAAAACCCAGATCGATTCCACAGAGAGGCAACAACACCACAATGGCCTTAGGAGATTGTCCCCAATAAAAGACATTTGGTCGAAGGGGCGCGCATTTATTTGCTCACCAAGAGTAGTTTCTTTGAGAATTGATTACAGTACCTTGGCTCTTGGCTTTGAAGGGTCACTCTCTTGTTTTTACACCCGCATTCCCAAAACACCATGAAGTCAGATGCCACACTAAGATACGAACATTCAGCCAAGCAGAACCCTGCATGCACACTATGCGTACTGATCACGGGCCCCCCATGTCGGACATCTGTACCCACTGGCCCCACGGTGTGTCCATGCAAGGGCGAGACCCACCTGCACTTCTTATTAAATAACCAGATTTATGGCCCTGTGACTATGCCGAGATTCCTGTTCTATCAGAATGTACAAATTGCTTTATGACACTTTGAGAAAGGTATGAAATGACAGCCAAAACCAATGTACTTTGAGACAGTCTTCAGGCCCTGACTCTGACGCCTGTTCTCTCAGCCTCTGTGTTTAATTAAACCAGCTGTTCCTGTTTTGCCAAATGTCTCTTGTGAATTCGCATTTAAGCAACATAGATGGTCCTTGTGTACCATTCCATGTGTAAACAACATCATTGTTACTAATCAGTCTTACTAATATTATGGGTATATGTTTATTAAAGCAGACACTGCCATTTTATACACCTCCAAGACCGGAGTACTTTTGCATTATTACATTAGGAGGTCTATGTTTCTTATAATGGTTAGTCATGATTCGATCTATATATTTTGATTTTTTTGATAGTACATGCCACATGGGATGTTAATTATAACTTAAATCAATTATTTATGACAACATGTTCCATTTCAGCTTTGTCTGATAGATATGATAGTCCTCTCCAACACACCATGAGGAGCAGGGTCAAGACTGATTTGCATATGGCTGGGTCTAAACTGGGGTGGGATTGTGAGCAAAAGAACAATAGATTTAATCCAGATCTTTTGACAGGAGGTGAATATTTCATTTATTCCACACTTTCCGTCCATCATTTGTGTATCTTTTGCTTTATCGCCATAAGTGTGCCTGGGAATGCCCAGATGTGGGTCTTGGGCTCACTGTGCCACTGGATTCAAGCTAGCCTGGCTGATGAGGGGTGATACCCCAAAACCAGTCCCAGGATGCTTGTTTCTAGTCCAGGGAGGACCTGTCTCGGCAGTTTGGATCGGACTGTTCACATGAGCAGCAGGGTCAAGACTGATTTGCATATGGCTGGGTCTAAACTGGGGTGATATGGTGAGTAAAAGAATGATGGATTTAACCCGAGATCTTTTGGCTGGGGGTGAATGTATGATTTGGTCCGCATTCCTTCCATCATTTGTGTGTCTGTTGCTTTCTCACCCTAAGTGCACCCGGTATGCCCAGATGTTGGTCCCGGGGGCTCACTGTGCCACTGGATTCAAGCTAGCCTGGCTGATGAGGGATGATACGCTGGAACTGGTTCAAAGAATGCTTGTTTCTGGTCCAGGGTGGTGGGCCTGGCTTGGCAGCTTGGGCTAGACTGTTCCCAATGAGGAGCAGCATTAAGACTGATTTGCATATGGCTAGGGGGGCATGGTGAGTAAAAGAACAATGGATTTAACCCAGAACTTTTGACTGGGGGGGGGGATGTTTGGTTTGTTCCGCATTCTGCCCATCATTTGTGTGTCTATAGCTTTCTCGCTCTAAGTGTAACGGGCATGCCCAGATGTGGGTCCCGGGCTCACTGTACCACTGGATTCAAGATAGCCTAGCAGATGAGGAGTGATACCCCAAAACCGGTTCCAGGATGATTGTTTCTGGCCCAGGGAGGACCTGGCTTGGCATCCTCATTTGTGTGTATTTTGTTTCCTCTCCAACAGACAACATGACCTCTGACCAAGAAAAGGCATATGGCATTAGGTTGGAGAGATACTGCCACCTCAGGCATGTTGCCCGGACCTACAGGCTCATGGGACAGAAGTATGAAGAAGGGAAGGCAGAGAGGACATGGAAGTCTGCACCTCAGGGACAACTAGGGCTGGACAACCCAACAGCCAGAAAGTCGGTGTTCCCCATAGTGGTGATCTTTTTGCAGTTCAGGGACCCTCCACGTCTCAGCCGGCTGTAGCATCACAGCCTGTGAGAACTATTCCAGGACATCCATCATTTTATAAGACACAGGCCCTTATAGAAAATTCTGACATCAAGAAACGTCTGACCGGCCTAGAACTGCAGGTTGCCACACTGATGTGGATGGTTTACACTTTGCAGCAGTCAGTGGATTGTAAAACAGCTGGAGGCCACCCTCAGATGTTTTGCCCTTCCCCAGTTTTTAAAACTTGTTTTTAGCTAACATTCGAGCATAGGTTAGGATAACTTGTAGCATAGAGATAGTTTAGTTTAGTAGTAGTGATTTTAGATTTTGATTAGTGATTTGTTGTTAGGTGGGGATATGGGTGGGTATTTTATTAAGTGAGTTGGGGGTTGATGTTTAGGATATGTAAAAAATAAATACAAAAAAATATGCACTTGTTTAGGTTTTAGTGTTTAGGTAGTTTGTGTAAATGTGTATTAAAGGGGGTGGGGGCTGATGTGTAACATGCCTGTAGTGGTATCTGTTTAGAGTAGTATAAGTTAAAGTTAGGATAGTTGTAAGTCAAGGGAGAGTAGGGTAGTTAGCATAGCTTAGTTAAGGCACAGTTTAGATAGTATAAGATTGTTAGTGTACTGTGTAGTTCATTTTTGTATTTATAGTGCTTTATACTGGGAGAAATAAACAATGTTTTACACTTTCACGACTGCTTAGTGATCAACTGCGAACGAGTTGTCATATCTGCTTTAGTTGTGTGGTTGGGCAGGGTTCAAGTGGCAATGCTTGATGTGTTGTTTCAGTCCATATTTTTGCCTTTATACTGTAGAACTTGTAGCTCTGGTGACTCATGGTCTACATTCCACCACACGTCCCAGTCTGCAAAGGTGAACCTAGGTTAGTGCTGCACATCAAACATGAAAGGGATAACCTTGACCGAGCTGGACTGAGCTGTGCAACATGTAACTGGGCTTTGTGACTGACATTTATATGCTGTTTAATGGTACATGAGACAGATTCCTACCCTGTGCCTTGCACACAGTACAGCGGGCCCTGGACCATTGCTCTCTGCACTGTACAACATGCCTTTTTGCCCATGTTACCCCTTGTTGTGACTTACCGTGTAGGTCTTGTTGGTCAAGTGGGAAGCTCTGTACAGTCCAGTTACTCCTGCCACCAAGCAATAGGTTTTATTTGGTTGACCAAAGTAGGTAGCTGTAAAGGAAGGACAGTTGTGAGTGTTCCGGATTATCCCTTGATCTTCTTTTTCTCTCTTTCAGGTTGGTCCTGAGGTCCTTCCTCCAATACCCTTGAGAGAAAACTAAACCACAGGAGAGTTGTATGGTCTTTACTTTGTTTCCTTCCCTAAGTGTGTAAGAGTAGGATAATTCCACTTTCAGTTTTTCTTCACTCTTATAACAGTAAGAAAGAAAAAAGGTAGGAACATAAAGGGGCAACAGGTACCTGAAAGGAACCATCATTCAGCTGTACATCTCTCGCTGAACATGCCAAACAAAAGTCTTAGGGGGAACTCAGAACTTGCTGTGATCCCAATCTGAGACCTCTACCTATTACTGTGCAAAACTGTATAATGGCTGAGGTAACAGCATTGCTCTTGTATATGTTCTTGTGCTAAGAAGCAATGACAAAACATAATTTTTCCAGCAATAGCGTTTGTGCGCTTAGCTCTGTTAGTGCGCCCAGAAAAGGTTGAAAGTGTTTGTGCGCTTATCTCGGCTAGCTTGTGAGTTCGTTACCTCCCAACCCTTCCCCCTCCAGAACCACAGACGGTCACACACCTGGTTGAGCCACTCGCCTCCTGGCAGCTAGAGCATGGACCTGATAATCAAAATAGTCTTGGGCAGCCTAATATTGAGAATGATACAGGCAATGCTATTAAGGAGGGACAGCCTGTTATGAATCAGGTAAAGATTCAATCTATTGACTTAGACAATTTAGTAGTTCAACTAAATGAAGAGAAACTAGAGACCTATCACAAAACATTTGCATCAGTGGATCGTGGATGTAGGAAATTGGGTTACTGATTTAGTGAGGTGAAACCCTACTTAAGCAGCAACCATAATTCTTGTCAGGGTGAACCAGAAGTTTAACACCAAGTTAACCTGGGCTCAACTCTCTGGTAGCTTGACACAAAGCAGTCAGGTTTAACTCGCAGGCAATGTGTAAAGAATGCATGCAGCACTTCAAACAGGAATGAAGTGAAAACACAACAGAAGAAAAATCCCAGAGCAATTTAGAAAAATAAAGTAAAATCTGATAAATTATTTGAGACCAAAATGACAACAATCCAATCAGTAGAACCAGAGCTATAAAATGTTAAAAGTTTACATGAAAATAGTGCCTAAAAGCACAAAGAGCCCACTGTGGTTATCTGCTCACACTGGACCAAGACAAAGTCACACATTCAGGTGGCCTGGTACAGGGACCAAGTTAGGCAATCTGAACAAAGTGCCTTAAATTCTGGTTGAGGAGCATTGCAAGAGGCTGCATTGGGGATGTGTCACGCAGCTGCGGTACTAATGAGATGTGGTGGCAATGCAAGGTCCTTCTTTAAGGATGTGTCACTCAGCGGTGGTTCCGATGGAGCCATTGAGGCTTGCAAGAGAGGTTCTGCATCGTTGTCGAAATTGCTGTCGACAGAAGGGTGTGATGAAATTCCTACATCGAGGATGCATCATGCAGCAGCAGTTCCAATGAGCTGGGGACTGCATCAGATATATGATGCACAGTGGCAGTTCTGATTTGAGGCTGCAAGGTAATGTGTTGTGCTGCACTGGGTTTGCCCAGGAGATTATAGCTGGGCTGGCAGGGAACCTTCAGTCCCTCTTCCCAGAGTTTAGGACTGGGGTGGCACCACTTGGGGAGCAAGACGCACAGCAGACAGAGTCCAGGTGCTTGGTCAAGGTGGTTGGAGCCTTTTCTGTTCCTGAGGTTCTGATCAGATGGCCAGCCAACTAGCCGTTGGAATCACCTTGGTGGTTCTGGGCTCAAGATGCAAGTCTAGTCCTGCTTGTTAAGGAAGCGGGGCAGCAGAGCAGCAATGCACCACAGTAGCAGCCCTCCGTGCAGCACAGAAAGCCTTCTGAGTCTTTCACAGGTCCAGAGGTGTACTGAAGAGTTGGGTCTGAGGGTCCAATATTTATACTTGTTGCCGGCTTTAAAGTAGGAAAAGGTTCTGGAGGTTTCCATCCCAGAGGCCCATGGAATTTCTTGTCTCCCTGCCCTGGTTCCAGCTTGATTGGGGGCATAAAATACTATTGTCAAATCCTTTGTGAGTGTGCTCAGGCAGAGGCTTTGTGGTGTTCACGTGTATTAGATGACAGATCTTTCCCCTATCAAGTCAGAGATGACCCATTCTGCCAACACCTTATCCCCTTTTTCCTCACAGTCTTTGAGCAATTCACAAAAACCAACAACCAGCTACAACTAGTCATATGACCCAGGATACAGGTTGTCGGCACCAAATGGTTAGGACAAAAATATTCCAACTTTCTAGAAGTGGCATTTTCAGAATTGTGACTTAAAATCCAATTTTACCATTAAAGAGAGTTTTCAATCAAATTTTTTTAGACACCAAACTCAATGTTCCTACTCCTCCCAATTGAAAGTAAACACTTATTAAATGCAATACGGTAACCCAAAGTTATCCTATGGGAGAGGTAGGACTTCTAGTAGTAACAAACAAATGTAAGTATTTTTCACTACCAGTACACGTAAAACTTAAAAGTACATGTCTAACTTTTTAAATACACTGCACCCTGCCCTCCGGGCTGCTTAGGGCCTACCCTAAGGGTTACCTATATTTATTCAAAAGGAATTTTTAGGGCTGACAAAAGGTTTATTTGGCCAGGTTGAAATGGCAGTTTAAAACTGCACACACACACACACACACTGAAATGTCAGGCATGAGTCATGTTTCAAAAGGCTATGTAAGTGGCTGGCACAATCAGTGATGCAGACCCACTAATAGTATTTAATCTAAAGGCCCTGGATACATGTAGTAACACTTTACTACAGACTATAGACCGTGAACCATGACATTCTTATCAAAAGGCTCCAAAAGGTGGGAGTCGTGAACTCAGCTCTAAGTCTGATTAAATTCTATTTAAATAACAGGCTGCAATTTGTTCAGATTGGAGATTCCTGCTCAGAACAGTTCACACTTCCATGAGGGGTGCCGCAGGGTTCCTCACTGAGTCCTACTCTGTTCAATCTATATGTGACCCCCTTAGCTGATGTCATAAGGCAGTTTGGCTTTTCACTGGTCTCCTACGCAGACGACACCCAGATTGTGGTGTCCATCTCAAGCAATCTGGAGGATACCGCTGCTCGCTTTAATCAATGTATGTTCCACGTAGACCATTGGATGAGCTCAAACTGCCTAAAGCTTAAGGAAAGTAAAACAGAGGTTCTCCTGATGGGATCCGACACCTCTTTTTGGTCACAGAACTGGTGGCCTCTGAACATGGGAACTCTTTCAACTCCAGTGCATAAGGTCAAGAATCTGGGCATCATTTTTGACGACAGACTTACCTTTCAACATCAAATCAATAAAGTCGCCTCTTAGGTTCACCTAACACTGAAGTTAATCCGGAAAGTGAGACCATTCATCCCCCCAGATGCAGGAAAAACACTGGTGAAAAGCTTAGCAATGTCCAGACTGGACTACGGAAATGCCCTTTATTTGGGCCTTCAGAAACAGCACTTGCTTAAACTTCAGCGTGTGCAAAATTCTGCCGCCGGGATGCTACTGAATATTCCCAAGTTCCAGTCCGTTTCCCAAGGCTTAAAAATACTCCACTGGCTCTGGTAAAAAAGAGAACAGAATTCAAATCTCTATGCCTAGCGTATAAAGCTGTACATGGAACAGGACCTGTGTACCTGAAACAGCATTTTTCATGGTATCATCCTTGCAGAATGCTACTCTCAGCTCAAAGTAAACTTCTTCAGACACCCAAATTCATTAAAGCTCGCTGGGGACGAAGCAGCTTCATCCTGAACACTGTAAAATTGTGGAACATGCTACCTCTAGCCGTTAAAAACTGCCCAACACTACTTTCTTTCAGAAAAGCGCTGAAAACTTGGCTTTTTTCAAATTAAATCCTACTTCCTTTCTTTCATTGCTGGCAGACTCCTCCGTTGCAGCGCCTAGACGCCCCCGGGCATTCGAGCCCTATATAAATCTCAAAATCAATCGATCAATCAATCACTTACAAGTGAAATAAATGTACCAATTGGGAGTAAGCCACTGTTACTATGGTTATAGGAGAGAGCAGAAGAAATGTAAAACTGGCTATCAGTGGTAAACTACTCAGAATCCTAAAACCAGCAAATACAAAATAAACAGAAATAGGAGGTTGGAAGAAAAAAAGGTTGGGGGGAAAACCACACCAAGGATGTCAGATACAACAGTGGAATTCTACATGATATCTCTTAATAGACTGGCACCATATTCAGACCTAACCTTCACTATGTTCTTGAACAATCAGGCACTGGCAAACTTTTCCCTGATAAATGTGCTTGCTGCATATGTCCATAAAAAGATTGACTGTAATCTTTCTTCTGTTGTAAGAGCACCCACTAGGCTAGCTTCACGCAATATAAAAGGTATAACTTTGCATCAATGTCTGATCTTGCAAGTGGAGCGTGACAACTAACAGGAGTACCATAAGTTAATCGATGATGTTTGTCATGAAGTAACAAGGGTTCTTAACAAACTGAAGTTTCTGATTATAGATGACGTTCGCATGGTTTCAAACTTAATGCTTGAATACAATAAGTTCTCAGAAAAAACTGCAATATTCTGTTTGTCTGGAAAAATTTTATAGTGTTTAGGGACCTACTTCAGCAGACGCATGTGAAAGGTCAGTCAGTTTCCAATAAGCAGGGCAATGAGAAAATTAGAAATTGTTTAAGGAGCATTGGAAATGTTAACATTTGGTTGACTTTCCAATGCAAAGAACTAACTAGGAATATGAGAAGGCTGCACATGTGGAGTATGGTAATACATTGCAGACATTAGCATAAGAACAGCCACAAAAAAAGCTAAGTCGGCTCTAGTGAGTAAAATACTTTAAGGACTCTTTATCCACACCACCAGTCTGCTGGGTCTGTAATGGAGGTGCTTCTTAAATGTTACATACCAATTCTGTGCCTCAGGCCAAAATTGGATGAAAATGCACAGTTTACAACAGAAGTGCTGATGTTAGAGAAAGAGGATATTATTAACCGTCCATGTAAAGACAAGATGGAGCATCCAGACATACATTAACCACTATGTCAATCAGTGTTAAAGGAGCTGGATGTACTAGAATAATCAGTGCCTCACAATCAGTGCCTCGCTTAGCACGTTTAGAGAAAAATCATCTGTAAAAACTGTAGAATCATTTTGCTTCAAAATGTGAATGTCAAGGAGGGCTATGTGCATTGTGTAATGGCTAATGTGATAGTTTTCATTATGTATGCCAATAAAAGTCTGAGTACATTATAATACAATTTGACTGTATTGAGGAGCCAAAACAAATTGGTGTAGTGCTAGGTTACTGATAGTGAAAAATTTGTATGTGCACAGAGAGCAGTTTCTGCTATGCTTGGCCTATGCTGCCACCATACATAAATCTCACAGTTTAAGTCTGGGTGCAGTTAAAATAAATATAGGGAATACATTTCAAAGTCGAGATGTCTTATGTTGCACTGGAACCTCATCTGTGAAGGTGCCTCAGCCTGACCCTTTTCAACATCTACATGACTCCACAGGCCAACATCATCAGGTCACACAGCATCAACATTCTCTCGTACACAGACAACATGCAACTCTCCCTCACGGACATGAATGTCATGACAAAAACCAACTTTGCTACCTGCATGACCACAATGGCCATATGGATGTGATCCAACTACCTCAAACTCAACATGGACAACGTTGCAATTTTCAGAAAGAAGACCACTCCGTGCAACACAACCTGGTTGCAAGCAGACCTAGGGCCCACACTGATTCCGAATGTCCATGTCAGAAACATAAGAATCATCTTAGACAACAAGCTCGACATGGCAGCCCAGGTCAACTCAGCCACTTCCACCTGCTTCCACAACTTGAGGACACTGCGAAAAACCTTCAAGTGGGTACAAGAGAACACAAGGAACACAGGCACTCATAACCAATAGAGTCAACTATGGAAACACACTGTATTCTGGAGCAGCCAAAGAGCTCCTGAACAGATTCCAAACCATCCAGAACACAGGAGCAAGACTCGTCCTCAGCCTGCCACGCCACAACAACATCACACCTCAGAGAACTCTATTGTCTGCCCTACACAAACACACACAATTTAAACTCCTCATCCACACATACAAAGCACTACAGAATATGAGTCGCGCATACTTCAACCTCGGCCTACGCTTCCTCTAATCTACCAGGCACCTTTACTCAGCAGAACTCCCGCTTGCACACATACCCCGCATATACAAAAGTAGAGCAGGAGCTTGTACCTTTTCTTACATTCCCCTAAAGCATAGAACGACCTCCCACAGCACATCAAGGACTGCAATTGCTTCTTGAGTTCTGCAAGAAGCTGAAACCCTGGCTCTTCGAATAACCTCCAGGGAGTCCCCTACCTTCCCATCTGCAAAACACCTAATTACTATGACAGGTGATAACAGTCATCTACAAATCTACATAACATAACACTGTCATGTGTTATGTCACTTTCGGAGCTCTACCTTGTAGATTTTGTTGAGAGTCAATAAAAGACAGATATCTTATGTGCCAGGGAGTATAATCGGTTGTGAAGTCTGTATGCTCCTCATATGGGTCATACTCACTCTATGAAAAAAAGTGACATCTGTGTGAAACTTAAACTCAGAAAAGTGTTGAGGACAGTGAAGGCTGAAAACAGTAGATAATAAAATCTAAGGTATTGAAAAAGGGGAAAGCTGAAGATGTAGCAGACATTGTTGGATGTCAGTTCTCTAATGTATATTGAGCTAACTGTTATTGTAATGTATCTCTCAATGTTCTCTTTGTGACCTCCAGTGATGCGGCGAATTAAGAAAAATGCAGAGAGGCCACTATGTAGAGCTCAGGCAACTCTACTCAGGACTATGCAAGCCCAGAAAGATGCTTTTCACTCAGTGACAGGTAAATGTGATTGTGCTGACTTATGTACAGATATCACACAATTTCCTCTCAGTTCTCAAGAAGATTCTCAAGAATTAGCTATCTAACGTAACATGAATGTGAGAATTGTCAATACAACACAATTACTCACATCCTCCGTGTTTTTGCAAAGCAAGGATCTCTATAGGTTTGAGAAGGTACTGGATCCTATTTCCCCTGTACTGGCCCGAAAGCTGTTTCTCCAATGGAGATACGGCACACTGCCCTTCCGGTCTTTTACATGCACCTGGTCACCGGCGCCCACTACAAAGCAGTGTCCGGTTTGCGATGCTGCGGAGGAAACTGACCTGCATGTGGCTTTCTTCTGCCCAGCCTATAAGGTAGCACGAAAATACTGGCTCCTCCCGCTGATAAGGAATATGGGTTGCAGGGAATATGCACCAATGTACAGGATTTTAAAATCTGATGTCTCTGGCCCAACTGTCTTTGCACTAACAAAATTTCTTACCAATGTTTGGCACACGCGTAATCGTACTTTAAAGGCGTTGGGTCCCTCTTAAAAATTTTTAGTCCTTTTTAGTATATATATTCCAATGGTTTTATCTTTTTATGAAATGACTTATTTGTGATTGTATATGTGTATTGTGTATCTTTTATGGCCAAATGGCCGAAATAAAGATTGGAATAATAATAATAATAATTACTCACATTCATTCGGACAGATTTGTGTATGTAATCAGACTAGATTGCAAAACAGAGTCATTTGACAACTTAATGTAGAAAGCTTGGCAAAATAATCTATGTACAAACTGTACAACAGAATTTATATCAACTTTAATTGTTCATCTTAAAGTCATCCTAATGCTACACAGGTGTAAAGCTGATGGAACTAAAATCAAAATTGAGATTTCCAACGTTAAAGATGGTCAAATTTCCCTTCCAGGGACAAAATACACTGTATCATTATTCATAAGGGAGAAATTATTTGATCAGGTCGTTATACAATCTGTTTGAAAAACAGATCTTGATTAACAGAGAGTTGTGATGACAGTTCTCCTACATTCAAACAGGTGTTGCTTTATAAATTACCAAACTTCTATCTAATTTTTCTTGAACCAAACTTCTAGAAAAAGAAGTGTACTCTCTGTTAGAGACAGGTGTTCAAAATATATTGAGGCATATGTACAAGCCCCTATCGCCACCACAACATCACTTTTTCCAAAGTCGTGGTGGCGATAGGGACTGTGCCTTATATACAAAGCATAGTTAAGCCACTTAACGTGGCTTAACGCTGATTTGTACATAAGGCCCCCTTTCACGCTATGCTTAGCGTGAAAGGGGTGGACAGTGGGTGTTGCAATGGCCGTTCCACGGCAACACACATTCATTTTGACACTGCCCTCTATGTGCAAGGGTGGCGTACATAGGAGGCAGCGCCAAAATTAAAACCAAGTAAATCCTGGTCTTAAGTTGGTGAAACGAGGAGAAATGCATTCTTTCTCCTCGTTTTTGCTTTTTCTTTTTTTTTTGCAGCACACGTGGAACAAGCAAAATGCCATGGTTTGTTTATGTACAGGAAGGTGTCTCTTCCTGTACATAAACAATCTTTTTTTTTTAAATGCCATTTTGTCACTTTCATGTGTGCTGCATGAAGCAGCACACATGAAAGTGACAGAATGGCATTATAGGATTGTTTATGTGCAGGAAGGCAAACCTTCCTACACATAAACTATCCTCCCCTGCATACAGACACCCTTGCACTATGGTGCAAGGGTGCCTGCATTGGTGCTAAGTTTCTAAACTTAGCACCATTGCATGGGGAAACGCAAGGCTGCACCACATTCTTTTAAATATGGTGCAGCCTTGCTTTTAAGAAGTGGTGGATCGCAGCGTTAAGCCAAGTAGGCTAACGACGCGCTCCGCCACTTCCTTGTACATATCCCCCATAGTGCATTGCGGATATACATCATCAAGCAGCCTAGCGCGGATGACAACCAGTTTAGGCCCAATCTTTCTAAATGGAGGTATGCCGCCATTATCGTGTTAGTTTTTATAACATAGAGTTTAATGGAACAGTGAGTGAAAATGGCATATGACTGGTAGTGGTGTGCATTTTCTGCTATTTAGAATTTATAGTCAGGCATGCACGCTAATATTGGTATTTTTCTCAAAATTAACGTGATTTATTTTACCCAACATTCAAGGATGACAAGCATCTTTAGGAAATGTTGCCAGTGTTGGGCTCATCTGTTTTCTTGTAGTTGGGGTATGAAAAGCCACTCAGTCAGAGAGCACGGTCTGAGAACTGTCCTGAGTATTACTACTCTATTTCAGACAGGGAAATCTCAAGAATTTTGAGGGCCCTGGCCAAACGTATTTTGGGGGCCCCTGTTTGGAACAGTTTTGATCCACTCTCAGCTCTTTCATGCCCTGTTTGGCCAAGACACCGACAGTGCACACGCACACTCATCCAAGTGTTTACATCTGATATTCAGGGATAGTGACAAGTATTTTCAATATTGTAACACAGCAGCAGCTCACTAATATTACTGCAAATAATCTCTGTGACACCCTACCATGTTTGTCATATGTTACATCCTGTTTTGATTTAAAAGAAACATTTTCATGGATGCTGCATGAAACTTAAACACAACATTTCTCTGCTAAATGTCTACAATAGACTCTCACACATCACCCACAGTAAAAATAAATTACATGAAAACGGTATTTATAACAATCAGTGTAAACATTCTTCAAGGTCATGAGGGCAAGACTCTCTGTAGAACAGAATTGGCACTAGCAGGGGGCCCCTGATAGGCTGGGGCCCAGGGCCAGTACCCACTTTCCCATGCCTCAAAACTTCTCTGATTTCAGACAGTATCTGGCAGACATGTAATTGTCATTACTACAACAATATTGTTCTGAATGATTATATTAAGTAGCACCTCATAAGCTACAATGAAATAAATCTACATGTGCAGCTCTAAATATGTTTGTAACAAATTGTTGAGCTCTGCGGATGATGTCATCAATGATATGATCAATAATGTCATCAACGATGTTAATTGAGATGTCATCAGCGTTATCATTAACGATGTCATTAAACATGTCATGAGCTTTGTAATATGTGAGGTCATAAGCAGTGCATGGGGGCTCAAGTTATAGTTAGCACAGAGAACCATAACTGGAACATTTCAGTGGTTTTTAATGTTCAAATCAGAAGCATTTGGTCATATTTGTCACCTATTTATAATGTCCCTTGAACCTTCAGGTTCTTTATATGAATATACATATATATATATATATATATATATATATGCAAATGCACACACTCTAAATTAAAGTGGCTCCTACTGGTCCCTATTGAGTCAGATACAAAATCTTCAAAAATCGTACATGAAGCTTCATTTCCACCAGTTGTTTCTCATAGTCACTCTCCAGTCAAATGCAAACACTTTGAAATTCTTTCATGAAACTGAAGCACCTCTAGTCATTACTGGGTGTCTCTCTCAATTCAGATGCAAAAGCGTTGAAATTCTTTTATGACACTTCAGTTCCTCAAGTTGCTGTTAGAAGTCTCTCTCCAATCAGATGCAAAATCTTCAAAATTATTTCACAGAGAGCAATTCTTCAAGGCATCATTACATTTCCCTTAGGAGTCTGAGACAAAATCCTTACTTTCTTTCATGAAGCTGCAGTTAGGCAAGTCGTTACTACGGGTCCCTCTCCAGTCAAATGCCAAAGCATTGCAATTCTTTCATGAAACGGCAGAACCACTAGTAGTTACTAGGTGTCCTTCCCACGTCAAATGCAAACGCACTGAAATTCTTTCATGAAGCTGCAGTTCACAAGTCAGTACTTCAGGTCCCTCTCAAATCAGATGCAATTGCTTCAAATGATCTTCACCAAGATGCACAGGTATGGCTTAAACATATAAATTTGCATGCACACTTTTGCTTTTTTATTAATTATGCTTGTTTTCAATAGGAAAAATGTACTTGCCAAAGCCGGTTTGCAATAATGAATTGAAATTGCAGATTTCAATACATTTTTGATGACACCCTACCTTATGTTGGAATTACCATTCATTGGTAAGTACAAATGCCTTTAAAAAAGTAATTTGGGTGTGTATATTGGTGGCTTCTCCTGGTCATGTTGAATCATATCAAATGATGGTGTGAGCGCTAACAAAAGGACAAGGAGAAAGGAGACAAGCTCCAGGTGTAAGGGCCACTGAGAGTAGGAGGCAGGGAACAAACCCCATGGCATAAGGGCCCTAAAGTTGAAGTTCCACAGGAGAGGTTCCTCTCAAGTCAGATATAAGTGCTTGAAATGTCAATCACAAACCTGAGGAGGTGTGGCTTCACCCTAGGAATTTGCATACCACTCTAGCTACTCTATGACGGTTTATAGGGTGAAATCAACATTGCAAATTACCCCAGAAAAAAATCAGAGTTATGGAAATAATTGATGAAACCCTACCATACATTGTCACTGCGAAGTACCAGTGTCATAAACGTCCATTCTTGAGTGACATCTCAACAGACCAATGGGGAAAGAGTTTTGACTGTCAGCCCCAATATATGTATGCATTTTTGTATGATATTTTGGGGAAAATATGAGTCTGTCAAGTCAATTGAAGCTGTCTTTAGACCAGACCTAAAAATAAATAGGGATGGGAGATTGCAGCTCAAAATTAATTTGCACAGAGTTTTACAGTGAGTGAGGCTGCACTGGGGTTCCCACATCACGGCAGAGGTCCAAAAGCAAAAACAAATAAAAGAAATTGAGAGTTTTCATGGACTTTACTAGGCGCATGTACTGGGAGAGTGTTAAAAAAGGAAATACAGTGGGAGTAGGAGTTTTGTTAAAAAAAAGGGAATTAAGCAGGAAGGAGAGTAAGAAGTATGTAAAAAAGGGAGCAAATTGGGAGTAGGAGTTAGGGTTTTTTAAGAAAAACGGGTAAATTGGGAAAAGGAGCAAGAAGTTTGAAAAAACCTGCAGTAAAATAGGAGGGGAAGTATTACAAGGGGCATGGAAGGTAGGGTAAAACGTCTTGAAAAAACTTGCACTGGGATAAAATGGTGAATGCCCCATTTAATCCACAAACGAAAATCAAACAAGAATGTTGTTCTGTGGGTTAGTTTCAAAAACTTGATTAAAGCCATTCTATGGGAACAATTTATCAACAATGGCTTAATTCAATAAATATGTTAAAACCGTTTTCGAAATGTTAGATTTTCGTCACATACGACAGATATTTTAATACTAAGGCAGATACAGTTACTCCCACCCACCTTATGGTATACATTTACGCCTCCTTCATATAGTCGCATTCCAGCTGCATGGATTCATCTTAATTTACATTAAACTGTGGTGAATTCTATACCACTTCCATTTGTCATTGTTTCATTTTTAAGAAAACTTCCTGTGTATGGGCTTTACATGGTCCCGACATCTAGCATACACTGATATTTGTAATTGTATAACATATTGCAAAATTACCTGTTATATTTTTGTCCTTAAAAATAAATTTGTATGAAGACTATATTCTGTGTTTTTTTGGGAAACAGCGTTTACAATGGTGGTAATACCACGCGGGTTGATAACGCGGATGATGTAACTTATGGCATTACATCACAAGTCGTTTCAACGACTTGTGCTAGATGGCGTGCAACACCAGGGAATGTGTTGGATTTTAAATCCAACACCTTTCCTGCTGTTGCGCTAACTGGAGTAGGTATAGTAATTTATACTATTCCTAAGTCCAGCGCGCCATCTAGCGCAAGTCGTTGAAACGACTTGCGATGTAATACCATGCGTGGTAACAACGCGGACGATGTAACGACCACGTTGTTACCTACCGTGTGGTAACACCACGCGTTTTAACATCACATATTCGGTTTTTTTGTACCATTGAGGATAGAACGCAGGTGTTGGTCTCACCTTCCTTCTCATCTCAGCAGTCCCACTTGATGCTCTCTATATGCGCATCTTGAACAGAGCCCTCAACAGGTTAATAGTATGACATCCTATCTCTGTACACTGTTTAAGCGTACTAAAGACTTGTTGTTTATACACTTTCTAAAGATGAATTCTGCCAAGACTGAGCTCTTCTCATCATTGGGGGAAAGCATCAACAGCAGGTGCACTCTTCTCAATGCATGTCACCCATCCACATAGCCAGGGCTTGTTTAATTTGTCATTGATCAATGCCTTTTTTATCAAAGCCCACCAAAACAAGACCAAAGGGCTTGGTATCAAATCACCCTACGCAAATCCATACCGTGGATCCACGGTGATTCCGTTTTTTTATAGAAAACAGCAATAATGACGACAGCCGAACCACGAGTTGCCTTTGCAATACGGTCGGAACAACGAATGCGCCTTGACCACGCATTCCTTTACCACGCATGCCCTTACAACTACATGCCTTAGGTAAAGCAGCATTGGACTTTAAAGTCCAACGCTTTCCTTACTGTTGCGCAGACTGGAGTTGGAATAGTAAATGATACTGTTCCAAGGTCCAGC
Organism: Triturus cristatus; assembly: GCF_964204655.1. Lineage (NCBI taxonomy): Eukaryota > Metazoa > Chordata > Amphibia > Caudata > Salamandridae > Triturus > Triturus cristatus. The sequence continues at coordinate 386,711,569 of NC_140581.1, forward strand.
GTTTTCCAAGAGGCAAGTCATTGTAATGACCTGCGTGGTAAAGGAATGCGTTGTTAAGACATTCATTGTTCCGACCGCATTGTTAAGGCATGCGCGGTTTAGCCATTCGTGGTTCTGTTATACAACCATTTTTTATTACGTTTCGGCAGGCAATAAGAATGTTAGCCGAACAGTTAAATGTCTTCATAGAGCCTCCGGGGCATATTCCATTATTCTTGATGGTTAACAGCATCTCTGCTTTGTTGGAAATTGTTCCCTCAGATTTCTTTACACTCCTGATTAGGTGAACTTGAAGCTATTGACAGTTAGTGGAGTCTCCTTCGCATTATCTATGATCTGGTGATGAGTGTTGTTAGGTTGGCCTGATGTCTTAGAATACCTGTACGTCTTTACGTGGTGGTGCACTAACATCTTGTCTCTGAACAGAGATTGCAGCTGTTTTAACAAGCTCTGATTCATGCCGTTGTTAACCCAGATCTAGTAATTATTCATGCAATGCAGCACAGCATCAAAATTTGCTGTGCTGCATTGTGCAAGGATATAGCATAGACCAGCCTGGCCTGCTGCTGGTGCAATCCCTAGCACTGGCACAGCCTCGCACCATGGTGCAGAGAGTGTGTGCTTTCTAGCATAGAATGTGTGCTACACACAACCAATCCAGTAAAACGTACTGTGTGCAGACAGATTCAGACGGTTTCCATGCATTGCGTGTGTAGTGTGGGGTGCAGCACACATGCAATGCAAGGCACACATTGCCCTGGTTTAAGATTGCTTCATGTAGGTGCTAGCCTGCCTGGCTACCTTAAGAGATCGGGCTTAGCAACAACATCTCGTCTGATCCCCTTAATACAATGCAGCCCAAAGGGCTTTTTGCACAGTAAAATGTGCATTTTTCTAGCACAAACCATGCTTTGTGTTGGATAACAAATGGCACGCGTAGTTTTGTGCCACGTCACATCATTAACACCAGTGCAAAGCCTTAGGCAATCTGGGCCATCATTCGGGCAGCCAAGCGCACATGTTGATGAACCCCCTTCGTGCCCAACGGTCTGCGCCTCGCCCATCTGGCCTCTCCATGGTCTGTGGTGAGGGCACCATGTGCATTCCTGCTCCAATCCGCCCTCAGTGCCGCGGACAGTAATGGCACCGCAGAGGAATGCAAAGAAGGGCCTCGCGCGGATTTCCCCGACAGCGTCACGAGCCTCCTATTAAGACGAAATGTGGCCGCGTTACTCATCGTTGCAGGGCCGTATATCTCTCGTTTAATTAGGCTTCAATGCATGATGCATCACTTTCATCTCAGTTTATATAGAAGATGCTCGCGATCGATGACCCCTGGAATGTTATTACTGTAATTCATTTTGCGTATGTATCTTTCTCATCGGCTGAAAACATTGTTTATATTTCCATTTTTAAAAAGTGCTTCATCAATATCTACTTGATAGGATACACGGCCGTATAATGGCCCCATCAATTCATGGGAATCCGGAAAAGGAATACATTTCTCATTTGTAATTTTCAGATGTTACTCATGATTATGTGAGAAATAGAGAAAGCACAGGTCCAGTTTCCCCTGTTTCTGCCTCCTCCTGTGCTTATTGTGAGGTTCATTGTATGGAGCAGTGCAACGTCGCATGTTTGTCATTGTTATTTGTAAAACACACTAACGTCTTGGATATAGAAGCACCGTGGGAAGCTCGAAAATAAAATAAATGCAGTGTTCTTTGCTCCATCGAATGAAGGGATACTGGGCAGTTAAAATTGTATAAAACCTCTGTTTGTGAATTCTTCTTTCCACGCCCTCTAAACATGGAGAATTAGGACTTACTTGAGGAAAATAATTGCATTTTGTTACCAACAGCAGAGGATTCCAATGTAAACGGCAGAAAAGCATACATTATTATAACATCTACTGTAATAAACAAAACAAAAGAAATTCTTTGTGAACATGCATAGCCCTACCTGGAGCACTTACTCACAGGTTGACACCTTTCATTGAAAGCACACATTGTGATGCAGTGTTCTTTAAAAAGGTACGTTGTCAACTCCTTCCTAACTTGGAGCATTGCTGCCCCATTTTAGGGGGTCCTAATGGATACGGGGATGCTGTCATAAATTCTGGGTGCGCAGGTGGAAAAGCGCTGCTGACTTGTTTTGTTTTTTGTTTTTTACACTTTTTGGTCTGCAGTCTGATTGTGTCCCAGCTGCTAGTGCACCGAGAACACCAGCGATGGTGAGCTTCTCTGTAAGGTAAGTGGCCGTGCTGGTTTTGAAATGATGCAGCTGGTTTTGAAGATGGTGCCGGTCAGGAAGGGGAACCAATGGAGTTCCATCAGGATGAGGGTGATGTGATCGTATTTTTTCAGGCCCTGGGTGAGATGTGATGCAGCACAGAGGATTGCAAAAAGAACTATTGATGGACAGAATGCAGAACAATGTCATACATTCACCCCAGTACAGAGATCTGGGCCTAAATCCATCGTTTTTTTGCTCACCATGCCGTTCCAGTTTGGATCCAGCCATATGCAAATCAGTCTTGACCCTGTGCCCCATGGGAACAGTCCAGCCCGAACTGCCAAGCCAGATCCTCCCTGGACTGGAAACAAGCATCCTAGGACCGGTTTCGGGGTTTCACCCCTCTTCAGCCAGGATAGCTTGATTCCAGTGGCATGGAGAGCACGGGACTCGCGTCTGAGCATACTCGCCCCACACAGAGGATGTCGGTGTGGAGCTTGGAAGATCAGGGAGTTACCACCATCCAGATGCAACAGTACGAGGGCTAGAACAGCAGTTTTGAATTCACTTTCTGGAAGAAAAGGTTTCACTTACAGGAGAGAGCTGGTACTAGTCCATCTTATTTTTGGGCGGATATGTCTCTTGAGGGCAAGGTTGATGTCCAGGGTAATCCAAGTGACTTTGCAGTGAAAGCTTGAGCTCAAAGCTGTCAAGGTTCATGACATTGAGGCAGGTGTGTACTGTTTCTTGTTTGCTTATTTTGGCAAACAACAGAAGTCCTGTCTCAGCTGCATTGTGCTTCAGTTAGGCGCTAGACATCCAAGTCTGGATGATGTGTGGGCAGTGTTCGAGGAGTTGGATGTCTGAAGCAGAGGAGACTTTCAAGTAGAGTTATGTATTAACCGCATATTGGTAAATCTTGATGCTGTTATATGTGAGTAGCGTCCATGTGGCTACATGGAGAGGCTGAAGATGGTGGGGTAGTACAGAACTCTGGTGATGGGGATCATTTGCAACCTGGAGGCGCTGTGTGAACAAACTGGTGTTGGTTGGAAAGGTAGGAGGTGAACAAGTAAAGGACATTGCTGGTGAATCCCATTTGAGATTCCAAGGAGCTTTATGGAGGGGGGACGGCAGCTGAGAGGCAATATCAGGAGGCAGGGGCTATCTTCATCTGCGGTCAGGAGGGCATGGATTGCAAGGTGTAAGGTAGCGGTCTCCATGCTGCAGGGTAATCTAACGCTTCCAGACAGGTAATTGTACAAGGGAAAGTTGGACATATTATGATCGTGGAGATTAAAATAGTCTGCTGTTTTAATTGGATGCAAATTATTATTGATGAGCTGGGTACAAATGGTTATGAGGCTTTAAGAGCATCAAATATACAGGATTGGGATTACTTGAATCAATTGGTCAGCAACACATTGGTTAGCAGAGAAAGAAGTGCGGATTTGTAGATTAAAAAATGTAGGACAAAGCAAGTTTGTGATATTCCGCTACACATCAGACTCAAAGAATGATCTGGAGTATGATGGTGTCCAGGTCATGGCCTCACCGCATAGAACTTACCTTCAATTGCAAGTTACAACTCTGCTGAGTCTAAAGCTCTAAGCGAAATACTGCTTATTCAAATTCCATTGGTGCTGTGAAAGTATTGACAGGTGACTGGTGGAGGGCAATAAAAAAAAAAAAAGATTGCGGAAAAGTGTATTAGCACTTAATTAAATATGTCACTGGAAAACTATACTGAAAACCAATACAATTGACCTCTGGGCTTACAACCACAAATATAATCAGCCGCAGTCCGTGCAGGTAACTGAGCAGGTAAGGCAGTGGGGCCGGATTGGGGGGGGATTTCGAGGGACGATGCCGAGGGTAAATTAAATGAATAATTAATTTTCCACTGCATTGTCCCTCGAAATCCCCCCCACCCGGCCCCACCGCTGACACCTGCACGGACCGTGGCAGAATATAATTACACGATTGGTCCTCAGTACATAAAAATTACCACTGGTGGTAACTGATACATCTCCTAAAATATAAGAATCCACCAACATTACCGCAATTAAGCATTAAAAGCATCAGTCTGAAAATACTGCCAAGGCAAATGCAGCCAGGGGAATGGCAACTAGATGGTAATAACTGCAACTGACAGATAAACACAAATGCTACAAGTTGTAATATTTATCACATCTAAAATAACATTATCCTCAGGTGGAACAGATACAGCTACATAATACATAAAGTGTATCATTTTCTGTGAGTATGTTTTTGGTAAGGGCGAGTACTGCATTTTAATGTTATTACAAATGACAGTAAACCAGTTACTGCTAGGGGATATTTAAAAACCGTGGGTGGGTTTTTCTGCAGCTTTTTTTATTATTTGGTCTATTGCTACCTACAGTATTCTTCCTGTTCGTTCTGTGATATCTCCATGAGAATGTGACTGACTGAAGGCAACACATCAAAGGACTAACAACATTGTGAATTATTTACACCAAGCATCAGGGATTCAAAAGATATTTTCGAAGCATTTCAAGTCTTAAAGAGAGTAAACACATTTGAACAAGAGGCTGCTAGTTTAGAAGGAAACACTTTACCGACCCTAAATTGTTTCTTTTTAAAAAGGTGCAGGTTGAGGTTTTATGGCAAGCATTATAAAATATTGTCTTCGTGGAAAGGGTACAAAGTGCTGTAACTGCATAAATGCAGAAGTTCTAGCGTCAAAACACGAAATATTTTAAAACACCATGAAAGGGTACTCAGAGGACCTAAATCTAATAAATTGAGTACACCTGTGCATAAAAGACATCTCCACAGATGATGACGCAGAATCGATTCCATTTATTTGCTCTCAATTAATACATTAATCTGTAATCTGCACTGACCTTAGTTTACAAGATTTACACATGCTTTATTAATTATGTACTGTTATTTTTGTTGCTTATTGCAGTTCAAACTGTTCACATTTAGATATATGTGAATAATTGTCAGCTAATGTGCATATAAAGTTAGCACAAGTAGGCCAAGGTGCTCCACCCCATTTTGGGAAGGAACATTGTAATTCTGCTTGTTGTGTAGAACACTTTTTTTCATCTCAGATTAGAGTCCTTGTGTGCTTGTTCAACATGAATTCTTTGCTAGCTTAAATTTTGAAGATCATAGTGTAGTGATTAGCTGAGATGGACCGAAATGCCAACAGCTGCAGAGGATGAGAAAGCTAAGGAGGTGAATACTGCTTTGGACAAGATACTGTGAAGGGCAGTGGGAGAAGGAGCTGGCATTGTATTATTCCATAAGAAGGAGGAGGTGGACATCATGAACGGAGAGAACACTGGGCTTTGATTGGTCCTTGTGTTGTGAAGGAAGATGCAGAGTCCAGCTGTATAGTGAAGTAATCCGTTATTGTAGCTTGGTTCTAGGATAGGTGAGTAGGATAAGATAGAAGGTATAGATGCAGCCCACTAGGAGCAGGCTCCTCACAGCTCAGCCGGAGATGATCAATTGACACTCTAAACACAGAGAGGCACTCTGGCATTCTATGATGTCATGATACATTCCAACAGAGCAGTACAGTGGGGAATAGCAGAGAAGTAGTTTACTACACATTGCTTGGCAGGAAAACAGAAGAGTGTTGTTTTTTAGACGGAATGTTCTGTTTTCACTGTGTGAAGCTGGTTAGTTGGGTAACTTAGGGACGGGCGTCTTTTCTCTTCTCCTGAGACCACTGCTCCTTCATTTCCTGCTCGCAGAGATACTCTTGACAGCCAGTACTTTCTTCCTTCTTCTCCCCGGAGCCTTTATCTTTCGATTCTATTTCGGTTGCCACCCGCTGCTTCTGATTTCCCCAACCAGCCTAAAAACTTAGCTTAAAATGAGGGAATTACCTTTGCACATGATGCTTTAAACGATGCACTGTCTGCCTTAGTAACTGAACTGCCTGGACTATCTTCATGCATGCTGTATCCAGGTGAATATTAACTTTAACTAATTTATGTGATGTGGGGATTGGAACCTCACTAATTTGTTAATAAAGCTTTATGGGTTAGAAAGTTAGCCTTCTCTGTCATAACTGTGGGGGCAAACTCTGTTTCACTGTTAATGCAATGCTAAGAAGCTTCTGATTTCAGCCTCAGCTTGACACAAAGACCCCTCTGGGTGTAGAGAGCAGAGTTTCAAGATTGCTCCAAGATTAGTGCAGTGCAAGGACCATCCATATCTTATCTCACTATCACAGATTCTCAAGAACCACAAAACCTTCAAGTATACAGAGAACTTTACAATGTGTACCATTATCCTGAGGCTGTCAGAAGAATACGCCTTTCGTCACTGTATTAGTTTATATAAAATGGTTGTTGCTCAGGTAAACCCAGGTGTTGTTGCTGGTTTCGTGTAGGTGGGTGCGGCTTAAAGATGCAGGATGGAGGGAACCGAAAGGACTTAGAATCAATGAACAGGAATTTTCAAGAAAATAGGTGTAAGAATGACTTCTATTATTTCACCAGAGCGGTTTATTCTATCCCAGAGTAATTATGTGGGTGTGTCATTCGTGTGGCGTTATTTCTTTTTAATAACCATACGGTATTTAGCCTTTCAGGAAACCAAGCTAAGGGGCATATTTACAAGCCCCTATCATCACAGGAACGTCACTTTTAACGAAGTTCCTGTGGCGGTAGGGGTTTCGGCTTATTTACCAGGCTGTGTTAACAACTTATTGTGGCTTAATGCCGCCTTGTAAATAATGCTCCCCTTTCACACTACACTTAGCCAGGAGCACTGAACAAACAAAAACAACCAGGAGAGACAAAGGCAAGTCCCCAGCAGGATGAACCACCGCAAACAACCAGTCACAGGACAGGCCCTCACTGGACAACTGAAGCCGGGAGCACAGTCCGAGGGAACCGCAGCAACCCCCAACCCCACCCGGGCAAAAAATGCCCCACAGAAGTTAGAGGAATAGGAACTGCATACTTGGAAAACATAGGACGCCCAGGCCAGCCAGCTAGAATAAGGTTTTGGACGGGAACCAACAGTACCAGGGGTGCAACCAAGCCAGACAACCCGGGAAACCAAACAGCCGGACAGCAGATAGTCAGGAATCCCAAAAGACGAAGAAAGAAAGGAACATGGGACAGCCACAACAGCCAACCAGCAACCAAATGAACTGTATGTATACACCTATTGAGATAGCAGGGTTCTCTTTACCTATGTATGTGTTCCTTGGCACCTCGGATTTTAACATGAGCTTCAACAGTAGTGATGTTTTGCCTGCTATGGGGTATTTTTGCATTGTGAAATCACCCTTCGGCGTCTGCTTACAAGCCTAAAAGCAGCGGGTTGTTTCATCGCAGTCTATATTTGAACGGCCTCAGTTAACCTGGGTGTCCTGTGTTTTCAAAAGGTTATGTACCAAGAACGAAGACAGCCCAATTCTCTCTGGGAATGCAGCAGCAATAATTCTGCTTTACTTATTGCACGTGGGGAAATTATTCACAGAAAATTAATCACTTTTCGTAAATACCAAGTCCCTCTTATATTTCTCTAGCTCAGACTGCTCTTTAGAAAGGCCGAGGGTCTCCCCAAATGTGCCACCTGCACGTAAAGCTTGAGACTGCAATAAAAACAAAGGACTTTCTAAAATAAAGACGGACATATGGAGTGAGTCACTCGGGCAGAATACCAACAACAAACACATACAGGGGGTTTAGCAACAGGTCGCACGTAAAAGAACATGCAGCCACAGACACACTGTTTAGCTTTATTCGCCTCTGAATATTGTCGGAATTACATTAAAGTAATTTTGCTGATTTGCATACCCCAATCTGCTCTGTAAAAAGCGTGTCGCCTATGTTGAATCCAGGGGTGTGAGTCTAATTGTTTTACTCAGGCTGCTGTTTCCGGAATCACTGACTAACACGTCTAACTAGAGCAATTCCATGCATTCTTTTAAGGATGGTTTTCTTTGAAGGGCAAGGAGCCGCCTCGCTTAAGGAATAGAGGTTTTAATAGTTCACAACGTGTTACATCAATCTGAAATGCGGTAGTGATGGAACTGTCAGTCGCACATCTATTCCCTAGTAGCTAGAACAGTTTTCGGTGCCCATCAGGATAGAAAAACATCCCACTACCTAGGATGTGACTGGCCACAAGACCCGGGAAAGGGGCACTTGTGGTTACAACGTTTTTTCTAACTGGGTACTATCCCGTCACTCTAATGTAGAAAATCACAGTATCACAAAGTATAGTGAGAGGTAAAGTGTAACAATGCAGTATTCGTGCTCACAATCCTGGCTGTCCCCCAATGTTCAAAATAAACAATACTGTCCCAACAAGTTGTGGTCGTAACACATGTTATTTAATTCACTCGTAGTTCTGAATTACAGTGTTCGAATTGCAATATACACAATTGGTCCCTTTACAGTGCACCAGTTTCTACTGCCGTAGAGACGTTGTGGTCTTAACACATGTTATTTAATACACACGTAGTTCAAAATTACAGTGTTCTGATTGCAATATGCACAAATGGTCCCTTTGCAATGCACCAGTTTCTCGTGCAGTAAAGACAAATAATAAAGTATCCAAAATTCAGAAGAACGGTGATCCAAAAACAGCCGACACGTGTTTCGTTACCCGATGTAACTTTTTCAAGGCTGTGGAAGTAAAGGTTATAGAACACTTTAAACTGATCCAAAAGTACAAGATAGCTTCCAAAAGTAGTTCAATAATTCCACGGTATTCATGTGTGTTAATTCCAGTCACATATAAAGGAAGTGATCGAGCAAAAGATTCGGTTCGAAGAGTAGTGAAGTTTCCGTTCACTCATTAGTTCAGTGATGTTCACCATAAACCCAATTACTAGGAAAACCAGAAGGCAGGAAAATAGCCCCAAACTCAATGTCACAAACCAAAATGTGAAGTAAATGAATAGTCACGAAAGTAAAGTAGATGGAAGAGTCCCAAGAAACCCACATAAATCATATAGACGTGCAAGAATACCTAATCAAGATGTGCAGACTCTTGAAGTATTACCTTATTCAAATGATAGATTTGTACAAAAATTGTACCATATCATTACAGTCCCAAGGAATGTTCCTCTGCATGGGCCAAGATGCGTGCCGAAAGCCTGTATGTAGGTTCTGTGCAGCCTGTCCGTGTTCTGAAATAGACACGTTTACGTAAGCCACTTGAAAACAAAAATATGTCTGTGCTAGGCACGTCTCTGGGGACTAGCCCATCCACAAAACAGTCCATGACACCCCATTACCTTATATAGGAACTGCCTAATTGTAACTGAAGAGCAAGTTCTGAGGTCCTGGTCGTCCAGGGTACGGAATTCCGGGCCCTGGTGGGAATAATTTGCAGGGTTCTGTAGTAATCAGAGCAAACGCTTGACAAAAAGAGTAAAAGAAAGAAACGATCTGTATCTATTACTAAATCATGTCTGTTGGGCAGAGATTTCACTCAAAGTACTGAGGGGATAAACTCTAATACGGGCTAAAATAGTCCACTGTATTATGTACGATAAAACTTACTATAATTGGCTCGCTTCCAGGACCCCTCCTAAGTAATAGGATACATTGCAGTAGTACGCTCGTAAGTGTCTAAACGGGTCCTGAAGACAAAAGCCAAAGAGAACCAGTAATTACCTGGCCAAGAAAATTCTGAGCATGATTGGGGCACCCAGTCTGTCCCCCAGTTATTTGCCCATTAAAATAGCACTGATAGTATACCCTAAGTGGTAAGACAATGCGGTTTAAGTTAAGTACAGTAAAGGAACAAGTAACATCGAAAGCGTTGGGTTTACGTGTCCGTTCTTACCCGCAAGGAATTTATGTTCAAACGTGGTAAGGTTGGTGTCAGAACTTCAGAGCAGCGCTATTCGAACAATACCTTGTGTTAGGTATGGACGGAAATTAGTAAAAGAAACACTTTGTTCTTCCCATAAGTAAATGATACACCTATAAAACAACAAACCCATAGTCACCGAGTACTAGAGACAATAAACGAGTCAAGAAGTCACTGGTTTGCAAAAGGTCAGGTTGCGTAAAGAGGTGAAATGCCCGAACATGCACATTGAGGCAACCGTAAAGTATTTTAACAATCCTAATAACCAAACTAGTCCTAGTAAACAGAGACAAAAACATAAATCTTACTGTTGTATCCTTAGCTCGACCGTGTAGCAGAATGTTCTGCCGAAAAGCACTATGGTAGGTGCCTGCATAAAAGAATAGTATTACGCGTTAAACACATTGTGGCAATATTACGAGAAAATCGCAAAATCCATCCCAAAACTAATCACATTATCTCCAGTGTATAACAGCGATCCCACATTTACTTACTTAAAATACACTACAATTGTTCAGCGGGTCATGCTAGCGGCGTCCATCAAGGCGGTCTCTGTCGGTACAGCCACCTCTATTAGTATACATACTTAGAAAGAGTAAAAGGACTCCGTGTCTATGGTAGACTTCCTGTTCCGAAATTCAGAAATCAGGACTCCGTTTGATTCCAACGTATCCGCCATATTGGAGTGGAAAATCTAGCACCAAAGGGGCTAGCCTAATGTTGAATGTACCGGCTGACCACTAACAGTGCATACGGTGAGTGGTTGCCGGAAGTGAGCTAATAGGCCCCCTCATGTCCGTTCAGGCATTTTGGGAGGGTAAATGTAGCAAGAAAGTATCCTAATGTCACCCTATCTTTAATAAGACGTTGGTGGTGATCGTGTCCAAGAAAGGCAGAATTTTTTCTCTCTCAACCCTTGAGAGAACCTTCTATCCAGTCCAAAAAGAGTTGCAAAAGGAACCAGTAGAAAAAGAAGTGAAATACCATAGAGAACCAGTAAAAAAAGTGAAATATCATAGAGATAGATAGACATAGACGAGAGAAGATCTATGAGGATTAACAGACACAGTACATCCCATATCATTTCCATTTACATCTCACAAACCCTGACATGTCCATGTATAAATGCATTCTGTGTAAGAACATCTAATCTTTGAGAAAAACCTGTAGCTCCCTATCAAAGTTGATGCCCTGTTCTACGGCCCGTAGGCGAATAATGCATTGCGCCTCTAGCTTTCTAAGGGTCAGTGTCTGATTGCATGCCTGAGTAATCCCGTGAAATCTGATATTAAGGAGTGAGTTGTCCGAGTGCATAGTGTTAAAATGTACTGCCAGAGGATAGCTCTGATCATTTTTCCGGATGGCCCTCATATGTTCTTGAATCCTCTCTTTAAGCATACGAATGGTGCTACCAATGTAAATTTGATTACAAGTACATTGTATACAGTAAACTATGTATTTTGAGTCACAATTCATGAAATCTTTGATAGAATGAACGGTGGAAGTGTTATAACTGAATTCCTTAATACCATTCATCGCCAGGGGGCACATGTTACAATGCGTACATTTGTAAAATCCTTTAGGTTTAGAAGGTAACCAGGAAAGCGTCTTGGGCATCGGTGGGAGATAACTTCTGCACAATATGTCCCTCAAGGTTTTGTTCCTCCTGTGTAAAATCTTAGGTTTACTGGTTAAGTATTGTTCCAATGATTTGTCTAGTAATAAAAGGTGCCAATGCTTGGACATTATCTTGTGAATTGCCTTGCTCTCTACATGAAAGTCAGTGATAAGACCTATTTCTTTGGTGTTAGTGCGTCTTTTATTTACCGCATTCTCACTCTTTTTTAGGAGTGAGTCTCTAGGTGTGGATAGGGCTCGCTTCTTGGCGGTTTTTAGGACCTCTGAGGAATATCCCCTATGTGTGAAGCGTTCCTGTAGGTGGTGTAATTCCTGCATAAAGACCTCATCCTCACTACAGTTCCTGCATAGACGGAACATTTCTCCAAGAGGAATGGCATTAATTTGGGCCAAAGGGTGTGCACTGTCAGCATGTAAGACTGAATTACATGCCGTTTTCTTTCTGTATAGTTTGGACATAATTTTATTGTCTTTTACATACAATGTAATATCTAAGAAAGCAGCATGTGTAGTGCTAAAATTAGAGGTGAATTTAAGATTAAACCTGTTGTCGTTAAGGTATTCTGTTAAAGAGGTGAATTGCAATTGACTTCCTGTCAAAAGGATGAAGATATCATCAATGTATCGTCCCCAGTACATGATGTGTGTGGTAAGTTCTGGTGGACCATTCAACCAGAGATGTTGTTTTTCAAAAATGCCCATATATATGTTGGCTATGGATGGTGAAAACTTACACCCCATGGCTACTCCCATTGCTTGTTGGTACCATTCCCCTATGTAAACAAACACATTGTTTTCTAAGACCAATTTGGTCATCTCTAAGAGCATCATCGTATGGCCATAGAGTGTGGCATCTCTCTGAAACAGAGTATCCTTTAAGGCCTGTAAGCCTGCTTCCCAAGGAATACTCGTGTATAAAGCACACACATCTAATGTGGCAAAAGACATGTCCGGGTAACCACTCAATGTCCTCCAATTTATTTAACAGATCCCCCGTGTCCCTAAGGTAAGACGGAAGGTTCAATACAAAAGGTTGCAAAAAGTGATCAATGTATTCCAAAATGTGTTCTGTGGCAGAACCCAAGCCAGAGACTATTGGTCTGCCCGGGGGAAACACAGATGGCTTATGTACTTTGGGAAGTATATAAAAGCACGGAGCTTTAGGTGTGGAGTTGAAGAGATATCTAGCTTCTCCAACACTGATTAGACCCTGTCGTTGCCATGTTGTAAGTTTGGATTCAATCAAAGAATTGATAGTTTTCAAAGGATTAGCTGACAACTTAATATATGCTTGGTGGTCTGATAATTGTCTCATGATTCCTTATCATAGTCACTCTGTTGCATTAGGACAATATTGCCACCCTTGTCTGCTTCTTTCACTATTACCTGTGTATTTGCCGATAGCTTTTTAAGGGACAGGTATTCTGATTTGGTCAAATTGTATCTGTAATGTTTATGTGCATTCCTTAGTTTATCTTCAAGGACATGTAGGTCTTTTGTCACAGCTCTATGGAAGGCATCGATCATATTGTCTGCTGGTAACCGTGGCACAAATTGTGAAGTGACCTTGAGCCCACTGTCTAAATTTAAGTTCATTTCTATGCCCAGATCTGCTAATACATTTGACATTGAAATGGAGTCATCGTTCAAAGAAGACAATAAATGTACATTCGCAATCTCACCAATGGTTTTATTACATGGTATGGTCACCGGGTCAGGACAGGTCAAAGAAGTTTGATTCTCCTCAAAATGTTTTTTAAGTTTTACCTTTCTCACAAATTTATAAAGGTCCACATGAATATTTACAAAATCCGGTTTACTAGTAGGACAAAAGCTCAGCCCTTTCATAAGTGCTGTTTCCTCACATCTCGTTAGCATGCAGTGAGACAAGTTGACAATTTGTACATGATCAGGAGATTCTGCCGCCGCAGTCTCCGTATTTAGCTTTTTGGAAATGGCCTGCATCAATTCTTTACATTGCGGGCCGAGAATCTGGTATTTGTGGCCCCTTCTCTCCCCGCGTTTCCACCTCCTGCCCCTTCTAGTTTTTTTGAGGCGTCTCGATTGTATGTGTTCCGTGTCCCCTTTCGGTAACGGTTCAGCTCTTCTAAAAAAGAAGAGCATGTGGTGGGATCAGGGTGGTTACCCTGAATAATAGGTTCTGGTTCTGTAGTGTGACTAGTCTCACTGCAGATGCTGGAAATGTCCGATCCACTGGTGGAAGGTAAATTTGGTACAATAGTGGCTGCCGTGTTTCTAACAACTTTTTTAGTTCTGTCCTCATAAAATTTTTTCGCGAATGTAAATACTCTGCCATTTCTATAATCGGTCTCGTCTCGTTTGAATTTTCTCATCTTTTTATCTTTGATGTATCTTTGATGGCCATTAAGGATCTCTTTCAAAATCTGATAGTTTTTTTCAGTGGGCTCCGGTAAGTTTAGGTTTTTAATTTCCAATTCTAGTATTGCGATGTCATTAAGCAATTTATTCCGTTTGCGATCAGCATGTCGGATGAGAACATCCATCATTTTATAGGAGGATGAGGTGATGAGTTCTTCCCATTCCTTTAAGAGGTCCGGGTCCAAGTCCTCAAATGAGGGAAAAATTATAACTTGGAGACCTCTGGGAATTTGTCTTATATCTATGTATCGTTTCAAAGTGGTGGCATCCCACCACCTGGATAATTCCTGTTTTTTTAGTCTTTCTAACTTGATAAATTTGGATTTGAGGCCTTCCTGCTCAATGGTTGCCTTATATTTGAGATTAGTGGTTGTTTCACCAAAGGAGAGCTCGAGAAAGATTCTGTCTCTTTCATCATCAAAGTTTGCCATGTTTAATAATGCAACCAGTAGTATGGGGACAAAGAGAGTTGTTTTTTGTAACGAGCGCAATGCAAAGAAAAGAGTGCAGACCTCCACAAAAGCTTTACATCAATCTGAAATGCGGTAGTGATGGAACTGTCAGTCGCACATCTATTCCCTAGTAGCTAGAACAGTTTTCGGTGCCCATCAGGATAGAAAAACATCCCACTACCCACATCCCACTACCCGGGAAAGGGGCACTTGTGGTTACAACGTTTTTTCTAACTGGGTACTATCCCGGCACTCTAATGTAGAAAATCACAGTATCACAAAGTATAGTGAGAGGTAAAGTGTAACAATGCAGTATTCATGCTCACAATCCTGGCTGTCCCCAATGTTCAAAATAAACAATATGTGTTAAGCAATTTAGGACATACACACACAATATGTAATAAGGTTTCACACGCCAGTCTACGTTCTGAAGTTGCCCATTGTAGTATCCAGGATGGCGTGCCCCCCTTATTTGGGTATATGCCAAGTCTCAATAAAATTATTTTCTTCCTTCATACGAGTCGAGAAATAGGCCTTCAAATAGGGCTGAATTCGCAAGGACTGATGGGAATTAATCACAGACCAAGCATTTTTTTTCCACTTAGGCTGCCTTATCTACATTAAGTAAATTAATTTTAATCTTTTTTTAAAAAGCTGTTTAAAACTGGGCATTGTCATTCCTGGAAGCCCTGACTGCAGATCAAAATTCTGAAGGCAGATTAAAATATGGGAACACCAGGCGTCTGTGTAGACAGAAACAGTTATTTCACACCAACAGTTTTTTGCTAAAGAGTCAGGGTCAGATAAAAACAGGGAATACATACATTTCAAAAAGGACCCCTGCACCGCCATGGACTGTCTTTGAAGGCCAAACTCCAATCTGATTTCGGCTTGGCCAATTCACCTGGGGATACCAAAGACTGATTTCTAGGCATTAATTACTAGTAAATCCAATAATTTAGCAACTTTCCCCCTGGTCATAGGCGAGCCATTTGCAATTGTTGGCTGTAGCTTCGCTCCTAAGACTTTAGCAAGAAGTTCGCACGATTGGCACCTCAGTGATTTAGGGTAAGCATTTGAAGGTGTGAATTAAAATTGACGTTTTTGCCCTCAAGACTTTAAAATGGCTTTTAAACGAAACTGATTCATTAAGTAAAATGCCCAGATATTTTTATGTTTTCACCACTTCAATCGGCCCACCTTTAGCCCTCCATGAATCACTCTAAAGTTTCACCAGGCCAATTTTCATGATTTTAGGTTTATCAACATTCCATTCCAGGCCATTTGCTCAAAAATCATCATCAAATGCATTATTCACTCTTTGTAAGCCTATCGGCGTTTGACTCAACAAAATGGTATCGTCAGCACATTGTAAATATCTAAGATGCACCTCAGCAAGTTTTGGAGGATGGGCGTTGACAGACTCAAGCTGCTGTAGTAGGTCTGACACAATAAACTAGTCTGACAGGGGTTTCATTAATAAGGTGTATTATCTAAATTCTCTGCAATCATTAATGTAACATTATAAACAGAGTGCAAACGACGCAATGCTCTCGTGAATGTGTGACTATATATAACATCGATGTAAGATACTGTATGCTCCAGGTTTACTAAACAACTACAAATAAGAACAGATAGTCTGGCATTGCATATACATCATGATCACATGGATATATTGAACCAAGGGGAAGATGGATCAGTTTCTCAGCATCTTCACCATAAAGTGTCTGGTTCCATAAGGAAAGCAAACCATTGAATGCCCGTGTCACCACAGAATCTCAGTGTGGATGTATCGGTGTAACAACACATAGGCACTGGTTGGTGATGAACTAGGACACAGGAACAGCTATAAAAATCAGTGCATACATGCTGAATACCATACACCGTCCAAAGTGAGAACAGAGTGATGAATGATTGAGTCAGAATTACCAGCCTTATCAGCAGAGGTCGCGATCATGAGCATCTGACCAACCTTTATACAAGAGGAAGATCCCAGAACACCAAGAGAACCAGCTGAATAGGAACTAAAAAGGCAAACTGTGTGCAAATCTCCTGAAGTACTTTGACAAAACAAATACAGCAATAATGAAAATTACAAAAAGGGGAGAGCTATAACTGTAGTAAAGACAATACTCCAGAGATAAACTTGGGTACTTTATTCCATAAGAATAAAACCTCCGACACAGCAGGAAGCAAAAAACAAGAAATGCTTCTTCCGACAATTCCCCCAGTCCCCAGTCCTCATCAACTCTGCATTCCATGGATCTCATAACATTCTAGTTCTAAGTAACTGCTGCAATTTACAAAGGGCAAAGTTAAGCATGTAAGTCTACTATCTCACAACACCGCCCCTTAGGAAATTATATTAACATACAAAATAGTAACTAAATAAATAAATACAACTATACATTTCACACCAAATGTTTTTAGCTTAGTGGGTTAGATGATGTTCCATCCACCAATAAATAAATGGAACTATACCTTACACACATAATCTTTAAACTTCATAGGTTTAACGATTTTTTCCGAAACCTACCATTTTTCTCATCTATATTAACCCTGGGTGGAGTTTGCAGCTCAACTACGCGAAGTGGGAAAAAAAACTCTGCCACGTTACGCGGAGCTCTGCAAGCGGTGGAGTGCGATAGAAAAATGCAGCTTGTGGTGATTTGCGGTGCCGATGCTCGTCCGTACTGTGCAATCATCAAGAACGGCACCATGCACAGCTCAAGCGGGCGCTGCTTTCCTTTCTGCCGTTCGGGGTAGATTTTTACTCGAGCTGCAGCCTTCTCTACGCAAATGGACAGTTTCTCAACGCGAGCGGTCTCAAGCATATGCGACCATTCGCAATGAGAAATCTGACCTCCTTGAGTTGAGAAATCTCATCGGGAGGTTGATTTTCCACGCTCACCAACTTTCTGTTGACGATCGCGAACGAGGAAAAATCTCGCCAGGAGATGGATGTTCCTCACTCGCGCTCGCCAACATGAGATTGACTAACGCGAGCGAGGAAAAACCATCTGCGATTTCCGTGTAACTCGGAGTGTGGAAAACTCCGCAAACTCCGCGAGCGGAGCGGAGTTCACGCCCAGGGTTAATCTATATTACGAGACAAAGATAGACTATCCCTGGATGGGGAGTAAAATCGGGTCCTTGTCGCTTTCACTCATACCACACTTTCTACTTGAGCTTAGATTACCTCTTGTTACCTCATCCAAAACCCAATCAGAATATTTTATTCCTGACACAAAATTCCCAACTTCAAGGCCTTCAAACCTTTCACTTCTCCCTTTATATAGGGAAACAGATAACGGATGGTAAACTTTCCCATCACTTTTATTTTTAACACTGGGCATCTCGACGCTCTCCAACTCTCCCACCCATATGTTAACCTTTATGCAATTATGTTGACAGTCATTGAACCTATTAAAGCATTCCTGTGCTTTAGTTAAGTTCTTCGTAACTTTTCTGGTGTCCATTCATCGTTCCTGGTCTTAAATATCCAACCAATACTGTCCTTCTTTAATGGAATTCTACCCCTCCTCTCCCGTAGATACACATGACGTGACCCTGACAGCTCTTTCAATCAAAATGTACTTTATTAGTTAATAAAAACCATAAACATAATACAATTACCAATACGTACATCTAAAATCAATACATCTCTACTATCTAAGCACTGGTGTGTTCATCACATATAGACTGAGCCAAAAGTAAAAATCATGCAAACAATGGGATACAAATATAGGATTTTTAACTAGTTTAAAAGCATTGGCTTTCCTGTATCATGCAAATGAGCAGAGGGAGACCACTAAGAGTACATTATAAAACTCATAACTAAATATATGATCCTGAACTAACAAGGATCGTGCAACCTGTGGAATGCGCAAAAGTCCACAGGTTACTATGCAAAGGGGCAAAGACAGTGTAAACATTATGGAACAGACAGGGCCGGACTGGGAACCAAAACCGGCCCTGGGAAAGTGCTAGCCCGATTACCCCCCGCCCACCCCCGGGGGGGGGGGGGGGTTTGGGGGTGCCACCGAGCTCTTTGCCAGGGCCGGTTTTCGCCCGATTTTGTTACAGGGCTGATTTTGCAGCTATGCTGCAAAAACGGCCCTGTTACAAAAACGGCCCCCAGGGGCCCAAAACCGGCCCCCACCTGTGCGGCGCACCGGGGGATTGCCAGGTGCCCGCTACGGCCTGTCTGGCCCTGGGAACAGAACGGCAGCTCACATCATCAGCTAGGGTTCAATATAGGACAACATTTGTTCATGATGCATACTGCAGGCTTGACGCTGCTGTGCAAACGAGGCATTATCAAGGCTCAACAGTACATAAACGCAATTTGTGCCAGAAGGGCATAGGCATTTTAAACCTATTAATAATACTCCTACCGGTCTAATGAGAGTTTATAGGTGCACTGCGGTACCAAAGTGCCCAGTGCAGTGAGCTTTGTACAAGTGTATGAAGTACTCTGTACAGCTGTGCGAAAGGAGGATTTCAACCTGCTTCAGGAAGCATTGACAGGAATGTGAAAAAGGCAAACTTGCTAATGCGAACCTATCTGCCAAGGAGGCTTAAGTGCCTAATGCAACCATTAAATCAGCTGTGCAAGGGTGACATTTAGTGCTGCATATGGCCCTTCCTAACCCATGGATAGCATTCAAGATAACATTTCAAGTTGCTAAAAGCTGCACTATGCTCCAGGAGACAGAGGGTGACAGAGCGCTATACAAGTCCTACATACAATACAATACAATATAGTATACCCCAACCACCGGACAACCCCAGACCATATGTACAAAGTCAGCTACCGGTGCCCGACATTGCGCACAGCTCTGTGACCTGTCAGGATATATTGAGTGCAGCCGCTTAGGAGAGAGGTATGCAATATGTATCATGTAGCAATGTGTGAGCTTGAATCTCGCACACAAAGCCACCATACATACCCCTGCATGTATTTTTGGCCAATCATTAAGGTAAAGGGGTTCCTCACACACCTGCTGCCTGTAGTCTTCGGTTGGAAGGGGGCACACTTCCTGTCCACTCGTAGAGCTCAGCATAAGTGTGTTATGAGTTTACGGCCCCCTGGCATTGAAAGCATGGTCAATAACGTCTGTGTGAAGGCAGGAAAGGCTACAACTGTTGCACTATCGCTGCAAGCGTGGCTTACAAGTTACTCAACTTTTTTCTGATTCATTGCACTCTCTTACCTTCCGTTCTATTGATAAATCAATTTCCAGCCACCAATACTGCTATTTGGCTCTACCCTTGTCTTGGAAATTCCCAAATGTCCCTCTTGTCATATCAAGCAATGTGTTTTTTAGTTCCTCAGGATGAATTACTCTGCCATTGCGTAACACTATGTCATTTTCTACGGATAATTAATGTTTCAATTCCCAAAAGACACACATATTACTTTCAAGCTCATTTTTAGTAGGTTAACCTTCACGTACCCACATCCATACCTCCTTCATCACACTGTCCTTCTCCAATGCTTCTTTCCATTCATTTTCCTGATCACCACGGATTGCATCAGTAACATCCAGCACAGCAATGTTCTAACTCATCATCTTGCGCAGACCAAATGGAAAGTGGGAACCGACTCAAAAAATCAGCAATCTTATTCTTCACAACTGGTACATATTGTACTACATAATTATAGTCCAACAATGTAATTGATGGGGAAGCAAGACATGCAGATGCATTAAAAAACCCTCTAGTTGTTAGGACATTTGTGAGCGGTTTATGATCATTGCGCAACGTTACCTGTGAACCCCAAATGGATGGTCTATAGTGCTCTAACCCCCATACGCATGCCAAAGCTTTCCATTCAATTACAGAATATTTCTCTTCTGCAGGGGTCAATGAACTAGAGGCATATACGACTAAGCACACCTTCCCTCGTGAGTTGACCTTTGTAAGGGCAGCACCAATTCCGTTGCAACTTGCATCAATCGGGACTACACTTTTCATACTAGGATCAAATCCCTGTAATGCAGGTGCACAACAAATGTTGTCTTTAATTAACTGGAATGCTTCCGTACACTGCTTAGATGATTCAAACATACACTGGATTTTTAAAAGTTGTCTAATATGATACATCTTGGTAGAAAAAGTATTCACATCATTTGAATAAAATTCCGCCAGCCCCAAAAATGCCCTAACTTAATCCTGGTTAGTGGGAACTAGAATGTATTTTTATAATTTTCACCAAACTTGCCTTAGGTTCTATTCCTCTGCACTTATCTCATGCCCGGGATATGTACCCTTTCTTTTTGCAATTTTGCATTTGCTATACTCTGCAGTATGAGCATTAATCTTCAAAATCTCCAGTAACTTCTTCAGCTTGGAATCGTGTTCGATTTCTGGTCTTCCTGTGACCAGGATTTCATCCTGAGAAGAAATCACATCACGAGTCTCCTTAAATAAATTAAATGTGAGTCTCTGAAACATGGATGCTCGGCCAAAGGGGACCCTCACAAATTGGTCACACCGAAACGGGGTAATGAAAGCAGTGAGTATGGGACAATCTGGACGAAGAGATACCTGATGTCAAATCAATGGTGGGGATCTATTCAACCCCCTTCGTTAACGATAACACCTTGTTGATCATAGGAAGGGGAAAATGTGATGCCATTTCCATATATACTATTAGTTATGATCTCACCAGTAGTAGCAGTTGCAACTGGGTTCCAACCGTCATGAAGCATGAAGGTAAAGGAAATGACAAAAATATTCTCAATACAGCCAATACACAGATCCATGTTGCTCATCGCCATATTTGTAGTAAAGAAAATGCTCCAGAGATAAATTGGTACTTTATTCTATAAGAAGAAAAACACCGACACAGCAGGAAGTAACGAACAAGAGCTGCTTCTCCTAACAGTTCCCCCAGATCTCATCAACTTTACATTCCATTTACTTCATAACATTCTAGTTTTAAGTAACTAAGGCAATTTACAAAGGACAAACTTAAGCAAGTAAGTCTACTATATCACACCAATATTCATGAGGGAACAAGAAAGGGCAAAAACAACAAATGTGGGGGAACACAATAATGAAGTGCAAACAAGTCAAATCTGAGATCCACAACAGCCAAACAATACATTAAACATCTTCTTCAAATAGTTTTGGCTTTACATACTTTATCTCACTTTAGGTGCACTGATTAACAAGTAGTTTGTCTGGGAATGCAAAACTCCAATGTGCAGTCCAGTCTTTGGGATTTTTCAGTTTCCCAAGACCCCATCTCCAGAGGCTATGAGCCCTGTATACAATCAAAGTGCCTAGACATAAGTCCTGAATAACACAAAGTACTGCTGCATATGGAACAACAATTTGTCATTTACATGGATACGATTAACCAGTTATATATTGAAGGGATTGTTTTCTAAAACCATTGGCGGGCATGTTTGATAACTTTACTGAAATGAACGTTTTCACTCCATCAATCAAGCAAACATTTATAAATTGAGACAATTCACCCATGAGGGTCTCGAGGAGCTGGAGAAGTTACTTGCTGTTTGGTTGCTCATTTAAACATCCAGGTCTTCAGTTCTTTCCTGAAATGCAGAAGAGATGGTGAGGTCCTAAGGTGCAAGGGAAGGTTGTTCCATGTCTTGGCCGCCAGGTGCAAGAAGCAGCATCCTCCGCTGTTGGTTCAGCCGATCCGAGGAGTGTCGGCGAGGAAAGAAAATCAAAGGTATCTGGTTGGGTGGTGGCAGGTCAGTCGTTGGTTGATGTATGCTGGTCCTTTGATGTGCAGTGCCTTGTAAGTGTGGGTCAGCATCTTGAACTGCCATCTATTCTGGATCGGGAGCCAGTGACATTTCTTGAGGTGGGGTGTGATTTGGGTCCTTCTGGGAGGTCTAGGATGAGTCTTGCTGCAGAGTTTTGTATTATCTGGGGTCTCTTCAGGAGGTGTGTGGTGATTCCCCCATAGAGTGTGTTTCCGTAGTACAGTCCACTGGTGACAAGGGCCGTTGTGACGGTCCTTTAAACCATGTTTGCTAAAATACAAATAATTGCTTACTAGAGGGAGAATAACAATTGCCCGACCCCACCACTGATTTTAGAGTCTGACCATAAGCTGTGCCTGTCTGCTGAACTGCAGAAAATAAGTCTCCTTTTTCGCTCATAAATGGCAGAATTCTAATCTATAGCCCTCCTGTGTTCCCTTAGATTTATTTTTTGCGGATGCTTTACTTTTAATGAGTAAACTACAGGTATGTTGTACAATTAACATCACAACTCGCTGGTTTTCACTTTATCCAGCCATGTTCCTGCTAGTGAAGATGTCACATTGAGTACAGCGTTGCTCTGGTGCAGACACTGCCAAATGCAAACAATTTTGTTTCATGGATTATTTAAATGAACAGAGGCAGGCGCATGTTTTCTGTTTTCAACAATGAGATTGTTTTGCATGGGTGTTATGCACAGGGAAAGAATATAATGGAAAGGAAAGCCGATTAGAGAACACTGAATAAAGTGCTGAGCACAATGAAAACGTTTTTAGCAGAATACAAATGAAGTATTGTTTTGAAATAAAGTAATAAACAAATTGCGCAGAACTCTTACATTAATTATTAGAGCAAAGAACTGGATACCTTCCATTACCTAGGCACCAACCCTGACCCTTGCATCTCCTGCATTAATAACAGCCAGATACCCAAGTTCCATCCTCTGCCCTCTACACCGAAGGCAAGCAGTGGAGCGAAGCCACGCTTCAGAACCTAAATCTAGGTACAACCACATGTCATCTTGTGACCAACACTTGCAGCTGGTATTTAGCGGCGGTATGGGAGTGGGTTGTGGGGCAGGAGGTTAGAATGAAGAAAGAAAAAAAAGAAACACCGCTGTCTGCTGCCGCCTCCTCTCCCTCTTTGCCTGCTTCTAGGTCAGGAAGCACCCAGCTCCCATCCTCCCGATAGCCAATCACAACACTGCATGGTCTGAGCATGGTGGATCAGCGCTCAGCCGGAGAATCGGAGGCTGGGTATGTTCTCCATGCAGACTGTAATGCAGGTGAGCATGCAAAGTGTGCATGATGGTTTGACTGGCCCGAGACAGCCGGCCAAAGCATCCTGCGCACTTGGAGTGGGCAATCCATTCCTCCCCTGCCCAGAGTAGCCCACCCTTACCTAGCTCAGCCAGCGGAAAAATAAAAGGATAATAACAACAAGATAATATTTTATTTTTTCATCTTTGACCTTCTCAGTAGAGCAGCCACTGGTGACCAATCCCCTCCAACGGAACGCAGGTGAAAAACTCCGAGAACTGTACCACGAAGCACAACCCTAAGTGAAGGCAACCCTGTTGTTTTTCTGAATGTAGTTGTCAATGCTTTGTGCAACACCGTTTCTTTTTCTCTTATGTTGCAATGCTCTAAAGGGCGCTAATTTACTTGCAGCGTTCTATGGAACTCCTAAATAAATTAATAAATAAGGACCTCATATCGAGTTTACCGAGTGGCACGTGAGTTCTCTGCCCGAATGCGACAATTCATCGTTTTTTTGTGTACCCAAGGCATGAGTTGTTTGTTAGGGTCATAACACGCGAATATAAAATATGTAAGCACCGATTATGAGTTGAGTGCGTGAAATTCCTGTTTGAATTCCGCAATTCAGTCATGAGCGGGCTGTTATTCTCTCTACCGGGAATTTGGGAACAACGCACTAGATTTTACCAGTCAGATCCTTTGGATGATGATGGTAATGAAACCACGCTTCGTGATTGGTACAAAAATATGAAGAGGGAGGAACACCAATAAATGAGAAACATCGAACTGAGACAAAGTTTTCCAATTGTGAGCAAGGGCTAACGCAAGCTCAATCTGTGCATTATCGTATTCAAGACATTAGGCCTTAAACAGCAGACAGATAAAGCATTTTGTGAGTCCAACATTAAAAGGAGGGAGAGAAAAAATGGAAGAAAGGACACTGGTGTAGAAAGGGTGAGAAAAAGGGTAGGAAAAAGGAAAAAGAGAGATAAGGGAAGGTAGCACGAAAGAGAGGGAGAAAGATCAGAGGAGGACAAGGATGAGATAGAAAAGAATTGTGCAGTGAGGAAATGAGGGAAACAAGGTAACAGTGGTGGCTCCTCCGCTATGGAGGAGGAGTGTCGCCCTACAGCTTTCTCGCAGTGCGAGAAGCAAAAACATAAATGGTAATAACATCTAGTTATTACCATTTTATGTTTGCTTTGCGGGCGGGCGGGTGTGTGGGGCTGCTCTGCTCTCCGAGCAGGGTAGGGGAGGAGTGGTGTGCCCACTCCTGAGTGCCCAAAGACTACTATGTGCACTTTGCCCTTCTCTATACATGGAGAACAAGCCCACCCCTCTAGCCCTGTGATTGGCTTAGGGGAGGGAGACTGGCTGCCTGCTTCCTGTTCTTGTGGTAGGCAGGAGAGTAGGAGCCGAGAAGACGCGCAACCTGGCCTCTAAGTAAGTTTTTATTTACTTTTTTTGATTATAACACCCATGCGTGACCCCTGTACAAACTGCACCGGAACAAACCCGTCCTGGCGCGACCTCCCATGTCTGCCCGGTAAATTAGAATGCGGGAGAATAGTGTGGGGAAAGGGAGAAGACTGATGTAAGACTAAAGGGAAACAGAGAGACAGTGATAGCAAGAAAGATGAAACAAAAGAAAGAAGGGGTGAAGAGGAAGTTAAAGTGATGTTACAAAGAACAAAAGGGGTAAAGAGAAAGGATGAGAAAGCAGAACAAAAGAAAGTACTGAGGGGGGAATGAGATGGGAAAAAGAAGTATATGAGAATGAGAAATGTGTTGTAAACACACCTATATTATCCATTTTTTCTGTGACGTCCTGGGAGAGAACTACCACCCTCCCCCAGAGTCTACTAAATACCCCTTGTTATGGTCAAGCTTGCTCACTGTATGCGCTTGACATAGCATAGGAGATGGTATGACAAAGATTGCCAGGACTGCTTTTGGTTTCCAGCTTGGTCATGGTTGCCTGAAATGCACAGAGTGGTTATGCCATTGGTTAGATTTTCGTTTTGCCGGATTAGTTTTTTTTTTACATATATTAACCTCGGAGTTTATAATTTATTTAATCAAATGAAGGTTGAGTAATTTTTCTTCATATTGTGCCTGACTTTAATTACCTATCTTGTCTGATCATTTCCATTTAAGGTGAAATATCTATTTGTCCTTGAGTGAAACAACATCGACTCAAAGTGAGGTTACCGAAGAGAAGGTGGAACACTCTCAAACATTTGGTGCAGCGGAGATACTTATGATGTCAGACCTAAAGAACCGGCCCAATTGAATGAACAGGACTTGACTTTCCACAACTGGATTGCCACAATCATTGATCAATATGGAATACTACATCAAAATATGCGTCTGGGAAAAAAGAATGTGGACCAATGGCTCACCCCTGATCTTAGGCCGTGCAAATCCAAATTGAGATAGCTAGAGCTCCAATGGCGGAAAGCACTCTATATGTTAGATAAATTGAAGTTTTGAGGAATTCCTGAAAAATTCTTAAATCTAAATAAGTAGCGCTAAAAACTATTCTATTTTGCTATGATTAAGTGGTTTTACGAAGTACAGAAAAGTGTGTTTTCAATCCATAGAGAATTGACGGACATCTATAATGTCTTGATCAAAACTCCACCTTCACAGAATTTATCCGAGCAGTTTAATGGATTCTTCCTAGAAAACGCTGTAACTACCAGGAAAGATATGGAGGACAGTCAATTCAAGCCAGTGCCTAAGGAGGAAGTGGTGACTCTTTTGAATCCTCTCATGACTGCAAATTTACTAGGGCTGATGAAATCAATGAAATCAGGCTCCACAGATGACCCCTAACCAGTGAGGGTCTTTAATCATCTGGCTCCTGTAATTTGACGACCTTTATGCCATCTATTAAACTCCTCATTGGAGAAGGGCCTAGTCCTGCTGCTCTTTAAGGAGGGAATGGTAATAAAACTGCTATAAAAAACCTAGGCTGGATCCCTTGGTTCTAAAACACTAATGCGCTATTTCGCTTTTACCTTTTAAGACAAAAGTGCTGGGAAAGTATGTAGCAAGTACCCCTAGCTGTTTAATCGAGACACAGGTGGGGTTCTGTCCAGGCCACAGCACTGAGGGGCATATCATCAAGGACCGTCGATAATTATCGCTAAGAGCACTTAGCACTAGGATAATTATCGCCGGGTAACGTGGAATTTTATCGCCGAGATAGCCTGCTATTAGCAACGCTTATCTCAAAAGCGATAATAATTCCAAGCGCTAACTGCCAAATGTGAGATTATCGCTGGAAATCCAGCGATAATCTCACAAAGTTTGGCGAAAGCTTGCTGATAGGGCAAGGCATACTTAGCCATGATATCCACCTTACATAGGATATCATGGCTAAGTCAGTCTCGAAGCAGGCGTAAGGAAAGTAGCGATAACAAAGGTTATCGCTACTTTGATTGTCGCTCTGCAGGTTAGCGTGCCCAGTGATAATTGGAGAAATGCCGCTTAGCGACATTTCTCCAGTTTTGTCAGGGCAGGAACGCCCACTTTGCATCTCATTAGAGGTGCAAAGCTGGGCGTTCAGAATACAGGCGCTAATGCAAGGTTTCATGTGATAGCATGACCTTGCTGATTAGGCGATAAAATTATCGCTGCTTTCCGTCCGAAAACGGACGCAAAAGCGGCGATAATTTTTTATCGCCTCGTTGAGGACATGCCCCTGAGTTAGTTATGGTTTCCATCCTAGATGAGCTCAGGTTGGACTTGGAATTGGGCCGCCCTAGTGCACTGATCTCTGTGGATCTTTCAGCTGCCTTTGAAATGGTGCATCATGTTCAACCATATCAAGGCCATTGGAATAGGGTGATTGGCTCAGCAGTGGTTCTAAGGTTTTTTGATGGGTTGTTCTCAAGCAGTGCAGCTCGCTCCTTTTACATCTCAATGAGTCAGTGTCTGCCATGGGGTACCCCTAGGTTCATCACTCTACCCACCACTTTAATATCTATATGTGGCCCTGGCACTTGTGGAATTGTCAAAGCATATATGTACGGAGATGATATGAAGATTCAGTTTAAGGCTTAGTTATGAGGAGGACTAATATTTGGCATTTTAGCAGAATCTGCAGTTATTCTGCTCGTAGATAGGGAGCAGTACATTAAAGCTTACTGCAGATAAAATAGAGATCCCTGTTGTGTAGAACTGAAATGAACTCTGATTTGATAAATGCTGGCCATGAGAACTAGGCTCCTCTCCTACTGCCGTGCGTGTGGTGAAAAGCATGGGAGTTAAGAAAGATGCACATCTGACTGCAGCAAAGCAAGTCTCTGTAACAGTGTCAGCATGTTTCCATCAACTGTGCATGTAGCATAATATATCTGCTCTTTTGGATCTGGGTGTGGGCACTTGTTGACTCAGGCTTTGATTGGATCTAGACTTGACTATGCCAATGTGCCAGATTTGGAAAAGTCCTCGACATTGATCAAAATATTGCAGACACTGTAGAACTTGGCTGCCCGATTTGTGACAGGTGTTTGTAGACTTGATCACATCAGTTCCAGCCCGTTTCTCCTACATTATCTTCCAATCAAACAAAGAATAGTTTAAGACCTTCCATTTAGTCCATAAATCCAAAGATGGCAGTGTCCTACCTTCATCAAGGAGTGCTAGGCATGATTGTGCCCAGTAAGATCGCTGAGGTCTGCAAAGAACCATTTCTTAAAGGTTCCCAGGCCCTGCAAACCCAGAGATGGAGGGCAGTGCTTTCCGATGTGTGCTCCCAGATTGTGGAATTCTTTACCAGCTCAATCTTCTCTGCTGAGGTTTAGATTGGGCAATAAGAGACTTCACGGCTGCTCATGTCTTCCCATCAGCTGGAAAAGTTTTGTACCTTCACCCAGTCATGATTTCTACTTTCAGGCTTAGGGCCCGATTTAAATGTTGGCGGAGAGGAAACGCCATCAGAACAGTGGCTGAGTTCCCTTCCTGATAACATTATGTTCCACCCACTCGATTTCAATTCAGGTGGACTACAGTTTGGCGACGGCAGAGACTACCCCATCTCCGCTGTGGTCAACCTTCTCTGACCGATCCACAAAAGGGCCATCGGAAATTTAGATTGGCAGACATACATACATTTTTCAATGTCCGTCACTGCCAGAAAAAACATGATGGCAAGAACCTTCTGTTCGTCCACAGGCACAAAAAGTGTTCTGACAAGTTTGTCTTGAGCGTCACATTTATGGTTGGCACTAGCTGGGGGTAACTCCTTGCTCCTATGTAACCAATGGGGTAAAAGTTCAGAGGGGAAAGCCTACTCAATTTTATAGCAGTTCTTTTTTACCCTACTGCAACAATCCCAGAATGCACCTTACTCCTAAAACCCAAGATGGGCTAGCCCTTGCTCTATTGTGAAGAGCCTGTGTGCCAACTGTTAGAATTTGGGGTCTCTAGTTGGCAGAGGTAGGTACCTTTGTCCAAATAGGTTCCCTTGCTTCTAGTCAGGGAAACGGGGATACACTGTTAAAATAACCCCTGCTCACCCTCTCGGTAGCTTGGCACGAGCAGACAGGCTTATCTCAGAGGAAGTGTGTAAAGCATTTGTGAACACATACAGTAATACAGTGAAAACACTGCAAATGGACACCACACCAGTTCACAAAAATGAGTTACCTTTCTTTAAACCAAACAAGACCAAAGCGACAAAAATCCACAATACAGTAATAGAAATATGACTTTCAAATGGCAGAACTAGTTCAGTTCCTTACCGAAGAAGAGGTGATGCGTCGGTTTCTTACTGAGTGAGGAGGCGATGCGTCCGTTTCTTACTGCGTCCCCCAACAATGCAACAGACTTGGCTCCTCGATGCGATGATCTGTGACGATGTGTGGGTTCTTGCTAACCCAAGGGCGTAGTTCGCGAAGTAGTGCTACGCGTAGCTACGCAAAGTGCACTTCGCACTACGCGAGCTACGCGTAGCACTTCGCGAACTGCGTAGTACCCTGTTCGCACTGTGCAAGATGTCGTTTTCAATGATTGCAGAGTGCAGACAAGCAACCGGCACTGTGCAATCATTGAAAACGGCATCTTGCACAGTGCGAGCTGTAGTTTTCTGCCGCTCGAGTAGATTTTTACTCGAGCGGCAGCTTTCTCAGCGCGGACTGGTAGTTTCTCATCGCGAGCGGTCGCGAGCATACGCGACCACTCGCAATGAGAAACCTGCCCTCCCCGCGTTGAGAATCTCGCCGGGAGGTTTATTTTCCACGCTCGCGATCGCCAACTTGATGTTGCTGATCGCGAACGAGGAAAAAGTCTCGCCGGGATGTCATTTTGCTTGCTCGTGGCCGCAAACTTGATGTTGAGGACCGCGTGCAAGCAAAAAATGACTGCTGCACTACGCAACACTACGCTACACGTGTTTGCACTGTGCTACGTGCAATTCGCGTAGTGCGAAGTAGCGCAAACTACGCGAGCGTAGCGTAGTGCTTTGCCCAGGCTTAGTTCTTGCAGTCGCCCAGCAGGGCTTGCATCGGAAACGGTGTGATGATCTTGGACTTCGGAGATTAGTGAACTCGATGCAGCGTGCAGCTATTTCTCGAGCCGCGGGCAGGGGCTGCGACAATTTTCATCGGCGAAGCATCGGAAACAGGTGTGGATGCACCACACTTCTTATTGTTGCATTGCTTTTCCAGCTCCCAACAACCAGAAAAACCTCCAGAGGCTCAGAACAGCTACACCTCTTGGCAGGTCAGTAGTCCCAGCAAGAAAGTTCGGGCGAGCTGAGAGTGAAGTCTTTGTGTCCCTGAGACTTCATAACAGGAGGAAAGCTCTTCTTCAAGCCCTTGAAGATCTTCCTCAAGCAGGAGACACAACAAACAGCAAAGTCCTTTTTCCCTTTCCTTGACAGAAAGTAGACACTGCAGGCCAACCCCAGACAGCAAACAGCACAGTGGCAGTATTCCTCCTCAGTTTCTCCAGCTTTTCTCCTTGGCAAAGGTTCCTCTTGATTTCCCAGAAGTGATCTTTGAAGTCTTTTCTATCCCTGAGACTTCCAACAGGAGGCAAGCCCTACTTCAAGCCCTTGGAGAAAAATCTAACAGCAGGATGATGAAAGCACAGTCCAGTACTTTCCCTACCCAAGACAGAAGCAACCACTGCAGGCCAACCCCGACAGCACACAGCACACAGCACAGGGGCAGTACTCCTCCTCCAGCTTTCCCGATTCTTCTTCCTGGTAGGTTCATTAGTTCAGCAGTGATCCAAAAGTCTTGGGTCTGGGCCCCTCTTTTCATACAGTAAATCTCTTTGTTCTCTCCTGGCCCAAGGCTGTGAGTCCAGTCCAAACCAGTTCTGGGGGGCTCTTTGCAAGTGCATAACAACCTCCATTGTCAGTGTGAGCCCTGGCTCCAGACACACCACGGGGGGCAGAGCCATCATTGTTGAAGGCAGGCACAGCCCTATTCAGGTGCAGGTGCCACCACTCCAAATGCAGATCTACCCACAGGGGTACCTTGGCGATACTGTGCACGCAAAGTAAGTGCTTTTATTTATTTCTTTACTCTCCTCTTTCCCGTTGTATGTCACACTCCACTACCCCCCACCCAGCCCCACCCCGCCGCCCCACAGCATTACCTGTGCGATCTGCCACTGACCTTGGGCCTACCTTAGGGGTGACTAACATGTAAGAAAAGGGAAGGTTGGGGCCTGGCAAGTGGGTACACTTGCCAAGTCGACATGGCAGAATTAGACTGCACACAAGCACTGCAATAGCAGGCCTGAGTTACATTTGCGGGCGGCTTATGTGGGTGGCACAACCAGTGATGCAGGCCCACTAGCAGAATTTGATTTACAGGCCCTGGTCACCAGTGCTTAATTTGTAAAATATTAAGTGCAGGTGCTCACATTCTTTAGAAGGCCACACCCACTTCCCCGGCTCCGCCCACTTCTACTACCCCACCCACTTCCTTAATTGTCTCCACCCACTTCCACAATCTTTAACACATCAGAGCCACCTCCTCACTCCTTGAGGCCCGCAAGAAGCTGAAGACATGGCTCTTCATACAAGCACCTCAGGAACCTCACACCTACACACCTGCTCAAGCTCCTGGATACCCTCTTGGGTGATTAGTGTGCTCTACAAATCAATACAACATCATATAACCTATGGAAAGTCTATGAAAACAACTCAAAGTGAACTCAAATGAGAGAATGTGTGTACATCTCAAAATGCAGCTTTAGTAAAGGTCACTTGATGCAGCTTTGCAAACTAAAGAGATTGTGCTTGTACTGTGCTGTTTAAAAAGGGACAGGATGAAGGAAGGAATACATGAAAGAAGGCACCAACAAATGTAAGCAGGAAGGGGAGTACTGGAGTGAGCAAATAGATAAGTAATGGATCAGTGAAGAAGGAAATAAAACAATGTGAAAGGAAGAAATGAAGGGATAGCAGGAGAAATTAAGTGAACAATGTGTGATAGATGAAAAGAAAAAAGGAAAAAAGAAGAAAAGCAGAAGGGAGGGTTGAGGATAAGACAGGAAGAAATTAAAGAAGGGCTGAAAGAAGGAGCAGAAAAAACAAAAGTGAGGAACGAATGGAGGAAGAAGGAAGAAATGCACCAACGGAGGAAGGCTAGGAAATGAATGAGGATGTAAGGAAGCAAGAATAGAAAGAAGAAAGGAGGCATAGCTGGAGAAGCTGATGAAGAGAAAATGGAAAGGAAAAAGATGGGATGAAGGAAAATAAGGAGGTCAGGGGAATGGATTTGAGTATGAAAGGTACTGTGTCAAGGAAGGGACATAGGGAATAATGACAGTGTAATAATGCAAAGAAATTTAAAATCAAAATATTAAAATGCATTTCTATGTCCTTAACACACGAAGTACGCTTGTACAGCACATATACACCTGAGGGGGCCTTGACATCAAACTGAAAAGGTTATTCAACTCAAAGGCACTCATTTTATCCACCTCAGAAAAATGAAAGACTGAATGGCCACACCAAGATTTAAATATATGACCCCGAGATCAAACACAGATTGCTGGAGAGGATATGAAGAGATATGTGTAAGAAAGAAAAACATTTGAGGGAGAGTTAGGAAGGAGGACAGGTCAGAAGTCAACAATAGATGCAAAGATAGACATAGAATGTGAAGAGAAATGGGAAAAGCAGAGATTAGGAAGACTATGAGAATGAAAAGTGGAAAGAGGAGAAAGGCAAGGGAAGAACAGCAGACAAAGGGGAGTGCATAAAAGGAGAGTGGAATGGAAAGATGAGAAAGTGAAAAGCACTTAATGAGGGACAGAGGAGCAATGCGAAAGCCACAATTTTTCAAGCTCACAGTGGAGAAGCTGAGTCATGCACCCATTACACCCTCCTCTCTCACTATCAAAGGATGGCGGGTCCTGCCTTTGAAACAAAGTGCAGTGTTTGTGAAGAACTCAAAGTGCAAGGAGGCGGTAAAAATCACACCACCTCACTTTGTGCCACAGCCCTGATTCTTTATTGGTTTGGCAACTCAAATACTGTCAAGATTCACACATGGGGTGAAGAGCAGCTCTACCTAACACCCTTAAATTAAAAGTCCAATGTGTAAGGAGAGATTGTTTTCCGTGCAAGTGTTCTCAAGTCTTGCAGAATATAGGCATTTTTAAGACTGAAGAGCGCAAGTACCTCTTTTATGGTAATATGAAGTAAGTCGTTGTAATGTTTGCCCTTTGCATTTATTTTTTTTTTTTTAACCAAAATTGACAAATGGTTTAGCGGCTCTAGCCCAGTGATGCTACAGAGAGAACATGTGGCTCCTTCACGTCCCTGTTAGGTGTATATTCTAAATATTACGTTTTCCCCCATGGCAAGAGCAGACTGTAAGGATGCGCCATTGTTTTCTCATCACCTGCACAAGCCGCACAGAGTAGACTCGTCTGCTCCTTCAAGACCGACAGCTCACAAAGTATTTCTGCAGGCCCAGATAGTTTTATCTTTTAAAGACTTTGTCACATTAAGATGCGTTTTTGTTCTCTAACACGTATGCACCACAAATGCACACGGTTGATTACCAGAGGAGGGTCATGCCTTCAGCAGCAGGGACCGAGCTGCCCTATATTTGCAGACTGAACTAGTGAGAATCACGTTACCAGTACCACAGGCTGCACATTTCGTAGTAATGTATACATTTAACCTTCCATTACTTGCTTGACAATAACTTATCACACTACTAACTTCTAGCAAGTTACAGAATCATTACTTACTGCCTTTTAGTTTGAATTACTCCGTGGCCGTCCTGCTGTGTGACGTGCTGCTGATTGCGTCTTCTATGGCAGATAAAGTTGCGGCTGCGCAGAATGGAGGGTGGGTAGGGCCACGGGTGAAAACAAAGTGGGGACAGACTCGCCTGCACCCTAGAGGTGATTATCCACCTGATTCATGCATTCCGCACACAGCGGTGGTGCCCTATGATGGGGCACGTCTCCTCGGTGCAGCAATGGCAGAGCCAGGTCTGGGCACGGTTCTGCAAGCTGCCTTCACAGCAACGTCAGTAGTGCTGCTGTTCCGGCCTTATTGCCAGGTGGCCCCCTTAGGGATCATTGGCGTTAGTGCCCCCACCATGCAGTCGGATAGGAAGTGGCCAGAGTCATCTTTCCGGAGCTCGCATTGCACAGGACAACCTTAAGCTCCACCAGCTACTACGCACCAGATGCTTCCTGCGCACTCTCAACTCCCGCCCTAGCGTGGCGTGGATCCAACACCTATCGTGAGCCACATTTGAGGGGAAATAAAGTTCCAGAAAACCACTTTCATCTCAGCAGACCTGGGCAATCACTTGGTCGGGGCCAGCAGGCGTGGTTTAAAAACAGACTATACGCTGTTCGCAGCATTTCACGGTCTGGGCTGTGCTTTTCAAGTTCCGTGTTCTACAAAAATAAAGAACTGTGACATTGAAACGCTGTCCAATTTCAAATATTTGAGCACACAGTGACAGTCACATGCGATTATCAGCTGCTCACCAGGGAGAAC
Organism: Triturus cristatus; assembly: GCF_964204655.1. Classification (NCBI taxonomy): domain Eukaryota; kingdom Metazoa; phylum Chordata; class Amphibia; order Caudata; family Salamandridae; genus Triturus; species Triturus cristatus. The sequence continues at coordinate 386,746,142 of NC_140581.1, forward strand.
CGAATGAATTTAATAATCCAACATCACATGAGGACCCGGCCCTGAGAAAAAGTGCCGGTGCTTAGCACCGGAAAGCACCGGCACAAATTAAGCACTGCTGGGCACACATAGTGAACTGTACTAGGGATTGACTAGTCAATCAAATCAGCCAATTGTGGAAACACCAATCCATAACAACAATTTGCAGGGAGAGCATTTGCAATTTGGCACTGATCAGCGGTGGCAAAGTGCCCAGAGTCATAAATACAACAAAAACAGGTCAGAAACAGAAGGCCACAAAGCCAAAAAATCTGTGGATAAATCCGCTGTAAAAGCCAGGTCTAACACCAACCGAGAGGTGTACCATGGAAAATGATTAGCCCACTCTTTTGTGGTGGTCCCTCATCATGAGTCATGACTTAATCTTTATTCGGGCAATTAAGCGAAGCATAAAAGATACAATAAACAATAGATATATAAATTGGCATACCACAGAAATAACATTGCAAATAAAAACATCATGTAAGCTAAAGAGAAATATAACGTAAGATAGAAATCAATTCATTGGGTTAGAAATTTCGATCTGACTGGGGAAAATTAAGCAAATGACACAAATAAGAGGATAAGAACAGGTAAGTCAGATAGCAGCACTATTCATAACAGAAATACAGACGGATAAGTGCTCAGTTTGTCGGATTATACAAACTACTATCTTGCATGGATAATATCAAACAACTGGAAAAATTTAAATACAATGGAAAAATCTACTAACGGTATTATTGTAAAAGCACCCTCAGACATATAGTGCTTTGTATATAACTGCTACCACATAACAAAGATAAATTGAAGATAGTGATTGTATAAAAACATTGCTTGTCTGTATTGCCTATGGTTAGCATTTTTTTAAATAGGAAGTAGGTAACATTTCCTTAGTGCAGTACAACATTTACAAAAGAACAAAAATACATGGGGGACTGGGAAGCACTGAAAGTCACAAGGGCACACAGGCAAGTTTTTAAAAAAAGATCCAATTTCTGAGAAGGCCACTCAAAACTTCATCCTTGCCTCTAACTGGGTTTGGAGCCTGACTGGGGCAACAAAGCTTTGCTTTCCCAAGGTCTCACCTTACAGTAACTTGTGAAAGGGAGGTCCTTTATAAATTAATGAAAATCCTTAATCCAACATACCCAGTCTTCTGGCAAGGGGAAGAAGAATACCTCCTCACACCACGGCCACTGTTTCTGCTCGAGGAGCAGTTTTTATATCTCATAAAGGTCTTACTCTGGCTAAACAGCTGCTGTCCACATAATACAAATTAGCCTCCAGGAGTTCCAGGAAGGAAAGAGCAACTTTCTAAAAGTTACTCTTTTTATTAGTTTAAAATAAATTCACTTTACCTTTAGATTGGACTTTTAATAATTATTAAAAATTGTGGTTGAAACATTTGTCTAGCTAGTCCCAAACCAGAGATAGCAGAATTATTATTTTACTCTGCACTCTAAGTTTCTCATAAAACAGCCAGAGTCTTCCACACAGAAAATAGTTTGGGGGTTGGGGAGGCTTGTAGTTGCAGAGGTATAGTAACATTTAATTTCTACATGCCCCACTTGTGAGCTACAAGATCTACATAGGGGTGCCTTATTAATATTAATATTTAAAAGGAAGATTATTTCCCTCATCAAAAGGGTGATTTTGACAGGCCAGGCTGAACATTTAAACTGCAGCAGCCAGGCTACATTGCAAGTTCTGACGCAATGTTTTCCTTTCCATACTAGTGGATTGCACAATAAGAACTGCAGTCCAGAGATGACATTTAACTTTCCATTTCATACGTGTAGCTTCTACACCCTATACTATGTGCTTACAGGAGAGTTAAATATGCCAGTCAGGTATTAGAACATTTTTAATGATAAAGGGATCAGAGCACATACACTTGTAGCTGGACGGCAGTGCTCCAGAGTACAGAGTCTAAAACCCAGCAAAAAATGGAGGCGATCACACAAAAAAGAACATTTTGCCACTTGCAGGAAAAATCAGTTAAGACATTGGCTAGTGGAATAATAAAGACAAGAGGTAGTAGTGGTTTAGCTATCAAACCTCGTTAGAAACATACAATTACTGTGGGTACAGTACAATGACAATAGAAATTGTATTTGGGATGGAACTGTTTGGCTATCCCACACCCTGCTATCAAAGGTGTGACTTCACATTGGATCAACAGGTCCAGTATGTATATGTATATGAACAAATTAAAACAAGTCTAAGGCAAAAAAAAAAAGAATAAGAAAAAAGATGAAAAACAGAGACAAGGCAGTGACAAGCATAAAAATTGAAGAATTATTCATGTAGGGTGAATTGTCTACACAGTGAAGGACTGGACCTGCACCCACAATACGAAATAGGATTTGTCTTAGACCTGCTTCAATTTTTACTTTATTGTAAATATCTCACAGCCTCGAAAAAGTCATTGTGTGATGAAACACATGTCCATTTCTAAAGAAGAATACAGAACCTTCCATAGCTGCAATAATGAAAATTGTTGTTCAATACAAGTCCTTCCTGTTTGCACCTTATACTACTCCTTAACACTGCCTGAGTGTTATGGTTTCTTTTTTAAAGAATTGGCCCGTGGAATAACCTGGGCTATCAGCTTTGAGCATTGTGCAACCACTAAGCAGTCAAGGGAAATGACATTTCTCCCATCCGAGATTTCCGCAAAAACATCACTCATGCCTTTAATCACCCATTTTTATTTTACTAAGACCCTCGCTACAAGTGGCATATAATAATCCCCATTATTTCCCTCCCCTAGAATTGCCATTATGGGACCCCTAGCAATTTTTGACGGGGAGAAATAGCTGGTATTACAGGTGTTGGGGAAAGGCGTGTGAATTGGAATTACTGTGTCAATCTCTTTGTGTTGCAATGCTATTACAGACTTTGCCTTCTTGCAGAGGATAAAATATCCTGGTGGAATAACACTGAGCAGCAGTGTTCCTGCTAAATGTTTAATTCCAATTTCAAGTTTTGCTCATGTTAACCCGTGATATCAAATAATTAAAACAATTGTGATAACTAAATTCTAGACTTACCATTTGCTATAAACCTTTTAGTCATGTGTGATTTTAATTGTCACACTTGCTGCATTACATATTGAGCACTGTGTGAAATGACAAGTGCCTTCATCATTGTTTAATTTGAAAGCTTTAATGAATAAGATGCATTTCTGTAGCGCTAAGTTGAATTCATATTGATTTTTCCTTTTACCTTTACTAAGTGCTAATTTGTGGCTTACAATGTTTTAACATTCACATGAAGAAAATGTGACAATTTTGTATTGTGAGGTTGCAATCAATTTTCTTCAACAGAAGCAAAGTCTTTCACAGGACTCACCAGAACCTGTGTATTAATAGTCCAGTCTGTCCCCATTACAATGCATATATGTGTCGCAATGCTCCTTACTTGTAAGCATAGCAGGTCTGATTCACATACTTAAATTATATTTCTGACTATTGAAAATTCACAAAGGAGTCCAAGGGTATGCCTGGGAAGCTCTGGCAGTCGCAGTTTCCCAGGAGTACTCCTAAAATAATTTTGTGTGTTCCATTAAAACCATTTTCTCTCATGTACACTGTATGGTATTTCACTTCAAAACTTTATTTCCAATGAGAAAATATATCTTCTTGTGGAGTCCATGTTTTGCCTCCCCATTTATAACCTTGAGAATTGTGGGGGTGTACGTTATAGTTAGCTCAGGTAACTATACCTGCTGAATTTCACTGGTGAAATCCGAGCCGAACTATAACATTTCTGTAAGCTTTGGTTATTTAAGAGTATATATATATATATATATATATTATCTACTGGCGGTCGCCAGTAGATAGTTATAGTTAGGACCTATTTTCCATAGGAAATCCGCAACATTCTATTTGGAATAACGTTAGCGCCGGTTGACGAATCCTCGCGAAATTTTCCAAACTTTTTGCCAGCTCTGCTCCACTCCTACCCTGAAAGTTTTGTGGTGATCCGTCAAGCAGGGGCCGAGAAAAAAGGGGGGTTCCCAAAACGCGTTTTCCCCATGCAATTTCCCATAGGATCTGTTGTCGCAGCTACAGCCCGAACCGCTGAACGGAATGACACCAAATTTGGCAAAAAGGTAGTCCTCAGTTCGGACTCGTGCCTTTTGCATATATGGTGTGAATCTGTTCAGTAGTTCCTGAGAAAATGAGGGTAAAAAAGTTAGTGATATCTATGGCCGCGGAGGATCCGCGGACCGTACCCGCACCGTAAGCGCACCCTCCCCGAACCGAGCGCGCACCCTCCCCGAATCGAGCGCGCACCTTCCCGATCGCGCACTGAATGCTAATTGGCTGTCGAGTGTCTCTCTACATTCGAAACCAGGAACTGTTGGTGGCCATTTTCTGCCTCGGTAGAAGCGAGGCTGAAGATGCAAGGGGAATAAGTGTGTAAAACATATAAAGGGGGCAGAGTGGAAATACTTTGACCCTCTAGAGGTGCTTAAGGGGTCCCAGAAGGACCCCCTGGGGCCCCCTTTTTAAAAAAAAAAAACACGGGGAAATGCGCGCACGGTGCGCACCTCCTATCGCGTTGGATGCACGGATTCTCTCGCGGTGGGTGCGCGGATCCAAGGCGTCGTTTTTTGAAAAACGACAAGAAATCATTGGTTGCATGACAACTTTCTACACTGAAAGGTAGGGTGTATATTTCTGTTTTTTAAAGGTATGATTGTTATTGGTTAACAAAAACAGATTGTAAGGAACATTATATATGATAAGCTGATATGTTGAAAAGTCAAGCACACTTCCTGTCTTGTGTAGGAACATTGTGTGCTGAACTTGTGACCTGTGAGCTCAGTGCAGTGTTCCATGACCTGTTTTTATGGTAACAGACAGAAGGCAGATTGGGGGAAGGGTTGAAATGTATTTCAGTTGGAAAGGGTTGAAATGTTTAACCAATGGAAAGGTGTGTTTGCTTTTGAGTTTATGTGCGGAGGATTGTGATTTGATGTTTACATGTATATGTGTGGAAAATGAAAGGGAAACTTTTTCATTCTTTGCTTTTGCTGAGAGGTGCACAGTGCAGAGATTCTGTAAAAGAAAATATGGTGAGTGATTGATATACTTCTTAATCTACAAAAGAACTTGAAAGATGAGTTATTTAATTGTGAGGGGATGTATGTAGACTATTTTGATATTTAATCAGACTAATGTATATTTCCTGCTAAAGTGTAGGGAGTACTTTTTTTCTCTACAATGTGTGTGCATGTAGAAACCATTCTGTGATAAGCATTTGTGTTTTTCATGTGTTTGTAAACAGATAACTGTGCAGTTTTTATATTTTGGTAGAATTAGAAACCAGTCATTGTTTATGAATTTGTGAAATGAGTTATGTTATGTTTCTATACTAAAATGTAGTACTACTTCTAGATGAAGAAATGTGATTTGGTATAGTGCAAGGGATAGTGTTGTTTGTCTAGAATCACACAGTGAGTCTGTGTGCATTTGGGAACCACTGTGAGAGAAGCATTTGGTAACATCGTGTATTTGCTGACAGATAACTGTTTTAACTTGTCATGTTGTGAAGTTTTAGTAGCATTAGAAGACAGTTATGGCTTATGATTTGATTAAATGAGTCAGGCTTTGACAGAAAAGTGCAGTCCTGAAATATGTAGATTGTGTGCAGTTCCCTTACCAGTTGCACTGTAGTGAATGAGTTTTGGTAAACTCCTAGGGATAGTGGTGCATGTCTAGAATCACAGTGTGAGTTAGTGTGCATTTGGGATCAGTGTGATAGAAGCATTTGGTGATATCATGTATTTGCTTACAGATAACTTTTTTTAAACCTGTCATGTTGTGAAGTTTAGTAGCATTAGAATCCAGTCTTTGCTTATATGTCATGCCTTGACTCTGATGTGCTGTACTTATATATGTAGATTGAGTGCAGTCCCCTTACCCCTTCCACAGTAGTGAATGAGTTTTGGTAAAGTCCTAGGATAGTGTTGCTTTGACACTGATGTGGTGTACTTAAATATGTAGATTGTGTGCAGTACCATTAACTCTTCCAGAGTAGTGAATGAGTTTTGGTAAACTCCTAGGATAGTGTTGCTTGTCTAAAATCACACTGTGAGTCTGTGTGCATTTGGGTAAGGATTGTGAGAGAAGCATTTGGTAACGTCGTGTATTTGCTGACATGTATCTGTTTTAAAACCGGTCATGTTGTGAAGTTTTAGTAGCATTAGAAGCCAGTCTTTGCTTATGCTTTGATTATATGAGTCAGGCTTTGACATAAAAGTGCAGTCCTGAAATATGAAGATTGTGTGCAGTTCGCTTACCACTTCCACAGTAGTGAATGATTTCTGGTAAACTCCTAGGTATAGTGGTTGTTGTCTAGAATCACACTGAGTCTGTGTGCATTTGAGAACCACTGTGAGAGAAGCATTTGGTAACATCGTGTATTTGTTGACAGATAACTAATTTAAAACCTCTCATGTTGTCAAGTTTTAGTAGCATTAGAAGCTAGTCTTTGCTTATGCATTGATAAAATGAGCCAGGGTTTGACACTAAGTTGCAGTACCATGTACTATTCTGTTTACTGTGGCAGAACTGAAAATTTCAAAGTTTTACCTAAGCACTGTCCTAGAAGTAGTCTGATTATTTAGTCAGTTTCTAAGTACCAAATAGAATGCTTCAAATGTCTATGCAGTATGCATGTAGTGTTCTAACATACTATACACTTGTCTTTTACACCTTCAATTCCCTAGTAAGTGTCCATACACTTCCAGGAAATATCCTGTCACTTCCTTTGCAGTCCTCTAGAGACCCATTCAACAGCATGTACTAATACATTCACTGTGCCAAAACCCACTCACTTATATATTCACCAAGACACTCTCTTTCCAGTACTCTAATGATTCAGTCATTGCCTAAGTATTCATGCACAGAGCCAGGTCTTAGCATATGACTTCTTCAAACCCCTATCCACTATGCATGCAGTCCTCTAAGCACCTACACACTTGTCTTTCACACCTTCAATTCCCCAGTCAGTATCCGTTCACTTCCAGCAAACACCCTGTCACTCCATTTGCACTCCTCTAGTGACCCATTCAGCATCATGTACTAATCCATTCACTGCGCCAAACCCTAATAAATTCACCCAGGCACTCTCCTTGCAGTACTCTAATCATTCAGTCAGTACCAAAAGTACTCATCCAGTGGCCCAGGCCTTAGTATATGGATTGCTTCAAACCCTTATCCACTATGCATGCAGTCCTCTAACCACCTACACAATTGTCTTTCTCACCTTCAATTCCCTAGTCAGTATCCATACACTTCCAGGAAATACCCCGTCACTCCCTTTGCAGTCCTCTAGTGACCCATTCAGCACCATGTACTAATCCATTCACTGTGCTAAAACCCAAACACTTATAAATTCACCAAGATACTATCTTTGCAGTACTCTAATCATTCAGTCAGTGCCTAAGTATTCATACACTGAGCCAGGCCTTAGCATATGGACTGCTTCAAACCCCTATGCACTATGCATGCAGTCTTCTAACCACCTAGACACTTGTCTTTCACACTTTCAATTTCCTAGTCAGTATCCATACAGTCCAGCACTTGTGACTGCCTTTGCACTCCTCTAGTGACCCATTCAGTACCAAGTAATAATTCATTCCCTGTGCGAAAAGCCTAGCACTTATAAATTCACCTAGGCACTCTCCTTGCTGTACTCTAATCTTTCAGTCAGTACCCAAGTAGTCATGCAGTGAGCCAGGCCTTAGCACATGGACTGCTTTAAATGCCTATGCAGTATGGATGCAGTCCTCTAATCACCTACACAGTTGTGTTTCACACCTTCAATTCCCTAGTTAGTATTCATACTCTTCTAGCAAACACCCTGTCACTCACCCAGTGTGTCTCCTTATAGTACTGTAATCATTTAGTCAGTTAGCATGTAGTCTTTTAGGGCCTCATGTAGGAAGCCAAATACCGGTCGGTAACGGCCGATTTTCGGTAATTATACCGTTACCGACCGGTATTTTGGCTTTTGAGATGTAGGGGGAGAATTTCATGATTCGGTATTTACCGAATCGGTAAAATTACCGAATCGGTAATATTACCGATTCGGTAAATTTACCGATTCGGTAAATACCGAATCATGAAATGAGATGTAGGGGGAGTGTGTGGTGGGTGTGGGGATTCGTTATTTACCACCAACTAAAGGTTGGTGGTAAATGACGAATAGGTGACAAAAAGCATTTTTGTGCACGTTTAAGTGTGCAATGTGGCAGACATACATGCCCTTAGGGCATGTATGTGCGCCACATGTGAACACATGGCCGAATCAGGGGTGCAACAGGGTGTCAATGTGACACCCTGCCACCCTTGCATGTGCTCCCCCATTACCGAATCGGTATTTACCGATTCGGTAATGAGGCATACCTTCCCATCAATGGGAAGGTATGCCTCATTACCGAATCGGTAAAATACCGATTCGGTAAATACCGAATTTTTCCGAATCGGTAATATTTACCGACTCATTACCTACATTGCATTTACCACTTCATAAATACCGAATCGGTATGATTCGGTATTTATGAAGTGGTAAATGCAAGCCCACCTACATAAGGCCCTTAGTGAGGTAGGCTTTAGGGCATGAACTGCTTCAAAGTAGTATGCACTATGCATGTAGTGTTTTAACGATCATCACACTTGTGGTTCAGGGCTATAGTTTCTTAGTCAGTTTTTATATAAAATGTCTTTGTACAGTAATGGAATAGTATACATTTGAAAGTTATTAATATACATTTATTTGTGTTTCTTTTTTACAGATACAGAACAGGAATGTTTCTCATCTGTTTGCACTCTTCTCGTGCAAGACTGTTTGGATGAAGGGTCCTTAGGTGTTTCATCATACTTGCTGTGCCGCACGAGTATTTTTTGTTAGGATCCCCTCGTAACAGAACTCTTTGGCAAATCTTGCGAATGAAGAAGGTGGCATTGGTCTTTGTTTGCCCCTTGGAAAAAGTGAAAAATTTCTTCACCACTGAAGAAAAACGTTGTGGGAGTGGTGCCTTCTGCAAAAAAAAATCCTCAGATTCGGTAAATATTTTAAAGCGTCAACGTTTACAGTTTTTGTAAGTTAAACTTATAAAATTTTGTTAGCTGTATACATTTTATATATCTGTGATTTGTTTCTTGTGGTATTTTGTTGAGAATACCATGTTGTTTTTTTTTAACAATCTTTTTGATTTTCCAGGTCTGTCGTCGACATCCGTGGTTCCCACAGGAGTGTTCCGCCTTGTTGTTTTGTATTATTGTTGTTACATTTTGTTTATTAGTTTAATGTTTATATTTATGTTAATAAAAAAATCAAGTTTGAACAAAAAAATTAATAATGTTTTTGGTTGTTCTCTTAACTGCTGTGTGACTCTTTCTTGTTCTTATTACTGGTATTTGATGGAGTCAACCATGGTGTTAAAATTTGGGGCACTTATTGCTGGAATGCTAGTGATATCTGCAGTTTGCACCAACTTCTGAATAGTGTGTTAGATTTATCTCAACTTTACTTCGGTTAAAGTGCTGATAATGAAATGGAGAGTAGCCGTTCCCGTGCAAAAAGACATGAGGTGCACCTTTGCGATTTATTCTAAATACTAAAATCCTGTATTGTATTGCACTGAGGCATTGGCTGCACTTACAGTGTACACACAAAATCTATTAAGAAATCTCATTGTATTTATATTGATTGGGAATAGTGCGTCAGGTGATGGATCTTGACGAGATAAACTGCTCAGTTCGTATATTGTTGTGCACATGAAAAAAATCACATCACAACTTTCACACCAATTGCAATGCGAAACAAATTCCGGCGATAAGACACGTTAGCACCAGGGATTTTACACCTGCTTTCTGCTGGTGTTAAGCAGGACAACTACCTGCACCATGAAAGGGAACACAGCCAAGAGCCACACCAGAACACCCACAGGTGCCATAGAGTCAATGAGCATGATACAGGGATACCCATGAGGGCCAGAAGACTCATCTCAACAACTCCAGGACCGCCAATGCCCCCCAAACCCACATCTTAGTAAGTGTGTCCCTGTGGTCATTGTCTTAGCATGATAGGCACGAGTCCTGCAACATCACAGTGTGCTGTCACCTCAGCGTTGGCAGTGAGCCTGGATGTGTAGCTACGTACGCATCCTCCTGCATGCACAACTGGCGAGTGCTAGTCTGTTGTTCACAGGTCAGTGCAGGGGTGTGCCTATCCGGCAAGGGGAACGGGGTGTCTCGGACATGTCCGTGTACAGGAAGTGCGGTAAGTGTGTCTCTGTGTTCTGGTGTGGCCTGTTACAAGAGCCGCAGAAGTCGATGTTGCAAAGTGGCACGCACCACCTCCAAACAGCACTGTGATGTTGTTGTTGGATTGTAGCAAGACATGCACAAAAGTGTGGGGGCTCGTGGGAGGGAGGAGCAGCCGTTTGGCAACATTACACACAGTGAACTCGACCATGTGCCACATGCTGGGCATCTCATCAATGATGACCACGGTCGCAGTTATCCCACAACACCAACGACTGGCCTTTGTACACATCTTGTATGAATGCAGCGTGGTTTTCACTTCTATGCTCGTTCAGTGGTGTGATGTTGGCAGGTTGTGTTACTTGTGCTCCTTGTTGGTGTGTTTCATTTTGGCCATTGTTAGTCTATATGTGTGTTGTACTTAATTGTGCATGTGTGCCATTCTGTCCATCTCCCCCCCTCCCCCCACTCCCTGCTTCTTCCTCTTCCTAGTGCTGTTGTGTCTATAATTTTGTTGCTGCACACATAAATACATGTAAAGAATAAATTATAATAGTTCCTTGATTCTTTTAGGTTTCAAAACTGCTCTATTGGTTTCTTTTTAATTTTCCATATGAACCGTTTTTTTAAATATTCAACAACACATAGAAGTCAGAAGTGCAACGTATTCTATCAACACACTTTCTAGAACATTCTACAATACGTGCAGGTTAAAAGTTCATCAATTTTTTAAAACTTTACGATATTTTTTTGTAACATTTTCTTGAACATTTAACGACACATGCAGGTTAAAAGTTGACGATTGTTTTAAGTTCGAACAGTGCCTTCCAAATGCAAGTAGCAGGTGTGGTTGAACTGAGCAAATTTTATCCTATGATATGTACTCCAAGTTGAAACTGCTTTTTCTTAACCAATCACAGAGATGCTTTTCCACAAAACTAATGTGCACCCTACTTTTAAAAAAGAATGCTTTTCATGATATCTTCAGAGATAAGTTATAGATAGGAATTAGCATTTAAAAAACCTTTGAAATTCACTGAAAAAACCATAGGTTTCATGCACGTTATAGTTAGGAATTGGCATTTAAAAAACCTTTGAAATTCACTGAAAAAACCAAAGGTTTCAGGGGCGTTATAGTTAGGAATTGGCATTTAAAAAACCTTAGAAATTCACTGAAAAAAACATTGGTTTCAGGGGTGTTCTAGTTAGCTGGACATTTACCTCGTACAAAACCCTAGAAATTCCCCTGTTATAGTTAGTTCAGATAACTATAACTTGCGCCCCCGCAATGCACTGCTGATGACGTCACATATTACATCACTCATGGTATGGTCAGTGACATCACTGATGACATCTCAAATGACATCACTGATGACATCACTGATGACGTCATCCATTGAGTATGTGTTTCTTAACAGTTTTATTATGTTTAATATATATAGGGAAAGGCCTGTTGAAAAAATAAGTGGGTGTACAAGTGTGTGAATGGATGATTTTCTAGGTGCGTAACTGAGTCTATAAGTGAGTCATTAAATGTATTTTAGTGCAGACTAGTGACTAAACTGTGTGAATGTCTGTATGTGTCTGTGTGTTGGTGTATAAGTGGCTGCATGGTTTTGTGAATAGCTATATAAGTGTCTATATGGGTTATTGATTGGTTGTCTGAGTATCTGTATGGGTGCCTGAGTGTTTGTGTGGGTAGGGTGTGTTTGACTCTGTGACTAGATGTGTGAGTGGGTGATTCAGTGGGTGCATGTTTTTAAGAGTGCATCTGTGATGGACTGTATGGTTGGGTGAGTGTATGTATGGGTGTGTTAGTGATTGAATGTATATCTCAGTTGTACATGTGTCAGTAACTACATATGTGAAACACAGTGTATATGTGTGTAAGAGTATATAACTATCTATATGTGAGAGTGTGTGATTTTGGGAGTGGCTGTATGCGCCATAGTGCAAGGATATCTGTGTCATGTGCTGTTTGTTTTTCTGCAGGAAGACACAGAATTTGTTAGTATTTTTATGAGTAATTGAACTTGAGTGTTTTTAACTGTATAGGTGAGTAAATTTTACTGTGATTTAATATTTACATGACTGACTAGATGTATCAGTACCTCAATGGATGATTGGCGGTGTGTGAGTGTCTATATAGGTGTATAAATGCACAGAGTGACTGTAAGTATGAGTGACTGTACAGGTGAGTGAGTGGAGATGTATCAGTGTGGGAGTGGGTGTCTGAGTGGCTGTGTGGGTGTGTGAATGGATGTATGGGTGAATAAGTGGGAATGTGAGTAGCTGTGTGGGTGAGTGAATGACTGTGAGTGGCTATATGGGTGGGTCAGTGTGTGTGAGTGGCTGGATCTGTGACTGTGATGGCTGTGTGAGTGGCTCTATGGGTGGATGAGTGGCTGTGTGAATGGCCCTATGGGTGAGTGACTGGGTGTGTAAGTGGGTGTATGGGTGAGTGGCTGTTTGACTGGGTGTATGGGTGAGTGGCTGTGTGAGTGACTGTTTTGCTACCAAGGGGCATATGTATCAAAGGATACATTTGCGATTCTCAAATAGTGATTTTTAGAGAATCGCTATTTGAGAATCGCTAAACGCTATGTATGTAGGATTTGCAAATACTTTTGTGAATCCTACATATTCCTTAATTGCGAATCGCAAATTGAGATTCACAATTAAGGAATACCTCCCCATTCATTCCTATGGGCCTAGAGGCCCATAGGAATGAATGGGAAGAGATTCTCAATTTGCGATTCTCAATTAGAGAATCGCAAATTGAGAATGCAATTTCAAAGTTGCAAGGGTGCCAAAAGGAAACCCTGTTGCACCCCTGAAATGTGCATGTGTGCACATGTGGCACACATATATGCCCTAAGGGCATGTATGTGCTCCACATGGCCGTTTGAAAAATGCAAAAAAATGAATTTTTCAAAGAAATCGCAAATTACCACCAACTTGAAGTTGGTGGTAATTTGCGATTTCTTAAGGAAAAATCGCACAACTTGGGTACTTCTTACATCGCATTTAAGGAATCGCGAATTTTGCGATTCTCTATTTTGCGAGGGCCTTTTGGGATGATGCATCCCAAAAGGCTTTTTCCCGTTCGCAAACGGGCCGATTCTGAGAATCGTCCCGTTTACGAACGGGAAATGGAATGGGCTTCATACATATGCCCCTAAGTATTTGATTGAAAGGCTGTATTGATGAGTGAGCGGGTACAGGAGTGAGTGTACTACTGTGTGAATGGGCGGCATGTAAGTGGTTTTGTGGATGAGTGAATGGATGTGTGAGTGGCTGTATGGGTGAGTAAGTGGCTGTATCGGTCAGTGAGTGGTTTTGAATGGCTGTGTGTGTGTTTGTTATTGGGTATGTAAGTGGTTGCATGGGTGTGTGAGTGAGTGTGGTGATTGGCTGTATGGGTCTGTGAGTGGGTGTGTGAGTGGCTGTATGGGTCTGTGGGTAGCTGTATGGATGAGAGTGCTTGTGTGAGTGGCTGTATTAGTGACTGAGTGTGTGTTTCAGTAGCTGTATGGGTCTGTGATGAATGGGTATGTGAGTGGCTGTATGAGTATGTGAGTGGATGGATGCGATGGGCGGCTACGGTGCTTCCCACTAGCGCGTAGCTTCAGTGATGCTCCTCCCCCTCTCGGTAATGGCGACTCTGCGGGTCAGATGTGGAGAACGCTGATGCCGGATGCTCCAGTTTGATCTCTTCCTCACTTCGGCTCTGCTTCACGGCATTTTTCGAGTGCCGTTTACCGCTCACCAACCACTTTTTGGAGCTGGATCTGGCTGGCACTGGGGAAAACGGAAACACTCGATGTTTTCTCTTCACCTTTTGGGAGGCAACGGTTCCATCTTGCAGATGTCTTTGGCTTAGCCCTGTGGACCTTGTGTGTGGGGCTGGCCGCTGTAGCTAGTTCTTTGCTTCCTTCCTTTTAGGGATTTGTGAGCTTTCTGAATGCCGTTTTCATCACGGAGGCACCTGTTTCAGTGTAAAGGGGGAAGAAAAAAAGAGGCCGGTGAATGAAGGTGGAATTGTGCTGGCTAAACCGGCGGCATTTCAACTCAATCAGGAGGTGAGCATTGGGAGTGTGGCATATATATAGCTGCTCTTGCCGGATTATCCTTGGGAGAGACTGATTAGTTCTGGCTTGTGACTTGATCTGAAGGTGCTAAGCAGCGAACAATTGTGGAATTTTTTTTTTTTTTAATTAAGAAATACACTTCTGGAGCTGGAAGGCTGAAAAAAAAGGAGCTAATTTAAAACTGTGTTGAGTAGTAGGAGGAGGAGGGCGCGAAAGCGGGATCAGTATCCTCGGCGACAAGAATTTAGAACTTGGATGGTAGAGTTAATCTAATAAATTACACAATGAGGAAACGGCTCAAGCTGGCGGCTGCAGCAACGAAAGTGGATGTCGCGATTGCTGCAAAAAATAAAGCACGTTCAGCAAAAGCCAAGCTGAACCAGTCCAAGGGAGGAAACAAATTGCACCATGCTGAGTCCTCCGCTAGCTCTCGAAGTTCAGAGATTGATGATCCCCCTTTAAAAGAGATAACAATGATGGAGTCTGCAGAAGTTCCTCTCAGGGACCAAAACTCGACTATTTCTACTGGGATTACTGATGCTCGGGTAAATCAGGAGCAGAAAAATGCTAGAGACTTTCCTTGTTTTGTTAAGAAGGTGCTACTTCCCATTACTTTGACTGATAAACCGAGAAGTGATTCTTTCGAACAGGGTACTTTGGGGGCAACAGGGGATTTCACAACTGGAGCCACACCTATGGAATCAGTACCTTCTTCAGGGTTACTCTCCATCTCCAGGGTTGCCTCTTTTAGGAGGACATTCCTTACAGGCACAGGCACAGGCACAGGCACCGGCACAATCTACAGGCCCATCGACAAGGATTAAGACCCATTGCCGACCCTGAAGCAGACCTGAAGAAATGCCAGGAACTGGCCAATTTCTTCCACGATAAAATCAGACTTATTCTGGAAACTATCCCCCCCTCCAGCCCCGAGGAAAACATCGTTTGCCCACACACCTCCACCTACCTGTCCACATGGGGCCAGGTCACGGTGGATGAGGTATCAAATGTGCTCAACTCTATGAAGAGCGGCTCCCCTAGTGACCCTGCTCCTATCCGTAACCTTAAAGAGGTAGCCCCCACTATCATCCCTTCCCTGACCCACCTGATTAATACCTCTCTCCAACAAGGAGCTGTACCCCCAAGCTGGAAGAAGGCGGTGGTAAAAGCCCTGCTGAAGAAACCTACGTTGGACCCCGAGAATCTGGCTAACTACCGACCCATCTCCCTATTGCCGGGAGTAAGCAAGGTCGCAGAAAAATTGGTCAATAGGAGACTCTCTCAGTTCCTAGAGGCCAATAATAAATTAAAAAGCTCCCAGACAGGTTTTCGACCTGGACAGGGCACGGATATCGCCCTCCTGGCTGCTGTAGAGGAGGCAAGAGCACTATTGGATGGGGGAGGATCAGTGGCAGTGATCCTCCTCGACCTCAGTGCAGCGTTCGATACAGTTGACCACCAACTTCTTATCGAAAGACTGGCTAGGGTGGGAGTGAAAGGAACAGCCTTATCCTGGCTCTTATCTTTCCTGGCCCAACGCTCTTACCAGATCTGGGAAAAGAACGCCCGCTCCTCCGAAATGCCCCTCCAATGTGGTGTTCCTCAGGGCTCCTCCCTGAGCCCCACTTTATTTAATATCTATATGTCCACATTGGAGGAGGTTATTATCCCTTTCGGAGTGAGCGTCGTCAGCTACGCCGACGACACTCAACTAGTGGTGTCCTTGTCCCACCCCAAGCAACAGAAAGCTGATCTGCTCAACTGCCTTACCCAGGTTCATCACTGGATGAACAGATCAGCCCTAAAACTTAACGGGACAAAAACCGAGGTCCTTATACTGGGCCCAAAAGGAGCCTCACTTCCTCTGGACTGCTGGCCAGTCTGTCTGGGCCCGCCCCCTGACCCTAAGAAAGAGGTTAAAAGCCTGGGGGTGTGGATCGATTCCGATCTCTCCTTCATCTCACAAGCCAAGAAGGTGGCGGGGACCTGCTTCGGCCTCTTAAAATCTCTGAGGAAAGTCCTGCCCCTTCTCCCCCCTAAATCCCAAAAACTTTTAGTCCAAGGTCTCATAATATCGAGACTGGACTATAGCAATGTGATTTATCTGGGTGCTCCTGAAGCTACCCTTACTAAACTACAGATGATTCAGAATGCGGCCGCCCGGATCATCACCAACGCCCCGGCCAGATCATCTGCCAAGCCCGCCCTTAAACTCCTCCATTGGCTCCCCATAAGGGAGAGAGTCAAGTTTAAAGCCTTATGTCTCGTTCATAAAACACTACAGAACCAAGGCCCTCCTGTTCTCAGTAAAATGGTCACTCCCTATAGGAACTCTAGGCCCCTCCGCTCCAATGCAGAAAACTTCACGAACATCCCTAGATTCAGAAAAACTCGAGCAGGAGGAAGACGCTTCTCGGTTCAAGCCTCCCGCCTTTGGAACGCACTCCCCCGTAACCTACGTTTTGAACCCCAATACCTGCGCTTCAGGAAACTGTTAAAAACTCATCTTTTTCCCTAATCCTGTACCCCCCCTTCCCCTCCTGTTGCTTCAGTTTCCGCCTTCGTTCCTTGCCCTTCTTAGTCTCTGGCTCCGTTTGACCTGGTGAATTCAGGGTTCTTCAGCGCTGGGATACCTCCGGGTGACTATCGCGCTTTACAAAAATAAATAATAATAATAATAATAATAATAATAATCGACTCTATCTTTACTTAATGCTTCCATCGAGGCGATGGCCATTACGACTCCACTCCTCCAGTCTCTGCCCGTTCTTCTCCATACCAGTTTAAATGACCTTCAACCGCAATCAAACAGCATCATCTTGGCCCAAGCTCAGGGCCAGCCAGATAGGCAAGTTCAGTATGCTCCGCCAGAACAGCAAGGGCTCCTAGCTCCTTCAGGTACCAACGTCTCGCTGGAAAGTAGCTCTATTTTACTAGATCCTGGGTCTGATTTAGATATCAGTGGGTCTCAGCAAAGAAGCAAAAAATCAGACTTCATATTCCAGGATGAGAAGGCTGCCTCATGTCAGATGGATATTAAAACGATGTTAAATATGATTCTCGAGGAAATTCGAGACATGAAGACAACACAGCAGTTAGAAATGTTATCGATCCAGCAGCGACTGAGAAAAATAGAGGAAGCAGTTGCTAATCTTCCGGGTCGTGTTCATGAGGCTGAATCAAGGATTTCTTCTTTAGAAGACCAAATGAATAGTGTTCTTCAACAAGTGGATTTAGTTTCCAGTGAAAAAACAACTATGGAGAACAAGATTGAGGAGCTTGAGAATTTTTCACGTCGCTCTAATCTTCGGTTAGTTGGTGTACCGGAACGACTTGAAGGAGTGGATATTCTTAAGTGGGTTGAGACATTTATAAAGAAGGCTGTGATACCTGAATTTTCGGGGGACCTAACTTTAACAAGGGCTCATCGGGTCCCTGGTCATCTTGCTCCTAATGAGAAGTTCCCCCGTACGATACTGGTTAAATTTGCGGATTACCGCATTAAGGAAAAAGTACTGACAAAGGCAATCCAGATGAGACAGTTTGAAACTGAAAACGGAGTGAAATGCAAAATATTCTTTGACATGTCAGCAGCGGCGGCTAGAAGACATGAAGAATTTGTCAAGTTACTTTATTTGTTTAAATCTAAAGGGGCACAGGCTTTGATTGCACAACAATCCAAACTTAAAGTTCTAGTTCACGGGAAGTTTCATCTATTTACCCGTTTAGAAGAAGCACAGGAGATGCTTAAAGCAATTTCAATTGGAAGATAACTTGCTGGATATCTTTCTGCTGTTTTTGTCTTCTTAAGAATTCTTTTTTGGGCACAGTTGCTTTAAGGATTTGCAGAGTCTTGAGCTTAAAGAAAAGGTTTTGTTTTAGGGAGGGGGGGAGGTCACTCTTTGGTGCAATAACAGGGCACCAGTACGGGCACAGGGAGGTCGGAGTATGTGGATAGCGGGTTTAACCACATTTCCTAAGGGGAGGAGGGTTTTTGTTGAGGGAGGGCTAGGGAGGTTGGGATTAATAGAAAAAATGAGCAGGTTCTATCCGGAAGGCGTTAAATGGTGCAGGAATCAATCTAGAATAGTCTGGCAGTATAGTGAGTTTTTTATATTTTGCTTCTTTTTTTGTATTTATCTGATAGAATGAGTCTATCTAGTATATGTCAAATTCTTTCTGTTAATGTCAATGGAATACTGAATAGACGTAAATACGGTGGCTTAATAAGGTGGTTAGTTACTTTAAAACCTCAAATTCTTTTTTTACAGGAAACTCATCTGAAAACTAATAACCCAAAATGTTATATTCCAGGAATGTTTTCAAGGTGTTTTTTTGCTTCAGCGGGTGTTGCAATGCGGGGGGTACTATTTATTTTTCTCGTGAATTCGACTGGGAGTTTCTACAGGAACAAAGGAATCCCCAGGGGAGGTGGATCTGGATACAGGTGTCACTGAATGGTCAGCTTTTGAATTTTGATAGCTATTATGGCCCAATATCTGATGACGAATTTGCATTACGTACACTTTATAAACTTTTCATTGGGGTCTCGGGGCAAATTGTGTTTGGAGGTGATTTTAATTATATTCAGGATTTGAAAATGGATACTTCAAATAGAAGGAAAAAACAACTGAAACCTAAAACTAAGAAGCTTTTTGACGCTTTGGTAGAAGATCTTCAGTTAATTGATGTATGTTGTTTTCTTAATCAAACTGTTCGTCAATATACCTGCTCCTCACGCCAACATCTAACTGCATCTCGAATCGATTTTTTATTGGTTTCACGTTCATTGATTGTTAGAGATGCAGATATTGGTATTAATGTTTTTTCCGATCATACTTATATTCAAGCATCTATAGAAATGGGTTTCTCCAAAAAGTGAACTTTCAAGTGGCAGATGGACCGCCTTCGACTTCAAAATCCAGTATGGCTTGAAGAGTTTAGATGCTGGATAAAAGATTTTTTCTCCATTAATGAAGGGACTGCTGATATTTTTTCTGTCTTGGGGGGTTTTAAGGCCGCTGCCCGCGGGCAGATGATTGCCGCCTCCGCTAAGAAAACTAGGGAACGTTCAGATAAAATAGCACAGCTTCAGCAGTCATTGGTCCATGCTTCTAAACCGGTAGGTTCCTTAAATCAGACTCAGTTGGATCAGGCTAGGAAGGCATTAAGAGATTTTTTCATCTTAGAAGAAATAATTAGCTCCCAGACATACTCGCAAGTCTATGAAGAAAGTCAAATGGTGGGTAAGATGCTAGCTTGGTCAATCAGGGCTCGACAAGAATCCGCTTGCATCATAGAAATAATAGATCCCCAAACAAATGTATTAGTTACTGACAGAGCTGATATTCCTCGAATTTTTATTAATCATTTCCAACAAATATATACTACTAAATACCCAGTTAATTCGGAGATGATTCAGGAGTATTTTGCTCCACTTCAAATGCCGACAATATCTCACCATTTAGTGACGATGCTACAGATGAGAATTACAGAAGCCGAGATATCGGCAGCTATCAAGTCTTTGGCTGGAGCTAAGGCTTGTGGCGAGGATGGTATCCCGAGCGAATTTTATAAATGTTTTGTGAAGGAGCTGACCCCTTTTTTGGAAAAATTATTTGATCACATTAAAACGGGTGGGCCAGTTTCTTCTGAATTTAAAAAAGCGATAGTAATTAGCTTTGTAAAAAAGGGTAAACCGGCCAACAATTTGAATTCTTATCGACCCATTAGTTTATTAAACACCGATTATAACATTTTTATGAAGATCTGGGAACAACGTATCACTTCAGCAGCTGAGGAAGTGATTCATGGGGATCAAACAGGGTTTATAGCGGGCCGTATGATGACGACTAATACCCGCTTTTTGATTCAAGCCCTAGATTACTTTAATATTAATAAGACACCTGCCTGCATTATGATGGTCGATGCAGAAAAGGCCTTTGATTTAGTTAATTGGGATTCATTATTTTATG
This sequence comes from Triturus cristatus, assembly GCF_964204655.1. NCBI lineage: Eukaryota > Metazoa > Chordata > Amphibia > Caudata > Salamandridae > Triturus > Triturus cristatus. The sequence goes on from NC_140581.1 coordinate 386,766,512, forward strand.
CACTTTTTAGGTTTGGATTCCCGTCCGCAGTATTAACTATGATTAAAAATATCTATTTAGGTGCACAGGCAAAGATAATAGTCAACGGCGATCCGGCAGGGTTAATAGAAATAAATCGTGGGACTAGGCAAGGCTGCCCTTTATCCCCCCTTTTGTTTACTTTCTTTATTGAACCCTTAGCTATCAGATTACGAGCCAATAGGAACATTAGATCCCCAATCATTGGAATGCCAAAATTTAAACTTTTTGCTGATGACGCTATTTTATATCTAGATCCAGAAAAATTAAATTTGCATTCAACAATGGTAGAATTTAAGAAATTTGAACAAATAGGGGGTTATAAAATCAATCCCTCTAAAACTGAAATTTTAATGTTAAATTCTGGGTCAGCATGCCTCCCAGAAGAACTAAAACAACAGGCAGGGAAAACCGATCCCATACGGTATTTGGGAATTTATGTTACAGGTCATTATGGAGAATTGGTCAAGAATAATTATGAAGCCACCAGCATAAAGATCCAGAAACTGTTGGATAAATGGTCTAATCTTCCTTTGACTTTGATAGGACGTGTGGCATTGATTAAGATGTCTCTTTTACCTCTTTTGATATTTTTGTTTACTAACATTCCGGTAAAGATTAACGTTAGTTATTTCCACAGCGATTGATTCTATGATTCGGGCATTTGTGTGGAATAAAAAGAAAGCTGGAGTTAAGCTGCCAATTTTGCAATTGCTGTGTGGGTTGGCACTTCCAAATATTCGTTCATATTATGATGCATTATTATTTGATTATCTAGCATGTTCATTGTCTAATCCGCATCGAGCTGACAACTTTTTTATCATCAAAATGATCCAAGAGGCTGGAACCCAACTTCCTACTTTTTTGAAGACATCTAAACTCCCAAAGAGAACAAGATTCAAAACGTTAATAGATTTCTCAAATAGACTTGATATTATCTTTAAACAAAAATATTTTTCTGGCTTTTTTTCACTAAAGTTAACTGAATGTCGAGAGCTAGGTTTATATATTCAGTCTACTCAATTGAAAAAATGGAATGATGCTGGCTTGGGGATTGTGAATCAATTGGATATTCAGGGTAGGTTGATTTCTTGGGAAGAAATACAGGTTAGAACTCTGGGTTCCAATAAACCTTCCTTTTTTGAATTTATTCAAGTTAGTAATTTTTTGAAAAAATACAATTTTATATTTAACACCCCCCCAGGTAGAATTGCTTCTGCATTATATGTTTCGAGATTATCTGGAGTGGGCAATCGGTATCGTTTATTGAACTCTCAAGATGAATCCCCTTTGGTGTTAAAGATGCTGGAGAAAGTTGAAGCTCATACACAATGTGTTTTTTCTTATCAAGAATGGCAAAAGATTTCAACTTTAGGTAATAAGGCTTTGAGAGCTGCTAACTATAAAAGAATGGCTTTCCTTGCCCAATGGCTGGCATACTATACTCCAGAAGCATTAAATAAAATATATTCAGAAGTGGTAAATAGTTGCTTTCGTTGTGTTACCTTAGCAGAAGGGGGATGGCGACATATTTTTTTTTCTTGCCCCAAGTTAAAAAAGTTTTGGGAAGATATTTTTGCTTATTTTAGTAGGGCAATTAAGAAAATGTATGAACCCTCAGCAGAAGCTGCTTTGTTCGGGTTAGGTATTAGGGAGGCTGTACTTTCGAAAGATGAAGGATGTTTTCTCGCAATTGCCATGTCGGTTGCCTGTTCTTTGATTTTACAAAATTGGAGATCATTGGAAATACTTCTTTTTGAGAAATGGTTGATTAAGATGAAAAGGACAATGTCTTTCGAAGAAGCTTATGCCAAACGGGTGGGGGCAACTTCGAGGGTTTGGAATTATTTTTTTTGATTGTTAATTTGATGACAGTATTTTCTTTTTTGGTTGTTATGTGTAATCACTAATGAGTGAACATGGAATTTTGATGTTTTCAGATCAAGTTTTATTTTTCTCTCTTTTTTCTTTTTTATGTGTAAATAATGTGCTTCTTGATGGCTCTGCTCAATAAAAAAAAGAAAAAAAAAGAGTATGTGAGTGGATGTATGAGAGGTTGTATGGGGTGTGAGTGGTTCTGTGGATGATGTCATCAGTGATGTCACTGACCATGTCATGAGTGATGTAATATGTGATGTCATAAGCAGTGCATTGAGGGGGCTTAAGTTATAGTTACACAGGTAACTGTAACTGCCGAATTTCACTGGTTTTGTATGAGTGAAATCTGAGCCTAACTATAACATCTCTGTAACCTTTGTTTTTTTCAGTAAATTTCTAAGTTTATTTAATAATATTTTGGTTTGTGAGTGGCTGTACAGGCAGGTGAGTGTGTTTGCGAGTGGCTGTATGGGTTTCTGAGTGGGTGTATGAGTGAGTTTGTGGGCAAGTGAGTGGCTAAATGGGTCTCTGAGTGGGTGTGTGAGTGACTGTATAGGTGTGCACATGGCTGGGTAAGTGGGTGTAGGAGTGCCTATGAGTATCTGAGTGGGGGCATGAGTCACTGAGGGGGTGGATGAGTGGGTGCATGAGTGTCTGAGTGGGTCTGTGAGTGGTTGTGTGAGTCTCTGAGTGGGGCTGTGAATTGGTAAATAAGAGTCTAAGTGAGTCAGTCAGTGGGTACATGAGTCTCTCAGTGGATCTGTGACTGGGTGCATTGGTTTCTGAGTGGGTCTGTGAGTGAGTGCATGAGTCTTTGAGTGAGACTGTGAGTGAGTGTATGACTTTCTGAGTGGGACTGTAACTGGGTATATGAGTGTTTGAGTGGGGTCTGTGAGTGGCTGCGTGAGTGTCTGAATGGGTCCAAAAGTGGGTGTGTGATTCTCTGAGTGTGTCTGTGAGTGATATGTTAGTCGATGAGTGGGTCTGTGAGTGGATGCATGAGTCTCTGAGTGGATCTGTGAATGGGAACATGAGTGTCTGAGTGGGTCTGTGCGATCATGTAAAAGTCTCTGAGTGGGTGAGTGAGTGGGTGCTTGAGTGTCTGAGTTGGTCTGTGGGTGGATGTGTAAGTTTTTGAGTGGGTCAGAGAGTTGGTGAGTGAGTGTCTAAGTAGGTCAATCAGAGTTTGCATGAGTCTCTGATTGGATCTGTGAATGGGTGCATGAGTGGGTCTGTGACTGGTTGCATTAGTTTCTAAGTAGGTCTGTGAGTGGGTGTGTGAGTGTCTGAGTGGATGTGTGAGCAGGTGCATAAGTCTCTGAGTACCACTATGAATGGGTGCATGAGTGCCTGAGTGGGTCTATGAGTGGGTGAATGAGTCTCCCAGTCAATCACTGACTAGGTGAATCAGTCTCTGCATGAGTGAGTGGGTGTGTGAGTGGGACTGCGAGTGAGTGCATGAGTCTCTGAGTGGGTATGTGAGTCTATGAGGGGATCTGTGGATGGGAACATGAGTGTCTAAGTGGGTCTGAGTGGATGGATGAGTGTCTGAGTTGGTCTGTGAAAGTGAGCAAGAGTCTCTCAGAGAGTCTGTGAGTGGGTGCTTGAGTGTCTTTAGTGGATCTGTGAGTGGGTGCTTGAGTGTCTGACTGGGTCTTTGAGTTGGTGTGTGAGTATGGGTGTGAGTCTCTGAGTGGGTCTGTGAGTGGGTGTGTGCGAATGAGTGGGTCTGTGAGTGGGTGCATGAGTACATGAGTGGGTATATCAGTGGGTGCATGGTAAAAAAATGTAGAGGGGCACATGGGAGCAGCTCTTCATGGCAGCTCCCCCGTGATGATCATCTTGTCCAGCTTGCCTGTAATCCAGTACCCCCTGCTCCCTTTGGTTTTGTGCCTCAGCTCCTTGTTTTCCTCTCATTTTCTGCCTCTTCTCTGCCAGCTCCTGCCCTCTGTGTTGTCTCTTTGCTCGTTTCTCACGTCTATTTGCTTCTCTATGCTCTTTCTGCCCATTATTTTGCATCTATATCCTTGCTCCTGATCTTTTTTGCTTCTTTCTGCTTGTTTCTGACCTTTATTCTGCCATTTGTGTCTCTTTCTACTCCATTCTTACCTTTATTCTGCCTTTTCTGCTCGTTTCTCACCATTATTTTACCTCTTTCTGCTCGTTTCTCATCTTTATTTTGCCTGCTCATGCTCGTTGCTGATCTTTATTCTGCCTCTTTCTACTCATCTCTGACCTTTATTTTGCCTCTTTCCGCTCATTTCTGACCTTTATTCTGCCTATTTCAGCTCATTGCTGACCATTATTCTGCCTATTTCTGCCCTTAACTCTGCCTCTTTCTGCTTGTTTCTCACCTTTATTTTGCCTCTTTATGCTAATTTCTCATCTTTATTTTGCCTCTTTGTGCTTGGTTCTGACCTATATTCTGCCTCTTTCTGCTAATTTCTCACCTTTATTTTGAGTCTTTCTGCTAGGTTTTGACCTCAATTTTGCTCCATTCTGCTCATTTTACTTCTCTTCTTAATTTGCCTCTTTCTGCTTGTTTCTGACCTTTATTGAACCTCTGTTTTATAATTTCTGACCTTTCATCTGCCTCTTGCTAGTCATTTCTTACCTCTATTTTGATCTTTCTGCTCGTTTATGACCCCTATTCTGGCTCTTTCTGCTCACTTATGATCTTTATTCTGCATCTTTCTGCCCCTTGTGACCTTTTTTCTGCCTCTCTCTGCTTGCTTCTGACTTTTATTTTGCCTCATTCTGCTCATTTCTAGCCTTCATTTTGCCTCTTTCTGCTCATTTCTCATCTTTATTCTGTCTCTTTCTGCTCCTTTCTGACCTTTTTACTGCCACTATCTGCTCGCTTCTGATCTTTATTTTGCCAATTTCTGCTTGGTTTTTACCCTAATACTGCCTCTTTCTGCTCGCTTCTGACCTTTATTTTTCCTCATTCTGCTTATTTCTGACCTTTACTTTTGCCTCATTTTGCACGCTTCTGACCTTTACATTTTGCCTCTTTCTGCTTGGTTCTGACCTATATTCTGCCTCTTTCTGCTAATTTCTCACCTTTATTTTGTGTCTTTCTGCTAGGTTCTGACCTCTATTTTGCCTCATTCTGCTCATTCTGCTTCTCTTCTTAATTTGCCTCTTTCTGCTTGTTTCTGACCTTTATTGAACCATCTTTTTGATCATCCCTGACCTTCATTCTGCCTCTTGCTAGTCATTTATGACCCCTATTCTGCCTCATTCTGCTCATTTCTGACCTTTATTTTTGCCTCATTTTGCTCATTTCTGACCTTTATTTTGCATCTTTCTGCTCCCTTCTGACCATTTTTTCTGACTCTTTCTGCTTAATTCTGACCTTTATTCTGCCCCTTGCTGCTCATTTCTGCCCTTTATTCTGCCTCTTTCTGCTCCTTTCTCAACCTTATTCTGCCTCTCTCTGGTAGTTGTGCATCTTTATTTTGTCTTTTTCTGCTTGTTTCTGACCTTTAATCTGCCTTTTGCTACTCATTTCTGACCTCTGTTTTGCCTCTTTCGGACCTCTATTCTGTCTCTTTCTGCTAATTTCTGACCTTTATTTTGCCTCCTTCTGCTGGTTCAGACCTTTATTCTGCCTCATTCTGCTCATGTCTGACCTTCATGTTTCCTTTTCTGCTAATTTCTGACCTTTATTTTGGCTATTTCAGCTTGTTTCTGACCACTATACTGCCAGTTTTGCTCATTTCTGACCTTTATTCTGCCTCTCTCTGTCCCCTTCTAACCTTTTTTCTGCTTTTGCTGACTTTTATTTTGCCTCTTTCTGCTCGTTCCTCAACTTTATTCTGCCACTTTCTGCTCGTTTCCCACCTTTATTTTGCCTCTTCCTGCTCATTTAGCATTTTTACGTTGCCTCTTTCTGCTTGTTTCTGACTTCTATTCTGGCTCTTTCTACTCATTTCCGACCTTTATTCTGCCTTTTTCTGTCCCCTTCTGACCTCTCTGCTTGTTTCTCACCTTTATTCCGCCTCTTTCTGCACTCTTCTGTCCTTTTTTTGCCTCTGTCTGCTTGTTTTAGACCTTTATTCTGCCTCTTTTTGCTCATTTCTAAACTTTATTCTTCCTCTTTCTGACCTTTATTCTGTGTCTTGCAGCTTGTTTCTCACCTTTATTTTGCTTGTCTGCTCGTTTCTATCCTTTATTCAGTCTCTTTATGCTAATTTCTTACCTTTATTCTGCCTCTTTCTGCTTGTTTCTCCCCTTTATTCTGCTCTTACTGCTCATTTCTTGCATCTATTTTGCCTCTTTCTACTCATTTCTGACTGTTATTCAGCCTCTTTCTGCTCGTCTCTCACTATTTTGTCCCGCTTCCTGATCATTGCAGACCTTTTTTTGCCTCTTTCTGCTCATTTCTTACCTTTATTTTGCCTTTCTGCTCATTTCTGACCTTTACTCTGCCTCTTCCAGGTAGTTTCTCAGCTTTATTTAGCCTCTTTCCGCTTGTTGCTGACCATTATTTTGCCTCTTTCTGCTCATTGCTGACCTTTATTCTGCTTCTCTCTGACCTTTATTCTCACTGCTTCTGCTTGTTTCTCACCTTTATTTTACCCCTTACTGCTCGTTTCTTACATTTATTCTGCCTCTTTCTGCTCTCGTCTGACCTTTTTTCTGCCTCTTTCCGCTCGCTTCAGGCCTTAATTTTGCCTCTTGCTGCTTGTTTCTCAACTATATTTTGCATCTTTTTGCTCATTTTGGCCTTTACTCTGCCTCTTTCTGCTTGTTTCTCTACTTTATTTGCCTCTTTCTGCTCATTTTTAGGTCTCGCTTTGCCGTGCAGCGCAAATGCGCGGCCATCGCTTTGCGAGGCATGCAGTATATACTGTAGCCTGGAAGCTTCATGGAGGGCTCCACCCACTCTCTGCCCATTGGCTTTTGTCTTAAATGCTGCCTTCTGATTGGTTTGAGGCTTGTTAGTTCCTCCTCATTCATCATTTGTATCCTTCCGCGGCTATTGGCCCTTTTACTTCTAACACTATTTTCTTCCCTGTCTCCCCCCGCCCGCTCCCTCAGTCTGTGACTTCTCACCCCCCCCTGCCTCCCCCACTCCCGTTCGTGTCTTCTTGCCTGCCGGTACTTTTGTTTTCAATGAAATAGGCCTCGCGTGAATGTGAGTCCTATTGCATTGCCACAGTATATTTTTTATTCTTGTAAGCACTATTTCTGTATATATGTCAGGACGTGCTTTGCTTATGTTTAGCGTGCCGTGCCCGCTTTCACTTTCTGAGCAGCCGGACAATCAAGAGCCTTATTCTTCTTCCATTCCCTCATTCAGGTTCTTAAAGCCCCTTTCCCACGCCCTCTTCTAGTGTGCATTTCCCCTTGACTCCTTGTCTCATCTCCCCGCCCCTCCTCAGTCTCCTCTCTCCCTCTCCACCAGGCATCGAAGCGCACGTCCAGCAGCTCGGCATCCAGCCTTTCCCTCAACCCTGAGGTCCCCGGCTGCCACACAGTTGAGACGTGTCTCAAATCGCACAGGTGAGACTTATAACATTTGAACCCGTGACACGAGGCCAACAGTTCCCAGGACGCGGCGGAGGGCCGATTTCTCAGTGAGAAAGGGGCTGAGAAAACCCAGTGCCCTTAGCTCTACTGCCCGCCTCGTACACGGTCCTAGTAACTGCATTACATCAATGAATGGACTTGCAATCGGACCCAAACCCGCCGAGAAACACTTGAACACAGAGGCCCTTTCTTACACTTTGAAAGGAAGTATAAGAAACCAGCTCCTGACATTGTGTCCAAGGAGCGATTTTATTTCTCGCTGCCAGCAATGCATTCTTTGAAAACTCCAGCTATATCAATAGACATGGCACAGAGCGGGGCTGTGTGTCAGTTGTGTACAACAGAGAGGCCTGGGTTTGCATCTGGGGGGAAGGAACAGGAAAACAACTTGCATGCTATGAAAGTTATCGTGAAGCTCAATTTAGTCAATGTGAAAGAAAAACAATGACCTGGTTTCCCTTTGCGTTTGTTTCATTCACAAGCTATTATAAAAGTCTGGTTTTTAATGAAGTCACAATGGTTTTGGAGGGATTTCAATTGGCAGACGGTAGATACAGAACAACATCTGTCACAAGAAATATGTGCAACGCTTCGGCACAAGAACCTTGTTGGTCAACCAGCGAAGCATTCGATCTTCCCAGCATTTATCCCTCGTGGCAAGTGGCACATAGAGCATACACCTGAGAATTCATCTGCACCAGTCAACGGACAGCACCAGTATGCCTCATAAACCTAGTGTTCTGACGCCAGTTTTGGAAAATGCCCACGCTATAAAAAAAAAATGAAAATGAACACAACTATTTCAAAAGTATAGCGACAGTAAGAATAAATAATTCCCAATGGACCGAAAATTCGTTAACTCCAGGCGCCGTATATGACACGAGGTGAGCGCCAGGAGAGAGGGATTTCAGCGGGGATCCCCACGAGTGGAGCGAGGGTGAGTGTGCCAGAATGCGGGACTAAGGGGCCGTCCTCTTAAGACTCTGCGGGCAGCCGCATTTCTTCAGTTTAACGCAGGGGTGTCCAATTTGGGTACAGCAAGGCTGCAGCCATTCAAAATACCCACATGAGATAAAAGTACTTAGAATATACTTATAATGTAATGGATATTGTTATTGTTATTGTTAATTCAATCTTGTATAGCGCGTATATACCGACAGGTCTCATAGCGCTCAAACAGAGGAAAAAACAAGAACATGGAAACAGGCCAGGTCCTAGGATGCTGAAAGGATTCACACCAGATCAAACGCTTCTCTGAAGAGGAGGGTTTTAAGTTTTGCACGAAAGGGGAGAAGTCTAGATTCCTTCCGAAGCTCTCCGGGCAACTGATTCCACAGTTGGGGCAGGAGGATCGAAAAGGCTTTGCCTCCTTTCGATGCGAGGTTGAAACGAGGGCATATAAGTCTACTGGCTTCCGCTGAGCGCAGCACTCGTCCTGGCACGTATTTGAGTACACGTTCTTTTATGTATTCCGGGGCGTGACCATAAAGGGCTTTGTGTGTAATACACAGACCCTTGAACTTGGCTCTTTGCCTAATGGGTAGCCAATGTAGTTCACTCAGCAGAGAGGTAGCATGAGTTCTTCTAGGTAATCTAAAAATGAGCCTGGCTGCATCGTTCAATACTATCTGCAGTTTATTTATCAACTTCTGATGTAGCCCAACATATAGTGCATTTCCATAGTCAAGTCTGGAGACTATCGTAGCAGCTACTATTGTCTTCATGGTCGAGACCGAGAGGAGGGGAACAAGTTTCCTCAGCTGTCGCAGCAGACCGACACAGGTACCGACCACTGCGTTGACCTGATTAGTCATAGAGAGCTCAGAGTCGATCTTTATACCCAGGCTTTTTACCACAGGTGTTGGCAAGGGGGGGGGATCCTAACTCCTGAGGCCAAAAAAGATCATTCCAGGGGTTGCCTTTAGTTGAAATGGCAAGGACCTCCGTTTTATCGGAATTAATTTTTAAGGAGTTAGCCGCCATCCAGCCAACCGTGAACCTGAGTATGCTCTGGGCAGACTGTTGAGCAAGGGTCGAATTCTCAATCCTTAGGATAAGCTGAGTGTCATCCGCATAGTTGAACACTCTGCAGTCCATTTTGGCTAGCGCGGACACCAGGGGCTGCAGGTATATATTAAAGAGAAGGGGGGATAGCGCGGATCCTTGCGGGACTACCATCTACGACATAATGGTTATCAAAAATACCTGGAATGGCCCTGCTCCTCTGGACATCCTCTGAAAAGCACTATATTAACCAGTCCCAGAGAGTGTCTGCCTGACCTGAGCATGGTGGAATTGTCAATTCTGAAAAGTGCATCTGAAAAACTGGGGATTTCAATTCTCCTAACTTGAGTAATACACCTGGGTCCTATTTTGTTACATTCCAACATTACAAAACAGTGTATAGCAATATTGAAAATATTGAGTATCAGTCGATGAGGTAATGGGAAACTACAGTAAAAAAAAGAAATGCAGAACTTCAATTAAGGATCAAGGCTGCCAAGGCTGAAAGACAGCTGCTGTAGATTGTGGAGAGAGAGAGTGTTAACCTGCAGCCATACCAGGCCAATCTGACATCACAAAAGAGAAGAGAAAGCCTGCCCTGGTGCAAGAAGTTGAAACAGTACTAGTGTGTTATCTTGTGAACATTGTCTGATCTGACAGCAGCAGACACGCCACATGGTAACTGACAGAGGTTGACTGTTGGCCTTTTGTCCACAGGGCTTGACACTTGTCTGCAGTTGTTAGAACGAGGAGTATATTGTCTTCATAATGTGATTTTGTGTTGAACACACACACCCCAATTCAATAACAATCCCACTTACACACACTGACACACACACATACTCTCACACACACACTCGGTCTCTCATACTCTATCTTACACTTCTTCACACAGGCACTCACGCACACTCATGCAAACACCCTTTCTCTCACACCCACACATACACCTACTTGTTGGTCACTTACACCAAAGGTTCACAACAATAGCTCTCACTTCCATCCACATTTGGCAGCTTCCTCTTGCAATCCCCTGCCCCTTGAGAAACACTCGCTCCCACTTTCACATCACTGTGGGCGAGAGACTCTTCTTACATATCACCATAGCTGGCTCCTGGGCCAGGGTGCAGGTGCCGTTGGGCTCAAGATCTGGAGGCTATTGTCCACTGGCGAGAAGCCTGGACAGGAGGTAAGGTATGGGTCATGTATGCCTGCGGGGGTATTTGCAGCCCTTGCACTGGGGACTGGTCCCCAGCTGCAACTGGTTTCCAGGAATGGAAAGAGTTCTGCACCTAGAGCCCTCTGTTCCACCCCAGACATGCACACAGCCCTGATGGTGCACAGCTCTGGTTGGACCTGGACAACTGCCCTCTGACCAGAGCAGTCACTTCCACAACAATAGGGCCTGAGGTAGAGCTCTGGCAACCTAGGCCCTGCTCCCTGGACTAGAGAGTGCCAGGGCCGGTCTCTTAGCAGTGATGGAGTCTAGCCCATTTCCCATCACCTGCACAAACTCTAGGAGAATAAGTGACTGGCACTCCCATGCCTCACGGCCTTGACCTTTGAGCCTCGCAGACAAAAGTATCAGTGAGACTGCAGGAATTTTTAAAGCGCAAATGTTTGTTCCTAACTGAGCGTCCCCGCGCTAGAACTGCCCTATCGGAGTGCCTCTATTTAACTTTCTTGATAGAAAATGACCAGCAAAGGTCAGTAAAATACCAGAATCAATTTAGCAATCTCTAGATTCCAGTTCATAGAAATTGTCTTCCACGAGCACCCGTAGACAATAGTATTTTTTTCAAATCTTGTATTTTCAGTGATATGACCACCGAAGGCCCTGATTTTATATTAAAAACAGAGCTTTGGACCACCATTTCTCGCTGAAAGGCAATATTTCTCTCCATGTGTTTCCATACCTGGCATGTCACGCAGTTTGGTGCTTACTTTCCCTCCATAATAAATAGCAGTAGATGTTTCAGCACCCAGGCTAATGTGCTGCATAGCTAAATACATATAAGCTCCCAAAGGCGAGACTGATTGGATTGCAAATGCTTGTTTACCTTTATTCTGCCTCATGCTGCTCGCTTCTGATCTCTATTGTGTCTCTTTTTGTTAGTTTCTGACCACTATTCTGCCACTTTCTGTTGATTTCTCACCTTTATTCTACCTCTGTCTGCTAGTTTCTAAAATGTATTCTGCCTCTTCCTGCTCATTTCTCACCTTCATTTTGCCACTTTCTCCTAGTTTCTGGCCTCTATTCTGCCTTTTTCTGCTCCCTCTTGACCTTTAGCCTGCATCTTTCTGCTCACTCCTCTCCTTTATTTTGCCTCTTTCTGCTTGTTTCTGACCTTTATTCAGCTTCTTTCTGCTCGCATTTCACCATTTAACCTCTCTTTCTACTCATTTCTTACCTCTATTCTGCCTCTTTCTGCTAGTTTCTCAGCTTTATTTTGCCTCTTTCTGCTCATTGCTGACCTTTATTTTGCCTCTTTTGCTAGTTTCTGACCTCTAGTTTGCCTCTTACTGCTCATTTCTCATGTTTATTTTGCCTTTTTGCTGCTCATTGTTAACCTTTATTCTGCCTGTTTCTGCCCCTTTCTGGCCTTTAGCCTGCATCTGTCTGCTTGCTTCTCACCTTTATCTTGCCTCTTTCTGCTAGTTTCTGACCATTATTCAGCCTCTTTCTGCTCATTTCTGACCTTTACTCAGCCTCTTTCTGCTCACTTCTCACCTTTTTTTGCCCTTTTCTGATCATTTCTGACCTTAATTCTGAATCTTTCTGCTAGTTTCTCGGCTTTATTTACCTCTTGCTGCTCTTTCCTGACCTTTATTTTGCCTCTTTCTGCTCGTTTCTGACTTTCACTCTGCCTCGTTTTGGTAGTTTCTGACCTCCATTCTGCCAATTACTGCACATTTTTCACCTTTATTTTGCCTGTTTCTGTTATTGCTGACCTTTATTTTGCTTCTTTCTGCTAGTTTCTCACCTTTATTTGGCCTCTTTCTGCTCATTTCTCACCTGTATTTTGCCTGTTTCTGCTTGTTTCTGACATTTATTCTGCCTCTTTTTGCTTGTTTCTGACCTTCATTCTGCCTCTTTCTGCTCTTTCTTACCTTAACTATGTCTCTTTCCGCTCGCTTCTGACCTTTATTTCTTCTTTCTGCTTGTATCCGACCTGTATTCTGCCTCTTGCTGCTTGTTTCTGACTACTTTTCTGCCTCTTTCAGTTCATTTGTGACCTTTATTCTGCTTCTTTCTGCACATGTTTCACCTATATTTTGCCTCTCTGCTTGTTTCTCCCCTTTATTGCCTTTTTCTTGTTGTTTCTGACCTTCCTTCTGCCTTTTGCTACTCATTTCTGACCTCTATTTTGCCTCTTTCTGCTCATTTCTTACCTCTATTCTGCCTCTTTATGTTCATTTCTCATCTTTATAAAGTCTTCCTGCACATTTCCCACCTTTTTTGCCTCTTTCTGCTTATTTCTCACCTTTATTCTACCTCTTTTCTTCTAGTTTCTCAGCTTTATTTTGCCTCTTTCTGCTCGTTGCTGGCCCTTATTTTGCCCTTTCTATTAGTTGCGGACCTCTATTCTGCCTCTTTCTGATCATTTTTCACCTTTATTTTGCCTCTTTCTGCTCATTGCTGACCTTTATTCATCCTCTTTCTGCTCGTTTGTGACAGTGACAGTATGAGTGAGTGACTGTGTGTTTAAGTGGCTGTATGGGTGACCAAGTGTCATTTTGAGTAGGTTTTGGTTAATTGATTGGTTGTGTGAGTGACTGTATTGGGGAGTGATTGGCTATGTGAGTGGCTGTATGGTTGAGTGAGTACACATGTGAATGCTTGTGTGGGTGTGTTTGAGTGGTTGTATGGGTGAATGAGTGACTCCGTTGGGGGATTGTATTGGTGAGTGACTGGGTGTGTAAGTGGTAGTATGGGTGAATAAGTAGGTGTGTGAGTAGCTGCATCGCTGAGTGGGTGGCTGATGAGTGACTGTAAGGGTAAAAGAGTGGCTGTGTGAGTAGGTGTATGGAAGTGAGTGGCTGTGTGAGTGGCTGTATTGGTAAGTGAGTGGGTGTGTGAGTGACTCTATGGATCAGTGAGTGGGTGTGTCAGTGGTTGTATGGGTGTGTGAGTGAGCGTATGAGTGGTTAAGTGGGTATATGAGTAGATGTGTGAGTGGTTCTGTCGATGATCGCATCATTGATGGCATTTGAGATGTTATCAGTGATGTCACAGATCATGTCAGGAGTGATGTAATATGTGAGGTCATACGCAGTGAATTGTGTCATGTAAGTTATAGTCAGCTCAGGTAACAATAACTGCTGAATATCACTGGTTTTGTACGAGTGAAATTTAGGCCCAACCATAATGTCCCTGTAACCTTCGTTTTTTTCCGTTTAATAAAATGAAAAAATAAAAATAATTAAAAAAAAAAAAATATATATATATATATATATATATATATATATATTCACTGAAAAAACCATAGGTTTCAGGGACGTTATAGTTAGTTGCACATTTCACTCATATAAAACCAGAGAAATTTGCCCGTTATAGTTAGTTGAGCTAAGTATCACTTGCGCCCCCGCAATGCACTGCTGATGACGTCACATATTACATCACTCATGACATGCTCAGTGACATCACTGAAGACATCACTGATAACATATCAAATGGCATCACTGATGACATCATCCACAGACTGTGTGTTTCTAAAAAGTTTAAGAATGTTTTATGTTTATATGCTAATGTATATTCAAGAATGATTTGTTGCGTTAGAACCTGTTCATGTGCTAAAGTGTCTGTATGCGTGGGTGGGTGTGTGACTCCTTACATGGATGTGTGACTGAATAATTCTGTTCATGTACGCATTTATGAGTGTATGAGCTAAGGACTGTATTGGTGACTGAACGTATGTATAGCTTTGTTGGTAAATGCAACGATGTGTTACTGATATATGTGTAAGTAATTGCATGTGTAAAAGGCAGTATTTTACAGAATTGGAGTATATAAGTGACTATATGTGGCAGCAAGTGATTGTGACAGTGGGTCTATTGATAAGTATGTGGTTATGTCAATAATTGTTAAACACAGTACATATGTGTATGAATAAGTGATGTACTGTGTGTATAACTGTAAAAAAAAGTAAACGGCATTGGAAAGAATTCTTTGGGTGACTCACTATGTTTTAGATTAACTGTTAGGGTAAGTAGCAGTGTGTGAGTATTTATATAGATGTGTGAGTGGATATATTATTGGCTGTATTGATGAATGGCTGTGTGTATAACACACTGTATGAATTTGTGGGTGGATGTGTATGCAGACCTATAAATCAGTAAGCAGCTATGTAGTAACTGCTATTTGAATGAGCATTTTTTCCATATTAGTGGTATGTACTTTTGAGTGAGTGTATGAAAGGTGTTATTTGGTTCTGAAGAACTGCATCAGATGATCACGGGAATGATGTCATCAGTGATGTCATCAGTGATGTCATTTGAGATGTTATCAGTGATGTCACTGAGCATGTCATGAGTAATGTAATATGTGACGTCATCAGCAGTGTATTGCGGGGGCACAAGTTATACTTAGCTCAACTAACTATAACGGGCTAATTTCTCTGGTTGTATATGAGTGAAATGTGCAACTAACTATAACGTCCCTGAAACCTATGGTTTTTTCAGTGAATTTCTAAGGTTTTTTAAATGCTAATTTCTAACTATAAAATTTTTAAAACCTATGGTTTTTCAGTGAATTTCGAAGGTTTTATAAATACTAATTTCAAACTACAATGTGCCTGAAACCTATATTGTTTTTAAGTATATATTTTTTTTAAATAGAGAGCAAACCTGTACTCGGAACCCTTTAGCCAATAAAATGTCCATGGTGTTCCGCAGAGGGGGAGGGAATGGCTGCCAACACTTCTACTTTTAATGCTTCACAGCAAATGAACATTAAGCTTGGGAAGGTCCTGCTTGGAACACGTTACCCATTCAGATGTCCCTGATACTCCGTGGAGGGGGAGGGAATCGCTGACAACACTTCTACTTGCAATGGTTTACAGCCAATGAACATTAAGCTTGGGAAGGTCCTGCTTGGAACACGTCAGCCAAGCAGATGTCCCTGATACTCCACGGAGGGGAAGGAAATCGCTGACAACACTTCTACTTGCAATGGTTTACAGCCAATGATCATTAAGCTTGGGAAGGTCCTGCTTGGAACACATCAGCCAATCAGATGTCCCTGCTACTCCGCGGAGGGTAAGGGAATGGCTGGCAACACTTCTACTTTCAATGGTTCGCAGTTAATGAACTTTAAGTTCTGGAAGGTCCTTCTTGGAACATGTGAGCCAATCAGATGTCCTTGCTACTCTGCGGATTGGGAGGGAATGGCTAGCAACACTTCTACTTTCAATGGTTCGCAGCTAATGAACATTAAGCTCGTGTTGGAATACCTCAGCCAATTAAAAGTTAATTTTGTTCAACGCACAGGGACAGAACACGCCCTCCCACATAATATTAAATTTCCTCTAAGAAAGTGACACTATCTGTGATAAAAGTGAACACCGCATTATAAGTAAACATTACTGCACATTATATTAAAGGAAGGCTGCAATACGGCACATTGTTGTTTTCCCAATATGATTTCCACAAGCCTACTGAACATTGCCGCAATACCGCGCATCATTGTTTTGCGTGATTTCCACGACCTACGCAACATTCACACTCCCTGCCTCTGCACCGTACAGACTGTTTAAACTAAGTCCACAGTGTTCCTACTATACCCTCTTATACAATTCTTTTCTTTTTTACCCCTACTCCTTTCAACTGAGTCACAAAATGGCTGCCATCACTTCCTAGTTTCACCCGTTCACAGCCAATGAGCTGCAAGCTCGTGCTTGTAACGCCTCAGCCAATCAGATGTCAGAATTCTCAAATATCGTTATCTGTAAATTTTGATATTTCTCCAAAACGACTTAACGGATTTACACCATTTAAACAAAGTGTGCTTACTGGACCAAGACAGTCCTCCCTGCCAAATTTGGTGTAATTCTGTTCAGCAGTTTGACCTGTAGCCTTGTCTAAAGTTTCCTATGGAAATTGAATGGAGAAAACACATTTTGGGACCCCCCTTTTTTCTCAGCCCCCCTTGACGAATCACCCCAAACTTTCAAGATGAAAAAATTATTTTGGGGGGAAATTTTGTAAAGATTCGTCAAACGGCTCCAAAGTTATAAGCAAATCAAAAAATGCTTTTCCTGTAGAAAATTGGTCCTCACTATAACTACCTACTGGCGACTGCCTGTAGGTAATGTATATATATTTGATCAAGTCTTCAGAGGAAAGTCATTGCAAAACGGAAATGCTGCCCCAAGCGCCAATTTACATACGCTGAAATAATTACTCCCAGGTGGGATAGGGGCACTGCATGCTGGTGCTTGTGGTTTCTGATAACGGGCGCTAGTATTCCCCATGTGGGTTCCGTGAAGAAATGACAGATAAAAGTCTTTAAAATACCCAATTAGGCCTCCGGGCCATAGGAGCTGGTCTATTTCAATATTTCTCCCCTGTTGTGCACAGTCCGAAATGGAAACTTTCCGTCGGGGCCCCACAAGACGAGTGGTGGCAAGTTCCCTGCGGCCAGGCTGCCGCATTAAACATCCAAAACAAATTGCCCTGAGGCGGAAACAAGCCTACAGCAGGGTAGCTGGAACAGCACGAATTAATGCAAACCAGTATGCTTGGTCCAGAGTTATTTATTTCATACATTCTGACGAGTTTCAGAGCCTGGGCGGCTCTTTCTTCAGAGGAAAGTCATTGCAAAACGGAAATGCTGCCACAAGCGCCAATTTACATGCGCTGAAATAATTACTCCCAGGTGGGATAGGTGCACTGCATGCTGGTGCTTGTGGTTTCTGATAACGGGCGCAGGTATTCCCCATGTGGGTTCCGTGAAGAAATGACAGATAAAAGTCTTTAAAATACCCAAATAGGCCTCCGGGTCATAGGGGCTGCTCTGTTTCAATATTTCTCCCCTGCTGTGCACAATCCGAAATGGAAACTTTCCGTCGGGGCCCCACAAGACGAGTGGTGGCAAGTTCCCTGCGGCCAGGCTGCCGCATTAAACATCCAAAACAAATTGCCCTGAGGCGGGAACAAGCCTACAGCAGGGTAGCTGGAACAGCACGAATTAATGCAAACCAGTATGCTTGGTCCAGAGTTATTTATTTCATACATCCTGACGCGTTTCAGAGCCTGAGCGGCTCTTTCTTCAGAGGAAAGTCATTGCAAAACGGAAATGCTGCCCCAAGCGCCAAGGTGAGAGGTGTCACTCATACAAAACTGTTTGAAAGAAATGCTTTTATGCCATGGCGGGATCCCAGGGGGACCCCAAGACCATGGCTTGGGGGTCAGAATATGCCTCCTTTTCTTTATTTTCACTTTTTTTTCTTTGGACTCGGTGTAGCTAAGTTCCAAGATGGCTGCCAACACTTCCTGGTTGAAGTGTTGGCAGCCAATCATAGCTGTGCGTTTCCCTGCACAAGCTTGTCTTTGTTTGTGAATGCTTCACGACCAGAGATATCACTATAATTTCCAACTTAAATTTCAGAAAAATTACTGAACGGATATTCACCAAATAACTAAAAAGCACAATCTGCGTAAGAACATCTACCTTTCTGCCAAATTTGGTGTAATTCCGTCAAGCAGTTCGGGCTGTAGGTTCGACAATGCCTTCCTATGGGAATTAAAATTGGAAAATGCATTTTTTAACACCCTTTTTCTTAGCCCCCCCTTCACGAATCCCCCCGAAACTTCCCATGCACAACAGAACCTACTTTGACACTTTGTTAGGAACGTTTCGTGAAGATTTGTCAAATGGCACCAAAGATATAACCAATGTATAACAAAATACAGACTATACATCGCTAAGTGGACAGGTAGCTGTTTTATCATTACAGCATGTCTCACTGCAGGTGACATAAATACAAACTCATTTCATTATTAAATTGATAACTCATTTTGGCAATGATTCTGGCCAGCAGAATGGAACATAAATATACCAACTATTAAATCAAAGACAACATCTATAGTTCCTTGTGAGATTACACAATTGTATTATACTTTATTATGCCCTGTATGGGCATATCCCACATCGTGATGATATTCTATTTTAAATCTATATTATGACACTATTAATTTTCACTGTATTAAGCCCTGGAAGGGCGTATGTAATCTACTATGTATTCAGCACCTCCTTTCTACGGAGTGGTTTCTGTGGTCTATTTTCTGTCTGCAGAATAATAAAATGAAACGGGACAGAAACTAAATTCTACCCTATGTGAACCCATAGTTCCTCATCGGAATTGAAACTTATTGGATTTCTAGTTTGCAGTGTGATTATGTACTTAGACTCCAGATGTTGTAGTTTTATTTTTCGTTCTCCTCCTCTCCTCTCAGTTAAAACCTCAAGAGATCCTGGTTACAGTCATGATGGGCCTGAAGGTGCCTCGCAACTGGATAGGCGGAATCATGGTTAGCAATCACCTGCATGTGTTCCAACACTCTTTTATTTGCTGTGTTAGTTGTACTGTGTTGCAAAGTCATCCTGTGCCCTGGGCACCCCCCACCTTTTTACTGACTGGTACTGGTGGTAACGGAATCTGACTGACCCCGGGCTCTGTCTTACCAGGCCCAGGGCCAGTGCTATGCTGAAAGAGGCACATTTAGAATACAGTGAAAACACCTACATACACTAGGGTATACTATGATATGGGGTACCCCTTTGATTGGCATGACCTACCCTATCATATCCTAGTAAATAATAAGGCAGGGGGATTGAAACTACCTAGAAGTCCCTAGTACACAATAGGGCATGGTAGTTTAGAGGCCAACAGCTTTTTCTGCACTTGCATGTGTGTACTACTGAAGCCTGAGGTCAGTTTACAAGCAGCCCTGGGTGGCAGGACTGCTTTTAAAAAGTAAATTGTGCCCAAACTCGACTTTGGTATTTGGGGCACTTGAAAATGGATAACCTACAATGTTTAAGCATATTAGGAACCCCGAGGGGTCTCCCTTATAGTGTCCCAGGGGTGGGGGGTCAGGTATTTATAAGCTGGACCCTTATAAAATGAGTTTCATATGGCTTAGGTTAAGTGATATTTCACATTTCACTCCATGCATTGTGATAAAGTGCTGCCCAAATTCGACTTTGATGCTAGGAGAACTGTGGAGGGAGGATCTGCAATATTTCTACAGATCCAGAACCCCTAATGTCTCCCCTAAGTGGTCTATGGGGTGGGGGTCCTGTATATATATAGGCAGAGGACTTGTAAAATATGTTTTCATAAGGCCTGGTGCTGAAAAATAGCCCGAGTCATTTGTCCCATTGCAAATCCCATGCCACTTAGGTTAACATAGCAAGAGGTTATTAACTAATAACTCCTGATAGGAGAATGATAGACTTCCATTCAAAGACTTCCCAGAATGGTAGTGATAAATCCAACAATAGGTTATTGTTGAATTTCTCCTAAGATGTACAGACAAGAAGTTACAAGACTTTCTTGTTTGTAGGTCCAGATTCAGCCTGCCAGTGGTCTGTCCTGATTGATCAGAGTTAATTGGATTAGCCAGGCTGCTTTGAAGAGGTGATAAAGAGCACCTGGGGTTAACCAGCTCTGCTGGGAGGGCAGTGTGCTGCTATGCAGGAATGCCAGAGCAGGGGGAGGAGTCATAAACCCTGGTTTTCAAAGGAAAGGGTAAGGCCTCAGTGTCATTTACAACTAGGGCTCCCGGTTTTCCGTTTAAACGGATTTATACACATAAATACAGGCGGAAAACATTTTTTCCTTTGTCTGTATTTATAAATAGACACGGAAAAATACTGAAAAACCGGCGATGTGTCAATCCGTGTCTGAGGTTCACAGGGGCTGCAGGAAGAAATTTTAAACCGTTGTCAGATTATCCTGCACACTATTCTTCTGTCTAAATCACCCTAAGCACTCCCCTGCTGAGTGAGACTGATTTGTTTCCAGGGAGCCTCTACCGCCCTGACAGCAGCAGGCCAGGAGCGCTTATCAGCCTTTTTGAATGCACACTCTCGGCTGTTTAGGCTGGAATTAGCTGGCTCTTTCTACTCGGTGCCTGTGTGGATCGCTAGAAAGGAAAAGGAGGAAGCACCATGGGTTAGTGGGGAGGGGGCCCCAGGACACTCTAAAATCACAGCGTGGGCATTGGCCATCAAGTGTCTGGCATAGTGATGTCGTAGTAAAGTAAAGGACACTAAGGAAACCTGACACTAAGGAAACTTTCAACCTGGACAATTTGCAAAGTCGAGTGCAAGGGTCACGGAGCGATACCAGGAGGGCAAAGGACATTATCACCGAGTCAGGGCCGGCTTTAGGGCGGTGCGACCGGTGCCATGCCACCGCACCGGGTGCTGACTTCCTGGGGGCGCCATGCTTGAAAGTTTCTTATGCTTTTGAAGCACCTGCTGCAGCGTTTCTTTCCCCCAGGCCTCACATAAATGTCACAATAACTCCTGTGATTAATTATCGTCCTGCAGAGAGATCAGCAGTTTGCATAGTTGAGGTTTTGACTTAGGCGAAGTTAGTGCAGAGGGTTAATATGCCTGCTGCAAAGAACGCAGAGTGCGTATGATGTAAACAGATCAGCAGGTTACTGCTTTTAAAAGAGGCATCCTTTTGTTACTTGCAATTTATAACTTAAAGTCCTAATATAGAATAGTGAACTATTAACTTTCATCTCGGAACTGCATACACACTGCAAAGTATACATTATTTGAACGTTGATTAATGTTGCAAAAAGGGTTAGTTTAGCTAGAAATCGATTCTTATTATTAAAGAGAACTCCCAACTATGCTGTTTCTTTTTCAACCTGCGTTTGTGCTTCTCCACACCAAGCACTCTTAAACTATACTGCCTACCAGTATGGATGACATGTGACTCCTACACTTTTAGTGCTTTGTCTTATGTAACATTTCCTATACACTGATTTACACACGTATGATTGATTGTCTCTGTGCAATGTGTGTGTGATGCAAAGTGCTCGGACACCCTACACTGGTATGAGTGGCGCTATATAACTAATTCAATGCATCTGAGAGAGTGTGGTTATGGAGACTTCGTCACTGTTAAAGGGTGCTAATGAGAGAATCTTTGGTGGAGGTGGTCATTGGGGGGCGCCAACAAACATTGTCGCACAGGGCTCCACCAGCACTAAAGCCGGCCCTGCCTCGAGTGACTGTGCCAACATTTATAACGCAGGGTGCTGTCCCGACCCACTCAAAAATTGTTTAAGCAGTAGGGTTTATCTGCAACACCTCTCTAGCATCACCACAAAAAAAAGAAAGTCTGGCTTGGAGTCCTACACAGTGTCGTTCTTCTACTGGAGTTCTTAATAACTTCAAACTGTTGCCAATAAGGGACAGCTTAAAGGCATAGGCAAGTAGGGCCCTCTCATTTGGTTCAGCCCCTTAGACTGGGCCTTCACGGGCAGCACTTTTATTTATCTTGAAGTGAGCAACCAGGCCCAAATCTCGGCGTCTGCTCACCATCCTGTGATCCTGGGCAAATAACTTGATTTACCGGTGCCTGTAGAAATTAGAGTGATCTTGTGTAATCAGACTCGCGATCATGTCATGCGCTTCAATGCCTCTGGTGCATACTATACAAAACAGGCAAAAATGCACAACAATGTAAAACAAAAACGGTATTTTCATTGAGAAAAAAACCCCTCCCCAAGCAAAACGTAACCATTCAAGATGAACATGATAAACATGAAGAAATGGGAGGAATTAAAGTACAATTTGAGTCTTGGTGTTTACTTACCCATCCCGTGATTCTGGGCAAATCACTTAAAGTGAAATGCCGGCTCATGTAACGGGTACAAGCAGCAAGAGGCCACTTGCACGCTGTTCCCTGGACTACGTTTGCTATGAAGTGAAGGGTGTTAACAGTTGATAAAGTTGTAGATCAGAAGTCCTAACCGGGGTTAAGCTGTACAGACCATATGGATAACTAGGACTTAGGGACTCCCTCAGTCTGTACTCTGAATAGTTTGTACTAATGTCCGGAGACCAGACGGCATAAAGGCAAAAAACAACCAGAAAGAGCCTCAATGTCGTCAAAGTCTCTTGAAATACACATGTTCTTGTCCTACAATGGCAAAGTTTTCAAGTGAATGTATTATGTTTATTTAATTTGATATCTCTCTCTCTCTCTCTATATATATATACATATATATATATATATATATACCTATAAAAACCGAGTTCAAGTGTGTATTGTCTAATTAAATAAATGCGGAAAAATACTAGCTGTAGCGTCTTCTTTTGCTTGCAACACAAATAAATGTGGATAAATACAGAAAAATTGACCAAAAAATAAATATGGATAAATACAGACGGAAATGTTAAAAAAATAAATACCATAAAACCGGGAGCCCTATTTACAACTCTACTCTTTTGACTCCAAGCCAGGGCTAGGCTTAAGGAAGGAATGACCAGATGCAAGGGGAGAGTCTATGGAAATTAGCCATCCTAGTGGTGTGTTTAGCCAGCTCTTAACTCCCTGCTGGAAAATCAGCCATTATGAATTTGGAGGATTTGGTGCACTCTGGTACAAAATAATGCCACACTCTACAGGATGTAGTCATACCCTTGGGGAGTTACCTGGCCCCCATTGGCCAGGAATGACCTCCTCCTTGACCCAGAGAATTTGGAATAAGTATCTGTGAGGGGCAGAGTGTCTCAGATCTCTGCCCCATATGGAACTACAACCCTGTGGACTAACTTGTAAAAGAACTAAATAGTGGACTCCCTGCAAGCTACAGGTTAAAAGAGCTCACCTGAAACATCACCACCAAAAATCCTCAACGGGAGAACTACCAGTGGATTTGTAAGGGTTTTGTCCAAGTGGATTGTGGGAACTGAAGTCCTCAACTTTCAAGGACCATCTTGGAGCTTCCAGACCCTTGGAGTGAGTTTGAGACACGTTGGGACCCTTTGGGGAACTTCAGGAAGAAGTTCCAGAAGTTTGGAGAACTTTGGAGCAACTTTGGAAAAAAGCTCCATAAGGGCACCAACCAAGCTGCCTGCCTTCAACCGCAAGCCAGCCTGCCGTCCAGGTTCGTCCTGCAGAAAAGCTCCATAGGTTCGTCTTCCAGAGTTTGACTGGGAGTAGGCGAAATCCGAGGCTGGCGAACCCTCATCGAATCTGGCCTGGTGAAGAGCGTTGAGGGACCCCGCGAGAAAAAGCTCCAGAAACGTTTCTAAGTCCGAAGGTAAAAACTGTGATCGGGACCTACCGCGAGGGGTAGCTGCTCAGGGCTCTATCGCGGTCGGCCTGAAACTTTGACTTTGAGCCGGTCTATCGCGACCAGATATCCCAATATTGTGCTATGGGTTTCTAAGTGCTTTATAATTAAGGCTCCTGGTTTTCCATTTAAACAGATTTTTACATATAAATACAGACGGAAAACGTTTTTTCTTTGTCTGTATTTATATTTAAAAAACGGAAAAATACTGGGAAAACAAATGCTTGTGCCTCTTGAAAATCCGTGTCTGAGGTGCACAAGGGATGGGAAAGAAATATGAAATCACTGCCATCAAACTGCACCTCTGGAGAGGGGTGAACAAGTGCAGCTGGGAGCGCCGTGTCTGCAGAAGTAGACGTTTTAATATTCAGTGCTTCATTTGCTGGGCAGAGGAATCAAAATTGCTATGGAAAATATTCAGAAAACTCAAATGGCCCTTTAAAAATATATGTGTTAATCAGCATTTAGGCACTTAGGGCCTCATGTAGGTAAATAAATTTTACCGGTTCTTAAATACCGAGCCGTACCGAATCGGTAAATTAGAATCGGTAAGTTATATGTAGGTAAAAATTCGGTAACAGTTACCGATTCGGTAACATTCGGTAAATACGAATCGGAATTCACCGAATCGGTAAATACCGAGGTGATAATTACCGATTCGGAAAATACCGAGGTGGTATCTACCGATTCGGAAAATACCGAGGTGGTATCCACCGAATCGGAAAATACCGAATCGGTATGTACGGATTCGGTAAATAACATCACATGACTTGACGAAACAGCTAATCCTGTGCAACGACAGCCCACCCAACCAGGAACTGCCCACACCCAGGCAGGTGTACACAATTAGCCGACGTGGCCACACCCAGGCAGGTGTACATAATTAGCCGACCCTGGAGAGGCTTGGAGTGCAGAGGAGAGGCAGGGAGCAGTTGCATGTGCGAGCGGGAAACGAACAGCATGTCCAGCCAGAGAACACAGAAAGACGGAGGGGAAAGGAGGAGTAAGCTCAAATTCAGCCCCAAGGAACTCCAGGTGCTGGTGGAGGAGGTGGTGAAGCAGCACCAGAAGCTGTTTGGGAGGCAATCCCTGCAAGTGCCTGAGGCTGAAAAGCGCAACATATGGCTGGCCATCCAGGCGCAGGTCAATGCTGTGGGAGTGACCCACAGGGACATTGAGGTCCTCAAAAAGCGCTGGTATGACCTGAGGATTGTGACCAAGAGGAAGATGGGCGACATCCAGAAGGAGGCCAGCCAGACCGGAGGTGGAACCAACAGGGCACCTGCCCTCACCGAACTGGAGGAGCTGGTGGCGGCCACAATCGAGCAAGAGAGCGTCGTGGGTCTTGGGGACGCCGACAGCTCTGCCAGAGCCGCAACACACCAAGGTAAGACGAAAGCACAGCAATGTAGCCCCCCCTACCCCTATCCCACATCCCCCATTGTGAAACGAGAATCACACTGCAGTCCACACGTGTCAGTGCAGACAGGCAATGCATTCCGGGAGATGTAGTCAGGGCAACACTAACCATGACGTAAATGTCACAGGGCAACAGGGCATGTCACGCACTCGAGGCACAAGGAGACAGAGGACAGATTGGAATGTGAAATGATTTATTGTGACGCTTGCAATGCAGCCCTTCGGGGACACTGAGCCAATGTTGTTTTTCTGTCCACAGATGTGACATCATGCAGTACAGGGCATGCTGCAGGGGAGACGGCACACCTGCCACAAAAATCACCTCTAGCCAGCACGAGTTCAGACCAGGGAGCAGGCCCACTGGCAGCCGCACCACCAACACAGCCAGCCTCGCCGCACACAGAGCCAGCATCACCTCACCGAGAGCCAGCATCACCACAACCACAGCCAGCATCGCCACTCATGTTCGATTCACCGGCCACATCTCCGCTTGCAGGTGTGAGAATGAGGAGGCGTCCAGCAGCCAGGCTACGGGCCTTCGACACCTCGTCAGACGACAGCATGGGCCCAGAAGACCGCACCGGGCACCAGGAAGGGAGCCATCCCACTGTGCCCCACACCTCACAGGCAGCACAGACGGGAGCAAGAGGGCGCCGCAGGTCGCGTGTCCAGAGTCCACCAGCACCCACTGACGGCCATGGTGTCTTCTTGGGGCTCGAGGGCCAAATGTTGAAGCAACAGCGCCTGCAATCAAAGGCAGTTATGTCAGTCCAGAGGCACATGCGGGTGATGAAGACAAGCTTAGTCAACATGGACACAAACATTGGCGGCATGGCTGCGGGCATTCGGGACATGTCCCAGTCAATCCAGCAGTTGTGCAGCAAATTAGATGCTGACATCGAAGCACGGCGCCGGGAACGCCAGAGAAGGGACACTACCAGCAGGGCACTCAACCGTCTGGCAACTGCGACTTCCCTACTTTGCCGGCGCTCTGTGACGATGCAGGAGGGCCTAACACAGTGCTGCAGCGACCTGTCTCGGGGGATGGTGCAGGTGACAAGTGCACTAGGGGTGCTATTGAGTAGTCAGGCGTCGACAACTGCTGCAGGGGATGCTGCGGAGCGCATCGACACCAGCAGCAGCATCACACCCCCCGTCCCAGAAGCACGCAGGAGCAGCAGGCGGCTTGGGGTTGGCTCTAGTGAGGATGCACAGGCCGTGCAATCCACCACTGCAGCGCGTATGCGCAAACATTGATGTGGCCCTGCTTAGCCACTTCCCATTGGGTGACGTAACCCTGGACATACTCCTTGTATAGATGGTATATTGCCAGATTGGCCTGTTCATGTGTTCATGGCGTGGTGCCACATTAAACTACGTCATGACTTCTCACAACTCGCTGTGTCCCCTCACTTACTCAGAAATAGTTGCATGTGATCTCTGCCCGTCTCTCTCTCCCATCGATTGCAGTTGGCACTCTAGCTGCGCTGCCCTCTGGCTGGCCTGACTCATCCTCGTTGTCCTCAACATATGTTAGTTCCACATCTGTACCTTTTTTCGTGGCAAGGTTGTGCAGCATTGCACAAGTGGCAATAATCTTGCAGCAGGTGATGGGTTTGTACTGGCGTGCGCCTCCGCTCTTGTGGAGGCAGCGGAACCTGCTCTTCAGTAGTCCAAACGTGCGCTCCACCACATTGCGTGTTGTTTTGTGGGCCACGTTGTATCGTCTCTCACTCTGGGTTGCTGGGTGTAGGTAGGGAGTGAGGATGAATGAACGGCATGCATATGCACTGTCGCCTGGATGAGTAAGAGGGAACCATCAGTTACATGCCTCTATACACTCTGATTTGCAGGTTTCAAGGGGCGTCACTGTTACTTACCCAGCAGGTATCCCTCTCCGAATTCGCCGGCACTCAGTCGTGTGTAGATCCCACTATTCTGGAAGATGTATGAGTCGTGGGTGCTCCCAGGAAACTTTGCAACAATATCTGTGATGATGTTCCCTGCATCACAGATCACCTGCACATTGATGGAGTGGGTGGACTTCCTGTTCCTGTAGATGTGCTCTGTATCAGCTGGTGGACAGATTGGGATGTGTGTACCATCAATACAGCCGATGACATGGGAGAACTGTGCCATGTGATAAAAGTCTGTTTTTGTTTTCTGCAGTGCAGCCTGTGTGTTTGGGAAGCTTATGTAGTGGTGCATTCTCTGCATCATGGCATCCAGGAACTTCCTGAAGAAACGGGACAGGCAACTCTGGGATACACCACCCACCGCAGCTATCACCACCTGATAACTGCCGGATGCCAGTAGATGTAGGCTGCAGAGCACCTGCACATGTGGTGGTATGGCGTGCGCCCTTCTTGTTGGCTGGTCCAGGAGTGGGTGCAGGTCCCTTATCAGGTCCATGATGGTTTCGGGGTGTAGCCTGTACCTCTCATGTATCTCTGCATCAGTCAGCTGTAATAGTGTGATGCGCTGTCTGTAGATTTGTTCCTCCCGTCGCCACACCCTCAGTCCTGCTGCCTGTAGACGTAGGTGCCTTGCAATGACGTACATGGCGGCCATGTTGTCCACGCTGTTGCATTTTGGGATTGCTTATGTGCATTGTTGATGGTTACCACCTGCTTTCAATCCGTGTTAATTACCGACTCTTATTTACCGATTTTCCTGGATTTCTCAATTACCGCCTGCTCCTACATGTCATTTTAAATTTTTACCACTTCATATTTACCACTTCATATTTACCGATTCGTTAATTATGTATTCGGTAAACATGAATCGGTATTTTGGAATTCGGTAACTATGAATCGGTATTTACCGCCTCATATTTACCGAAAAGTGGTTTTTGGACTCCTACATCTCACTTGTCTGAATACCGGTCGGTAACGGCATATTTACCGAAAATCGGCCGTTACCGACCGGTATTTCGCTACCTACATGAGGCCCAAAGTGTCTTCTCTCTGCCATGAAGTGATTTTACAGACAATTAAAATCCTAGAAACGCTGTGGAAAAGTGCTGGTGGTGTCTCATTTAAATGCCTGTGACTCTTGCCCACTGAGTACAGCTGTAGTCCTGGGACTTTCGCACTTTGTTGTCCCTTGCTGTACGAGTGTTCACATCCAATTCCCTGCACATTTTGAAGGTGACCCAGATTATTCTGGCTAAAAGGCCCCTCACTGTGGTGCTCACGCAAAAACATTTCTACAGGCAGCAGCCGCTTTTTCACAAACTCGAGCTTCAGAAACAAACAGGTACCCTCCCTCCAAAGGTGCATTTTAAATCAGCCTTACTCACTTGTTTAAACAGACCACTCCCCACTTCAAATAAAATTAATGCAAACCAGCAAAGCTTTACTGTTGTGACAGCATGACAGCTTTATACTATAACCTCTATATCAAGACGAAAGAAAAGGATAAATGCAATGTAACTGAAGCAGGTATAAGGTAAATTGTTGGAGCAATGCAAGCAGCTAACGTCCATTAAGAGGTGTGAAAACAACCCCAGGACATAGGCTGTATGGGAGGAGGAAGGAGAGCGATGGGGACAGGGCACGGAGGCAGGCATCCCTCCAACATCTATCAGCATAAAGCCTGGGTCCACCTCTCAGTGATTATTCACCCCTGCGGGGCAGTGAAGCTGACTGAGAGGTGTTTGGGTCAGTTAGAATAACCTATTTTTACTTAGCAATGGTAGCCAGAGTCTGGAAACTTAGCAGCACTTTAATAACAGGTGTGACCGTTGCACCGTATGTGCTCTACAATTTATCCTTTGAGCAGACACTTTGTGTGATGGCTGATAAAATGCAAGTAAAGGAGGGAGTAATGCTTTGACTTTTACCAGACAGCTGCACAAATGAGACCTAATCAATACCACTAATTCATTAACCTTTTCTTAGAGGACAGGAAAGAAATTTGCTCTTAATAAGTAAAGTGCACCTAGCATAGGCTCCAATTTCAAAAACAGTTACAACAACCTATAACAACTAAGTGCAAGTGTGCATGAGTATTTAAATAAATGAGGAAAAATGCTATCTGCAGTGTCTTCTTTTGCTTGTGATAAAAATAAATGTGGATAAATACAGATTAAAAGACCAAAAAATAAATATGGATAAATACAGACGGAAATGTTAAAAAAATAAATACCATAAAACCGGGAGCCCTATTTATAATGCAAAATCTTTGAAAATTCATATCTCTGGTTCCCTACATTGGATGTTTGTCATTTTGGCGTCATTTTAAAGATGAAAATATTTCCTATTTTGATAAATTGGTGTTGCATTTTTATTATGCATTGTGTCTTAAATATTCACTGAACTGGTGTTTTTAAATGCTCTACATACCTGTCTTTGAAGTTAAGCCTGCCTGCTCGCAGCCAAGCTACCAGGGGTTGAGCATGGGAATAATTTTAAGACCTATTCTGAGTCCTATAGAGTGTTAGCGGCCTTATTGCTAGTGGCATATGCATATTCACCCCTACTAATAACCCACTTTCCAACATACTGCCTATGTATTTCTTTTAATAACGACACACATCATCCTGGTGCTTTACGGGAAGGGAACTAGAGGCTACGGGGTATTCAGGGTGAGTTGGCCTCCAACGTATAATGCACACACAAAAAGATGCTACCCTGAATGGAATTGTCGTTTTGAGGCTAGTGACCAAAAAATGATAAGCACTAAGCCGTAATTATTGGAGTGCTGGGCATCTCAAAAAATGTAAAGGACTGTCCTCACATACCACCAGGTGTCATGCTTCATCATTGGCAGTTATTGCTCTCTAGGAACCACATTTGGTAGAGAGCGGATCTACACTGGAGACATGGAGGCACTTCTAAGATCTAAGTGGGGGCCCATGAGAAAAGTGACTTTTAAAAACCAATGTAAAAACCGAAATACATGTATTCGCTGGGTATTTACTTGGTTTTAAAATCTAAGTGTGGGGATTGGGGGAACTAGTACCCTATCGTCACTGAGATTGTCGTCATAAACATGTGTCTTCCAAATTGGCCCTAAGGGTCCATGGCATTCATCAGGATGAAAGAACTAGGGCTCCTATTTCACCAAATCTGGTCATATATGATCACTGTTTAGGGTGACATGTGTCATCCTCTAACGAATTGGTATTTATCAACCCCAAGGGAGGATCCAAATTGTCCCATGATAAGGGAGTAAGAGGGACCCCTGTAGTCACACTTGCCTCAAGGTACGTCTCTCGCCGTCCACCTAGACGTGTCTGCTCCTCCTCCCCGATGATATCTCTTTTCACATGGACATATGAAGCAGTAGACCACATGGTTCAAATTGCAGTTGGGCAATCATACCTTTCTTCTTTGATTGGGGTATCTTATAGGTTTGTATCTTCTTACTGAACTTGCATCCCTGTGATTGCCTTCTTTTGCAGTTAGTGTCTGAACAGTGGCTGTAGACTAATAAGTCCTTCAAAGAGGCACTCCGTCTATACGATATCTGAGGAAATTCAGGTAAGATAGGCCCAATAATGGGGTCTGATCCTAAGATATTCCAATTACACTTCATGATCTGAAAGAATTTTTATGCACTTGTAGAATAGCTTGTGACTAGTCTCATAGATTCCTGTGTTGTATGGGCACCCTTTTCACTATTCCTTTAAAGGAGGAGTTGTTGCCTCAATGTCTGCTGCACTTTTTTGGTTGCCTGTTTGATGACTGCGGATGGATACCCATGTTTCCCGGAATCTGTCTAGGGTCTCTCCTTCTGCCTGCTGAAAATTTTGAATTGTGGAACAATTGAAATTTAGAAGCAGCAGTTCCCCATATGGAATGATGTTGATTAATTTGCGTGGGTGATGGCTGCTAGCATGTAACAAGGAGTTTCCGGCAGTGGGTTTCCTAATATGAGCAGTTTACAATTATTGCATGTCCCTTTCCATATTGTGAATAAATCAATGATGTAATCTGCCCATAGCACTAGGGACTCTAACCACTGCTCATTATTGCCTGCCCAGGCCACTTGCTTCTCCCACCAGCCCAAGAAAAAGTTTGCCTAGCTGGGGGCAAATCATGTACCTATGGCCAACCCCTGTTGCTGTAGGTATAACTGTCCAGAAAAATTAAAGAAGGTGTAATACAGAGAGAACTTGATGGAAATTATGGTATTATACCCATGAAACTTCAAGGCATGTGTCTTCATAAAACACTGAACTGCCATTAATCTCATTAATCCATTCTGATGAGAAATACAAGTGTACAGATTCGTGAGATCAAGAGTCACCGACAGGAAACCCTCCTTCCATTCTATCCTCTCAATTACCCTTAAGAACTCCTTCATATCTTTAATATACAAACTCAAGCTTTTGACAAAGGGGGAGAGGAATGAGTTAACATAAATAAAAGTATTTTCAAGGAGACTTCCTTTAAAGGATTTAATAGGATGCTCTGGTGGACATGTGGCGTTCTTGTGTATTTTGGGAATGTGGAAAAAGGTTGGTATCACAGGGTATTTACAGTAGAGATATTGATATTCTTCATAGTCCAAAGTTCCCTTGTCTCTCCAATAGGCCAGCAGGTTGTACAATGCTGTGATGCTTTGGTAATATATGGCTTTGGAAACTGGTTGGTAACATTCTTTGTCAGCAAATTCCCACAAGTTGTCACTGTGATAAGCTTCCCTTTGTAAGTAATACAAATTTCTTTCTTTATCCAACAACTTGATCACAATTGAACTATCACTCTTGAGTGTCCGTATTACCTCTCAATGTTTGTGTGACAGGCCCTTTTGCTGCTATTAGAATCCTTTTGTGCTTCTCTATGTAGATGTTGCAGTTCTTTATTTACTGCTTCAATGAAGCAGTCAATAGCGTTGTGTGGGGTCTGCAGGATGTACCTAGATTCTGTGTTGTGCTATATATTTTGTTATACATTGCTGCTCAAATGTATTGCTACAGTGATATTCTAATCGAGCAAGGAAATAAATTGTTATAAATGCTGTTTTCACTGATAGTGGCTAAGACTGCCGTCATGAAAATGAAATTATAAATTTATCTTAAGGAATGGTTCTTTATTGATGTTGTTTGCAGCCTCACTGTGAACGTGATTTGATTTGGCCGGCATATATATAAATGTAATATGTAATTGTAATTCATATTTGTAAAGCATGAACCTATCACCCCCTCAAGGGTTTCAAGCTGGTGGCCATCAGGGAGATTAAGTGATGCTGAGCTGCGGCCGGCACCGGGGATCGAACTATGAGCCCCGAGCTCTGGAGTCAGCTGCTCTGCCTGCTGCGCCACACCTCTCCCTAAATGACCAAAATATTGCAACGACCACTTTGGCATTGATGAAGGCGAGAACCCGAAATACGTTTGACTTTGTTTGAATACATTGATATTTAAAAAACACCGTGAATGTGGTCTAATCTATTCCCATCCGAAAAGTTTGAGACATACATATATATATCAGTCAAGAAATAAGCACTCCTGGGCGTGGATATATTCATTGTTTATTATCAACGTGTGCAGGCCCACAACAGACGCGTTTCGGCTGACGCCTTTGTCAATGTCGCCAAACACGCCGGAAACGGCAAATTTAAAACACAGAGTTTAGTCAAAATCAAAAGGGGGCATGGAAACATTCATTACAAAGAATACGCCATCTTGGCATGTACCTCGTAGCTCAATCAAGCGCTGGATGGGCATACAATCAATATAGAAATGCTATAATGACTCTACTTAATACATGAGTTACACAAATATTTCACATCTCATTCATATTGCCCTTGACATGCTCAGATTTGTCATGTATTAAAATATATAAATTGTTTGCGCTTTAGCTCTTCGGCAGTGTATCAGCAAGTGTTACATATTCCAAGTCCTTATTATTCACACTTTCCCTGTATGTTTTAATTTTAATTTACCAGATGAACTGCCAACTCTCCCCACTATTCATACCCTGTGGGGCCATAGTTTGTAGGTCAATTATATATCGTGATTCCAGTCTCCGTAGAATCAACATTCTGTATATATATATATATATATATATATATATATATATATATATATATATATATATTCACTTAAAAAACCATAGGTTTCACACATGTTATAGTTAGCTGGGCATTTCCCTCATAAAAAACCAATGAAATTCCCCGTTATAGTTAGTGCAGGCAACTATAACTCACGCGACCGCAATCCGCGCGCACCTCACGCCCACTTTTCGCAGTTAGTGCCGTGCATTTCCCTCATAAAAAACCAATGAAATTCCCCGTTATAGTTAGTGCAGGCAACTATAACTCACGCGACCGCAATCCGTGCGCACCTCACGCCCACTTTTCGCAGTTAGTGCCGTGCACGCGCGGTGGGCACGGAGCGCTTCGCGCCCAAGGGCCAAATAATTTTTTTTTTTTTTTTTAAATCATGGAGTGCGCGCACGCTGCGCGAACTTCGCAGAATTTTTTCCGTTTGGGTGGTGCGCGCAAGGTGCGCGCACTCGGCGATTTTTCGTAAAAAAAAATTTTGCCCTTGGGGGTCCTTCTGGGACCCCCTGACCAAGGCTAGGGGGTCAGGAACTGTCCACCCTGCCCCCTTTTCACGTTCTCCACATTTGTTTTTCACCCCCTCAGAGTGCGAGAGACAAAATGGTGGCCGACACTTCCTGGTTTCGACCGATTCGAATGTTTACTAAGATCTAACAACCAATCAGAATTGCGCTCACGCACAGCAAGGTGCGCGCACCCAGCGCGCACGCTGCGCGCGTACAGATATATAAATTGATTTAAATGCTATTTTCTCTGGAAATACTGAGCAGATTTACACCAAACCTGCAAAAGGCACTTCATGGATCTTATGGCTACCTCTCTGCCAAATTTCACGTAATTCTGTTCAGCGTTCGGGCTGTAGCTGCGACTAAAGTCCCTATGGAAAAATGCATGGGGAAAACGCGTTTTGGGACCCCCCCTTTTTCTCGGCCCCTGCTTGACGAATCACCCCGAGACTTTCAGGGTAGGAGCGGAGCGGAGCGCCCCATTAGTTATATATATATATATATATATATATATATATATATATATATATATATATTACCTACTGGCGGTCGCCAGTAGGTAGTTATAGTTAGGACCACGTTTCCATAGGAAATCCGCAACATTCTATTTTGAATAACTTTTGCGCCGGTCGACGAATCCTTGCGAATTTTTCAAAATAGGTGGGGCGCTACGCTCCGCTCCTACCCTGAAAGTCTCGGGGGGATTCGTCAAGCGGGGGCTGGGATAAAAGGGGGGTCCCAAAACGCGTTTTTCCCATGCATTTTTCCATAGGACCTTTAGACACAGCTACAGCCCGAACGGCTGAACAGAATTACTTGAAATTTGGCAGAGAGGTAGTCCTCAGGTCAAGGAAGTGCCTTTTGTAGGTTTGGTGTAAATCTGTTCAGTAGATTCTGAGAAAATAGCCTTTAAATCAATATATATATCTGAGCCAGCTTACGGTGCGCTTACGGTGCGCTTACCGTACGCGTACGGTGGCGTGCGCGAGCGCGATTCTGATTGGCCCTTAGATCTTAGTAAACATTCGAATCGGTCGAAACCAGGAAGCGGCGGCCGCCATTTTCTCTCTCGCACTCTGAGGGGGGAGCTGATAAACAAAATTTCTCCCGATTACGCTTACCGTACGCTTACCGTACTTGTACGGTATAAAATTATT
The DNA here is from genome assembly GCF_964204655.1 of Triturus cristatus. Classification (NCBI taxonomy): domain Eukaryota; kingdom Metazoa; phylum Chordata; class Amphibia; order Caudata; family Salamandridae; genus Triturus; species Triturus cristatus. Next base: position 386,801,376 of record NC_140581.1, read on the forward strand.
TTTTTTAAAAAACCCCACTCTCTCCACCCCGTGTGCAAATGGTGGCCGAAGGCCACCATTTGTGCATGGCATATAAGAGCACAGCATTTCCCCAAAAACTTTCAACAGATTACCTATCACAAGGAAGCGCATAATATGTCCTCCATGTGCGCACGGTGCGCGAAGCGCATCGTGCGTACATGGCCCATCTAGCGTAACGTGGGCACGCGGTGCGCGTAGCGCACCGCGTGCCCACCGTGCGTGCACGGCACTAACTGCGTAAAGTGGGCGCGCGGTGCACGAAGCGCACCGCGTGCTCACTGTGCGCGCACGGAACGAACTGCGTTAAGTGGGCGCGCACGCCACGAATGGCGTAAAGTAACTTAGCATTTAAAAAACCGTACAAATTCACTGAAAAAACCATAGGTTTCACACACGTTATAGTTAGGAATTAGCATTTAAAAAACCTTGCAAAGTCACTGAAAAACCATAGGTTTCACACATGTTATAGTTAGCGGAAATTTTACTGATAAAAAACCAATGAAATTCCCCCGTTATAGTTAGTGCAGGAAACTATAACTCACGCGACCGCAATATTCTGCTGATGACATATGTGTCTTTATGAAAAAAAAATATTTGTAATATATGTATAGCTAAAAATTTATGGAAGAAGACATGGGCAAGTAAGTGTCTAAATACAGTATTAGCATCAGCAGAGGATTGCGGTCGCGTGAGTTATAGTTTCCTGCACTAACTATAACGGGGGAATTTCATTGGTTTTTTATCAGTAAAATTTCCGCTAACTATAACATGTGTGAAACCTATGGTTTTTTCAGTGAATATATATATATTCACGGAAAAACCCATAGGTTTTAGGGAAAGTTATAGATAGTTGGACATTTCACTCGTACAAAACCAGAGAAATTCCCCTGTTATAGTTAGTTCAGCTAACTATAACTCGCGCCCCCACAATGCACTGATGATGATGTCACATATTACATCACTCATGACATGGTCAGTGACATCACTGATGACATCTCAAATGACATCACTGATGACAGCACAGATTACATCTTCCAGTGACTGTGTGTTTCTGTAAAGTTTAAATATGTTTAATATATATAGAGAAAGGTGTATTGAAGAATGAGTGGGTGTATAAGTGTCTGAGTGGATGATTTAGTAGGTGCGTGACTGATTCTATGAGTGAGTGATTAAACGTATCTTACTGAATGCATGGGTTAGTGACTAAACTGTGTTAATGTCTGTATCTGTCTGTCTGTTGGTGTGTAAGCGGCTGCATGGGTTTGTGAATAGCCACATGAGTGTCTATATGGGTTATGGATTGGTTGTCTGAGTATCTGTATGGTTGCCTGAGTGTTTGTGTGGGTGGGGTGGGTGTGACTGAGCATAGATGTGTGAGTGGGTGATTCACTGGGTGCATGGTTTCAAGAGTGCATCTGTGATGGACTGTATGGGTGGGTGTGTGTGTGTATGGGTGTGTTAGTGAGTAAATGTATATCTCAGTGGTACATGTGTGAGTAACAACATGTGTGAAAGGCAATATATATGTGTGTTGGAGTATATAAATGGCTATAAGGGAGAGTGTGTGGTAGTGAGAGTGGCTGTATGGATGAGGGTGTGCTTGTATCAGTGATTGTATATGAGCGTAAGGATGTGCTAGTATTTGTATGAGTAAGTGAGCTGGTGTGTGTATGACTGTATAGGTGAGTAAATGGTAGTGTGATAAATTATTTGCATGACTGACTAGGTGTGTGAGTACCTCTAAGGATGAGTGGCGGTGTGTGAGTGTCTATATAGGTGTAGGAGTGCATATGTTAGTCCTGTACTGAGTGACCATAAGTATGAGTGACTGTACGGGTGAGTGAGTGGATGTGTGTGTAAACCTAAGAATCAGTGAATGGGTATGTAGTTATTGGTGTTGGAGTGTCTATGGTTTTGAGAATGGCAGTCTGCAATTTAGAGTGGGTGTATCAAAGGTTATATTAGGGTGTGAGAAGATGCATCAAATTATCACATGGATGATGTCATCAGTGATGTCATTTGAGATGTCATCAGTGATGTCACTGACCATGTCATGAGTGATGTAATATGTGACGTCATCAGCAGTGCATTGCGGTGGTGCGAGTTATAGTTAGCTGAACTTACTATAACGGGGGAATTTCCCTGGTTTTGTATGAGTGAAATGTCCAACTGACTATAACTTTCCCTAAAATCTATGGTTTTTTCTGTGAATTTCAAAGGTTTTTAAATGCTCATTTCTAACTATAGAGTGCCTGGTTTTTAAGTGAATTTCTAATGTTTTTTAAATGCTAGTTTCTAACTATGCCTACAGAGGTAGGACATGTGAAGAAAGAAGCAAAAGAAATGCAGAAAGAAGCAACAGAAGTCCACAAAGACAAAGAAAAGTGCAGGAAGAAGCAAGACATGTGCAGAAAGAACCAACAGAGGAGCAGAAAGAGGCCTTGTTGCAAAATCATACTGTGCCCACAACTTTTTCAGACGGGTACTGGTGGTAACTGACTCTGACTAACCAGGCCTAGAACCAGTGCTATGCTAAAAGACACTTAGAATGCAGTGAAAACACCTACATAAACTAGGGAACACTATGCGTTGGGGTATCCCTGTGATTAGCATGACCTCCTCTGTAAGGCCCTAGTACATAATAGGGCAGGGGAATTAAAACTACCTCTAAGTCAGAGGTGCAGAAATATGCTACTTTAACTAGTAGTCACGTTTGCAGAGTGGTGGAGAAAGGGTGCTGAGCGTCCAACCAATGCTCAGGAATTCCGCTGTGTAGGACTTTTAGGAGGTACCAGGAGGGATTCTTGGCCCCCAAACTCCCTCAGGACTAAATTGGACTTCATCCCCCATCCCGTAGTGTGCCATGAGGCACGTTTACAGAGTGGTAGAGAAAGGGGGCCATGGCCTCTGAAGACGTCTTAGCAATCCACTGTGTGGGACTTACTGGAGGTAACAAGAGGGGTAGTTGGCCCCCAAGGACATCCTTGGGGGTCAACTTCCCAAACTATTACTTCCAGTCAGTCACAGACAGCAGCATTGGTAAGTACTCGTACAAGGCCACGCCCACTTTGCCCACCACTCTACAAACGTGCTCCCTGGCACACTCTTGGATGGGGATTGAAGTCCCCTTCACTGCTTTGGTGTCCTTTAGGGGCTAACTAGCCTACCTTTTTCCTCCAGTAAGCCCCACGCAGAGGGATTGGTGAGAGGTAGACAAAGGCCATGCCCGATTTCTCCACCACTCTGCAAACTCGCCCCCTTGCACATTGTAGGTTGGGAGATTAAGTCCCCTTGAATCCTGTGGGTCCCTGGGGTCCAACTAGCCCACCAGGTACCTCCAGTAAGCACCACAGAGCTGCATTGCAAAGAGGTGTAAAAAGGGGCGTGGCCTGGACCACCTCTCTGCAACGCAGCACAGTGGCACTTACTGGAGGTACCTGGTGGGCTAGTTGGCCCCCAGGGACCCTCAGGATTGAAGAGGAATGAATTCCCCAACTTAAAACGCACCACAGGGTGTGTTTGCACACATTTCACCTCAGGCTCCGCCCCCTCCCTTCACCACTGAGCAAACGCGCCCCTTGGTGCATTTTAAGTTGGGGGATTAAGTCCCCTTGAATCCTGAGGGTCCCTGGGGTCCAAATAGCCCACTAGGTACCTCCAGTAAGTGCCACAGAGCTGCATTGCAGAGAGGTGTAAAAAGGGGCGTGGCCTGGACCACCTCTCTGCAACGCAGGCCTGTGGTGCTTACTGGAGGCACCTGGTGGGCTAGTTGCCCCCCAGGGCCCTCAGGATTGAAGGGGAATTAATTCCCTAACTTAAAACGCGCCACAGGGCGTGTTTGCACACATGTCACCTCATGCCCCACCCCTCCCTTCACAACTGTGCAAAAGCGCCCGTGGCATGTTTTAAGTTGGGGGATTAAGTCCCCTTGAATCCTGAGGGTCCCTGGCATGACCTGGTGGTATCGCTGGCTCTGCAGGACGGTAGGGGTGTAGGGAGGCCTGTGTGAGTATAATGCCCCCCAAGGCTTTGTCCCCCTCATATAGCAGCCTGCCAGCTTACTTCATGTTGTCACGGATACCTTGGCTTTCTCGCAAGGACCTAGTGCATTCTGGGTGTTGTAGTGATGATTCTTCCATTGTTAAACCTTTCTTACGGACACTTAGGCTCTCTTGTGAGGTGATGGATTCTGGGCGTTCCAGTACGACTTGCATTGGTTGATTCCATTAAGGGTGGCACACCTGATGGTAGTGTTTCCTCTGAGAAAAGCACAGGACTAAAACATAATGTCAGTAATGATCAGGAGCGAGGTAGTCACTCCAGCGCTACCTCTCCCGTGTTCAAAAGGTGGCATCAGTTTATGCCTCATTGTTCTGCATGTGGTGTCTCTGTGGTGGTTCCCACACTCAGCTGGAATGGGACATCGATGGGTGTGTTTTTTACTTGTTACTGAACGTTGCAAACTTATTTCCTTGGAAGGGCCTCTGATAAGCCCATGTTAAAGAGTGTCCAGGAAAATGGTGTTTTAAGAGTTTAACTGGGATTTAAAAAACTGAGGTTTTCTCAAAGCGGCGTGGCTTAAAACTGTTACTATAAAATCTGTGCTTAGCATAGTGTGCCGCGCCACCAGAGGCACACCTAAAGCCAAATTTCGGGGAGGGCTGATCAAAATTTCGAGGGGGATTTAATTCTTCCAGCCATAGGCAAACTGGAGATGCAGGGGCTCTAAGAAGGGGTAAAAACACAAAAAAGCCTAGTTAACAAGTCAATGGTCTTTTAAAGACCTGTGAAGTACTCGGTGCAGCTGGCAGCTCAAGAACTGAAAGAGAAAAATGCCTTTACTGATTGTTTTTGTGCAGGAAGGTGTCTCTTCCTGCACAAAAACAATCTCCACATGACAGAGACATCCTGGCACCATGGTGCAAGGGTGCCTGTGTCACCGCATGGCTGCAGTTTGTGCAGCAGTACAGAGGGAAGCACAGAGTTGCAACATATTCATGTACATATGTCACATCCCTGTGCTTCGGAAGTGCCACAGTGCAGTGCAGCTAAAGAGCTAGCAGTGTCACGCTGTAGTACTTCCTCATAAATCTTTACCTATAAATTCACCATACACTACTAATGCATTCTTTCAGTCAATCATGCTGTATACATATATTCAACCAAACTTTTACACATTACCTTGCAATTATCGTTCTTTCTTTAACCAGATAAGGTAATTCTGATAAGAACTTTTTTTTTCTTCTTTTTTCCTTTGAAATTCACTGATAGAACCATAGGTTTCAGAGATGTTATAGTTAGAAATTAACATTTAAAAAAGCTTTGAAATTCACTGAAAAAACCATAGGTTTCAGAGACGTTATAGTTAGAAATTAGCATTTAAAAAACCTTAGAAATTCACAGAAAAAGAAAAACACCATAGGTTTCAGGGGTGTTATAGTTAGCTGGACATTTCACTTGTACAAAACCATAGAAATTCCTCCGTTATAGTTAGTTCTGCTAACTATAACTCGCCCGCCCGCAATGCACTGCTGATGATGTCACATATTACATCATTCATGACATGGTCAGTGACATCACTGATGACATCACGGATGACATCTCAAATGACATCACTGATGACATTATCCACGTGACAATCTGATACACCTCATCGTACACTAGTATAACCTTTCATCACTCACTGTAAAATACAGAGTACCATATTTGAAACCATTGACACACCAATACCAGTTACTACGTACCCACTCACTGATTCCTAAGTCTACACACACAGCTACCCATTCAACAACAGAATCACTTATACATGCAGTCACTAATTAATAGAACACTATCAAATGCACTTATACACATATATAGACATTGACACATCAGCAGTCATCTTAGTCAGTTATGCAGTCATCCTACTCACTCATGAAAAAATTGTATCACACTTACATTTACTCACTTACACAATTATACACACAACACCTCATTTATTCAAACACATAGTAACTCATAGTTAATATGTTAAAAAAATCACCATTACAATTATACACTCATTCATATAGTTACTCTCACAATCACTGCCTCTTATATATACTTATTTATATACACCAACTCTCACATACAATGCCTTTTATTTTTTTACTTTGTTGAAGATGTACAACTAAAACATATATTCGCTCGCCAACACACAAATAAGTATGCTCAGTCACCCAAACAACTATTTCCACATGCACTCTTAAACCTCTACACCTAGTCAATCAACCATTCACACATCTATGCATAGAGTTACACACACCCCATCCAACCACACACAAACTCAGTGTCCCATACAAATACTCACCCAACTAATCAATAACTAATATACACACTCATGTAGTTAGTGACCAACTGATGCAGCATGTTATACAACAATAGAGACAGTGATGCACACATTCACATAGTTTAGTTACTAATCCATGTATTAAGTGAGACACTTTTAATTACTCACTTAAACAGCCAGTCAGAGAGCTACTAAATCCTCCATCCAGACAGTTATATATCCACTCAATCTTCAATACAGATTGGTATATATATATACATATATATAATACATATTTAAATTTCATTCACTGGATGATGTCATCAGTGATGTCATTTGAGATGTCATCAGTGATGTCATCAGTGATGTCACTGACCATGTCATGAAAGATGTAATATGTGGCATCATCAGTAGTGCATTGCGGGCGCGCGAGTTATAGTTAGCAGAACTAACTATAACAGAGGAATTTCTATGGTTTTGTACGAGTGAAATGTCCTGCTAACTATAATACCCCTGAAACTTATGTTTTTTTTTCTGTGAATGAATATATATATACATATCTATATCTATATTAACTGAAAAAACCATAGGTTTCAGGAACGTTATAGTTAGTTGGACATTTCACTCGTACAAAACCATAGAAATTCCGGCGTTATAGTTAGTTCAGGTAACTATAACTCGCGCCCCCGCAATGCACTGCTGATGACGTCACATATTACATCATTCATGACATGGTCAGTGACATCACTGATGACATCACTGATGACATCTCAAATGACATCACTGATGACATCACTGATGCCATCATCCAGTGGCTGTGTGTTTCTGTAAATTTTAAATTTGTTTAATATATATGCCAAGCTGTATTGAGGAATTAGTGGGTGTATAAGTGTCTGTATGGAGGATTTAGTAGGTACGTGACTGACTGTATAAGTGAGTGATTAAATGTGTCTTACTAAATGCATGGGTTAGTGACTAAACTGTGTGAATGTCTGTAGCAGTCTGTCTATTGCTGTGTAAGGTGCTGCATTGGTTGGTGAGTAGCTGCATGAGAGTCTATATGGGTTATTGAATGCTTGCCTAAGTATTTGTATGGCTGCCTGAGTGTGTGTGTCGGTGGGTGGGAGGTGTGTGACTCTGTGCATAGATGTGTGAGTGGTTGATTCACTGAGTGTATGGGTTCAAGAGTACATGTGAAAACAGCTGTATGGGTGGGTGAGTGTGTGTATGGGTGTGTTGGTGAGTGAATGGATGCCTCAGTGGTACATGTGCAAGTAACTACATATGTAAAAGGCAGTATATGTGAGTGATGGTGTATATAAATAACTATATGTGAGAGTCAGTAATTGTGAGAGTGGCTGCATGGATGAGTGTGTATTTGTATCAGTGATTCTATAAGAGAGTAATTATGTGTTAGTATATGTATGAATAAGTGAGGTTGTGCCTGTATAACTGTATAGGTGAGTAAATGGTAGTATGATTGATTCTTTGCATGACTGACTAAGTGTGTGAGTAACTCTGGATATGTGGCAGTGAGTGAGTGTCTGTATAGGTGTATGAGTGCTTATGATAGTGTTGTATTGATGAGTGACTGCATGTATGAGTGACTGAATGGGTGAATGAGTGGATGTGTGTGTAGACCTAGGGATCAGTCAGTGCGTATTTAGTAACTGGTATTGATGTGTCTATTTTTTTGAAAATGGTAGTCTGTATTTTAGAGTGGGTGTATCAAAGTTTATATTCAGGTGTGAGGAGGTGCATCAGATTTTCACATGGATGATGTCATCAGTGATATCATTAGTGATGTCACTGACCATGTCATGAATGATGTAATATGTGACGTCATCAGCAGTGCATTGCGGGGGCGCGAGTTATAGTTAGCTGAACTAACTATAACACCAGAATTTCTATGGTTTTGTACGTGTGAAATGTCCAACTAACTATAACGTTCCTGAAACCTATGGTTTTTTCAGTTAATTTCTATGGTTTTTTAAATGCTAATTTCAAACTATAACATGCCTGAAACCTATGGTTTTTTCTGTGAATATCTATGGTTTTTTAAATGCTACTTTCTCACTTTATCATGCATGAAACCTATGGTTTTTCCAGTGAATTTCAAAGCTTTTTAAATGAAAATTTGTAAGTCTAATGTACCTCAATCCTATGTTTTTTTTATTTTCTATATACATATATATCCAACACACAAAGTTGCCTGCTGTAGAAGACGCCACACCACAGGTAAGTATTCGCCAAATCTGTTTATTGATGGAAGCAGCAGCGTGAGCACAACTCAGTCCACACAAATCAAAAGTCCAGTCCCGATGCGTTTCGTATATCACTTCCTCAGGGGCATTGGGCTTGAAAGCAACAGAAGAGCACTTTTGGCGGCATCTTTTTAAATTCCAAACACCCCGCCTCAGTGGGCGTGGCCCTCACGGTGGCCTGCTGGTACTTGTAGTGCCCGCCGTTTTTCTCAAGTGAGTTGCCTGCTGTTGACAGTCAAAATAAAGTTCATAGCATCACAATGGATCATGGCACCAGGTTGCAGTTCACTGCCAAAGCTTGTAATCCCTTCAAAAACGGCACCCCTGCCATGAGCAAATCCGCCGATTGACGGATTCGCAGGAATGCTGAAAACAGCATTGGGTCGTCTTCCGCGGCTCAGGCTAGCCGTTAAACATCCAACACACAAAGTTGCCTGCTGTAGAAGACGCCACACCACAGGTAAGAATTCGCCAAATCTGTTTATTGATTGAAGCAGCAGCGTGAGCACAAATCAGTCCACACAAATCAAAAGTCCAGTCCCGACGCGATTCGTATATCACTTCCTCTGGGGCATTGGGTTTGAAAGCAACAGCAGAGCACTTTTGGCGGCATCTTTTTAAATTCCAAACACACCGCCTCAGTGGGCGTGGCCCTCACGGTGGCCTGCTGGTACTTGTAGTGCCCGCCGTTTTTCTCAAGTGAGTTGCCTGCTGTTGACAGTCAAAATAAAGTTCATAGCATCACAGTGGATCGTGGCACCAGGTTGCAGTTCACTGCCAAAGCTTGTAATCCCTTCAAAAATGACACCCATGCCATGAGCAAATCCGCCGATTGAGGTCAGGCTAGCCGCTAAACATCCAACACACAAATTTGCCTGCTGTAGAAGACGCCACACCACAGGTAAGTATTTGCTAAATCTGTTTATTGACGGAAGCAGCAGCAACTTTGTGTGTTGGACATCACAAAGTCATTACTACGCATTTTTTTAGAACGCATGGTCATTTACCACACATGCCTTTACAACGAATTTAGTTGTAAAGGTATGTATGGTAAATGACCATGAGTTCTAAAAAACTGTAGATCATCCTGGTTGTTGTAAGGAAACAGAGGCTGTTCCGTTTCCTCACAATGACTTGCACTGCCTCTCAGAGACGACATGAAGCAGGAACCACGAGGAGAGAGGAACCACGAGGAGTGAGAGGTAAGGGGGATTGGGCATGGGGTGATTGATAATTTTCTAGGGTTTAGGGTAGTGCAGTGGTGTTTGGGTAGTGTAGGGAGTCGTGCTGGGGGTAGTGTTTTAGGGTTTAGGGCAGTGCAGTGGTGTTCGGGCAATGTAAGGGATCGTGCTGGGGTGGTGTTTTAGGGTTAGGGCAGTGCAATGGTGTTTGGGCAGTGTAGGGGGTCGTGCAGGGGGTGGTGTTTCAGGGTTTAGGGCAGTGAAGTGGTGTTCGGGCAGTGTAGGGGGTCGTGCTGGTGGTGGTGTTTCAGGGTTTAGGGTAGTGCAGTGGTGTTCGGGCAGTGTAGGGGGTCTTGCAGGGGGTGGTGTTTCAGGGTCTAGGGCAGTGGTGTTCGGGCAGTGTAGGGGGTCATGCTGGGGGTGGTGTTTCAGGTTTTAGGGCAGTGCAGTGGCGTTCGGGCAGTGTAGGGGGTCGTGCAGGGGAGTGGTGTTTCAGGGTTTATGGCAGTGCAGTGGCGTTCGGTCAGTGTAGGGGGTCGTGCAGGAGGGGGTGGTTCAGGGTTTAGGGCAGTGCAGTGGCGTTCGGGCAGTGTAGGGGGTCGCACTGGGGATAGTGTTTTAGGGTTTAGGGCAGTTCAATGGCATTTGGACAGTGTAGGGGGTCATGCTGGGGCTGGTGTTTCAGGGTTTATGGCAGAGCAGTGGTGTTCGGGCAGTGTAGGGGGTCGTGCTGGGACTGGTGTTTTAAGGTTTAGGGCAGAGCAGTGGTGTTCGGGCAGAGTAGGAGGTCGTGCTGGGGGTGGTGTTTCAGGGTTTAGGGCAGTGCAGTGGTGTTCGGGCAGTGTAGGGAGTTGTGCTGGAGGTGGGGTTTCAGGGTATAGGGCAGGGCAGTGGTGTTCGGGCAGTGTAGGGGGTCGTACAGGGGGTCGTGTTTCAGGGTTTAGGGAAGTGCATTGGTGTTCCGGTAGTGTAAGGGGTCGTGCTGGGGGTGGTGTTTTAGTGTTTAGGGCAGTGCAGTGGTGTTCAGGCAGTGTAGGGGGTTATGCTGGGGTGGTGATTTAGGGTTTAGGGCAGTGCAGTGGTGTTCGGGCAGTGTAGGGGTTCATGCTGGGGGTGGTGTTTTAGGGTTTAGGACAGTGCAGTGGTGTTCGGGCAGTGTAGGGGATCGTGCTGGGGGTGGTGTTTTAGGGTTAGGGCAGTGCAGTGGTGTTCGGCCAGTGTAGGGGTTTGTGCTGGTGGTGTTTTTTTATGGTTTAGGGCAGTGCAGTGGTGTTCGGGCAGTATAGGGGGTTGTGAAGGGGGTGGTGTTTCAGCGTTTAGGGCAGTGCAGTGGTGTTCGTGCAGTTCAGGGGTCGTGCTGGTGGTGTTTTAGGGTTTAGGGCAGTGCAGTGGTGTTCAGGCAGTGTAGGGGGTCGTGCTGGGGGTGGTGTTTTAGGGTTTAGGGCAGAGCAGTGGTGTTCGGGCAGTGTAGGGGGTCGTGCTTGCGGTGGTGTTTTATGGTTTAGGGCAGTGCAGTGGTGTTCGGGCAGTGTAGAGGGTTGTGCAGGTGGTGGTATTTCAGGGTTTAGGGCAGTGCAGTGATGTTCGAGCAGTGTAGGGGGTCGTGCAGGGGGTGGTGTTTCAGGGTTTAGGGCAGTGCAGTGGTGTTTGGGCAGTGTAGGGGGTCTTGCATGGTGTGGTGTTTCAGGGTCTAGGGCAGTGGTGTTCAGGCAGATTAGGGGGTCTTGCTGCGAGTGGTGTTTCAGGGTTTAGGGCAGTGCAATGGTGTTCGGACAGTGTAGGGGCTCTTGCTGGGTGTGGTGTTTCAGGGTTTAGGGCAGTGCAGTGGCATTTGGGCAGTGTAGGGGGTCGTGCAAAGGGGTGATGATTCAGGGTTTAGGGCATTATAAAGTGGCATTCGGGCAGTGTAGGGGGTTCTGCTGGGGGTGGTGTTTCAGGGTCTAGGGCAGTGTAGTGGCATTCGGGCAGTGTAGGGGTCATGCTGGGGGAGGTGTTTCAGGGTTTAGGGCAGTGCAGTGGTGTTCGGGCAGTGTAGGGGGTCGTGCAGGGGAGTGGTGTTTCGGGGTTTATGGCAGTGCAGTGACGTTCGGGCAGTGTAGGGGGTCGTGCAGGGGGGTGGTGGTTCAGGGCAGTGCAGTGGCGTTCGGGCAGTGTAGGGGGTCATGCTGGGGATAGTGTTTTAGGGTTTAGGGCAGTTCAGTGGCGTTTGGGCAGTGTAAGGGGTCATGCTGGGGCTGGTGTTTTAGGGTTTAGGGCAGTGCAGTGGTGTTCAGACAGTGTAGTGGGTCATGCTGGGGCTGGTGTTTCAGGGTTTAGGGCAGTGCAGTGTTGTTCGGCCAGTGTAGGTGGTCGTGCTGGGGGTGGTGTCTCAGGGTTTAGGGCAGTGCAGTGGTATTCGGGCAGTGAAGTGGGTCGTGCCGGGGCGGTTTTTCAGGGTTTAGGGCAGTGTAGTGGTGTTTGGGCTGTGTAGAGGTCATGTAGGGGGGTGGTGTTTCAGGGTTTAGGGCAGTGCAGTGGTGTTCGAGCTGTGTAGGGGGTCGTGCAGGGGGTAGTGTTTCAGGGTTTAGGGCAGTGCAGTGGTGTTCAGGCAGAGTAGGGGGTCATGCAGGGGGGTGGCGTTTCAGGGTTTAGGGCAGTGCAGTGGTGTTCAGGCAGTGTAGGGGGTCGTGCTGGGAGCGGTGTTTCAGGGTTTCGTGCAGTGCAGTGGTGTTCGGGCAGTGTAGGGGGTCATACTGGGGGCAGTGTTTCAGGGTTTAGGGCAGTGCAGTAGTGTTCGGGCAGAGTAGGGGGTCATGCTGTGGGCAGTGTTTCAGGGTTTTGGGCAGTGCAATAGTGTTCGGGCAGTGTAGGGGGTCATGCTGGGGGCAGTGTTTCAGGGTTTAGGTCAGTGCAGTGGTGTTCGGGCAGTGTAGGGGGTTGTGCTGGGGCTAGTGTTTCAGGGTTTAGGGCAGAGCAGTGGTGTTCGGGCAGAGTAGGGGGTCATGCTGGGGGTGGTGTTTCAAGGTTTAGGGCAGAGCAGTGGTGTTCGGGCAGTGTAGGGTGTCTTGCTGGGGGTGGTGTTTCAGGGTTTAGGGCAGTGGTGTTCGGGCACTGTAGGGGGTCTTGCTGGGGGTAGTGTTTCAGGGTTTAGGATAGTGCAGTGGTGTTCGGGCAGTGTAGGGGATCATGCTGGGGGTGGTGTTTCAGGGTTTAGTGCAGTACAGTGGTGCTCGGGCAGTGAAGGGGTCGTGCTGGGGCTAGTGTTTCAGGGTTTAGGGCAGTGCAGTGGGGTTTGGGCAGTGTAGGGGGCCGTGCTTGGGCTAGTGTTTCAGGGCTTAGGGCAGTGCAGTGGTGTTGGGGCAGTGCAGGGGGTCGTGCTGGGGGTAGTGTTTCAGGGTTTAGGGCAGTGCAGTGTTGTTCGGGCAGTGTAGGCGGCCGTGCTGGGGGTGGAGTTTCAGGGTTTAGGGCTGTGCAGTGGTATTCGGGCAGTGTAGAGGGTCATGCTGGGGCGGTTTTTGAGGGTTTAGGGCAGTGCAGTGCTGTTTGGGCAGTGTAGGCGGTCGTGCTGGGGGTGGTGTTTCAGGGTATAGGGCAGTGCAGTGGTGTTTGGGCAGTGTAGGGGGTCGTGCTTGGGCTAGTGTTTCAGGGCTTAAGGCCGAGCAGTGGTGTTCGGGCAGCGTAGGGATCGTGCTGGGGCTAGTGTTTCAGGGTTTGGGGCAGAGCAGTGGTGTTCGAGCACTGTAGGGGGTCGTGCTGGGGATGGTGTTTAGGGTTTAGGGCAGGGCAGTGGTGTTCGGACAGAGTAGGGTGTCGTACTGGGGGTGGTGTTTCAGGGTTTAGGGCAGAGCAGTGGTGTTCGGGCAGAGTAGGGGGTCGTGCTGGGGGGGTGTTTCAGGGTTTAGGGCAGAGCAGTGGTGTTTGGGCAATGTTGGGGGTGGTGTTTCAGTGTATAGGGCAGTGCAGTGGTGTTCAGGCAGTGTAGGGGGTAATGCAGGGGGTGGTGTTTCAGGGTTTAGGGCAGGGCAGTGGTGTTCGGGCAGTGTAGGGGGTCTTGCAGGGGGTGTTTCAGGGTCTAGAGCAGTGGTGTTCGGGAAGTTTAGGGGTCTTGCTGGGGGTGGTTTTTCAGGGTTTAGGGCAGTGCAGTGGTGTTCGGGCAGTGTAGGAGGTCATGCTGGGGGTGGTGTTTCAGGGTTTAGGGCAGTGCAGTGGTGTTCGGGCTGTGTAGGGGGTTGTGCTGGGGGTGGCGTTTCAGGTTTTAGGGCAGTGCAGTGGTGTTTGCGTAGTGTGCAGCTCATGAGCTGCGTCGCTAGGCGAGACCTATAAGCATTGCACCAATATGGATGCCAACACTTTCTGGATTGAAGTATTGGCAGCCAATTAGAGCCAAGCTTGTGCTTGTGTAGTTAGGTCGCGCCCAGATATATAAAGGTTTTTTTCCTTTAATAGCTCGAAAACTACTGAACGGATTTACACCATTTTAAAAAAAGGGCGCTTTCTGAACCAAGCACTATCTTTTTGCCAAATTTGGTGTCATTCCGTTCAGCAGGTTTGGCTGTAACCGTGTCTAAAGTTTCCTATGGAAAAAATGATTTTCCGACCTCTATTTTTTCAATTTCTCAGAAACTACTGAACGGATTTACTCCATTTAAAACAAGCATTGGCATAGCATAGCCAGCCAATAGGTCTCGCTGTGTTTTGTCCTTTCAATGCTGGGAACTTGTATCTGCCTGTCCCAATGGTTGCTTGTTGTGTTTTTTTTTGTTATGGGGGCATAAATAACAGGAGGGTGAAGGTCAGTCAGTCAGTCAGTGAGAGTGAGTGAGAGAGTCAGTCAGTGAGTGAGAGAGTTAGTCAGTGAGAGAGTTAGTGAGAGAGTGAGAGTCAGTGAGAGAGTGAGAGAGTCAGTCAGTGAGAATGAGAGTCAGTCAGTGAGAGTGAATGAGAGTGAGATAGTGAGTCAGTCAGTGAGTGAAAGAGAGTGAGTCAGTGAGATAGTCAGTCAGTGAGAGTGAGTCAGTCTTTAAGCGAGAGTCAATCTTTAAGCGAGAGTCAGTGTTTTAGCGAGAGTCAGTTAGTCAGTGAGAGAGAGTGTTGGTCAGTGAGAGAGAGTGTCGGTCAGTGAGAGAGAGTCAGTCAGTGAGAGAGAGTCAGTCAGTGAGAGAGAGTCAGTGAGTGAGAGAGAGTCAGTGAGTGAGAGTCAGTCAGTGAGAGAGTCAGTCAGTGAGAGAGTAAGTCAGTGAGAGAGTCAGTCAGTGAGAGAGTCAGTCAGTGAGAGAGTCAGTGAGAGATTCACTCAGTGAGAGAGAGTCACTCAGTGAGAGAGAGTGGGAGAGTGAGTCTGTGAGAGTGATTATGTGAGCGGATGTCTGTGAGCGAGTGTCTGTGAGTGAGTGTCTGTGAACGAGTGTCTATGAGTGAGTGTCTGTGAACGAGTGTCTGTGAGTGAGTGTCTGTGAGCGTTTGTGAGACAGTGTCTGTGAGAGAGTATATGTGAGAGAGTGTCTGTGAGAGTGTCTGTGAGCGAGAGTCTGAGAGAGTGTCTGTGAGAGTCTGAGAGAGTGTCTGTGAGAGTCTGAGAGTGTCTGTGAGAGTCTGAGAGAGTGTTTGAGAGAGTGTCTGTGAGTCTGTGAGAGAGTGTGAGAGTCTGTGAGAGAGCGTCTGTGAGAGTCTGTGAGAGAGTGTCTGTGAGAGTCTGTGAGAGTCTGTCTGTGAGAGAGTCTGTGAGAAAGTCTATGAGAGAGTCTGTGAGAGTCTGTGAGAGAGTGTGAGAGTGTCTGTGCGAGTCTGTGAGAGTGAGTCTGTGAGAGTGAGTCTGTGAGAGTGAGTCTGTGAGAGAGTCTCTGTGAGAGAGTGTCTGTGAGAGAGTGTCTGTGAGAGTGAGTCTGTGAGAGAGTTTCTGTGAGAGCCAGTGAGAGAGTCTGAGAGAGTCTGTGAGAGTCTGTGAGAGAGTGTCTGTGAGAGTCTGTGAGTGTCTGTCTGTGAGAGAGTCTGTGAGAGTCTGTGAGAGAGTCTGTGAGAGAGTCTGTGAGAGAGTCTTTGAGAGTGTGAGAGAGTGTGTGAGAGAGTGTGAGAAAGTGTGAGAGAGAGTCTGTGAGAGTGAGTCTGTGAGAGTGAGTGTGCGAGAGTGAGTGTGAGAGAGTTTCTGAGAGAGTGTCTGTGAGAGTGTCTGTGAGAGAGTGTCTGTGAGTCAGTGAGAGAGTGTCTGAGAGAGCGAGTCTGTGAGAGTGTCTGTGAGAGAGTGTCTGTGAGAGTGTCTGTGAGAGTGTCTTTGAGAGAGTCTGTGAGAGAGAGTCTGTGAGAGTGTCTGTGAGTCTGTAGAGAGTGTCTGTGAGGGAGTGTCTGTGAGAGAGTCTGTGAGAGAGTGTCTGTGAGAGAGTCTGTGAGAGAGTGTCTGTGAGAGAGTCTGTGAGAGAGTGTCTGTGAGAGAGTGTCTGTGAGAGAGTGTCTGTGAGAGAGTGTCTGTGAGAGAGTCTGTGAGAGAGTCTGTGAGAGAGTCTGTGAGAGAGTCTGTGAGAGAGTGTCTGTGAGAGTGTCTGTGAGAGTGTCTGTGAGAGTGTCTGTGAGATAGAGTGTGTGAGAGAGTGTCTGAGAGAGAGAGTCTGTGAGAGAGAGTCTTTGAGAGAGAGTCTCTGAGAGAGAGTCTGTGATAGTGTGAGTGTGAAAGTGTGGGTGTCTGTGAGAGTGAGTCTGTGAGAGTGAGCCTGTGAGAGTGAGTCTGTGAGAGTGTGTCTGTGAGAGAGTGTCTGTGAGAGAGTGTCTGTGAGAGAGTGTCTGTGAGAGAGTGTCTGTGAGAGAGTGTCTGTGAGAGAGTGTCTGTGAGTGTCTGAGAGAGAGTCTGTGAGAGAGAGTCTGTGAGAGAGTCTGACAGAGAGTCTGAGAGAGAGTCTAAGAGAGAGTCTGTGAGTTTGTGAGTCTGTGAGAGTGTCTGTGAGAAACTGTGAGAGAGTGTCTGTGAGAGTCTGTGAGAGAGTGTCTGTGAGAGTCTGTGAGAGAGTGTCTGTGAGAGAGAGTGTCTGTGAGAGTGAGTCTGTGAGTGTGAGTCTGTGAGAGAGTGTCTGGGAGTAAGTCTGTGAGAGTGAGTCTGTGAGAGAGAGTCTGTGAGAGTGAGAGAGAGTCTGAGACAGAGTCTGTGAGAGTGTCTGTGAGAGAGTGTCTATGAGAGTCTGTGAGAGTGTGAGAGTGTCTGTGAGAGTGTCTGTGAGAGTGTTTGTGAGAGAGTCTATGAGAGAGAGTCTGTGAGAGAGTCTGTGAGAGAGTGAGAGTCTGAGAGAGTGAGAGTCGGTGAGAGAGAGAGAGTCTGTGAGAGAGTGTCTGTGACAGAGTGTCTGTGAGAGAGTGAGTCTGTGACAGTGAGTCTGTGAGAGTGTCTGTTAGAGAGTGTCTGTGAGAGAGTGAGTCTGTGAGAGTGAGTCTGTGAGAGTGAGTCTGTGAGAGAGTGTCTGTGAGAGAGTGTCTGTGAGAGTCTGTGAGAATGAGTGGCTCTTTAGTTGTGAATAGGGCCAGGATTTAATTAACAGTAATAGATGGAAAGCCTGAGTGCAATATGACAATGCCCAAAAGCAGGTAGTGCTCAAAATTGCTATTGAGAATACAATTAGCAAAAACCACCAAGTAATCACTCAAAAACAATCACTGAAGTTGCATAAATAATTAAAGATTGTACGTCTTTCGGTAATATGTGCTAAGTGACATCATAAACCATGAAAGACCCATCAATTCATGACATCACAACAGAAAAACGTATATTATAATTGAGGAGATAGGACGGTGATGTGCACCTGCAGGAGCTTCATTGGGAATCATACACGGCTGTGAACGAGTGTCTGTGAGTGAGTGTCTGTGAGCGTCTGTGAGACAGTGTCTGTAAGAGAGTGTCTGTGAGCGAGAGTCTGAGAGAGTGTCTGTGAGAGTCTGAGAGAGTGTCTGTGAGAGTCTGAGAGTGTCTGTGAGAGTCTGAGAGAGTGTGTGAGAGAGTGTATGTGAGTCTGTGAGAGAGTGTGAGAGTCTGTGAGAGAGAGTCTGTGAGAGTCTGTGAGAGAGTGTCTGTGAGAGTCTGTGAGAGAGTCTGTGAGAAAGTCTATGAGAGAGTCTGTGAGAGTCTGTGAGAGAGTGTGAAAGTGTCTGTACAAGTCTGTGAGAGTGAGTCTGTGAGAGTGAGTCTGTGAGAGTGAGTCTGTGAGAGAGTCTCTGTGAGAGAGTGTCTGTGAGAGAGTGTCTGTGAGAGTGAGTCTGTGAGAGAGTTTCTGTGAGAGCCAGTGAGAGAGTCTGTGAGAGTCTGTGAGAGAGTGTATGTGAGAGTCCGTGAGTGTCTGTCTGTGAGAGAGTCTGTGAGAGTCTGTGAGAGAGTCTGTGAGAGAGTCTGTGAGAGAGTCTTTGAGAGTGTGTGAGAGTGTGTAGGAGAGTGTGAGAAAGTGTGAGAGTCTGTGAGAGTGAGTCTGTGAGAGTGAGTGTGAGAGAGTGAGTGTGAGTTTCTGAGAGAGTGTCTGTGAGTGTCTGTGAGAGTGTCTGTGAGTCTGTGAGAGAGTGTCTGTGAGTCAGTGAGAGAGTGTCTGTGAGAGCGAGTCTGTGAGAGTGTCTGTGAGAGAGTGCCTGTGAGAGTGTCTGTGAGAGTGTCTTTGAGAGAGTCTGTGAGAGAGAGTCTGTGAGAGTGTCTGTGAGTCTGTAGAGAGTGTCTGTGAGGGAGTGTCTGTGAGAGAGTCTGTGAGAGAGTGTCTGTGAGAGAGTCTGTGAGAGAGTGTCTGTGAGAGAGTGTCTGTGAGAGTGTCTGTGAGAGTGTATGTGAGTCTGTGAGAGAGTGTCTGTGAGAGAGTGTCTGTGAGAGTGTCTGTGAGAGTGTCTGTGAGAGTGTCTGTGAGAGTGTCTGTGAGATAGAGTGTGTGAGAGAGTGTCTGTGAGAGAGAGTCTGTGAGAGAGAGTCTTTGAGAGAGAGTCTCTGAGAGAGAGTCTGTGATAGTGTGAGTGTGAGAGTGTGGGTGTCTGTGAGAGTGAGTCTGTGAGAGTGAGCCTGTGAGAGTGAGTCTGTGAGAGTGTGTCTGTGAGAGAGTGTCTGTGAGAGAGTGTCTGTGAGAGAGTCTGTGAGAGAGTGTCTGTGAGAGAGTGTCTGTGAGAGAGTGTCTGTGAGTGTCTGTGAGTGTCTGTGAGAGAGTGTCTGTGAGAGAGTGTCTGTGAGAGAGTGTCTGTGAGTGTCTGAGAGAGAGTCTGTGAGAGAGAGTCTGTGAGAGAGTCTGAGAGAGAGTCTGAGAGAGAGTCTGAGAGAGAGTCTGTGAGTCTGTGAGAGTGTCTGTGAGAGTGTCTCTAAGAAACTGTGAGAGAGTGTCTGTGAGAGTCTATGAGAGAGTGTCTGTGAGAGTCTGTGAGAGAGTGTCTGTGAGAGAGAGTGTCTGTGAGAGAGAGTGTCTGTGAGAGTGAGTCTGTGAGAGTGAGTCTGTGAGAGAGTGTCTGAGAGTAAGTCTGTGAGAGTGAGTCTGTGAGAGAGAGTCTGTGAAAGTGAGAGAGTCTGAGACAGAGTCTGTGAGAGTGTCTGTGAGAGAGAGTCTGTGAGAGTGTGAGAGTGTCTGTGAGAGTGTCTGTGAGAGTGTCTGTGAAAGTGTTTGTGAGAGAGTCTATGAGAGAGAGTCTGTGAGAGAGTCTGTGAGAGAGTGAGTCTGAGAGAGTGAGAGTCGGTGAGAGAGAGAGAGTCTGTGAGAGAGTGTCTGTGAGAGAGTGTCTGTGAGAGAGTGAGTCTGTGACAGTGAGTCTGTGAGAGTGTCTGTTAGAGAGTGTCTGTGAGAGAGTGAGTCTGTGAGAGTGAGTCTGTGAGAGTGAGTCTGTGAGAGAGTGTCTGTGAGAGAGTGTCTGTGAGAGTCTGTGAGAATGAGTGGCTCTTTAGTTGTGAATAGGGCCAGGATTTAATTAACAGTAATAGATGGAAAGCCTGAGTGCAATATGACAATGCCCAAAAGCAGGTAGTGCTCAAAATTGCTATTGAGAACACAATTAGCAAAAACCACCAAGTAATCACTCAAAAACAATCACTGAAGTTGCATAAATAATTAAAGATTGTACGTCTTTCGGTAATATGTGCTAAGTGACATCATAAACCATGAAAGACCCATCAATTCATGACATCACAACAGAAAAACGTATATTATAATTGAGGAGATAGGACGGTGATTTGCACCTGCAGGAGCATCATTGGGAATCATACACGGCTAAGCTCAGTCAGCCAGGAAGCGCTGGAACGGAGGCAAATGGCGGCTGCGTGCGTGCACACTTGTGTGAACGCAAGCGCTAGGCCACCAAAAGCCTGCTGTGGCAGCACTTCGAAAACGCCAATACTAAATGTCTCGGAGCAGCGCATGCGCTGGCTCAGCGAGACCTAAAAAAGGTCTCTTCCTTGAACCAAGGGCTACCTTCTTGCCAAATTTGGTGTAATTCCGTTCAGCAGTTCAGGCTGTAATTGTGTCTAAAATTTCCTATGGGAATTAACATGGAGAAAACATGTTTTGGGACCCCCCTTTTTACTCGGCCCCCGCGGGGCGAATCACCCCAAAACTTGCAGGATAGGAACTGACCGGAGCGGGACCAACGTTTTGAAAATTTCGCGAAGATTCGTCAACCGGTGCCAAAGTTATTGGGCAAAGAAAAAACGTTTTTTGAATAGAAACAAGGTCCTAACTATAACTATCTACTGGCGACCGCCAGTAGACAATATATATAGTGTAAGGGGTCGTGCTGGGGGTAGTGTTGCAGTGCAGTGGTGTTCGGGCAGTGCAGGGGGTCGTGCCGGGGGTGGTGTTTTAGGGTTTAGGGCAGTGCAGTGGTGTTAAGGCAGTGTAGGGGGTCTTGCAGGGGGTGGTGTTTCAGGGTCTGGGGCAGAGGTGTTCGGGCAGTTTAGGGGGTCTTGCTGGGGGTGGTGTTTCAGGGTTTAGGGCAGCGCAGTGGTGTTCGAGCAGTGTAGGTGGTCGTGCTGGGGGTGGTGTTTCAGGGTTTAGGGTAGTGCAGTGGTGTTCGGGCAGTGTAGGGAGTCATGCTGGGGGAGTGTTTCAGGGTTTGGGGCAGTGCAGTGGTGTTTGTGTAGTGGGCAGCGCATGCGCTGCATCGCTAGGCAAGACCTAAAAAGCATTGCACCAAGATGGCTGCCAACACTTCCTGGATTGAAGTGTTGGCAGCCAATTAGAGTCAAGCTTGTGCTTTTTCCTTTAATATCTCGAAAATGACTGAACGGATTTACACCATTTAAAAAAAAGGGCGCTTTCTGAACCAAGCACTACCTTTTTGTCAAATTTGGTGTAATTCCGTTCAGCAGTTTTGGCTGTAACCGTGTCTAAAGTTTCCTAAGGGAAAAATGATTTTCCGACCTCTATTTTTTTAATTTCTCAGAAACTACTGTACGGATTAACACCATTTTTTAAAAAGGGCGCTTTCTGAACCAAGCACTACCTTTTTGCCAAATTTGGTGTAATTCCATTCAGCAGTTCGGGCTGTAGTCATGTCTAAAATTTCCTATGGGAATTAACATGGAGAAAACACGTTTTGGGACCCCCCTTTTTTCCCGGCCCCCGCTTGGTGAATCACCCCGAAACTTTCAGGATAGGAACTGACCGGAGCGGGACCAACGTTTTCAAAATTTCGTGAAGATTTCTCAACCGGCGCCAAAGTTATTGGGAAAAGAATAAACGCTTTTTGAATAGAAACAAGGTCCAAACTATAATTACCTACTGGCAACCGCCAGTAGATTGATTTTATATATATATATATATATATATATATATTACCTACTGGCGGTCGCCAGTAGGTAGTTATAGTTAGGACCCCTTTTCCATAGGAAATCCGCAACATTCTATTTTGAATAACTTTGGCGCCGGTCGACGAATCCTCGCGAATTTCTCAAAATAGGTGGGGCGCTACGCTCCGCTCCTACCCTGAAAGTCTCGGGGGGATTCGTCAAGCGGGGGCTGAGATAAAAGGGGGGTCCCAAAACGCGTTTTTCCCATGCATTTTTCCATAGGACCTTTAGACAAGGCTACAGCCCGAACGGCTGAACAGAATTACTAGAAATTTGGCAGAGAGGTAGTCGCTTGGTCGAGGAAGTGCCTTTTGTAGGTTTGGTGTAAATCTGTTCAGTAGGTCCTGAGAAAATAGCATTTAAATCAATATATATATCTGAGCCAGCTTACGGTACGCTTACCGTAAGCTTACCGTACGCGTACGGTGGCGTGCGCGAGCGCGATTCTGATTGGCTGTTAGATCTTAGTAAACATTCGAATCGGCCGAAACCAGGAAGCGGCGGCCGCCATTTTGTGTGTTACACTCAGAAAAAAAAAAGAGTGAAAACAAGAAAAGGGGGCAAGGAGGAGAGTTACAGACCCCCTTACATTTGTGAGGGGGTCAAAGAAGGACAGAAAAGTACAAAGAAAACATTTATGGATTTTAAAAAAAATCACGGGGTACGCGTACGGTAAGCTTACGGTAAGCGTACAGAAGAAAAAAAAAATAAAAAAAGAAATGAAATGCAGATTTAAGAGTTTAGATATTAGGGGGCTCTAAAAAGAGCCGTTGTGTTTATGAAGTGATTTTTTAAGTGGTACCTACAAGTAAGTACCGATGCAGAGTCTAAGGTTCAAGAGGAAGACTCTGTTCCCTTCATCATTGAAGTGCACACCATCTCCTCTATAAATGTCTTGCATGTCATAACGCAAGTTGTTGTGGTAAATGGCACCCATACCATAGTCACGGAGGAAAGCAGAAACAGATTTGTTGACGTGCTTTCTTGCTTTGTCAATTTGCGGACAGAAATGATTGGACCAGTTCCATTTTTGCCTTTGGCATATGTTGGAAAACACAAAGGCAGTTTTAGGGAAAAGTGAAAACAGTTGTGCAAAGGTGTCCTTCATAAGCATTTCCAGACCTACCCCAGTCAAAGTGCCTAGGTCATTGCCACCACAGTGCACTATTATGAGGTCAGGGTGTTGGATTTACATGAAGGATTTCACCAATGGCATCAATTGGTGCCACTTTAACCCTCTCTGACCAATCCATTTAATGTCTACATTTGGCAAAGCAAGGTCTCTCACCATACCTGTTTTCTCTGCAAACGTTTCACTCCAGAAGACATAGCTGTGCCCTACAATCCACACTGTGAACATCTTCAAAGGAGAACTGGATGCACTCAGGAGGTGTCTTTCAGTAGAATGGCAATAAGAAAAGAAAGACAGTTTGGAAATGGAGGCATACATATTTTTTTAAAAACAAAAAGAACTGATTGGCTGTTTCATACCATTCTAGAATAAAAACTAGGCTGTATGTGTAAATTAATAGAAGCATGTTTTGTATTGGTACAAACAAATGTGTTACCAAAGAACAGTACTATGGATTTGCTGTTAGGTTTGAAAAGTCAAGCACTCTTGCTCTGTGGAATTGAAACATTGTGTGGCGAACTTCTGACCTAACTCCACACAACAGTGTTCCATGAGCTGTTGCTATGGTAGCAGGCAGAAGTCAAGTTGGGGGAAGGGTACTAGGCAGAAGTCAAGTTGGGGGCAGGGTACTTTTGGAAAAGGGTTGGTTTTCAACCAATAGAAATGTGTGATTACATTTGAAAAAAAGGGGGAAGCACTGAGATTTGAAACTTACATGTATATGTGTGGAAAAATAGAGGGAAAGTTTGCCATTATCTGGTTCTGCTGAGAGGAGAGAGGTGTAGAGAACAGAGATCCTGGCTCTGATAATCTGCTGTTTGAGTGCCACATTTCTTTCACAACTAACTAATTTTAAAGGTGAGTTTAGAGTTTGAGAGGGGATGTATATGGTAAATTAAGAAATGAATAATAGAATTGGAATTCCTTTTGTAGAAGTTGTGTTTATTATTTTCTGTTTTGGGAGAAATTTAAATGTGAGGAACATGTAAAATAATATGGACAATTTTTTCATGATAAATTAAGGTGTACTGGTAAAAATAAGGAATACTTTAAGGGTTTGAGGTTGCAGTCAGTAATGCAAATACATTCAGCATCACTAAGGCTGATTGCCCTTGCTGGAGTGTAGGCAGTCACCGAGGATACACTTGGTGGTGGTCTGAAAAAGCAGTTTGGACATGGGCTTTTTAAGAAAATCTAAAAAGTGGATTCATAATGTGTCAGTCTGTAAAAGTGATTTTCACTTGCCAAAAAAAAAAAACAGTAAGTGTGCATTTAAATTGGCAAAGAAATTTCGTTTTGTGACTAATGTGAAAACATGACTCTGTGTGCAAATAGGAATTACAGGCAGAGATTTATTGCGTATTGCTCTGGTGATTTCACAGTTGCATTAGATGGAAAGGGGGAGCGATTTTTTGGTGCAGAAGCAGACTCTTAGCACACACCCAGCTCCTGTCCATGTATAATCATGCACAGTATTTACAAGCGAGTGGGGTTTTCAGGTTTCAGTCTGTAATGCAAATACATTCAGCATCACTAAGGCTGGTTGCCCTTGCTGGAGTGTAGGCAGTCACCGAGGATACACATGGTGGTGGTCTGAAAAAGCAGTCTGGACATGTGCAATTTAAAAAAATCTGAAAAGTGGTTTCATAATGTGTCAGTCTGTAAAAGTGATTTTCACTTGCCAAAAAAAAAGAGCAGTAAGTGTGCTTTCAAATTGGCAAAGAAATTTCGTTTTTGGGACTAATGTGAAAACATGACTCTGTGTGCAAATAGGAATTACAGGCAGAGATTTATTGCGTTTTGTTCTGGTGATTTCACAGTTGCATTAGTAGGAAAAAGGGGGAGCGATTTTTTTGGGGAAGAAGCAGACTCTTAGCACACACCCAGCTCCTGTCCATGTATAATCATGCACAGTATTTACAAGCGAGTGGGGTTTTCAGGTTTCAGTCTGTAATGCAAATACATTCAGCATCACTAAGGCTGGTTGCCCTTGCTGGAGTGTAGGCAGTCACCGAGGATACACATGGTGTTGGTCTGAAAAAGCAGTCTGGACATGTGCAATTTAAAAAAATCTGAAAAGTGGTTTCATAATGTGTCAGTCTGTAAAAGTGATTTTCACTTGCCAAAAAAAAAGAGCAGTAAGTGTGCTTTCAAATTGGCAAAGAAATTTCGTTTTGGGACTAATGTGAAAACATGACTCTGTGTGGAAATAGGAATTACAGGCAGAGATTTATTGCGTTTTGCTCTGGTGATTTCACAGTTGCATTAGTAGGAAAAAGGGGGAGCGATTTTTTGGGGGAAGAAGCAGACTCTTAGCACACACCCAGCTGCTTACCATGTGGAATCATGCACAGTATTTAGAAGCGAGTGGGGTTTTGAGGTTTCAGTCTGTAATGCAAATACAATCAGGATCACTAAGGCTGGTTGCCCTTGCTGGAGTGTAGGCAGTCACCGAGGATACACATGGTGGTGGTCTGAAAAAGCAGTCTGGACATGGGCTTTTTAAAAAAAATCTGAAAAGTGGTTTCATAATGTGTCAGTCTGTAAAAGTGATTTTCACTTGCCAAAAAAAAAGAGCAGTAAGTGTGCATTCAAATTGGCAAAGAAATTTCGTTTTGGGACTAATGTGAAAACATGACTGTGTGCAAATAGGAATTACAGGCAGAGATTTATTGCGTTTTGCTCTGGTGATTTCACAGTTGCATTAGTAGGAAAAAGGGGGAGCGATTTTTTGGGGGAAGAAGCAGACTCTTAGCACACACCCAGCTCCTGTCCATGTATAATCATGCACAGTATTTACAAGCGAGTGGGGTTTTCAGGTTTCAGTCTGTAATGCAAATACATTCTGCATCACTAAGGCTGGTTGCCCTTGCTGGAGTGTAGGCAGTCACCGAGGATACACATGAAGGTGGTCTGAAAAAGC
Source organism: Triturus cristatus (assembly GCF_964204655.1). Classification (NCBI taxonomy): domain Eukaryota; kingdom Metazoa; phylum Chordata; class Amphibia; order Caudata; family Salamandridae; genus Triturus; species Triturus cristatus. The sequence goes on from NC_140581.1 coordinate 386,826,929, forward strand.
AGTCTGGACATGTGCAATTTAAAAAATTTGAAAAGTGGTTTCATAATGTGTCAGTCTGTAAAAGTGATTTTCACTTGCCAAAAAAAAGAGCAGTAAGTGTGCATTCAAATTGGCAAAGAAATTTCGTTTTGGGACTAATGTGAAAACATGACTCTGTGTGCAAATAGGAATTACAGGCAGAGATTTATTGCGTTTTGCTCTGGTGATTTCACAGTTGCATTAGTAGGAAAAAGGGGGAGTGATTTTTTGGGGGAAGAAGCAGACTCTTAGCACACACCCAGCTCCTTTCCATGTATAATCATGCACAGTATTTAGAAGCGAGTGGGGTTTTCAGGTTTCAGTCTGTAATGCAAATACATTCAGCATCACTAAGGCTGGTTGCCCTTGCTGGAGTGTAGGTAGTCACCGAGGATACACATGGTGGTGGTCTGAAAAAGCAGTCTGGACATGGGCTTTTTTAAAAAACTGAAAAGTGGTTTCATAATGTGTCAGTCTGTAAAAGTGATTTTAACTTGCCAAAAAAAAAGAGCAGTAAGTGTGCATTCAAATTGGCAAATAAATTACGTTTTGTGACTATTGTGAAAAGAAATGTAGTAATATATTTAAATAAAATAAAGGATTTTTTTAAAAGTTTTTTTCAGGTATTGCTGAAGAGCAGTGGACAAAATTTAAGATGCCTACAAAATCCAGAGTTCAAAAAACGCACACAAAAAACCTATATTTGAAGACAACTAGAGGACCAAAGTTAGTAGAAGATGCTCATGTTGGGAAAAAGAAAAAATCTTCTGGTAAGCAGAAAAAACAATTTCTAAAAAATATATTCAAAAGAATGAAAAATGTACAAAATGTCTGTACTCGAAAGGAAGATTTGAACAAAAAAGGAGAGGAAAAAATTGACAATTTAGTTAATGCAAATATACCTTCAGCAACTGAAAAGATTTATATAAATAGAAAAACAGCGTTTAAAGAGATACGTAGAAAAATGTTTCAGAGAAGAGTTATGTCCAATTTGATGAAGGATGTGAAGAAATATAAGAAAAAGACAAAGTTTTATAAAAGAAAAAAAGAAATAGAAGCCATTGCAGCAAAGGCATTAGAATTAAAAAGGAAACTATTCATTTTAATTTTGAATAGGATGCGTACATTAGACAAAATGGTTAATGTACTGAAATCACATAGCAAAAGGAAAAGAGTAGTGAACAGAACAAACTTGTGTAAAGTGTTTTTAGGAAAGTGGATGCATAGTTCAAGTAGTGAACCTTTTTTTAATGAAGAGAGCTATTTTCAAAGTAATAGTTTTCTGCATGCAGTTGACACCAGAGGTCGTTCTTACGAAGTAAAAAATGGTTGCATAATGGAGAAGGAGATAATGGTTCCAAGAGATGAGGTACAAGTGATGGCAGATGAGGCTATGGGGAGACGTCCTAAAGCCCCAGTGTACACTTGGAATTGTAGTAGTATTTGCACTGTGCGTCAGGAATCTATTGACAAATTTCGAGAGTTTCTAAGAGAATACAGTAAAAAAAGTATAAAACAGAAGATTAAGGTGCTTCAAAGTCTGGATCCATGCAGAGTGAGAGAGAATACTGGTTTGCAGGGTCATTCTCTGGCTTGTCTATCTAGAAAAGTGTGCAATAGTGTTTTCCATCATTTTAGGATGCTGGCTGTTCATCATACTGAAATGAGAAAGTTTGTGAGACGGTTGTATTTTGCCAAAAGTCCAGCAATAAAGTTAAATGAATTGAATAGGGCTCTGTTCCGAGGAACGGTATCAGATGTAGAGAAGGTTGTGGATGAAATTCAGTTTTGTTACTTTGGTCCTGAACAAAACAGTGCAGAGAAGGACACAGTAAATGAGGAAGAAGTGGAAGAGAATGTAGAACCCTCTGTAAGTAACACATTTAATGATCATATAACAAAATTTGCAATAGTCTCTAATGAAAGACTAAATTTTACTTGTATTTGTTGCCGCAGAACTCATTATAGAAAACAAACTAGGAATGTTGATCTCTACAGAAAGAGTGAAAATGAAGATAATTATAAGTGGAAGGATTTTGCCACATATATATTTCTAGAAAATTGTTTTGATTTGGGTGAAGATCAGCGTATTTGTAAATACTGATACAACAAGTTAGAGGAAAATAGAATGCCGACCAGAGCTGTACATAATAATTTAGAATTGGATGCTATTCCTGCTGAACTTTCTGAATTAAATACATATGAGTCTATACTCATTCAATGTGTTCATCCGTTCCAGACCATAGTACGTATGGAGCCCAAAACTGGTAAATTGCCTCCTTCTGATTTACTGAGAGGTTTAAAAGGAAGAGTGGTGTATTTGCCCTTGGATTTGAAAAAAAATATGGAAACTATTGATGCGGATACTTTGGAAACTGAACCATTAATTATTCTGGTTAATGGTGTACCTACAAAGAATAAGAAGATTTGGCAGGAGCTGGTAGATGTGCGGAAAGTACAAAGAGCAAATTTGTATTTGAAAAGGAATAACAAATGGTATGAATCAATTTATATAGAAGAAGAAGAAGAAGAAGATTTACAAGAAGACACAGAAACACCAACTGGACAAATTGAAAAAGTGGACAAGTCAAAGGAAGAAGAAATTTATGAACATTTTAGCATACATCCTCTTCATTCAAAAGAAGTTATGGGAGATAATATTGATCTCTTTCAGATGAAGAAAGCAAAAGGAACTCCCGTGAGTGTATGGGAGGAGAGCTTGGAAGCTCGATGTTTTCCCCAGCTGTTTCCTAAAGGAAAAGGAGGACGATACGATGAACGTCCAGAACAGATTCCAGCTTCTGAGTATCGGACTACAAGACTATATGCTGAAGATCCCAGATTTCGACAAAGTATTCCTTATTTGTTCCATCTTTTATTTGAAAGCGACTTGTCTGCACTGTCTTATGCAGTAAATCACATTTTAAAAAGTGGAGTACATTTACAAAATGTGTCTGCTAAAGATTTTATGGAGAAAGTGCAGCACCGAGATGATCATTTGGAAACACAACTGATCAATCTGATGGCTTGTCAGCGTGGGACAAATGAATATTGGTACCAACGCCATGGTGAACTAAAATGCATGTTACGGAATTTAGGAACACCAACATGGTTCGTTACCCTAAGCTGTGCGGAGTACGCTTGGGATGATTTACTGGATTTTCTACGAGAGGCAAATTCAAACATTAAAAACATTGAATACAAGACAGCAGGAGAACTGTGCTCATTGGATCCGGTTAATGTTTGCAGATATTTCAATCATAGATTTGAGGCTATGATGTCCTTCATCTGCAATAAAAAAAATCCACCTCTTGGAGAAGTAGTAGATTTCTTTTGGAGAAAAGAGTACCAGGCAAGAGGTGCTCCTCATATTCATATGCTGTTGTGGATCAAGGATGCCCCAAAGTTTGGAACAGATACTGATGAAGCAGTGTTATCTTTCATTGAAGAATATGCAACATGTGCTATACCAAAAAGCACAGAAGAGAAAAAGTTAAAGGAGCAAGTTTTACGTTTCCAAAGTCATCGGTGTGGAAAATACTGTCGACGGAAATACAAGAGCAAAGATAAATACTACACTAAATGTCGATTTGGATTTCCTAGACCTGTTCTTTCAAATGGAAGAGTCAACAGTTTTATGTCAGCTGTGAGACATACTATCACAAGGAAATCACCTAAGAATACCTACAACCTAAAAAGAAAAGAAGAATCCAAAAATATAAATGACTACAACCCAGTCATTTTATCCATGTGGAACGCTAACATGGATATACAGTATGTAGCTGACAATTCCATTGCTGTTGCTCGATATGTAACGTCTTACATTACGAAATCAGAAAAAACAGAATTGAAGGAAATGTGGGAAGAGATTTCTCACGAGAAGACTGTCAGTAAGAAGCTGTACAGTTTCAGTTTGAAGATGTTATCGCATCGAGAAATTGGATCCTACGAATGTTCAGATAGGTTATCTTCTGCAAGTCTCTACTCGAAGTCAAGAAGAATAATTTGGGCAAGTTTAGGCCTTGCAGCAATGAGAAATCGGGTACTGAAATCTGTTGGAGAAATTGAATATTTGGCCGAGAATGACCCAGAAAGTACAGATATTTTGAAATCAAACATGTTGGACACATATTATCCCAAGAGAAGTCAACATCTGGAGAACATGTGTCTCTATGAAGTGCTGCAGAACTACATTTATTCACGGAAAGCCGCAGAAGACATCAACAATGGAAAATATAAAGTCGTTGGTGAGGAAGGATGTTTGGTGAAGCAAACAAAAGGAAGTTTGATAAATCACAGGAAGCTGAGTTGCGACACTACTGACAAGAAGGAATTTTACTACTTGGCTCTTTTACAGTTGTTTAAACCATGGCGTACAGAGGATGAACTACTGGGAGAATTTCAAAGCTATGAAGATTCTTTTAATGCTTGCAAAGACAGCATACAATGCAGTACATTCTCAAGTTATCTGCAAATGTTAAATGAAGAAATTGAACAGGAAACTACAATTGCAGCAGAAATAGCTAGAGACAGTTCTCAGGACAGCCAAAGTTCAGGAACACTCAGTCAAGATCCCCTAGGACAACCAATCGTTGAAAATGAAGCATCAATAGCCATGAATGAAGTGGAAACGGCTATGAATCAAGCTCAAGAAGAATTTATAGACTTAGAAAATTTGGAAAGACAACTGAATCAAGAGCAGCAACAAATTTATGAAGAGATCAGAAGCAAAATTGAACACGGATTTCTACATGAAAAAAAAGAGTGCTCATGCACATCATTTCATCCAATCAGGATGTATGTAAGCGGACAAGCTGGAACTGGAAAAAGGTTCCTTATAAAAGTCATCAGAAGCTACCTACAGCAAAAAACAGATTCTACTTTGTCTTGTGTGGTTACTGCTCCAACTGGGTTAGCAGCATATAACATAAAAGGAATCACTTTACATCGTTTGCTAATGTTACCAGTGGAGCATGAGAACAAAATACAATACAACAAGCTAACTGGAGAAGCATCCTTGGAAGTTTCAAGAGTATTGAAGAAGATGCAAGTTCTCATTATTGATGAGGTGAGCATGGTATCAAACTTAATGCTTGCCTTTGTGCATTTAAGAATGCAGCAAATTTTGAAGACAGACTATGACATGTTATTTGGTGGAAAACACGTCATAGTTTTTGGAGATCTTTTGCAACTTACTCCAGTTAAAGGACAACCAGTGTTTAGTACTGTCACACATGAAGACACGAAGAAGTCATTGGGAAGCATCGGAAATACAAATATTTGGTCCTTCTTTGAGTACAAGGAACTTACTACTAATATGAGGCAAGCAAGCGATGAAGAATATGGAAGTATTCTGAAAGATATCAGAATTGGACTACTCACAGAAGTTGGCAAAAAAGCATTACAGAGTCGGCTGCTACATAATTTATTTCCAAAGGAAGAAATAGTTGCAGAGAAGATATACAAGAACATCGCAGAAAACAAAAGTGTCATCTGCTTAATGCCAACTCTACGTGAATGCTCAATATTTAATGAGGAGCTTTTGAAATTGGAAAAGGAAGAGATCAGGAAATTGGAAGCAGTGGACAAAATTGAGGATGGAAGAATTACTGTCACAGTAACAGGCAAACTGAAAAATAAATTGGACTCACTAGAGAAGAACATCTCCAAAACAGCTGGATTAGAAAAAAATCTATATGTTTGCATGAACTGTAGAGTATTTTTAAGAAGAAATTTGGATGTTGAAAAAGGTTTAGTTAATGGAGCTATGGGAAGAGTTGTGGGTTTTATTAATTATCAGAAAAAAGATGGAATTGAATGTTTAAAAATAAAATTTGATCAGATAGAAGAAGTTAAAGATATTTGTCGTTGTACAGTTCGTTTCATGCTTGTGAAAGACTTATATGTACGTAGGAAGCAGTTTCCGTTTTCTCTAGCATATGCTGTAACTATTCACAAGTCTCAAGGATTGACTGTAGATTGTGCATTTGTGAACATTGGTTCAACTGTATTCAAAGAAGGTATGGCATATGTTGCTTTGTCACGAGTGAAAACATTATCAGGTTTATTCATGATAGACTTTGATGATTCAAAAGTTAGTGCTGATACAAACTGTGTAAAGGAGTATAATAGATTAAGAAGAAGCTATGCTCCTCATTTAGGTCAGTATCCTGTGTTGGAGAAACGTGTAGTTTCTCGTAAAAGAAAAAATGAGAATATCTGTAATGAAGATGTAGAGAAGAGGAAAAAAAAGAGGAGTGATGTAATTGCAAGCAAAAAGAAAAAGGAAAATGAAGAACAGGTTGTAGGATGTCATTTTGAAAATAGCTCTGGTGTCAACTGCTACGCAAATGTAGTGCTGAATGTTGCATTTTATCTGGAAAGTTTGCAAGAGCAGATAATAGTAAATCAGGGAAAAAGATTCTGTTCTGAGCTGAGTCTCCTTTTTCAAAAGCTGAGTAAAGATAAAACTCAAATAGAAAGTGCTACTGAAATTAGAAAACTTTTAGATATATGTTCAGGACGAACACAGTTTTCTCAAAATGTACAGCAAGATGCACAGGAATTCTTGATGTATTTTCTTCAGGTACTGGAAGAAGAAGGGGTTCCCATTGAAAATGTATTTGGTCTCTCTTATAAATGGGAACATAGTTGTGAAAACTGTTATAATATATGTGGCTCTAATGTTGATAATGAAAGGTTTATTTATTTGACATTGCCAGACAGTAAAACAGTCACTTTTGCAAAATTAGTTAAAGATGCTAATCATAGCATGAAATGCGGTGAGTGTAAATCTGACATGTTTTCAACATTAATTTTAAACGAATACGGAAAGTATGTAATTTTAATGATGCAACGATGTAGAGCTGATGGTTCAAAATTGGATACTTTAATAAAGAAGTTTACAGGACAGCAATTATCAATTTCAGGAAAAACTTTTGTAACTGTTGCAATAATTTTCCATGATGGACCTACTGTTACTTCTGGACATTACACAGTTTATCTTAAATGTGAAAAAGGCTGGACACTGTGTAATGATTCCCAATTGATTTTCAAACAACGTTTGCCTTTTGATTTAGCAAATTCCTATCTAATCTTCCTGAAACCTAAATTTTAGAGAAACTTGGCAAGATCTGGACAAAATAATTTTACCATTTTACTGGATTACCATTGGAAATTTCTAAAAAAAAGATTTTTTAAATTATCATTTGGCCTAATGGAAAGATAACCAATTGTAATGTTGACTTTTTTAATTTTTAATGAAACTTTCAAAAACCAATAATTTAGAGATAATCGGTAACATCTGCACAATTTAAATTTTGGAATGTTATTGGAGTGCCATTGGAAATTTTTTCAAAAATGATTTTAAAAATTACTATTTGGCCATGCGGAAAAGTAACCAATTCTATTGTGGACTTATTAAATTATTAAAAAAAAATTCTTGAACCAAAATGTTACAGAGAATCGGTGAGATCTGGACAAATTAAACTTTAGAATTTTATTGGATTACCGTTGGAAATTTAATCCAAAAATTTTTTTAAAATTACTATTTTGCCTAAAGGAAATGGAATCAGATGTATTGTGGAGTTATTTGAGATATAATATTGTGATTATACTTCTGAAACAAAAATATCAGACGGTATTTTAAAGAAATAAGTATTGTTTTTTGATGATATTTTTTTAGAATATTATGCATTTCTGTAATGTTAAGTTTAAGTGAGAAGAGATTCTGGGCTTTTTTAATACAATCTTTGAGATTGTTATTTTTTTTTTGCCCGCTGTTAAATGATGAATGCAATTGCTTTCACAATTTAAAGTGAAATGCAATATATTCTGAAAACAGCAAAAATAAGGCAAAAATATTTTTTAAAAAATATGTAAATAAGAGTACTGTATTTTAAAATTTATAAAAAATATTAATACTTTTTTCTTTTTTTTCATATTGATATAGAAAATTTTCGAAAACTAGACCCATTTTAAAGGAATTTTTTTTTTTAAATAACAAATGAATAAATATTTTTTTGAGTGGGTATGGTAAGTCAATAATAATAATTGTAGTGTTTCAAAGTCCTTGTAATGTGATTATTGATTTTTAGTGTTTTTAAAAAAAAAATAAAAAAAAATTACGCGCACCGTACGCGTACGGTAAAAAAAAAAAAAAAAAAGTTTTTAAAAATATCTATAAAAAAAGATGAAAGATAAGGTTGGCTCTTAAAAGAGCCGTTGTGTTCATGCAGGGAGAGAGGAAAGAAAGAATGGGAAAATTAGTCTCTGTGACAAGTGTGCTGATCTAGTTTGAGGTCCACTAGGGAAACACTGGTCTCCCTATGACAAATTAGATCATGACAAGAGGCACATCGAATATCAACCCTCAGAAATCGAGGGTTAATTTCCAGAGGGCCAGCAAAAGGAGATGCTCCCCCCACAGATGAAGGGCTCACCTGACCTGCAGAAGAAGGAGTCAGCCCTGCAGATGATGGTCCAGGCTGAGCTGCTGTGGATGTGCTTGGTTGACTTTCTGAAGGGTTACCTCCAAAAAGTCGAGCATGTGTCCTTCTGTGTACATCCTTGAGGTGTCTCTTCATGGTATGATTCCCAAAGGAATACTTCCTGTCAGGATTACCTCTTGAAAGTACACGCTTACACAGCTTGCAAGTTACTAAAGGTGCATTTACCTTTTTCTGGCCTTCAGGAAAAGTAAAATAATCCCATACATAAGAGGTCTTTTGTTTCCTCGCTCTCTGCCTCAAGGTAGTGCTGCTAGTGCTAGCCTCACTCTCAGAAGAGCTCTGCTGGTCTGCCATCGTATCACAAAGACAACCCAGCTCCTTCTCCTAAGGGATCACAAGCAGAAATGAGGGGAATGGGTGTGGTGTAGGAGAGTTCTAGAACTGAAAGTAGTTTCAACCAATCAAAAGTTGTGTTTCATGATCACATGACCTACCGTACGCTTACGGTACGCTTACGGCAAAAGTGCGCATGCGCGTAAAAAAGACACGCGCTTGCGCGCATGCGCATAACAGTCACTACCCGACACTTCCGCGTAACGTGCGCGTGTAGTGTACACGCGTACGCGTCCCACGCGGAGTACGCGCGGCTACGCAAATTGCGTAACTATACGCAAACAGCGTAGAAAAATTACGGCCGTTGCGTAAACCGTACGCTTACCGTAAGCTTACGGTACGCGTACTAAAAAAAAAAAAAAAAAAAAAAAGAAAAAATGTATTGCTAATAAATTTTACCTTTTTGTATTATAAAATATTTTTTAAAAAACATATTATAGAATTTTAAAAATTTAACCACAGTCTTAAAAAAAGGATAGAAAATTTTTAAAAAATATATGTAAAAAAAATAGAAAAAAATACATAACTTAGCATTTAAAAAACCGTACAAATTCACTGAAAAAACCATAGGTTTCACACACGTTATAGTTAGGAATTTGCATTTAAAAAACCTTGCTAATTCAATGAAAAAACCATAGGTTTCACACACGTTATAGTTAGGAATTAGCATTTAAAAAACCTTAGAAATTCAATGAAAAAACCAAAGGTTTCACACACGTTATAGTTAGCTGGACATTTTACTCGTAAAAAACCATTGAAATTCCCCTGTTATAGTTAGTTAAGCTAACTATAACTCGCGCGCCCGCAATGCACTGCTGATGACGTCACATATTACATCACTCATGACATGGTCAGTGACATCACTCATGACATCACTGATGACATCTCAAATGACATCACTGATGACATCACTGATGACATCATCCTTGTGATAGAGTGGCAGACCTCCTCTCACCCTAATATAACCTTTGATACACACATTCATAAATAGAGACTAAACTTTTCAAAACAATGGACATACCAATACCAGTTACAACAACCTCTTCAGTAATTCTAAGATCCACATACACATCCACTCATTCACCAACAGTCCTATACAGTCACTCATACATGTACTCACTCATCATATGTACTCATACACCTATACATCCTGTTACACAATGCCACTCATCCGTAGAGTTACTCACACACATAGTCACTCATGCTAATAAAGAATCAAACATCCATTTACTTGCATATACAGTTATACACACACCACCACACTTACTTCTACAAAAACTTACACATACTTAGTCTTTTAAACAATCACTTATAGAAACACATACTTATTCATACAGGAACTCTTTCAATCTCTCACTCTCACATATACTCACTTATATACACCAATAGTCACATATACTAGTTTAAAACATATGTAGTTACTCATAAAAACACTGTAGAGACAGTCATTCACTCACTAACACACCCATACACACACTCATCCACCCATGCAGTCCTGCACACATACTATCTTCAACACATACAAACAGTAAGTCACTCATTCATGCACCTATGCACTACGTAATACCCCCCATCGAACCATAAAGACATCAGACACTTATACTGATACCCAAAAAACCAACTAATAACCTATATAAACACTCATGTAGCTGCTCACCAACCCATGCAGCCACTTATACACAAAGTGAAAGACTGATACAGATATATACATATTTAAACATTACTCACTAAGCCATGTATTCACTATGATACACCTAATCAGTCAGTAATACAATCAATTTTTCAAAAACAAATCATCCATTTAGACACTTATATACCCATTTATTCTTCCATCGACCTTGAGATATACATATATAAACCATATTTAATTTTCAGAAAAACACACATTCACTGGATGATGTCATCAGTGATGTCATCAGTGATGTCATTTGAGATGTCATCAGTGATGTCATGAGTGATGTCACTGACCATGTCATGAGTGATGTAATATGTGACGTCATCAGCAGTGCATTGCGGGCGCGCGAGTTATAGTTAGCTTAACTAACTATAACGGGGGCATTTCAATGGTTTTTTACGAGTAAAATGTCCAGCTAACTATAACGTGTGTGAAACCTTTGGTTTTTTCATTGAATTTATAAGGTTTTTTAAATGCTAATTCCTAACTATAACGTGTGTGAAACCTATGTTTTTTTCATTGAATATATATATATATAAAACATTTACATTTTATAGAAACACACATTCACTGGGTGATGTCATGAGTGATGTCATGAGTGATGTCATTTGAGATGTCATCAGTGATGTCATCAGTGATGTCACTGACCATGTCATGAGTCATGTAATATGTGACATCACCAGCAGTGCATTGCAGGCGCGCGAGCTATAGTTAGCTCAACTCACTATAACAGGGAATTTCTCTGGTTTTACATGAGTCGAATGACCAACTAACTATAACGTCCCTGAAACCTATGGTTTTTTCAGTAAATATATATAGTTATATATATATATATATTCACTGAAAAAACCATGGGTTTCACACACGTTATAGTTAGGAATTAGCATTTAAAAAACCTTAGAAATTCAATGAAAAAACCAAAGGTTTCACACATGTTATAGTTAGCTGGACATTTCACTCGTAAAAAACCAATGAAATTCCCCCGTTATAGTTAGTTCAGCTAACTATAACTCGCGCGCCCGCAATGCACTACTGATGACGTCACATATTACATCACTCATGACATGGTCACTGACATCACTCATGACATCACTGATGACATCTCAAATGACATCACTGATGACATCACTGATGACATCATCCTTGTGATAGAGTGGCAGACCTCCTCTTCCCCTAATATAACCTTTGATACACACATTCAAAAATAGAGACTAAAATTTTCAAAACAATGGACATACCAATACCAGTTACAAGAACCTCTTAAGTAATTCTAAGAACCACATACACATCCAGTCATTCACCAACAGTCCTATACAGTCACTCATACATGCACTCACTCATCATATGTACTCATACACCTATACATCCTGTTACACAACGCCACTCATCCATAAAGTTACTCACACACATAGTTACTCATGCTAATAAAGAATCAAACATCCGTTTACCTGTATATACAGTTATACACACACCACCACACTTCTACAGAAACTTACACATACTTAGTCTTTTAAACAATCAGTTATAGAAACACATACTTATTCATACAGGAACTCTTTCAATCTCTCACTCACTTATATACACCAATAGTCACATATACTAGTTTAAAACATATGTAGTTACTCATAAAGACACTATTGAGACAGTCATTCACTCACTAACACACCCATACACACACTCATCCAGCCATCCAGTCCTGCACACATGCTGTCTTCAACACATACAAAGAGTGAATCACTCATTCATGCACCTATGCACTACATAATACCCCCACCGAACCATACAGACACTCAGACTGATACTCAAAAAAACAACTAATAACCTATATAGACACCCATGAAGCTACTCACCAACCCATGCAGCCACTTATACACAAAGTGAGAGACTGATACAGATATTTACATATTTAAACATTACTCACTAAGCCATGTATTCACTATGATACACTTAATCAGTCAGTTACACAATCAATTTTTCAAAAACAAAGCATCCATTTAGACACTTATATACCCATTTATTCTTCCATTGACCTTGAGATATACATATATAAAACATATTTAATTTTCAGAAAAACACACATTCACTGGATGATGTCATCAGTGATGTCATCAGTGATGTCATTTGAGATGTCATCAGTGATGTCATGAGTGATGTCAGTGACCATGTCATGAGTGATGTAATATGTGACGTCATCAGTAGTGCATTGCGGGCGCGCGAGTTATAGTTAGCTGAACTAACTATAACGGGGGAATTTCATTGGTTTTTTACGAGTGAAATGTCCAGCTAACTATAACATGTGTGAAACCTTTGGTTTTTTCATTGAATTTCTAAGGTTTTTTAAATGCTAATTCCTAACTATAACGTGTGTGAAACCCATGGTTTTTTCAGTGAATATATATATATATATATATATAAAGTCCCACATTTTCTAATTTTGGATTCCTGTCTGGATCCGAAAAAGATGTAGATATACGAGTAAATGTGTATCGGGAATTGTAACCACGGACTGCAATATCATAAAAATAAGTGCCTTTAAATTACTTACATTGGTGGCTGCAGTGCTGGACGCACTGGAGGAATATTATGAACTTGCACTGCAGTCCAGTTTGGACATTAATAATTAGTTATGGTTCATTCTGGCCATTGAAGGACCTTGAGACTACGGAGCCACGTGGGTCAACAGCTATGGTCACTTTACATTAGATTTGTCTCTCTATGATTAAGGATTATTGAGAGCTAAAATGAATCAGATGCCACCGCCCCTTGATTTTAATAAAGCACCTTTGCCCTCAAGTAGAGTTTCAGCGTACTTCTTGTTGATATGAATATAACAGGACTGCCCGTGCCTGCTTAGCTGAAACTGCCCTGACGGGTCAGGGGCTCACACAAGCTGGAGAAATAGAGTGATTACTGTGTGTGCAGTCTTGTGAGCCTGACCCACTGGCCCCTAAGCTGACAAGGAACTGATTTATCCTAAGTTAAATGAATCACTGTGGCGGTGAGTAAGGGAGGTGAAAGGTGATGTTTTTCCTCTTACTGACTTTGGACACAAACACCAAAGAGACACTGGGAATTATGGCAGCGAACTGCGATATCAAAACAAGCATTTGAAATGCAATAGGTCTCACCTTTGATTAAGTTGAAGCCACTTGCTTTGCTAATGGTATTGTATAGCAGAGCAAATGGCTTTAACTTAATGAAAGACGAGACCTATTGCATTTGTAATGCTCTTTTTTTTTGCGAGTTGTTCCGACTGCATGCATGGTACCTGCCAAACCCAGCCGTATTCCTCAGAGAGTTGGCGAAACGGCTGCCGTCATTCCTTCTCATGGAGACTAAAGTGGCTTGCTGGTGACTACAGTGCACTGACGGGAGTATGGTAGTAAGAAGGGGAAAATAATCTGTCAAATTATGTGCCCTTTTGTGAAAGATTTTTACCCCAGAGATGTTTTATTTACAAGAATGCCATTACAGTGCAGCTCCAAGCACTGATGGAACACACACAGGTACAGCGCTAAGCACTCATGGTAATAACACATTCGTGTTAATTGCAACATGATGCAAAGTTTTATATTTACCAGTTTTCAGTCAATCTTTATCTTGGATATTTTTCAATAATGGTTTTTGTTTGTGTAAGATAAATCAGCATCAACTACGGCTTCCTTATATATAACATTGAAAATGCTTCTGTACTGAAATGATGAGACTGAAAGAACTATAACGAGTCTCCTTGCAGTTACCTCAAAAGCAGTGACGAGTGGCACTGCTGTAGAGGTAAGATTTTTTTTTCACCCCCCGAAGGCAAAAATGGAGAGCCCGCTAGAGTCCCGGTTTGGCAACTGCTTTATATAACTGCCATTGCAGAGCACCGTCAGGACCCGGCCCACTTAAAGCCCTGGCTCTCACCTGGAACCCAGCAGGGACCACAGCTCCTGACGCACTCGTGATCACCCAGCACACACAACACTGGCAGTAAAAGCGTGCCCTAGCCGGCTGTGCCCCTGCATCTGTGGGGGACTAGGACAACTAACGGCGACACTGAGTCAGTTTTGGTGCAGGTCAGTTCACACAGAAGCCCAGAGCTCTGCGCACGCTACTACAAGCAAGATTAGGCAGGATGGAAGGCAACCCCAGCAGGCCAACCAACAAGATGAAAACAAATGTTAAACCATGATGGAGTAGCGTTTATTGCAGTTTTATATAGCGCAAACTCCACACAAATATATTGGATCACTGTGCATGAGCACTGGTTAAATTACACAAGATCACATTCATGTTTTGAGGCACGGGTAGAAGTGATGTGCCCAGAATCACAGGATTTTGAGCACGCGGAGATTCAATCATGGTTCTCAAACTCCAAATTCTGCAGTTCACGGTTGTAACGTGGTCCCGAAAGTGAAAGAGGACCGCGCTGCAGCAGGAGCATGGGGATCTCTTGTCTTTATGGGGCCATATGTTTAGAAACACATGGCCCCATAAAGATGAGAAAGTGCTTTGCGACAGACGCAAAGCAGGCAAGCCAGTCCGGATGGACCGGCACAAAAAGCGAAAGGGACACAACCCAAACACCTAATTTCCAATGGCAGGCCACCGTTTCACATAAACGGTGACGCCAGCCAATGGAAATAAGGAGCAGGGCTTGAAGCCCTTTTCTCAAACTCCTCATTTGCAATAAATCTCGCTGAGCGAGCTGTGCATGTGCGCAGCAACGCTAGGCGAGACCTAAAAAGAAGTGCCTTGAAATGCAGATACTTACATTGGTGGCTGCAGTGCTAGACATATTTGAGGAATATTATCAACGTGCACTGCAGTTCAGTTTTGACATTAATATTCTTTTATGGTGCACTCTGGGTATTGAAGGACCTTGAGACTACGGAGCCATGGGTGTCTGGAAACAGCTGTGGTCACTTTACATTTGATTTGCCTATCTATGATTAAGGCTCATTGAGAGCTGAAACGCATCAGATGCCACCGCCCCGTTTATGTAAATAAAGCGTCCGTGCCCTCAAGTAGAGTTTTGGCGTTCTTGTTGATCTATCTATCTATCTATCTATCTATCTATCTATCTATCTATCTATCTATCTATCTATCTATCCATCTATCCATCTATCCATCTATCTATCTATCTATATTCTGAGAAAGAGATAGAGATAGAGGGAGATTAAAAAGAGGGGGTTTTGAGGGAACTTTTCTCCCTCTCTCTCTATATATATATTTATATATATTCATTATATGTATATATATAGATAGATATATACTCATATATATAAATTATATATATATATATATATTCTATATAATACATTTTTAGTAACTGTAGTGAAATTTCTTCCTGAAGTGGGTTTTGATGCGAGGTATGCTACAGGTAACATGCATGTAGTTGCATAATTTGTGTACTTTGCAATTTCTAAGTACAGTAAAGCAGTATTGTTTATTGTTACCTGTTTTTTAAGTTTAATTTACTTTAAAATGGTTTTAATATTTCCCTAAAATTTCTATCCGTACAATTGCTTTTCCATAATTGATTTTCCGCAATGTGGTTTCTCAGTTTTTGTTTTTCTATTAATTTACATACATGTTAGTAATGTCTAAAGTGTTTGGCTACATAATTACTCCATTCCTTGAATGTTAAGGAGCTAAAAAGAATTCCCAAGGTCTAGACCTTCTTGGCTGTGTGTGCTTTTGTTCCACTAACTCAGAAGGTGCATGATTATTCCTGGCATAATTAATAATTCAAAGTAGAAAACCCAGTAGGAAAGGGTCCCAGCTGCTCTGCAAGATGAGAGGAAAGTCTGGGAATTTTAGTCTAATTCTCTTAGTGGTCAACACCAATCACTGACACATTTGAGCCTTTAAAGTGTCCTGCTTGACCCAATCCCAACAGACAGCTAAATGAAAAGTAAATAATACTTGCTGCTTCAGTGAAGATTTTCTTACTACATGTGATTGATCTGACAGAATGCTTTTGGCCTAGTCTTCGATCTTTGGTACGAGAAAACAAATAAAACACTAGTTGCACGATCTTCATGCTGACCTCAAGGACACGGGGTCCAGATAGTGCCTGTGACGTCCGCATGTCCCTTCGAGTTTCCCTGCTGTGGCTGGAAGTAAATGGAAAGTGACAGAACAGGGAAAGCTGTGCCCTGCCTAGAGGAAAAGCAGCGGACTAGTTGTGAACGCAACAGTGTCTGTGCCTACTTATGTGACTATTCTCTCCAGCGCCACGGGTGTGCAGAAGGTTCTACAGTAAAAGTAAGTTGGTTTTTCTGCAGAGAAATGCCACGATTCAGCAAGAACTAGATATCTTTTTCGGAGCCAAACAGGAATTATCAGGAATCATTTTAGAATTTGAAACTACAGACTGTTGACAGGTGACCAAATTTGAATATTTGGAACTTTTAAGACTAATACATCTGACAATATAGATTTTTTCTAGAAGCTGGGACTCAAAAAGTCATTCCTGGAGGACCAATACACTTTCAAAAGCCTAGCAGAAACCGATGTGACCTAATGTTCGTGTTTTGTACTCATAATGATTTTTTTTGTGTGAAGTTTAAGGCTGTAGTGGGACAAATCAACAGACTTAACTGACCTTGTGGTGTCAGTCTTTGGCATGCATTCCAAATAGCCCTACTGAAGATTTCAAACCTCTAGAAACGTTTTTTAAGTTTAAAAGTAAAACATTAGACCCAGACAAAGACACTAACTTTTACCTAGCTGCGGTTCATTGCCACTCAGCTGTGACATGTGCCTGGGCCCTCGTCTACTGCACTGTGTTAACATTGACCTTTTCCTGTTTACCCTGTTGATATAACTTTTAACCCTGCGTTATTTTTTCATTAATTGCGAAATATTGCTCCTTCCAATTTGACCTCTTCATCTAACATAGTCTTTTTAGGTCTCGCCTGACCCAGCGCATGCGCTGGTATGGCGAGAATTTTTGAGAGGGTCCCAAAAAGTGCTACCAGGCCAGCCTAGACCTACAGTGCATGTGCGCGGCCGCGCGCGCCGCGCTTGACGCGAGTACTTTCACTTCCGCTTTGATGTTTGATCGCGATCACTTTCGCGGCCGCACGGCCTCTTGGCATAGCCAATAGGTCTCGCTTTTGGGACCTTATAAGTATTTAGTTATGAAACTGTTGCATGGCTAAACACTTATAAGGTCCCAAAGGCGAGACCTATTGGCTATGCCAATGCTTGTTGTTCAGAGACAGTAGGACAACTTCAATCTGTGACAGATGTTTTCTTTTTTCATCCCTGGAGAGAGACATGCAAGTTTGCACCTTTGAATTAATGTAGTCTACCACTTACTTACCCCATCAGGTATACTTACTATGCTACCTTCTTTTATCTTTTTGACCCATTGACAGCATGAGGTTACCTGCAAACTATCTGGCGGATCGAAATGCAATGACAATCTTCTTTGGGCATGGCAAAATCCTATACAGACAACTAAGGGCTCATGTGGAACTTCTTTAACTGACAGTCAAGTGCAGCAAGTCCCTGTGTAAGGTCTGGTGTCAAAATTGTTAAACAAGCCAAATGTGTGCATACAATTTTTCAACCTTCCTGCTTTCTTGTTTGTGGTCACGGATCCACATTCACTAACAAAATCAGTTGCTGGGTGGTTGTTATATCCATGAATGTTTTGTGGTCAAGAATAATCATGATTTAAAGCAATGTGGATTGTAATGCGTTGATAAACTACTAAACAGTGTGTGGCGTTATATGATGCCTATTAGTATGGATGGTACAACGTATTAAAACATTTGTACCTTGTTACAAACATCATGATTTGAACCACCAGCTTTGGAAGGTACAGTATATGCTAGCAAAACAAAAGAAGAGGCCCCCTCCAACAGAAGACTACTAAACACTGTTCTAACATACTTTACAGCTGGGGGGCAGAATCTTGGCATTACCTACACAAGTGGCAGTCTGTAACAACTGATAGGAACACTTACTTGAAAACAGCGACTACTTGGCCACCGTAGACTTGAAGGATGCTCAGTGCTATATACAGAAGCATCCTGGTCGGCAGACGTATCTGAGCTTTGTGAGAAAAGGTTCTCAGTACCAACTCAAAGTTTTACTCTACTTCAACGATCTTTTCAAAGAAACGGACAGTGGTGGCAGCAGACCTCGATGGGAATTTATGTTCACCCTACTAGGAGGACTGGCTGGACAGGGTAACTTATTTCCAACAATATCAGTAGGATCTACAGATGGTAGGACACCTACTTTACCATTCAACATGAAGATGTCATCACCAATTCCTCCAAATAATTTTCTTAGGCCAGTGATTAATACAGAATCAGCATTGGCATATCTCATACAAAGGAGAGTGTTTACACTGCAGGAACAAGCTCACCTGTATGAGATGTCTCAACCTCTGACCGTGAGAATGGTAATGAAGTTATTGGGAATGGCAGCATCATGTTTTCTTTTGATTCCAAATACAAGACATCAAATAGGGTTATTCTGAGAATGGTGAACAGTCAGTAGTCTGTTGTGAAAGGTAACTGAGAGAATCGTAGAGGTTGTAACAAGCTAGGTACAGAAGAAGTTACAGTAGTGGAATAATACAAATATGTTGAAATACAAAGACCATAATTACAACAGACGCATCATAAGGGGGCTGGGGAGGACACCTTCACAATTTAAAGGTCACAGATAAATGAACGAAGCAGAATGCCTGCAAGCATATAGTCTACCTGGGTTTGAAGACTGCATTTATGGCATTAAAGGATTTCCAAAGTCAGCTTCATGGGCAAATTATTAAATACTAACAAACAACAGAACTCGGGAAGAACAGTGTTCTACCTGAACAAACAGGGACGGTCAATTTTTTACCATATGCTAGAGCAAGAAAACGGTCAAACCAACTTCCTCAACTGACTGTTGGGGACTGCCTACAAATGGGAATTAGAACTGGAAATTGTAAAATATATTTTTACCAAATGGGTCATACCAAGTAATTAACTATTTTGCTACAAAAGAACATTCGAGACTGCCCCACCCACTTCCATCTAGCCACTTCCATCCAGAGTCGAAAGGGAATGCTTTTGATAAGTTGGTGCAGAATGTTTGCATACACCTGTCTTTCAATACCTCTGATTTCATTAGTAATCAACAAGTTCAAAACATCCCAAATGAAGCTTGTATTAATGGCACCCATGTGAGGTATTTTTAACAGTTCATATAATTGGTGCAAAACAATGCGACAAAAATACCACTAATGAAGGCTGGATAAAGAATGCAAAAGAAAGCAAATATATCTTCAAGGCCCTCAGATTTCACAATTAGTAGCAAGGCTTCTAAAGTTTTCAAAGAACATAGGAAACCTTCAATTAGAACATATAATGCAGTAAAATGGTGCAAATGATAAATTGGTGTACAAGGAATGATGCTATGGAAATTAAAACAGATCAAGTAGTGTTAGTGAAATATCTTATCTATTTAATAGAATGAGGCCTTAGTTGTACATCCTTGAATGTACATTTGTCAGCCATTTCAGCATACACAAGGGAATAAATCCATCACAGATATTTTCAACATATTCGTAAAAAGATTTCTACAAGGAGCTAAGAAGAGTATAACCGTCTCCGCACTCAACAGAAACCCCTCTGTGAAATTTTAATTTAGTACTAACAACAAGAAAGAGAACATATTTTGTACCTGTGCATAAAATAGACATAACGTTTCCTTCTTTGAAAACAGCCTTTTTAATTACAATCACATCTTCAAGCAGATTAAGTGAATTATAAGTTCTATCAATAGATAAATAATATTTTGTAAATACAAACATTGAGAACACACCATCTTGTATTCCTATAGTGATGTAGCATTTTCACACAAACCAATCTATTTAACTTCCCACCTTCTTCTATACACCTAAAAAGACGGCTGAAAGAACATTGCTTTCTCTTGATGTTCTAAGAGCAATTATGTGTTTTTGTTTTTTTAAACACAACACATATTCAGAAAGCTTACCAGTTCTTCATAGCACACATCACTCAGACTTTTAGGTATGCCTCTTACAAAGGGGACAGTTGCTAGATATATTGTTCAAGCAATATAAGTGTCTTACACATTAGCAAAGAAAACCAAAAACACATTCAACAAGAAGGAAGGGAGAAACTTTACCTTTTTTTAGTTAATGTTTCATTAAACGACATGTGTGTTGGGGCCACATTGTTTTCAACACATAGGTTCACAAAGCAATATTGTATAGATATTAAGACACAAAAAGAGGCACTAGTAGACCTTACAGTATTAATCCATTTATTTGGTAATACCGTTCATCTAACCATCCTCCACAGGGTGAAATAACACTACAAAATCTAGCTACAGAATGAGCTACTTGAAGAGGTTTCATGCTGTTAATGAGAAATCAAAATACAAGAAAGAAAATTAATGCGGGAAAGAATGCGTGTGCAACGCCAATACCACTATGATTACCTAAATTAATCACTGGCTGCTAATACTTGTAGCCAATTTATTTTGAATATACACAAGGAATTATATTCATCCTTACTCAATTGGACAAATGCCCTAATCCTGAAAGTATTACACAACGAGGAAACAGACAAAAAGATCACCACTATTACATATACACACATTTTACAGAATTCTCAATTAACATCATAATGACCCAATTGGGCAGTGTAAAATATATTTACTTGAACTCTGTCCACCTTTATGCACAATCCCACAGGGAGATGGTCTTTATAAAGTGTGCACACGTGAGGATGACCGTTATCCTCTTCAATCTCTTGGGTGCGCATACCAGGCATCATCAAAGTGCTGTGGTTCAGTTGACAGAGACTTCTCCAGCGAAGATGTAGACGCGTTTTATTTTAATTTGCTTTGCATTGACAGGACATCTACTCTCCCTTTGATAGTTTTACTTTCAATGGTATTTTCTCCTTCCTTCCTTGCTTGCTGTAGTTCATATGGTCTGTTTGTGCTTTCAGTACGAGTGGCTATTAACAGCAGCTCCTGTTCATTTTAAATTTCAGTCTGTGATCCTACAGGTACTGTGTTTTCTGCCTTGTTCATCCCATCCATACTTATAGCATTTGTACCTCCCTTTTACAGGAGGTGAGTTAACAATACCAGTTTCTATTGGGAAGGATATGTCAAACGATGAGTCCCAAATTAATTCCAGTAATTGGTTTACAAGAAGCAAGGATGAGCAATCATGCAGAATGTTGTTCCCCATATATGGCAGTCTTTGCAATAGACTTCTGTGAGCCACAAAGCTAAGCAGTTCCTCTATCACTTTGACAGGTGCAGCCCTAAGAAACATTCACTTACTTGTACCTTCATAGTCGATCTTATCCAGTAATTTACCCCAGCTTAATTCTGTCCTTACCCAACGTCAGTTGCAAGACATAAGGCAAAAGGGTTGCAGTAAAGCATTTATGCCTAGGGACCTGCGGATGGTAAAAACTGCACTACTCGGACTGTACCACAAGAAAGGCACCCATGACCAACTCATTGATACCATGTCCTGTTGTGGGCAGCTCCGTGACTACCTTCCCACCCAGACTCCATTATGCAGATTGTCATAGGGATGTAGGTCACTCAACCAACCAATCAGTTTCATGTTCAATCAGGAGGGTAGTGGTAAGATAGGGCCTCAGAGAAAACGACCACCCCTCTTAGTTCATATCCATTTTTCAGAATAGCTAGCTGTAAAGGCCTTTTTCTCTGTATGTAGTGATTCCTGAACCTGTCTGCAAGTAGCTTATCTCTTCCTCAGTGATGGCATGGAACATGTATAAAATATTTGGAGCAAAACATTGTGTATTCTAGTAACTGACTTTGTCGTTGTTCTTGGTCTTGGAAACCCTAGCTAGCAGGGAGGAGTCGTGCTTCTACTGCCTCTGCCCCATCTGAAAAAGAGGCCGAGGCTGGCACCATACGCTCAGGATGTACATCTACAGAACTAAAGGCTCTCCATACTTTTGAGGATGGCTCTCTCCAGATGTTATCTTCAGTGTGATAGATGGCAATGATCTATGAGCACATTCGGTGATCTTGTGTGCACCCCTTTAAATTAGCATCAGCAATCTGACCCCCTCAAACCCTCTCCTCTGTTTTAAGAATGTGTTGGGCTTTACCTTTACTGAGAAGGCATGTTCTTCTCCCATCAAAGAGAAGCTGCCACACTATAAAAGAATTGTGTGGTGGTCAAAATCCTCAGCGATTTCTACCAGGGCAGCCGGAAATTACACTTGTCCACCCTCCCTTCATTGGCCATTTATAATGTTTGCAATGTCTCTGCCAGCCAACCATTGCCTGATCATTCATCAGACAATAAACTTCCTGAAGTACGCCCATCTTAGTTCATTTTCCTGCTACTCCACTTAAGTCCTTAGAAGAAGAATTATCAAGCAGAGGTGTTGGGTCCGCATTTGGATATCTGTGAACATGTCACTTAGGCTGGATGCTAGAGTCTGCTTGCACTTTGTAAATACATGCCAAGAAAATAACAAGATAGCCTTTGTGCCCGTTAATTTTGGGTTAGGGGTTTAAGCCCTCCTTTCCACATGCCCTGGAGCCCGCCCAAATACCACAATCCCATATCCAGGTATTTCCTTTAAAAGGATGCAGATCTTCCGGTTTCATCTGGTTATGGCTGCAGAAAGGGGCTAGGGATTGTACTCCACATCTACCAGTGTACACAAGAAAACAGGAAGTTCTCACACCTATCTTTGTCTTTATTGGTTAAAAATCCATCTCTTAATAAGGTTAACCGCGATACTGATCATGGTGCAAAAGCTGTCCTTCCTGTGGCTGTGAGATTTACATTGTCATTGACCTCAAAGATGAATAATGCAATACTAATGGAAATTCCTCCGTCATCTTGGTTCAGTATCAGAGCAGCTACCCCCTGGGTCCTTTTGAAAGTCATGGCAGCAGCTTATTAGAGGTGTCTAAGTCCACTTCTAACACTGGCTTTACAAGTGACTCCTGTCCTGCCTTTAGTGACCATAAACTGGGGGCATGGAAGGTGCCCATAATGGTGATTAGTGCTTACATTTTGTTTTCTGTAGATATTTAATGTATTGTAATCCTCTGCTAGCTGGGTCTATGAACATCAGGCATTATAAACTGAGAATCCCTGAACAATGTTCTTGAAAGATCAGATCATTGAACCCACTTATTGTTTTGGCTAACCAGTGCTGTTACAGATTCTGCCCCCTAGACTTTATATAGTTGGTAAACACCCCATGTACATAAAGGAAGGGGGTTGAGGATGGAAGAGTAAGAACAAGTTACTTGCTATGTACTCTTAGGTCACCCAGTCCCTCTTTCTTTCCATGACTCCCCATCTTCCTTTCTACTGCAGTTTACATAGGTAGCCATTGTGGTAGATGCTGAGAAACAGAACTGAAGTTGGAGGTTAAATGAGCAACCAACGGCGGGTCATGGCCATGGCTGCAAATGGACTTATGCTTCCTTTTTGTGCTTTGCATTTTACCCTGTTCCATTACTCAGAGGTTTGAATGAAGAATGTGGCTGAAAGACTAATATTATAGTTTTTACTGCGGACAGTAACTTTGTGAGTACATTGTGGTTTTAAGAGTAAGGTTTGTCCTTAGAGATTTAGTGCGTACGGTGGGACATGCAAATTTCAGTGCACTCTGGTAGAGATGGGAGTGGAGCACTGCATAATTGGCCATATCTTTTTGGTAGAATTAGTTATTTCTTCCATACTGAGTGTATATACTGAGTAGTGAGACATTATATGCCCAGACAGGGAGGAGTTCAAGACATGCTGCATGTGTGAAATGAGAGCAGTGCACTACGTTTGTTTGGCTCACATGTTCACATCACAGCTCATCAGCACTGCATGTCAGTGGCTTATCTTCATTTAAAATGGTATTAGTCTGCCTGCTTGTGTGTGTGTGTGTGTGTGTCTGTATTCAAGTTTGAATACAGAGTTCTTCTGCAATATGTGGCTGTAGCTGCTAATTGAATCTTCTGTCTTGCTCCCCCAGAGAGCAAACAAAGGAAGCAAGGTGATCGAGAGGCTGAAGAAAAAACTCTCCGAGCAGGAATCGCTGCTGCTGCTGATGTCACCGAATATGGCCTTCCGAGTTCATAACCGCAATGGCAAGGTGCGCGTCTCGATTGTACCTTTTTGATATTATGTTAACTTGTCTCTCCGTTACCTGTCTGATTCTATAACCTGACAGATTAAGACAATGCTTTACTTGTACAGCCTGCTCCCCGTGGGAGAAATTAATTCACACATTTAACCCCTTTGTTTTTAGGTCTCGCCTGGCGAAAGCAGTGCATGCGCTGCTTAAGCCAGGAGAGCACTTTTTGTAATCAATTGTGCTAGGGCTCTCATGCACGCGTCTGTAATGGGCAAAGATGGCTGCTCTCGCCATTTGTCCATTGCATACAGCATGCGCGTCTCCGTGGAACTGTGGACAGTCCCACGCCATTTTGTTGCCATAGCAACAAAATGGCGTTTCGCGTGTTTGTTTGTTTTTTATGTCAATCCCCCCGAAGCACAAGCAGGCATCCACTTCTGACTTTTTGCTAAGATCAGCTGTCCTCACAGAAGTGGATGCCTGCTAGTGCCCCGGGGGAACTGCAGGACAGCCGTTAGCATTTGCAATGCAATAGGTCTCGCATTTATGCGAGTTTGACCTATTGACATTGCAAATGACAATGCCTTTTATTTATGTTTCAAAAACAAGAATAAAAGGCATTGCCATTTGCAATGTCAATAGCTCAAACTCGCGTAAATGCGAGACCTATTGCATTGCAAATGCTTGTTTAAGTTCTTCCTTTCTCGTCAGAGAAGTGTTCTTGCACATGTGCCTGCTGCTTGAATCAAGCAAACTAGACTGAGACATGCATTTCTCAAAGTAATTAACTACCTCCAATTTCTCAGATTGTTGTGACATTGTGGGAATTCAATCATGGCTCACATCAAGATTGTCTTCTCTATTTTCCATAGCTTAGCAAACTGATATTCCACATTGTTGTTTATCTACTTGTTTATCTACTTAACAGACTTTGCTGTGTACATAAGTTCTGGGGTCACCACAATTTTTGCTTTATTGGTATTGTTTCAATATTTGCTTTTTTTTAGGTCGGACCTAGACAGCACTTGCACTGTCACTTAGCAACCTGTTGTGTATGCTTTGTGGAGCTCCAACTCTGCCCATTCCATGACTTTGCTTTTCATTTGTGTATGTCAGTGTCCTTTAAAAATCCTTGCTTCCTACTGGTCAGTCCTGCCTCTTTGTCCCTCCATTTCATCTTCTGTTTCCCATGGAGCAGGGACTAAGTGTTTTATTATGCTATCGTTCTGTATATGTTCTTTAAGGGACTCTTTTTTTCTTGGTTTCCTGTTCTCTTACTGTTTGCCTGTGTTCAGCTTCAGCGCCACAGCTGCTTACATTTTTCTATAGCATTGCTCCCTCCCACCTCCTCTCAATGCCACAGTTGTGTTAGTGCTGCCTCCTGCGCTGTGCCTCCCGCTCCGTTGCTTGTTTTCTTATTATTTTAGTCTTTTTGCTAATTTCGATGTCGACCCCCAGTTGGGCTCCTTTTGGGAAGAAGTTGTTTGGTTTTGGGCGTCCTTCTAAGGCGGATTTTTTTTTTTTTTTTAACTGGAGAGATGGACATGCTCCTATCATGCTCTGCTTTGGAGTCATTGGAACTGCGGCACAGAGACGTAACATGGTGGCTGATTCCAGCACGCAAGGGCGTATGGGAACCATTGCAGATGTAATTTTTTAAGTGACTGTTTTTACCTCCCGAACACATCTGAACATTTCAATGCATGTATCTCTGGCGTACTCCGTGACTCACTCTTTTCCATCTTCATAGTGACAGATGTAAAATGGCAATTTTTTGTGGAAGACCTCGCAGGCACCATTTTTCCATGAGCATTTTTGTCATACCGCAGTTCAGGCCGACCAATGCATTGCATGGAACAAACTTGCCACTCATGAACTGCATCACCAGCACTGTCAAGTATGTCGTGTGCGTGCCCGGAGCCCTCCTTTCTGGTGGTGAACATGGTAGGATCAAATTAAGTTTATTTTAGCCGCCTTTCAATCCACTGCCAGGGGCCTAAAACTTTCCTTACTCTAATGACACTCTAATGACATCTCTTATTTGGGCTCTGCACATTTCTGGGTTCGATGGGGGGGGGTCGTTAATGCTGTGAAGAGAGTAGAGTGAGGCTATTTGTTTTTCATTAGTGCACAGTGACCACTATAGGCTATAGCTTGGAGTGTCAGATTGTGTCTTAAGTAAGTTAATGTGTTGAGGCTTTGAAGGTTCCCTTCATTTATTTTTGGGGGACAAAATAGTCAATGTTGGAGCGCTTGGTGTTAACGCTCTTCCGTAATGTAAGCGGTTGTGCTGATTTATGGCGGTCTCTTTAATCTCAGCAGAGTGTTTGCCATTGTAAAGGGGTATATTGGTCTATGGGGAGCTTTCAATTACAGTTGGCCGCATTGCCCCTAGCCCTCAGCAAACAAAAATCAATAACACAACTACACATGGTTTTGGTTTGTTTGCAGTCGCGGAAGAGGTAGTGATGGATTTCGCACACAGCTTCTCTCTTTTCCACAAGGGACTCTTATATTGTCACTAAGCAGCAATGTCATAATATTGCTTTATTACATTCCTTGCTGATGCAATATTATGTACTATTTTTTCTCAAAAATACAGTACATCTTGTGTAGATTTTCTGAAGATTAAAGTTCTCTCTCGTA
The DNA here is from genome assembly GCF_964204655.1 of Triturus cristatus. Taxonomy (NCBI): domain Eukaryota; kingdom Metazoa; phylum Chordata; class Amphibia; order Caudata; family Salamandridae; genus Triturus; species Triturus cristatus. The sequence continues at coordinate 386,854,225 of NC_140581.1, forward strand.
ATGCCAGCGTGCATGGGTGATTTCATACAATCTCTGTTGGTCTGAGCAGAATGTTTTTGGTAGCTATATTAACACAAATAACATAGGGGCATATTAATGATATTATCAAGAAACGGCGTTACAATTATCGCCGCTTTGGCGTCAGAAAACTGCCGCTAAAGCGGCGATAATGGGCTTGATAATATGCCCTTGAGAATTCCAATAGAAGTCCATGATCTGGTGTCAACATGGGCTTCTATTGGAATTCTCAAGGGCATATTATCAAGCCCATTATCGCCGCTTTTGCGGCAGTTTTCTGCCGCAAAACTGGTGATAATTGTAACGCCTTGCTTGATAATATGCCCTATCGTTATGATGCTGTTGCAGGCATGACTGTCCCAATCTATCAGCCACCAGTTTATTATTAACATCTAACACAGGTTTAGCTATCCTTGCAAAGACGGCAACACTGGCTGCTTCACCCGAACTGGTTATTTATAACCGCCTGACTATTTTATAAGTGACCGAATCAATCCCAGCCTTACCAGCCCTTTCTGAACAAAACGCGTTCAGTGGACAGGAGGTTTATTTTAAAAAGTGGAATTATATTTACCTTCATTTACTGAGTCAGCATGTAAAATCTTAACAGCTTTCCGCTGTATTGGGTGTGTTTTAGTTTTACATTTTAGAAATACAATACATCATGTTTGGAGTTCAAAATGCTCAAAGCGCTCTCCTGTAACAGCAGCGCGCTCAGGTGATTTCATGCAATACCTGTTAATCTCAGCAGAGGGTTTTACTAGGTATATATACACAAATAATGCACTTATGCTGCTGTCACAGGTATGACTATCTCCCCCCAACCAAACCTATCAGCCACCAGCCTTCCATTAACATATAACACATGTTTAACTGTCTTTACAAAGACCCTAACGCATTGCCTCTAACACTGGCTGCTTCAGTATAACTGGTTATCCATAACCATTAAACTATTTCATGAGCAACTGACTAAGCCCCAGCCCTACCAGCCCTTTCCTATTAAAACAGGCACAGACAACAGAATTTTCTTTTAAATTTGGTATTGTAATTACCTTTATTTAGAAGCGTTATTGAAATATTTACAGTCATTTGATATGCACGCCTGCTAGGCAGCATCTGGTGCATTATTGTTTTTATTTTTAATGTGTTCATTGATGCATCATTGTATTACAATTTTCATAATTTGAGTCAGTGAGAAAAGGCTTTGAAGTTTTACTTTATTTTTCTTGTGTTCTTTATTTGTATTTCTTTATTTTCGTTACTATAATAACCTTCGTATTTTCAGTCACCAGGTAAGGGCTTTCAAATTTTGATAAATTTTTAAGTGTTGTTTAAGCTACATCGTTGACGGGAGATTATTTTAAGATTTCAGCATCCCAATTATATTTTGATATTAGTCAACGTGTTAAAGTTTTAAAGGTCTGTTTTGTTTATTTTTTGGGAACAATATGGTACATCTTGGTGCATTTAGTGAAACGCCATCCTTTGTTTACAATCCAATAAATCTCTCCCTTGCACTGGCACCAGCCGTGTTATCTCTCTCCCACACACCCACTACTACTCTCATCTCTCCCTCACACTCCCACTACCCCCTCTCATCTCGCAACCCCACTGCCCCCTCTCCTTCCTCCCTTACATTCCTTATCACCTCTCTGTACTGCCTTCTCACACATTCTACCTTCCTGTGCCTTCTCATGCTGTGCACTGGTACAGCTCTCGCCCCCTGCCAGGTGCCCCTCCCACTCTTCCCTCTATCTCTCTCTTGTACTCACTCTCACCCCTCTCTCTCATTCTCTAACGCACTGTTCCTACCTTTCTCGTATGATTGAGTTCAGGTCTTCAAGCACAGTTTCTTTCCCGTGCCTTTTCAGGGTTTCTGTCCCTCAAACCCATACTCTCCTCCTTTTCTTAGGCTGTCTTCTGCGTACACAGGTGCTCCCTCTTTTTGTCTCTGTAGCCTGCTCTCCCCTTCTTTCTCTCTTTCTCACACACTTTGTACTCCACTGTCTGGAGTTTTTTCACCACTTCCGGAATAAAATACCTATCCCTCTCGATTTTTCTTTCTATCAATTCTGTGCAGCTCTCGCCCCTGTCTATTCACCATTCCACATATTTCCACTATACAAATACACTACACACCACATAAGTCCACCTCACGTAATTCCACAACTAACAATTCCATTACATCCCATATAATTCCACTCCCCACCAATCAATCAATCAATCAAAGCATTTGTATAGCGCACTACTCACCCGGAGGGTCTCAAGGCGCTAGGGGAGGGGGTCCACTACTGCTCGAACAGCCAGGTCTTGAGCTGTTTCCTGAAGGCGAGGTGGTCCTGGGTAAGGCGGAGGTGGGTCGGGAGGGAGTTCCAGGTCTTGGCGACGAGGTAGGAGAAGGACCTTCCTCCTGTGGTGGCTCTTCGGATGCGGGGGACGGCGGCGAGGGCGTGGCTGGTCGATCTCCAAACCAAAAAACATAGCTAAAAGACATTGTAATTTACAACGCCAATAGCTCTTACTCTCGCAATTGCAAGACTTATTTATTGCATTGCAAATGCTTGTTTAGATAATGAAGACTGAGTTGGCTGCTTTCCCAAAACCAGTCACAGCTATGAAAGTGCTGTGGAAGTCAAGAAGTGTAACAAAACTAGACCAGGATAAAGACCACAGATCATGCATGGGAGGTAAGGTAAAGAAGCAGAGGAAGAGGGTTCTGATAAATACAGCTAAAATAATGAAGCCAAGATAGCACGTCAAGGAACTTTGATGCTGCTGACCTTTGACCGAAGAAATGGAGGCATCCGATCTTGTGAAGCCCTTCTCTAAAACATCGTCTGCCTATATGCAGCAGAAGATTTTAGAACTCTAGAAAAGTCCAAAGGTGTAAGATTTGATTTGGATGAACCGCTGCTTATCAGGAGCTGTTGTGAAGGGTTTCCACCTCCTATTCTACTACTAACATTGGGTGCTTCATTTCCTATTATTTTGAAGGGATGGGTTCATGTTTTTGCTTTAACTCTGATCTCATCATCGGATTTTCTTCAATCATTAAATCTTCCCCTTTTTTAGGTCTCGCGCCTAGCGTTGCAGTGCGTAGCACTGCTTGCGCAGCGAGAGACTTCTTGTAGGAGCTTCTAAAACCTGACCACATGCTCGTGAATGTGACAATATAAATTGACTCAGTATGGCACTTGTGGACGCAGCAGTGTGGCTGTTACTTAGCAACGTCGTAGATTAGCCACAGAGGTACAGAGAAGGAATGTCTCTCCTTGTGGCAACATTTGAATGAGAAGAAGCCCATTTTAATGTAGCTTAGCCCGTGGATGACTGTCTAATTGCAGAAAAAGGCAGAATATACATTCTGGTTGGAGCACCACATACATTGTGATCAGTTGTTCCCTTTTACTTCACATTAAGATATTTCTCAGTACTTGGTGCCCTGGTGTGTTCTTTTCACGTTGGGGCGGGGGGCTGATATCTGTATAAAATGGCATTTATGTGTGGCGATGGCCTGCCGTATACCTGCCCAACACTGTCGGGATTTGTGGAGTGTTATTAGCCCGGAGTCAAGGAACAGGAAATGAAAGCTGAACGCCCGTTGCTGCTGGCAGAAGCGGCACTACAGAATGGATCCATTGTGATCATTCTCCTGCCTCAAAAGTATTGATAGTTAAAGCGTTTGGCTTCAAACTGGATACGTTAAATTGTGACCCAACTGATCAGACATATAATTGAACAATTAGGCAGTGTTTCTATTAATATTAACCCTTCCATCGTGTTGTTGGTAGGTGGGCGTGGGAGATGCATTTTCCAACCGCACCTATGTCAGCCATTTGCAAAGGGCCCTTACCATTAAGAATGTAAACACTGTCACAGATCAGTGACTTCAGGGCAGTGCTACAACAAGGATGTTGGGGATTGGAAAAGGCAGGTCTTAAGGATTTGTGGACTGCCCTCTGCTCTTACATCGGATGGGAAGTTGTTATAGGGCAAAAATATATTGTTAATTTTCAAGGGGGTTAAAGCATGAATTTCAGTACTACAGGACACTGAAGACCATAGTTCTCGAGATGTTTGATGTACAGTGACCCTTTTAATGCATCTCAGTGTTATGAATAAAAAAAGTACAAGACGGACTAAACATGAAATGGTAGAACTAGATATGGAGTAACTTGTCTTAGAAGTCAGTGAATCTGGGAACCTGTGTAACATACCTTGGGGATGCGAGTTATGCTTGTATGCTGATTTGGCCCACTTCTTATGCTACTGCCATTTTGAATCTTTTGAAAATGTGTACTTTTACTGTATACCTAAGCAAGTACTGAGCAGTGGATGGACTAAAGGGGTATGACTGTTCCCAATCACAACAGTTGATTCAGCAAATGACTTGTTTCTGTTCTCTTCTTTTAGCTTTTTCGTTGCTCACTATTTTTCGCCCCCTTTTGTTTCTTTATATTCTTTCCATCGCCCCATCCTCCTTTCATTTCCTATCCTTTCCTGGCTTCCCTCTTTCAGTTATGTATCTTTTGAAAACACTCAACATTTCGCTGCGTCCCTCGCTATATATAAAACTATATAGTTAAATGAAAGCACAACTGGTGGGCTTGAATGTCCCCCAATTAGTTTCTAGTAACAGTGGGGCATGTGTTCGTGTTCTAAAAGGCCACAATCTGTTGCCCGGTCCACTGTTTCACTGCGATGTTTGATCGGCGATGTTTTATTATACACCAGCTGCCATTAACGTGTATCTTTCCAAACGGCAGGGAGTTTTTGTTTTTGTTTTACTACTGTGTGGCTTTTGGCCAGTGTGTTTATTGGTATCCTGCGTTTAGCTCTCACTATGATCTACATTCATCTATATAGCTGCGCTTTGTTTATTTAAGCCAGCTGTTTACAAAGTCCTGGTCCTCTCTTAAACCACTGCTTGCATGAGTTTCACCTAGATTTTTCCTACTTTACTTTTATAATGCAATCTCCTAAGTGCGCTTTGTTTGACAGAGCAGTATGCATTTTTAGGGTGTATGCAGAAGCTATACTACCCAGTTTAGGCATCTTTAGTGCATTCCACAATATTAAATGTGCTTGCTGGTTTTAACCATGAGAGATGCAACAACAAACACCAGGTGGGGTTTGGAGACACAGTGAAAAACAACATGTGATACAGCCTGTAGAAGTGTCCCTCGGGTGGTACTGTACCTTTTGTACCTTTGTATGCAACAAAGTAGACACTTTACGCACGGTAAAACCTAAAAACAAGCATTTGCAATGCAATAGCTCTCGCATTTGCGAAATTTTGAGCTATTGACATTGTCAATGACCATACCTTTTTTTAATGTGTTTTGAAAACCTGCAAGCAATGTGTAAACCCACACTTTGTACTTATAGTCCTTGCTTACGAGAAGCAAGGATGCTAGTAAAACGGGCGCAGTTACTGCCAGTCTTGCTTCTCGTATGCAATGACTATAAGTACAAAGTGCGTGTTTACACATCACTTGCAGGTTTTCAAAACACATAAATAAAAGGCATGGTCATTTACAATGTCAATAGCTCAAACTCTCGCAGATGCAAGACCTATTGCATTGCAAATGCTTGTTCCTAATTGGTTTTGAAATGTTCAATTCTGTACTCTGGAACTGGTTTGTTGCTGTGCTGTTGTTGCCTATTTCCTATTTACCACATGCATTTTTCTGAAAAAATCACTGCTGCTCGAATCAAAGCTTCATGCTACAATTTTTCACAGTACAATCATCCTCAATATTGGGAAGATCTCTTGCTCTAGACTCTGGGGCAGATTTACAAGCCCCTTGTGCCACCTGTACGTCACATTTCCCATGTTAAAAATGTCGCAAAAGTGGCGCAAGGGCCTTGTAAATAAGTCCCTCTGTTTCTTCAGCAACAGGATTATAAATGCAAGTTTATGTTCCAAGGTCACACATCTCCACTATTAGGAAGGTATTAGTGAACACTGTGGGATTTTAAGATATTGGCGATACTGGTGAGCATGTTCTTGTATGTGCTTCATTTGGAGCTGGGAAGAGTGGTACCCCATGGGAAATACCTCCCCTCCCAATTCAGAGACCACCAGGTGCAGACTGGCACCCAGTGTTACTTCCCCCACCACCTTGTGTTTTCTGTGCACAGATTGTTCAGGGTGAAAACATGGACTCTGCAAGCTGGAATCAGGGTACAACACACAGGGAAAGGCCTGGTAATTCCAAGACCTGCATGTTATTCATTGTTGCCCAGGCCCCTCGGGACTGCATTATGCAGGAGTGGAATTACCAGACCAGAATCTGTGATTCTGTCCCTGATAGTGCCAGAACCCCTGCAACATGGAACTGGGACCTACATTGATTGATAGGGATGAGATACAATTCGTGGGGTGGGCATGGATGCCCTGCTTTCGTGTGAAGTGGCATCTACCTGGAGAAAGCAAGAAATGGTCACATAGCCTTCGCAACACCATACTTTAGAGTGCTCTAGGATGTACTTTTAACAGCTGATCAAAAACATCCACCTGGTAAAGTATGAGATTTTTGGATCTAAGCAGAGCAAGCTTGTAGCAACAGTCTCGATTGTGATGGAGGGCAAAGGACGGTGTTTGCACTGTGAACATTGTAGCACAAACCTACAGACCTCAGCTGCAGTCCATTGGTGGATCTTTGTCTCAAAATGAGCTTTGACATCAACAATAGTAACATCTCACTGACAGTAAAGCAAACCTTTTTGTTTCGAAATGAGGTCTGACATCGACAATTTAGCAATATATCAATGACAGTGAAGCAAAATGTACCCCTCAATAATGACAGACAGTACTAGATTTGCAAACTGTCAATATATTATTAACAAATTGCTAAAGTTACAACTCGAATCATTCATTTTAGTCATGAATTTTATAGCATATGTTAATATAGTCCAGGCAGATCAAACAGCAAATGTGAAATCTTGTTATTTGAAGCTAGAGTAGGCAAATCAAAGAACTCAGGTCCCCTGTAGTGATCCTCCCTAGTGCTAAACTAAAGTTGTGAGAAAAGTCGGGGAAATTCATAACCAGCAGATGTCAGCAAATATAATACCTACAATTTAACCTGTTAGACCTGACATCCTTGGTGTGGTTTTCCCTTTTACTTTATGCCTTCAAACCTCAAGTGTTGCTGACTTTGTTTATGCTGGCTTTACGACTCTGTGCACTTTAGCACTGCTAGCCGGTGCTAAAGTGCTTGTGCTCTCACCTTAAAACATTGTAGGATTGGCATATACCTAATTGGTATATTTATTCTACTTGAAAGTCCCTTGTTAGGTGGCCCAACTGGTGCCCAGGGCCTTTCAGCTTAAATGCTACTAGTGGGCATGCAACACTGATTGTGCCACCTACTGCCAATGCACCCTATGTGTGAATATTTAAACTGCTATGTCAGCCTGGGGAAATAAATCTTTTGCCAGGCCCAAACCTTCCTTTTTTAATACATATATGTCACCCCTAGAGTAGGCCCTGGACAGTCAAGTAGGTAGGCTGCAGTGTATTTAAAAAGTAGAACATGTACTTCTAAATGTAGCATGTCCTAGTAGTTAAAAACACTCTTAGCTTTGTTTTTCTCTACTTCAAGGCCTACCTCTCAAATAGGATAACATTGGAGTTACCTACTACATTTAATAAGTGAACATTTCCGAATGAAAGCAGATGGCCATAACATGTTTGGTATCTTGGGAATTGCAAGGAAAAATCATTTCCCATGGTGAAATCGGATTTTAAATTGCAATTTTGAAAATGTCACTTTTAGAAACTGTACACCAAGAGCATCTGTTAATTTATCGCTCTGGTTCCCCAAATGTAGGACTGGCTGAACATTGAATTTCATATGTATTTTCATTTTTTTTTCATATATGCTTCAAGATTTGTTTGTCACAATGAACACAAAGTGTTTGTAAAATTTGCTCATTTCGTAATAGAAAGTTGATATCTCTCTCTTGTTTTAAAAAAAGATAATGAAGTTTTTTTTTGAAAAGTGATATGAGCATTTGTAAAAAAAATAATCAGGGGTCATGTTTATTGAGTATAAATGATCATCACAAACAAGTAAAAAAAATAAAATCACACAGCCACCTATTGTTGTTTTGTGTTTAGACTTTTAGAAAGTTGGAATTTTCCTGCCTAGCCATTTACTGCCTGTAGTATGTCTCTAGGTCACATGATAGAGTGTATATGACAGTTGGGCTTTGTGTATTGCTACTAGACAGCCACACACAATAGAGAGCTTAGGTGTGCCGGGATGGGCCATCAATGGCAGATTGGGAGGGTGGAGCTGCACACAGCCCGACTTACACTTGTCTCCACTCAAAGGGCTGCATACCCCCTGTAGTTAGTCAGGAGCCAGGGCAGGGAAGGCAGGAAACCTATGTACTTCAAAGGGAAACAGCCAGCAGCTTCTTCTAGTTCAAAGGAAGGCCCAGGTATAAATATTGAACTCAAACACTAATTATAAGGATGATGAAAAGGACAAAATAGAGCCATGATTGATAAATATAAAGCATTGATTAAGATAGCAAAACCAAGATACTATACTGAAAAAATTACAGCAGCTAAAAACTCATTCAGTGAGCTTTTTGATACAGTGAGGACTATATCTAAATGTAATAACTCTTAGACGTTTACACCCACTAAACAATTTTGTACAGAACTGGATGAATTTTTCAGGCAAAAGTCAATGATGTATACAAAGACTTGTCTGTGAGTCAAAAAAACAAGCACTGTTCATCTTGGAATGAGGGCGACAGGTATGCAATTCTTTTAGAAAATGCTTCCCCTTTAACAGAAGATAGAATCAGTAGGTTATTAGAAGAAAAGAAACTGGGTTAACATATGGACCAGTGTCCCCCATATATTTTACATATGGTCTCTAGCACTATTTCAATGCATTTGACCCCTCGTCTTAATAAAGTGTCAGTCTCGTGTCACTACCCAATGGAATGGAAAAAGCATTAGCAATGCCCCTTCTAAAGAAAACTTCATCGGACCCTGGTGATACTAAACATTATAGACCTATTTCAAGGCTTTCTCTCCCTGAATAAAAAGCCATTAATGAGGAACTTAGGGACTACCTGGATGCATATAAGGTTCTAGATCCTTTTTAACACAGTTTTAGATTTCAATATTGCACAGTCAGCGTTAGTGATCGCCACAGAGGAGATACGTAAATTGGTGGATCAGAGAGATAGGTTTGCATTGATACTTCTAGACCTCTAAGCCGCATTTGACACAGTGAACCATCCTATGCTTGTCAGATGGGTGGAGAGTGTAAGGTAGTAGGGGCTGCAACTTTAATCGCTATAATCATTTTTGTCTAACAGAATAAAGGATGTCCTCTGGAGAATTTACATCCAATCCTTTTTCTTTACCTTGTGAAGTACCACAATGTTTTTCTCTGTTACCCACATTGTTCAACATCTGTTATCCCTCTATTGAACCTCCTCTGATCATTTGGGTTGACAGCAGTATCCCATGCAGACGATACACAAATTGTGGTAACAATATCATCTGATGTTGATGAAGCTGCTATTAACTTTCAAAACTGCCTGGCCAAGAAAGTGACCTGGAAACAGGATAACTGTTTAAAACGGAATTCAGAAAATATTAAAGTAGTTCTTTTTGGGTGCAAACGCATCTTTTTTGGACTGCGTCGTGGTGGCTGATATAGTTTGGGCAGCTTCCCTGCCCTTTGTTGAAAGCAAAAAATCTGGAAGTGCTATTTGATAATCACATTAATTTTTCAGCTCAAATCTACCAGATTACCTCTGCTAGTTTTCATCTCCTCAGAGGTTTAAGGTAAATATTTCTGTCAGGCCATTAGAATTACATAAAACAGTAATGGTGGCTCTGGAACTATCGAAATTAGATTTTTGTAATGCATTGTGCCTAGGTACCCAAAAACGTTTGCTTCGGAAACTTCAATCCCTTCAAAATACTACTGCTCATCTACTATTGGCAATTCTTAAATTTGCTTCTGTTTCAAAGAGCATTAGGAATTTTCACTGGCTACCTCTCAGTAAAAGAATTACATACAAAGCTTTGTGTATAACACAGTGCACAAAAGGAGGCCTGCGTACTTCCAAGAGACTTTTGTCTGGCATGTGCCTACTTGAACTCTTAGATCTAGTTCAGCAAAACTGCTCTCTGTTCAGAAAATAAAAAAGTAAGATGAGAAGGGAGAAGTTTCTCTTTTGTAGATTGCAAGCTTTGTAATTTGATGCCATTGAAACTGAGATCAGAATTGAGCCACTCTTCCTTCAGACAGTCTTTAAAGACATGGCTGTTTAAGAGCAGTAAGGCCTGTTAATCAATTGCAACTCGTACTCAGTTATGTTTTCAGTAACCACTAGCACCAGGACTCATCGGCAAGGTGTGCTCTACAAAATGTCAACTTACTTACTCTTCTGGAGCTGTGGATACTCTGCCAGGAAGGCTGATGTGCTGCTGAAACGACTGTCACTCTGCTGGACTGCTGCTCTGAAGGACTGCTGCCCGGCTGTGATGCCCTGCTGCTTGCTGTCCTCTCTCCAGGGTAAGAAGGACTGGACCTTCATCTGTTGAACCCAGGACCCAAGAGGGACTCCAAGGGCTAGTTGGCTGGCCTCCTGACAAAAGCCCCAGGACAGAAGGCTCCAACGACTTGGAACCCAGCACTCTGCCTTCTGTGAGACCTACCCTGCCAGTAGTTGCTACCCCATTCCTGGATCCTTGGCAGTTGGGCTGAAGGTGCTCTGTCAGCCCATCTGTTGATCCAGTAGGACCGATGAATCTTCTCTGCTAAGTGGCGCAATCCCAAGCAGAACTGAAGCATCGCCTCTGCTGTGAGGATTCTCTCAGCAAAAGTAGTCTGCATCGACCTCACTGCCCACATTCTGACCTGCCAATGTGCGAAACTTCCCCAACGCAGGCCCTCACATCACAAATCCCTCATCAACTGCAGCCTCGATGATGATGCAGGTTCTCGCATGGCAGCCTTGCAGCTCCTTGGAACCGACACATCGCCTTGACTGCACGACACATCCTCGACATTGAACTTCACATCCAAGATACTAGACAATGACGCAGGGCCTCACATCGCAGCTTTGCAACTCCTCGGGACTGACGTATCCCCTCTGCTCTGTGACACAGCCTCAAAGTGGGAACTCGCAACTCTACACAATCAGGATGTAAAGTACTCTTGTTCAGCAGGCCTAACTGTGTCCCTGTTGCCAGCCTACGCTCCATTGTGGTCGTGACTTTGTCCCGGTCTGGTGCGACCAGGTATCTAAAGTTGGCACTTTGTGCTTTTTGTCACTATTTTCACTAAAATCTTAAACAATTCACATCTCCGGTTCTACTGATTGGAATTTAGTCATTCTGGTCTTGATTTATTCATTCAAATTTAATCTACATTTCTAAATTGGTGTGGGATTATTCTTGTGTTGTGTTTTCACTTTATTACTGTTTGAAGTGCTGCACAAATACTTTAAACATTGCTTCTAAGTTAAGTCTTACTGCTGTGTGCCAAGCTACCAGAGTTGAGCACAGCTTAATTTGGGGTTTGTTTGTGCCTCACTTTGGCAATGATAGTAATTGCTGCTTGAGTAGGTTTTCACCCCCTACAACCAGTAATCCAATTTCTCACAGAACCAAATGAAGGTTCTGATCAGAAGAAGAAGAAATGTGCCTGCTCGAGAGATTAACTCTGTGAGCAGAAATAAAAGGAGCTTGAGGTCTCAAGAGTGGAAAAGGGACATCCTGCTCCAAGGGTGGACAGACAAATCTTTAACTAAGGTCAGCTACTGTTGGACATGGTCATTCCTAGGGGAATGACCCCAAAATGTTTTGGTTTTTCTCCTAGTCTTTGCTGACTCTATCTGCATGACCTTAGGAATCTGGGCAACTTCCCACTGTACTGCAGAGGGAAGGTGCACATGTCTGCCTCACCCACATTGGACAGAGGAGGCAAACATAATGGGTTTAGGTGCTGTACCTCTGTGTGCCCAGTAAATAGGTATACCACATACCTGGGACGGATGCGACACTGGCTAGTAGTGAGACATAGCACTGCCTGTGCCACCCACCAGATAGCCTGTCAATCCTGTATCGGGCTTATAATTGCAATCATTTGAGGTGCCATTGCTTCCCTGCCTAGGTTGGCCTCACTTACTTCTCAGCCAACCCTGAGTGGGTTGTCCCATAACATGAGGGCACCACCAGGTGCCGGGGGGGTTGTAGGCTAAAGGCCGGGCGGGTACATGCACAGGTAGTGAGGAAACCTCCCACAAGTGCTCCGCCTGCCTTAGAGTTTGGCTCTTCCCATGGGATACTTCTAGGGTGTTGCAGATTCTCTTATGTGGACTCAGGGCCCTGAGCACATCATCACTGGCAAGGCAAGCGGGAAGTGTGTGCACCCTCCTACACAGACTAGGAAGAGGTGCAGACACGGTGATCAGAAACATGGGTGGGTCTGCCAATACACTTATACCTGGGGGGTGTTTACCATGCACCCAGCCTGCCATTCCAGGCCAGGGTGTACGCATCTGCCCTTATGCTGTTTCGAATAAGTGTCCAGCCTGCTGTCCCTATGACACCGTGGATAGGTGCCCGGTCTGCCAACTGGACCGGAGAGTGTATACCTGCATCTCTCGGTGTTCTTACACCCGAGTTAGACCTGTCATGGCAGGCATGTGTGAGAGCACTTGCAGCCATGATGCTAGTGGCAAGGTGCCCGGCCTGTCGTCACAGGCTGGATGTGTGGAATCGCACCCATAAGGGGGTCGACCTGAGTCCAGTACCTAAGATGCTAGGGCCAGGGTAGGCCCATGGCCCAGTCTGCCATCGCCAACCAGTGTGTTCGCATTGGCAGCTATTGTGATTAAACTCATGAGTTGCCTGCCAGAGCAGACCACTGTATGTGCACACCTGAACCTATGGTGCTTGCGATTGAGTGTGCCGCCTGCCATCACAGGCTTGTGCGTGATCACTGACACACGTATTAGTTAAACACATGTCCAGTCTGCTGTTGCAGAGTCGTGCGGGCGCACTTGCACCCCTAGTGCTGTGGGCTATGTGTCCAACCTGCCATAGCAGGTCAGTGTGCACACTGGTGCATGTGCGCCCAGTTAGTAAGGCATGCCTGTGTGTGTTTTTACTACTTATGAGGCTTGCTCTTCCCATAGGTTAAAATGGGGACGTGTTTGACATCACTTTGGGCTGCAATAGTGGATTGCAGTGGAGCAGCCTCATGATGTTTCTTATTAATGGCTTCACCAAGCCAAACTCTTTCCAATGGTAAAGGGGTTTCTGGCGTAACTCGCTTATAAATGCCACTTATAGAATATGGACATTTCTATGCTTAATGTCTTGTGTGCCGTGGTGCCTGCCTCCAGTGGACACTAGGGGTCGGGGGAGCACATCTATGCATTCCCTAAGCGACAGCCATAAACCATGGGCATCCCACGAGAACAGCAGACCTCTGCCATTTGAGGGACGAATGGGATAAATTGGAGAGAGAGGTTCTGACATTTAGCCTCTAGGGGCCAGATCATGGCCCCACTAAAGATTAAGATCTGTGTTGCATTGCCCCATGCCAGACAGGCCTACAATTTAGTAGAGGCATCTGTGGTTCAAAGGGAAACCCATTGAACCACCCCTAACTTCAAAGACATACAATAGCATAACTACGGGTTCCATCCTTCAGCAAAGGGTGAGATATGCTTGCAGGGATACTGGACCGGAGAACCCGGACTGGGTGGTGCACATTGCCAGAGGACTCTGTTGTGCACATGGATGATAAGTGCCCATGAAGGGGACCCTGTGCCCTTTCTAAATAGTAGCTGGCATGGACCAAAGACCTGCTGAATTGTGGGGCCCTGAAATGTGCTCCCCAAGAGCCCGTCTGTGGGCCTCCTGTTCTCCCGGAGATCTCAGGGCCATCATAAATCTCCAGCGAGGGACCCACACCATCTACCTGTGACATCTGGTAAGCGGTCCCCTCTCAAGTGCCCACATCGGCTATTGAATCCCAACTGATAGTGCGGTATGACCGTGAAACTAAGACTTGTGTCTGGAAATCAGTGCTGAGCCCCAGAAATCTTGCCTGCATCTAAGGTGTGTGGTGTCGTACTTTAATATTCGGGACCGCGTAGGGGACGGGGCTCTACCCCTGTCTATCTTGGTATTAACAAACCGCAAATGGTAAATGCGGCATGTACGAGTGCTTTATATATCGTTCTAGCTATGAATGCACTGTGTACACGTTGTTCTGCTACACTACGCGGGTTCCATTTTGGAAGCAGTGGCCATCTTGTCATTGCCCTCACATAGGCTATAATGGAGTAAATACGGGCCTCACAGTACATGGGCTTCTCCTCTGACTTCTCTGTGACCTGGGCAGCTGGCTCTGCTGCCCCAGGTCAAACCGGTCTTACGAGCTCCCCTTCCTCCGTCCACCTGTGATTAGCATCAGGGCTTGACCCGTCATAAAACCCTTTCATTCTACACAATCCTCCGGCTAATCTCTTCCACACCTGCTTGTTCCTGCTTTATGACTTGTTTCCCAAAACAGGAGATGCTCATGTTTATTGGGGGGTCTATTGACATCCGATGTGGGATCTGAACCTTACTGTGTAAATCATTGTGGGCTGGCCGAACTGGAATGTGGGATGGTCATCATGACTCTGCTTTTTCGTTTGTAATGTATACCTTTATATGGCCATATCGTAAACCAAGGAATGTGTGCCTGGAGCATGATATTTTGTACTTAAGGAGAAGCCCGTTCCTATAATTTTCAGCAGTCTCCTGAGAACATACACGCTGTTGTACTTCTAGGATACCTGTAATTGGTCTGCAGCCAATAAACGATTCTTTGACTTCACCCAGAAGACTCTGTGTTTCTGTAGGTCTGGAACAGGGTGAACCCAGAAGTCATAGGGTGTGTGCCCCTGCACCGCTGGGTCTAAAATACCCAGTACTTCAGTTTGGCGCCCAACGTGGGGCGATTTCAGCGGTACCAGTCCAAGCCAGAGGTTCGTGAGGAGCTTCGTGTGGAAATTCCGGAGGAAGGCCGCCACTTCATCGACCCCTGCATGTCGACGTGGTCCGAAAGTCTTTTCTGCGAGGTTCTCCGCGTCCCGACGGCTACGAAGGACTGCTGCCCTGATTAATCGACCTGTTTTGGACCCTTGACGAATCTGAGAGAGCGAAACAATCAAGAGAGTCTTCTGGTGACACCATCGATCAGCAATATTCAGTTAAGTATAAGTGGAGCGTCTCCTATTTGTTTTTGGTATCCTTCGGGATCGTTTGATTTGGTAATTTGGTACTTTGGAGTTTGCAAACGCCAAAACCAGAGGACTCGTGTATTCACGAGAATATCGTATTCGATAATCCTTTGACGTTTGGATCTAGACTAGTGAGCAAAGATGCCTGGTTCTGGACTATTTGGTAGATTATTCTGTTTGGGTTGTGGAAAAGATTTCCAGCTAGAGGAATCATGTCCGGTTCCTCCGGTTGGAACTCCAACTTATGAGCTCTATGTAAAACATGGCGTAGGCTCCATTGCATATAACGAAGTATGGATCCACTACACTAGGAAAGATGGTGTTTTAAAATGGCCCCAAAATGGTAGTTTCGATACCGATATTTTAGATAATTTGGAAATTAAATTGTTTAAGAAGAAAGCCCGGCCGGCGATGTTTGACTCTTTCCGCTTATGGCGAAAGGAAGCCAAACAAAAGGAAATTAAGTTAGCGAAAAAGAATAAGAGAGAGAAAGGTATGACAGTGATGCAAGCAGCTGTACAATTTAAAGACAATGAAGAGGAGCAGATGAGTGAGCAATTGCATAGGCAGCGCAAGTTAGGGATAGACAAATGTTACCCAGCTTTACCACATTCTAAGCAGAATGAGTTAGAAGAAAAGGAGAAAGATCCCCTGATGTCACATTTGTTGAGTTCGCCACCCCCGTATGCTCAAACTGCCACGGCGCCTCCCCAGCTTGTAAATATGCCACCTCCAGTGAATATACTGCAAGCCTTGCCGCTACCGCCAGCTGCTTTGCAGCCGGTTCCTATCCATGTAGCGCAGCCCTCTCAAGCGCCGCCAGTTGTGCTTCCAACTGCCCCCGCACTTCCTGCGACTTTGCCTAATACAGCAGCTGCCTCCCCTGACACTCTTCCTTCCACCACTCCAGTACCTGTCTCTACATCCTCTTTTCTTCCCTCTGTTTTTCCCCCTGTTCTCGCCTCAGCTTCTCCTTTAGCGCGACAGCGCTTAGCTAATGTGGTTACTACATTAATGTCTCCTCTCTTTGAGTCATCTGGTGCGACTCCTGGTTTACAGCGTAAGCAATTGCGTAGCCAATTGCCTAACCCCGATGAGAAAAAGGTAATAGATAACATGGCGCGTAGATGGATCGTTTTTCCTTCACTGTATGATGTGGAATCAGTTGTCAACGTTTTCCATCAGTGGGATGCCCCGAAACAGAGATATGTGTTTGAGAAAATGTGCGAAATTCTCTGTGAAGAATTGGAGGATAGTGGTAAAAATCCGAACCCGCAGGAGTTGTGTAGAGTGAGGTTTGATTTTGGAACTGGTATAATTGTGGACCGCGGGGTAGATAAAGCAGTTGCGGTTGTATTGTCCTTTAGGAATGATGATTGCCAACAATCATTGTTTGAACAAGATGTCCTTGTGGGGAAAAAGGTAAAAACGCGACAATACCCCATGAGAGAAGTTCCCCGGTATGGAAGGAAGCGGTTGCGGCTGCCGGTGGTAACCCCGCTGTGGCAGCGCATTTCCAGCGTGTTTGGGTGCATGTTCCATGGAAGCGCTCTGAGGTGTTAGCGCTTAAGCAGTCCTTGCCTGATCCCCGTAAAAACCCAGCAGGTTATTATAAAGAGTTGTCACAGACGGCAGGGTCATGCATTATGAATCTGGCCGACATAGACATGTTGTTTGGTAATGTTGTTCCACAGCCTCTATGGGGATCAATTCGTAATGTAGATCACAATGCAGAACTAGGGGATACATGGGCTAACATTGTTGCTGCTGATGCTAGACAAACTGGTGGGGCGAAACCAGAACCTTTAGTAGCTGAACTGCCTGGTAGAATCATTACGTATATGAAGACAATAATGCCTGCGATGCGCGTAAATTGGGATAAGTTATCTGCATGCAAGCAGAAGAAAGATGAGACAGTGTCAGACTTCTTTACTAGGTTTGAAGAAACGTTTATTGATCACAGTGGGCAGGATATGAGTACTGAGGGTGGCCAACGGTTATTTGTGGATAAGTTTGTGCAGAATTTACTTCCTGACCTGTGTAAAAAGTTAAAAGATTCAGAAAGTTCTTGGGCTGTTTCTTCTTCAGCGCAAATACTGGCTACTGCACAGTATTATGAAAATAGAGATAAAGACGAGAAAGATAGAACAGAAAAGAAAACGAAGGAACTAAAGACAAAGGTCCTTTTACAGCAGGCCTATCCGCCACGTGGAGGTCAGAATAATTATAGGCAACCCCAAGGTGTCTATCACCAACCCCAACAGTTTCAGAACAACCAGCAAATGAACGGGTATTACCAACCACGTGTCCCTGTAGGTCCCAACCAATGTTCATACTGCAAAGAGGAAGGTCATTTTAAATACAGTTGCCCTAAATTAATGCAGCGGAACGGTAATGCGTATGGCGCAAGAGGTAGGGGTGGTCAGCAAACTCCTAGAGGCAGAGGGCGTGGAAATGCTCCCCAGAGTGCGCGTCCTCTGCCGCCTCAAAGTACCATCAATAGCTTTGATCAGCAAGCTAACGTGACTAGTAATACGGCCCAGTATTACAATAATGATTATTATGCAGAGGACGGTGATGCAGAAAATAATGATTACTAGGACAGCCATAGACAGAGAGAGGGAGTTGTTTCAGTGCCAGTGGATCAGAGTGGACCGTATGTTGAGGTGACTACAGCAAATGTAACGGAGCCTTTTCTGCTAGACACTGGTGCTGCAAAGAGTTCAATCATGCATTCAAAACTCCCTGGCGCACCTTTGTCTGGCGATATAAATGTTTCAGTAGGTTTTTCTGGCGCCCCAGTTAGGAACCCGATTTCTAGTCCCATGTCACTTTCTGTTGGACCTTGCGAGCTGAAAGCACCCCTAATTCTGACAACAGGTTGTGGTGAGAATTTGCTGGGATTAGATTTGTTGAAAAGATTGCACGCTACACTGTATTGTTCTCCTTCAGGAGTACAACTTACATTAGGCAAGAAAGTGATTTCCCCAATGTATCTGTCTAAAAATACAATGCCACCTGAATTGTCATCCCTTCCGGATGCCCTTTGGGCTACTGGTCCCAATGATGTGGGCCTCTTGGAGATACTGCCATATGTGGTGACTTTAAAGGCTAATGTCAGACTGCCACGTATTCCCCAGTACAAGATCTCTAATGAAGGGCAGAAAGCATTGTTAGACATTGTCAGCGACTTGATTAATAAGGGTGTGATAGAAGAGACAAGAGGCAACGTTTGCAATAGCCCGATTTTACCTGTCTTAAAACGAACGGATCCTTCACAGCCACCTGTTTACAGATTTGTGATCGATCTCAGAGAGGTTAATAAGATTGTTGTGCCACAGTTTCCGGTTGTCCCTGATATAACTGCCTTGTTAACAATGATTCCAGCCTCTGCTGCATGGTTTTCAGTGATCGATTTAAAGAATGCTTTCTTTAGTATCCCAATTGCAGAAGAGAGTAGAGACATTTTTGGTTTTAGTCTCGGAGGCCGAAGCTTCCGCTTCAAACGCGCTCCCCAGGGCTACTGTGAGAGTCCATCAATATATAGTCAAGCTTTGAAAGCGCAGCTTGATGCACTTGTTTTACCTAGTGGCGCTATCCTGATTCAGTACGTAGATGATTTACTAATTGCCGCGGATACTGAGAAGATCTGTAAAGAAGCCACATTGTCACTGTTGCGCCATTTATCCGCTTTCCATCACAAAGTGTCTCTCTCTAAGCTGCAATATTGTCGACAAGAGGTGACCTACTTAGGTCATCTCTTGTCGAAGGAGGGAAGGAAACTGACCCCAGAAAGAATTCAAGCCATTGCACAGTTGAGTGTGCCAAAAACACAGAGAGAAGTGCGTGCTTTCTTGGGCATCACTTCATACTGTAGGCATTGGATCCCTAGTTTTTCTTTATTGGCAAAACCTTTGTTAGCCTTAACATGCAAAGACACACCGAATCCTATCCCATGGTCTGAAGAGTGCCAGAAAAGTTTTGTGGAATTGCGTAATGCATTATGCTCAGCACCTGTGTTGGGTACCCCCGACTACAGTAAGCCTTTTACATTGTATGTTCACGAGAAAGATGGATGTGCGTTGTCAGTGTTAACACAGCCTTTTGGCGACAGACCGCGCCCATGCGCATATTTTTCATCAACCTTGGACCCTGTAGCGAGGGCATTGCCAAGCTGTCTGAGAGCGACAGCTGCTGCAGCGATGTCTATCCGACAATCTGCTGGTTTGGTAATGGACAATACATTGATTGTTATGGTTCCACACGCTGTAGACACATTATTAAATAGGACCAAGACACAACACTTGACTAGTGCGCGATTATCAGGTTATGAACTTACACTGTTAGCAAATCACATACACATAAAGAGATGTAATACGCTGAATCCAGCTACGTTATTGCCAGTTCCAGCAGACTCAGATGAGATTGAGCAACATGACTGTCTGTTCAGAACAGAAGAAGAGACGAAAGGGAGAGTAGATCTAAAAGATACTCCCCTGACTGAGTGTGATGGCACTTTATGGGTAGATGGTTCATGTTTCAAGCTCCCTAATGGTGACACGACTGCTGCATATGCTATCACGACTTTGCACACGGTCGTGGAAACTGCACGAGTGCCACATAATTCGGCCCAAGCAGCGGAATTAATCGCCCTCACGAGAGCATGTGTGTTATCTGAAGGAATGAGAGTAAATATATACACAGATAGCCAGTACGCCTTTGGCGTGGCTCATAATTTTGGGCGTTTGTGGAAGGAGCGTGGGTTCCTGACGTCGCATGGAGCTAAAATTCAGAATGGCAAGTTGGTGAATGATCTCCTTGAGTCACTGACCCTACCGTTGCAAGTTGCGATCATGAAATGCAGTGCGCACAGGAAAGTCACAGATGTTGGACGTGGGAATGCGTTTGCTGATGAAACCGCGAAAGAAACAGCACAGAATGTGAAGACTAGAATGTATGTTGCAGGCCCCGCAAGATGGGTTAATGATGTGGGAATGTGTGAGAACACAATAGAGAGTGTGAAGTCGCTTCAAGCTGAAGCCACAGAGGAAGAGTTAAGCAAGTGGAGAGAAAGTATGGGTAAGTTGGATGAGAATGGTTGTTGGATTGATCTGACAGAACATAGGCGATGGTTATTGCCTGATGCATATGTGCTTCCAGTGGTTACTATGGCACATGGAATGGCACATATCAGTACGAAAGGTATATGCAAGTTGTTGGCTCCAGTATGGCAGAATGCTGGGATTCCCAAGTGTGCAGAGAATGTGGTCAAGAATTGCATAGTATGCTTGAAGTACAACCCTGGTAGGGGAACCCCAACTCCAGCTGGTCACTTTGCACCCCCATCATGTCCATTCGAAGTTTTGCAGCTGGACTTTATTCACATGGAAAGATGCAACAACCTGAAATATGTACTGGTGGTTGTTTGTGCTTTCTCAAAATGGATAGAGGCTTATCCTCTGAAGGATAACACTGCCCTATCCACAGCCAAAGCCCTTGTGAAGGAATTTTTCCCTAGGTTTGGGATGCCAAGAATGGTGTGGTGTGATAATGGAAGTGAGTTTGTGGGTAAAGTGATGAAGAATGTATGTGAAGGGCTAGGGATAAGGCAGAAGTTCCATGCTGCAAATCACCCCCAATCAGCTGGATTAGTAGAACGCTACAATGGAGCCTTAAAGCTCAAGCTGGCCAAAATCCAGGCGAGCACCGGTCTTAAATGGCCTGACGCTCTGCCTTTAGCACTCCTGTCCACCAGAATGACCATACACTCACGAGTGGGACTTAGCCCTTACGAGGTTGTCTTTGGCCGTCCGGCCAATGTATGGGGTGTACCGAGGCCCATGAAGTTCAGTGAGATAGAGCATCCAGTACTGCTCGATTACCTGTATGATTTGACTGTTAAACTGCGTGTTTTGCACCAACAGGTACATGATACTCTTCCCCAAGCTTCTGAACCTCCTGGACACCCTATCAACCCTGGTACGTGGGTGCTAGTCCGAAATTTCCAGCGTAAGGGCAACGACGAGCCTCGCTGGATCGGCCCTCATCTTGTGCTTCTGTCAACGAGATCAGCGGTGCGAGTAAAAGGGAAGAAGCACTGGATCCATGGTACCCATTGTAAAGTAGTCCCCTTGCCTCTGCCATATGACCAGTGGGTCAAGGAGGGTATCGCCGACTCTGAGACGGACACTGTACCTCGTTTTGTACCATTCAGTGACGCACGCATAAAAGACACAGTTTCAGACCAAGAGAGTGACAATATTCTGCAGGAAGCTGTGCCACCATCAAATCGACTGGACACCACTGAGCCTGAACTTTTGTTTCAAGACCAAACAGCACCTGGCCGTCTCCGCTATAATTTGAGACCTAGGCCCATGGACAAATAAAGATTTCCTCACTATTTCCTTTTTAACATTTTTGCTCTCCCATCTGAAGGACTTTCTTGATTTTTGTTTTTCGAACCACCATCCGGGTTCTGCCGCAGTGTCGCGGTGCCAAGACTTTGGGGTACAGGCCGAAGACACTAGGTCAACGGTTCTGGTTGGTCTAGGGCGTTTCCCTGGACTGACAGGCGTACTCCTTAGCAGAAGAAACTCATCCACCGCGAGCGGCCCGAGTAGAGGATGGAGTTTTTTAAGATGGAGAGACCGATTGAGGAAATGAACTTTAACGCAAGGATGTGTAGAATTGTAAAAAGTAAATGTTTTGTCTTTTTGTGCCTTTTTACACTGTGTAGCATAACAATGTTTATTGTAGGATTTGTGTTTTTCTCCGCTCAAAAGCCCATTGCACCCACTCAACAGCCTATATCTCCTTCTACTGCCTCCTCTCACTCTTTTCACCCTTTGCCTGAGCACGAACAGACTAGACGATCAGAGTTCGTAAATAACTCGTTTATCCAACTCTTGCACCAGCACCAACTAGTAATGAATACGACCAATTGCTGGGTGTGTGGGATAATGCCACATACCATTAACAAGGGTATTCCCTACCTGGTGCTGCCGTACAGTTACAATGGATCGTCATGGGCATTCCAAACCATGTTTCTCTATGCTCTAGATACGTACTCCCCTCGCCAACCGCGTTCCATCAGACCTATCACCAATAATAAGGCTTTGATGAAAGGAGTTGCCGATATGAGTAGGGATATCGATGCATACTCATCCATTCCCAAAGAAGAGTTGAGACCTTATGTAGGATGGAACGCGACGGGGTATAGTATTAGTCTGGGTGAAAGACAGCGAAAAATCTCATCTCCAATCTGGGTCGTACCCCACATGGGTCGGTTCTGCTTACAGGGTAATGGTCAGAATCCTAGAGCTCAACTGGGAAGAAGTGACTGTACTGAAACATACACCTTCCCGTCACAGTTTTCCCCTGCGTATTTGGCTGCCAAGGGCACATATTTCATCTGTAATGACCGAGCATATACATGGCTGCCCCCTGATTTCTCGGGCACATGTTATATTGCGAACTTGCTACCGCCGACATTTACTGCTGCCTCTGACTATCACAAGACCAGAGTTGTGAGAGGTGTGATTAGTAAGGAGGATACTGCCGGTCAGGAAGCGGGAGACTTCTTCTTAGGTTTCCTGCCGTTTTGGGGACCTATGGTCAATAGTAGGAACCTGAGACAGCTGACTCGTGTGGTTGAATCCACTGTCAATGTAACGGCTGGTGCCCTTAGTAATCTGACAGCTGAGCTCCAAGCGGATCGCCTTATGACTTTACAGAACCGCATGGTTCTAGACGTTATTCTTTCAGACCGCGGTGGGGTATGCAAGGTCATCCAATCCAGTTGCTGCATTTTCATACCAGATAATGCTCCAACAGTGTATCAAGCCATCTCCAAACTCCATAAAATATCTGAATCCATACACGTGGATAAGGGAGATTGGTCACTGCTGGGGTGGTTCTGGGAATTGATATCTGCCTGGGGTTGGAAAGTTCTGAGGGTCATTGGAATGATCTTAGCCATTCTTTTCCTGTTCTGTCTGTGCATACAGTGTGCTCCTACGATATGTGGCCTCTGTGCTACCTTATGTGTAAGGAAACCTGTATCGAGGGACGAACTAAGTAATAGGATGATGCTACAGCAACATCTCCATGACTTTGTGAACATTGACCTAGACTCGGATTAAGATGAGTATAGTGATTGCCTATGTAAGGGCAAAAGGAGGGTCTGTCGTACTTTAATATTCGGGACCGCGTAGGGGACGGGGCTCTACCCCTGTCTATCTTGGTATTAACAAACCGCAAATGGTAAATGCGGCATGTACGAGTGCTTTATATATCGTTCTAGCTATGAATGCACTGTGTACACGTTGTTCTGCTACACTACGCGGGTTCCATTTTGGAAGCAGTGGCCATCTTGTCATTGCCCTCACATAGGCTATAATGGAGTAAATACGGGCCTCACAGTACATGGGCTTCTCCTCTGACTTCTCTGTGACCTGGGCAGCTGGCTCTGCTGCCCCAGGTCAAACCGGTCTCACGAGCTCCCCTTCCTCCGTCCACCTGTGATTAGCATCAGGGCTTGACCCGTCATAAAACCCTTTCATTCTACACAATCCTCCGGCTAATCTCTTCCACACCTGCTTGTTCCTGCTTTATGACTTGTTTCCCAAAACAGGAGATGCTCATGTTTATTGGGGGGTCTATTGACATCCGATGTGGGATCTGAACCTTACTGTGTAAATCATTGTGGGCTGGCCGAACTGGAATGTGGGATGGTCATCATGACTCTGCTTTTTCGTTTGTAATGTATACCTTTATATGGCCATATCGTAAACCAAGGAATGTGTGCCTGGAGCATGATATTTTGTACTTAAGGAGAAGCCCGTTCCTATAATTTTCAGCAGTCTCCTGAGAACATACACGCTGTTGTACTTCTAGGATACCTGTAATTGGTCTGCAGCCAATAAACTTTTCTTTGACTTCACCCAGAAGACTCTGTGTTTCTGTAGGTCTGGAACAGGGTGAACCCAGAAGTCATAGGGTGTGTGCCCCTGCACCGCTGGGTCTAAAATACCCAGTACTTCAGTGGTTCCTGTACTGCATGGACCCTGACAGAAATAAGCATCTAGTGGGTAGTGAGCAGATTCACTGGTTGTGGGACCCTCTATGGCCGTTTCGTTGATCGTGCCCAATCTCTCTCATGCAACATGCCTATTGCATACTCATTGCATGTGCTCGATTCACAGGGTGCAACCGTCGGAGGTGGGGTGTACCCATAGTAGTGCCTCATTGTACCTCATGTGACCCTACTGAACTTGCGCCTGTGTGTGTGACCGGACTGGTCTGGTGCAACCTGTCTCATTGTGCACCGGGCGTTGCCCCTCAATCCCAGGGAGGTACAAAATTTGCAACTCTTTATTGTTTGTGACCGGAATTGCCTGTTGCAACCCATCTCAATGTGTGCCGGTCATTGTGTCTCATTTCCAGGGAGGTACGGAATTTGCAACTCTTTGTGTTTGAAACCTAAAGTGTCTGGTGTGACTCATACTAACGCACACCAGATGCTGTGCCCGGATTGCCTAGGCACGACCTTCATCAATGTGTACCAGATGGGGTGCCTCCTCCTATCGAGATGCCCCCTTGTGTTACTCCTTATTCATCAGTTGTTACCTTGTGGCGGACTAACTGCCCTCTCCACATCTGACCCCTCCCAAAGACATCTTGGCCCCAGGTATTAGCAAGAGAGATTTTGACTAGGTTGAAGAAACGTTCCCAAGACTTTTCGGAAGTGGGTCAAGAGACTGCATGACTCTATTGTGTTTTGAGACCTGTGCGTGAACTTCCCAAGTGGCTGCTAAACTCCCCTTGTTTACGTCTACCTCCTAATTAAAACTTTCTACATGTCGCCACCTGCTTCTCGAGGACCTAGACTAAGTGTGACTTTGGCTATATGCGGCCTAGTATCCAGGAGGCGGGGTTGGTTATCTTCCATCCAGGGCTATAGGACAATCAGGGTGGACTGGAGGGTGGGGCGAGGCTGGGGTCACATAGTCTGCAGAATGTTATCCATTGACCTGCTGGGTACCAGTCACACCACATTAGGGTGCTGAGGGCATATGTGTGCAAGAGTGTTTCGTATGGACTGGGCTGATACCTGTCGCAACATGTAATGGTAAGGAGAGAGTATGAGTAGGAGTGATGGTCTGTTCACAGCACTGGCCAGCGGTGCCGCTATATAAGTTGATTTTATACCAAAAGCACAATACATTTGACATTGAGTCTACCCACGTGGCCCCAGTCTGCGGTGCTGCTAAAAAGTGTTCTATTTTCTTGTATGTACATATCTTTGATATCGCTGTGACCCAGGGTGTACCCTATACCTGCATGGGACTGTATTATCAGCCAGGCACGGCCCGTGCAGGTAATAGCGGTGGGGGCAGGGAGTCAAAAGACGACTATGAGGGAAACTTAAATAAAAAAAGAAAAACACTTACCTATTTAAGTTTCCCTCATCATTATCTGTTGATTCCCCCCCAACCCCACCACACCGGTCTTACCTGCATGGGCCGCGCCTGTTATCAAGATTGCTAGGGTGGGCCTGGGGTGGACAGTGTGATGCACTGCATAAGGGTACTCTCACAATGAGGAGAAGTGTGGCTCAATGGTTAGAGTGGCAGACCTCGATGCAGAGCACTGGTCCGGGACCAGGGTTCGATTCCCGACGCGGCAGGGTCTCGGGCTATAAATTCCTCGGACCTGATATTCTCGCATCAGTGCCTATCCTAATCATGGGTCCCACGCTGCAACTCTGGGCAATAGCTTGCTTAGTCTCCACAACGGCCCCAACAGTGCTGGGATGCCTGGCTTCACCATGGGGGTGCCCAGGAGTGGACACTTCACACGGATAGCCAGGAAGGGTTCCTACAGCGGTATGAGTACAGCGCGGAGATACCCCCAGGGGTGATTCGGCACTATATAAGCACATACACACATTTACATTTACAATTGGGGAAGGGGCAGATTAGGAATTGCCCACAGTGTGCATACGATTGATATCATAATGATATGAGTGGGTCTAGTTTTGCTAGTATTATTTCCAAATGTGTTTTATGCCCAAAAGTGTATGATGTTCATCTTAAGATGATTAACTATGTATGCTGAATTTAAACTTTATTTACATTCATCCTGTGTGAAGTCTCTTTTGTCACGCTCAGTGTATTCATGGCGAGTGATTGATGTGCCTTTGATTTACACATTGCCTCTGAGGCAAGCCTGACTGCTCAGTGCCAAGCTACCCAAGGGTGATCACAGGTTATATAGCAAGTGCAATCACCCGCCCTTGACAGGAGCGGTAACTTCTGCCTGGCTGGGGGCATCTCTTCAGCCAACAAGGAAGTGCTGGATCCAACAGTGGCACATAATTAAAAACATGAAATTCAATAAAATGAGATACACTGCACCGTTCCCACAAAGAGGGAACCAATTAAATGTAACATTCACAGGGCGCTTGCTGTCAAGGGAGGATTTCTTTTCCATCAGCTCCTCTCAGACGCAGGTGCTGAGATTTGCTGTCCAAATCATTAAAAAATTACATCAAATGGCCTCCACACAGAACTTAACAATAACAATACAATTTTAACGAGCACGAGGTGGATGCTTGGCTCTTGAAGCAAGAAAAAGATTATGCACAGTCAGCAGAAATACAACATTTCATTTACTTTTCAATTGAGACTAGGCCTGGGCTAAAAATCTGTTCCGCTCGCGGAAATTTGCGATAATTTGACATTTTCGCGTTCTGCGGAGAGCGCGAAAATGTCAAAATTTCTGCAATCCGCATTTTACCGGAAATTTTTTGCGCTGTAAAATAATACATTCTCGCGTGTGCGCGATCGCCTTACTTGAATCCCCGCGTTTGCCGACAAGTTTTCCCGATCCGGTCGCGTTCTCCATGAGAAGTTGGATTGTTGGTCGCCATTTGCGCTGTCTCGCGACAGTTCGCGCCCGCAGTAACGTCATTCGTCACGCGATCACGTCTTTCTTCTCGCGATCATGCACCGCGAGACAAGTGAAAACAAGATGGCCGCGCCTGCGAGCAATCGCATGGGTAAGTTGGCGAGCCGCGACCACGCAGAAAATACCGCAAACTGGCGGGAAAAATCTTCTGCATCTTTGCGATATTTCCGCGTGTTTGCGGAGATTTTTAACATTTTCGCGATAATTTGCGAAAGTGAATTTCGCTAATTCCGCCCACCCCTAATTGAGACCTCCAAATGACTCTGGTTAACTTAATGTGAACACACTCTAATTATGGTTAACTTGGTAATATAAAGGCACTCATTATGACAAAGTAAATATCAAATCACACATGAAGATGTGTAAGCGTGCTCTACATTAACATGTCATTAGATGCAAACGAAGAATAGTGACACTGTGTCACCAGTTTTTTGGCTTTCCTTTCCATAGATCGAGCCAATGCCTTGAGAGTAACTAATATATCTAGGTATATGTCAGTCAGTATATCTGATAAGCGCTGCAAAGTGGTGAACTGTTCCCAGGCCAGCGCTTCACAAAAATATAAATATAAATAAATTCCATTAGAATTATAATGATCTGCAATATGCATCTATTTCTGTATGTATTATTTATGTATTCCTGCATTTAGTCTGTTTTTCGTCACCTAACTCCTATCCAAGTTAATAATGCATTTAGGTTTATTTAACTCCTCAGCATTGTTGAAAGTAAAGAGCAGTGTGGTTTGCTAGAGTTATATTTGATCAGATCTGCTCATTCAACCTCTCAATAAAGTCTATGGGCCAGATGTACAACTGTTTTTGTGGTCGCAAACAGGAAAGCAGCCCGTGTACAACCCGTATTTTGCAAGTAGGTAACCTATTACCGACTCGCAAAATAGGGTTTGCGACTCACTATTAGGAAGGGGCGTGCCAAGGGCATCCCTTCCTATTAACGTGTCCCACTGCAATGTACGATTGTTTTGCAGCCACAATTGCGGCTGCAAAACACTCGCAGTTTACCACCAATTTCAAATGGGTAGTAAGCCACTCACAAACGGGAAGGGGTCCCCAGGGAACCCCTTCCCCTTTGTGACTGGCACTGAAAATATTTTTTAAGAGCTGGCAGTGGTCCGGCACCACTGCCTACTATTAAAAAATAAAACAGAAACGTTTAATTTTTCTTTTTTTAAATGCATTCTGTTTTCCTGTAAGGAAAATGGGCTGCATTAAAAAACTGCTTTATTTAAAAAGCAGTTACAGACATGGTGGTCTGCTGACCCCCAGCTAGGGCCGGAGTGGCCGTAGCGGGCACCAGGCGTTTCCCCGGTGGGCCACCAGGGTGGGGGCCAGTTTTGGGCCCCTGGGAGCCGCTTATGTTACCGGGCCGGCAATATCGCCCCCCCTGTAACAAAATCGGCCGAAACCGGCACTAACTAACAGCTCTGCGGCACCCCCCTCTCCCCCCTCCTGGGAGCTGGCCGAGCAGTTTGCCAGGACCGGTTTTGCTTCCCAGTCCGGCCCTGCCCCCAGCATGCCACCATCCGTGGAAGTGCCAGCCATTCCCTATGGGGTCACAAATTGCACCTGCCCCATGAATATTAATGAGGAAGGACATTTGCGACCCCATTAGGAATCGTAAAGTGTCTGAGACATTCCTGTTTGCGAGTCGCAAATTGTGAGTCCCAAAATGACGTAATTTGCGACACACAAATTGGTAGGGTCGTACATCTAGCAGCTGTAGCCCTATGTTTCTTGAAAATTGAGAGCACACATTTGGTTACTCTATTGTCAGAAAATTGCTTCAAAATGTCCGTCCCTCCGCTACAAACTGATGCACTACAATAAGTACCAGAGAGAGTTATGACAATGTATATGAAAAAACATCAAACCGATTAAACGGATGTATGAAATCTACATCACTACACGACAGGCATCTACAGTGAAGGGTGAAAAGGCATTATGTAAATGTGACCTGTGCTGCAATAGCTCCCTCGTGTGGGCAAATAGAAAATAACATAATGTCAGAGAACTTCATGCAGATTTACAGAAGTGCGAACTCTAGACAGATATCTTTGTGCCTCCAGGTCCAGGAACCAAAATGTGCGGTCGTCTCAAGGGCTAATAAGACTAGGAGTGGGGGGAGCTCGTTTGCACACCTGGTTGCCAAATTATAGAATTCCCTTCCTCTAGTGCTCAGGCAGAATGACAATTTACTCGGACTCCGTTTCAGGAAACAGCTTAAAACATACTTGTTTGTGCATTCATGATTTCCTAAGAGTCTGGCAGACCTTTTTAGTGCTGGAATCGCTGAGGAAATGCTTTTGAAGTCTCTTCCCTTCCTCGATCTGGAAACACTATAGGGCAGATTTATGAGCCCATTGCGCCACTTTTGCATCACTTTTAACATGGGAAAAGTGACGCAAAAGTGGCGCAAGGGGCTCATAAATCTGCCCCTATGAATTCAGTCTTTGGAGAGTGTGACTTTATAAGAGTTTCCAGTGTAGGCACAGCAATGCCAAATGCTTCTGAATACTAATAAAATGTTAGAGTTTGCAGGTGTTTTATGTTCTTTGCCTGACCACCCTCAGGTGCTAGTATCCTATACACTGCCTATCTTCAGATCTATGAAGATGGAACATGCCCTGTTGCACGTTCAGTTTAGAATCCTAAAACTCAGGGTGAGTGAAATCACATCATTTGTTTTTCAAAATTTAAGAATATTACCTGAAATTATATGAATGTTATCTAAGGGCATTGTCAGAAGTGGGTAAATATATGCCTTAAATGTTATGTGAGATACTGGCAGAAGACTATTCTAGCGGTAAAACATTTTTTGCTTGATCCATTCTATTTATGGAAAGAATTATGCACACTTTTGTAACTTTGTGAATGGTACATAAAACAGAATTTCTAAATTTCACTGGCGTCAGTAACATTTTGCATGGGAATGACTAACTGCTTACCCTAATTCTTTGACTCAGAATGTGCAATTACAATGTAATTTTCTGTGCATGTAGGTTCTACAAACATTTTATAAATTGGGGCCAGGCTTAGTTGTGGGGGAACTACCAAAATTAACCCTCCTGGTGATGGAATCTTGACAACCTTTTTTTTGTTTTGCTAATTTGATCACCTAATAATGACAGTGCATAGAGATTCAGTATTTTTGTATAGGAAAAAATACATTACCATTATTTAACTTTTTGTATCCCACAATTTAAACATTGAAAATTCTATAGTGACACTGATGACAGAGGATTTCGGAATGCTAGATTCCTAAGAATACCAAGATATTATTCAGTCACAAATTAATTATTTGATTACAACTTTAGCAGAATTCCATGAATGATATTCCCACCACCCGAACTCAGTGCTGTCGGCTGGTTCCTCTGCATGGAATTTTACCTAGTACGAGTTTGACCCCTAGGAATAGGGAATAGCTGATGAATTAAGTGTACCCACGACAGGGAAAGCCGGGTGCACAAACTCCAACCCAGCTGTGATCAGGGAGAGCGGAATTCCATATGATAATTCCACTCCAACTCATACTCAGAGTCGGGTGCATCCTTCAAACTGTAGCTTGTCCCCTACATCAAGGGTTCTCTGAAAGGCAAAAACAAGGCCTACATGCTGTTCTGTAGTAGCAATTTTCCAATTACTAATGTGGCTTTTGTTTTTTTCATTTAACCTTATCGGGCAATGATTTGTCTTCTGAATGCCTTGTAGATTAGGATTTA
Source organism: Triturus cristatus (assembly GCF_964204655.1). NCBI lineage: Eukaryota > Metazoa > Chordata > Amphibia > Caudata > Salamandridae > Triturus > Triturus cristatus. The sequence goes on from NC_140581.1 coordinate 386,885,243, forward strand.
ACTGAAAGGCAGCATGTTTGGCCCTGCTAGGAAAGGTGAAAACTACCAGGGATCGCCATCTACAAGATTAGTTGAAAGGGGGGCACGGGAGATCCAGCTGTGATTTGCTGAACCCCAGAGTTTTTTTCGTTTCTTGTTCTGCAGATTTTGACCATAACAGGGTTCTGGCACGCGTCACCGACAACCAGACACCTATGTGTACCTTTATAATGAGAATCCCTTTGTCATCTAATTTGAAGAAAAAGCCTAACTTTTCTTTAAAGAGCCTGTAAATAAATAATAGTCATAATTTCAAATATAGCTTAAAGAAACGCAGGAATAAAGTAGGTGTGTGCAAAATTCATATAACTCGTTTCACGTAATTGGGAGGATTTTCGGCAAGTTTACAGATATTACCTGTGATTACGTGTAATGCAAGTCCATCATTTTGTACCATATTTTAATACGAAAGGCGTCCTCTTGTCAATTTTTGACTCAAGAACAGATTAATAAAAGCGCTGTATACAGCAGCCAAGCGCGTTCTGTTGTTCGGGGAAATAAGCTGTACTTTTTCGCACATTTCCGGTAAATGTATTCCACTAACGGTGCTTAATTATGCAAAATGGCATAATTTTATTACTTCATGACTTTCGGAGTAACACGTAAATAGAAAATCCCGATATTAAGCGTTTTTACACCGGCATCATTTACATTTTGCCCGTGCTTAGAGTAAAGCATCAATGCATTGAGGAGTTAGAGACCAGCACATACGGGGCCCTTTCTGCAACTCAATATCTAATACTTTGACGATTTCAGGGGCTGGTTAAACAAGCATTTGCAATGCAATAGGTCTCGCATTTGCGAAATTTTAAGCTATTGCCATTGTAAATGACATAGCCTTCTATTTATGTTGTAAAAACAAACACGTAAATAAAAGGCATTGCCATTTACAATGCCAATAGCTCAAACTCTCACAACTGCGAGACCTATTGCCTTGCAAATGCATGTTTAAATCTCCCACTTGCCTGCTCTAAAATGTTGGTATGTATGGACTAGCGGTGACTGATAAGTTTTGATTTAGGGCCCTTTGAGAGGTGTCAGTTTGCAATGTAACTGACTGTGCCCCAATCCTCGCGGACTCTGAGAATCACCGCTCTGGCACCCGTCTGACTGTGGTCTGGTTGTAGCCTCTTTTTAGAGACCTTGCAGGTGGTCGAAATCTCCTGTTTTGTCACTAAACCAGTCACACAGTGGGATAATCCGTGGAATGAAGAGTTGGGGGGGGGGAGCGGGCGTGTGGTGCTTATTCACACAATGTAGGTGTAGTGGAGGCTGGCCTTAGACATTGCTTGTACCCTTTCCGAGCGGGAGTTAGGTTACGTGAGATATTAGGTTAATGAGCCTGCAATTATCGCCGCTTTAGCGTCAGAAAACTGCCGCTAAAGCGGCGATAACGGGCTTGATAATATGCCCTCGAGATTTCCCGTAGGAGCCCATGTTCTAGTGTCAACATGGCCTTCTATTGGAATTCTCTGCGGCATATTATCAAGCCCATTATCGCAACTTTAACGGCAGTTTTCTGCCGCTAAAGCGGCGATAATTTTAATGCCGTGCTTGATAATATGCCCCTCAGAACGGTAATTCAGGCAAGTGAGCATAACATCCGCATTCCAGCGTTGGAGCCCTCTTCTTAGTCCAGGCGTTCCATTTAACAAGAAATACAGTGATGTATTATGTATGCATATATGAATGTTTAAGTGCACAGCACATGAATGCACACTTTTTGGCGCTTCAAATGATGTGAGGTCGTTCTGTTGGCGCTATACCTGCTGCAAACTCATTTTATCCTTCGAATGAAAGGCTTGGCTGAAACAGGTCTAAAGAAGTTTATTATACCGTTTGAGCTGGTATTAGTAAAATGGTGGGGGGAGGAGGAAGTATTAGGAAGGGATCCTTAAGGTCCTGAAGAAGAAGCTTGGGGAAGCTTCGAAACATGTCGGCACCATCAGGAGGCACAGCTCATTGAGGCATACTTCCTCCCCCCCCCACCATTTTATTAATAATTGAGCAAAGGCTGTCTATAGAAATGAGAACACTGTTTATTTGCACTTTTTGTACACTAAGGTTCATACCGTCAATTTTCCTTTTTATTGTAGATTTGGAAAAAACGATTTTTAGTCCTGAAGAAGGTGGAAATATTACTATTAACACCGAAACGCTGCGTCGACTTTTAACCTTGTGTTTTGAATGAACTGGACCATTCCCTTATATAGCAGGTTATAGATTGTAACCCACTAAGGGAGGTATACAGATATGTTTTTAATGTGTGGTACTATGAATTTTTATGATTTATAATAAATGATCATGTTTTAATTAATACGTTTCACAAAGAGCCTCCTTAAACGTGCAGATAGCTTACAGTGTTCTCAGTAACTCCAGACAGTGAGGATAACAACAGTCCTTGGTGTATACTTTTGAGTTGTTTTAGATAAACCTTTCAATAGGGACACTTTGTTTATTTCTTCTGCATTACTCTGAATGAAACATTCTTAAAACATTGCTGTTTGCAGCTATCAATGTTTGGTTTCCATGTCTTAAAGCCTTAGAACAGTGGTTCTTAACCTCTGTGGACCCCACGTAATCATTTTTGGAACCTGCGAACACACACTGAATAACACACAAAAATACAGAAACAACTATTCATCCAGCAAATAAACAAGTAATAAAATATTTAATTTGATTCACAAATTAATAAAATCTAAATTACAATTTTAATGGGAAGGTTGGAGCTTTTCTTGATTAAATCGAGACCACTCATCCTCCATACTATATTCAATATGACTGTTAGAATGGGGAACCTCTGGTTGGCACAGGTAGGTACTTGTGACCAGCAGTGGTCCCTTCTTCTATTCAGGGCGAGAGAATTACCCCTTCAGAACAACCCCTGCTCACCCTATAGGTAGTGTGGCGCGAGCAGTCAGGGCTAAACTTCAGGGCGCTAATCAGTTAAGCATTTATGATCACACACAGTAAATCACAACGATCCCCCACAAATGGACACCAGGCGTAAGTTGTATCAAAAATACGGATGCTTTATATAAAAGATTCTTTGTTACGCAGGCATGTACAAGACCATCAATAACGGTTGCGAAATGGAAGCCACAAGATGATAATTAGGCACTGTTCTTTTCTTTGGTAACTTATTCGATCACGAGCGCTTCACAGGGCTCGGTTGAGTCGGTCCAGTCACAATGATGCGCAGCGCACCCGGGGTACAGTGATACGGGGAAATCAGAACGTTGCGGACCCCGAGTCCGATAGAGAGTTCACTGTACCTGGGAACGTGCGATGTGTTTGGACGAGTCTTCGGGGGAGATGCAGGTTCTGCACCTCGTGGGTCTCCGGATCAAGAATTCAGCGGGCGGCTCTCGGTAGACAGGTGCGGCCCAGGGCCGCCGACACGGACTGTGCGGGAGGTCACGGCGGAGGGCGGCACGGTCAGACTCAGGCTGGGAGGTGAAGCGGGGCGGCCGGATACGTTACGACGTACGGGCGGCCGTCCGAGGCTTGATTTCACTTCCCAATTAGAAATCCGGCGGGAGGGCGAGAGGGCACCAGGCACGCTCCAGTGGCAGGCAGGTGACAGGGAAGCGGGGCGGCCAGCCTCGATGGGTCCAGAGCGACTCAGGTAGAGCGGGGCTCTCGGCGAGGGGAGGCGGCCAGGCTTCTGGGTGTCACGGCCCTAGGAGGGGTGGCAAGGTGCGCAGAGCACTCCGGCGGGAGAAAGCACACGGCTCGAGTTCTCAGACGAGCGGAGACACGGTGAACCCACTGGTCCTGGGGTTCAGTTCAGGGGGCAAGCTCTTCTTCCAAGCCCTTGGAGATAGTTGAAGAACAAAGTGCAAAAGTCTCTTTTAGTCTTTTTCCTCTCCTTCCTCAGCAAGGCACCTACTGCAGGCCAATCCCTCAGGTCAGGGAAAGTTACTCCTCCTTCAGCTTCTTCCAGGTCCTTCTAGTCGGGCAGAGTTCCTTCGTGGTTCAATCTGGATCTGATCTCTTAGGAGCCAGGCTCCTACTTTTATACAGTGATTCTTTTGTTCTTTAGCGCCAGGGGGCCTGGGCCTGGCTCAGTCCAGTTCTGGAGTACTTTGTTTTGGTGACTCTGCTCTTTCCTTTCAGCAGCAGGGCAGAGACATCAGCCGCTCCACAGGGGGCGGAGCCGGCTTTGTGGTGGCAGAGCACAGGTCTATTCAAGAGTCAGGGTGTACTCCTCCCACCCATCCTGGTGCGATCTCTCTACCCACCACCTGGCAGCCAACCTGTCTCCCGGAATCCCCCAGCCCTGCTCCTGTACTGTTGCTAGGCAGAACCCACACCCACAGCAGAGGCGGACTGAGATGGTCAGGCACGCAAAGGCTAACTTTCTAAAAGTAGCATTTGCAAACCCAGGATATTAAAATAACCTTTACTAAAAGATGTATTGTATTATCCCGAGTTCAGGCATACTAAACATGACTTTCTACCATGCTCTCTGAGTCTACTGGGGTCACAGCGTGTAGCGATCCCAGCAGCCCATTCTGGCCTACGGAGAGCAGGTAGCCTTCAATAGTGAAAAACGAAAATGGCTGTAATTCACTATTAAGACATGCCACACACATCAGGGCATGTCCTACCTTATGCCTACAATGCACCCTGCGCTTGGGCCTACCAGAGGGGTGACTAACATGTAGTTAAGGGAAGGTTTAGGGACTGGCAAGTGGGGACACTTGCTCTGTCAGCGCGACGGTACCAGACCGCGCGCAGGTTCTGCAGTGGCAGATCCTAGACACATTTTACCCCGCTGCTTCGGTGGGTGGCACAATCAGTGCTGCAAGCCCACTAGCAGCATTTGGATATACAAGCCCTTGGCACCCCCGGTGCACTCTACTAGGGACTGATAGTAAACCAAATATGCCAAACGTGGAAGTCAATTCACATGATACATTTTACCATAGGGAGCACTTGCACTGTGGCACTGGATGGCAGTGGCACAGTGCCCTGAGCAGCTAACACCAACACAAAAACACATTGAGGCACAGACAAAAATGGAAGGGTGACCCACGCCAATGGTGCCAGGTCTAACACGTGTCCCCTCCAGCTGAAAAGTGGGGAGAACTACCCTACCCCAGGGAGTTCTTCATCACTAAGGCGGAAAAATCTGGACAGACCGTCAGCATTGGCGTGATCTGTGCCAGGGCGATGCTCCACCGTAAAGTCCATACCCTGTAGGGAGATGGACCACCTCAACAGTTTTGGGTTCTCACCCCTCATTTGCATCAACCATCTGAGGGGCCTGTGGTCGGTCTGAACCCGGAAGTGAGACCCAAACAAGTAGGGTCTTAGCTTCTTCAGCGCCCAGACCACAGCAAATGCTTCTCGTTCTATCGCACTCCACCTTTGTTCCCGGGGAAGTAGCCTCCCGCTAATAAAGGCTACTGGTTGTTCAAAGCCCTCCTCAGTGATTTGTGAGAGAACAGCCCCTACACCATGCTCTGATGCATCCGTCTGCACCAGGAACTCTTTGGAGAAGTCAGGAGCCAAGAGCACGGGCGCCGTGCACATGGCAGTTTTCAGGGTGTCGAAGGCTTTCTGACAGGTGTCAGTCCATATCACTTTTCTGGGCTGCTTCTTCGAAGTCAGCTCTGTCAAGGGGGCAACGATGCTGCCATACCCCTTGACAAACCTCCTGTTAGTACCCGGTGAGTCCTAAAAAGGCCCTCACCTCCGTCTGGGTCTTTGGGGGCTCCCAAGCCAGGATGGTTTCAACTTTGCTTTGGAGGGGCGCCACCTGGCCGCTCCCCACTTGGTTTCCCAAGTACACCACTGAACCCTGCCCGATCTGACACTTGCTTGCCTTGATCGTGAGGCCTGCCTTGCGCAGCGCCATCAACACTTCCCAGAGGTGTTGCAGGTGTTCTTTCCATGTGCCGCTGAACACTGCGATGTCATCCAGGTAGGCGGCGCTGAACTCGGTCAGCCCCGCCAACACCTGGTTGACCAACCTCTGGAAGGTGGCAGGGGCATTCTTCATCCCAAAGGGCATCACCCGGAACTGGTAATGCCCATCTGGTGTAGAGAATGCGGACCTCTCTTTGGCCCCATCAGTTAAGGCGATCTGCCAGTACCCAGACGTTAAATCAAACGTGCTGAGGTACCGTGCAGCCCCTAACCGATCGATGAGCTCATCAGCTCGGGGGATGGGGTGCGCGTCAGTCTTCGTGACTGAGTTGAGTCCTCGGTAGTCCACACAGAACCGGAGTTCGGGCGTGGCACCCGGCGCTGCAGCCTTTGGGACCAAGACCACTGGGCTGGCCCAAGGACTGCTGGAGGACTCAACCACCCCTAGAGCAAGCATCTTCGAGACCTCCTCTTTGATGCAGGCTTTGACCCTGTCAGTTACCCGGTAGGCTTTGTGCTTCACAGGTAAGCTGTCTCCTGTATCCACATCATGGACGCACCAATTTGTGATACCAGGAACCAGGGAGAACAGGTCAGGAAACTGCCCCAGCAGCTGGCGGCAGTCACCCTGTTGCTCAGGGATCAGGGTGGGTGAGAGGTTAACTCCATCCACTGACCCGTCTCGCTCTGAGGCTACCAAGAGGTCAGGAAGAGGCTCGGACTCCTCTTCCGTCCCATCATCGGTGGCCAAGAGCATGCCCACTTCGGACCTCTCCAAGTGGGGCTTCAGTCGATTGACATGTAGGACCCTTAAGGGGTTCCTAGGAGACCGCAAGTTCACCAAGTAGGTGACAGAACTCTTGCGCTCCACGATCTCAAAGGGTCCTGTCCACTTGTCCTGGAGTGCACAAGGCTCCACGGGGGCCAGGACCCACACTTTTTGACCAGGTTGAAGCTCAACCAGAGTGGCATTCTGGTCGTACCACCGCTTCATTTCCTCCTGGCTGGCTTCCAGGTTTGCATCAGCAAGTTGCCTGAAACGCCTAGTCTGGTTCCGGAAAGCCAGCATGTAACTGTATACATTCTGGGGAGGTTTCCTGGGAGATTACTCCCTGCCTTCCTTGACCAGACTAAGAGGTCCTCGTACTGGGTGGCCGTACAAAAGCTCAAAGGGACTGAACCCTAGAGACTTTTGTGGCACCTCGCGGTACGCAAAGAGAAGGCATGGTAAGAGGACGTCCCACTTACACCTCATGGGTTCCTCGAGACCCATAATCATGCCCTTCAGGGTTCGGTTGAAGCGCTCAACCAACCCGTTTCCTTGGGGATGGTAAGGGGTGGTGAACTTGTAGGTCACACCACACTCTTGCCAAAGGGACTTCATATATTTCGATATGAAGTTGGTCCCCCTGTCAGACACCACCTCTAGAGGGAATCCTACTCGGGAGAAAATTCCCATCAGTGCCCGTCCCACCACGGGGGCCGTCACTGTCCTCAGAGGGATGGCTTCAGGGTACCGGGTGGCATGGTCCACCAAGACCAGGATAAACCTGTTGCCCATGGCTGTCTTGGGGTCCAGTGGCCCCACAATGTCAATCCCCACCCGCTGGAATGGGGTACTGACCACCGGGAAAGGTTGGAGTGGAGCTCTCAGCTTCCTTCCACTCTTGCCACTTGCCTGGCAAGTCTGGCATGTCCTGCAGTGAGTGTCAGAACTCCTGCGCATTTGGGGCCAATAAAAGTGGGTGACAAGCCTTTCAAAGGTCTTGTCCTGCCCCAAATGTCCTGCTAACGGTACGTCGTGAGCCAGCCCCAGTAGGAAGGCTCTGAACTTCTGGGGTACCACCAGCGCACGGGCTGACCCAGGTTCAGCAACCTTAGGCTCTGAGTATAGGAGGTCGTTCTCCCAGTAGATCAAGTGAGTTCCGGACTGATCACCATTGGCCTGAGCTGCAGCCTGCTGCCGCATACCCTCTAGAGAGGGGCACTTTTTCTGCTCCCTGCAGAACTCCTCCCTGGTGGGGCCTCCTTCTTGCTGCCAATGGGTCAGCTCAGGCAGGTCCCCCAGTTCGGCTATCTGTTCCCCGGTAGGCTCCAGGGCATCCCCCTCAGGGTCTGCTTCCTCCTGGGCCGTAGGAACTTCAGGAACCGGATTCCCGTGCCTCCTGTGCCCTCTCTCTAAGGCCGGTTCCTGGGCCTCTTCCTCAGGCTCCAGGGTTCCTTCAACACCCCTACTGGCTGCCATCGACCGGGTGGTCACGCACGCCCAATCAGGTAAACCCACCATCCGTAGGTGAGCTTTCTTCTCCACCTTTTCCCAAGGGGAGCTCTCCAAATCGTTACCTAGGAGACAATCAACAGGCATGGCCTCTCTCACAGCCACTTGCAGAGTACCAGAGACCCCCCCCCACTCAAAGGGAACCTGAGCCATTGGACACTGACTCTCGGTGTTGTCGGCGTTGACAACACGGCAGAATGCGTGTGGGACAACCTGCTCTTGAGACACCAGGTGTTGCTTGACAGCCGTCACACTGGCTCCTGTATCTCTAAGAGCCCCCACCCTTCGGCCATTTATGGTCACCCACTGCCCGTACTTTTGAGTATTGGGGGGCAGCTGGGCCTCAGCGACCATCTCACTGTCTCCTAACGAGACTAGGGTCATCTGTACGGGATCCCCCGCCCCTTGGACATCTATCTCCCTCCCAAAGGCTACACTAGTCACCTGCTTGGGGGGTGGAGTACCAGAGGGTGCTGGTTTAGCATACATGGGGCACTTGGGATCCACGGAAGTGTGCCCCAGGTTGTTACACTTGTAACATCTGAGGGGCCCTCTTTGAACAGGGTTACCTGTCGGGGCCCCGGTCTGCTTCGGGGGTGGGGGTGGCTGAGAACCTTTCCCTTGGTTCCCTTGGGAATTACTTTGGGGCCCTTTGTAGAACTCCGTCTGTTTACCCTTGTCCCCCCCATTCTTCTGCTGGGGACCCTGGACACCTTTGGCGGGGCCTCCCACGGGACCCTTGTGGACCCTGGTGCTGATCCAGCGGTCCGCCTCCTCAGCAAGCTTCCTAGGGTTAGTCAGCTTGCTATCGATCCGGTGTTGGCGTAGCTCAGGAAAACAATTATCCGACAAGTGCTCCCATGCAATTAAGTCAAACAGCCCTTGGTAATCATTCACTTTGCTACCCTTCACCCAACCATCCAGCGCTCTGCAGAAAAAGGTCACATACTCTACAAAAGTGGTACCAGGTTTCTTGGTGCAATTCCTGAATCTCTGTCTGTACAACTCAGGAGTTAACCCATACCTTGTCATAAGAGCTTCCTTCATGTGTGGATAGGATGTGTTGACATCAGAGGGGAGATCTAGCAGTGTGTCCCGCCCCTCACTCAGGAACATTCCCCACAGCCCCGCTCCCCAATCTTTCTCAGGGACCCAGTGGGAGGACATGGCTACCTCATAGGCCCTGAACCACTGCCCAATATCATCCTGCTTATAATACTCTTTCACTACATCCTTAGGAATGTGCACCCTTGACTCTGTTAAATTGCTGCCACCAGAGGGCGAGTTGTCTAAACTCCTGGCCTTGAGATCCAACTCCCTCATTTTTACCTCATGCTCCATGGCCAGTCTTTGCCTTTCCATTTCCATTTGCAGTTTTGCCATCTCCACCTCATGTGCTCGTGCAGCACTCCTGTCGGCCATCTCCTCTGGCGACAGGCCTCTGCTAGGCTCAGAAACACCTTCTGGGGGTATCACCTCTCGGGCATTCTCTGGAAACTTTGATTCGTGCCAGGCTCTCAGCGCCTTTACGTACTGATCCTTAGTGGTTAGTCCGCTTTGCTTAATTCGGTACTTGGAGAGATATCCTTTCAAGATATCATTGTTGCACTTCCGCAGTGCGCCTTCCTCCCAATCGATGTCATCAACTCCAGAGAATACAGAGGACGCTCTGCTCCCACTGACTGAGCTAGGCATGCTTTCTTAAAGTGGAGATTCTTCCTTAGCAAAAACTGTCAATCAATCTGTGGCTGCGTTATAGGTCTGCTCTACGTGGTGATCAATAATTCACTGTATGCAAATCATAAATGCAAATCCGAAATCCCACCGCTGCCACCAATGTTAGAATGGGGAACCTCTGGTTGGCACAGGTAGGTACTTGTGACCAGCAGTGGTCCCTTCTTCTATTCAGGGCGAGAGAATTACCCCTTCAGAACAACCCCTGCTCACCCTATAGGTAGTGTGGCACGAGCAGTCAGGGCTAAACTTCAGGGCGCTAATCAGTTAAGCATTTATGATCACACACAGTAAATCACAACGATCCCCCACAAATGGACACCAGGCGTAAGTTGTATCAAAAATACGGATGCTTTATATAAAAGATTCTTTGTTACGCAGGCATGTACAAGACCATCAATTACGGTTGCGAAATGGAAGCCACAAGATGATAATTAGGCACTGTTCTTTTCTTTGGTAACTTATTCGATCACGAGCGCTTCACAGGGCTCGGTTGAGTTGGTCCAGTCACAATGATGCGCAGCGCACCCGGGGTACAGTGATACGGGGAAATCAGAACGTTGCGGACCCCGAGTCCGATAGAGAGTTCACTGTACCTGGGAACGTGCGATGTGTTTGGACGAGTCTTCGGGGGAGATGCAGGTTCTGCACCTCGCGGGTCTCCGGATCAAGAATTCAGCAGGCGGCTCTCGGTAGACAGGTGCGGCCCAGGGCCTCCGACACGGACTGTGCGGGAGGTCACGGCGGAGGGCGGCACGGTCAGACTCAGGCTGGGAGGTGAAGCGGGGCGGCCGGATACGTTACGACGTACGGGCGGCCGTCCGAGGCTTGATTTCACTTCCCAATTAGAAATCCGGCGGGAGGGCGAGAGGGCACCAGGCACGCTCCAGTGGCAGGCAGGTGACAGGGAAGCGGGGCGGCCAGCCTCGATGGGTCCAGAGCGACTCAGGTAGAGCGGGGCTCTCGGCGAGGGGAGGCGGCCAGGCTTCTGGGTGTCACGGCCCTAGGAGGGGTGGCAAGGTGCGCAGAGCACTCCGGCGGGAGAAAGCACACGGCTCGAGTTCTCAGACGAGCGGAGACACGGTGAACCCACTGGTCCTGGGGTTCAGTTCAGGGGGCAAGCTCTTCTTCCAAGCCCTTGGAGATAGTTGAAGAACAAAGTGCAAAAGTCTCTTTTAGTCTTTTTCCTCTCCTTCCTCAGCAAGGCACCTACTGCAGGCCAATCCCAAAGGTCAGGGAAAGTTACTCCTCCTTCAGCTTCTTCCAGGTCCTTCTAGTCGGGCAGAGTTCCTTCGTGGTTCAATCTGGATCTGATCTCTTAGGATCCAGGCTCCTACTTTTATACAGTGATTCTTTTGTTCTTTAGCGCCAGGGGGCCTGGGCCTGGCTCAGTCCAATTCTGGAGTACTTTGTTTTGGTGACTCTGCTCTTTCCTTTCAGCAGCAGGGCAGAGACATCAGCCGCTCCACAGGGGGCGGAGCCGGCTTTGTGGTGGCAGAGCACAGGTCTATTCAAGAGTCAGGGTGTACTCCTCCCACCCATCCTGGTGCGATCTCTCTACCCACCACCTGGCAGCCAACCTGTCTCCCGGAATCCCCCAGCCCTGCTCCTGTACTGTTGCTAGGCAGAACCCACACCCACAGCAGAGGCGGACTGAGATGGTCAGGCACGCAAAGGCTAACTTTCTAAAAGTAGCATTTGCAAACCCAGGATATTAAAATAACCTTTACTAAAAGATGTATTTTATTATCCCGAGTTCAGGCATACTAAACATGACTTTCTACCATGCTCTCTGAGTCTACTGGGGTCACAGCGTGTAGCGATCCCAGCAGCCCATTCTGGCCTACGGAGAGCAGGTAGCCTTCAATAGTGAAAAACGAAAATGGCTGTAATTCACTATTAAGACATGCCACACACATCAGGGCATGTCCTACCTTATGCCTACAATGCACCATGCGCTTGGGCCTACCAGAGGGGTGACTAACATGTAGTTAAGGGAAGGTTTAGGGACTGGCAAGTGGGGACACTTGCTCAGTCAGCGCGACGGTACCAGACCGCGCGCAGGTTCTGCAGTGGCAGATCCTAGACACATTTTACCCCGCTGCTTCGGTGGGTGGCACAATCAGTGCTGCAAGCCCACTAGCAGCATTTGGATATACAAGCCCTTGGCACCCCCGGTGCACTCTACTAGGGACTGATAGTAAACCAAATATGCCAAACGTGGAAGTCAATTCACATGATACATTTTACCATAGGGAGCACTTGCACTGTGGCACTGGATGGCAGTGGCACAGTGCCCTGAGCAGCTAACACCAACACAAAAACACATTGAGGCACAGACAAAAATGGAAGGGTGACCCACGCCAATGGTGCCAGGTCTAACAATGACGCACTTGCATTGCTCCCACAAATCCATCTGAGTATATACGTAATTTTTAGCCTCCAATTTCAAATTCCTACACATTTATAGCAAGGTTTAAAATTTTAAATTGTACATTTTCACTTTACCATCTGTTAATAATATTTAATTTTTTAAGCAGTAACAGACTGCCTGAGTAGGCATCGCAGACCCCCAGGGCTCCTCAGACCACAGGTTAAGAACAAATAATTGCCTTAGAACATAAAACATCAGAGCAAGATTGTTTAAACTACAAACTAATTTAACCAACTTGTTTTTAAACCTGAAAGTTGGAAGTAAATTCCACTTTGCTCCATATGCCCCATTTGCCCATGTTTGTAGGTACTTTGAAGAAGAAAACCTAACTAGACAATCGTGCCAATGAATCAATGAGAAAGAAATAAAAACAAAAGTCATTGTGTGCGGAATTAGACACTCCACCAAATGTGCAATCTAGATATTGCAGGTCACTAGCAAATTCTGTGACGACAAAGAAGCATAAGGTTGCAGGGCGAAGGCACTTATAAGACAACAGAACCTTCAGGTTACTTGCAGCTTCCTCTTTTTGCGTAATCAGGATACTTTATTCCTTCTATATAAAAGGCAGGGACGGCTCCTCCACTAAGGCGGAGGAGCATCACCCCACTGCTCTTTGAGCAGGAAAAATAACCTGATAATAACATAGTTATTATCATGTTATTTATTGCAGGTTCGGGTTGGGTTAGGGTAGGGTGGGACTGGAGCCACAGGGGAGGAGTGGTTTGTGCACACTCAGTGCACATGACACGTCTGGGAATGGCTAAACAGTCATGCACACTTAGCATATACCCCATCTGGCTGAATTACACAGCCTGGTGGGGAATATGCCCAGGCCCCCAATCCCCATCTGAGTGCTGATTCACGCCACTCAGACCAATCACAACGCTGCATTGCAGTGTTTTGATTGGCTTTGGGGAGCCAATCATAATACTACATTGCAGCATTGTGATTGGCTATGGGGAGCCTGGGTGCTTTCTGGTTACCCACCAAGCTGGAGAAGCGAGGAGAGACGGCCGGCGGAAAAGGTAAGAGTTAAAAAAAAAAATGTATGTCCCCCCACCACATCCTCCTTTCCCCCACTCCTCCCTCTCATTCCCTGCCAGCTGCTACTGATTATAGGTATTGAATTTCATTTATGAGCACTTGCGATACAATGAGACCTCCTCAAAGTGCGGGGGTAAGTACAGTAAAAGAATAACAAATGATGGAGGGCGTTGTGAGGTGTTAACCTCCATAAAAAGAGATGACATGACCTTTAGTGCCCTTCTGAGCTTCAGTTAATCTGGCTTCAGTCAGAGATGAAGTGTTTATGAAGTTTCAATGGGAGAATCTTTGGCAAGGTCCAGATGTTCCATCAAACACATGCGTACTTGTGTTGGCAGACAGCAGGTTTTGGAAACTGCACTTAGGTGTCTAAGGCAACACTGTTGTGCTCTGTCATGCTGTAAGTAGTGGTGGGCAAAGAATTTTGCTCTGCCGGCAGAGTTCACAGTGTTCTGTCCACTCTGCGTTCTGTGTGGAGCGTGGAGTTCTGCAAAACTCAACAAAGTGACGTGGAGTGGAGATTCTTCTCTTGAGCAGCTCGCCAACATTAAGAGAGCTCACGAGAAACAATTGTGCGCTAGACCTCGTCCCGGTGAGATTTCTCAACGAGGGCTGTCGTGGCAGGTCACGACCGCTCGTGTTGAGAAATCTGCCACTCACGTTGAGGAAGCTGCTGCTCAAGCAGAAAGCAGCAGCGCCCTCTGGTGTGAAGCGTAGTGCTGTTCACGCTGATTTTATAGCCCAGGACAAACTCCTGGTGATAAAGGTGGAATTTTTCCAGCACGTTTTCCGTCCATGCCTAGCTGTACGCTGAAAATGCCCAGTCTCTGCTTACAATGCATGTTGTGTTGTGGTTCCCCTATATGAAATCTGACTCTAAAACCAAGACCCTGCCAGTTGTTCTCGATCCATTCCTCTCAGCCTCTTAAATGATTAGCTTCTCATATCACAATGCTGACATTTCGATCAAAATGCATTACCTAGAGTAGAGAATGTGTCAAAATATGAACATGGGCCTGCTCAGCTGTAAATATCAGAAACATGGCCTTGGGCACTTACATTGAGGTGCTTGTAATAGCTACAAGATTATGCAAACATTCTTTCTAGAAATAGCATTGCTAATTACAGTGATTTACAAATTTACTTCACTCTTGTCCCAAAGCAAACTGTGGTGATTGGCTTTGAGGTTAATTCCACCACTCCCATTCCATCAATATAAATAATGGAAAGCAGCAGCCTTTTGCCCTCTGCTTTGCCAGTCAACTCCATATTCTGCAGAAACTAACCCTGGAGCTTCTTTTTATCAAATGAAACAAAGAAGATAGCTGAGAATCTTGAAACAAATGTTAATTACTTAGAGTGAGCAGAGATTTACTTGGCTGTGTCCTTTAGTGCATCTAGGCTAGTTTGACATCACTGATTGACTGCAATAAACTATAACAAGACACTAGTGACATTATTTTTCTTTTACAGGCAATTTTTGGAGTGAGAACGTGTGTAATAAGAAAATGATGAAGAGGGGTTTTACAGATGTTACGTTCCTCTATCTGATATACATACATGTTGGACCTGGCTGCACTGCAGGACCAACCCCAAACTTTTTGCCTGCACCCCTTTTGTTTTTTAAACCTATTTTGTTAGCCTTTACGACTGCACTTTACCACTTCTAAACAGTGCTAAAGTGCTTGTGCTCTATCCTTTAAATAAGGTAAAATTGGCCTACACCTTATTGGCACATTATATTTATTTATAATTCCTTAGTAAAGAGATACTAAATGAACAAGGGCCTGCAAATTAATTGCTACTAGTGGGCCTGGAGCACACTTATTGTGCCACCCACTTAAGTAGCCTTTTTAAACAGGACTCATTTCTGACATTGCAGCCTGTGTATGCAGGGTTAAACTGTTACTCTGACCTAGCAAAATAAACCTTTTGCCAAGCTCAAAACTCACTATTCAATACATATGTCAACCCTAGGGTAGGCCCTAAACAGCCCATAGGGCAGTGTACATTGTATTTAAAAAGTTTGACCAGTATTGTTACATTTTACATGTTCTGTTAGTGAAAAACACCCATATATATTTTTCACTATGGGCCTACCTCTCTCATAGGATAAAATTGTGTTACCTTATTACATTTAATAAGTGCTATCTTTTGTCTGTGAGCAGGTAGAAATGTCATGTTTGGTGTCTGATGAATTACAATTTTAAACCCTCTTGTAAGAAATTGGATTGTTGGTTGGCTGCAGTGTGAGCCCATTTCAAGCAGCAACTGCAATTCTTGTCAGGGTGAGTTACAAGCCATCTCTAAATTTGCCTTTGCTCAACCCTCTGGTAGCTTGGCACAGAGTCTCAGACTTAACTTAGAGGCAATATGTAAAGTATTTTTGTAACACTTCAAACAGTAATAAAGTGAAAACATCACACAAAAAGGATCCGACACCAAATTAGAAAAAGTGAGTGATTTAAAAAAAAATAAAACATGACTAAAACAACAAAAATCCAATCAGTAGAACCAGAGATGTGCAATTTTAAAGATTCTAGTGAAAACAGAGCCAAAAAGCACAAAACGTCAACTGTGGATATCTGATTGCGCTAAACTGGGACAAAGTCACA
Source organism: Triturus cristatus (assembly GCF_964204655.1). Taxonomy (NCBI): domain Eukaryota; kingdom Metazoa; phylum Chordata; class Amphibia; order Caudata; family Salamandridae; genus Triturus; species Triturus cristatus. The sequence continues at coordinate 386,901,267 of NC_140581.1, forward strand.
TGATCCGGCCAACCGTGATGGAGTGCAGGCTGACTACAGGGACAAAGTTTGGCCAGCTGCACATAGTACCTACAATCCTGTCTTGCGGAAAGTTGTGAGGGTCTGCATCAAAATAGGCTGAACAGCCGAAGCAATGAGTCGGTTCCTAGATGCGTTGAGGCTGCAATGTGAGGGCCTACATCATTATTGAGGATCCTGTTGATAGGGGGTTGCTATGCATAGTCCGGCATTGAGGATGCATCTTGGAGTTGAGGCGATGCGTTACTGCCAAATACCTGTGAGGCTGAGATGCGGAGACCAGCATCGTTGTCAACGCTACCATGAATGAGGGGTGCGAAGGCCTGCGCCAAGGATGTGTCGCAGAGCAGCAGTTCTGAAAAGGCTGTAGAATGGATGCAGGTCTTTGTTGCGGGCCAAGACACATAGCAACGGTGATGCGTCAGATCTGCTTGGGGTGGCACAGTTCAGCAGAGGAGATGAGTCGGTTTTGCTGGTTCCACAGAGGCTGGCAGAGCACCATAAGCCCACTTCCAAGGGTCCAAGACGGGTGTGGCACCACTTGGCACAAAGATGGAAGAGTCTAGGTGCTGGGGTCGAGGTTGTAGGAGCCTTCTGTCCCTAAGGTTCAAGTCAGGAGGCCAGCCAACTAGCCCTTGGAGTCACTCTGAGGTCAACAGATGCAGGTCCAGTCCCTGTCACTCAGGCAAGAGGGCAACAGGCCTCAGGTCACCACAGTAGGGCCGCAGTTCTTCAGACCAGCAGTCCAGCAGGGTGGCAGTACTTCCTCCTGGCAGACTATCCACTGGTCCAGATGTGTACTGAAGAGTTGGTGTCTGAGGTCTAGTATTTTTACCAGTTGTGCCTTTGAAGTGGGGAGATGAATCTAGAGGCAGGCCTTTGAAGCGCACAGGTGCCCTGCCTTCCTGGCCCTAGCTCCAGACTAACTACACGGGGTATGCAGCCCTTTGTGTGGAGACAGGACACAGCCTATCCAAGTGTAAGTGGGGCTTGGCCCAGCTCCCCCCTCCCATCCTGCCAGTGATGGCCCATCAAGGAACACCTAAGCACCTACTGTGTGTGGCTGTCTAGGAGGAATACACAAAGCCCAACTGCCCAGTACAGCCAGTCATATTACCCACAGTTTACAGGCACCAAATGGGTGGGGCAGTAAAATGCCAACTTTCTACAAGTGGCATTTTCAAAATTGCAATTTAAAACCCAACTTCATCATAAGTTTGGATTTTTCATTACAATTCCAAAGACATCCAACATGAACTTGTTACCTGCTCCCGTTTGGAAATTACAGCTTATTAAATGTAATAAGGTAACTCCAATGTCAACCTATGGGAGAGGTGGCTTTGCAGTACTGAACAATGAATGTAAGCATTTTTCACTAACACATAATGTTAAACTTAAAACTACACATCTAACTTTTTAAATACATTGCACCCTGCCCTGTGGGCTGTTTAGGGTCTACACTAGGAGTGACTTATATGTATTAAAAGAAAGGTTTAGGCCTGGCAAAAGGATTATTTTGCAAGGTCAAAATAGCAGTTTAAAACTGGACACACAGGCTACAATGGAAGGCCTGAGCCATGTTTAAAGAGCTACTTAAGTGGGTTGCACAATCAGTGCTGCAGGCCCACTAGTAGCATTTAATTTACAGACCCTGGGCCCAGGTAGTGCCTCTTTACTAGGGACTTACAAGTAAATTAATTATGCCAATTGGGTATAAGCTAATTCTACCATGTTTTAGGGCGAGAGCTCAAGCACTTTAGTTCTAGTTAGCAGTGGTAAAGTGCACAAAGTTTATCCAGCAACGAACACTGGTGTGTCATTTTGCTGCCTCATATTTAATTTTCCTTGGCTGTCTGGTTTGTGGCCTGTGCGTGAGCATTGAGGATTGGAGAAGCTCATGTATTGGAACACACGCAAGCAGTAAGGCCTGAAGTTACTCGAGATTTGGAACGTGTGTGGTAGGACGTCCTTGGATTCCTATTATTCCCAGAAGGCTTAGCGCATTTTGTGTGTATGCCACAGAGGGGGTTTAAATCCAACTTTACCATTATAGAGAATTTTAAATTACAATTAATTTGGGTGGAAACAGTATTGCTCTATCTGGTCTCAAATTGAAGTTATCAGTTAGTGAGGTAAACCAGTGTTAGTCAATGAGAGAGATAGCCATACAACAGTGAAAAACAACCTGAGGAGATTTCCTTTGTCAGGACCTGTAAAACGTAAACCCACTTGTACTACATTTTAAATACCATGCACCCTTCCCTTGGGCTTGTTAGAGCTTTCCTTAGGGGTGACTTATGAGTACTAAAAATGAACTTTTGGGCTGGCAAAAGGTTTCTTTTGCCAGGTGGAAATTGCAGTATAAAAATGCACTACAGACTTTAGTGGCAGACCTGAGATATGTTTTACAGCGCAACCTCAGTGGGTGCAGCAGCCCATTAGTAGCATTAATTTTCAGGACCTGGGTCCATGTAGTACCATATATTTGGGACTTACAAGTAAAATTAAATGTGCCAATTAGGTGTATACCAATTTGACCATGTGTAAGGGAGAGAGCACGAGCACTCTACCACTGATTGACAGAGGTAAAATGCGCAGAGTCCTAATGCCAACAAAACGGCATCAGCAAAACAGGATAGTGAAAGCAAAACGTCTGGGGAATACCTCACCAAAGATGTCAGGTCTAACAGTGTTCATGTGAAGTGTGCAAGCTGATGGCTAATTCGTAGTATGGTGCTAACAGCTCCTGGCTATCCTGCCAAGGGATGCAGATTGTCTCTTACTTCCATGGGAACCAGTGCCACTGTGGGTGCAAACTCCTCCCCTAGCTTGGAAAGTATAATGGAGGGTCTAAAGTCAGTGATGTTCATGGACAGCAGCGGCACTCTGAAAATTGTTCTAGCACCACAGCCAATTAGATTACCATATTCATTACGGTAGAAGACAAGTTCCTTCTTAGTTACCACGATAATTCTTAAATGTATTCATTTCTCCGCTGCATTTTAAGGCATGTCTTGTGGCACTGAACGCTGAGCTACAAGAATAGGATGTCATGTAATGAAGTTCATTTTAGAGATCTGCACCTACATCTGTTAGACATTGATGGTATTTTTTTTAGGTTCCCTGTGATGTTTTCTAGGTCAAAGACCAAGTGAAGACACTTCTTTGGAGCTCTTCATGATCAATGGACGTGTGATACCACCTCCACTCTTCTTACTAAACGACAACACAAGTGATACAGGTGCAATTAACTGGGAGCACGTTTTGGCACATTATAGGAACTTCCTGCAGTGGTCATGATGGGAGGGAAGGTGTGTAAAGGATTGCTTATTGCTAGAACTGGGGGTCTCTAGTTGGCAGAGGTAGGTACCTTTGACCAAATAGGGACCCTTGCTTCTAAGTCAGGGAAAGGGGATTACACTACTGGATGACCCCTGCTCACCCCCTTGGTAGCTTGGCACGAACAGACAGGCTTATCTCAGAGGCAGTGTGTTAAGCATTTGTGAACACATACAGAAATACAGTGAAAACACTACAGATGGACACCACACAGGTTTTATAAAAATAAGTATTCTTCATATAGACTTAACACAAGACCACAAACGACAAAAATCCACAATACTGTACTCAAAATAGACGTAAAGATGGTAGAAGTCACTTAGTTCAAGTTGATGATAAATGTGACAAAGTTCTCACAAAAGTACCTGGATGCGTAACGCAAATCAAACATAAGGTTCGTAGGGATGGAGATGCGTCGGTTCCTTACTTCGGGGGAGACGATGCGTCGCACCTCAATGCTTGCGCAGAGTAGGGGATGCGTCTTGGTCCTTACCGGAAGGGAGGTGATGCGTTGATTCTCGTACTGCGTTCTTGTAACGATGAGACAAGATGGCACCTCGATGCGATGCGACAATCTGGTGCGATGCGATAAGATGGCGTCCTTGATGCGACGACGTGAAGACGATGCGTGCCCGGTGGCCGTGCAGCGAACTCTGTAACTTTGGAGCCGCGACAGGCCCTGCGACACGCTTCTCTGGTGATACAACGGTGACCTCTGCGGCAGCGAAACGCTTCTCTGGTGATGCGTTGGGTAAGAACTTTTTATGAAGGCACGCTTCTCTGGTGATGCGGCGGCGACCTCTGCGGTGGCGACACGCTTCTCCGGAGATGCAACGGCGACAACTGCGACTGCGACACGCTTCTTCTTCGTTGAGCCGCGCTTCCAGCTCCCAGCGACACGCAGGCTTCTGCAGATAGAATTCCCAGCAAGGAAATTCAGAGGGGAGCTGAGGGTGAAGTCTTTTGTCGCTGAGACTTCAGCAGGAGGCAAGCACAAGTTCAAGCCCTTGGAGTAATATTCTGCAAGATGATTCTTTTGAAAGTTCCTTCTCCTCTCCTTGGCACTGCCAACCCAGAAACACAGCACACTGGCAGGGGGGCAGTCCAACTCCTACAGCTTCCTTGGTTCTTCTCCTTGGCAGAGGTTTGTCTTGTTGTTCCAGTGGTGATCTAAAGTCTTGGGGTCTGAGTCCCCATATTTATACTACTAAATCCTTTGTCCTCTGAAGGCAGAGAGGCCTGTACCTAGTCCAAACCAGTTCTGTGCAGTCCTGGAGCACCTTGTTTACAGGACTCCTTCTTTCCTTTGACAGTGTGGGCCAAGGTCATCAGACGCACCACAGGAGGTGGAGCCAGCATTGTGGAAGACAGGCACAGACCTATTCAGATGCAGGTGCTACTCCTCCAACCATTCTACATGCAGATAGGTCTATTCAGCCCTGTGCTGACTCACCCTGTCTCCTGGAATCTCCCAGCCCCTGTCACTCACAAAGCCAGACACACAATACAAAAGCTAGCAGAGGCAGGCTGAATGGTTAGGTAAGAAAATACCTACTTTCTAAAAGTAGTATTTTCAAACACAGAATGTTAAAACCAACTTTACTGAAAGATGTATTTTATCATTCTGAGTTCAGGCATACTAAACTCAAATTTCTACCATGTTCCCTGGGTCATTTAGGATTATATGGTGTTATAACCAAACTTCCCATTCTGGCCTATGGGGATTGATAGCCTTGCAATAGTGAAAAACGAAAATGGCTGCAATTCACTATCAGCACATGCCACACACATCAGGGCATGTCCTACCGTGTACTTACAATGCACCCTGTCCGTGGGCCTACCTTAGGGTGTCTGATATGAAGAAAAGGGATGGTTTAGGGACTGGTAAGTGCGTGCACTCACCAAGTCGACATGGCAGTACTAGACTGCACACAGGCTCTGTAATGGCAGGCCTGAGACACACTTTAAAGGCTGCTTTTGTGGGTGGCACAACCAGTGCTGCAATCCCACCAGAAGCATTTGATTTACAGGTCCTGGGCACACATGGTGCACTATACTAAGGTCTGACAAGTAAATCAAATAAGCCAATCATGGAGTGACTAATCAATACACCAATTTACAATCGGGAGAGCATATGCACTTTAGCAGTGATCTGCAGTGGTAAAGTGCATAGAGTCATAAATCAGCCAACAACAGGTCAGAAAAAATTTAGGAGGAAGGTAAAAAGTTCAGGGATGACCCTGCAAGAAGGGTCAAGTCCAACACTTATCATATCTGGGTAAACAGTTGTGCGTGGGAGACAGCAGACTCATTATGCTAGGACTGGGAGGATGAAGGCCATCACAGCTGTCAGTAGGGGCAGAAGGACTTCTTCAGCTTATCTCTCCAATTGAGAGAAACCCTCAGGATGTCGCGCTTGTTACAATATTTGGCTCCAAAGCAGGGCGAGCTACGTTTAGTGGAGGAATGGGGCGCCCTCAATGGTTTAAAATAACTCGTCAATCCTGCTGCACAACATTTAAACACAGGTTCCTGCTGATCTAATAATTAAAGCCAAACAAAAACGACCCGGTAATTTAATCGCTGTGTATAAATAAGTAGTGTTGCTTTTCACTTGTTTTCCGTAAGAATAATTCTTGGTCGTGAACTGTTCATTCCTCTATGCAATTAGTGACATTTTCTCAATATCCGAGCCTCACAACAGTTAGAGGGTTTACTATCTGTGTAGATAAAGGCTTTATGGAACATGCGGAGAAAGGCAGCGGGGAAGATGCGGCTCCGCCCGGCTGTGGGCGCGGTTGTACAGTTGTTGCAGGGCATGCAGGCTCTTCCATTCGTTTTTCTCATGCTTTTACTTGATCAGATAGAGAGTTGTGTTTTTTCTCTGCCTCTGTCTCCCAACGACGTATTATTACTTGTAAAGAGGCCTTCAGCAGCACTCTTTACCACGTTTTATTTCTGTAAATATATAACCGAGGACAATACACAAATCCAGGGGAGAGAGTGGTCTCACGGCTAGACTGCTGACTTTGGAGCTGCGAAACCAAGGTTCGAGCCTCGGGGTCGACTCCACATTCTGTGATTCCGGGCAAATCACTTAATCTCCCTGTGCCTACCAAAAAAATGAATGTCTCCTTGTTCGGTCGAGTTAGTTCTATATAAATCTGCAACAAAAAAACATCGTAACAGTTACTGCCTCAGGCAAGAGACACACAAGAGTTCATCCTTCTGAATTCAAACCACCAATGCCAGGCGTTGTTGAGGATTATTACCTGTACCAAAACATATCCTAAGGTTATGCAGAGAGAAAACAATTTCACACCGTTACGTCTAGTGACCTTGTTTGTTAAGAAAAGATGAAGGACATGGCCAAGAGTGAATAAAATCAGTAGAAAGTAGGGGAAAGCATTTTGCACGAAGTGAGGCACGAAGGGCCCCTATAGACGAGAGCTGTCATGATGGAGAGGGTTTTCTCTGATGAGTTACAAGTTATACCCATCAACAAGTGTAAGGTGTTCATTACTCCACGCACTCATCTTCCCTTCTCAGATCAGTCGCGCAGTAGGACAGAAGTCGTGGCTTTTTCTCCTTCCAAGAAAAACAGGGCCTTTCTTCTGGTAATCTTATAAATGCTCGCTTTTCCCTACCCTACGTATCTGTCACCCTCATCAGTACAGTCTCCTCCTAAACCCAAATGAAAATATTAATAGCTGGTAACCTGGCACCCACTTGTTCCAACCTTGGTAGTACTTGACGGCCTGCCCACATACATTGGATTTGATCTGGTTCAGAACTGATCACAGCTGCATAAGGAGAAAAACAGCAAGTACTAACAAGAGACAAAGGTCTAAAATGCTTTCCTGTAACCTGAAAAACTACTTGTTGCCCACTTATTTCTAAACCCATTTCTCTCCTCGACCCACTGAAAGCCATGCTGTCTGCGTGCGATGCGAGCAGGAGAGCCATAGGCATGTTGGCAGCTTCTCTGATGGCCACTGCCAGCATACAGTCCATTGTCATCTATGTGTCTGTCTGTAAAGAAGGGGCAGTAGCTAACAGAAAATACAAACTTTGTTGTTGCATGTGTGCCACACAAATTCTCCCAGCTTCATCGTGTCAGCTGAGGCCCGAGAGAGGTGGAGATGGCAAGTGAGATGTTGCCTGTCAACCATCATTACACTCCCTCCCTCAGCTCCATAGAGGACCATTGTAGAGCAGCCAAGGCTAACTTCACTGCTCTAATGTTGGAGCAGTGAATACATGAGTTTTGAATCTGATGTTCCTAATAATTGTATCCATTGGAAGCCACATACAACATTACTACTGTGCATTTTACGAAACACAGTCTGTTACACTGAAGCAAGGTCACTAAGTAGGTCGAATTGTGACAGCCCTAACTTGCTGGATTTTCACAAACTTCAACTATTCTATCGTCCACTCAACTCCTACCTTACGAGTGGAGTGTAACTCCACAGAATAAAACCGGCAAACACTAAACCCATCTATTTTCAAAGAAATGAGGATTACATGTTGTTTTATTTTTTCTTAGTGTATGAGAATAAATAAATGAACACAAGATATGATAAAACAATTCTAGAAAAAAGAAGGTAAAAGCAAAGAGGCACATTAGAGCTTAACATCGACGATATTTCCAATAAGAATAACAAGTGTGTGTATTCAAGCACACATTCAATAGAATCATGGAGATAACAGTGTTAAAACATTGGCAAATTCAAAAAATGGTTTAATATAAAAAACAAGTATCCGAGGAAAGGCATATTTGTGCATTTAAACAAGGCAGAAGTTTGAGAAACAGAACAGAAATCAGAACAGGGATTCTTAACAAATATTGGTAAAGAATCATATGGGGATACCCTCGGCTTAAACTGCGTCAACTGTAAAATTGGTGCAAAAGGAAATATAATTTACTATTTTATTTCGAATTCATTGTTATAGAATTTATTTAATGTGTGATTGCATATATGTAATTTAAACATAGAAAGGTCCAAATGGCTATTATTATGTAGGTCAAAATATTAGATCAGAAATAAGATATAGGATTGAAGATATAACAATGAAAAATATAACTTTAAGGACTGAAAACACGCTTTATCACAGATTAATTTTCAAATCTTAGATACAGTTCCTAAGTTATCTAAAATGGGGTCATAGTAAAGGAGTGTAATAATGAAAGTAAACCTATTGGATAATTAAATAGGGTTCTTTTGCACTATTGAGAAATATATGAACTGAGGGATTTAATGTATTTGTAGTAAATTGAACAACAAAACTAAAAGTCCTGATGTGATTATAAAGGGATAAAATAAAGCTTACTTGGCATAAATAATGATACAAAATATATTTCTACAGAATTGCAATGCAAATAAAAGCCTATAGTTCTACCTATGGAATACCTTGTTTTGTTTAAAATAAGAGACACAACTTGACCGGTTTGTTGATCAATGCAGAGAAAGAGGAAAGACTAAACTACAAAGAAGGTTACTGTATGATCAAGTATTGTGTTAAGGATAAGCTTATGAATTGCAATTATTAATTAATTAATCTCCTATCCCGGTGGAGAGGGGTGTGCGCCAGGGCTGTGTCCTGGCACCTACTCTTTTTTCCTTATATATCAATGGCCTGGTGGACGCCCTTAATGCGGGGAAGAATATTGATGCCCCTAGGTTGGCCAATAGAAAAATACCGGCCCTGATGTTTGCGGACGACACTTTATTGCTTGCCAAGTCCCCTATGGGGATGCAGCGGACGTTGGACAACTTTGGTGTCTTCTGCAAGCATCAGGGCCTGGAGTTTAATCTCCCAAAAACTAAATATATGGCCTTTAACACAGGCAGTACCACTCGCTTAAATCCCAGCCTAAATGGGCAAGCTTTAGAAAAGGTTTATACCTTTGATTACTTGGGCATTACACTTACCGAAAGAATGGATTGGGGAGTACAACTTATTAAAGCCAGTCTAAAACTGACTCAGGTAGCAGGAGGTATACAAAAATTTTGCAGGAGTGCTGCGAATCGTGTGGTCAGCCCCGCTCTGGAATTATACAAAGTACAGGCAAGGAGTGCTACTTTGTACGGGGCAGAGCTTTGGGACCACAGTGCATTAAATAGGCTATCATGTATTGAAAATAGTTTCATCAGGCAACTTATTATGTTACCATCTAGTACTCCTCTAGTCCCATTACGTATGGATCTACGCCTAAGACCCATTGCGGAGGAAGCCTCCCTAAGACCAATACTATACTGGCGGCGCCTATGGAGCACCCCAGAATTAATAAATTTTAGGGAGGAATTGCAAGAATTGATGGGGCTACCAGGAGCCCAAAAAATTCTCTGGATCAGATTTGTAAAAGATACATGTAAGACCCTTGGCAGATCTACTCTTTGGAGTGCTCCAGAAGAATGCTCCATGTCGATTGCTAAGAAGGAATTGGCAATGAGTTATAGAGAATACAAGCTTTTGGCTCTTTTTAGGAGCCCTAATCTGGGCCGATTAGCTACTGAGTTTCTAGCTGTAAAGAAAAGCTATTCCATCTAACTGGTTCTGGATGATATACAACCCTTTTTAGCTAAGAAACTCTATTTACAGTTTAGACATGGGGTTCTCCCGTTACGCACTTTTACGAAGAAATGGGAAAACTCTGGTATAGAGATCTGTCCTGCGTGCAATATCGCAATAGAAACAGTTCCCCATGTTTTATCTTTTTGCCAAGAATACAAACGAGCCAGATCCCGTTGGTTAAAGCAACTTATCAAAAATCTGGGCTCTGGGAGGTGCAATGAGGTTTATAGAATTCTTAAATATGATACTCAATAACCCATTGTTTTCTCTGTAGCCTGCTTTTTGTTCTCTATATGGTGCATTCGCAATGCGATCCTTAAAAAGGCTCTTTTAATAGTCTGAGCTGTTTTGTAATGAACTATAGCCTATTGATCAAACTCCTGTTACTCCTGTCCAATCAATTTTAACACGATTTACCTGTATTTTTAGAAAGGCTGGGACCTCCTTTTTTTTGGAATGCATTTATCATTACTTTTTTGTACTTTGCATTTTGAGATGATGCACCTATGATGCACTTATGGCTATTCTTTGCACTTTTGCATGTTGAGATGATGGCCAAACTGAGTCCTTTGTTTTTTTTTTAATGATCTTATCTGTGGGTGTTGTGATGAAGATTCCGCTTTTGTTGCAGGGATTCTGCTTATACACAGAACTATGCGTAGAACTCAGGACCTCAGTGAGTTGTGGTGTACCAGAAACTCACCTCAGAACCCAGAACCCTGTATCCGGCTAGCATAAGTGTCCCATTCGTTATCCGAGATTTAGCTCGGCGGTCCCAATGAAAAGACAACCCAGAACACTCGACTCAGTACATACTCAGGAATGGTGGGAATCGGAAATACCTGTTCGTATATTATTCTCACATCAGTCCACAACAAGAATCAACAGAGACACGGTGAAAATAAAAAGAGTTTATTTTTATAGACCACGTGTCCTAATATGCAGTACTTTGGCTAATACAAGCAGACAAATGATTAAAATCAAAACCATCAACATAGTTACAATTCCATAGAATATAAAAGGGGTGATCATGTTATAATGACAGTGGATACTACCACTTTCCCTTTACTAAGAAGCTAATATTATTATTAGACTAACAGAAGGTCTCTTAGGCTTGAATAGGGGACCCCATACCTCAAAGATCAGCTTAGTGAAATCACATCACAGGAGCATCAGGAGTCTTCTCGCAGGAAGGCTCGTCTTCGGTCTGAATAATAAACATGATGTCTGTGATATTAAAAGCACCAACTTTCAGGTATGTGCAGCTGCTCGTGTGTTATGACTAAATAGTGGGTCGATCAACCTAGAGCGGAAAAACATGCATTGTCTAACAACTCAGACTGTTTGTCACATCGTGTGCAGACCAAGGTCGCTTCGCAGAGCTCGGGATGGTAACAACAGATTGCTCTCGTGTGAGGCAAAACTCGAGTCAGCAGTTCGTTTAAGCAATAACATGTGAACGCAGTGTCGTGTGCAAAAGCAGCAAGATGGCTTTCTAACTTCTGACGTGGTTATGCTAACTTAACAATGTATGTACGTATTAAGGGAGTCCTTACGACATGCCCCCTTGATCGAAGCACTACTTAGTATGCAAGAAAAGAGAGAACGCAGAGTTCAAGCACGACAGAGCAGAACAAGGCGTATCCAATTTAAAAAGGAACTGGTCAGTTCAGGCAAAGTTCGAACAGGAAAAAAAACCAAAAAGCGATAGAAAAAACAAAAAACCTCAAACGTGCCGTGGGAGGTGAAAAATGAACACACGCCTCACCGGGCAGAAGTGCAGACGCACAGGGACAGTTCAAGACACGTGAGGAAAACACAGTGGACGAAAGTTCACTCAATCCATGAAAGTATATGCAGCATATGTGGCCACAGCTTCCAGCAGAAAATCATTGGCACGGCCACTGAAGGTTTCAGCCATCCAGTTAAGTAAAGAAAAGGAACATACGTGTTCTTCTATTAGCGGAGCCTCTAGCACCATCAGAGGGCAACCAGCGTGTACTTCCAAATAACCCATATCCAAGAAGTCATATGCCGCTCTCACGATGTCCCAATTACCCAGGATACCATGCGCTGCACCGCAGGCCATAATCCGAACACCAGAACAGGCAGACTCGTGAGACACTAAGGGCCTCATCAGTCGATCAAAATCCGGGTCCGGAGACACCATGTTGGTTAAGCACAAATCCATAGGCCATTCAAAGGGACAATCTAGGCAGTGGAAGACAGGTTGCACGCAGGTGAAGTAGGAATACCGGAAGGATAATCCATATGCCAGGCTCAAAGTCGCCAACGGCAGGACACCATAGTAATCAAGCATCCTGTCACGAAGAAGCTGCAGACGGGACAGGCTGTCGTGTGGCACAGAAAGAGCAGCCATTCCGCAAGATGAAAAGTAAAAGTAGCACACCTGCCACTAGAGCCAGAATTAACGGGACACCTCCAAAGATGCTGGAGAAAATAGAATGAAAAAATGCCGGAATCACACCAAAAATAGTTTGGAAAGAGGTCACGAGGCCCGAGCCCACAAGTTTAAAAAAATGAGCCAGGCCAGTCGTGGACGAGGCATTGAAAATTGTTTGGATCAAAGCACCAAAATGCAGGGGGAGGTCAGTATTCAACAGCGCCTGTACCTCGGTGCGCGTATTTGCTACGTGAAGGACAAATGTTTCCCGGGAGGAAGTCAATGGCACCTCCTTTTGGGACAATAGCGCTCTTATTCTGCTCATTTTGTCGAACTCTGCTTTCAAGGTTGGAATTGAAGGCCAGATAGAAGCATCCAGCCTCCCATGCGGGGGTGGAAACAGGACGTTACTGCAGCAGACAACCCTCTGTGTTACAGTTACTATATACGGGATCCCTACTAACATCCCGCAGCAAGCTTCATTATTCAAAATTAAATAACTACCGTTTGCAAGCAGCGTGAAAGATGGCGTAATCACTGGTACCGGGATACCTTTGAGGACGCAGGCCAAGTTCGGGGCATGTACATTACAAGCACCGTGTAATTGAATGTGCCTACACACAACAGAATGATCAGGTGACGTTGTACATTCTTCACCCTTCAGATAAACCTCAGTACCGTCCCTTGTACACCTATACGTAAAGGGGAGGGACCAGACTTCATGTATGAAAGCGGTACCCAGCTGTTCATATCTACCCAGAGCATAGTGTTTCATACAAGAGGTAAACTTAAAAAGCGCAAACGGTAGACTTATCAATCCGTGTAAGAGCCACACAGCGGAATCGACTTCCGCAACAGAAAAAGGTAACGGCTCCAATTTCTCAATATGGAGCAGGGAATATGTAGCATCCTTCATGGACATGAACTGCTGTTTGTCAGTAAGGTTAAAGGGAAGAAATAACGATGTTGTATTCAGATAGTCCCAAGGGACCTTCCCTGCCTTCAAGGTTTGTAATGTCTATGCAAACTGCATAACAGAACGCAACTGGTTTTGACCATGATACAACACAGACATATCATCCTGCACAATATCAACAATTGAAGAAACAATATTATCTAATGTATAAATGCGAGAAGAAAGAGTGTTAATGCTGTTATCAATTACTGCTAATACTTTTTCCATATTAGCCTGATCAATAGCTTTCAATCTTGAAGCTGCCTCAATTTGCGACAGTTTCCATACTTCGTTGTAAATAGCATACGCCCATCTCTTGGATCTGCCACCCACAGGACCTTTAACAAAATCATTCAAATCTATTTTGTCATGTAACTTTGATAAATGAACTTTGACAGATGCCAAGGTGGAATGTCGCAGCCAGGACTGACATAATTTCCCCACAGAGTATGTAGTTACTGTATGTGACGACTCAAACCGGGGGTCCACTCGATCTTGAGTATACCCCGGTTTCAGTCCTAGAAAACGACGTTGACAGGTATCAGAACTGCTCTGCCAAATTAACCATCCCTCACTATTAAATTTCGAAATATTGAAAGATGAATTAGAAACTAATAACTGCAAAGCAGGAAGGGACAGATCTGTGTGATTATTCCAATTTGGGTAAGCACCCAGATCCGGCACAGAAGGCGAATTTAGTTTTTTAGAAGTGGCCAATCCGAAACAGGTGGTTTGGAAGATGGTTGCATTTAAAAACAACATATGATTTGGTACTAGACAGGCACGGTGTAAAGCTTCAGTTCCCTGAACCTGCCACGGTTTGAAACCCCAAACCGACTTAAGATCAATAGTAGCCTTCCATAGATCATAACCTTTGATTGACAACTCATCCATAAAGGACTTAGAATATAGCAATTTGGTGTGTGTCAGTCTAACCTTGGAGGCAGACTCAGGCATAACTTTAAAATAAAAGGATGCCGGGGCTGAAACACTAAAATCAGTAAAATAAGTAAACTTATCAACTAATGTGTGTGAACTGCCAAACGAGGGGGTGGGACAATGTTCCCACTGGGTAAAATTTACAAAATTTCTAAACGAATTGGATTTATGCAAGAAGTGATTGCCATAATGTTGAAAACAATACTGTTCCGCATAATTAGCCGCATTTTCATACAAATCCTCTGCATCAAAGGCGGCATAATATTTCAAATCTGAAAACAGTGCTTCAATGGCGTGTACATCCCAATCATCAGAACGTATGTTCTGTTTAACTACATCACCCATAGAAACACGAAATACATTAGGCACATTAATGACCTCTGTAGGCCCATGAATTTGAAATTTAACTGCATCCCATGCGATTCCATCCATGACGGGCCAGGCAATAATATTCACAAAAGTCTGGTCCCTTTTCATGATGTGGGATGAGGAGTGGGGAGCCAAAGTTCCATTGATAAGTCTAATTGTCGATCTCTCTTTGAGATAATGGCCATCCACCAAACGGAAGAAAACTACAACAAATCCAATGGACATAAACAAAAAAATACCAAAAAGCATCAACCAGATGTATGTCCAAGGAGCTATCAAAAAATGTTTCTTAAACCAGCTCACAAAAACAGCAATGTTTGATGGGGGAGTGGAGGTCAAAGAGTTAGTGTCAAAGGAAAAACGGGACTGGCCAAGTGCTGTAGATTGTAAAACAGGCGAAGGTCCACGTGTAGGATAAGCATACTCAGTCTCATCGGACAAACCACCAGCCGGTGGTATCAGCAAGGGATCAGTAACTGAATGCATCTCGATTGCAACATCAGACAAGGTGGTAGAAGCAGGAACCATCATTGAATTTCTTTGCATTGTCTGGCATGAAACCGCCGGAGTCATACTAAGAAGTATCGGCCACTCGCTGAAGTTTGACATTGTCAATAGAGATGTACCTGTTTTCTTTGCGACCAGGAAGTGGAGGTAAAATGACTGTTCTTGTACCCTGCACTCCAAGCACTGGAACTGGTGCACGATAAGAGGGGCCGAACTCCTTCTTGTTCTCCACCTTCTCACGGACCAGATCACCAACTCGGGGTAGCCAGCCGACTACCGGAATCTGAACCTCAGCTTCAGACGTGGAGGGCAAATGTTCTTTCGAAAGAGAGTCTCTGGCTTCTTGTAGAGTCTGCAAAACAGCACAGTGATCATCTACGTCAAAGGGTGCGGTCGCCGCCGCAATGTCTAGACCATCAAGGTCTGGAACAAACATTCTGATTCCGAAGAGCATCATGTACGGGGTCCGCCCACCCAGAGACCTTCTAGGGAGATTATTTAGTGCACGTTGGACGTTATACAAATGGGCTAGCCAGTTCCGGCCTGTGCCTAAAACACGTGCTGTCAATGATTGCTTTAAGTCACGGTTCATTCGCTCCACCACACTATTACCCTCAGGTCGGTAGGGAGACGAAAATTTGACAAGGACCCCCAAATTTTTCATAGCCTCCTTGTAAGCCTTAGAGGCGAACGCAGGGCCCTGATCAGAATGGAAGGTACCACACGCAAAAGTTCCCACAAAGACACGCAAATCTCTGATGACAGTCCGCGAGTCAGCACTCCTTTGTGGCCACACCCATAGAAAACGTGTGCACGAATCCACTGCAACCAAGATGTACTTGTACGCAGTATCAGAAGAAAAAGGACCGCAGTGATCTAAATAAACACAACCAAATGGCTTATTAGAGATGTACAGCTGTGTCTGTGGTGGGCGCGCAACAGTAGAAGGTTTAATCTGTTGGCAAATGTCACAATCAAGAACATAAGCGCGCGCTTGTTTATATAAACCAAACCACCAGTAACGTTGTTGTAGCAGAGATATTGTAGCTGACACACCGGCGTGGGCTGACGCCAACCCCTCGTGCGCAGCCAAGATTAGTGCTGGTCTGCAGTCCGCGTTGGGAATTATTCTATCCCCAACGTCGTAAATCCTCACTAATGGGACGTTATCAGGACTTAAATGATAAATATACCGAGAGGGAAAACCCTTCGGGTAATCTCCTCCCTTCTCTGTAGCAGCAATAGCTGCCAAGATGTCATCATCAATCTTACTTTTGGATCTTGTAACTGCTGCCACTAAGTATGTAGCCACTGCTGTTTTTGCTGCCTCGTCAGCTAAGCTGTTGCCGACAGCATGGACACCAAGCCGCTGGTGACCAAGAGTGTGAATAACACTTACGAGAGGGAGACGTTCTTTAAAGTCCGCCACTCGAACCCAAAGCGTTTTATGCTTAATTGTGCTACCTTTAGTGTCGCGGTAATCATTCTGAGACCAGAAGTGTCAATTGTCATTGTAGGACTGGACACAGTAGAAGGAGTCACTCACTATAAGAGTAGTGACTCGGGGATCAGCAAACTCCAGTGCAAGCACCAGAGCCCGGAGCTCCGCCAATTGCGCGGTACAATCACCCAATGACTGCGTATGCACTGCATCAGATTGGAATTCACCATTTACGAATGTACCTATGACAATTGCGCAAGCCGCAGAATAAGCGTGCTTCGATCCAATTGCGGGTTGCGCAGACCCGTCAGTGTATATGACACAATGGTATTCTTCGAGCGGGCGCAAAGACAGAGGTGCCGGATGAACGAATTCATACTGCAAGTACTCTTGAGTCTGTAATGAGGCATCAAAGATGTAAGTGACGTCTGGCGACGTCAATGTTGTAGCCCATTGTATCCACCGTGGATGCAAAGCTTTAGAATTGGGTACACTTGCTTTAGTCACTGCCTCTAAAGCAGGATATGGAGTTACAACCAGAATCTGTTTCCCATGCGACAGTGCACGTTCCTTGAGGATCGCCATCTGCACAGCAGTCAGAACTTTTTCGACCGTGGAAAAACGTAATTCAGCAGAGGTGTACAAGTGGGATTTGTACGCAATGGGGACTGTGTCGCCCTCATTAAACGTCAAATACGTGAACCCCACCGCGCCTGGTACTATTCTTATTACCAGGTTAGTGCGGTTATCACGTGTCTTCAAGTATTGTGAAGCAAGAAGGTCAGCCTGTAAAGACTGTAAAATAGCAGAGTGTTCTAGCTGCCAGCTAGATTTCGAAAACGAAGGCTGTACCAAGGCGTAAAGCGGCTTGATACGCTGGGCATAATCAGGAATATACGTACGGCCGAAATTCAGAAAACCCAGCAGAGATTGTAATTTCTTCAGTGTCGTAGGAGCACTTAAGCGTGCACACTTTTCCAGAAAGTGGGGGGCTAACCCCTTACCTTCATTGTTGAGCTCGTAGCCCAAAAACAACACCGTATATTCTGCGATGTGTGACTTCGCAAAATTGAATTTGTAGCCATAGTCTGCAAAACTCACGATAATATTGTCAACGCGAGACAGATGCGGCATCAGCTCATCATCCGTAAGATAGATATCGTCAACATATGAGTATGCTTCGGGGTCTATTCTTTCTAAAAGAGAAACCACGCGAGCAGAAAAGACGCCAGGGCTATTTTTGTAACCCATGGCTAATCTTGTAAACTGTTTTTGTTTTCCGCCCGAAGTAAACGCTGTCCACTGGCTACTCAGTGTGGACAGGTTGTGGCTAAAAAAGCCATTGGAAATGTCAAGTGTCGTTTTAAATCTTTTACGCACGAGACTGTCGACCAAAGCCGAGCTATGTGTATTTTGTACCGCGCAGGTCCGGCAGTGGGAGTTTAGGTGCCGGTAATCCAAAACTAAACGGTACGAGCCGTCAGGCTTCGTTACAGTGAACAAAGGGTTATTCATAGGGGACACACAAGTTTCAATAACACCCTGATATTCCAATTGTTCAAGGATTGCCGCGACGTGGGGTCTCGCTTCACGACGCATAGGATATTGAGGTTGAGGCTGGGGCATAGACCGTAATGGAATCTCATGGCAGGGGGACAATCTGTCCCATCCCACCTGAGTACGATACACCGCCGGCGCAAGCGCAAGCGCCCACTCCTCAGCATACACTTCAGCTTGGTCCTTAGGCACCGTGTGCGCAAAGGACGGGAGGATTACTTCCTCCCCTCTAGGAGCCTCTAAAATGAAAGCTGGGGGCCAATCTGCCTCCGCTAGGAGGATATCATAGGTGGTGGTCAGATTATCCCAAAAAATCCCTTTTATTGTACGTTGTATGTCACCCTCAATTAATAAGACTATTTCATAAAGTCTATCAGGGGGAGCCACTCTGGTGTCAGCTGTTTCCACAGTAACCGATATATCAGTTGCTGTCACCGCCAGAAATGGACGCAGAGCTTGACGGACTATGGTAATTTCCGCTGCGCTGTCCAGGAGCGTCAGCGCCCATGTCCGGTTCCGAAGCTGTGTCCGCACTATCTGAGGCATACCTTGCCGTCAGAGCCGCCACTTTCTTCTTCTGAAACGGGGGTCTTTGTCGTGCAAATTCGTCCTGCTTGCCTTTACCCTCAGTCTGTCGGGGCTGGTCACGCTGTTGTGGAGCACCCCGACCTTTGCCACCGCCTCCGCCACCGGACTGTGTAGCCGATGTTTCCTGTGAAGAACGAGGAGAGCGCTGTTCAGAAACCTGAAATCTATCAGGAGACTTTATAGCAGCACGATCGCGCAGATCATAAGTGCGTTCACTACTTGACTGTACGGGAGAGGCAGGCCGAGAGCCCTGTTTCTGCTGCTGCTGCTTCCCCTGTTGTTTAACCTGCCATTTTTGTTTAGGAAAAAAGGGCCGGTCGTCCTTACCAGACGTTTCTGCCTTACCCTGCTGTTTTAGATCGGCATTCTTTATTACAGGCTTAACTCCTAAAGAGCTACGACCCAAATCCCGATATGCCTCTGCGATTATTTTCGCAAATTCCTGCGGTTTGTCCTCCTCAGGAATTCGTTTCAGTTCATTACGAACCTGGAAATGCAAAGCATCACCCTTCAGGTTACCAATTATCATGGTAGCCACCAGGTCAAATTGCCCGAGGAGCCGCATCCCTAACTCTATCGCAGACTCCGCACCATGGTTCTCTTGAACTCTTTTGATTACGGAGGGCAGCTGCAACATAGACGGAGTGCCAAAGCACTGCGCGTACGTCGCCGCAAAGACCTTGCCCCAATTTGCACAATCATCAATGTGGGGGACCAAGTCCTTAGGCAAACTAATGGTGAGGATCCTGTGTTTCTCCACAGGAGTAGTATTCGGGTAAACCGCTTCTATTTGGTCAAATTTTTCAGCAAGCCAAAAGGGGAAATCATCCCTAGTTTGGGGGCGCTTGCCCATAACAGAATTGACCATAACAGGACTAATGACCACCGCGTGATGATCAGTAGGCTGTCCCGCAACAGCAGGTGCCCCCGCCTGCATATTGCGCGACACATACTGCACTAACGCCCTATATACCGTAATGAGGGCAGTGTGTAGTACACGCAGCTCAGCCACCGTCACCGTGAGGTAACGGGGATGAGGCGTAAATCCGGCTAGTACCGGCCAAGTGGCCCCTGCAATTGATA
The DNA here is from genome assembly GCF_964204655.1 of Triturus cristatus. NCBI lineage: Eukaryota > Metazoa > Chordata > Amphibia > Caudata > Salamandridae > Triturus > Triturus cristatus. The sequence continues at coordinate 386,921,046 of NC_140581.1, forward strand.
AAGGGCCCATTCTCGGCGGTATAACCACATGGGGAAGGGCGCCATTAAACCAAATAAGATGCTGCCAAGCAGATATTGGTATTTCCTGTGTCCTATACGGCGTATAGTTCGCCGGCACTGCAGCGGCAGTGTAAGAATGAAAGGTGTCATCATCCCCCACCGCTGGAATCGTCACCCAAGAGTAGAACAACTCATAGGGATGAGCCGCATCGGCTCCCACCACAAAGATGACGTTCATACCAGTGTCCGGTACCCCATACTGCGTCAAATGACGTTTTAGAGCCACACGGCTATGCGCCGCAATATCCACCGACATTAGGACAACACACGTGAAACTATCAGTAGCACAAGGGTTCACTAACCTTTTTAATTATCAAGCTTGAAAGAACCTATATCAATAGACCTAGGTAGGTTTAAATCCGTCAGACTTGTTATCCGGAAACAAGAATGAGGGTGTTGTGGACAAACGCGAGCACTACTAAGGCGTTTCAACTCATAGACCAAACGTTAGGTGCGCCATGTTGCAGGGATTCTGCTTATACACAGAACTATGCGTAGAACCCCAGGACCTCAGTGAGTTGTGGTGTACCAGAAACTCACCTCAGAACCCAGAACCCTGTATCCGGCTAGCATAAGTGTCCCATTCGTTATCCGAGATTTAGCTCGGCGGTCCCAATGAAAAGACAACCCAGAACACGCGACTCAGTACATACTCAGGAATGGTGGGAATCGAAAATACCTGTTCGTATATTATTCTCACATCAGTCCACAACAAGAATCAACAGAGACACGGTGAAAATAAAAAGAGTTTATTTTTATAGACCACGTGTCCTAATATGCAGTACTCTGGCTAATACAAGCAGACAAATGATTAAAATCAAAACCATCAACATAGTTACAATTCCATAGAATATAAAAGGGGTGATCATGTTATAATGACAGTGGATACTACCACTTTCCCTTTACTAAGAAGCTAATATTATTATTAGACTAACAGAAGGTCTCTTAGGCTTGAATAGGGGACCCCATACCTCAAAGATCAGCTTAGTGAAATCACATCACAGGAGCATCAGGAGTCTTCTCGCAGGAAGGCTCGTCTTCGGTCTGAATAATAAACATGATGTCTGTGATATTAAAAGCACCAACTTTCAGGTATGTGCAGCTGCTCGTGTGTTATGTCTAAATAGTGGGTCGATCAACCTAGAGCGGAAAAACATGCATTGTCTAACAACTCAGACTGTTTGTCACATCGTGTGCAGACCAAGGTCGCTTCGCAGAGCTCGGGATGGTAACAACAGATTGCTCTCGTGTGAGGCAAAACTCGAGTCAGCAGTTCGTTTAAGCAATAACATGTGAACGCAGTGTCGTGTGCAAAAGCAGCAAGATGGCTTTCTAACTTCTGACGTGGTTATGCTAACTTAACAATGTATGTACGTATTAAGGGAGTCCTTACAACACTTTTTGTAAAATCTGATGATTGTTTTTACATATGTTTTTATATTTTTATTGTGCTTTTATGGCAGTATGCCGAAATAAAGTTTTCAAATGGCAATGACAATTATTAAAAACAGCAATTGTCACAAACACGTGTTGATAAATATGGCACCTGTCTGAATTGACATGGAATCGGATTTATAAAAAAGATAGTCTTAAAGGATAGACTGTAGGGAGGACTTTCTCTCAAATTAATTGTTATTATGTGACTCACAATGACATCTACTTTTAATCAGAGTTTGGAGTGTTTTATAAACAAAACAATTTATTATAGTAGTAAGTGTACATAGAAACATACTGCTGAAATAAGGGGGATTTGGATAGTAAATTGCTTTTTTCTATATGAATTTATATTTTGTAAACTGCCATCTTTTGAAACAAATATAATAGGAGGGACACATCCTGTTAAAGGAGAAAACATATCTGAACTACAGAGACAAAACAATATCCCTGAATACAAGGCCATTTCATGTAAAGAAAATACCAAAAAAATGTTTGATGAATTAACAAGAAATATTTGGGTAATAGATCCGGAGAACATACATACAAGTAGAAATTACCCGAAAAGTATGCAAGTGGCAAGGCAAGAACAAAAAGGCTAATTGATTTTAAGTTGTAAAGAAACCCCTTTCAGAAATGTTGTTAACAAAGTTAAAGTGTAATAAAGGTTGTTACTAATTGACAGATTTAGGAAAGCATTTCACAAAGGTCAGGTAAGTACTCAATGGTGCTAAGGGGACAGAGGCCATGCAAGTAGTTGTAGATAGTAAAAAATAACAACGTTAGAATGATCTCCTAAAGGGGCGTATGGCACAAAGCATTTTTGTAATCCAAGGAAAAATTGGAACTATCCTAATCACCAGCAATATCTTTTAAAGAGGCTAGTTATTCAGCATAGTAGATTAAATTAAAACTCAGATGAGTAAAGTGATATTATAGGAGATACTTCTTTCTAAAGGGACAAGAACTATTGTCCAAACAACTTGCAACATGAAGAGTGAACAATTTGAGGTTTTCATCCATAGGCATTCAGTAACTGTGTGAAAAACGTACATGGTTTTCAGCCACCTGCAGGAGATTGAGACTAATATGCCAATCACTGTGTGATTTATCAATAGCCCACTCAGCTATACCAAGAACACTGGTTAAGGGCACATGCAATCACAAATATCCCTTCTTAACTCACTAATCCCATCCTCTAGCTCTGTGATTGACTTTGCCTCTCTGACAGAATGCTAAAGGCATTGTTATGATTGGTCAGGACAGTGATTCCATGACACGTGTGAATTTTACAGGCATGAGGGGTTGGCTAGCACACATCTACCAATTCAAACTCGTAGCATGTACTACACTAAGGCAGGCCCTAGCTGCACTAGCCAAAACCTAAACAAACAATAAATAGAGCCTATTGCTGCTTGCTCTAACATGATTTGCAAGAGAAATCTTCAGGCAAAAATTACACTCTTGCCTGCAATTCAAAGTTTACATCCAGGTTTATCAGCTCCAACATTTCAACACAACCTATTCTGGATTTATGTCCACCACCATCTTCTTCCTTCTAGCCTAAAATCTATCTATGTTAGGGATCACTACTTCAGTGCTGTGCTGTAAAGCTACTATCTTTTAGCTTAATGACAGTTTTAATATGTCTTTTTGTCAACCACTGCAAAAGTAGTCTTCTATAAAGGTGGGTTATCCAGGTATGCTGATACAGGCACACAGCCCGTTTGTACATGTGGAATGCAAGATCAGTGAGTATCAGCTAGATCATCGTGAAGTTTAATCACAATCAACTTATGGATGCCACGCAGGGAAATAGTTTGCTTTGTCATGTTTTAAAAATATGTGTAGGAAATAGGGTTTTTGTTGAGGAGGAGGTATGAGCCCTTTTCAAGCAACAACCACAATCCCTGTCAGGGTAAACCACAAAAAGTCACTAAATTAACCTGTGCTTAACCCTCTGGTAGCTTGGCACAAAAACAGTCAGGCTTAACTTAGAGTCAATTTGTTAAGCATTTATGCAGCACGCAAATAGTAATAAAGTGTAAACACAACATAAGAAACATCACACACTAATTTAGAACAATATAGTAAAATGTAATCAATTATTTGACACCAGATTGACAAAAATTCAATCAGCTGGATCAGAGATATTCAATGTTAAAGTTTCAGGTAAGTGTAGCGCCTAAAAGCACAAGGCACCACTGGCAGTCATGTGTGTGTGCTAGACCAGGTAAAAGTCATAAATTCAAGCCTACAGTGATGGAGCGTGCGCTGGATACAGGGGCTAGGTTATTCTCATTGAAAAAGTAACTGTTTCACCTGTTAGCCTTAGGGTGACCTTCCCCCAAGTGTTTGCCTTCCTCCTCCATTTTTGCTGATCTCATTTTTGCTACACGCTGTGCACTTTACTACTGTTAACCAGTGCAAAAGTGCTTATACACTCTCCTTCAAACATAAAAAATTGCCTTATACCCAATTGGCACACTTAAAATACTTGCAAGCCCCTAGTAAAATGGTACTACAATGTACCCTGGGCCTGTACATTAATTGCTACTAGTAGGCCTGTAGCAGTTATTATGCCACCCACTTACGTAGCCCTCTAAACAGGTTTCAGGCCTGCCATTGCAGCCTATGTGTGCAGTTTTAAATTGTCATTTCGACCTGGCAAAAAGTACTTTTTGCTGGGCTCAACACTTCCTTTTTAAGGCCTAGGATAGGCTCTGAACAGCCCAGAGAGCAGGGTGAGTGTATCTAAATGGCTGAACATGTACTGTTAAATCTTACATGTTCTGTTAGTGAAAGGCTAACCTCTCCTTTGGGATAACATTGGGTTACCTTATTATATTTAATAGATGATAACTTTGAATGAGAAGTAGGTAGACATATTTAGTTTTGTGGCTAAAGAATTGTAATTAAAAGCCCTCTTTTATGCTAAAGTCGGATTTTTTGTCACAATTCTAAAAATGCCACTTTTAGAAGACATGGCTTGGCAGTTCGGGCTGGACTGTTCCCATGAGGCACAGGGTCAGACTGATTTGCATATGGCCATGCCTGAACAGGGGTGACGAAGTGAGCTAAAGAATGATGATGGATTACACCCAGATCAGTTGACTGGGGGTGAGTGCTTGCAATGTTCAACACTCCGTCCATCATCCCCTTTGGTTTTGCTTTGTTCGCCCTAATTTGGCAGGGTATGCCCAGACGTGGGTTCCTTGCTCACTTTGCCACTGGATTCAAGCTAGCCCGGCTGATGACGGATGATTAGCCAGAAACCGTTCCCAGGATACTTGTTTCCGGTCCAGGGAAGACATGGCTTGGCAGTTCGGGCTGGACTGTTCCCATGAGGCACAGGGTCAGACTGATTTGCATATGGCCATGTCTGAACTGGGGTGGCGGAGTGAGCTAAAGAATGATGATGGATTAAACCCAGATCAGTTGACAGAGGGTGAGTGCTTGCAATATTCAACACTCCGTCTATCATCCCTTTTGGTTTTGCTTTGTTCGGCCTAAGTTGGCAGGGTATGCCCAGACGTGGGTCCCTTTCTCACTTTGCCACTGGAGTCAAGCTAGCCTGGCTGATGATGACTGATTAGCCAGAAACCGGTCCCAGGATGCTTGTTTCCGGTCCAGGGAAGACATGGCTTGGCAGTTCGGGCTGGACTGTTCCCATGAGGCACAGGGTCAGACTGATTTGCATGTCTGAACTGGGGTAGCGGAGTAAGCTAAAGAATAATGATGGATTAAACCCAGATCAGTTGACTGGGGGGTGAGTGCTTGCAATGTTCAACACTCCGTCCATCATCCCCTGTGGTTCTACTTTTAGAAAGTTGGCATTTTCTAGCCCTGACCATATGGTTTCTGCAGCCTGATCCTGGATCACATGACTAGGTGTAGATGGCAGTTGGTCTATGTGTATTTCTCCCAGACAGTGAGACGCAGAGAAGATAGGTGTTGGCTCTTGGCAGAATGGGCCTCTCTGAGTTAACGAGGGGGAAGAGCTGTCACCTACCACACTTGCATATCACAAAGACCCTGCCTAGGCACTCTTACAAAGGGTTTGGCACTGGTCCTTTCTCAACAAGAGACAAGGTGGGGCCAGGGCAGGGAGTGAGGAGATGCCTGACACCACAGAGATGTGGAAACCTCTAGAAACTTCCTCTACATCAAAGAGGGCAACAGGGATATATCTGTGGCCTCAGACCCCAACTTTTCAGGTCACTCCTGGAGCTGTGGACTCTGCCAGGAGGAAGGACTGCCCAGCTGCACACATCTGCCCTATTGACCTGCTATGCTGCCCAAGGACTGCGCTGCTGCCCAAGGATTGCTGTTGTTGCACCAGGACTCCTCTGCTGTGAGCTGCCCTACTGAAGCCCGCCTGTGTGTGTGTGCCCGAAGACTCCAAGATCTCCAAGGGTCAGTCAACTGACCTCCTGTTCTCAAGCCACAGAGACACAACAGGCTTCTCTGCACATTACATCTTTAACACGGGACCATGCATCGCCTCCACAGCTCCCCAAATGTGATTCAGCATGAAGCATCTTGATGCAAAGAACCAGCCCAGTACCCCACAGCTCCAACCCAGGACTGTGCATCGCCTCGGTGGCCCGGTCAGCCTGAACCAGCGCAATGCATTGCGATGCCCACAATTGCCCAGCTCAATGCAGCGCAGTGCAACTTAACTTCAAGTCCTCACAATCCTCAGCCACTTTACCAGCACTGGTCCAGCGAGACTCAGCTCGACCTCAGCACTGATGCATTGCTATGCACGTCTTTTTAAGCCCTAGCAGCCTTTTTGATGACGACGCAAGAACTCGTATCGCAAACTCCTGTCGACGATCATGGACTTCGCTGTGTGAATCATCTTAGTGCAATATTCACGTCAACGGTGCCTCAACACTGGTCAGTGCAGCTCAATGCAAGGACTTTGCATCGCTCTGCAACCGTGATCTGCCTGAACTTGTGACTGTGTCCCGGTCCAGCACAAACAGATAACCACAGTTGGTGCTGTGGGATTTTTGGTGCTATTTTCCCTTAAATGTTTAAAATTGCAAAACTCTCTGCTTTTCCTGATTAAATTGTTGTTGTTTCTGCCTTAAGTTATTTTTTTAAATGTACTCCATGTTTCTAATTTGGTGGTGGTTTCTTCTTGTATTGTGTTTTCACTTTATTACTGTTTGACGTGTTGCATAAATACTTAACACATTCCCTCTAATTTAGCCTGACTGCCTGGGCTAAGCTATCAGAGGGCCTAACACAGGTAAATTTGGGGTTTGCTTGTGACTTCACCCTAACAGAGAATTGTTATTGCTGCTTGAGTAGGGTTTCACTTCCTAATCCAGTAACCTGATTTCCAACAGTTACCTTCTCAAAGAGTCGTGTGGAGAGTCCAGTTAGCAGTGGAGGAAGCCACGAGGAGCGAGGAGAGTGTCGTAGATGGTCATTGCTGTAGAGTGAAGAGCATGCATGGCGTTGTGGATGACCAATGCTAGAGCTTTGAATTGGCAGTAGCAATGGGCTGACGCTGCTGTAGCGCACAGTGAAGATTTTGAGTTGCCGGCTCTCGCTTTAGCGTGAACGGTCACGTTAACCAAAGTTTTGCTCTCCGAGCAGGGGAGGAGTGGTGTGGCCACTCCTGAGTGCGCAAAAACTGTTTAGTTGGCCCTGTTGGGCCGCCCAAACCAGTCATGAGCACTTTTCCCTTCTCCATGCAGGCTGCATTGCAGCCTGCATGTAGAACATGCACACCCCTCTAGCCCCTGGCTGAGTGCTGTGTTACAGTGCTCCAGACAAATCACAACGCTGCTTGCAGTGTTGTGATTGGGTTTGGGGAGGAATCCTGACTGCCTGCTTCCTGTTCCTGTTGGAGGCAGGAGAGCAGGAGCCGAGAAGACGTGGGACCCGGCCTCAAGGTAAGTTTTAAAATATATATATTTTTAATTATGACCCCCAAATGAGACCTCCCCCGCGCGACCTCCCTCATGGCTCCCCTTCCCGCTCGACTCTCATAAGCCAGCCCCCAACCCGTGAGCCATGTCAGCTGCAACTGGTCAAGTATGTGCTGAAGAGTTGGTCTGAGGTCCAATGTTGGTCTGAGGATCCAATAATTATACCTGCTGCCTGTCTTTGGAATGGATGAAACTTTGAGACTGCCTCACCCCCCACATTTGGGGCTGGAATTTTCTTTCCTCCCCTGCCCAGGCTCCAAGAGGTCTAGGATGACAGAGGACTGGGGTCAAGTTCTTTGTGAGTGTGGTGGAGGCAGCCCCTTTGAAATGCCCCTTCCTTCCTGGCAGTAGGCCCCATCCTGCCAACACCTATTCCCCTTGGACTCACTGTCTGGGAGGAATACACAAAGACCATCTGCCAGCTATGCCAAGTCATGTGACTCAGGATACAAGCTACAGGCACCAAACGGTTAGGACAACAAAATGCCAACTTTCTAAAGGTGCCCTTTTGAGAACTGTGACTTAAATCTGACTTTACCATTAAAGAGAATTTTCATTAACAATTCTTTTGAGATCACACATGACATTTCTACCTGCTCTCACTGAAATGATATCACTAGTTGGTAGCCCAATGTCTTCCTATGGGAGAGGTAGGCCTTGCAGTACTGAACAATGAATTTAAGAATGTTCACAGCAGGACAAGTAAAACCTAAAAGTACATGTCCAACTTTTTAAATACACTCTACCATGCCCTATGGCCTGTTTAGGGCCTACCTTAGGAATGATATATGTATTAAAAAGAAAGGTGTAGGCTTGATACATAGTTTATTTTGCCAAGTTGAATTGGTAGTTTAAAACTGCACACTGGCTGCAATGGCAGGCCTGAGAAAAGTTTTAAAGGGTGACATAAGTAGGTGGCACAATAGGTGCTACATGCCCATTAATAGTGTTTAATTAACAGGCCTTGGGTATATGTAGTTCCACTTTACTAGGGATTGATAAGTAAATTAAATGTAGCAATTGGGTGTAAGGCAATTTTACCATGTTTAAAGGAGTGAGCACAAGCACTTTGGCACTGGTTAGCAGTGGTAAAGTGCACAAAGTCCTAGCCAATAAAATGTATTCCAGCAAACAGTAGGGGAGAAGGTAAAATGTTTGGGAGAAGACGACACCTAAGGTTGTCAGGTCTAACAACCTGCACTGTAGACGGCCTAACAAGAGAAGGCAGACACTATATTCTATCAAGGTCTTTCTCAGGGATTGAAGAATGCCAGCCAAATACATGTAGTTAATCAGTCTGGATTTTCACTTAGATCACTGCCTCTAGGAATGCAAAGTGGGAAAGAAGACTGCAGATTGAAAATCCTCTCCCCTATAGAATATCCTTGAGATTCAACAAGTCTCATGATTCAGGAAAGAGAATTAAAATCCGTCTTTTATTTGGACTGGTATCTAGGAACAGAATGAACACAGGCAGAAATATAATCTACAAGTAATTGAACATGGCCCACATAGACACGAGCTGAACTGCAGAGTGAGAGTCTGGACAAATGGGTTGTAGAGACTGGTGAGAATATAAGGAACATGAAGCCACACATGACCTGATAATATACTGCACCTGAGTAGAGTAACTGGAAGATTCGAATGAAGCCGCTGATATTAATCGTTATCTAAAGTCCTGATGATTTCCTTTCGGATGAAACGCGTTGGCTGGGGTGAGCTGTGATGAAATATATTGATTGAATAAACATCTGGATTGAAATGAAACACAATACTCCCTATTGATTATTTGGATGGAATAAGTTATGAAATAACAAGGACTAGTCCAGAAAACATTGGAAGAATAATTATTGACTGAATTGGACAATCTCTTTTCTAGAATTAACAGGAAGAAATATCATTACAATTTTGACAGATCTGTCATGACGGGCTTAAGGAAATATTATAGTTGTAGTATTTGCCATTACTTAAACTTACTAAAACATCCTAAAACTTAAACGTGCAGGTTGAACACGGCACAAGTTCTACTTCGGATGGGAGACTACAGATAGAAAGAAACCTTAAAATATCAACAAAGTTAAATGGGAGCCTCTTTGAAGAAGAATTATTTTAAAACAAAACCGTACAGAAAACTAGAGCCAGGAGGAGAAAACACACAAACTGAAAACTAGACATGTAAACCAAAGTTGCAGTTGAAAAATTCCCACAGAAAATCTATTGGCAATTCTTTTTTGAAGATCTTGAGGAATAAACAAGTGAGGAAGCACTATAGAGACACTAGTGCCTAGTTTAGCACTGAAGGAATGGCAGTGAAAATCAACAAAATCAGTTTTCTATGAAAGTAACATACTGTATTTTGAATTAATATGAAATACAGGCCCTTAAAAATGTTAAATCGGACCCAATACACATTATTTAACCAGATAAAGGCCAGTTACAGTGTAATTATGGACAAAACGTGGAACCACCAAAAAGCAAGCAATGAAACTTAAAAAGGATACTCATTGTATCACTCTGGATAATAATTCTATTAGTGGAATGAAAAATACGAAGAACAATTAATACAAGAAGGATTACAAAACGGATGGATGGATGGATGACCGATAGGACAACACATTTTCTTCAGAATTAAACTCCATGGATGTCCCATAAGCCAAATCTAGAAAATCTAAAATAACTCCAACAAAACTCCATGAACACATCAGAGTTCTCATCAAGGATGCCAAAAAAAGCCACTGCTAAAAGTTCAACATATTCAAATTCAATGTCTTAAGATACTATTCTTAGCAAAAGTGAAACATTTTAATATCAATGTTTTACATATTATAGAACTGCAAGCGGTTGAGCAAAGGCTGAATAAACTTCAAATGTCTTAACACAATCCTTAAATAATTAACCACATTTTATACCCATTACTATACCAAATACTATTTGCAAAACAATAACAAAACCATTCGAAGCAGCATGGGCTCTACGTGCAATTATTCGAAAATTAGCATGTCTTGGAGAATCCAAGACGGAATAACAAAGACTTTGGGTGACATTACTTACAGAACTCACATTTTTCCATGAAAGTAACTTTGGATATAGGCAGAAATGTGTTGACAACCTTTTTTAGCAAACAAATGCCATACTTTTCAAGAGCTATTCACCAAACCAACTGACAGATTTAGCTTATTGTTACCATCCAATTTCCATCCAGTGTCTGGCCATACATTCAGCACTTAATACGCAAATACATTATTTCAAAATGGAGTAGAAAAAACATATGTTTAGGGGAAATGATTACAATTTCAAATGAGAGGTCGCAATCAAACATTTGCAAAGGACAAAAGAACACATTGCTCAAACCACAAAGGATCAAACTAAGGAAAAACAAAATAAGAGTGAAACAAATCACATCAGAGTTACATGATGTTACCAGAAATGTTCAAGGTGCTGGCCCCACCATGCAACCTCCCCAGAAAATCTCCTATTTCTCCTCACAGCCCCCCACCCACCTGGTGCAGAAGTGTCTCAACCACTAAAACCACTCGGACAGTAAACTGGCCACCATCAAATCAACTAGATCCTTAAGGGATTACCTTGGACAAAAAAATGAACATGCAAGCACATATCATACTTCCACAAACAGTGCTCTATTCCAACTCAGCCTCCTCAAAAAGGTCAAACCATTCATCCCTATAACCCTATACTGGATTTTAAGATTGCAGTGTATCCGATTACGACTCTAACTAAAATGCCGAAAGTTCATCTTGTCCCTCTCAAAGCAACACTAAATGATGCAGACAGGCTGGTAACAGGGACAAGACGCTTCAATCATGGTAGGCTCCCCTCCTCCTTTTATCTCTCCTGTGGCTCCATGTCAAAGCAAGAAGCAGGCTGAAGATAGCTTGTTTACCTCAGAAAACCTTACTCAGGGGACCCACAAATACCTAGCACAAAATCTCACCATTTCCAGAGGCAGCCACTCGCTACGCAACTCCAACTCCCTCTGACTGGAGCTGCAGAGATTAAAGAAAAAGCAAGCTACGTCGACACTTTCCAGCTCCAGTAAAAATTTTAAAAAGAAAAGAAAATTGAAAAAGGGAAGAAAGAAAAGGAACCCCAAGTTGGTTATAATTTTCTTTCAGAAGAACAATTTCTCAACAACCTTTGTCTGGGCAGTGACCAAACAGTGTACTATTCAGGGTATCTAAATAACTTCAACAAACTTTTCACTAAATTTCTTTACAAAAATGAAAAGGAGGGTTAGCCTTAGAAAATGGCAGTGGACAGTGGCTAGATACCACGCCCTCCTCCAAACGAAAGGTAGAGACCCGATCCAATGGAAGAAAATCAGAGTTACGAGAGGCCGGGATTCCCCCCCACCCTCGCAGAGAGTGGTATGGCCAGCGGACAATCAGAAATCGCCTGGAGCAGTGCTAAGCGGGACTGAGCAGGGCCAAACCGCAGCAGTGCCTAGGCGGAAGACGCCAGAGGCGGCCAACTAGTCCCATGATGGCCAAAGGAGGACAAAGCGGTTCGGAGCATGGTTGCTGCAGATCCCAGCTCTGGCAAAATCTGACGGGCCCCATCACCCGCACAGGACCGGATGGGTGGAGGGGAGAAGGGTGAGAGGCGAGAGCCGGGAAAATAAGAGCCGTGTGCAGAGTGTGAGCAGGGGGAAGCATGGAAGTTGGGAAATGTAACTGTCCTTAGATTACTGTTCCCAAGCGAAAAGCAGCTATGGACCAAAAGACTTACGCCCATTTAATATTTGACACATTCAACACATCTAATCTATGAGTGCACCAGATACCGCTAGGTGTCCCCACTACAGACTCCTGTCCTGGAATGTGAGGGGGCTGGTAGACTCTCGTAACCGTAGGCACATACTTGGCTACCTGGACAGGCATAACATCCACATTGCGATGCTCCAAGAAATTCACTTTGACCCTGGTAAAACAATGAATTACGCAGCGAGGTAGGCCTCCCACAATTGCTTTGCATCATACTCAACATATTCTAGAGGCACTGCCATTTTGATTAAGTGTAGCACTCCATACCATCCCGGGGGCTCTATTCAAGACCTGCAGGGGTGATACTGTTTAATGTGGGGGAGTCTCGCCACCCATTCAGTCACTGTGGTAAACTGCTACAGACCAAATATAGGTGATGCCCTGTTCTATGATAGACTATGGGGCATTTTTCTCAATATGGGCTCCACGCATCTCATCTGGGGTCTTTAATCTAACACTAACCTGAGCAAAGACCAATCACGCAGTGATTCAGGACAGCACACTACAGTGGGGAAGCATTTAGGAGGCATTATACAAGATCATCTACTGATAGATGCATGGAGAACATTGAACCCAGTGCATAGAAAGGGCACGTTCTATTCTAGCGTACATGTCAGCTGGTTCCACATTGACAACTGGTTTCTATCGAGAGGCCTTGGCACATGGCTCACTAGTGCGGAGCATCTGGCGTGCACATATTCTCACCACTCCCCAGTGCAGATGCAACTGCAGCCCCCAATATCTACCGTCCCCTATCAATCATGGAGATTATCCTACAGACACCTCTGAGAAGCCAGCTTCAGGCAAGAGGTCAGGCAGGAAATCATTGACTTCTTTGATAGAAATCTGGACACAGTGCTGAGTATTGTGACCATATGGGTAGCATTCAAAGTAACAATATGGGGGATATGCATCGCAAAAGGATGGCAGCAGTATATCCGGAAAATTCTAGAAAAATTTGAATTTGATACTAAAGACACAGAGAACTGCCTTGGGGGTGTCCCAGAGGAAGACGTAAAATCTAAACTCCGTACTCTGATGACTAAGTATCAAACAGAAGCAGAGCGAGAATGTCTCTTCCACTCCAAGTATCATGGGGAGCGTCTGTACAGAGAGGGGGATCGACATGCCAGAGCTCTAGCGGAAACAGTGCGGCCACCCAGATTCTCTAACCACATAGTAGAAGTGGAAAAACCTGAGGGCCGTATGTAAAAAGACACTGCAGATATCCTTTAGACATTCGCAGCTTACTATGCAGACCTGTACACAACGTGCAGGGACAGACCAGGGGAAGTGTCCACATACTTAGAAGACACTATGCTGGCATGGATCGAAGTAGCCCATAGGGAGTTCCAGGCTGCTGAGATAGAAGAAGACGAAGTAAGAGCAGCCATAATGCAGATGAGATCACGCAGAGCCCCGGGCCCTGATGGGCTACAATCTGATTTTTATAAATGCTACCTTGGTGCCTTGGTCCCCATACTCAGGAAAGACTATGCAGATGCCAACATAACAGGCATATTACCGCCAACCTAAAATATTGGCTAAAATCTAGCCAACAGGCTCGGCCTGCTGATGGACAAACTGATACTACCAGATCAGTCTGGATTTGTGCTGCAGCGGGCTACCTCACAATTTGCGCACCCTGTTTTCAATCATACAGTACATAAATCCCGATCTCGCTACAGTGGCAGTCTTTTTAGATGCCACCAAAGCGTTTCATTCACAAGAATTGGATTACTTATTTGCCATAGAATGGGATTTCCCCTTCCTTCCTCTCATGGATCACCTTACTGAACAATCTTCCATGAGTGATTGTGCAGATCAACAGTTGCTGCTCTCATCCCATAATGATATCATGGGGCCCCAGACAGGAGTGCCCATTTTCACCTCTACTATTTGCCCTGGCAGTCGAACCTCTGGTTGCAAAATTGCGGCGGCACTATAGGGAATACACACTGAGATATTCTGAGCAACACTTATTAGTGTCCATGTAAGCGGACGATATCACCCTATAGCTCAGAGATCAGCACATAAGCTTAAACCCTGTTCTTCGGGAATTCATACGATTCGGGAAGATGTCTGGAGTTACCATTAACTGGAGTAAGTTCCAGATGTTCCCTCTCACACATTGAGCACACATTTCCTTCAGACTACCCCTTGAAATGGTGCGACTCCAATCTTAAGTACTTAGGGATAGTAATCTCTAGAGATAAAGAAGTGATGCTAAGGGCAAATTATGGCATTGCAGTTGATACCATCATGGAGTCAGTGGCATGTTTAATCACACTACTGCTTGCATGGCGAATCTCGTTAAATAAAATGGTTATCCTGGCGAAACTACTTTATTTATTCATAAAAATACTGTATTCTCCTGGGCAGCAGTTCTTTCATGCATTGCAAACACAACTGATCAAAGTCACATGGGAAGGTAAACAACCCAGAGCATGCTTACCCAACCCTTTGAATAAGGCAGTTTTGAGGCTCAAGACATGGAACTCTACTATCTATGTGCAAAAACACACTTTGCTGTGTATTGCTTTCAACCACTGCCATATATGCCACACTTAGCAATAAAAAAGAGTTATATGGCCCACCACAGCTTTCTTAGGTGCCGGGAATTCACATACAACTGTGAGCTGCATGCGGCTGGCTGGGAGAAATTATATAAGCTGCTATTATACTCCCCGCTAATGCTGCTGATTTACCACCTATGGATCCCAGTTACCCATGAGGCAACCTGCAGGAACATGCTCCAAAGTGGAGGAGTACCAACATTGGGAGACCTCTATCATGACGAAGAGTTAAAAAATGTGCGACATTTGTTTGGAAGGGCACACACACCTCACTAGAGATTGTTTTGCATATTAGAATCAGTCACAACGTAAAAAGGGCCATCCCTGCTTTTCCGAAAAAGCCCCCCCACAATGCACACACTACATGCACTATTACAAAATCTGGAACCTACACACATGGTGTCTCGATTAGAACTGCACTGATGGAGCGCCCGGGAGAGATGAGAGGCGCACGCACTGGGTGGAACTTGGAAGTAGACACCCCATTGACAGAAAAACATAGGACATACTGTTGCAAGCAAACAATAATGGCCAGCAGCCGTTTAAGAATTATACACTATAAGTACCTTCAGCTGGCTTACTATACCCCCAGCGAGACCGTATAGATACCAACTGCGACCGGATGATCGCTGTGCACGATGCCGAATTGAGGGGGCACACTTCTTACACTTAGCGTGGGAGTGCACAGTGATACATGACTACTGGATGAAAATGCTGAGCACCTTATCACACATGTCTGAGCAACGTATATGCACTAATCCTACAACTGCACTCCTCGGCTACACAGAGGAGATAGCAATATCACACAGGAAGCTAGTATCACTGAGACTGTTGCTAATGAAACAACAGATTGCATTTAGATGGGGGAGAGGGCAAGCCCCTAACTTCAAGGAATGGTTAGATGACATGACCCACTGTAAATACCAACTCACTACATATGCAGAACTGTTACCACACATTTCACGATCCTGTAATATCTGGGAGCTGCTTCAAAGCTACCTGAAAATGCCAATGTCCAGTAGATTTTGTTGGACTGGAAAGTGTTTTCGGTCAACTCCTCCTCTTTGAGTAGTTCGTTACGTTATTATTTGCGGCACCATTTGCATTTTTCTGCCATTTTGTACCATGATCGAAACTAAGTCTCTGTCTTATTCTGTTTGCTTCAGCAGAAAGCAGCCTCGATAATACTTTTCTTCTTTCTTCAAGGTTGAGCTTCGCTGCACTAATAAATAGAATGTTCTGTTAACACATACCTTTCGCAGATAGGCCCTTTCCCACTCTTAGAGAGACGGGCACAGGCAGAGTAACCTTGAAACTGAGATAGCATGTACCCAGTCTCAGGATAGTAGCTTATCCCTCTATGTCTCCTTTGTTCATTGGCCACTAACTAGAAAATTCGGGATTGGGCGGGTTTCTGGCGATATTGGAAATGTATATTTGGTATTACCATGTTGGCAGTGTCAGTCCCTCTGCAGCAATCCAAGGAGCTGACCAGATTGAAGCATATACTAAAAAAAACCTTGGTTTTTATTCTCTAATGTCTGAATGACTCTTCATTTGTGTGGAAGGCTGAGAGGTGGTCGCGAGGGACCCAGGTGGCCCGATTTGGGTTACTTCCTTCAGTTGGCGTCCGATCAGGGACTCCATCGGGTAACCCATCCTCGCCCGTGCACAGGTGAGGAGGACAGTGTCACGTCGGGTTTGATGGGCAGACCGAGGATACCTGCATGAGAGAGTCTGGTACTCGCAGCTTCCCCGTCTGTCTGACCCGGCGGTGCCTCGCCCACTGGTCATCCAGGCTGAGGTCCTGAACGGCAAAACCCTTGGTTCTGACTGCTGGGTCTGAAGAGTCGGCAGTGAAGAATAAATTTGTTTGACAAGTGTGCACCGGGTGAGATTGCTTTTGTTCTTTGTGGTTATGGTGCCATTTTGATTTGTATTTGGCGCGGTCTGAGGATCGATTTTAGACAAGTGCTTGAATTTGTTTGAGTTCTTCATGAACAAGTTACCATATTAATTTGTATTTGATGAGGTCTGCAGACCGACTTTGGTGAAGATATTTGCAAATATATGTTTGCCATAAATAGTGCACTCGTTTTCTCTTAAAATGCCTTGCTTGAGTAAGTTGTTTTGTGTGGGGTGTCGTTGCTGTTATACTTATGCTCGACTGGAAGAAAAGCAGCCTGCACCTACAGAGGGCACCCCAAATTTTGACATGTATGTCAAGCATGGCCTTGGCCCTATTATGTTTAGTACATTATGGCACAAATATACGAGGACAAGGCCGAGTTGCAGTGGCCGCTGACTGGCACCTTTGACGAGCAGAAAAGGAATTTTTTTGCAGGACAAATTGTTTGCGAAACAAAGTAGGCAGTCTATGTTCGATTCTCTTCAAATATGGCATAAAGAGGCTAAATAGAGGCGAATGAAGGCAGAAAAAGGAGCCCGGAAAGGGAGAATTTAGAAAGTGACTCAGAAAGCTGTAGCGTATGATAGAGAGAAATAAGAAAAAGGAATAGAGTGTGCTGATAAAATGTTTTGATTGCAATGTGACAAGTCTTATGTTGCCCGAGAAGAAGGTGATCCCTTTGTGGAGGAAGTATTAGAGACTCGACCTCCATCTCCATATGCCCCACAGATAATATATCCTGCTATCCCGCAGTCTCGACCACCTGTTCCTTCTGTCACTACTGCTCCTGCTACTGTTGATCAGACTGCCTTGGCTTCAGCACCTCCTGCCTTTTCTCTGCCCATGCCGCCTGCGGCGACTGGATTAACTTTAAGGAGCAACTAGGACGGACGTTGATCCGATCAGATGTGGGGGAGGAGGAGGAGAAAAGAATGGTGGCTAATCAGGCTTCTCAATGGGCCCGGAATCCCATTTATGATTTGAATGATGTATGGACTGTAATGAAAGATCATCCTGGAATACCGGAGCTAAGGAACGCGCAGGACGCTGTTATTAGACCACGGTAGACGCCCGTTTCCAAGAACAGTTGGTTTATACTCCTTGGAAAAGGAGTAAGATGTTGTCCCTTAAGACTCAATTACCCGACCCTAGGAAAAACCCTACTGTATATTATAAGGAATTGACAGAGGCCGCTTCATCGACAGTGATGACGCTAGAGGATGTTGAGATGTTCTTTGATCTGTTGGTACTCATTGATATTTGGCGGCAGGTGCATACACAGGACCACGTTGTGGAACTGGGTGGTACTTGGGACAAGTATAGAGCATGGAACAAGGAGAGGAAGCCGGGCGAGAAGCCCAAGGCCGAGATACTTGCTTTAGCCAGCCGAATTATTACCTATTTGCACTCTCTTATTCCATCAAGGAGAGTAGATTGGGACACGTTGACAGCATGTCGTCAAAAGAAGGATGAAATTGTGTCTGATTTTTTTACTCAGTTTGAAGGTGTGTTCTTGGATTTCAGTGGACAGGACTTGTCGGTGGAAATGGGTGTCCGATTGTTCGTTAACAGATTGGTTACGAACCTGCTAGATCGCGACTCGTTGTAGGTTTCGGAGAGCACTTGGACCACCTCCTCCCCTTCTGTAATATTGAATATGGCACAGTATTATGAACACAGGGAGAATGAGGACAAGGTGAAGGTGGAGAAGAAGCACAAGGAGTTGAAGACGAAAGTGTTGTTACAGCAGGCATCCAGGGGGAATGGTAGGGAACGTGGTGCTGGTCCGGCAGCTTCCCAGTACTAGCAGGAATACTGCACGTCTGGGGCCGAATCAGTGTGCATATTGCAAGGAGGAGGGGCACTGACGTAGTGAGTGTCTGGTGTTATTACAGAAAGTCTAAGCCCCTAGAGGACAGGGTTCTCGTGGACGGGGTCATGGAGCAAGTGATCAAGACAGGGTTCAGAAAGCTGGGACATCGCAGGTCACTCTGACCAGAACTATTTTGATGAAACTCGAGGGAGACAGTATTATCACAATGACTATGGGCCATATGTAGGAAGTCAAATTGCGATCGCAAATGCTGAAATTCGCAGAATTTCACCGTTTGCGATCGCATTTTGGGCAGTGTGCTATGTAGCACACAAAACCCAACACGCAAAATAAGGAATCGCAAAATTTGCGATTCCTTATTTTGCAAATGCATTTAAGGCATCCCAAATTGCGATTCCTTAAATGCAATGTAGGAAGCACCAAAGTTGTGTGATTTTGGTTAAAGGAATCGCAAATTACCACCAGCTTCAGGTTGGTGGTAATTTGCGGTTTCTTTGAAAAATGCACTTTTTTGCATTTTTCAAAGTGCCATGTGGCGCACATACATGCCCTTAGCGCATGTATGTGCGCCACATGTGCACACATGTTTATTTCAGGGGTGCAAAAGGGTGTCCTATTGACACCCTTGCAACCTTGAAATTGCATTCTCAATTTGCGATTCTCTAATTGAGAATCGCAAATTGAGAATTTCTTCCTATTCCTTCCTATGGGCCTTCTAGCCCATAGGAATGAATGGCAAGGTATTCCTTATTTGCGAATCTCAATTTGCGATTCGCAAATAAGAAATAGGTGGGATTCGCAAGATATTTTGTTAATCCTACCTACATTGCATTTTGCGATTCTCTGATTGAGATTCCCTAAAAATCGCAATTTGAGAATCGCAAAACACGTTTTACGTACATATGGCCCTTAGGTCTGGATAAGGTGACAGGGATGTCGCAAAGCTAGAACAGCCAGGGACAGGGTGAGGGACCAGTCCAGATACCTGTAGTTCAGCACTGTCCTTATGATACTGCAGATTTGCAAGGCTCAGTTAAGAAATTCTTGGTGGATACAGGTGCAATGAATAGCTCTGCTTCTCGTTAGCTGGACCCCAGAGCAGCTCTGTCTGGCCAAAATAATGTTTCGGTAGGCGTTTCTGGTGTGCCAGTTGTGAGCCTCATTTCAAAAACCCCCTGCCTTGACTATCGGTCCTTTTACTGTGAATTTGCTATTTTTGTTGACGTCTAATTGCGGAGAAAATTCAATGGGCTTGGATTTATTAAAGAAGTTGCATGCTACAATTTTTTGTTCCCCAGAAGGTGTCTACATGACAATGGGCCCAAACATAGTCAGTACTAAACAATGTCTGTCCAAAGATGCACCCCTCCCTGCTGAATTTAAAGACGTGCCGCCCACGTTGTGGGCTACAAGTGATACAGATGTAGGACTATTGCAGATAGCTCCGGTTTCCATCAAAATTAAGGACAATGCTATCTTGCCTTGTATTTTCCAGTATAAAATACCACAAGCAGGAGAGCGAGCGCTGTTGCAGATTATACAGGATCTGATTAAATTGAGAGTTGTTGAAGAAACAACTTTGAATGTGTGTAATAGCCCCATTCTTCGCATCCTAAAAAGAGCACCCTCGGGTTCCTCCGATGACCAGCCCGAGGTTTATTGTTTTGTGATTGATGTGTGCGAAGTTAATAAGATTGTAGTTCCTCAGTTCCCAGTGGTCCCCGACATTACTGCCCTTCTGATGACGATTCCTTCCTCTGCAAAGCTCTTTTCTGTCATTGACCTAAAAAATGCATTTTTTAGTATTCTGATCCATCCAGACAGAAGGCATCTGTTCGGGTTTGCACTTGCTGGCAGAAGCTTTAGATTTTGTTGAGCTCCTCAGGGCTATACTGAGAGTCCTAGTGTATATAGAAAAGCCTTGAAAGCCCAATTGGACTCCCTCACGCTGCCCTCATGTAATGTATTGCTCCAATATGTGGACGACCTTCTCATCACTTCTGACAATGAAGAAGGTTGTAAAAAGAGTACGGTTCTATTGTTTCTGCATTTGGCACACCACAGACAAAGTGTCCCTTTCTAAATTTTAATATTGTCGACAGGAGGTCACTTATTTAGGTCACCTTCTGTCGAAGGAGGGTGGGAGATTGACCCCTGAGCGCATTAGGGCTATTGTCAAGATGTCTATTCATAAGATCCAGAGAGATGTTCTCACTTTTATTGGCATTACTTCTTATTGTCGCACTGGATTTGTAAGTACTCATTACTAACAAAGGCTTTGCTTGCGCTAACCACTAAAGATGTGCATGAACCCTTGCCCTGGACGCCTGAATGTCAGCAATCTTTTGAGCAATTGAAAGTTGCGTTTTGCTCTGCACCTGTGCTTGGTACGCCAGATTATGCGAAGCTGTTAGTGCTGTATGTACACGAGTCGGCCGGTTGTGCGCTTTCTGTATTAGCACAGGCCTTTGGAGGTAAGCAATGGCTGTGTGCTTATTTCTCAGCTGTGCTTGACCCTGTCGCAAGAGCCCTCCCGAGCTGTCTAAGAGTGGTCATAGCTGTGGCCATCTCAATCCGACAATCGGCAGGGCTTGTGCTTGATACTAACCTCACAGCCATGGTACCTCATGCTGTGGATACACTTTTGAACAAGACAAAGACACAGTACCTCACCAGTGCACATCTGACTGGTTACGAGTTAACTCTCTTTGCACCACACATCACGATTAAAAGATGTGCCACCCGGAACCCAACCACGTTACTACCCCTCCCTTTGTAGAGTGAGGAATTTGACATACATGATTGCATTTTTCAGACTGAGGAAGAGACGAAGGGACGGGTAGACCTGACTGATGTTCCTGTCAGGATTCGGGCGAACAGCGCCTACAAACCCTCATTGAACTGCATTTCCCAGGAAGCCCGCTGGTGAATGGGGATTTAGGCTCCGGTGTTGCGCAGGAAGTTGCGCGTAATTCTGTATCCGCTTGGTTTCACTCTCTCGGCTGAGGGAGAAGAGAAGCAGGAAGGCGTCGCTGGGAATCTCGAGGGCCAGAGATTTCAGGCTGGATTGTTCGTGCCGGGAGGAGGTCCGTGAGTACTGTGTGGTGGGGAAGTGGGAGTTCGGCTTCCTCGACGTCAAAGAAGGATTCCTCGTTGTGGTGGCAGGAGCGGAATACGGCGGTGCTTCCGCATATTGCCGTTTCCGAACTCTGATTCGATTTTGGGTGCGAGAACACAGCGGAGTACGGCAGTGGGCACACCGTGTATTGACGTGTGTGCACGTCTCACCTATTGTGCAACGCTTTATCAGCGGAGTACGACGGTGGTCACAACCGCGTACTGCCGTGAGAGCTACTTGAGTATTGTGGACTGCATTCTCAGCGGAATACGGCAGTGGATGGTAACCGCATATTACCGTTTGTTAACCGGATGTCATGTGTTTATTGATTCCCCTGGATATAACATTATACCTGCTGGCAGGCCTCTCCGCTAAAAAACTATGTTGAGCTCCCTTGCTAGACTTCCTTTGGAACCATCACTCTTAAATACGGAGGTGAAGCTAACCCCGTAGGACCAAGTGATTTGTCCTTTGTTTACCTCAGAACTGGGAGTGAGGTTCTGCCTTTATGCAGTCACTCTCATGGGACCCGTTGCTACGGTATTCGGAGTTGTTCCTTATTATTTCCTGAAGATACAGTTATGGGTTTGACAGGGTATGTATGAGAAATACTGGAAAATTGAGGAAACAAAAGGGATGAGGAAGTTAATGCTTTGTGTGTTTTTCCGTTGCAGGCTCAATATCTGTCATCATAACAATTAGGATCCCCAAGAAAGGTGTTGAAGCGGTAGTTATATTCAGGTACATGATCCAATACTCTAGCGAGATATAAATGAGAGTAGACTTGTACATGTGATTAACCCTGTGCATTTGTTTTTTCAGGTTCTATTCCCCTGCTGTCCCTTCCTTTTTTCCCTCGAATACCCTGTGTACGTTCACATTTCAAGGTGTTGGTGATATCAGGAGGTGGACCTTCTGTTCTACAACGACTGGATCCTGCGGAGCTGGACGTGACAGTTCCCTTAACTGACCCCCAAGGGGAACTATATATCGATGGCTTTTGTTTCAAATTACCGGATGGCACCACAACAGCTTCATACGCAATCACGACCCTGCACACAGTAGTTGAGACATCACAAGTTTCCTATCAGTCAGCCCAAGCTGTAGAGCTCGTTGCCCTTATCCGAGCTTGTGAGTTGAGTGAGGGACTGGCTGTCAATATCTATTCTGACAGCCAGTATGCCTTCGGATTCGTCCATAATTTCATACGGGTCTGGGCAGAGAGAGGGTTTCTCACTTCACATGGGAGGAAAATACAGTGCGGCCCTCTTATACATAAACATTTGTCAACTTTGACACTCCCCAAGAAATTAGCAATAGTGAAGTGCAGCGCCCACAAGGCAAGTACCAATGACGTGCATAGGGGGAATGCGTTTGCAGATCTGACAGCTAAGGAGACAGCTCGAACGAAGATGAAAAGGATGCTTGTTGCAGGTCCCGCTAGGTGGGTGACCGAGGTTACTATGTTTGAGGATATGCTGGACAATGTAAAAGAGATTTAGAGTGCGGCAACGATGGAAGATTTAGCTGTATGGCAGGAGAGTACAGCATGTCTGGCTGAGGATAAGTGTTGTACGGATAAGTGAGGGAAAAAGAGATGGACGTTACCAGATGCATATGTCCTCCCTGTAGTCACTATGGTGCATGGGCCAGCCCATATCAGTGCAAAGGGCGTTTGTAAACTGTTAGACCCTGTATGGCAGAACAATAACATTCCCAAGACCTCTGTTCATTTGGTCAGACACTGTATGGTATGCATGATGTATGATCCTGGAAAAGGCACCCCTACACTCCAAGGTAATTTTGCACCACCCTCTTTCCCTTTTGAGGTCCTTCAAATGGATTTTATTGAGATGGAGCGAGTCAACAATCTGAAATATGTGGTAGTGGTCGTTTGTGCATTCAGTCAATGAGTTGAGCCTTACTACACTACAGAAAATACAGCCATGGAGACGGTGAAGGTACTCCTAAAGGAGTTTTTCCCTCATTTTGGTTTGCCCCATTTGATTTGGAATGATAACGGAAGCAACTTCAATGGGAAAGTTATCCAGTTTGTGTGTGAAGGTCTACATAACAAACAGAAATGTCATGCTGCACACCATCCTCAGTCAGTAGGTTTGGTTGAGAAGTACAATGGTACTCTCAAACTGAAATTGGCAAAGATACAGGAGAGCACAGGGTTGCAGTGGCCAGATGCTTTACCATTAGCCCTTTTGTCCACGAGAGCTACGGCTCACACTAGAACAGTACGAGGTTGTGTTTGGATGCCTGGCAAATGTCTGGGGCGTCCCGTGACCGCAACCATTTTCGGAAATTGAATACCCTTTGATGGTGGACTATTTGTATGAGTTAACTAAAAGCTTGCGTTCTTTTCACCAACAGATCCACGAAGCCCTACCATCAGAGCCTGAGGGGCCAGGACACGATATTCAGCCTGGGGATTATATTTTGATCCGCCACTTTAAAAGGAAAGGAAGTTTGGAGCCCAGGTGGAAGGGGCCTCTGCAGGTGCCCCTGGCCACCCGCACCGACGTGAAGGTCACCAGCCGAAAGAACTGGATTCATACCCAACCCTGCCGCAGAGTGCCTCTATCCCTGCCCTATGACCAATGGGTTGCTGAAGGAAATGGGGATTCGGAGTGGGAGCAGGTGCCCTGCTTTGTCCCCTTTTCGGATGCCCAGCTAATGTGGACCCAAATGGAGGATCAGAATGATGCAGTGTTGAATCTGTGGCAGTGCCTCATGAGGTCAGGGCCATCCAGGAACGCCAGTCTATTGGCCCATCTGTGCTTGAGCCCCAGCCCATTGGCCCCTCTGTGCCTGAGCCCCTTTTTGCTGACCCTTCTCTGCCTGGAGTAGCTAGGTACAATTTGCACCATCGACGGAGGAACAGTGCACCAAAGGAGCAGTCATATTAATAGGGACGGACTGTAAGAAATAGGGTGTACCTTGCCTGTGGTACTAACTGTAGTTTAGGGAAAGGGAGATTGGTGCATTGTTCAGACATTGAACAGGATAAATAGAACGTGCTCCCCTGGAGGAACGTACATTTTCCTGAGCGACGTGGGATTTCTTCAAAGAGGTGAAATCGCCGAGCTCCACCGCCAGTGCTCAACAGCGCCAACGTTGATGAACAGTAGGAGTCTGCAAGTGAGGGTCTAACGGATGCTGGAAACATTTGCCCATATCTCGTTTTCCTGTCATCAGCTCCATTGCATTTCCTTTCCTCTAATTACAATGTATCCATTTGGTCGCCCAATTATTGAAGGGGAACAGCCATTTTCAGCACCACGTTTACAGTGGGATGAGTCAGGTTGGTCCACAAAGA
Organism: Triturus cristatus; assembly: GCF_964204655.1. Taxonomy (NCBI): domain Eukaryota; kingdom Metazoa; phylum Chordata; class Amphibia; order Caudata; family Salamandridae; genus Triturus; species Triturus cristatus. The sequence goes on from NC_140581.1 coordinate 386,946,034, forward strand.
GTAAAATAGCTTTTGTGGTGATTGTTCTGATTTTCTTGATAACGATACTTGGAACAGTATGGTTGCTTGAAGAGAAATATCCCATGCACTTCCTGATTGGTACAACACCTGTCCCCCTTGAACACGTTTGTTACTTTGGCCCCTCATAAAGGTGAACACAGAAATACATATGTAGATAATGTATTTTTACAAATGCTTCACCAGGCGCATGATGCATCAAATGTTATTAATTGTTGGATCTGTGGACTGCTCCCCTCCGTTACACATAAGAACGATATCTTGCTATCTATGCCATTCTCTTATCTTGGAAGCTGCGAGGCCTAGTTTGAACTGTTTACTATGGTACATATTAATTTTCATTCTTCTACTATGAATATTACATCTGCTGATTATGACACAGAGTTAGAATATATACGTGTCCACCAAGGGGCCCTGCCTTGATACATTGTCCCCGACAACTAGTATGAACGTATATGAGAAAGCAAAAAAGCAACATGGCCCCAAAATGAAATGTTGGATTTCCAGGGACTTAATGTCACTGAATATTTTCGGTCTTTTCAAATACGCAATATTACTCAGGATGAAGCAATTCCGGTGCCAGTAGTTAACACAACAGCTGGTTTCTGTGTTAGAGGATTTGGGAACATAAAAATGGGAGAGAGTAATTGCAATTACACCTATGCGTTGAAAACAAGCAGTAGTACATCTACTCCCACCACATAATGTTTATTTTGTTTGCGGGTCCCAGGCTTATGTGTGGCTCTCGAGGGGATGGTCTGGTATGTGTTACATCTCTTTCCTTCTTCCCCCAGTGTACATTGCACTGTCCAACTACCATAAAGACCATCAATTACAACGTAGGAGTGCCCATCTGTCCCGCATTAGAAGAGTTATTAACACAGAAGATATAGATCAGACAGACACCACTCTGCAGCAGTTCACCGATGCTAAGAAGGGTATTATCCCCTTTTGGGGCCTTATGTCCAATAGCCTTAACATTCGTCGGCTTACCAGAGTTGTAAACGGGGTCATTAATACCACAGTAGGGATTTTAACCAACATTACAGCAGAGCTTCAGGCTACGAGGCTTGTTGCTTTACAAAACCAGATGGTGTTAGACATCATCCTAGCTGACCAGGGAAGAGCTTTTCGCATCATTGGCAGTAGTTGTTGCGTATACATCCCAGATCACATCCCTAATGTATATGCTGCCACCCAGAAGCTAGATAGGCTTGCATCTGACATTCACCAAGAGAATGGTACTTGGACTGTCTCAGGGTGGTTTTGGGGCCTATTCACGTCCTGGGACTGGAAGATCCTTATTTTCCTAGTCGCCATTGTTGGTGCAATATTCACCTGTTGCCTGTGTGTACATTGCCTCCCTGCTTGTTGTGCTTATTGTGCAAAAATATTGACACCTCACCCGAAGATCGCAGTACATGATACTAAGGCAATGGCCATGGTGATGCAGGGTATGCAAGACCTCATGTCAATAGATGAGGGCATTTTTGAATATTGAGAGTGCATGCATTGACCTGTAGTATTAGTCATTATGTCGTGCAGAAAGTTATTGCTTTAGACAGTAGCAAAAGTAGTTAGTAAATGCTAAAAGTGGGGTCTGTTGGAATGGAAAGTGTTTTCGGTCAACTCCTCCTCTTTGAGCAGTACATTTTACGTTAGCATTTGTGTCACCATTTTGCATTCATCTGCCATTTTGTACCATGATCGAAACTAAGCCTCTGTCTTTTTCTATCTGCCTCAGCAGAAAGCAGCCTCAATATTACTTTTCTTCTTTCTCCAAGGTTGAGCTTTGCTGCACTAATAAATAGACTGTTCTGTTAAAACATACCTTTCCCAGTAGATAGGCCTGTTCCCACTCTTAAAGAGACGGGCACAGGCAAAGTAACCTTGGAACTAAGATAGCATGTACCCAGTCTCAGGATGGCAGCTCATCCCTCTATGTCTCCTTTGTCACTATCCACTAACCAGAAAATTCCAGTTTGGGTGGGTTTCTGGGGATATTGGAAATGTATATCTGTTATTACCATGTTGGCAGGGGTCAGTCCCTCTGCAGCAATCCAAGGAGGCTGACCAGTTTGGACTTCGCTCGAGTGTATACTGATAAAATAACTTGCTTTGTATTCTCCACTGTCTGTCCAACTCTTCATTTGTGTGGGAGGCTGAGAGGTGGGTGCAAGTGACGTGGGTGGCCCGATTCGGGTCACTGCCTTCAGTTTAAAACCAGAGGCAATGACAGAATGGGATGGGAACGCCCATCTCTCTGCCCTGCCCCCAACTCACTCCACCCTGCCTCCACCCTCTTTTCTCTAACCTCTACATTGTTGACTGTCCCTAGAAATGTAGCTGGACACATATAGAGATGACTGCTGAGGTGCAGGGGACTGCCCCGGACCAAGAATCCTCTTAGGTTTGCAGAGTCTGTTTATAGACAGGGCTGGTTGGGGTGGAGGAGGCTGCTGGGGTGCACTGATGGGAAATACATGATAATGTGTGAGATAGATATATACTAGAAATGTGTAATTTAGTAATGTGTCTATGGTCCCTAGACAGTGCCTAGAACAAATTGGCCTGGAAATTTAGAGACATTTACGGAAGCTGTTATGTATTAGTGCAATGTAATACTGTTCGACTGTTGTATACTGAAAATCTAATTTAAAAAAAAGTACTCATGTGGCTTGTACTCCCATTGACTGGGCTGTGCACTTATTGCCACAGTTCCTGAAATGGGGTACATGGTACACAAGGCATGTCCCCACATGTGTCATGCAGGTGTGTACAACTGCACATGTCTTCTGTGCATTTCTACCCACTTGCAGCGACATGTTCAGGGAGCGGGACGCCGCAGACGCTGGGACCTCCGCGGTAGCAGGGGTTGCATCGTAATACTGCGGGTGGAGCTTTCACAGCTTTGGCAGTCGGAATCGAACAGAGGCCGCGGTGGTTGGACAGGCAGCCTGACAGTTATCGTAATAAGGCCGATATTGACTTATGCTCAACCAATGTAGAAAAATGTACACAGTCTATTGTACACGCAACTGTTAGCTGCTACTTTTTACTATATGTCACTACTATTCTTTTCACAACCTTTGATCTACAAGGGAATATTGTGCAAGTAGTAATTAGCTGCCTTGTACTGTGCTCTTATATGCCTAAGTCATGTTCGCACTAAGGAAAACTTTAAAGAAAAAAATACATCACTTTATGACATAATGAGATTAACATGTAAGAATTATAACATCCTAGAGAATATGATGCAAATATTTCATAATTATGTTTTACTATACTGATGGTAGTTTATGTCAAAGAAATTAATCTACAGAACATGATGGCGAAAGCAGAATAACAAAAACACACTTCTAAACAATTAACAGATGGCCATCTTCAGGATACTAAAACAGCAAATCTACCCGTCAGAGCCTAGTTTTGAAACACTTAGGTATGGAAAAAGATATATCACTAAGTTTGTTTATCCACCAGTGATGTCAATGATTACATATTTTTTTTAAATTGTAATTGTGGCAAAACATATTGTGCCAACCTAAGATATATCAAATGAGGCATAAATAAATACAGTGCTAACATACAAAATATAAATTGGAAAATTACAGTATCGCACAATAGAGTAACTCAGATTTTAAGTGTATGAGAAAGTCAATAACACACCATGGGAAGATAACATGGTAAAACATTATAATGATGTGAAAGTTAGAGGATAGTCTTCCTGGAAACCACAATTCTATCTTGGCCTTCAAAACATAAGACTACAATTGCTTTTTTCAAAAAAGTCTTCTTCCTGTCTAATTGACTTTAGCTCACTTTTAAAGACTTACTGTGGTCATAAGAAACTGGAAAAGACTTCATCAAAACTGAGGTTTTATAATTGATAGAGCGTAGTGTAAAATGGCGATGGACAGTCACAAGCTAGGGGGACTACTGTTTCTTTTTAGACCTCTTTGAAAAAGATAAGTCTTGCTGCACAATGTGTATAACAATAGGTAAGCACTTTTGTTTGCTTATCAATACAGCTTACATGAATTATTTAATGAATTATCCTCCACAGAGAGGTGTCATGAAACTATACAATTTATGAACAATTTAAAGGTACTACCAATAATGCATGATGAATTCTATAGTGAAACTGATGTATTTCCTCTAAGCTAAGTCATTCCTTTACTTAAGGGGTTGCCTCACTTTATATCTGCTATAACTGCAATCCCTGGAAATTATCAGATTCCAAGAAAGGTACCAGCTAAACAAACAAATAATTAATTAAAAAAGGGTTCCCGAAGTCACAACATTATATAAGCTATATCCATTGTTCTTTGTACCACTGAAGTAACAATTAAAGTATTGAAACATTTTAGGAAGCTATGTGTTTTATCTAGTTCAATGCGTCACAATTTTAAATAATACAATGAATGACCTTCCAAATGATAACTATAAGGGTGGCAATGACTGGAAAACATAAATGGTTTTCTATACTGGGTCACTCTGTATTTATTATTGTTCCTGGCCTCAGTCTAATCCAGGGCTGATCTTCCCTCATTGCCCTTCCAAGCCCCTGTCTCTATGATTTTAAGGATTTGTGGTGGGAGCCATGACAACATAACAGATCCCCCCGCTCCCACAAATTCTTGTGTCACTCTCAAAAACTGCTGCCATACTTTCCAATGTTTTCAGTTAATAAATGTAAATAGGCCACTTTAACCCCTTCAGTGCCCATGACGAGATAGTCTCGTCATGGAGCGCGGTTGCGCTGTGCCCATGACGAGACTATCTCGTCATGAACCCCGCCCGCTAATGAAAGGCCCGGCACAGGGCGGGGAAAGGGCGGGGCACTGAAGAGGTTAACATCTTCCATTTGACTGTTTCCAGACGCCACAATTTCCACCAGTAGATTTACACACTTGCAAAGGCTGAGAAGAGATATCTCAAGACATATCTGCAGGAAAGGCCAGTCAATGCTTTCATACAGGATTCCTGTCAGTATTCACTCTGGTAAACCCTGGGGCATGGAGTTATTAGTATATTTTCTCTGAAGTCAATCCACATGTCTAATATCCCAACACACAACAGATAACTGTTAATGTTGTATATTCTGTAGCCATATTTACACATGGAGAGGTTTGGTGGCTGTAGATAATAGGCTGGTGGTGTTTAGGCATAGAGCTAAGCACATAACAGAACATGCAGAGATACGTCTAGACCAACAAGTACACTTCTGGTCAGGGGCAACAGTAAAAATACTCATATTCCAACTACACATGCTTTCTAGAGTCCCTTTAAATTGTTGTTTATCCCTGTATCAAGTTCCCCTGTCTCAAACCTTTAGTCTTGGATTTGTTTGCTGCTTGTTCATGTCTATTTTATGTGCATCTGTTCTTCTGGACACCTGCATATTTTCTAGTGGTCTTCTATTCATCTATCTGTTGGGGCACATTGTTTGTATTCTGATAGATGCCTGGGCTCATTACAGCCTACTCCACTGTGGAGAGTGGAAATACAACATTGTCATATCTATTGCCTAAAGTGTTGCATGATTATGCACTTGGATAGAACTTGTATTACAATGTGCTTTCTTGTGTGTTTGTTTCTTTGAAAGGAAAATGCATGACCACAACTTCAAACTAGTCCATGAGCCATGACTGTGTCCTTCCGCTGAGAGGTGGCTCCCTTGTTTCTCTCTTCTTATCACATTTCCTCCTTATGTGCTCTCTTTCTTTTGCTCTTTCCAAAACCACCTTTGTTTTTTGGTTCTGAGGACAATGTGTGACTTTGTACCTACATTTGTCCAAGGTATGTTAAATAGGGTGTTAAGAAGTACTCTTTGAGCTATTTGCTGTTCTTGAACATGTGGAGATGATTGAGATGATTCAGATGTGTTCCATGTTGTACTTTTGGGAGGGCATATTGCCCAATGAGGGAAAACAGAGATAGGAGTTGAAAATTGCTTTACACCTATATAACTATTGGGTCATGCCGTGTGGCTCTTGATAAGTTGCAGCTATATTTCAGCTTTTTGTCATAGAGGTATTCCATGAATACCTAGATCATTTAGTCCTGGTATACATGAACAACACAGTCAGTTTCTAATAATCTGAAGTCAAATACATTATCCACTAAGCCTAAAAAAGAAGACAGGAAATGGTTAATGCATTCACTATGTAACTTTATTTAAAGGACACCAAAGCACTAAAGATGATTACATGTTCAATAATCTACTCTTCTGTCCACCTTTAAACCACTTTCCACTGGCTTTGTTACTGATTGCATCTTCAATAGATCTCGGTCAGCCAAGACTGAGGTTCCATTCTGATACAACTGTACCGCAGATTTCTTTCATACATATTTATCAGCCAATCACATTTAAAAAATAATAAGTTTTACAACATTAAAAAAGTTGTGGCATAAAACGTAGATAACTTCACAAATCTGAATTAAAATATTTCATAGTATAGGAAAGCATCTAAAAACATGTCACATGACATTTACAAAGGAGGAATGTCTCAATTAATCGCATCATTACTGATAAGAAAACATATTTACAAAAACCCTTTGAGTGATACAAACTAATTGACTGCAAAATATAGATCTGTGTAATCAATGTGAGCTTCCAGTGAGCGAAAAGGTATTAACCATATTGCAGGCTGCCAGCAAATGTACTGGAGCTTATTTCACTTATGCAGTTCCAACAATTACCATTCTCCCTCAAACCTAATCCATGTAATTCATATAGTATCCAAAGATAATTGTGTAATAGATGAAGTATTTTCTGGGTGGACAGCGAGAACATTTTGTCCTACCTACAGATTTAAATAGATCAGCTCAAATGTTTTCTTTTTCTAAGTCACCTTCACCAACCACAATGAGGAGATCTCATTTTGGAGCAATACAATGAAACACTGAATGTTTTGGATTTTATAATAATGTATACAAATATTTCTACCTCAGAAGGGAAAAAAGAGAATATATCTGGGTATTCGTTTCAGATCATTTTAATCTGGATAAAGACCTTTTTAACTTTAAAAAGCATAGAACTCAGTGTGTGCAACACATTTTTTGAAAAAGTTAAGCACAGCAAATAATAAAGGTATATTTCAAGCTATCAAATTATTAACCATCATTTTGACTGTTATTTTTCATAAAAACGGATCCAATGTTCTATTGTCAATGTTAATGTTATTATTTTTTCTATAAATGAGGGTATTTAGTTATGACTATTTTCCATCCAGATTTCTGAACAATGTATCTAATTAATTTGGCAGAGGCCACTTCTATCAAAGACTTGGACATTTTAATATTTGCTCCTGGAGCTAGAGTTGATGGAAAAGAGTCAGCAGTCCATAATTATTTCTAATGTAAGACAAAATGAACTAGATCCTATATCTAAACCTGCTTCAAACCATTTTGAAATTCTACCTAGCAAAAACACTTCTTGGTATCTCCTAAAATTTGCTAATTGTAATCATCTCCTATCTTTCTGCAAGCACAGTTTATACATAAATACCCTTAGTTTCCTATTTGGCAAGAAAAAGGATGATAAGAGTGCATCAAAATTCACAAAAAGAGAGAATCAGAAAGTTCAAACAGAAGCATGCCTAATACAAAATATTATAGAATTTGTTTGCCTCTATCCAAACACCCTAAATAACTAGGGAACCATGTTCGAGTTAGTTCTCTGGTTTTTTATTAATAGTGGATTACACATTTAGCTTTTTTATGTCTTCCAGGTTATTGCCAGAAAACAATCCCATATATTTAACCTGGCCAGTAGTCTATTCAGTGTCTGAATTAATTTTCATGGATTGGTAACACATTTGTCATTGTCATGTATTTGAATTTGGACTTGCTTCATGTATATTGAGATATGCTACAGTATGTTTCTATCATCCCTAAAATGTCCAGGCAATAAATTTAGGGTTCTCATCATCCATCGAATTCCCATTAAAGGCTTTATTAACCTTGAATGTACAGTCCAAAGGTTCCAAGGATACTATAAAGGAGAATGGTGAAATTGGATATCCCTGTCTGGTTCATTGACTAAGGCCAAAATATTTTGAGTTGTCTGTTAGCTTTAATTGTTGCACTGGAATTTTGATACATAGTCATTAAATTGGTAAAAAATGTATTTTCCAGATTCTATTTATACAAAGTTGACTCCAAACATTTCCAGAAACGTTATCAGATGCTTTTTCACCATCAAGTGTGATCAAGAGTTTTGGGAAGTCTAAAGAACCACAGTGACTAGTGTGCTGCCCAAGAGTCTGGTATTATCAATAGAAACCCTCTCCTTTGAAAACCCAGTTTGAGTCGTATTTATTAGTTTACTTAGCACTTTGTAAAACCTGTTTTTAAGAATCTTATCAAAGATATTGGACTTGGAATTCAGCAGTGCAATGATTAAAGGGGTGCTTATTTCCATTAGGTATTCATAAAACAGCTGTTTCAGCAGCTGATCCTGATATTCTCCCTATTTCAGAGAAAGGCCTGTACAATCTTTCTCGTACTGTGTTTCCCACCAATGGGTCGGAAGCCAATTTTTGGGGGTGCGGAAAAATGTCAAAGCAATAAAAAAACATGCCTTTAATTTCTCTATTTATCTTGTCACATTTACTGCCTTCATTAAGTAGTAAGGATAGCAAAAAGCATTTGCTGCAATGCAATAGGTCTCGCATTCAGTTAAATAGTTTTAGCTATTGGCATTGTAAATGACAATGCCTTTTATTGATGTTTTGGGTTTAAAAACATAAATAAAAGTCATTGTCATTTGCAATACTAATAGCTTAAACTCTCACAAATACATGACCAATTGCATTGCAATACAGGGCCTTCTCGACCGCTGGTTAGATTGTAAATATTAGAGGAAGAGACCGGCCTGCAATGTCTTCAAAGTAGTGATAAATAGTGCAGTGAAGAAGATGTGGAAGTGTTGTAAATTACACAGACACAAAGTGTGAAGTGAGAGTTACATATGATCCGAGCAATAAACACTAGCAAAGCGCTTCAACACCTTTTGCTCTGTGATTACACTGTCACGGCTCAGGAGGAAGAATGGGAGGGGGGCTATCAACTGCCCTCTCGGTGATTTGAGTGTGCAGTGTGGCATTGCATGTCATTGCTATCTTTGGCCTAATAAAAATACCTCCAGCTGTGGTAGGGCCCTGCCTCACCTCCTGGTGCAGGGAGGGCTGTGCTTTATGGCAGGCATAGAGGAAGGGAGGAATGGTCTAAGCTGCAGCTCTGGCCTTGTATAGTGCACCTGCTATTACTAGTGAGTGAGAGGCACTGAGATGGTGGTAGTGGTGGCATTGGTACCGACGGTGGTATTGGTGGTGCTGCTATTGGTGGTGCTGATATTGGTGATGGTGGTATTGGTGGTATTGGTAGTGGTGCTATCAGTGGTGGTGGCATTGGTGGGGCTGTATTGGTATTGATGGTGGTGGTATTAGTAGCAGTGGTACTGGTATTTGTGGTGTTGGTATTGTTGTGGTGGTTGTGTTGGTAGTGGTATTGGAGGTATTGGTAGTGGTGGTATTGGTGGTACTGGTGGTGGTATTGGTGGTGGTATTGAGGGTATTGATGGTATTGGTGGTGGTGGTGGCATTGGTGATGGGGGTATTGGTGGTGGTGGTGTTGGTGGTATTGGCGGTGGTATTGGTGTTGGTATTGGTGGTGGTTATTGTATTGGTGGTGGTAATTGTATTGATGGTGGTTAATTGGTGGTGGTATTGGCATTTGTGGTGGTAATTGTATTGGTGGTGGTGGTATTGGTGGTGGTGTTGGTGATGGTATTGGTGGTGGTATTGGTGGTTGTGGTGGTATTGGTGTTGGTGGTGGTATTGGTGGTGGTGGGATTGGTGGTGGTGGGATTGGTTGTGTTATTGGTACTGGTGGTATTGGTGGTGGTATTAGTGGTGGTATTGATGGTGGTATTCATGGTATTGTTGGTGGTATTGGTGGTGGTATTGGAAGTGGTATTGGTGCTGGTATTGGTGCTGGTATTGGTGGTGGTATTAGTGGCATTGGTGGTGGTGGTATTGGTTGTGGTGGTGGTGGTATTGGTAGTGGTGGTATTGGTGGTGGTATTCATGGTATTGGTGGTGGTAGTGATATTGGTGGTGGTGGTGATAGTGGTGCTTGTATTGGTGGTGGTATCGGTGGTTGTGGTATTGGTTTTGGTGGTGGTATTGGATTGGTGGTCGTGTTATTGGTTGTGGTGGTATTGGGAGTGGTGGTATTGGTGGTGATAGTATTGGTGGTGGTGGTGGTATTGGTAGTGATGGTGGTCATATTGGTGGTGGTGGTGATATTGGTGGTGGTATTGGTGGTGGTGGTATTGGTTGTTGTAATGGTGGTGGTGGTATTGGTGATGGTATTGGAAGTGATAGTATTGGTAGTGGTGGTAGTGGTGGTGGTGGTGGTAGTGGTGGTGGTAGTGGTGGTGGAGGAATTGGTGGTATTAGTAGTGGTGGTGGTATTAGTGGTGATATTGGGGGTATTGTTGGTGGTGATGGTATTGGTGGCATTGGTGGTGTTATTGGGATAAGTGGTGGTGGTATTGGTGGTGGTGGTGGTATTGATTGTGGTATTGGCGGTCGTGGTATTGGTGGTATTGGTGGTGGTATTGGTATTGCTGGTGGTGGTGCTATTGGAGTGGTGGTGGTGGTGGTATTGGTGATATTGGTAGTGGTGATATTGGTGGTGGCATTGGTGGTGGTGGTATTGGTTGTGGGGGTGGGATTGGTGGTGGTGGGATTGGTGGTAGGATTGGTGGTGGTGGGATTGGTGGTGGGATTACTGGGATTGGTGGTGGTATTTGTGGTGGTGGTGGTGGTATCGGTGGTAATGGTATTGGTGTTGGTGGTATTGGTGGAGGTGGTTTTGGTGGTATTGCTGGTGGTAGTATTTGTGGTGGTGGTATTGGTGGTGGTGGAATTGGTGGTAGTATTGGTGGTGGGGGTAGTATTGGTGGTGGTGGTATTGGTGGTGGTATTGGTGGTGGTGGTATGGGATTTGTGGCGGTGGTATTGGTGGTGGTGGTATTGGTGGTGGTGGTGGTATTGGTGGTGATATTGGTTGTGGTGGTATTGGTATTGGTGGTGGTGGTGGTGGTATTGGTGGTGGTATTGGTGGTGGCGGTGAAATTGGAGGTGGTGGTATTGGTGGTATTGGTGGTGGTGGGGTTATTGGTGGTGGTGGTATTGGTGGTGGCATTGGTGGTGCTACTGGTGCTGGTGATATTGGTAGCGGTATTTTTGGTATTATTGGGAGTGGTGGTGGTTTTGGAGGTGCTATTGGTGGTATTGGTGGTGTTGGTATTGGTAGTGGTGGTATTGGTGGTGGTGGAATTGAAGGTGGTGGTATTGGTGGTGGTATTCTTGGTGGAGGTATTGATGGTGGTGGTGGTATTGGTGGTGTTGGTAAAGGTAGTGGTGGTTGTGGTATTGGTGGTGGTGGTAGTATTGATGGAGGTATTGGTGGTGGTATTAGTGGTGGTGGTGGTATAAGTGGTGATATTGGTGGTATTGGTGGTGGGGATGGTATTGGTGGTATTGGTGGTGGTGTTATTGGTATTGGTGGTGGAGGTATTGGTGGTGGTGGTATTGGTGGTGGTGGTATTTGTGGTGGGATTAGTGGCAATGGTGGTGGTATTGGTGGTGGTGGTGCTATTGGGGTGGTGGTATATTTTGTATTGGTGGTGGTATTGGTGATGGTGGTGGTATTGGTGGTAATGGTAATGGTATTGGTGGTGAGATTAGTGGCATTGGTGGTGGTATTGGTGGTAATGGTATTGGTGGCAGTGGTGGTATTGCTGGTGGTAGAATTTGTGGTGGTGGTATTGGTGGTGGTGGAATTGGCAGGGGAATTGGCGGTGGTATTGGTGGTGGAGGTAGTATTGGTGGTGGGGGTAGTAGTGGTGGGATTGGTGGTGGTGGAATTTGTGGTGGTGGAATTGGTTGTGGTGGTATTGGTGGTAGTGAAATTGGTGGTGGTGATATTGGTGGTGTGGTACTGGTGGTAATTTTGCTGGTAGTATTGGTGGTGGTGGTATTGGCGGTGGTATTGGTATTGGTAGTGGTGGTATTGGAATGGTGGTGGTATTGGTAGTGGTATGAGATTGGTGGTGGTATTGGTGGTGGTGGTATTGGTGGTGGTGGTATTGGTGGTGGTGCTGGTATTGGTTGTGGTGGTATTGGTAGTGGTGGTGGTTGTATTTGTGGTGGTGGTATTGTTGCTGGTGATATTGGTGGTGGTATTGTTGGTGTTATTGGGGGTCGTGGTGGTGGTGGTATTGGTGGTGGTATTGGTGGTATTGGTGGTGGTGATGTTGGTGGTATTGGTGGTGGTGGTATTGATGGTGGTAGTATTGGTGGTGGAGGAGGTGGTGGTATTGATGGTGGGGGTGGTATTGGTGGTGGTATTGGTGGTGTTGGTAAAAGTAGTGGCGGTTGTGGTATTGGTGCGGGTATTGGTGGTGGTGGTGGTGTTGTTAATAAAACAGGCTTTTGAAAACAAACCTTCAGGTGGCTTTAGTGCAGATGACATGTAACACAGATGTGCTGTTGTCAGCTTCAGGTGATTAGCACATTATTATGTGCCACCTGGAATTCACATGACTAAATTTGCTAATCATTTCTAAATCCTTTTTACTTGGGGCTTGAAACAGACACGAGATAATACCGGGTTAAAGTGATTGAAAGTGGGCACTGTGTTATGGGGGCGGCTGTGCTGCTTAAAAAAACCAAGGGGTTTCAGCTGAAGCAGCGCATGTCCGGCCTGTAGTAAGAGAAACTAAATAAAGTAAATAGTGTTTACAGACTAAATAACAGGTCCTGAGTAACAACCGAAGTAAAGGGGCCAATAACCCAAATGTCAAATGAAGACAAGGCCATACTAAGGAGGGACTAACAAGCCTATTAACCAAGCCAAAGGCAGCATTCACGAAAGCCAATGACACAAACCAATGAAGAATATCGGCGGACAGTAGGCACGGCTTCCCTCCCATACTCTACTACAGCAGTCTCGCAGAGCAAGAAGTGCATGCACACTGCCAATAGGCTCGACTTACAAATGAAGAACTTTTTTTGTAATTCTGAAGTGTGATGAAAACAAAGATTTCAATAGGATCAAACCAAATAAAGGCACTAATTGGTGATGTACAAATGATAAATATTTACTACTCCCCATTTCACACATTATCATTTGTGTGCAATATAGTTTTATCAGTAAACAAAAAATAGAATTGTGCTGACTGTAAATGACAGTGTGCTACTACACAATGGTTTACTTAACATTAAAAAGAATCATCCACTTCATATCCATTAAAGCTTGGTGGGTTGCAAAGGTTTGTCATTCTAAAAATTGGGTTGCAGTTCTAAAAAGTTAGGGGATCGGACAAGAATTACATTAAATGTTTTACAGGAGTAATTAGTAAGGCCATCAAGGCAAGGGGTTTTCCTTTTTTGGAATTCTGTAACAGCGTTCAGTTTTTCAGTACTGTCACTGGGTCCAACCAATTTGCTCTCTTTTTCTCTGTCCAAGTCATCAAGTCGAACAATGGAATGCTGTAAGTCACATTGAAGACAATGAAGTGGATTAGGGCTAACTAACGGCAGGTATATGCTAACCCTGGGCGGAGTATGCGGAGTTGCACTACGCAAAGCGACGCGAAGTGCAAAAAAAACTCTGTCGTACTACGCGGAGCTCCGCAAGCGGCGGAGTACGGTAGAAAAATGCTGTTCGCGGTGATTGCACCGTGCCGAATGCTTGTCCGCACTGTGCAATCAGTGCAAACAGCACCATGACAGCGCAAGCTTACCTTTTCTGCCGCTCGAGTAGATTTTTACTTGAGAGGCAACTTTCCCAACGCGAACAGACAGTTTCTCAATGCGAGCGGTCGCGAGCATATGCGACCACTCACAATGAGAAACCTGACTCCCCCGCATTGAGAAATCTCGCCAGGAGGTTTATTTTTTCCACGCCTGTGCTCGCCAACTTCATGTTGGCGATCGCGAACAAGAAAAAATCTCGCCGGGAGGTGGATTTTTCTCGCTCGCGCTCGCCAACTTGACGTTGGAGAACGCGAGCGAGGAAAAAAACTCCGCTACACGAAGAGGAGCTTTTCGGAACTCCACGAGCTCTGCGTAACATGGAGTGCAGGAAACTCCGCAAAATCCGCGAGCGGAGCGAAGTTCACCACCCGGGGTAGGTAAGCCACCTGTTCCAACATTTCAATGCTTGTCTTGCTTTTTCCCTCTTTTTTTAAAATTTAGAACATTCTTTCCTCAGGTGATGAAATGTCTAATAGCCTTCTGAATCTTGTACCTCAGGCTATACTGGTTGTTAAAGGCCTACTCACTTGTTCTAGGCTTTCGCCTGTGACTCAGACCTATCTCTTGGTTCAGGACCATTTACAACTAATATAGCCTTCGGCAGCGGGCTATAAGGCTATATTAGAAATTGGAATGTTGAGTATAAGGCTATAGGCAATGACAGCTACTGTAAAAAACTGGTGTATTACTTGAGATGGGTGAGAACCCATCCCAAATAATAATCACAGCCCTTGTCAGGGTGAACCACTAAAATCACTAAAACCTGTGCTTAACCCTCTGGTAGCTTGACACAAAGCTGTTTGGCTTAATTTAGAGGCAAAGTGTAAAGTCGTCATGCAGCACACAAATAGTAATACAGTAAAAACATAACACAGAAACACCAAAGCCAATAAAAAATACAAAATATTTTAGAAATTTAAGATGACACAAAATTAAAAAACTCTTATAAGTGGAACCAGAGATATGAATTTTCTAATTTTTTCTTATGAAGGAAAGTTTATCTTCTGACTTAGACAATTGAATGAAGCAAAAGTGGTCATGGACAGGTCTTCTGTGAAGTAGGATCTGAAGCGGGGCTTGATGACAATGGGTTGCTGAAGAGCGGGATCCTAGTGCAGTCATCAATTAAGGTGGGAAATCTCTGAGAGGCAGAGGGCAAGCCTTTTTCCACCCCCTAAACAAATTCTGGTCTGTCCTTCCCCTTCCTCTGGGTTTTGAGGCAGCTTGACTAGCAAGACAAAAGGGAAAGAGGCCTTTTTGTGAACTCTATCTACCTGTGACAATGTAGGTATCCTTTGAAGCTGAGTAAGGAGCTAAGCAAAGCCTGTGCGCAATACACATCTCACCACGGGGTGACAGCAGACACTGACAGGATAGCCTTTTGTTTTTCAGCAGGAAATTGATAACTTTCTATATGTGTCATTTCCAAAATAGTAGTATAAAAACTGACTATTAAGTTGAATGTTTAATTTCTAATAAAATGAGTCCTTGAACAATTTCTCTAGCTACTCCAAACTGGATTTACCACTTATTAAAAATAATACTGTAAACCTTTGTTAACCTATTGGAGAGTCAACCTTGCCACAAAGAAAAGTGACTTAAGAAGTTTTCGCTGACATTAAACCTGGTATAGGCCCACTGCAACATTAAATATACATTCCCTACTTTTTAAATACAATGCACACTGCTCTGTGGCCATTTAGAACTTACCCTGGGGGGACTTATAAGTATTAAAAGAATAGGTACAGTCCTTGTAGAATGCTTGTTTTGCTAAGTTGAAAAGGCAGTTTAAACTGCACACCCAGGCTACAGGGCAGACCCAGAGACAAGCTTTACGGTGTTAATTTAGTGGTGACACAATAAGTGCGTGAGCCCTCTAGTAGCATTATATTTACAGGCCCTGGGCACACATAGTGCCATGTGCTAGGGACTGTGCCAATGAGGTGTATGCCAATTTTAACATGTTTGAAAAGGAAAGTATATTCACTTTAGCACTGGTTGACAGGGGCAAAGTGCACAAACTATTATGACTAACAAAAATGGATCAGCAACAGAAGGCAAAAATCAGAGTATGTTAATAATCAATGAGAACTAGCTCTTGTTTAAATTGTTTGTATGTCTGCGGGTGGGGAAAAACCATTAGGTTTTTATGAAGGCCCTCACCCACCAACCTAGTTGGTGGCATGCTTCATCATTGGGCCCCACCCGAGGTTCCGAGTGTACCTCAGGTGTGCTTCGACGCCAGATTACTGCGGAGCGGGTTTTTTTGGTTCCTGAGGATGCTGTGGGTGTGCTCTGAGTGAGGTTTAAAATACTGTCCTGGGTGCCCCAAAGACTGTTTTAATGGTGGGCCCCAGGCAGTCAATAAAAACAAAGGCTATCGGACGTGCACGGTAGGCTTATGGCCTCCGACGTCCTGTGCGGTCAACTAGTTTCAGCCAGGCCTTTTCTTCTACTGGCTTTCGTCAGGACCTTATATGAGTGGGGTGTTACAGGGGTTGTTATGAGTTTGTCAGTGCTCTGTGTGTAAAGCACACGCTACAGTGCTTATATGTGCAAGAGGTGTTTCCTCTCGGGTTGTACCTGTAGGGGGTACAAAAAGGGGACAGACATAACATTTAAGTAAAGGCTCCTAGTAGTGGGCTAAAAGCTTATAGTGAGGGCGTACTAAGTGCTTAGAGGTGACCACGGACAAGGCGGTAGTGTTGGCGTCAGTGGCGGGCAGTGAAAGAGTGGCTGGTCTCACAATATGCGTTATTGTGTGTGAAATTAGGCCTATGTACTGTAACCAGTGTTGGTAAAAACAGTAAAGTGGAGTTGCTTACACCTGATTAAAGCGAACAACTCAGCATGGAGCTCAGCCGGGTGCCAGGACTATGTGCACTCTAAATAGGGGGAAGAAAAGGAAAAAGGCTGTTGGGGGAGGTGGGTGATATGCACCCAACAAGGTAACGGTAAAAAGGATGCACACACAGACACGGCCGGGGGCAGCATGAAAAGGTGGCTGTACCGTTAGCTTGGTCAAGTTCAGGTACTTACTGCGCAAAGTTGCTGGACCCTCAATGAACCTGTTGTCCGGGCAGAGGCTCCGTGAGAAATGAGCTTCAGTGTAGAGAGAGCTTAAATACCTGTGGGAAGGGCCAGGTGTTGCTTGTTAGCTGGGTCAGGTGTTCTGGCCTGGGCACGAGTCATGGGGTGTATTCAGCTTCCTGTTGTCTCGAGGAGGTGCCTGTAGTAGAGGATTGGAAGAAAGACTCGCATGCAGGTGTATGTAGCGCTCTCTCTAAATTATTTCCAAGGTGCAATTGGATGTCTAAGTTGCTAACATGTGCGTGCACATGTGCGGATTATTTAGGGGAGTGCTAACCCATTAGGGGGAGTCGCGCTCCATCTGTGCACTGCAATGGGGGGCACCCTCTCTATTTAAATGTAAGCGGCAACTAGGCGGGGCTTAGAAAGTAACGTGTTTTCATATGCAGGGATGTTGCTGCATATTGGCCCTGCTAAAAAATGGGGGTGATGAACCCACTGTGTGGGGGCTCATGAGTATGTGTATGAAGAGTACACCGTGGGGTCATTGTGGTCTCATGTGGGTGTATACCCTGGCACAGTGTAGTGGGTCCAGGCAAGGCATCAAGTCTAGATGCCCTGCCGGCTGCAGTAAGGTTCACAGGGCATCAATTGGCGGGATCTGATGTCGTCCCTTAGATTGAGAAGGGGGGGCAGGGGGGCGGGGGGGCCTCATCTGCTGCGGCTGTTCCACGGAATATTATCATTCAGTCCCTCCGTGTGGGTGGACAATCTGTAGATCCAGCGTTGTTCTTTGGACAGTAGCTGCTTCTCGTTGTCTGTAGGGTGGACAGGGATCTGTTCAATGACCGTCCATCTGAGGACATTGGTGGTATGTCCAAACCTAAGGAAGTGGTCTGTGAGTTTGCTGATAGTCTTCTTGCACCGAATCTTACTTCTGTTTACAGTGATTCTGGTGCGTATTTTTCTCGTGGTCATCCCCACGTAACGGAGCTGGCATGGGCTTTCAATCAAGTACACTAGATTGGTTGAATTACAGTTTGTGTGCTTACGTTGGTGCCATGTTTTTCCGGTTTCCAGATCGAGGGTTTTGGTATATGTCGTGAGGTGGCAGATGCTGCAGTCGCCACAGGGGTAGTGACCTGTGACTTTAGGGAGGTTCCACACTTGATGTAGTGTGGGGTTGGTGATGGTTTCCGTGGTTCTCGGCCGCGTGGAGATGAGTTGATCCTGTAGGCTACTCGATTTTTTATAGGCGAAAAGGGCCAGGTCCCAGTCTCGTTTCCTCGTGTTGAGGCTTTTAGCCACTGTATTGGAGATAGGGTTGTACGTGGTGACACAGGTCAATGGTGTTGTTGTTTCTTAATGGGACGGTGTTTCCAGGAGGGCGTCTCTATTTTGGTTCTTTGCCTGTTTTTTGGTCCTGTTGATGATCCTTGTTGGGTAACCCCGTTGTTGTAATCTGTGGGAGAGGTCTGTGGCCTGTGTGTTGTAGTCCTCCTTATTGCTGCAATTGCGCCTTATGCGTAGAAATTGGCCATAGGGCAAGTTCTCCCTTAGTGCTCATGGGTGGAAACTTTCAAAGACCAGTAGTGAATTTCTTGCGGTGGGTTTGTAATATGTGGTGGTTGACAGTTCACCATTGGTGGCCTTGATCAGTAGGTCCAGGAAAGGTAACTGGTCTTTGCTGCTGGTGTACATGAAGCGTAGGTGGGGGATCACATGTGTTGAGCCAGGTCAGGAAGGTCTTCAAGGATTCCTCCGAGCCTTCCCATATCATGAGGACGTCATCAACGTATCTACGCCAGAAAAATATTGATTCCGTGAACGGGTTGTTGGGCTCAAGGATGTGTGACTGTTCCAGGTGGTAGACGTATAGTCCCGCCATGCTGGGAGCAAAAATACCGCCCATAGAAGTTCCGTTTGTTTGGGGATAGTATGTTCCCTCAAATTCAAAAAAGTTTTCTTTTAATGCCAGTCTGGCGCAGTCTAGGACAAATTCTCTTGGTGTGGTGTGTTTCCATTGTGAGTTGGTCAGAGTTCTCTCTAGGACCTTGAGGGTGTCATCTTGGGGCAGGCTTGTGTATAGGCATTCAATGTCCAGACCCACAAGTAACTGGGTTGTGGGGTTAAAGTCCAGGTCTTGAAGGAGGGACAGGAGATGTTTGGTGTCCTTGATGTAAGTGGTTGCAGCTTGTACTAGAGGGTTAAGAAAAAAGTCACAAAACCTGGAGAGAGGTTCTAGGAGTGAGTTGTAGCCTGAGACAATCGGCCGTCCCGGGGGTGGTCTTGTTTCCTTGTGTACCTTCGGTACTGTGTAAAAGTACGGTATCCTGGTTTGTGTGTTGCAGAGGAAGGTGGCCTCCTGTTTGGAGATGTGGTTGTTGTTTGCAGCTGTAGTCACCAGGTTGGTGATTGTTAGCTTGAGTTGGTTGGAAGGGTCGCTGTCAAGGCGTCTGTAATTAGGGTTGTCTTCGAGGAGTCTCTCGCACTCTTCTCGGTAAGACTGGGTGTCCTGAATCACAATCCCTCCGCCTTTGTCGGCGGGTTTGATGGTAATGTTGCCATTGTCTTGGAGGGTTTTCAGAGCTGCCCATTGTTCTTGAGATAGGTTGTTGTAAGTCTCTGTTTGGTTGGTTTTCTCTACTTCATTGTAGACGGCCTGCTCGAAGGCCATGATTTCTACAGGTATACTGGAAGGTGGAGGCATGAATGTTGATTTGGGTCATAGACCCGTCTCATTGGTTTCCCTTGTGTCATTGTTGGTGTCTTGTCTTTCAAAAAAGGCGCGGAGCTTCAGCTTCCGGAAGAACTCAGCTAGTTCGGTGTGTAGGAGGAATTTGTCAACTCTCTTGGTAGGGACAAAGGAGAGGCCTTTATTCAGTACTTTTTCTTCAGTAGTGGTTAAGTCTATGGAGGATAGGTTGAAGACCAGGGAAGGTGTGTCTAATTCCCTGGTTAGCGGCTGTTGCTCGGTTATTGTTCCTTGCCCTTGTTGCGGGTGTTGGCGCTGACCGGTCCGTCTTCCTCTGTCCAGTGTACATGGGGTATCTGTTGTGTATTTCTTCTGCGGCCTCTTGTTCGGCCGCCCTGCCCTAAAAAAGGCAGTCTGTAGGGTTGGCCATAGAAGTTCTGGGGTGCTTGGTGGTACAGGGGTGGCCATCCGAAGTAGGGGTTCTGTTGTGGGTGGTTGAACATCGGGGGTCCATAGGTCTGATTGGGCTGTGGTTGTCCTCCCCATGGTTGTTGCCAGCGACGGCCAAGGCCTCTGTTTCTTTGTTGTTTTACAGATCTTGAGCTGGAATCGCTGGACATTGATGTGTTGTCCCCCGATGATCTGAGCCTCTGTCTTGTCTTAGGGGGGCAACATAATCGTACGCTGTGTAAGGGTAGGTTTTTGAGTAATTGAATTTCTTCAAATCTTTGTCAAATTTTGCTATTTTTGCTTGGGTCAAGTACTCTTTATACTCATTCAGTTCTTTATTGGATTCTTCCAGTTTCTTTTTGAACAAGGTTATCGTAGTTTTGAAATGTGATTCGGTGGCCTGTATATCGATGATCATTGCGTCCGAAAGGCGTTTGGCGGTTTTGATTATGAGGACCAACCAGTCTCTTGTGCAGTGCCAAGCTCTCTGGGCCAAGTCCTTCCTGAATGTGGCATCATCTAGGAAGATCCTGGGCGCATTGGTGACTAGCAGACCTTTAGGTGCGCTGTTTGTTCGTAGATATTGGGTTAGCATTACTCCATGTAGAATGGTCCTGATCTTGTTCCTTTTCTTTTATGTGAGTGCGTCCCAGTCGGTGGTTTGAGCTATGGTCTGGCCGATGTTGATGTCCAGTGTGAATGGCGGATCGGCGAGGAGTTCGCTGATCTCAGTTTCAGAGAACGTGAGGCCAGGGTTTTCGGCCATGTTCTAGACAATCTCTCACAGCTGTGCGCTGTCGAGGAAATGTTATAATCAAGAAGAGAGAGGAGAACTAGAGAGGCTAGTCCGTTTCCCCAGTTTATATGTTAATAATCTATGAGAACTAGCTCTTGTTTAAATTGTTTGTATGTCTGCGGGTGGGGGAAAACCATTAGGTTTTTATGAAGGCCCTCACCCACCAACCTAGTTGGTGGCATGCTTCATCATTGGGCCCCACCCGAGGTTCCGAGTGTACCTCAGGTGTGCTTCGACGCCAGATTGCTGCAGAGTCTTGTGGAAAGTGAAGGAAGTCAGCAGTGCAGACCAGCAAGGTCTGAGGGACTCACCCAGTGAGGGTAAGTCAGAGCAGGCCTGGAGCAACCAGGGGAGCCCTTTGGTTCTGTAGAAAAGTCTTCAGGGGACCCACAAGCCAACCGGCAAGGGATCGCAAAGACGCCTTGTAAGGATTCACTTCACAGGAGCCCACGGTCACTCGGGACGAGGTAGGCCTCTAATTTTCAGTGGAAATCCTGCTGAAGGCTTGGGCCACACGTGGTCTAATGCACAAATTCGTAGAATGTCGTGAAGGGGTTGCACTTGACAATAGTGCACGGTACCCGAGTATTGCTGTTCCTCGTCACTCGTGAGGTCCACTCACCTCAGTTTTGCTGGGGACTCACAATGGCCGTCAATTAGTAAGGAAATCTACTTCGGGGGCTGCAGGGACTTCGGACTCCGGCGGGAGCAGGAAAGTTTGCGACTGTTGATGCAAAGTTTTGGTGCCTGCCAAGCAGGGGAGTCACTCCTTGACTCCAAGGGAGATTCTTCAGTCTTCCAGAGGTAGTGGAACGTCAAAGGTCCAGGATTCTTCTTCAGAGCGTCATCCAGGGATATCTAGTTTGCAATGGCAAGGGTTCCCTAACTTATACTACAAGGAAGGGAGGGACTAGCTCTATGACCACTCCTATGGGAGGGTCAGGGGAGTGGGTGGCTACACCCACTTCCCTTTGTCCAGTTTCATGCCAGAGCAGGGGCTGCTAGCCCCTGAACCGGTTTGAGCTGGCATATGCACAGAGGAGCCTACTGCTCCCCCAGTGCAGGACTTCAAAGCACTCTAGGAGTGCACCCACCCAGCCCCTATACACTAAATCCTGTCTGGAAGGTGGTTACACCTCCCTGTGGCAGGATGCCTATTGTTGGGCCTCCTCCACTGCGAGTTTCGGTCAGCAGCAGGAGGGCAGCCCAGTGTCTGAGCTAGTGGCATCCATTTTGTGATGCCAGGGCTCTTCAGGATTCTACCGTGTTTCCACAGTGGGTGCATGTCTATCCCTCTAGAAGGGTGGGATCATACTTCCACAGCAGTTACTGGCATGGGGGTATGATTCAAAAGTGTTTGACACCAAACACGACATGTTTTGATGCAGCCATCCCAAAGTTAGCATTTACCGCTAGGTTATAATGCACTTAAGAGTATATGGTTTAACCGCATCCACAAACAGCTACAGAGAATGGACTCTGAGAGCTGCAGAGGGGTCCTGCTCAGGCAGAGGCACCCCCTCACATGGAAACCAAGCACCCTGCCCTCAGGATTGATAGGGCCTGCCTTAGGAGTGACTGATAGGTTTATATGTGTGTGTAAGGTGAGATACAGGGAACCTATACCTCAGTGAGGAGTGCTAACACTACATCACCCAGGCTGCAGTAGCAGGCCTGTGGTGTCAGATTTAGTCTGCTTCCCAGGGGTGGCATAATACATGCTTCAGCCCCTGGTAGGCCTTTGAAGTACCTATGCCCTTGGTACCTAAGGTACCATATACTAGGGGCTCATAAGGTACCACAGTATCGAATCACTAGTGCATCTAATATGCACTCCAAGTTGTTTAGAGAGAACAGAGGGGCTGGGGCTCTGATTAGCAGCAGGGACCCAGCCAGACTATAGCCAGAAACCAGTGTAAACATCAGAAAAAAGTGGGGGCAACATAAGTGCAGATCCTACTCTCCTACAAACACTATTTAAAGAATCTTTGGTTGCCTTTAGAGGGGACCCGATCAGGTTGCTTTATAGTTTTAATTTTTGTATATGTAGCTACTAAGTCCACCATCCCAAACGGACGGAAGGAATTCTCACAATCATGACAATTCAGGCCTCATGGTCATGTAATCATTACTTTAATATTTCAGTATGAGCTGTAGATGTACCTTAATGAAATGCTTCAAAATAATTCAGAATAAGCTTTTGAAATGTCTTGTTAAACCTGCTGGAAAAGCAATAGCACATTTTCCACTCCATCATTCTCTGCCTTCTTATTTGACAACAGAGTTTAACGCTTCCCTCTCTCTTCTTCATTGACTCTGATGGGGCATGATTTTTGCAAATAATCTTGCTTGATCAAATCTGCTCATATGTGTGTTATTAACAAAACAATTGACCAATAGTGTGAAAATTAATGACATAAGAACTTAAATTGAATTACAGGGAAAATGGGCAAGAGAGATACGGCACATTCAGTAATAAAAGCTGCAATAGTTTCTCTGCGGAAATTGAAAATATGTAGTTTTATGTATAAATGAGAAAGAGACTTTTAAGTGTACTAGAATTTTCATAAGTAGAATAACGAAGTGCAAAGTAATGGAAACGCTTTTAGAAAAATGTATGCATGAATGTCTGTACTTTTCTTAATAGTAAGAAAACATTAATCAACATAGTCAACATTTAGAAATGACTTATTATGGCTAGGACTGCCCCCGCGGTCCCCATCGTGAGGCCAGGCCCCAGGGGATGGGGTTCCTGGGGCCAAAAGTGGCCAATTGTGGCCCCCCTCCAGGAAAGTTTATAAAACATTTTTTTGAAATTTTTGAAAAGAGGCAAAGCCCCAGGGGATGGGGTCCCCGAGGCTAAAAAGGCCTCAGGAGGGGGGGCTGCCCCGCTCCTTTAAATGTAGTTTCTTTATTTATTTTTTTAAAGTGGCTATTCCCTGGGGGATGGGGTTCCAGGCTGAAATCGGCCTTAGGAGGGGGCCCCACACGGTCCCCTGCCAGTTTAAAAAAAAAAAAGATAATTAAAATATGGCTCATGCCCTGGGGGATATGGTCCCCAGAGCCCAAAAAATATTAAGAGAAGGGGGGCCACACAGCCCCCTTCTAACAAAAAAAAGAGAAGCCGCCATCTCGCAAGAGGCCCCGCACCACTCTGCAAACGCGCCTTATGGCGCGTTCTGGGTTGGGGGATTGAGTCCACCAGAATCTTAAGGGTCCTTAGGGGCCAACTAGCCCACCAGGTACCTCCAGTAAGCCCCCCACAGTGGGATTGCTGAGAGGTGGTCCAAGCCCATGTCCCTTTTTACACGACTCTACAAACGCACCTCTTGGCACACTGCTAGTGGGGCAATGAGGTCCTCTTGTGTCCTGAGGACCTCAGGACTAAAGTGGACTTCATCCCCCCATGCAGCAGTGCACCAGGAGGCACGTTTGCAGAGTGGTGTAAAAAGGGGGTGTGGCCTCAGACCACTCTCAGCAAGCCAGCTGTGTGGGGCTAACTAGAGATAACAGGAGGGCTAGTTGGCCCCCAGGGATCCTCAGAGGCAAGGGTACATCATCCCCAACCAAGAGCACGCCAGGAGGCGCGTTTGCAGAGTGGTGAAGAAAGGGGACATGGACTGTGTCCACCTCTCAGCAATCCCACCATCTGGGGCTTACTGGAGGTATCAGGTAGGTAGTTGGCCCCTAACGACCCCCAGCAGCACAAGGAACTTTACTCCCCATCCAAGAGCATGCCAGGGAGCGCATCTGCAAACTGATAGGCAAAGGGGATGTGGCCTGGTTTGAGAACTTACCAATGCTGCTGTGTGAGATTTACTGGAGGTAATAAGAGGGGTAATTGGCCCCTAAAGTTGTCCTTGGGAGCGAACTACCCCTCCTGTTACCTCCAGTAAGTCACACACAGTGGGATTGCTAAGAGGTCTTCAGAGGCCATGCCCCCCTTTTTCCACAACTCTGCAAACGTGCTTCCTGGCACACTATGGGTTGGGGGAGTCCACTTTACTCCTGAGGGACTTTGGGAGCCAAGAAGCCCTCCTGCTCCCTCCTGTAAGTCGTAACCAGCAGAATTCCTGAGTGCTGGTCGGAGGCCCAGCCCACTTTCTCCTTCACTCTGCAAATATGAATACAAGTTGTGATAGGTCTCGGATTTTCGGGAGTTAGAACTATTGGCGTAAATGTAATAGTTTTTTACTCATGTTTTTTGGAGTGGAGTGGATGTACGTTCTGTGTAGTGAAATTATGTAGTATGTTGTGCAGTGAAATTATGTGCCTAACAAGTATGTTGTATTTACTGTATAGTAATTTTGTAGAGTGGGATTATGTGTTATGGAGACTAATTATGTGGTATGGTAGTCTGGGTTGTGGAGTTTTAACCTCAGGTTTAGTCTTCCTCGTCTCTGCAGAAGCTAAAGTATAAACTCAATTGGACAAAAAAAGGAGGAACCACTGAGGAGCACTTCTGGACCTAGTCACAGGTATGAGCAGGGCCACTGGAATTATGTGAATGTTTGGCTGCACAAATTTTTGCACAATTATACATTTTCCGCATTTGCCACATAATCCATAATCTGCTGCATAATCTGTGGATTTGAACAAAAATAACCTTGTTTCTGGCACAAACGGCTCAAACATTACCAAAAATGCAGCGACAAGTGTTACAGTGTGGTGGAAGGCCCTTTGCAATCATAGAATGGCCACCTGTTACTTATTGCTAAATGTGGGAATTAAATTGCTGCTAATGGTGTGCACACCACTCTTGCTTCTTTCTGTGCCTCTCTTGCCTCCGTTTGCATTTCTCATGCATCGTTCTGCACCTTTCTTTCTTTTATTGCACTTCTCTTGCCTCTTTCTGCACATCTCTTCTGCTTTATGCAACTTCCTTCTTTCTGCACCTCTTTTTTTTCTTTATTGACCTCACTTGCTTTTTTCTTCTGCACATCTCTTGCCTTTTTCTGCACCTCTGCTGCTAGTTTGTGCACTTCTCTTGCCTCTTTCTGAACTCTCTGCCCTCTTTCTGGACATCTCTTTCTGCAGCTGGCTTGCTTCTTTCTGCACTTCTCTTGCTTCTTTCTGTACCTCTCTTGCTTCTTTCTGCGCCCCTCTTGCATTTTTCTACACCTCTTTTGCTTCTTTCTGAACCCTTCTTCCATTTTCCTGCACCTCTTTTGCCTCTTTCTGCACCTCTCACCTATTTCTGCAGTTCACTTGCCTCCTTTTGCAATTCTGTTGCCTCTTTTTGCACCTCTCTTGCTTCTTTTTACACCTCTCTTGTTTCTTTCTGCATCCCTCCTGCCTCTTTTTGCACCCATTTTCTCTCTTTGTGCTCCTCTCTTGCCTGTTTCTGCACCTCTCTTGCCTCTTTCTACACCCGTCTTGCTGTTGGTTCTTTCTGCACTGCTTTTGCTTCTTTCTGTACCTTTAATGCAAATTTTCACACCCCTCTTCCCTCTTTCTGCACCTCTTTTGGTTGTTTCTGCAACTCGCTTGCCTCTTTTTGTACCTCCTTGCCTCTTTCTGCACCCCTTCCCTCTTTCTGCACTTCTCTTGCCTCTGTCTGCACCTCTGATCCTTCTTTCTTCACCTCTTTCACCTGTTTCTGCAACTCTCTTGCCTCTTTCTGCAGTTCTCTTGCCTGTTTTTTCACCTCTTTTGCTTCTGTCTGCACTTCTCTTGCTTTTTTCGGCACCTCGCTTGTTTTTTTCTGCAACTCTCTTGCTTCTTTCTGCACTTCTCTTGCCTTCTTTCTGCAACCCCCTGGCCTCTTCCTTCTGAACCTCTTTTGCTTCTTTTTGCACTACTCTTGCTTCTTTCTGTACCCCTCTTGCCTTTTTCTGCACCCCTCTTCCTGTACCTCGCTTGCCTCTTTCTGCTCCTCTCTTGCCTCTTTCTGCACTTCTCTTGCCTCTTTTTGCACATTTGTTACTCTTACTGCACCTCTCTTGTTTTTTTTTTTTCTGCACTTATCTTGCTTCTCTCTGAACTTCTCTCGCCTCTTTTTGTGTACTCAAATGGGAAGTGGAAGCTGTCAAGTTTCAAGGTCTGCATGCTTCCGTGACTGAGGTATATGTCTACTTCTACATGTATTCTTACATGTGTCATGCATCTGAAGATGATACCTTAAAACAGGGGGTAGCTTCTCCTGTAGGTGGTTAAATCTTCTCAGTTCTGCTCTGTCATTCACTTGCACAAGTAGACATGTCTTATGTATATAGATGTTTTAGAGCCCCTCAAATATACTATTGAATACCCATGTGTCCTGTATTATGAGCAGAAAGAAATGCAAACACCTTTTTGTACACAGATTTACAGAACATGCGGTTTCAAACACGGGTATTCAAGTATTTGTATGTTTATTTGTATGTAACATGTCACTAGGTAAAAGCAGAGACACACACATGCATACCTTCACAAACTTGGTGAGACTTACAACAGTGACATGGTTAGGATTGCTGTTTTACATTTGGTAACCCTAACATTTTGAGCAGTCGATGAATAATGAACCTTAAAGAGAAAAGTGAGGTTCAAGACATCTTGGGAGAAGGATTAGTGATTAGGCTACTTTGAATGAGTCTGTGGAAAGGTACAGTCAAAGTACGCCTCTTTCTGCACCTCTGTTGCTTCTTTCAGCACTTCTTTTGCTTCTTTTTGCTCCTTTCTTCCTCCTTCTGGACTTCTGTTGCCTCTTTCTGCATTTTTCTTGCTTCTTTCTGCACCTCTCTTGCCTCTCTGCACTTCTCTTGCTTCTTTCTGCGCCTTTCTTCCTCTTTCTGCACATGGCCTACCTATGTAGGCATAGTCAGAACTTAGCTTTTAAAAAACCTTGGGAATTCCCTGAAAAAAAACACAGGTTTGAGGAACATTATAGTTAGGAATTACCATTTAAAAGAACCTTAGAAATTCACAGAAAAAAACACAGGGTTTCAGGGACGCTATAATTAGGCTGACATTTAACTCATACAAAACCAGAGAAATTCGGCCGTTATAGTAAGCTGAGCTAACTATAACTCGAGCCCCGCAATGAACTGCTGATGACATCACATATTACATCACTCATGACATGGTCAGTGATATCACTGATGACATCACTAATGACATCTCAAATGACATCAGTGATGAAATCACTGATGACATCATCCACTTAATATCTGATGCAGCTCTTCACACCATAATGTAACCTTTGATACACCCACTCTAAAATACAGACTACCATTCTCAAAACCATAGACGCATCAATACCAGCTAGTATATACCCACTCACTGATTCATGGATGCACACACATCCACTCACTCATACAGTCACTCATTTACGCAGTCACTCATCTATACAGCCACTGATATATGCAATCATATACTCATACAGACACTCACACACCACCGCTCACCCATAGAGTTACTCACACACCTAGTCATTCAAGCAAAGTAACAATCACATTGCCATCTACTCACCTATACAGTGATACACATATCACCTCACTTATTCATACAGATACTAACACATACTTACTCTTTTATACAATCACTGATACAAGGACACACTCACCCATACAGTCACTCTCACAATCCTCACTCTCACATATAGTCACTTATATCCTCCAACACTTACATAAACTGCCTTTCACATATGTAGTTATGTCACACATATACCACAGAGACATTCATTCATGAACACAGCCATAAGCACACTTATTCACCAATACAGTCCCTCGCGCATGCACTCATGCACCCATAAACCCAATGATTCACCCACTCACACATCCATGCAGGGAGTCACCCACCCATACAGACACTCAGGCACCCATACAGGTACTCAGACAACGAATCATTATCCCATATAGACACTCATGTAGCTACTCACCAACCCATGCAACCACTTACACGCCAACTGACAGACTGATACAGACATTCACACAGATTAGTCATTCACCCATGCATTCACTAAGAGATGTTTAATCACTCACTTATACAGCCACTCACGCACCCACTAAATCATCCATACAGACACTCATACACCCACTCATTCTTCGAATACACCTTGGCGTATATATATCACATTCTTAAACTTTTTAGAAACACTCACAGGATGATGTCATCAGTGAGGTTATCAGTGATGTCATTTGAAATGTCATCAGTGATATCACTGACCAGGTCATAAGTGATGTAATATGTGACATCATCAGCAGTGCATTGCGGGGGCGTGAGTTATAGGGCCGAATTTCTCTGGTTTTGTATGAGTAAAATGTCAGCCTAACTAGAACGTCCCTGAAACCTGTGGATTTTTCAGTGAATTTCTATGGGTATTTAAATACTAATTCTTAACTATAACGTCCCTGAAACCTGTGTTTTTTTCAGTGAAAATATAAATATAGTGAACAGACCCTCTCTATATATCATGAGATATTATTCTATGGAGGTGTGTTTTTCAGTTCTTACCATTAAGATTGTCATGGTTTAAACGTGAGAATAGCTTCTGTGTGCTGTTCAAGTTTATAAATGTCTTAAATTTACACATCAGCAAAAGACGTTTGTTTCATTCAGGCTTCAGCATGACCACGCAAAACGTTTTCTCTAATATCTGCAGCATGAATTTTTAGGCACTTTTTGGATAAAGGGTGTCTTACAGCACACACAGCTATGCTCAAAAGATTCAATTCATTAACAGTGAATATGTAAATTATACTGTAGTGTGCAGAATCAAAGAGGCAACCTTTTATTCACAGGATTTGGATTTTAAAATATTTTCTTCTTTCAAAAACAAATCTTTCATACTTAAAGATAATCAACGAAGACTAGAGCAAACGTTGTAGATGAATTAGCTTGAAGAAGTAAAGACTACATACTTTGCAAGCTGCAGAAGGAGTGAAATTGACATGCAGATAAAACACGACAAATATAAAATTTCAATTCCTACAGATAACCATAGTCAAAATTCTTAGTAAATACTCTTAATTAGGAAAACCATCATTCACGAGTTCACAAAACGTCCTGGTTGTTGCTAATGCAGAAAAGCTTCTTTATAAGAAGGCCATTTAGAGATTCAGCAATGCACAGGTCAATATTATTCTCCAGTTCTTTAGTAGCATGGATTTCAAGCCTGCTATCCGATGTCTTTCAAAGGTAGTTAAAGTTTTAATGGATAATTATACAACATCATAAGTAGATCGAAGAAATTTCTTTCATTCCAGAAAAATGTAAATCCTCTTGAAAATCTACTTACAAAACTCTTTGGCTCTTAAACATTTTATCAACCTGTAGGAGAACTCAACATTGTCCCAATTGCATCTCCAGCAGCCTAAGACCTTTAAAAGTTACAGCCTGGCAATGCATTCTGAAAGCTACTTGTTGCTGTGTGATGACAGTTTTAAGAAAAGGACCACAACGGGTTATTAGACGCGTCAATGAAAACATTTAAATAGATGTATATTACAATGCATTGATTGCGATGATAACATTTACATCTTTATGTAATGTACCTCTGTGGAAATTACATTTACATCGTAAACATTTAAACAGACATATTTGCATTGCGTTTTATACAATGCAATGTAGTTTTGTGTTTATTTTTTGTTTCATGCTTTCACTGTCAGTACGTTTTGAAAATGTTTGTGTTCTATTTAGGGGAGAAATGTACTCTATTGAATTAATGTTTATTTACTTTTATAATCTATTTATTAAAGAATGCTGTGATTGTTATGGAATTTTTCAAGTGATATGGGCAAATTGTGGGAAGAACATTCTTTTTTAAAATTATAATATTTATTAAATATTAATTAAAAAGAACACATTCCTCCACTAAATTGAACGCAAAGAGTTTGAAAAAATACTGACAGTAAAAGCAGGAAATGAGAAATACATGACAAGCATTGTAAATGTGATGTAAGTTTATGTCTATGGAAATGAATTATTGTAAAGGTAATAGATTCATTTCCATCAGTCACAATTCTTCCTGAATAATTTCACTTTGTTTTCCAAGTCCTGCTGTGTAGGATATACATGTACATTTAAAACGTTTTGGTGCTGAGAAAGCAGCAGTGATAGAATGAATAGGTTTATTGTCAAATGACTTCATAACACTTCTTTCGGTAACTGATATGACAGTTGCATTTTATGTGTGTGTAGTATTCTGGATTTTAAGGCCGCTGGTCCCCCCTCACTGTACAGTGGGTTCCCACTCCTGAATCGCAGGTTTGTGACCACAACTCATGTCGATTCCATAAGGGTCTCTCTTAAGACAGAAACATCTGTGCCTCTTTAGGATGAGATATATAATTTTCCTAAAGCTTCCCCACGCAGTTAAGGTGGCTCAAAGTGCCTAGTAAAGCAGGTGCTTTCCCCATCGGATTGCTCATGAGGGGTTTATCCAAGTATAAGGTGGGATGACTAAATCTGCACACTTCGATCTGCTCAGCATTGTCTAATGCAAGCTTACCAATAGGCAGAATTCAACATAAAAATGTGATGGGTACATCTCGGGGGCCTGAGATTTGATCCAGCTTCTTGTTGTTACAAGAGTTGGATGTAGCAGAGACACTGCAGTTCAAGAACAGCAATCACCATTTCTGAGCACAGGAACTGACCTATTAAGTCCATTGGAACCATTTGGACAGTGCTTAATTTGTACATAAATAATTGTTGGCGCCCTCATCAGGAGGCCACTCCAGATTGCATCACCTATTGCACCTGCCAGCACTGCCAATGACAATACCAATGTAACTACTAACTATCATTCACATACAAGTGTGACATTTTACACTATTTCGGGCCCCAAAACTGTAAGGATGGCTTGGGTGACAGGTGTTAGCCATTTTGTAATTCATATTGAATTAATAAACAGCTGTTGTTGTGCTGATCTCTAAAGTATATTAACAGCGTAACCATGGGGCAGACTGTCAGAAGAGAGGTGTTGACAATTAAGTGCCAGTGCAGAGCACCGGAAACCACCAGCTCAAATTGAACACTACCTCTCTGACTGACTGAAGTATATCCTAGTTTGGTTGGCAACACAACTGGCATCCTGAAGCTTTTCTCTTATGGAGAACCTCTGTAGCTCGTATAGGTGACTTTATGAAAATGTATTACACAGTGGCATGGTTACCGGACAAAGTACTCAAGTACCAAGGCAGCAATTTTCCATCCCAATTGAGGACTCCATTTTATATTAGAATGGAGATATTTCACTTTATAACATCCGTGTATCACCCTCATACCAACAGTCTGATGGAACACTTTAATAAAACTTTGAAACAAATCTCTGTAAGGCTGATGGAAAGGACTGGGAGAAAGCATTACCATTGGTGCTCATAACATTTAGGAGCACTCCTCAGGTTTTTATGGAATTTTCTAATTTCACATTAGATTTCAGAAGACAATCTCAGTCCATTCTTCATATAGGTATACAGGAAAGAACCAAACCAAAGAACAATAGCATTTTGCCAGTTGTTTAAGTACTTGTTCTAAGGTAGAGATTACAAACCATCAGACAAATAGCGATGGACCATTTATGGACAGCACAACAGATACAGATGAGACATTGGATTCAGGGAACATGTCTTTGTCTCTTACAAGTGAGCGGCGTTGCACTGGTCCTCCTGCCTACTACAGACAAGAAATTGCTGGCCAAATGACAAGACTTATATGAAATGTTTGAAAATATAGGACCTCTGTTCCATAGATCAGGACACCCATACAGAAAGACCTATTCCCAACTGTGCCACATTAATATGTTACAAAATTGGTAATAGGTATAGCCAAAGCAATGCCAAATTCTGAAGAGGATATGCTTCCTGTCAGACGTTAAGGTACAAAGGAAGACATCAGGCCTCATCTACACTTTAAAATTAACTGAAATTCCTTCAATTTCTGGAGGCAAATCTTAAATATGGAGTAGAGCCCACCAGCTGAATTTTCTCCAACACAAATAGCGGAAATTCAGCCTGTAGATTCTACTCCATATTTCAAGTATCATAAGCTAGAGACCTCTCTGAGAACACAGATTAGAGTGTGGCCCTATCAAAATCCTGTGGCTTGTAATGAAGCAGTAACATCAGAAAAAGACACCATGCTCAATATGAATGTCAATAATCTATCCTTAAACCAGTAGGCCTCATCTATTGTCTTGATGCCTAAACCAGACGGATAAATACACCTATGTATTAATTTCCATAGAGTGAACAAGGTCTCTTCCTTTGACACATATCCCATGCCACTGGTGGATGAACTCATTGAGCAGGCTATGAAATCCTGACTTATTGCCAATCCCGCTAAATGTGTCATTGCATTTTTGCAAGAGCAATACCTGGGTTAGTCTGTACAAAGAAATGAGTGCACTTCTGTTTGAGTTTTGCTGGCTACTATCGGAGGCTAATTCTTCAGTTTTCCCCACTTGCTCAAACACTTACTGCATTAATTGAGAAGGCTATCTTGAGTCAGAAGCCTTTGGTTTTGGCATAGAATTAGGATTTTGGGGGGTTTTGTTGGGTGCCAGACTCCTGCCCTGTCTATCAGAGCCCTGTCTATCAGAGCTCCAATTTCTTGTAACTTTTTACACTGTAGACTGAAGCCAGTTCTGTTCATCAGTAGGAAATTTTTATACACTAATCTATCTATGCCACTGTTAGACCTGGCACCATTGGCGTGGGTCTCCCTTCCCTTTTTCCACTGTTGCCTCCTATGTTTTTGCTATCTTTATGCTGGTCTAAATGCTTTGGGCACTTTGCCACTGCTGTTCAGTGCCAAAGTGCAAGTGCTCCCTATTGTACATTTTTGTAATGGATTAGTGACTCCATGATTGGCTATTTGATTTACTTGTCAGGCGCTAGTACAGTGCACAATGTGTGCCCAGGGCCTGTAAATCAAATGCTGCTGGTGGGCTTGCGGCACTGGTTGTGCCACCCACAGAAGCAGCTTGTAAAGTGTGGCTCAGGCCTGCCATTGCGGAGTCTGTGCACTTGCCAAGTCAACATGGCAGTCCCAGACTGCACACACACTTGCCAGTTTCTAAACCTTACCTTTTCTACATGTTAGTCATCCCTCAGGTAGGCCCAAGGTACACCTATGGGCAGGGTGCATTGTATGCGAATGGTAGGACATGCCCTGATGTGTGTGGCATGTCCTGATAGTGAACTACAGCCAATTTCGTTTTTCACAATTGCAAGGCTATCTGTTCCCATAGGCCACAATGGGCAGTATGATTATAACATCTTATAATCCAAACTGACCTTAGGAACAAGATAGGAAGATAAAGTTTAGTATGCCTGAACTCAGAATGTTAAAATACTCTTTTAGTAAGGGTGATTTTTACATTCTGTGTTTGAAAATATCACTTTTAGAAAGTAGGTATTTTCTTGCCTAACCATCCAGTATGCCTCTGCTAGGTTTGTGTATTCCATGTCTAATTTGTGAGTGACAGGGGGCCGGAGAGGGCTTTGGCTCCAGCAGTCTGATGAGTCAGGGCCGGGCTGACCAGGACCTAGGTTGAATAGAGAGTAGGGGGAGGAGATTTCTTTTCAGCTACCAGGGCCAGGTCTGCTTTCAACAATGCTGTCTCCACCTCCTGCCAGGAAGCTGCACCAGGGACGACAGAACTGGTTTTGGCTGGGCACAGACACTCTCTGCCTTCAGAGAACAAAGGATTTAGTAGTATAAATATTGGGGCCCAGACCCCAGAACTTTAGATCACATCTGGGAATCAAGACGCACCTTTGCCAAGGTGAGAAACCAAGAAAGCTGAATGAGGAGACTGCCCCTGTGCTGTGTGCTGTTGGCGTTGGCCTGCAGTGGTTACTTAATGCCAAGGAAAGGAGGAAAGGAACTTTGTGTGTAATTTAATCATCTTGAGGAAGATCTCCAAGGGCTTGAAGGGGTCCTTGAGGCCAATGTATACCATAGGACTCCTAGGGTTTATGTCTACAGGGAAAACCAGTAAATGAGGCACTAAAACTAGAATGGATTATTCCCCTCTCATGAGTTTATTCGAAAACTTATTTTGCTCTTTTGCCTCTTCTACCTGAGAAGTCAAACAGACAGATCTCCAACATTAAGCATCCAAGAAAAGAAAATAACCCACTAGGATATAACAGAGTAAAGGACTTAGAAAGTGGTCTGTACCATACGATGATGGGTAGGTATTTAGAGTCCTAACCGTGCATCAAAACCTGTAATAAAAATTATGACTGTACAGTACCGCCTCTGTGTGCTCCTTGGAATTTTCACAAGAATATGGAGGCATAGTACTGCAGTAGCTAACCTCCAACAGTTGCTAACCTATAACACAAATATCCTGTTGTAGCCAAGATAACCAGAAAATAATTTCCCTTGAATTCTAATGGCTGACTTTTTCTATATACCAGACAGGACAGTCAGCCTAGGAGTTTCTCCTTTACCCCAATCCCAGAGCACAACTGTCCAAACACAAGACAGGTTGCTTTCATAAGAGTATTGTAAATGCAACCTAGATTTCAACCAACTGAATCTGCACTTGGTAAAGTGTCTAATGGGAGTCCTAGTAATGTATCAGATTCGGTTTAAAAGCAAGTTGGGGGTTTAAAAGTTGGCATAAGTAATCAGTACTTCTTTCACACAAAGATTAAGAAATGAGAAAGTTATGTCCTAATCAGAGGTACAGGGTATTTTTCAGTTAGTTTGAGTTTAAAAGGGAGGTTATACCCTTGTTCTTCCCTGATAAAACCTCTCACTCTCTTAAAGTAAATGTGAAAAACTTGACTGGTACCTGGCACCGACTAATTGGAAATATTTTTGGTAAGATTTAATATCTGGAAATCTAAGTTCACTTAAAGGAATTTTTGGGGGAGCCGATAAGCAAACATAGCTTATAAGAAATAGGATTATGTAATACAAACTAATCTAAGGGCCTCATGTACGACTGTTTTAGTGGATGGAGATTTGGGCCGTTTGCGACCACTAGAAAGGATTATAGCATGTATGAAACCTATTTTCCAAGTGGGTAACCTATTACTGACTCGCAAAATAGGGTTTGCAAATCGCTATTAGGAAGGGCGTGCCAAGGGCGCCTCCTCCAATTGTGAGTCGCTGGGGAATGTAAGATTGTTTGGAAAGTGGAATGTGGTTGCAAAGCAATTGCAGTTTATTGCTCTTTCAAGTAGGTGGTAAGCCACTTGCAAACGGGAAGGGGTCCCTTTGCGAGCCATTCTTCTTTATGATTGGCAGCAAAAACTTTTTTTAAGAGCACGCAGTGGTCCCACAGATCACTGCCTACTTTTAAAAAATGAAACTGAAACGTTTCATTTTTGTTTTTGAAACGCATACCATTTTCCTTTAAGGAAAACGGGCTGCATTGAAAAAAAAAATGTGTTGCTTTATTTGAAAAGCAAACAAAAACATGGGGCCTGCTGTCCCCAGCAGGCTACCATCCCTGTGTTATTGCCCATTCCCAATGGGTTGCAAATTGCGACCTTCCTCATGAATATTGATGAGGCAGGTAATTTTGGACACCCTTGGGAATAGCAAAAATGTGTTTGAGAAACATTAGTACATTTACTTTGCGATTCGCAAATTGCGAGTTGCTAAAATTAGCAAATTGCAAGTCACAAAAAGAAAAATGGTCGTCGATGTGGCCCATAGTCCTAAAACTAATGGTATGTTTGTTACGTCTTTCATGTGTATTTTTATTTTGGAAAGATTTAGTGAACAAAAATGTTCTGTATTGTTAGAAAAAATAATAGCCAGACTTCTGCTCATCATAGCTTCCTATGCTAAAGGCAAGTGTACATATCCTGATTTGTAAACTATTTTACAAAAGGTGAATCATGCTAGATCTATTCCAATTGACGAAATAGCCTGCGAGCATTCCAAAATTAACCTTAGAGGATAGCTAAGTGTTGTTCTCATGTTAGAGGTGTTGGAGGGGACCTTCTTTTAGTGGTATTGCCCCGATTTTAGCCTTCTTAAGCTGAACCCATTTATTCTGACCAAATCATGCTCAGTGCACTTTACCCCTGCCATCGGGAGTAACGTGTGTGTGCTTTCCCTTCTATACATAGTTAAATTGGCATACACCTAAGAGACACATTTAATTTACTTACAAGTCCCACGTATATGGTACTACATGTACCTAGGGCCTCTAAATTACATGTTACTGGTGGGTCACAGTGCTCATTTATGCCACCCACTAAAGTAGCACTGCAAAACATGTCTCCCAGCCTGCACTTGGAGCCAGGGTTTGCAGTTTTAAACTGCCATTTCGACCTGGCAAAATAGACCTTCTGCCAGGCCTAAAACATCCTTTTTATCAATTATAAGTCATCTCTAAGGTATGACTTAAATGCCTATGACATTTAAAAAGTAGGGCATGTATATTTAATGTTTTACATGTCCTGGCAGTGAAACTCTTCCTAAGTCGTTTTTCACTATGGTGAGGCTAGTGTTACCATCGGGGGAACACTGGGTTTCACACAACTTATGGTGCTTCATTTCAGTTTGGGAGCTGCTAGAAATATGGTTCAAGGATTTCTAATAGTAATTTAAAATCCAAGTTAATGGTCAAGTCGGATTTTAAAGTACTATTTCGAAAATGACACTTATAGAAAGTTACTTTTTGCTAAGCCAAATATGCCATTCTGCCAGTGTTGACTGTCACCCAGGAGCTGAATGGCTACTTATTAGGTGTGAAGGGGCTCCCTGAACTGAGACCAAGAAAGAGGGGTGACTCCCTTGACAGGATGGCCATTTAGGGCCAGGAACTTAGGTAACTTCAAAGGGTGCCTACCCTGTCACAGGCAGATGTAGATTGCACCTGGGCCTGCCTCCTCCATTGTCCTGCTAGCCAACCAGGCATTAATCCCAGTGGGATTGGAGCTACTGTAGAACTGGAGGGGGTTTGCCCATTATTGCAGCTTCACCTCTGGGTGGACACAGGGAATACAAGTTCTGCCATGTTGGTTTTAGGTAATGAGTAGCTCTGTGGAATAGTTTACAGTAAAGCACACTGGAAATACTGCAATAGTGGGCAGGATGACTCCAGTTACTTCATTGGTTAGGGAGTAGGCCTGGGCTAAATTTCCGTTCCGCTCGCGGAAATTGCGATAATTTGACATTTTCGCGTTCCGCGGAGAGCGCGAAAATGTCAAAATTTCCGCATTCCGCAGCTTAGCGATAATTTGTTTCTTGCTCGTGCTGTAAAATAATACATTCTCGCGCGCGCGCGATCGCCTTACCTGAATCCCCGCGTTCGCCGACAAGTTTTCCCAATCCGGTCGCGTTCTCCGCGAGATGTTGGATTGTTGGTAGCCATTTGCGCTGTCTCGTGACAGTTCACGCCCGCAGTAATGTCATTGGTCGCGCGATCACGTCTTTCTTCTCGCGATCATGCACCGCGAGAAGAGTGAAAACAAGATGGCCGCGCCCGCGAGCAACCGCATGGGTAAGTTGGCGAGCCGCGACCACGCAGAAAATACCGCGAACGGGCGGGAAAAAAACTTCTGCATCTTCGCGATATTTCCGCGTGTTTGCGGAGATTTTTAACATTTTCGCGATAATTTGCAAAAGTCACTTTTGCAAATTCCACCCACCCCTATTAGGGAGTTGCCAGGAGTTTCCCCCACCCACAGGCTGACACATGGCATAATGAGTAGACCCCAGTAGCCTCCTCAGATTACCTCTGGGCCTGTGGAAGAACAGAAGAGGACGGGACCAGCTGTCTGTAACCTGAAAAGCATTTTGAATACTGGACCTGCTCTCCCTTTTGTACCCAGGACAAAGAAGAGGACTAAAAGGGTAATTAAGCTTTCCTCTTCTTTGGGCTACAAGGCCCTTAACACGTTCCAATGGGCTTTTTGCCTGCATTCCCAGCTGACCAGTTCCAAATGGACCTGCCCAGGATCCTGCTGCTGGCTTCTGCTGGATTGAGTCCAAACCTCCACAAGTGCTGTCCCCAAGATCCTGGAGCCTTAGCTTGTGTCAAAGTGTACTCTTCCTGCAGTTTCCTGATCCTAGGACTTGGAAACATTTTGCCAACTTGTTGCTTTGCAAACAGATAGGGGATGGGGATCGACTTGACAAGTCGATCCACGTAAGGTGCACCAACGCTGTGCCAAAAATTCAGGTTGCTACTTCTACGTTCTACACAGCAGACAATTCAGTCCAGTGGGACCTCGTGCAGAAGGTGTCTGGCGTCTTGGATCCCTCTTCAGTTACAGCCTGCAGCCTTGCACTGGTGGAAGAAACCAAGTTCCAAAAAAGTGACTAAGTCCAAATGTAGAAATTTTCACTAGGCTAAGATGCAAAATGTATCTGGCTGACAAGGGGCCTTCTCTGGGCGCAACATTGAAATCTCTCTTTCTATGAGATTTCCCGCCAAAAGTCAATGGAAGCCTTATCCAGCGGCGTTTGACTAAATAGAACCTTTTCAGCCACAGTCTGCTGCCTTACCCCACAGAGGGTTTTTGTCTTCCATTCCGGAGACTAAGCTGAGGTAAAACTTTTCACCAGGGTGTGTTTGGTCCCTGAGTCCAACCCGTGTACTCCATTGCGGTCGACAGGTAACTTTTCACTGTGTCCTCGTCAAGTGCAACCAAATGACTGATGCTGAGGCTCAATGGGCTTAATGCTTTTTGGCACTATTATTTTAACCTTAAACTTTAAAAATTCACAACTCTGGTTCTACTGATTGGATTTTTGTTGTTTTGGTGTCATTTTATTTATTAAAATTCTCACGATTTGTAATGCAGGGACCACTATTTTGGTTCAGTAACTTTATATGCTAAAACTCCATCTGCTAGGACCCTGCACCGATGACTGTAAATCCATGCCTGTATAAATCTGCTTCAGGTCTCTGCATGTGCAGAGGCACCGAAGGACTGAGACAATCAGAATGTCATGCTTCGAACTCGGCGCAGTATGCAGCAACATAATAAATTCATAAGAGACTTCGTTCCCTAGCAAAACTGCATGAACGTGGGTAAGCGCCAAACTTCCACTTAGTTTTGGAATTAATGTGACATCGGTTTAGTTTGGTTACAGTGGCGGCTATTCCGCTAAGGCGGAGAGGCGTCGCCCCACTGCCAGGAAGCAGCAAAAAAAAAAAGGAAAAAATAAAATGATAATAACGTAATGTTATAATTTAATTTTGTCCTCCTGCTGCGGCATATTGCGTGAGGTGGCGGGGCAGGGATCCAGAGCAGGGGAGGAGTGGTAGAACACTACGGTGCGCAATGACTGTTTGGTCGGCCCTCTCGGGCTGCCCAAAACAGTCATGCGCACGTCCCTGTTATCCATGCAGGCTGCATTACAGCCTACATGGAAAACATGTCCACCCCTCCAGCCCCTGGCTGAGTGCAGTTACGGCGGGGAGCGTGGGAGCCCTGGCGTTTCCTGCTTCTTCACAAGAAGCCAGGAAGAGGACAGGACACAGGAGAGGCAGCGTCCGCCGGTCAGCCGGACGGCTTGGAGGTAAGTGACTTTTTTAAACCTGATTTCCACCCCTTCGCCCCCACCCGCCCCACTGCTGCTTCTAGGCAGCAACTGCAACTGTTTGGTTATTAAAGAATTAGTGCATCTGTGTCAATCAGTTATCATCAAAAGGTAGGAACATCAGACAGGCGATGGTTCTAATTCAAACTGCAAAGTTAAAACCAGAACAGCCGGTAACCGGCCTTGATGCAGAAACAAACGCTCCTGGTAACCAGAACAGGAAGCACTTCTATTAAGCGTTTTATGGAATGAGCCTGGGGGCTGACTACTGATCTATTACAATGGATACCTTCAAGAAATATATTGAGCAAATGCGCCAGACAGGGCCGCCCTCGCCACCGCTGTCCTTCACTCGAGCTCTGGACATCGGTCAGGTCGAACAACAACATGAAAGGGACTGGGGCAGGGTTTTGAAAATTCAAATTACCAATGTGCCCAGATGGTACGCCCTTGATCTTAACTGAAGCAATAAATTATCTTCTTTATTAACCTGATTTCTATTCATGCACCTTTTCTTCTAAAAGAAAAGCCTGCTTCGCCACATTTGAAGATAATAAATTATCGGTTTTTCTTTCGGGCCGCTCAGATTGATGGCTGCATTCCATATTACCACAGGTATTTTAATTAGACTTGTTTTTACTGTAGCAATATTTTTTCATGACAGTGTTTAGCTGATCTGTATTGTTACTCACACTACATGCATTGAAATACAAAGGCCTTTTCCGGTTTCTCTTGGTCGGTAAACGTAATCTTTTTAAAGGTCTGATTCTCTGCATTTCCGGTGTCATGGTCTTTACACAAGAGTATGCAAAGCCTTCTTTGGAAAAAATTAATAACAACAACACTGGGACCTCCAAAGTGACAAAATGCCTAACAATGCAAGTTTAATACTTCCAGCGAAGGGTTAAACTCGATAAATAGCAGAATGAGCATCAGGTTAAATGGTGCACCCCCCTACCCACACTCTCCAAATAATTAAATGCACATGTTTTATCGCAATGTACTCTGCTCAGGCAGCATCAGCATTGCAAGCACACCGGCAACTAGTACAACCTAGGGAGCAGCAGTACAAGCCTGGGCAGCAACAATGCATGCACATGCCACAAACAGTGGCGTGAGACAGGCCCCCACAGCCCCTGCCATGTTGGGGGGTGGGCAAGCTTCAGGGGGTCCCCTCAGCACAGTAATCTGGCCATAAAGCAGATGATTGAGCCCAGAGGGGGGCCCTCCACGTGCTTTAAGGGGGGCCCCTCAAGTTCCATCACACCAGTGGCTACAAACCCAGCAAGAATACCATGAGCAGAGAAGCACACATGGCAGGTAGGTACCTACGGTGGATGCCTTCTGCCCCCAACAGTGGATGCAAGCAGAGGAGATGCAGGGGTCTGCTCATGGATATTTATGGTCCTGGTAGTTTATGCTGGAGAGAGGGTGGAAGCACGGAACATCTGTCCTTTATGAA
The DNA here is from genome assembly GCF_964204655.1 of Triturus cristatus. NCBI lineage: Eukaryota > Metazoa > Chordata > Amphibia > Caudata > Salamandridae > Triturus > Triturus cristatus. The sequence continues at coordinate 386,987,766 of NC_140581.1, forward strand.
AAGAGTTTGTCAGGTGCCTGCTAGGAGCTTTGAGGCTTGTGTCTTTCATGGTGCAGAACTCTTCTGTCATTCATCAGATATTCATATTATTCATCGGGGCGTGAATGCCCGAGGGTGCCTTGGCTCTAGCATATACAAGCAGGGGCGGCTCCTCCATTTGAGCAGAGGAGCGTCAGCCCACAAGCCCCAGAGCTGTAAAATAAAATGGTAATAAAGTTTATTTATTACCATTTTATTTTTCAACAACCCATCCTGAACTAAGTGTCAGGACGGGGCAAGGCCAGCGCTACCGAGTGGCAGCAGCAGGGAGCTGCTTGCTTTAAAATGTGCATGTCTCCTTGGCTGGCCATCTTGGGTCAGTCAGCCAGACATGTGCATTTGAAAGTTCTCTATTCTAGCGGTCTCAGACAGCTGGGTCAGAGAAAGCGCAGGTCTCCAGTGCTCTTAGGAGTGCTGGTAGAGCATGCTCCATCCATTCCTGGCACTACTTTCATGCTGTGAGAGCACCACTAGGTTTGGGTAGTGCAGTTTCCTGTGTCGAGAGCTTCCAGGAAGACATCCAAGGGACAAGGGCCTTGTGCTGCGAAGGTAAGTGCCTCCACCCCCCCCCCCCCACCACCCTTGGTAAAAGGCAGTCGCAACTGTAGGCAAGGTTAGTGACAAAAGAAAACAGACAAAGGGAACATAAAAACCAGACATTTCCTAAAACTACTATGCTAGTGCAAGAAGCCAGGACTTCAGTTACTTCCTATGACAAGTCAGATTGGACTTCAACTGGTTAGTCAGTTTATTCTAGAGTTGGCACGTTCAGAAAACAAAACTTCTGCCACCCCCATCCCCTGGGAATGTTCGTCACATTTGGGGATAGTCACAGTTTTGGATGCAGCAGATCGAAGAGCTCTCCTAGGCGTGTACCATGAGAACTTTTTCCCCAGGTACTCTGGGCCTGTATTGTGCAAAGATTTGTGGGCCATACGGAGTGGTTTAAAAGCACCCTGCTTTCTGATCAGAAGCCAGTGGAGCTCCATAACTATTTAAATGTGTGTATCCTCTTAAGTAGACGAGCAGCTGCATCCTGTAATATTTTAAGTTTGTTCATGAAGTGTTGCTAAATGCCCAAACAGAGGGCATTGCAAAAATCCAACCTGGAAAGTACCAGCACTGTGATCACTGTTTTCTGAAGGTCAAAAGAGATAAAAGGGAGAACATTTCCCAACATTCTTAAGAGCCAAGAGGATGAGAGCATGATCTGATCAGAAAATATGAGATTTGCGTCACAAAAATAACTCTCAAGATCCTTATTTTTGGACGGGAGGAGAAAGGGGGCCCAGATTGCCATCACCATGAAGGGTCCCAAAAAGAAACATGCTTTCCGAAAAGGAGGACCTTGATTCTATCCAAATTTAACTTGAGGTAGTTATTTCTCATCCTCCAGACAACTTGACTGATGCAGCTGTTGAAGCCTTGCAAAACATCCTCAACATGATGAGAAATCAACTCCAAAGTGCGGGTGGCATTGGCTTAAGAAATAGTCGAAAACCAAAAGAACTGATCAATCTAGCTAAGGAGACTCCATACACATTGAAGAGCGTGGGGCTCAATGATGACTGCTGAGGGACCCAATAGGCCAGTGAAAATGGTTTGCATGTGAATTCTCCCAGGGAGTCAGACTGCTCTCTGTCAGTAAGAAAAGAGCGAAACAGATCTAACGCCGTTCCGCTGATCCCTATCTCATCTAAGCAATCTACGAGGCCGGAGTGCCTCGCCGTATCGAAGGCTGCAGATAGGCCCATATTGGGAACCATCTAGGAATTCATTTTTATATAAGTAGTCAGAGAGTACAGCATTGAGATGCTTTTCAAGAATGTTCGCCAGCATTGGCAAGCACGACATTATTTTCATCATTAGGATTAAGATTGACTTTTTTTAACAGAGGGAGTATGGAAGGCTTTTTCCGATTAGATGGAAATTGCCTGGACAAGATAATATTATTCAGAAGGATGTAAGAGGGCCTGCCACCGTCCCTGCTATTACATGGAGGAGTTTAGGAGACAAAGGTCAGAAGGAGCCGCTTAAGTATATGTTTGATCGCTCCTTCTGTAAGCAGATGACATTTCTGAAAGTTAGTATTCCCTGTGTCTGAAATTTTAGTACCAGAGCCAGAGGGAATAATACTGTGACAGGAGTCAAACTCACTAAAGACTGCCTCTACTCTCTTGTCCACGACATTTTTGTTCCAGGGCCCTGAGTTTAGGGGTAAGACATGTTGCTGTGGGCTTGTTTCTGTGATTTTTGGCAAATTTAAAAGGACCCAGTTTGGTACCTGCTTAGTTAATCCAATCGGAAGAGTTGACTGTAGCTGCTTTGGGATCACTCTGAAAAAGGGACAACGTAGCAGATAAAATATCTGTAGGTCCAGTTTTATTGATCTTGTTCGAGGCCCGGCATTTTATGGCCTGCACAGTTTTATCACCTAAAATTGATGGCCTTGTGGTCTGAGCAAATGAATGGCTGCACTGCTTCTAACTGCAAATGTGGACTACTCGTAAAAATACCATCTAAAGTATGCCCTGCCATGTGTGTGGCGGTATTTACAAATCTGTTAAGATTAAAACAGCTCAGACTATCAATGAGTTGGTCAGTTTAGTTGTTAGTGGAGTCCTCTAAATGATATCTGAGGCAGTCACCAGGTCATCCACCCCTTAGACGTCTTCTGCTAGCCCTTGAGACTCCCAAGCATGCTCCCATTTACTGCTGGTAAAGAGTTAAGAGAACCCTCAGCCTGCCATCACAGGCTTACTTTATAGCTCTCAAGGTGTCTCAGTCGGCAGCTCATTCTGTAAACTCAAAGGCTCATAAAGTCCATCTGTCACCCTTTCAAATCCCTCAACAAACTTTAAGATGCATGAAAAGAGGTCTGAGTTAACTGGAAATCAGTTTCGAATCACAGTCAGTGACAATCCAGCAGTCCTGAGACACCATGAGCTACCCCTCACTAAGTTCTCAGGGACCACCGACTGACAATACAAAGCACTCACACCTGATCAGTACTTAGACTCTGCCAAATCCCCCCAGCGTGGTCTACTCCAATCCCCAGAGATGCTCAGCCTGTATGGCACATTGTGGATCTTGGACCTAGTGTGCCCTGTGCCCTTGCTGTATTCAGGCCAGAGCTGCATGCTCCTTGACCATAGCTTCCCACGCCTTCTGACATGCGATTTAGCTATGCATGTCTTCTTGGTACAGGAATTGGATCAATGTTCTGTCGTGTCATTCGGTGACCTCATATGGGTAACTTGCATAAGACAGCTGGCAAGAGATTTATTTTTGTGTGTGTTTAAATAGATGTTACATGTTTATTTTGTAAAGCTATATGGCGTGGATGTGTTGGCATCATTTTCGTAATTGCATCTGTTCTTTTATTTGCAGAACACGTCATTTATTGTTGACTAGATCTTTGTAATAGTTTAGTTCCTAGTGGATATGACCATGCGTATTATGCATCAATGCCCGTAATATGGTAGGATGCATGGGGACATTGAGATAAGTACGTATTTATGTATTCTGGTGATATCTTTATGTTTGCATTTTTCTGATGTTTTTTCTTAACTTTTGTGATCTTCAATTATAATTCTCTTGTCCTTCTGTTTCTTAGCTCTTTTCTCTACTCTGTTCCCTCTTTGAAGACGTTTATGTTTTTTCGTTTGCGTATACTCTCAGACACTGTAGCACATCTGTGCTTGGCTGGACCTCTGGTGTCCCTGAAGCTTTATCAGCTTCAGCTGTCACAACTGTGGACTTCTATGACCATTTTCGATTCTAAAATTTGTAATTTAAAAAAGTAATACACATTTCACAAACATGTGAGTAGATTGTTTATGAATTATCCAAATACATTTATCCTTAAGAATACAGACTCTAATCTTCGCCTGCATCATGAATGAGCTTGCATTATATGCCTCTAGCAACCACATCAAAATGAGACAGAAAGAAATAGTTAAGAACAAGAATAATGGTCCACACAAACAGCAACCATGTCTGAATCCCAACCTGTGTTACAGCTGCAATGAACAGCAAAAGAAACAACATAAAGCCCTAGAAGTAAAAGAAGCAGTACCTGTTTGCAGCAGACTAGAATCACCATGGCCTAATATTCCGCAGAAGCGGGCTCTACTGGCCGTTAAGGGCCCCTTCGAATGATAATGGCTTGAGCTGAAGGCGTTATAACCCAGTGCTGCAGTCTATAAAGCTATTAGAATATTCCGCTCTATGAGTGTAGAAGATCCTAATTAAAAAACAGCCTCTAATGGACACGTAGGGTTTAAACCCATCTTCTGCGCTGAACCTTCTTCATTCACAGCCTTTGCAGTACATACTAAATAGTTGCTGCTGCATGCACAGACATAGCAGTAACTACCACACATGGACAGAAGGACTTGTGAAAGAAGGCAGAAGTCAGTTCACAATTTTCCCTCATCTCTGCCAAAATATTGTTCTCAGGCAGGGTCTGTTGAGAATTCCCCCTCGCTTCATTGACTCCAGTGACACTGTGAACCATGATAAAAGGGAAAGGGAAATGCTTGCTGCTTTCCCTTACCCGCTGCCTCTGCCTCCCTCATTCCACTGCATAATCCACATATCCTGAGGATAAACAGGAGTGTGGAAGAATCAGAGGCTGTAGATTAGGATAGTGTAATGTTGATAACAGTGTTCCTAAACCATTCATAGCCTACTGCCTCTGCGTTGTCTTCAATGGAGCTACCAGTGTTCCAATGTTCTAACAATAATTAGAACATTGGAATGTCGGAAGACTTTGAAAACAATGGAGTAGCTCCGGACTTATAATGGCTGGTATACGCCCGGAGCTCCAACATTCCAATGATTGTCTTTGTTCACCGCTGTGGCTGTGTACAAAGGCTTCACGGAGCCTGAGGAGATTTCAATCCCCTCTGGCTCACTGAAGCCTTTGTTTTATTTTTTAGAACATTCTGCCCTCTAGTGGCAGAATGTTCTAATAGCCTTATAGCCCTTTGTAGCTGGGCTATACCGGCTAATAAAGTCCTGCTCCCTTGTTAAAGGCCTTCGCCTTGGCTCAAGACTTTAACGCTGGAGCGGGCCTTTAATAGCTGGTATAGCCCACTACGGTGGGCTATAAGGCCATATTAGAACATTGGAATGTTGAGCGCTGCATTGAAAACAATTGAGTGCACTGGCTTCTAATGGCCGGTAGAAGCCCGGAGGATCAACATTCCAATGTTTGTTCGCAGCCACAGCTGTGAACAAAGGCCTCACGGAGCTAGAGGTGATTTCAACTCCCTCGGGTTCAATGAGGCCTATGAATTAGAACATTCTGCCCTTAGAGGCCAAATAGCCCTAGGACCTCCATAGCAGCTCTACTGGCCATTAAAGGCCCACTCCCTTGTTAAACGCTGGAGTGAGCATTTAATGGCCAGTAGAGCCCGTTACGGCGGGCTCTAAGGCAATAGTCAACATCACAAAGAGCAATCAGCTCCTTAAAGGGGCTATTTGGTGAATAAGGCTACAACATGTCAAAAAACCAAAGCAGGCCTCATCAAACTAAGGTACTCACTGGAATGCCTATGTAGGATTTATTAAGAGATCTGTATTTTATTCTCTACACTGGCTGCTCCCCTGCCCCCTTAACAGAGTTACTCAGTGAATGATGGCATAATATGTCTAAAATTCTAGTCTGACACCATTAAATGGTGATTGTTAGAAAACACTGACTAGAGAAATATATTTTTTCTTTAAACAGAATGACCTTGTTAAGGCAACCTACAACAGCCCTAAAATTACCTACCCCTGCAGTACTTCATATGGAATGGAATCATGGGAACAGACATTTGATTCCATATATTCAGTAAACCATTTCGGAAAGTGATCTACAAGAATTGACTATGATAGGGTTATGAAAATCACAAACTGTCTAAAAAGGTAAATAACAGGAAAGTGCCAGCAACGTACAGGATACAGCACATCATTTTTTTAAAGAAAGGAATGTTTGTGATATTGGTGGAAAAGAACCATATGTGCATTCTAACACAATCACAGGGCTAAATGACTTCAAGATTGTATAAACATGACCTTAGACAATCAAAAAGGAATACAAGTGATAGGTGGAATGTTTGGATTAATCAGTCACTGGTAAATACTTGGTGCTGCATTCCACTCCATTGTTTCCTTTTTTTGCACCATGTACCACTCATGCAGAGACCAGCAATCTGCAAAATCAGTCTCAGTACTGAACCAATATGACCAGTCACACTCAAGCTGCCAAACCAGGAAACCTCTAGACATTGCATCTTGACCATAATGGCAAACGGTCTGGGAATGTCTTTTGCAATTAGAGTATCTTGCCTAAAAACATGCATGTGTCCAATGCTTGAATTAATCCCACATACAGACATGTAAACATGCACTCTAACACATATAATCATAATCAACAGGAGCAAATAGAACTCAGTTGCCAACCTGACACTCTCAGAAAAGCTTCACAGGATAGCCTTACTAAAGAAGCTGAAAGACGGCCATGCTCAGATGGGCAAGCTCCGATCCAAATTGGAAACCTCAGCTAGAATAACAGTAGCAAAAGATTGAACCCAGAAGGATCCTAATTCCCAGCAGATCACTGATCTCAGCAATGTTCTCACAGCTCCGTAGAGGTAAAAATCACGACTTCAACCTTACACCCACTGAAAAATCGTAGAGCTCCTATGATCCCACCATTCCATTTCCTTTACAAACGTCGAACTAACATTTGTACGGGAACTAAGCGAGTTGATTCACATTTGCTCACACAGTTACTCCCAAAGCATAGTTTCTGCTATTGCCACCCAAACTAAGCAAAAAACTAACCGCCCCAATACTCAATATCTCAGTTAGAAGCTGGTCTCTGGCCATCAAGAAAGCAACACAAATCCAACTATCCCTACATATTGTGTGACCAATGTCTAACTACATTAACGGCATGGAGGACCCATCCTGATGGAGAGGGCAGAACCCAGCTACTATGAGATTTATAAATGTTAAGTAACATTGAGTCACTTTCCCTATAGAAGCCTACTCTGAAATCCTACTACTACGTGTAGTTATCATAAAAGGTCTTACCTGTATTAGGATGTTTTGCTTCACTTTAGTTTTCTGTTTAGATGGAAGTGGTAAATGGTGCAGTTATCCTATGCTTTCAGACAGCAGCTTTAGAGGGAGTCACTCTACCTACGCTGTTAAAAAAAAAAGTAATGTTCACTCTTCTGTAATATAGCACACACCTGTTCAGATAGACACCATTATAAAACAGTTTGATAGTTGAGTTAGCTTTATTCATAGTTGCTGTTAATAGGAAGTCTGTAAGAGTGAAGTTGCACAGTGCCATACAATATTCTTTTTTCTTTGTGTTTTTGCGACATTTGCTTTTTGCAATTTTTCAGTCTTTATCAAGAATATATTCTAATAAATATATAATAAGCAGCTCCTATGAAATCCAAGTGAATAATCCGCACAAAGTAATTTACTAGAGAGCATTTTTGTAAAACTTTGGGTTAGTAGTTGAAAGAGGTGGAAACCCCACTCAAATAATAAACACAATCCTTGCCTGGGTGGACCACCAACATTACTAAATAAACCGGTGCTTAACCCTCTAGCAGCTTGGCACAAAATCAGTCAGAATTAAATTAGACATAATGTGTGAAGTATGTATGCACTACTCAAACAGTAATAAAGGGAAAACACGAAACAACAAAATTCCCAAACCACTTTAGAAAAATAAAGATAATTAAAAAAAAACAAAAGGACACCAAAACAGCAAAAGTAAAATCAGAAGAACTGGAGTTATGAATTTGTAATGTTTTAGGTGAAAATAGTGGCAGAAAGCACAAATTGCTACTCGTGGGTATGCAGTCACACTGGACCGGGTCAGAGTCACAAGTTCATGCCAACTGTGAAGGAGCACTGGTAGGATGTAGGGATCAGGTTTGCCCAACTGAAGAGTTTACCTTCACAAGTCCAAGTCTACGCTAGGAGTTGCTTGTGAAGTTTCCTGTTGACGAGGACCACGCAGTTGATCCTTGCCAATGTGAAAAGTGAAACGTTGCAGACGCAAGCAGCATGTTTGATATCGTGGAAGGTTGCTGTTGTGGCGAGCAGAGCTGGACGTCAGTGAGATCCGTGTTGGTGGTTGACACGAACTGTCTTTGCTGACACAGACTGTCGCAGGAGATTTGCATCGGAGGGCTTCGGAATGGTCGTTGTTAGCCATGAGGTTTCTGTTCGCTTCTGGATTTTGACCTGGAGTTCAGGAGACGTACACTCTGATGCCAGCCAAGGGTCCAGAATAGAGGTGGGCTTAACTGGAGTAGTTCTCACTAGCGTAATTACTCATATTTACTGCAAAATTATGCGACATTGTGTTTGAAGCATAATTCAGAATTTATCGCTATTTTCTTAGTGCAAAATGCACACTCGTGTCCAAAATGAGCCGGAGGATGCATTGTGTGCTAGGAAAATTACACTAAATGCTACAGTACATAAACAGCAGTAGCCAGCAGCCGCTTGCTCTTTCTTAGTTCATTGTTCCTGTGCTCCTGCGGAAGGGGTTTTCTTTTGACCCAAATTATTCCTAATTAATTAAACTGGAGTAATTGCATAATTGCATAAATTTACATCACAAGCGTACGAGCACTGTAAAAGTGTGCTTGAAAGAGTTAGAAAAGTAGTAAATCCATCGCTAAATAGTTATAATGCTTAATACATTTTCATAACAAGATTACTCGTTAAATGATGTTTTACTATTCACATACTGATGAAATCAAATGATGAGGCCTAACAGTTCGATTGCCTTTAATTGCAAATGCATTATAAATAGATTGTGGTGCAATTATGTCATAAAACTAGTTAGAAAATTGAAACTTACAGATGTGATAGTATAGACCCTGATGATTATAAAAATTAGGAAACATTGTGAGCAAAATCTTTTATAAGAATAATTTACATGTATGGACATGAAAATTCTGGCAGTAGGCTATAGCTAACGTTAATCAATTTCACATAATAATGCATTGGTCTTATTATGAAATGATGATATGATGCATTATATTTGCTTCCAATTAAGTTTAATTCATTTAAAGCTGATGTATGCATTTTTAGCTTTAAATGTGTTTTTTCTTGAGCAGTACATTTCTCTTAGCAAGCATAATAATTCATTGGCATTTCTGCAAATGTTACGTTACTTGTTCTGTGCATGTTTCATCTTACATACAAAAGACATTCTTTCGAAGTCACTGTGAAGTAACTCCGTGAGAAAGTCAACTCTAACCTGATGCCATAGTCTGTTACATTGTATATTTCTTACTATTGACAAACCTGTGAGGCCCGGACAAAGTCGATCATATGAAGTGCTTGGCAAAGAATACGGGTGTAACAAAATAATTTGGTGACTGCATTCATAAACAAATCATACGATGGACTGACTAGTGGAGTGGTGCTACATCATAAGGTGTCATTAAAAAACAGAAGAAACCCCGAAGGAGGGGCAACTCGATACCATTATTTTTCTTTCTATGGGACACACATCCACTCAATGCAATACCTTTTTCCTTTCGATGCATTACCTCGCTTTTTCTTTTGTTATGGGAGAGAATGGAACTCTTTTCCTATTTTTTTATAATCATACTTTAAATTTCCATCTTGGATTGCCTTTTTGCTGATGCTGCTTCCCTCATGCAGTTGACCTGGAATCCTTCTTTGCGGAACTAACTGATTTTGCTTTATTTCCCCTTTTTACCCATGCTCACGGACTCGCCCTTAGAGAACTTTAAATTGACCATTTTTACCCCTTTCCTTTAAGTCTTCAATGCTGTTAAAGATGAACTATCCTTCTCCCTTTAATGGTAGTTTGAATTTGTAACGTGTGAATGATGTCTATTTTGTAAACCATCTTCTTTGTTATTGAACCCTGCCTAAAGGAGTAGTCTTGTACTACATGCTTTAATATTCCCGATTGAGATGTTTAAGAAATTGCTTATGTGTATAGATTTTGGAATATTAATACAATCTAAATGTGCCTAAGTCTATTATTGTGCTCTCTTTTTGATCTAAATGCGTTGTAGGGAAAGTCAGCTAATCTTTTCAGAATATCAAGTCCAGCTTCTTTTATATTGTGTTGCAATAGCAGAGCTTTTAGTGTGTATCATTCTAGTAAGAATTAACTTCTTTAGTAGATTGGGTCTCCCCATTCCAATACTTTATTTTTACAGCATCGTTATGAGAGTATTGTATTTGAACCTTATTTCAAACTTTTGAGTTAGTCACCAACTAATGTTTCTCATAAGGTGGCTAACGTGTTTTGGACATTCTAATTCCCACCTCTAGCTGTAGGGGCCCAGTAGAGTTAGAGGGACAAAGGAATAAGTAGTGAATTGAAAGTTAAACCTAATAATATTTATACCACTTTTGAAAGAAGGCCTCTGGAAGCTTCTTTGATCCCTGTAGCTCACACAGGAGGTCACCTGACCCTTGGAGTCATTTCTAGGGAGCCGGGGTTCAGGGCCAGCAGACCCAGTCTTCTTTCTTCAGACAGCAGGGCAGGGCTTCTTCTGAATCTTCCCAGGTGCAGGAGTGTTCTGATGAAAGGATGTCAAGGCGCTATTATTATACCCAGTGGCAGCATGTGAAATGGGGATGCCACTTTTTTTGGCTTTAGCTCCAAACTGTCTAGGGTATCAATGGACTGGCAGGTCTAGGTGTGAGCTGTGTTTGCCAGTGGCAGGACAGGCAGCCCTTAGAAGTCAGGAAGCGGGTGGGCATAACATTCAGGCTACCTTTAGAAGCTCAGGAAGGGTAAGTACAACCCACAGGATATCTTGTTCAGGAGAGGAACACCTTGCCTCATACGCAAGGACCTTTTATCCCCGTGTCTGTAAGAAATACACAACACACCACGGAAGAGCTATTGACTGTGATATGACCTTGGGCACTGGCAGAAAGTGTCATAGAGTAACCCAGTATTGATCTAAGGAAGAGAGATTCTACCAGCAGTGAAAAACGACTTTGGGAGTGTCAAGACTTGTAAAACCCAAATACACATGTACTGCTTTTTAAATACCATACAACCTACCTTTCTGAGTGGCTACAGTCTATCTTAGGGGTCACTTGTAGGTATTGAAAAGAAAGGTTTAGGCCTGACAAAAGGTTTATTTTGTCAGTTCGAAATCGCCATTGAAAGCTGCACTACAGGCTGCAGTGGCAGGCCTGAGACATGTTTTACAGGGCTACTTCAAAGGGCGTCATAATACATGTTGCAGCCAAATAGTAGTATTTAATTTATAAGCCTTGGGTGATTGTAGTACCATATACTAGGGACTTCTATGTAAATTAAAGGCACCAATTAGGTGGCTACCAATTTTACCATGTTTACGGGGGAATATACACAGAGCCCTTAAGCCAATAAAAACAAATTCTGCCCAAATGGGGGGACAATAAGTCTGGGATGCCAGGTATAACATCTGTGCATCATGCAATCCCTTCTCTTTCTATCTGCTTTATCATTCTACCAGGAATTTGAGAAAACTTTATGGGCAACAGTTTTTATCCACTAATCTACCAACTGGAATCTATAATACAGTGACTACTCCCTTATGTTCTCTGTGGCACAATGCTAATCTTCAGAATAGTCCGTTAGACATTTTTCTGCTTTGACCCAAATGCATGAAGTTGAACATGTGCATTTGTGTGTGTGTTAATTTGTGTATTCTGCTTATCGTCCACTTGTTTTCTGCTTTTCTCATGTAAACCCATCAATGATTCAACAACTATTAGTATTGGTGGATTTCCAAAACTACAAGACTATATAAAAACAGGGAGTCAAATAAAGGAGGATGAGGTGTTATTATTATCAAGACTTACACTAGTATGCCTTTTAAGTACCTAGCGGTACAAAAGGGGGTGGTGATGGACGGAGCATCAGAACCAATCAAACACTCACACCCAGTCAACAGATCTGGGTTTGATCCATCACCGTTCTTTAGCCCACTCTGCCACCCCAGTTCAGTCATGGCCATATGCAAATCAGTCTGACCCTGTGCCTCATGGGAACAGTCCAGCCCGAACTGCCAAGCCATGCCTTCCCTGGACCGGAAACAAGCTTCCTAGGACCGGTTTCTGGCATTTCAGCCGTCTTCAGCCAGTCTTGCTTGAATCCAGTGTCAAAGTGAGCAAGGGACTCACGTCTGAGCATACCCTGCCAATTTACGGCGAACAAAGCGGTACAAAAGGGGGTGGTGATGGACGGAGCATCAGAACCAATCAAACACTCACACCCAGTCAACAGATCTGGGTTTGATCCATCACCGTTCTTTAGCCCACTCTGCCACCCCAGTTCAGACATGGCCATATGCAAATCAGTCTGACCCTGTGCCTCATGGGAACAGTCCAGCCCGAACTGCCAAGCCATGCCTTCCCTGGACCGGAAACAAGCTTCCTAGGACCGGTTTCTGGCATTTCAGCCGTCTTCAGCCAGTCTTGCTTGAATCCAGTGGCAAAGTGAGCAAGGGACTCACGTCTGAGCATACCCTGCCAACTTACGGCGAACAAAGCGGTACAAAAGGGGGTGGTGATGGACGGAGCATCAGAACCAATCAAACACTCACACCCAGTCAACAGATCTGGGTTTGATCCATCACCGTTCTTTAGCCCACTCTGCCACCCCAGTTCAGACATGGCCATATGCAAATCAGTCTGACCCTGTGCCTCATGGGAACAGTCCAGCCCGAACTGCCAAGCCATGCCTTCCCTGGACCGGAAACAAGCTTCCTAGGACCGGTTTCTGGCATTTCAGCCGTCTTCAGCCAGTCTTGCTTGAATCCAGTGGCAAAGTGAGCAAGGGACTCACGTCTGAGCATACCCTGCCAACTTACGGCGAACAAAGCGGTACAAAAGGGGGTGGTGATGGACGGAGCATCAGAACCAATCAAACACTCACACCCAGTCAACAGATCTGGGTTTGATCCATCACTGTTCTTTAGCCCACTCTGCCACCCCAGTTCAGACATGGCCATATGCAAATCAGTCTGACCCTGTGCCTCATGGGAACAGTCCAGCCCGAACTGCCAAGCCATGCCTTCCCTGGACCGGAAACAAGCTTCCTAGGACCGGTTTCTGGCATTTCAGCCGTCTTCAGCCATTCTTGCTTGAATCCAGTGGCAAAGTGAGCAAGGGACTCACGTCTGAGCATACCCTGCCAACTTACGGCGAACAAAGCGGTACAAAAGGGGGTGGTGATGGACGGAGCATCAGAACCAATCAAACACTCACACCCAGTCAACAGATCTGGGTTTGATCCATCACCGTTCTTTAGCCCACTCTGCCACCCCAGTTCAGACATGGCCATATGCAAATCAGTCTGACCCTGTGTCTCATGGGAACAGTCCAGCCCGAACTGCCAAGCCATGCCTTCCCTGGACCGGAAACACGCTTCTTAGGACCGGTTTCTGGCATTTCATCCGTCTTCAGCCAGTCTTGCTTGAATCCAGTGGCAAAGTGAGCAAGGGACTCACGTCTGAGCATACCCTGCCAACTTACGGCGAACAAAGCAGTACAAAAGGGGGTGGTGATGGACGGAGCATCAGAACCAATCAAACACTCACACCCAGTCAACAGATCTGGGTTTGATCCATCACCGTTCTTTAGCCCACTCTGCCACCCCAGTTCAGACATGGCCATATGCAAATCAGTCTGACCCTGTGCCTCATGGGAACAGTCCAGCCCGAACTGCCAAGCCATGCCTTCCCTGGACCGGAAACAAGCTTCCTAGGACCGGTTTCTGGCATTTCAGCCGTCTTCAGCCAGTCTTGCTTGAATCCAGTGGCAAAGTGAGCAAGGGACTCACGTCTGAGCATAACCTGCCAACTTACGGCGAACAAAGCGGTACAAAAGGGGGTGGTGATGGACGGAGCATCAGAACCAATAAAACACTCACACCCAGTCAACAGATCTGGGTTTGATCCATCACTGTTCTTTAGCCCACTCTGCCACCCCAGTTCAGACATGGCCATATGCAAATCAGTCTGACCCTGTGCCTCATGGGAACAGTCCAGCCCGAACTGCCAAGCCATGCCTTCCCTGGACCGGAAACAAGCTTCCTAGGACCGGTTTCTGGCATTTCAGCCGTCTTCAGCCAGTCTTGCTTGAATCCAGTGGCAAAGTGAGCAAGGGACTCACGTCTGAGCATACCCTGCCAACTTACGGCGAACAAAGCGGTACAAAAGGGGGTGGTGATGGACGGAGCATCAGAACCAATCAAACACTAACACCCAGTCAACAGATCTGGGTTTGATCCATCACGGTTCTTTAGCCCGCTCTGCCACCCCAGTTCAGACATGGCCATATGCAAATCAGTCTGACCCTGTGCCTCATGGGAACAGTCCAGCCCGAACTGCCAAGCCATGCCTTCCCTGGACCGGAAACAAGCTTCCTAGGACCGGTTTCTGGCATTTCAGCCGTCTTCAGCCAGTCTTGCTTGAATCCAGTGGCAAAGTGAGCAGGGGACTCACGTCTGAGCATACCCTGCCAACTTACGGCGAACAAAGCGGTACAAAAGGGGGTGGTGATGGACGGAGCATCAGAACCAATCAAACACTCACACCCAGTCAACAGATCTGGGTTTGATCCATCACCGTTCTTTATCCCACTCTGCCACCCCAGTTCAGACATGGCCATATGCAAATCAGTCTGACCCTGTGCCTCATGGGAACAGTCCAGCCCGAACTGCAAATCCATGCCTTCCCTGGACCGGAAACAAGCTTCCTAGGACCTAAGCACCTAAGGTACCTAAGCATAAACTATGCCTCTATGTCACACATATTCATTAAGACTAATGTCATTCATGTCTGACTCAAATATCATGTTTCCTTCCTGGTTAAATTAATAGATAAGTCCCTCCATCTCCAAGCACTGTATCAAAAGATACTACTAAATTGTAAATATTTCACAGTTTGGTCCACTACATGGTGAAAATCCATACGTCCTATGGGGTAGATAATCTGGATAACTGGGGGTTAAAGAGTTGGTTGTATTTTCTATCCAGTGATGGCATTTGAACAACGCAAGCTGAACGTTTCCAGCATGAAGGTTCCATCCATCGACAGAGACAAACAAGCTGTAAAAGAAATTAAATGGGGAGGGAATCTGGCTTAAAACTAGGGAGGTTGACCTCGGAGCTGGGGAACCGGGTTCGAGTCTCGGCAGGGACATTCAAGATTCCGGGCAAATCACTTCATCTCTCTGTGCCTAAAAAAAATGAATGCGTCGGTCTGTAACGTAACTGGTGCTCATGTAAAGCGCTCTGATACCTCCGGTCTAATTTGCGCTATATAAAACTCACCAACAGCCATGGTGCTCAGCCTTCCTGTCCACGTGTCCCTTCTAACTACACGTGGTTCTGTCATCCCTTCAACTACTGATCTTAATACAAGTCAACAAAATCAAGTCCTAGAAACTTCCAATAATGTTGTGCATCTCTCAACACAGATCTAATCAATAACACCTACAAAAGGGCTTGGTTCCTGGCAATTTATTAATTTATCATGCCAAAATCACAGCTCTTCTAAAGAAACCAAAAAATCAACATAAGACTCCATCCAATTACCCTCTGATCAACTATGATGTCATAGTAATATTCCAAGGTATGTGGCATACATATAAAAGAGCTTCCTCTATTGTCACTATTTAACCAGCAGATGGATGCTGAAAACTGGGTCATCACAGACCAGCATCAGTCAACAATTTCTTATATCCACGCATAGCTGTAAATGGGGCCATTAGACCAACAGTGCCACAGCTCACGGCACAGGCAAGCAAAGTTATTTTGCTTCCTTGATAAAGAGGTTGGATGGGGGAGCAGCACAATCTGAAACTGGATGAAATATTTTCTATCCTATCAAAGGGAGAAGATAGGAAAAGGTGCAGCCTACATCAGCAGAAGAATGTATCCATGGTAGCCTCCACTGAACCGCAAAGTCTGCACTCCTCTTGTATGTGTCTCCTACATAAGGGCTAGGCTGGTATTAGGAATTGTTTCTGATATATGTAAATGCAAAATAAACTACTAGCTTATCCTGTTGGAAAGTTTTAAACTGCTATTTTGTGCTAAGGTCTATAATTAGAATACCTAGTTCACCTACTCCCGAAATACAAGAATGTAGAAACGGAACAGGTGTTATATACTATGTGTGTTAACTGTAAATGTGTGTATAAAAGGAACATTTAAATGTCACAAGCTCTAAAACTTACATCAAAAAAGACAATGCTAACACCTACACCTGATTAGTTAACATTTGTTCAATGCACACAAAAATGTGCTAAACTCATTCCTCACATCCTGATGTGTTGTGTTATGTGTATTTGTAGAGTGCGCTATCACATGTGAGGGTGGCCTGACATTGAGCAGGTGTGCTCGTCTCATCCCGAGGTCTCTTGGAGGGGGTGTATACTCAAATAGCCAAGGCTTCAGCTTCTAGCGGAACTCAAGTAGAGAGGAGGATGCTCTGATGTGTAGTAGGGGGGTCACTTTTGTTGCAATGTATGAGAACGTTCAACCTCCAGGCACTATTTCTGGGTGTGATTGGGATGTGTGTAAATAGAAGTCTAGCTGAGTGGAGGTGTCCGGCTGGTTAATGGAAGGAAATGCAATTCTTCAGATAGTCAAGAACTGCATTGTGTGGTCCTTTGAATGTGTGGATGAGAAGTTTGAAACATGAGCGTGTTTGTGTACTGGGAATCAGTGGAGCTCCGTCAGGTATGGTGTGATGTGAGTCCTACGTCGTTGGTTGAGGATGAGTCTGGCTGCCATGTACGTGATGGTTTGTAATCTGGTGAGTTTCTTGGTTGTACTGGTATAGAGGGTGTTCCCATAGCTCTCGTGTTGTGACGCCTAACAACTAGTACTCAACAGAGGCCGAGGATTTGTATCTACTATTAAAGGGGACCCTTTTCAGACTCAATACGAACTTGCCAAATTCTTTCGCAAGATAGGTCTGCATTTCTTTTTTTCAAAACAAAGAACAACAAGTACCCACGGAAACTGAAGACATGAACAGTGGCCTGAAGAAGCGTTCTATGTTCACTCCACCTGCACATACAATACCTGCACAAGTCCTGACCTTTGAGAAAGCAGTCAGTGAAGACATTACAGCACTCTGCAATGCGGATAATAGGTCTTTCTGCAACCTCCCAAGGAAAGAACAACAGACATTACGCATGCTCACTACTGACAACCTAATAACCATCAAACCGGCGGATAAAGGTGACGCTATCGTCATCCTTGACACTGATACCTATCACGCAGAGTGACTACGACAACTAGGAGACAGAAGATTCTATCGCCCTCTGAAAGTCGATCCTACAGAGAGAATTAAGAAGAAGCAACCAATGAAGGTTGGATTACCACCCATGAAGCTACCTTTTTAGAAACAGAACATCCAGGAATGCCATACTTTTATGTACTACTCAAGGTACATAAACCACTGAGGCCACCACCTGGGCGGCCTATTATATCCGGCTTGGGCTCAATCCTGGAACCTTTGTCCACCTTTGTGGACCATTTTCTTAGACCAATGGTCAAAGAGATGCCCACATACCTCCAAGACATGAAGGACATTTTACACATGTTGCCCCAGGTTGAATTTGACTTGGATATCGATTTCCTAGTATCGTTTGATGTAGAGTCTCTCTACACAACGATTCCCCAAGACGAAACACTTGATGCTATTGCAGTACTCTTGGCGGATAAGGACTTGGATTCTATTACTCCTGTTCAGTTCATTATGGCATGTGCACAGTTGGCCATGAAGGAAAACTTCTTTAGATTTGAGGATACCATATACCTCCAAATCTCAGGGACCAGCATGGGAAGCATTTTTGCTCCCACTCTGGTCAACCTCTATGTCCATGGGTTTGAGCAAGAACATGTCTTGTCACAAACTAATCCCTTCCGAGATTCTATTCGCTTATGGAAGCGATATATAGACGACATTTTTGTCGTCTGGCGAGGGAATCCAGAATCCAACCCAATGTTCCAAACTTGGTAAATACGAGGAACAATTTCCTGAGGTTTACGGTGGAATTTGATAAACAAAAGCTAGCATTTCTTGACCTGTTGATTTTCACAACATCATCAGGCTTAGAGAGTGAGTTATATAGGAAGCCGATGGCCAGGAACTCCCTATTGTGTTATGACAGACATCATCCCAAGTCACTCTGTGACAACTTACCATACAGTCAATTTCTCCAAATTCGGAGAAATTGTTCTACTAAGGAGAGATTCGAAAATCATGCCACTGCACTGTCAACACAATTACGAGCGAGGAAATATCCAAAGAAACTGGTGCGGCACTCTATTAAATGGGCCACTAATAACAACAGAGAGGCCATACTAGATCTACTGGTGCCTAAACCTGAAATGGACAGGATGACTTTTGTCAACACCTTCAGTACCATGTCTAATAGAATTCAAAGGAGTGTACGCAAACATTGGAGTGTACTAAACATTGGAAATGAACAGATCCCATTACCACTCTTCTCGTTCAAGAGGAGTACAAATCTTCGTGACCAACTGGTCCATACTAGACCGAAGACCAGACCACCACCAGGTATAGGGACCCTTTGGGATCTTACGGCAGTTCGTGGACATATCCGTTGTGGGTCATGTGCGGCATGCCCACAAACACAACAGTCCAAATCAGTAAACATTGGGACAAGTATGGATGCCAAATAGATTCACCAATTGCAACAGTGACCGACTTATTTATCCAATTACATGTCCATGCAAATATCACTACGTGGGCATGACCACCCGTAAGGTCAAATTAAGGATCTTAGAGCACAAGAGCACAATCAGGTGCAAAAAACAAGCCACGAGACTCACAAGACATTTTTTAGACGTCAATCACCATGCAGAGGATTTTACATGGATGGTCTTGGAACAACCATTTATCCCCAATCACATCACTGACGTCTCTAAATTTCTGTTCTTCAGAGAACAAAAATAGGTCTTCAAACTACAAAGTGATAAACGGGGACTCAATGATGAGATACCGTGGGTCGCCCTGTGATCTAGTTAGGACTACTTGACCCATTGACCATCTGTAGCATGTAGCACCTAATGTGGTGTTTCAGTTCAGAACTATATACAGTATCACACTGTACTGACACACTGTAACACTAAATGTATCTTTTAGTATAGGCTAACAAGCAGGCGCCAAACAAATTATGGCCCTGAAATTTTACCACTCTATCCGCGAGGCTGCGTAGTACAGCCCACTGACATCAAAATCTACGCTTAATTGAGAAGGGACGCATTTATATATTTAATAGAGGCACAATGTGTCTCTCACTAATAGTTCAGTCTTGTCTTGCTGCACAGACTGTTCCATTATTGACGCTTAGAATACAGCATTGTGGGAACTACAATTCCTGGCATACTCGTGCAACATCTATGGCACTTGCTTAAAACTGAAGAATTGAAAACTATATATTCCGCGATATTTACACGTTCTCATAACTTAAAGCTGTGTCTCTTCATTTTGAATGTAGCACAGCAACATGTGATGTGCGTTTTCAGTATTTACTGCTAAGTCCCGGGGTATGTCATTCTTTTTAATTTGGGGGTCCAGGCAAACAAATGGAGTCTTTCCTATAGTCTTTTTTCTAACTCGATACACAACACATGTGACTCCTAAACATAAACTACATTTCCCAGAAAAACCGAGCTTGAACTTTGGCACGAGAACACGCCGGCTTCGGTCA
This sequence comes from Triturus cristatus, assembly GCF_964204655.1. NCBI lineage: Eukaryota > Metazoa > Chordata > Amphibia > Caudata > Salamandridae > Triturus > Triturus cristatus. The sequence goes on from NC_140581.1 coordinate 387,007,581, forward strand.
ATGAGGTACACCTGTGGTGTCTTCATCCCTTTAAAAATGGCCCTGCCCTGCGATCGGCACCTCCCCATACGGCTCTGAAGAGGCCAGAGGTACCGACAGACAGGTGAGCGGAATGCACGTGTAGTGATGTTAAATCGGTTTCCTTTCCTCATCGCCTCATAGCGTGCGCATAGTTAAACATGGATGTTTGGGAGGAGATATTGTACATTCACCTCCCCCTTTTTCCATTACTCAATAGTAGTTCTCCGAGTGAGGCGTGTATAATCGTTAGGAGACACTGAATAGTCCCCATGAGTATGACTTAGCTGCGCATCCATAGCCAGGCGCGCACGTTTGGGAGGAGACACTTAACATTTAATTCCCTTATGTCTCTTTTCCATCTCTTAATAGCGCTTTCCGAGTGAGGCGTCTATAATCGTTAGGAGACACGGAATATTCCCCTGTGAGCTCCCCTTTTTCAGTGAAAGGGTTGTAGCCCTTAGTGGCACCAATGTGGTGCTAGGAGGAGACCCAGATGATGAAGCATGTCCCCTTGGTGAGTGATGGGAATCCGTCCTCCTTAAAGGATGTTCCATTTCTGTAATATGTTCAATTTGAACAGTGTTACAGTATCTTTAGACCTAGTGTTGCTTTAGTATCTTTACATTGATTCAGTAGCCCGTGGATACTCTAGTTGTGTTGCAGTGTTTGGTTGGGGAATAAATCCACACCAGGTATCTAAACATCACCTTAGACCCCCTTTTTCTCTCTGAGTGTTTGTTGTTCCCGTAGTCCAGCCTGGTGGTGACGAGGATGCAGGTGATGGCTTTTTTGGTGTAAATCGGAAGCCAAATCAAGATTTTCCTAAGCATCTTCAGAGTGTGGAAGCAGGAAGCTGTGACAGCATCGACTTTTGCAAACATGTCTGGCTTGTTCTTAATGATGATCCCTAGGTTTCAGCCATGGGCGCTAGGGGTGGGTGTTAGCCTCAGGTCCTCCGGCAACCAAGCGGAGTCCCAAGGTGAGGTTGTTTCTTATGCAGATCATTCCTTCTCTCTTGTTTGTATTGAGCTGGAGACAGGTGGACTTCATTCAGGTGGCGTCTTTGGTCATGTAGGCAGTGAACTTGTTCTTTTTGTTTGGGGTTTTATCCAAGAGGGAAAATATGAGTTTTCATCAGCGTATGGGAGGATGATAATGTTTTCAGCACACATGACGCTGGCTAGAAAGACATATATGTGTTGAAGATAGTGGGGCTGAGAAATGAACATTGAGGCACTATACAGATGAGTTTCCAAGGTTTCTAAAGTATTCAGTGTTAGGTTGACCATTTGGGTTCTGTCAGTCAAAATGGAGCAGATCCATTGGAGTAAGGTCTTCGATTGCTGATCCATGGTAAGTTTCTGATGAGGGTGGGGTGTGACACCGTACCAGAGGCTGCCATGAGTAACCCTGGGCGGAGCTCGCGGAGTGGCACTACGCAGAATTCAGCAGAGTTACATAAAAACTCAGTGGAATTCCGCGGAGTTCCGCTCGCCGATATCCTGAGCAGTAAATGGGCATGGTAGGTCGATATCATGGCCCATGGGCCGCCTCATGCCGGGAAAAAGTGCTGTTAACAGACACAACAGAAGTACAGAACAAGTGAGGGTGGAGGCTGTGTTTCAAAGGCCACGCAGACCCTCTCTTTGCAGAAGGGCGAGGAGAAGGCGACATGCCTTGGCTTGCTGATACTGCAGGTTCTGTGACACAGAAGCCTCAAAGTCATTCACATGTTAAAGTGGCAAGCTAGTATTACAAATAAAATGTTGTAGTCTTGCCTGTCTCTGGTATGCTCCGAGTCCTCACCAGGCGCTGGCTGCTTCTGGGGACTTGATTCTGTAGTCCACCACAAAAACCCTTTCGTTATGGCTCCTTCACAATACTAGCCCCGGCCTGATCCTCCTTCACAAGAAGAGTATCCTCTGCTCTCGGAGCTTGTGTGACTAATAACGGAGCCTGTGCTGACTGAGGAGGGCCAGTTCCTAGGTCTAAGGGGTGGGTGCCAATAAAAACAAACTCTGCTCCAAGGCAGTGGATGGAGATTTTCTAAACTTCGCGCTCCAAGCAGAGTGCAGAGTAGGAAAACCTGTGTGAACCTCCATGAACTCCACCGGCAGAGCGGAGTTCACTGCACACGCTTAGCCGAGAGGTCCAGAATGTCTCTTCTATTCAGGATCATACAGAGGTCATCTGTTGTGGCAGTGAGCGCAGTTTCCTTTCTGTGGTTGGGTATGAATCCGGATAGAATGCGTATATGAGCTGGTGGATGACGAGGTGGTCAGTGAAGCATCTGTTGATAAGTTTCTGTAAAATATTTTCCGGGTATGGTGGGAGGGAGATCGGTCAGTAGTTGGTGATCTTGGTTGGGTTGGCTAAAAGGTTTCTTGAGGAAGGAAGTGAGTGTGGCATGTTTCTAGGGGTTTCTGGCCATTAAGCTGGGTTGGTGGAGGCATAGAGGATCGAGATGAGGGCTTTGCTGATGGGGGTTAGTCCCTTGTTAAAAGCTTGGTGGGGCAGAGGTTTGACGGGGCTCCAGAGTGGATGGACTTCATGATGTGGCTGTTGTAATTATGGTGAAGGTAGGCACATGGTCAGGATCTGTCCTTTGTGTGAGATGGAGAGACTTAAAGTGATGTCAAACGTGTCTGGTCGCAGGTTGAAGTTGCTGTATATGGATGTGATCTTGTCACAGAAGAATTCAGATAAATTGTTGCAAAGGTCTCGCTTATCGTGGCTGGAGAACCGATCATCCAAGAATTTACATTCGAGGCCGACCTTGGCCCTGTGATACGCCCAGTGTTTTCAGTGCTACTGCCTGGAACACCTACCGGACTTATGGATCATTAATTCATATTCTGAGCAAGAGGTCAAGTCTGAGCTGTACTGTACTGTACCCATTGTGCCATAGTTAGTGGCATCTAATTTAATTAAATCCTACTCTGTCATAAGGATACACAACAACTCACTTGAGAACGAAAAGCGTTGGCTGAACCTATAATCACCGCTTTCAAGTGAATTAACTGATTGCAAATAAAGGCTTTATTGAAAATTAAACACTGATCTCCTGAACTTCATCCCTTGGCGCACGCCCAACCCCTCTACCACTTAGAATCTGATTCACAGAAGCATCAATTGACGGCTGATGCCAGGGCTTGTTTCGCAAGGACATTTGATATAATTGAAAGTAAAGTGAGGTGCAGAAACAGCAGTCCGCCGTCATATTATCTCTGTTAAGGTCTTGAGAGGTGTTAATGTTGTTTAAGGTGGCTGCCGGAGAGGTGAACTCTTTGGCAGTGGCACATATTTCCTTGCCATTGCTGGTGCTGGCATTGATGCAGTCTGTGAGGGCTGTGTGTTTGTTCTTCTGTATTATCTGGTGCAAGTATTTCCACTTGCACACTAGTGCTGTTTCATCAGACTAATTATTCTGTTTAAAAGATGGTGCAAGTTCATGTTCCTCCTGTTTGCCCACGCTTGGGAGGCCGGGGTGTAGGCACACATGGTGATCCATCATTGAAGTTCTTGATCTTTTCTGTCAGATTGCTCTTGAGTTCAGATTGGTGTTCACAGAGGACAGAATCCAGTCAATCTATGGGATGTGTTTTCCAGCAGGTGAGGAGGTCCAGGGGTGGAGAGTCTCCTGTGGCTCGGGTCGGAAATGCTGAAGCTAGCAAGGGAGTGGTCTGTCCAGGTGGTAAGTGATGGCTTACCGACTGTGATGGTGTTGAAGTGGGAGATAATCGGGTGTAGAAGGTGTCTGGTGATTTTGTTGGGTCCTTAATGTCCCACTCAACCTCCCACAAGTCTCACCCTCCCTCACCTGTAGCTCTCTCTGGTGATGGTGTTCCTTCAGCCCGTATCTCTTGGGCTCAAGTCAAACTACTTCTTCTAAGCCACCAAATCTGTTTGTTGTTGGGATATTAAAGAGTAGCTGCCTTGGCCGATCGTAATCTAGGTTCGTAGTTTGGTAGTTCTAATTTAATGTTCTCCCCTCCCAATCATTCTGCCTTCTAATTTGTTGGGGTCTCCCTGGAGGGTATAAGTAGCCCAGCGGAAGGGCCATTATGGCCCCCTCCTGTCTCCAGTCGTCCCTACTTAGGATTGCTCGGGCGACCAGTGGATTTATGAAATTTATCACTATACAGTCTCCCTGCATAACCTTGGGTCTCCAACCCACCCAGCCGACTCTGGGAGTTGTTAGGATCTCTCCTGCATCCTCATAAGGAAATTGCTTATGATTGGCTAACCAGAACATGCATTTATTTTTTAGTTCCTGGTGGAATTCATTTCTCCCCCTCCCACGCTCAGGAATACCTGTCACAACAACAACATAGGGGGTTGAGGCAGGTGGTAGATTAATGCACGGCAGGGATAGACTATTTTTGTTTGCTTATGTACTTTTGATAAATCTTACCCCCTCTCGCTGTCTTTTTTCTTGCCATTGCCTGCTGTTATGTGGTTGTGGAGATGTTAAATTGGCCCTGCCAGAACTTAAAGTACGCTGTCAAGCTTGACTTGGAGCGATGATGTTACTGGGGCCATTCTGTACAGGTGGAGGGTCAGCCTTGTTAATACTGGGTACAGCCTGGGCTTCTTGACCACTGTCAGTCACTTCCCTCCCATTTATTACCCCTCTATTGCTTGCCTGGGCCTCGAGCAGCATAGCCAGCTTGTCAACCCTTTCTACCAGCATTTTAGGCTGGTCCTTTACCATAGCCCTTGCTTGGATTTGTAAGTCCACCACTAGATTTGTGACCCATGTTGGATGTTCATTGGCCATTGCATTGTGGCTGGATGATCCTCCTTCCCCAGTGTCTATATTGTCCATAATTTCTTCTGCACCCTTCTTCCTCCTTACCCCAGTTCTCGCTGGTGCTTTGTTTTTTTCTTTTTTCGTGTGATGTGTAGGTGCGGCCCCCATATGTAAATCAGCATTGGATACTTTGTCTGTAGTTATCTGGGCCCTGGTGGTATCGCTAACCAAGGATCCTGAAGCATGTGTGGCATCCAGATCTATCAAAGGGAGGTCCAAGTTTGGGGTTAATGATAGTCATCTTTCAGTCAGCTCTATTTTAGTTGCCACCACTCCTATTGCTCTCTGTAGCATCCTGTCAATAGAAGTGGGTTGGGCTTTAGGCTTTGATTTCAGGAGTGCCATTTGTCTCTTTTCGGCGCAGATTCACTTACCCATTTTTTACTTGCTTTGTTAACGTGGATGTTGTAGGATCACCACTTGTTTTCAAAGATAGCAGTAGAGCACCAACACTTGTCTAGATCATATACTGAATCGCCCCAAAATTAAAACTAAGAAGGACGGGAGCTCTCACTAGTACAGTTAGGTGTGTAGAGGGTTAGGGCACTGACCTTAAGCCAAATGATATCCAGAGACCAAGTCCACTTATTTCCTGAGCATAAACCAAGGGGGGAGGGGCGTCCCAGCTCAGCCTCAATCAGCCGCGGATGGGCGCAGATGGGACCACCCTTGGCCAGGGCTTTGCCGGGGCGCGCCCGCACACGTCCTGCACTGCGAGAGCACGCTGGTGCCTTTAAAGTGCCTCTGGGTGCAGAACTGTGGTTTCTAATGGTCATTCCCCTCACGGCTGCAGTGAATATTCCGGGTGTCCCGCGCTGTGGGAGCCCGCTGGTGCCTTTAACACGCCTCCGGGCGCTGGACGCAGCGTCACTAGCGGCGTCAGCTCTCGGGCGGTTAGGAGCTGTGGTTCCTGTTGGCTGTTCCCCTCACAGCTGCGGTAAATATTCCGGGCGTCCAACGCTACAGTAGCCTGCTGGTGCCTTTAATGCGCCTCCGGGCACGGGACGTAGCATCACTGGCGGCGTCAGCTCTCAGGCGGCTGGGAGCTGTGGTTCTTGGCCATTCCCCTCACGGCTGTGGTGAAGATTCTGGGTGTCCCGCACTACAGGACCCTTCTGGTGCCTTTAACGCACCTCTGGGCACAGATGCAGCGTCTCTGGCGGTGTCAGCTCTCGGGTGGGTGGGAGCTGTGGTTCCTGTTGGCCGTTCCCCTCATGGCTGTGATGAAGATTCTGGGCGTCCCGTGCTGCGGGAGCCTACTGGTGACTTTAACGCGCCTCCGAGCGTGGGACGCAGCGCCACTGGCGGCGTCTGCTCTCCGGCAGCTGGGAGCTGTGGTTCCTGTTGGCCGTTCCCCTCACGGCTGTGGTGAAGATTCCAGGCATCCCACGCTGCGGTAGCCCGCTGGTGCCTCTAACTCGCCTCCGGGCGCAGGACGCAGCATCACTGGCGGCGTCAGCTCTCGGGCGGCTGGGAGCTATGCTTCCTGTTGGCCGTTCCCCTCACGGCTGCGGTGAAAATTCCGGTCTTGAATCAAAAGACATCTCTCTCATGTCCCACGTAGCGCGAATCCAGCAACACCGACCTCTGTCTCAGTCCCAGCTAGCGTAAGAGAGCAGCTTTCAAATCCGCAAGCAAAGAATTCAAATCTGTCAGTATAATAATAGTAGACTCCAAGCTGTCCATGTAAAGAATAGCAAAGTCTGGACCAAAAACAGCCCCCATAGAAGAACCTTTCATTTGCATGAAATAATTGTTGGCAAATTTGAAGAAAACAATTTGTAAGTGCCAAGGTGAGTAATTCTATATTGAAAGTGGTTGGAACCTGGTGTGGTTTGGGTCTGTTATTAAGGTGGTCATTTCCAAAAAGGAAATCACTTTCTTGGATGTCATAGTCAGAGCAGAAAAAGATACACTGCACACAACACTCTACCGTAAATGAACAGAGAGGAATACTTTATTACAATATTCCAGTCTCCACCCTGTTTCCCTAAGGGGCTTTTTACCGTAGAGCCAATTTCTAATGATCTGACGCAATTGTTACCATAATTCTTTTTTAGAGAAGCAGAAATATTGCTCAAGAAACTCATAGATAGAGAGTATCCAAAACACCTGGCTAGGCAATCACTTAACCGTGCATGGCATTTGCCTGGGGTTACACTCCTTACACAGCAGGATAGGGAACACATGGGTGTAACTACCTTCTCCTCTATTTCTTCTTTGGTTTCCAAAAGCATCAGAAAACATTAGAGGGTACTAGCAGCAGGGGATCTTGTTCTGGAACAACTCCTGTTTTTATATTAGAGTGGGAAGAATCTAAGGAATCATCTTGTCTGGGCTACGTTAGGATCTGATAATTCACCCAAAACACTGTCAGAACAGTGGGGCCTACCCCCAGCAATTGGGCATTTCAATTGCAATAGCTGTAATGTATGCCCTTTTTTGATAGAATCCAAAACATTTGAAAATAACAACATTGTGGTACAAGTTTTTCCAATCGCAATACTTCTAATGTAGTGTATGCAAAAACATGTCCATATGGTAAACTTTACATTGGATAAACAACACAACAAATACGTGTATGAATTTGTCAAACACCGTAGCCATATCCGCTGTATGATTCCACTGATCCTTTAGTAGAGCACTACTTAAGCAAGGGCCACACAGAAAATTATACACAATGGCAAGTGATCAGTATCGTCAGATTACCAGAAAGAGGAGAAAGTATGGAACAATTGCTTAATAAAGAAGAATTAGATTCTGAAGATGAAAACCAGGCTAAACCGACAAGGGGGAATGGACAAATTTAATTTGAACTGGCACAGAGATATTTTGCCTTAACCTGATGGATTGGGTAATGTCTGGAATTGTCTTTATGTGCATTCCTGGGTAGTCCCCAGGGGTCTCATCAGTTTTGCATCAATTATGTACATTGCAGCAATTCATTGTAACACCTTTTTTTCTTCCATGTGTGATTCTTGCATTTGCTATTTTTTATAATAATACCCTTTTCTTTCTCCATTCATTTATATGTTTTCCAATTATTTTTCTTACTCTCTGCCCCTTTTTAGGTCGAGCATTTGAGACCTCTAGTATATACTTTAGTATATACTAGACCAGCTTAGAGGTTTGAATCCTGAAGGTGAGAGGTCTGGTTGCCCTAGGCTCCGTCCTGAGATGACTCTTAAAGATTCCTTAGCTGACTGTAGGTGCTGTCAGCACCCTTTGCGAGATATCTTCGCTAGCCAGGGCAGATTAGGGGGGAGAGAGAGGAATGGCCCGCATTTTCAAGAGAATAGAGCCCTACCATGGAAATGCTTGCTAGTGAACACTAGGTCTCTGGTCAAGCACAGTCTGGAATGCAGTCTGTTCATGGAACAGCACCAGATTAAACTTGCGTTTATTAGCGAGGCTTGGACAAACAACTCCTCAGGCCCAGATATTGTGAAGGCCCTCCCTGCAAATTTCCTCTGCTTCACGTTTGACAGCCCTTCAGGAAGGGGGGGTGGACTTGCGGTGATCTATCACAACAGCCTGGAGCCTCTATTTTCCACAGCCTCCAATCATGCGTGTGAGGCCCTATCTATCACTGTTCGTCTTGCTTCCCAGAATACGTTTAAGGCGCTTTCGATCTACCGTCCCCCGGGGCCTAGAAGCACGTTTTTGGAGGCATTCGGCACTTTGGTAGAGGATGGATTTTGTGCCCACTCGTTCACCGTCATGGGTGACTTTAATTTTTATCTGGACGATCTTTCAGACCCAGATAGTATGCAACTTATGGAATTTATGGCTGCAGGAGGGTTGGAACAAAGGGTGGTTGGACCTTCGCATACTGCAGGGCACACCCTGGATGGCATTTTTACTAACAATCCTGATCTGGATATTGTAGATATTCTGCCACTCCCTTGGTCTGATCATGCTTCTATCATTTTTACACTTTCCTCAGGGACCCAGTCACAGCCAAGGTCCAAGCCAAGGGTTAAGATTGTGAGCCGGGCCTGGAAAAACATAGATAGGGTAGAAATGGGGAATTACCTAAGGTTTAATGCCCCCTGTATCCCATCGGACGTAAATAAAGCGGTTGACTTGTACTCCAAGTGGGTCGAGAGGGCCTGCAATATTTTTGCGCCAGAAAAATCTTTCACGCCCAGAAGGGCGATGCCCTCGGCGCCGTGGTTCTCAGAATCTCTGCAAACCGCCAAAACGGAATGTAAGAAATTGGAGAGAAATTGGCGGAACGGGTATAGTCCAACGAAGAAAGAAAGATATAAAATGAGCCTCTCTACTTATAAAAATCTAATAAATGAAGCAAAAAAAACCTATTTCACGGAGCAAATAGAGAGGGCTAGATCTTCCTCCAGAGAGTTGTTCAAGACCATAACCAAACTTACGATTCCAGCGGAACCTATCTCAACGGCCAGTGCTGGTATGTGTGAGAAATTAGCCTCCTTTTTTCAGACTAAAGTGGCGGGGATTTTCTCCTCCTTTGCCGAAGTTTATGAAGAGGTGGGAGTTGCAGCACAAAGGGCGGATGCCGGGTCAGTTTGGCCGCAGGATAGATTAAGGGGATTTAGCCCGCTACAATCGGAGGAGGTCACTGGTCTTTTGTTGGCCGCCCGTTTGGGAGCCCCCAGTGATCCGTGTCCGGTGGCAGTCCTTAAAAATTGCCCAGAAGTGATTGCATCCACGTTGACCCCTCTGTTTAACTCTATTATTGAGTCAGGTATTTATCCTAGGAGGTGGAAAGTTGTTTCTATACTACCCTTAATTAAAAAACCAACTCTAGACAAAAGTGACCCAACCAGCTATAGACCAATTTCGCAGCTTCCACTACCTGCAAAACCATTTGAGAAGGCCATAAATAGGCAACTTAGCCTGTTCTTGGAGAGAACTAAGGCCCTTGACTCCACGCAGTTCGGGTTTCGTGCAGGACATAGCACGGAACTGGCCCTGATTAAGGCGACGGAGGAGGTTAGAGAGGCGGTGGATCAGGGGGTGAGGCTGTCCTGATTTTGTTGGACTTGTCGGCAGCATTCGACACGGTGCATCATGGAGTGCTGATGGACCGGTTGGCAAAGACAGGGGTGGAAGGCACGGCCTGGAGCCTCCTGAAGTCTTTTCTGGCCGATAGAACCCAGACCGTAGAGATGGGTGCCGAGGTGTCCAAACCCTTTGCCCTCCCGTGCGGGGTGCCGCAAGGGTCTTCCCTGAGCCCCACTCTTTTTAACATTTATGTTAGTCCGTTGGGTGCCTTGATTAGATCTTATGGCCTCCAACTTACTTCGTACGCAGATGACACGCAAATTGTGTTATCGATACAAAGAGAGACCAAAGTGGGTATGATAACTAGGAGTCATGATTGTCTTAAAGATATCGCCAGCTGGATGTCCGCAAATTGCCTTAAATTAAATGCCGGCAAGACTGAGGTCATGATATTTGGAAATAATCCAAATGCTTGGTCGCCAGCTATGTGGCCCGAGGACCTTGGGAAGCAGCCTGTGCCTACCCCAAAAGCTAGGAATCTGGGTGTCATTATGGACCAGAAATTGGACTTTGGAGGACAGGTTAGTGGAGTGGTTTCTTCATGTTTTCACATCATCAGGATACTGAGGAAAGTAAAAACATTCCTGCCCAAGGATGGTTTCTGGTTAGCAGTCTCAGCTTTGATCCTGTCACGTCTAGACTACTGTAATAGTCTGTACCTCAATCTGAAAAAAAAACATCTGTACAGACTGCAGATGGTACAAAACGCCGCAGCGAGACTGCTGACAGGCTCTCCTAAGTATGTTTCAGTCCGTGAAGGAAAAAGGAAACTCCATTGGCTCCCGATTCATAGACACTCTCAATTTAAGGCCATGTGTACGGTTTTCAAGGCTTTGAAAGGCACTGGCCCAGAGTTTATGAGGGACTGTTTCAGGCGATATGTGCCTGGGAGGGCTCTGCGCTCTGCGGAGAACAACCTAGTGATTGTTCCCAGGATAAAAAAGGCTAGATGGGGTGGAAAGATGTTTTCCTGTGGCGCGGCCACCGCATGGAATAGCCTTACAGCACATCTTAGGAAAGCGGAGGAACTTCTGGCTTTCAGGAGGGGGCTGAAGACCTGGCTGTTCAGGGATCAGACCCTCGTTCTTCAGAGATGCTCAGCATGACAGCGCCAGGACACCCTTGGGTATTAGTGCGCTTTATAAGCTCCTAAATAAATAAATATAAATAAATACTTACATGTGTATGTACTTTGTGGGCTCTGGAGATCAGCCCTAGGACTTGTCTGCTTCCGTTTAGGGACTTTTTTTCTGTTCAACTGCCTCTATTTAACTGTCTTGATCGAAAACGACCAGCAGAGGGCAGTACAATACCAGAATCACTTTAGAATTATCTAGATTCCAGTCCATAGACATTGTCCACCACGAGCACCCGTAGACAATAATATTTTTTTCAAATCTTGTATTTTCAGTGATATGACCTCCGAAGGCCCTGCTTTTATATTAAAAACAGAGCTTTGGACTATACCATTTCCCGCTGAAAGGCAATTTCTTTCCATGTGTTCCCATACCTGGCGTGTCATGCAGTTTGGTGCTTACTTTCCCTCCATGTTAAAGAACAGTAGATGTTTTATCACCCAGGCTAATGTGCTGCTAGCTAAATACATATAAGGTCCCAAAGGCGAGACCGATTGCATTGCAAATGCTTGTTTCAAGATGGAGGCCACTAGACACAGGATCTCCTTTTCCTTTTATATACTCTGGGCTGTCCTTCCTCTATATTCATGACCCAGGTGTCCATATTTAGGACAATCCTTCCTTCATTTCTATTACCCGGAGAAGCAGCCATCTTTTAAAGCACACCCAGCCAACCTCACTCAGCTATTCTTTTAAGCAGTATTGTCTGCTGTCCAGGAAGACATTGCGGTACTCCTCTGGTGGCCCTTTTACATTCTAGAAGGAGCCCACTCTTCCCTGCTCCCATTACCAGGTATGTGCCCTTATGATATGGCATTCATTCCTACATAATTTTTTTACCAACCAATTTTCTGACTGACATTACTTTCTGGCTCCTCACCCCCTGGACCCCATTCGAAATACACTGACAATTGTTGCCGACTTTGGGATTCTATACATTCCTGCACAGGTAGTTTTGAGGCTAATTTTGGCTGATGTCTTGTGTATTTTGAATCTACAGGTGTAGCTGAATTGATCCCATTGGGGCCTTCAGCAATATTTTGTCCCAGTGATCATCGACTCAGTGAATACAGCATACTGTGGCTTTCCCTTAAACTAACACAATATTTTCTGTGCTCTCATTCAGTCCTCTATTTTACACGGGCTCATGTATTCTTACAGTGCTGATGATGGTTCTTTATCTGTCTAAAGGTTTGAAACATCCTAGACTAGTTCTATGGATCCCATTTGATTATACATAAGAATAAAATGGGCCATGTTGTTCTTACATGGTGCACACTCTTGATCAAGTATTGTCACACGTGTGTATTACTTGTATGACAGCACATTTCTCAAATCACGCCACTGTTCTGTCACATTGTTTTCAATGTTTTTTACATGTGATTGAATACATTGATCATTTATTTGTACATTAATAGATATATCTATGGTCTTGGAACGACTTTTATTTACACATATGCTTACCCAAGTCCCAGGGAGAATTCGGGTTCTCTTGGTACTAATAAACATGTGGCAGGGCAGGCATCCTTTGACTCTCAAGTGGGGCTGGACACAGCCCCCAGGTCATCATTTCAACTGAGTAGACTCCCCCCTCCACACACCCAGAACCCCTTGTCCACCTTCTGAGAGCAATTAACATCTCACAACAGGTATTCCATCGGGGTCAGGAGACAGTGGGGCACTGGCAGTACAGTCCTTGAAATATTCTTCTAGCTATTGCCTAACTGAGTTTATCGCATATTAAATGTAATACTGTAAATGAGTGTTACCGTATGGGAGAGTCAGCCTTGCCACAGTGAACAAGCATTGTCAATGCCATTAGGTCTTGGATTTGCGAGAGTTAGAGCTATTGGCATTGTGAATCACAATGTCTTTTACCCATGTGTTTTAGTTTGGAGATGATGTATGTGGTGTGTAGTGGAATTATGTGTGTTGGATTGGAATTGTTAGTTGTGGAATTGTGAGGGGTGGAATTATGTGGTGTGGAGTGGATTTGTGTAGTGGAATTATGTGGCATGGTGGATAGATAGGAGTGAGAGCTGCACAGAATAGATAGACAGGAAGACAGAGAGGAGAGGGATAGGCAGATTGTGAACGTAGTGCTGGATGAACTCCAGACAAAGGAGCAGAAAGAGTATGTGAGAAAGAGCTAAAGAAGGGGAGAGCAGGCGACAGACTGATGTAGAGGGAGCACTTGTGCACAAGGAAGACACCCCAAGAAGAGGTGGAGAGCATAGGATTGACGGGCGAAAACCTTGAAATGGCAGGGCAAAGAAACTGTGCTCAAAGACTTGAAGTCAACCACATGAGAAAGGTGGGAAGAGTGCGTGAGAGAGAGGGGTGAGACAAAGTACAAGAGAGAGAGCTGGACTAGTTGCTCCTCCCAAAGAAACCTTATTAACCTCAAAGTAAGGTGTTCAGAGAGGCAATGATCACCCACCAGCTGAAGGTGAGGCACCGAGGATGGGCACCAGACCGCGAGAGGCATGAAAGGCAACAGAGAGAGCACGGAAAGAGATAATCTGTGCACATCTTCCAGTTTCCAAGTATAAGTGAGAGCAACACCGAGACAAGCGGGAGGGGCACCCATTAAGGGGGGTGAGCGCAGTAGCATAACATAGGCCCACGCAGCCCCCATGGTATGAGGGGCCCCTCATCGCATTAGCATGGCCTGGGAGCTGTTGACTGACTCCGGAGGCGGCCCCTCCATGTGCTTTGTAGGGGGGCCCCTCAAGTGTTGTTATGCCACTGGCCGAACGGTGGACAAGTGCACAGCGAGGGGAGGTACAAGAAGGCAGCATGTGTGAGTAGACAGTACATATGGGAGACAGAGAGAGTGTAGGAGGGATGAGAGGGGGCAGTAGGAGTGAGAGACGAGAGAGGGCAGTGGAGTTGTGGGGGAGAGTTGACAAGGTTGATGGAAGTGCGAGGAAACAAATAGAAGTGACAGTGGGGGTGTGAGCGAAGGGTGACAAGGTGGTGGGAGTGGCATGTCCCAACTTCATTTGCCCCACTCCTTCCCTGTCAGATTTGCTGGGAGGAGACATACAAAATATACTGCTCATTGCCACAAACAATTAGTGCTACTACCTTTCTCTGCTAAACAGCAAGTGATAGTTTGATTCTCTGCATGTCATGTACCCATATTTGGTTAAAATGTTTAATTTAGACTCTGTGTGAGCCCAACTATGTCTATATATAGATGTGTACACACAAGGTGCATTCAAAGTCAGATTTAAACATTTTAAACAAAGGTAAGCAAGTGTTTACACATATATGTGCACATACTGTTTACAATAGTCTGTTGTTATTGGCCGCCACCAGTTTTATCTGTACCCACGCCCTAAATATCACTTTATGTGATGCCACAGGATATACCAAATTGGAGCAGAAAATGCCTCTCGGCCCTCTCGAACAGTTTTATGATCTTGTCGAGACATTTTCTCCTGGAGCCTGTCTAAGGGGGACAAAACTTCACAAAGAAGATTTAATACCCATAATAAAAAGTTGTCCTGAACCTAGGAGGCCCTTGTTCCAACAAAAGACAGCATTGTATGCATGTAAAATCAAGTACAGCAATCTTCAGGGCTGCACTAGGAAGCTACTGCACACAGGAGAGAAAAGAATGTTTTTGATGTAACTTTTCTTTTTTATATAGCGGGAACTCGACTGAAGGTATTGAAACACATGAGCACCAGTTCCATTACACAAGGACATATTCATTTTTCTCTTTGCAGCACAGGGAGATAAAGTGATTTGCCCATAATCACACAATGTTGAGCAGTGCCAAGACTCAAACCTGCTTCCCCAGCTCCAAAGATGGCAGCTGTATAATTTTTAATGTTCTTAATGGATGCATGGTCTTAATGTATCTAAGCATGTTTTCTAGGCCGGGGCAGAGTTCACGCAGTTACACTACGCAGATCTCTGCAAAGTGACCAAAAACTCTGCTGTGCTACGCGCAGTTCCACAAGGGTCAAAGTGCATTAGGTCATGCTGATTTTTAGCACCAGGTGTTTGTTCCGCTCTGGAAAATCAACGCAAACAGCATCAGGCGCAGCGCAAGAGGTTGCAGCTTCTTTCTGCCGCTCAAGTATATGTTCTACTAGAGTGGCAGCTTCCTCCACGCGAACTCGAATGTTTCTCAACATGAGCGATCGCGGCCATCCGCAACTGCAAGCGTAGAGAAATCTTGCCAGGGCGTGGTCTGGAGTAAGATTTTCCACGCTCGCCAACATAACGTTCAGAAAAGTTTCTAAATGCAAGAGGGAAATTTTAACAGAGGCCTCCCGTTTAGTGTATACGACCAGGGCTCCATCGCAGTCGGCCTCAAACTTTGATTGTGTCCCGTTCAAGTGCAACCAGATGTCTCAAAGTAGCGCAATAGGCTTTTAAGCACTAGAAAGTGTTAATTCTTTAACAATTCATATCTCAGGTTCCCTACATTAGATATTTGTTGTTTTGATGTCTATTTGTTCCTAAAAAATATAACCTATTCTTACAAATTGGTGTGGGATTTTTATTGTGTTTGGTGTCTTACTTATTTAATGTATTGGTTTTTTTAAATGATTTACACTCCTGTCTTCTAAGTTAGGCCTGACTGCTCAAAGCCAGCTACCAAGGGTTGAGCAAGGGACTAATGTATTTAGAATTTTACTTGCCCTTACTTAGTGGTCTTATTGCTAGTGGTAGGTGCATACTCACCCCTACCAATAACCCACTTTCCAACATTTGGTGTTCAACAGTGTGGATATGGACTTGTGTTTAAAGTAAACCTTACAGTAATTAAGTACGATCTTTAAAAATCCACTAAATTGTCTTGGACCAAAACTTTTGGTTTTTGAATTTTCGAAATTTGGACTAAACTGATTTTTAATCCATTGTTTCGATTTTTTTAAATGTGTTCTTTTGATAGTTGTTGGGATTCAAAATCAGGGATACCATGGCGCTGGAACTGGCTAAACTGAATAAACTCTCTGTGGATGAGCTTAGGGTTCAATGTAGGACTAGAGGGCTGCTTGCTACTAACAAGATTAGGAAGGCAGAGTTGGTTAGGACCCTTAAGGCCTGGGCCAAGTCAGCCCCAGAGAATGAAGAGGAGGGGAAGGCTGACCATCCCATTATCACCCAGGAGGAGGGTGATGATGATAATTCCTCCTCCACTGCTTCCAGCACTAGGTACATAATTCCAGATGATGGGGGGAGGGCAGGGTCTCTCACACAGGGCCCCTCCATTTCCATCAGAGAGAGGGAGCTTGAGGCCCAACTAGCTTCAATAGCTTAGGAGAAGGAGAAACTGGAATTAGTTCAGGAGCAATGGGAGGAGAGGAAAGCAACAAGAAATGGTGACAGTGAAGAAGAAGTTGAGGTGTGACTGGGTGGGGGTGGTTTCATTCCAGGCTCCCCAACGGACTAGTGTCCAGGTATTACAAATGGCTCACAGCATTTGAGTGGGCTCTTGAGATGAGGTATATCCGCTCTTAGCACCGCGGTTCTAGTGGGAACTAATAACTATTGCTGGGAAGGATAGGCTCCTGCTCCTAGAGGGGAATGCGGCTACACCAACATGAGAAGATACTTAGTTGAGAATTTTTTTTTAACCCCAGAGCAGTACAGGGTGAAATTCGGGGACACCCAGAAAGTGAGCACATATTCCTGGGTGGACTTTGTGGATCTCTCAGAAAAAGCACTAGGTGGCTGGGTTGATGGTAATCAAGTAACTACATATGAGCGGCCATACAATTTTCTTATGTGAGAGCACATCCTAACTCATTGTGTACAAGAGAAGTTACACCAGTATCTAGTGGACTCTAAGCTGTGTAGTCCTAGGGAACTAGCCAGGGCAGCTGATGAGTGGGTGAGAACTTGTTTTTTTAATTAACACCAGGGAAATGATCACAAGAAGGGAGGACAGGTCCCCCCGAGGGAAAAGCCCTGGGGAAAGTAGGTCAAAAAACAGAAGAAGTCCTCAAATGACCCACAAAAACATGGACAAAGATTGGGGGCCCAAGCCACTCCAATTTCAAGGGTAAGGGGAATCAGGGAAGGAATGGTAGGTTTTTTGATCCCTCAAAAGTGAGGAAGTGTTCTGACTGTAATCAACTGGGGCACAAGAAAGGAGATGCTGTCTGCACAAAGAAGCCCCACCACTCGTGGGCAGCGCCAGAGGATGGCTAATGTAGGTGTCGGGTGGAGATTACCTCAGAGATGGGTAGGGGAGTGACAGAGGCAATCTTAGTGTCCTTGGGTGAGGTAGATATTGCAACCCTAACTGCCTTACCTCCAAGCATGGATAAGTACAGGCAGATTAATTCCATTAATAGGACTGAGGTTGAGGCTCTGAGAGACACAGGAGCCACTGTGACTATGATCATGGACACCCTGGTGTCTAAAGAGCAGATCATACCTGGGATGTTCCACCAGTTGACCTATGCAGACAGAATCTGGCAGCTGTTCAGGCGATTTTCCTACCTGCGGAAATTCTGAAATGTCCTTCCTTTCTTCCCTCCATCCTTCTGTCAGTCTTTTGTCCTTCCTTCTCTCCAGCCTTCCGAATGCCCTTACCCATATTGCCTTCATTCTTTTTTTCTATTCTTTCATTACCTTTTGTTCCATCTATCCGACTAATCATCCAGCTATCCCTTTTTCCAGCTTTGTCTTTTCCACTGATTCATCATTCATCTCTATCTTACTTTGTAGCCATACTTCTGTCTCTCTATTCTTGTCTTGTTCATTCTTTCCTTTTATTCCATAGTCTATCCTTCCTTCTCTCTATCCATCCATCCTTAACTCCCTTCTTTCTTTTCATCATTCCACCTTTTCTTTCCATCCATTTATAATTCTCTCCATTCAAACTTTCTCCATCTATCTATAATCAATCTTTCTCTCCAATTGTACCTCCATTAAACTCTCCATCCTCTCAATCCACCCATGCATCTCTCCGAATATCTATCTCTGCATACTCCATCCATCCTTCTCCCCAGCATACCTCCATTCATCCATCTCTGCATCCCTCCATTCATTCTTCCATCCTCTCTCCACCCTTCTCTTATTCTTCTCTTCTCTCAACTCCTTTCTTCCTCCCTTTAATCCTTGGAATGCAAGAGGTAGTTTTATGAGCTTTTTGGTGCCCAGAATCACCAATCAAAGATAATTGAGCACAAATCACAACTTAAATGTTTCATGTTGCGCAGAATTGCTCATTGACGACCCCTCATCACCGACTGATGATTTTAAAGTTGGGGGTTAATGATACCCTCGAGAGAAGTGTTAGCAATTGCTATTTTCAAAAAGGGTCTTGCAGAAACAAAAGCTTTAGCATGGTATTTCGACTAGAGAAAGTCTACCTTTTAACCGCAGCAGCTTGTAATGTATAGCAGTGAAGAAATGAAAAATGTCCCCTTCATCTTAAGCATCATAGAACAGAGAACAGGAGGAAATTTCATGGACATAAGTAAAACACTATTCTGCTGGCTTGATGCAAACAAGTAAAAGAACTTCTATTTTGAGGTCTAAGACTAAGTGAACATACGCAATGACAAACAACAAATGCGAACATATCTTAGGGCCTGTACATATATAAACTATGGAACACCACATATAAGGGCATATAACTACATGTAACAGTGTGTTGTACCTTTCTCAGAAGGAACTCTGCGTTTGTTGGACAACATAAATGTTGGGATGGTGCCAGTCTGATTTTATGCTCACCATGGAAGTGATTAGCAATATGAGAACAGTGAAAAGGATAAGCAATTCCACCAGTGTACTCAAGCAGTATATATATGCTGGCATATAAGTACTGTGTATAGTGTACTCCTACTCTGCGCTCCCTAACTTAGCTAGGATGGGTGACCTGCCAAAATACCCTACTGGATGATCTAACTCCCATTACCTGTGGGTGAATGTATTCAGGTCACTGTCTTGATCACAAGTTGGACATCCCCCTTCGCAGAGGGCAAACAAGTATCAGCTGGGCTGAGAGTCCGACAAATAGCAACCTCACAGTGACAGCAGAGTGCTCCTCTGATTCGAACACAGAAATGCGTGTTTATATATAATAACAGCATCCATGCTTCCGCGTCGAGGCCTCAGCGAGGATGACTTTGTTTATCCTCTTGTGATAGCTGTGTCACCTTACGGATGAACAACAAACAACATTTGCACAATGGACGTTTAGGCCTTGTACTAAATGTTCAAGGTGTCGTGATAGTGTGCCTACTAAGTGGAAATGTAAGAAATATGGTTTCACAGAAACTAATCCTGCACTGTCACACAAGCAATTGTGTGAAAAAGAAATTGTGTAGAGAAGAAGGCAACTTAAGAACTGCTTGTATGTAAAATGGCAATGTTTCTTACAGGGTCTAACCCAGCCAAGTGCATACTGCAAGACTGGTTCTACTCTGTAGATCATTTATATAATAGTGACTACTGCAAGAGTCGCTTTAGGTCATAGATCTATAGTATTGCCAAACAAAAGGAGGGGGGGGGTAAATGGTCTTGCTGCGTGGATATACTAGTATCTTGAAGTCCACGAATTCTGTCCCTGTACAATTCCTCACTTTTTCAGTTGCAGAAAGCTGAGAACACACTACAGTTCACACCGATTATTAGGACAATACAAGTTATTTTCAAAATTCGGCATTCATACCCATGAAATGAATGGTATTTAACACAATACACTTAATACCTTCTCTATGCAGATTCTGAAAAGGAGTTTGATCTTTGTCTAAATCATTTTTCTCCTCCTTAACTAACTTTCAATTCTTCTCACCATCACCCTAGTACTTAAAAAACATTTTGATTTCGATAGAGTAATCCAAATATGCTCCTTTCCTCAGAACACGAGGCTTCTCAGGCTTTAAGATAGCCTAAGGTTCTAATCAACACCAAAAAGCCATTTTAAAGTGCAGTGCTTACATGTGCTCTTGATAATTGGTCTTCATGTAGTTTGCATAGTTTCCACATTAGTCTTCATCTAGGACCAAGCCTGTTTTTCACCTGCAAGTGTTTTTTTTATGCTGGAACGAGATGTGCAGTTTTTACATGCATGCAAACCCGGCATAGTTTTTCCTCGTAGTGATGGAAACCATGTAATGGAAATCTACTTCTGCTCAAAATCTTGAAAATTGGGAGCGTGTGATATTGAAGCACTGAGGGTGTCCTTATTTTTCATGCAAAAGCCAAAGTTGCAAAAACATTGCAATCTTTGTATATATGTTGCAGTTTGTAAAGAATTAAAGAACGAAAAAGAGAGACCAACTTTGCAACCTCACGCACCACTATCTCAGAGGCAGTGATGCGAATATAGAAGTCACTGGAATACAACTGAGAGAATAGGACCCTGTAGTATGCTGTAGTTTAGTGTGTTTGTTTCTTTACCTTAGAGTGGAATCCCTTCTAGAACGTTGCTTGTTACCTAGGGACAAAGAATGTATTTGCTTGATCTGATGTTGGGAGCTGTGTCTGGTGGAGCCGGTGTGTTTGCGGGCGGCACAAACCATGTAGCCAAGAAATAAAGCATCTCAACATCCTCATGGTTCAGGTTTCATCACTACAAAGTTATTAATGTCGATTTTGGCTACATGGTAGAACCCTCTGCGTGCTGCATTGCTTCATCTACATTTCAGGACTCTTCCCTACTGCATCTCCCAATGAAGTCTCTTTCACCCACCCTCAGGTACGGGACTGACTCCATGAGTCATTAGACAGGTATCGGGAGCCACATGCTTGTAAACACTCAGGGCCTCATTTATGAAAAGCGACGCATCACTGCGTGAAAACAGTGATGCGTCACTTTTCACTGCGCCCTCCCTGCGACCCCAATGATGCGTCATATTTACAGTATGACGCATCATGTCGCAAGGAGTCACAGATACGTCAGTATTTCTGACGTATCTGTAGGCGCAAAAGTGACGCATTGCTGGAGTGTGTCACAAAAGTGACGCAACTCCAGCAATGTGTCCTTTCACATGGGGCAAGCCCCATGTGAAAGGGCCTGCGTCAGTCTTACGCCTGCTGTGAGGCAGGCGCAAGATATTGACGCATTTGCACCCTAGAAGTGTTGCAGGGAAATCTCGTAGATTTCACTGCGTCACTTCTACGATGCTTACTTACGTGGGAACGCCCACCCTGCATACATTATACCTGACGCAGGTATAATGTAGCGCAGGGGTTTACAAAGTGACGCATCTAGGTAGATGCGTCACTTTGTAAATATGGCGCATCATGGCGCATGTTTTACGCCACTGGTGCGTCACAAAACGGTGGCGCAAAAGTGACGCAGGGGCTCATAAATGAGCCCCTCAGGGCATATACACTTTGGGGCTCATTTATGAGCCCCTGCGTCACTTTTGCGCCACCGGTGCGTCACTTTGTGTGACGCACCAGTGGCGTAAAACATGCGCCATGATGCGCCATATTTACAAAGTGACGCATCTACCTAGATGCGTCACTTTGTAAACCCCTGCGCTACATTATACCTGCATCAGGTATAATGTATGCAGGGTGGGCGTTCCCACGTAAGTAAGCATCGTAGAAGTGACGCAGTGAAATCTACGAGATTTCACTGCGCCACTTCTAGGGTGCAAATGCGTCAATATCTTGCGCCTGCCTCACAGCAGGCGTAAGACTGACGCAGGCCCTTTCACATGGGGCTTGCCCCATGTGAAAGGACACATTGCTGGAGTTGTGTCACTTTTGTGACACACTCCAGCAATGCGTCACTTTTGCGCCTACAGATACGTCAGAAATACTGACGTATCTGTGACTCCTTGCGACATGATGCGTCATACTGTAAATATGACGCATCATTGGAGTCGCAGGGAGGGCGCAGTGAAAAGTGACGCATCACTGTTTTCACGCAGTGATGCGTCACTTTTCATAAATGAGGCCCTTTGTCTAAATGGCAACTGATTTGCCTTGCACCACAGCACCAAGTAGCTCACAAGCTCTGCACCCTCGCTCCAAGTTCCTCACAAGGGGTGCACATCACATCAACGTGGCGTCCATCTTGAGGCTTTGGGAGTTTTCCCATTTCCCTGTCTCATTTTCACTCCGTTTTGCTGCTTCTTCACATTCGTGATACCTCATCTGCAATACAGCGAATGTAACAGCCATTTTGAAGGTTTAGGGACTCTCCCCAATCATTGCTGCGCATTTGTACCGTTCTTCTGTTTTAAAAAGAAAAGAAAAGTAAACGCAAAGAAGAACATTTTCTGTGCTCCTCTGCCGACTTCTGCAATGCGGTGATGCGCACATCTGACCAATGTTTTCCAAGGTTGCTTCATTTAACAGTACATTGAATATCTCCTTATCTGTGTGATCACAGCACGTTTCAGGTATATACACTACACTTTCTTGAATTTATACAAAAAGTTGTTAATTTGTCAGTGTATCAGTCGGTGACACACACCAATTTACCAGTAAATCAATCAATCAAATCATTTGTAAAGCGCACTACTAACCCGTGAGGGTCTCAAGGCGCTGGGGGGTGGGGAATGCTGCTACTGCTAGAAAAGCCAGGTCTTGAGGAGTCTTCTGAAGGTCAACAGGTCTTGGGTCTGTGGTAGGTGAATGGGGAGGGTGTTTCAGGTCTTGGCGGCGAGGTGGGAGAACGATCTGCTACCAATGGCCGCTCTTCGGATGCGAGGGACTCTGGCAAGGGCGAGGTCGGCGGAGTGGAGCTGGCAGGTGGGGGTGTAGAAGCTGAGTCGTCTGTTGAGGTATGATGGCCCGTGTTGTGAAGTGCCTTGTGTGCGTGGGTGAGGAGCTTGGAGGTTATCCTCTTGTTGACAGGGAGCCAATGCAGGTCTCTCAGGTGGGGTGTGATGTTGCTGCGGCGAGGGATGTCAAGGATCAGGCATGCAGAGGCGTTCTGGATGCGTTGAAGCTGTTTCAGGGGGTTGGCCAAGGCTCCTGCGTAGAGGGCGTTTCCGTAGTCCAACCTGCTGCTGACGAGGGCTTGGGTGACCGTTCTTCTCGTTTCGGTGGGGATCCATTTGTAGATCTTGCGGAGAATGCGGAGGGTGTTGAAGCAGGAGGAAGAAACGGCGCTGACCTGCTTAGTCATGGAGATGGTGGAGTCGAGGATGATCCCTAGGTTGCGTGCGTGGTCGGTGGGTGTTGGTGCTGTTCCCAGTGCGGTCGGCCACCAGGAGTCGTCCCAGGCCGAAGGGGTGGATCCGAGGATGAGGACCTCCGTCTTGTCCGAGTTCAGCTTCAGTCGGCTGTTCCTCATCTATTCGGCGATGGCCTTCATTCCTTTGTGGAGGTTGGTTTTGGTGGTGTGAGGGTCTTTGGTGAGGGAGAGGTTCAGCTGGGTGTCAACGGCGTAAGAGATGATATTGAGGTCGTGTAGTCGGGCGACGTGGGCGAGCGTTGTCATGTAGATGTTAAACAGCGTTGGGCTGAGTCCTGGAGTACGCCGCAGATGATCTCGGTGGCTTCGGAGCGGAAGGGGGGGGAGGCGGACGCTCTGTGTTCTGCCGGAGAGGAGGGAGGTGGTCCAGTCCAGGGCTTTCTCTTGGATCCCAGCATCGTGGAGGCGTGTGCGTAGTGTGCGGTGGCAGCCTGTGTCGAAGGCGGATGATAGGTCCAGGAGGATGAGTTCCGCGGTTTCTTCGTTGTCTAGCAGGGTCCTGATGTCATCGGTGGTGGCGATGAGGGCAGTTTCGGTGCTGTGGTTGCTGCGGAACCCGGACTGGGACGGGTCCAGGATGCTGTTCTCCTCGAGGTAGCGGGTCAGTTGTTTGTTGACGGTCTTCTCGATAACCTTCACTGGGAACGGGAGCAGGGAGATGGGCCAGAAGTTCTTGAGGTCCTTGGGTCCGCCTTGGGTTTCTAGAGTAGGGCGTTGATCTCGGCGTGCTTCCAGCTCTCAGGGAAGGTTGCTGTCTCGAAGGAAATGTTGATGGCTTTCCGGAGATGGGGTGCGATGGCGGTGCTGGCTTTGTTGAAGATGTGGTGTGGGCATGGGTCTGACGGAGATCCGGAGTGGATGGCATACATGATCTTGATGGTGTCGTCGTCATTTATGTTGTTCCAGGAGAGCAGGCGGTTGGTGCGGATGGTGGTCGTGGGGGCAGAGGTCTCAGTGGTTGTCGGGGCGGACGTGGCGTTGAAGCTGTCGTGGATGTCTACGATCTTGTGATGGAAGAAGGTGGCCAGCGAGTCGCACAGGTCTTGCGAAAGTGGGATGTCGTTGGTGTTGAAGTTGGGGTTGGAGAGTTCCTTCACGATGTTGAAGAGCTCTTTGCTGTTGTGTGCATTGTTGTCTAGGCAGTCTTTGAAGGAGGCCCTTTTGGCGGATCTGATGAGGTGGTGGTGTCTGCGGGTGGTGTTCTTGTGGGCTGCGTAGCTGTCCGGTGTTCGTTCACGGAGCCAGTTCTTCTCTGGCTTTCGGCAGGTTTGCTTGGAGGCCTGGAGGTCTTCAGTGAACCAGCTGGCTTTCTTTCTGGTGTGGCTGTTGGAGGGTTTCTTGAACGGGCGAGGGTGTTGGCGCAGTCGTCGATCCACAGTCTGAGGTTGTGGGCGGCGGTGTCAGGGTTGGTGGGGTCGGCGGGTGGGCTCTGGGCGAGAGTGGTGGTTGGCTGGTCTTCGGTGACTTTGCTCCAGCAGCGGCGAGGCATCTGTTGGGTGCGGTGTGGGTTTCTGGAAGGTGAAGTGGATGCAGAGATGGTCGGTCCAGTGGAGTTCGGTGGTGTGGTTGAAGGAGACATGGGGGCTTGCAGAGAAGATGGGGTCAAGAGACAACTACTTTGCCTATTGCTTCTATCTTTCGCCAAGAAGTTGTCTGGAACATTATTTATTTTTTAAATCGTGATTGTGGTGACACTTGTTTTAATGTACTTTGCTCCGTTTTACAAATCAACACTCCTTCATCACACTATAGTATGTGTACTATGCAAGCCGTAAATCCTCCACCCACTTTTTACACACCCCTGGAGAACCACCAGTTAGATGGGAAAATGGCACAATGCTTTCGAAACATATTTAGGAGCAATTGGTGCCTCAAGATTTAGTGCAGACAGGAAGAAATGTTTGTTATTGCACTCACTGAGGTGTAAAGGCAGATCCATCTTCAAACATTTACCTCCGTTAACACAGGAGGAGAGTAAGGGAATTGATGAATATCGAGAGACAGTTCTTAAACTCAAACACAGGTTTGACAAGCAACCCAGCCTCATGGTACTCAGACATGCATTTATTAAAAGGAAGCAAAGTGAAATGGAGGACATTGATTCCTACATTTCAGCTTTTCTTAGACTAGCTGCTGATTGTAGATTGGAGAATTTCACTGATCAGCTGATAGGAGATCAGTTTGTATGGCAGTGTAAGGACAAGATTATAAGACAAAAATTATTAAGTATGGTTAATGCGTCATTGGAATAGACAATCTAAGTGGCCTGTAGCATGGAAATTTCGATGGTCTCCTTGAAGGAATTGGATGATAGGGTGATTGATACTGGTAATGTGGTTAAGGTCAACAATGTTGGGAAACAGCAAACAAAATCAGTGCATAGATACGATAATGTGGTTGCTAAGCTCACTAAGTCTGCGGCTGTAAGTACCAACAGTGCGAGTATGTGTTTCAGGTGTGGTAATTTGCCACATTTCAAAGGAGCCAGCCAAGTGCCCAGCTATCAATATTACATGCAATTACTGTCAAAAGATGTGCCATTTTGCCAAAGTCTGTCTGAAAAGGAAAGGTTACAAGAAGCCTACTGTGTGTGTTGTTGAGTCTGATGAGCAATCCGATGCTGAGGTCATTTCTGTTGTTAGGAATGATAATGACTTTTCAGAGAATGAAAACAAGGTCAGTTATATTTTTGGTCAAGGTGTTGTTGATAGTGATCCATCGTCTTGCGTGGATCCCATTGTAGACATCGAGGTAGCAGATCACACAGTAAATGTACTTGTTGACTCGGGGGCCAAAATTGTCATGATTACACACAGGTTATTCAATGAAATATGGAAAGGTTCTCAACCATATAGCCAGTGTCCTATGAGGGTCGCAATGATGGATTTCTTTGAAGAAGAGATGAGATTCAAGGGAAGGGGAATCAGAGGAAAAATTCACGAGGCAGTAAAAGGGCTAAACATCCTGGGGTGGTTTCATCCGGGACTTTTTGAGATGATCTTGAAGCCAGGTACCAAGGAGCAGGTGCTTGTTGTGAGCAGTGTTGATGAAGGACAGGTTTGGAAAGACAAATTTCCATCGGTATTTGGGAGTGATCTAGATGAAATACAGGGTTTCAAACATAGTATCATTGATAGGAAAGGAGCAGTTCCTATTAAACATAAGCTCAGGGGAGTGCCCTATAGTGTTAGAGATTATCTGGAGAAGGAGTTGAAAAAACTTTGTGCAAAGGGGATGATTGAGCCTACGGAGTCCTCCTTGTGGCTTTCTCCTTTAGTGGTGGCTCTCAAAAGGTGTGGAGAGCTTAGGGTCTGTGTTGACTTGAAGTCACTCAACAAAGAGATTTGGGTGGACTCGCATCCCCTGCCCAAGACCAATGATTTATTTCTGTCCACGAAGGGAGCAAAGTTTTTTTCTAAACTCGATCTGACCAGCCTACCATCAGGTGGAACTGCATCCTGAGTCACGCCACCTGACTGCTTTCGTGTCACCCTTCAGAACCTTCCAATATTGCCGTATTCCATTCAGTTTGGCATCAGCGGCTTCAGTGTTTCATAGGGTCATGAGCAACATCCTCAAAAAGTAGATGGTGTTCTGGTATTTCAGGACGTTGTTCTCATTTTTGCTAAGTATGCTATTTCTCATGATTATGCGCTTCACAAAGTGTTGAAGTTGTTTCAAGAACATGGAGTAGTACTGAAGGCAGAAAAGTGTAAGTTTCATTGCACAGAAGTGGAATATCTGGGGCATATGATTTCACAAGATTAGGTTAGTCCCAAACCCGGGCTGCTGGGGGCCATTGTTAATGCCCCTGCACCTGTGGACAAGAGTGGTGTGAAATCTTTACTAGGTTTGTGTAAGTACTGCTCTAGGTTTGTTCCATATTTGGCAACCATATTGTGACCCTTCAGCAATCTTCTAAAAAAAGGTGTGAGATTTGAGTGGTGTAAGGATTGTGTATCAGCTCTAGATCAAGTCAAGTTGATGTTGAGGAAGAGCTCTGCTCTTAACCCTTTGATCCCAGTCTCTTTTGTTGTGTTACAGTGGAATTAGTTTGTTGTGTTACAGTGTCAAGTGGGACTGGGAGCCAAGTTGACACAAATGGAAGATGGTTTTGAGTACACAGTTAGGTTTACCTCCAGAGTTTTAAGAGCTGCTGAACATCAATATTCTGTTATCGAGAAGGAGCTTTTGGCTTGTTGTTGGGCGATTGAAGAATTTCATCCATACATTTGGGGGAAACGCTTCCTTCTTCAGACTGATCATAAACATCTTGTGAGTATTCTGGGTTGGAGTATGAGCAAGTGCTGCACACCTAGGATATTGAGGATGGTCACCAAACCGCTGAATTTGAAGTGAAGCACACATCAGGAGGAAAAAATGGGAGAGTGGATTTTTTATCCCGGTTTTCCATTGAGATAAATGAACATGATGAGATCAAGTTCTGTGACCTCATTAATGAAGGTTGTGAAGATTGTCTTGTTGCTATTCTGGAAATACCAGAGTTGAATTTGTGCTCGGAAGATGAATGGAGATCTGCTTTTCAAAATGATTGTGTGTTGCAGGAAGTTTGTGCTCTTGTAAAGAGGGGTTGGCCCAGAGAAAAGGCTCTATCGCCGCTGCTACAACCATTTTGGTTTACTTTTGAGAGAGGATAAGCTTGTTCCTCCACATGTTTTCCTCAAGAGTATCATTGAGGGGGATAATGAGGGGCATCTGGGGTCCACACTTTCCAAACGTCGCATTCGAGTCACCTATTGGTGGTCTGGTATGGACAAGGAAATTGATTACATGGTTGCGAGCTGTTGCGTGTGTAGTGCTGCTGACAAAAGTCTCAAGGTAGCTACTCCTCCTTTAATGCCTATTGAATGTCCGCAAGGTCCATGGATCAAGCTGGAAGTTGATATCATAGGACCTTACGATATCCTCTCAGGGGGTACAACTATGTTTTGGATCTCATGGACTAGGCTTCTAAATGGCCAGAAGTTAAAATGGTGAAATAAGCAAATGCTAAGAGTGTAATTGGATTTGTAAGGGAAGTGTGGCTGAGAGAAGGGTTTCCTCAGGTTATAGTCTCGGACGATGGAAAACAATTTGTGAGTGCTGAGTTTCAATCTTTTCTACTTGAGAATGGGGAAAGCTGCGAAGAGTTATTTATTTCACCCTCAAACAAATGGACTAATTTGGGAGGATGAACCGTATGGTGGGGAGTGTGTCAAGTGGGCCAGAGCAGGGAGCCAGGATGTGGGTAAAGCCTTAGACAGATTGAATTGGTTTTACAGGACAACAACTCTTTCCTCCACGAAGGTCTCGCTGTTTGAACTCGTGAGAGATAGGAACCCCAACAACAGTTTTAGACCTGGATGGATGTCGAAGTGGATCAAGTCAGAGTCAGATGTTTAGAAGTTTATTGTGAGAGAGAATATGGGGCATATTTACAGTTAAGTAACAGAGTGCTGAGTTAGCCTTCCTGGCTTAAAGCCTCACTCAGCCACTTCAGAAACGCAAGGCTGCACCTTCCTTTCCCCATGCACTGGTGCTAAACTTAGCAGCCTTGCGCGAATGGAGGCACCCTTGCACCATAGTGCAAGGGTGTCTGTGTTGAGGGGAAGATTGTTTATGTGCAGGAAGGTCTCACTTCCTGCACATAAATGTCTTTCAATGACGTTTTGTAACTCTTATGTGTCCTGCTTAATGTAGCACACATAGAAGTTTCAAAATGTAATTTCTTTTTTTGGTTGTTTTTGTGGAGGAAGGGACACCTTCCTGCACATAAGCAATTAATGGCAATTTGCTGTTTCTATGTGTGCTCCACAACGCAGCACAGATGGAAACAGCAAAAAGTAGGAGAAATAAAGCATTTCTCCTTGTTTCGCTTGTTTGAGACCAGGTTTTCCCTGGTCTTAAGTTTGGCGATGTCTCCTATGTACGCCACCCTTTTAAATAGGGGGCAGCGTCAAAATCAATGGGTGTTGCGGTAGAACGCCCACTGCAACACCAATTCCCTCCCTTTCACGCTAATTACAGCGTGAAAGGGTGCCTTATATACAAGACAGTGTTAAGCCATGTTAAGTGGCTTAACGCTGCTTTGTAAATAAGGCTAAGCCCCTTTCGCCATCACTGAAAGTGACGTTGTGGTGGCGATAGGGGCTTGTAAATATGCCTCTATGTCTCTTACTCAAGTTAAAGAGAAGTTAGATGATACTAAGAAATGAGTCAAAATAGCTCCACTAGAGGTTGGGACATGATCAAGATAAAAACTCCTGTCCACGTCACGAAAGGAGAGAGTACGTTTGGTCATTCAGTAAAAGTTTTGAAAATTGTTGGTAATGCTGTGAAAGCTGATGGGGGTCATTGGTGGAATCTGAACAACGTGGTGAAAGATTGCTCTAAAGGGTTGTCTCCTGAGTGTGAAAATAGTGATCCAGGTTGCAGTGATGTGTGTCCCCAACAAGTCAGTCTTAGGAGAAGTGATAGACTCATTGTTTAGCCTACCAGCTATAGATTGTAAATAGGCATTCATATTGAGTCTGCTTTATCCTATTGTATCTTTTTTGTTGTTGTTTTTTTCGGGAAGATGTGTAGTGTGCTGTAGTTTAGAGTGTTTTTTGTTTCTTTAACTTTGAGTGGAATCCCTTCTAAAATGTTGCTTGTTACCTAGGGACAAAATAATGTATTTGCTTGATCTGATGTTGGAAGCTGTGTCTGGTGGAGCCGTTGTGTTTGCGGGCTCTGCAAACCATGTAGCCAAGAAATAAACCATTTCAAGATCCTCATGTTTCCAGTTTTATCACTACAGACCCTTTAACACTAAGCTCTCTCTTCTTAAGTGATTCAACTGACTGGTATACAATGTCTTCATTTCGAGTCCCTCTTGCTAATGGGTTTTCCTTCTGTCACCCCTGTTGAATCAAGGTCTCTCCTTGTGCATCTTACTTGTGCAGCAGCAGCAGTATGAAAAGGGGAAGAGGGTTACAATAAGGCCATGAGATGGAGCTGCGGCAGGCACGGAGGTGGGTGCCGATGAAGTCTCTTACCAGTGTGCCACTCACTGAAACCAGCGGCAGATGGCACTGCATAAACCTGCTGTGACCACTACCCTCAGAGGCTGGTGTGACAAGACAGTCTCCGGGGGCAATTGTTTCGTACCTCTAAGGGCCAGTCCAGCACTGGCCATTTCTTTCAACTTTACTTATGTGAATTTCTGTTGTCATTGCCAAAAGCGTGCTTGAGACGAACACAGCTGGAAATCATATAGTTTGAGAAATTTGTTTAACTCTGAAGTTAACTTAACAGTAACTTAGGGGCACATGCATCATTGTAGGCAATTACGATTCCATAATTGCGATTATTAAGGAATCATAATTATGGAATCGCAATTGCCTACTGTTAGACTTGGGGGTCTCTAGTTGGCACAGGTATGGACTTGTGACAAATATGGACCTCCTCCTCTAGTCAGGGTAAGGGGGTACACTCCTAAAATAACCCCTGCTTACCCCCTTGGTAGCTTGGCACGAGCAGACAGGCTTATCTCAGAGGCAGTGTGTAAAGCATTTGTGAACACATACAGTAACCAAGTGACAACACTACAAATGGACACCACACAGGCTTTATATAAAAAATAAGTACTCTTTATATAGATTTACCACACGACCATTAAGCGACAAAAACACACAATACTGTTACTTTAGATAGTAGAATTTTGCTTAGTTCTCTTAAGTTCTTAAATGCGACACTTTAAGTCAATGTACTTTTTAGATGCGACACGCAGGGCAACGAAAGTGTTGCAACGATGTTGATGCGATGAAGTTTTTGGTGCAAAGAAATAAAGACATGAAGATCTTCCAGAGGCGGTACGCTTCTCCGATGTTGCGAGAAGACTTGACTCGATGCTTCAGCTGCAGCGGCGTCACCCTTAACGCGATGCGACGACAGCGGCCTTGGCAGCGACACTCTTCTCCGACGTTTGCGAGATGCTTCCGCTTGATGCGATGTTGCAGCGGCGACACCCCTTTACACGATGCGACGATAGCAGCTCTGACGGTGACACGCTTCTTCCTTGATGCGAGACTCTTCTCTTGATGTGGTGCAATGCGTCAGCTATGATGGCTGCGATGGCGACACGCTTCTTCGGCGTTGTGAGACACTTCCTGGATGATGCGAGACGCTTCCGCTCGATGCGATGCTGCAGCGGCGACACACTTTACGAGATGCGGCACGCTTCTCCTTCTTGAGTCGCGCTTCCAGCTCCTTGCTACACGCAGTCCCTCAGAAGGCCCAAAACAGCAGCGGGCACTTCCAAAGAACTCTGGGGAGCTGGGGGGTGAAGTCTGTTGTTCCTGAGACTTCAGCAGGAGGCAAGCTCTTTTCCAAGCCCTTGGAGATCCTTCACAAGTTGAGCAAAAGTACACACAAAGTTCCTTTCTCCTCTCTTTGGCAGTAAGGCAACCACTGCAGGCCAATCCCCCAGGTTCAGGGATAGTTTCCTCCTCAGCTTCTTCTGGTTCCTCCCTCATCAGAGGTTCTTCTAGTTTTCCCAAAGTTATCTACATTCTTGGGATCAGGGTCCCAATACTTATACCCCAAAATCCTTTGTTCTCTGAGGGGAGAGGGGCCTTTGCCTGGTCCAAACCAGTTCCGGTGCACTCTGTTTACATGACTCCTTCTTTCCTTTCACAGTGCAGGGCAGAAACATCAGACGCCCATAGGAGGTGGAGCCAGCATTGTGGAGGGAAAGTACAGCCCTGGAGCACTTTGTTGACATGATTCCTTCTCTCCTTTCACAGTGCAGGGCAGAGACATTAGACGCACCACAGGGGGAGGAGCCAGCACTGTGGGGGGCAGGCACTGTCCTATTCAGGTCCCAGGTGCAACTCCTCCCTCCCATCTAGATGCAGATCTCTCTATTCACCACTGGGCGGACTCACCCTGTCTCCTGGTATCCCCCAGCCCTGTCACTCAAACTCCAGACAAGGAATACACAACCTAGCAGAGGCAGGTTTGAATGGTTAGACAAGAAAATACCTACTTTCTAAGAAGTGGTATTTTCAAACACAGAATGTTAAAACCAACTTCACTAAAAGATGTATTTTATCATTCTGAGTTCAGGCATACTAAATTCGAATTTCTACCATGTTCCCTGAGTCAGTTAGGATTATAAGATGTAATAATCAAACTGCCCATTCTGGCCTATGGAGAACAGGTAGCCTTGCAATAGTGAAAAACGAAAATGGCTGTAATTTACTATTAGAACATGCCACACACACCAGGGCATGTCCTACCTCATACTTACAATGCACCCTGCCCTTGGGCCTACCATAGGGGTGTCTGATATGAAGAAAAGGGAAGGTTTAGGGACTGACAAGTGGGTGTGCTTACCCAGTCAGCATGACAGTACCAGACTGCACGCAGGCTCTGCAATGGCAGACCTTAGACACACTTTTACAGGCTGCTTCTGTGGGTGGCACAACCAGTGCTGCAAGCCCACCAGCAGTATTTAGATTTACAAGCCCTGGGCACTCCTGGTGCACTGTACTAGGGTCTGACAAGTAAACCAAACCAACCAATCATGGAATCACAAATCGTACATCAATTTACAATAGGGAGAGCATATGCACTTTAGCACTGCTGATCAGTGCTAAAGTGCCCAGAGTCATAAAAAAGCCAACAACAGGTCAGAAAAAATATAGGAGGAAGGCAAAAAGTTCAGGGATGACCCTGCAAAAACAGGGCCAAGTCCAACACCTACAATGATGCATGTGCGCCTTGTAGGCAATTGCGGTTTCATAATTGCGATTATTAAGGAATCGCAAATATGGAATCGCAATTGCCTATGCATGTAGGTTTCGCTAAAATATTAGCGATTCCTACCTATTCCTTAATTGCAAATTGTGTAAATTGCGATTTGCAATTAAGGAATAGATTCCCATTCATTCCTATAGGCCCATAGAAATGAATGGGAATTTCATGAGCAATTTGCGAGTACCAAATAGGTACTCGCAAGTTGTGCATGCAATTTCAAGGGCGCAAGGGGGCAAAAAGGCCACCCTGATGCACCCCTGAAATATGCATGTGATTACATGTTGCGCACACACATGCCCTAAGGGCATGTGTGTGTGCACATGGCACTTTGAAAAAAGCACTTTTGTGCATTTTTCAAAGTTTTCGCAAATTACCATCAACTTTAAAACGATGGTAATTTGCGATCCCAAATAGCAAAATCGCAATTTTAAAGGGCATCATGCATTCGCAATTTAGGTAATCACAAAATTTGCGATTACCTAAATTGCGAGATTGCATTTGGGTTGATGCATCCCAAATGCAAAAATACCGGTCGCAAAGGGGAAGATTCTGCGAATCTGCTCCTTTGCAACTGGGATTTACAATGATGCATGTGCCCCGAAGAGCGTAGGTATTTCCCAATGAAAAGATCTGAAGGAACACTTTCAGGGCTTTCAGAGTCTTCAGCTCTTTCTCAAAGACTGGTGTCACTTTCCATTGACTTCTATGTTCACAGCTGCCCAGTTTACTTTAACCTACAAGTGTAAACCAATTAGAGATCCCAGGGATTTGCCACTAGTTAAACGTTTAAAGATTAGAGCCGAACCCAATAAACCGGAACTTGTACCCAGAAAATCTTTTTAGATACAGTTTTATTGGGATTCAATGATGGACCTCGATGGCTGTCAAATTATTTCACGTGCTGACTTTAAATCAGTGTTTTGGTGCAAAATGCTGAACCAGTTATAGCATTTTTAGTTTTGGCAAATTAAAATAGAATCATCAATTGTTCATCTTGAGGCTGTGACGTCTGCTTCTTATTCATACCGCATGGATTCCTAAATATTTTTTAAATAAAAAAATATTGTAATTGACAAGGTCAATCGGTTACAGTAATGGTTACACTGAAGACGTTGCTGTAATTGGAGCAGAAATAAGAAAGAGCTGCCATCATAATCTAATTCCCAGGCCAAAGCGGAGCCTGGAACACAGGCTTCGGTCAGACACGCTGTGTGCCTTCGGCTGGCTGCGCTTTTGTGAGTAGTGGATGTGTCAAGTGTCAAAGTCAACAGAGAGAAACTGCGTACTTTCTCGATAAAAGGACTGGATTGTTTGATAAGATCTTAATCAGACTCGGGTATTGAACATTATGGTGCACAAAAATGTTTGAAGATAAATACAGATACAGCGTGTGACAACGTTTCCTGTTATGAGCTGTTATGGGGCATTAGAAGTTCCCCTCCAATGTTTGCATCAATTCAGATGTCCTGTTTAATGTAAAAACGTAACAATGTTTTAGGATTTTAGTGCACAATATAATCATTGGAGAAGCATGAATTAAAAAGTCTCAGCTTCCTGGAGAGTCTGTTTTGAGCGATTCAACATTGTTCTTTTTGCTATGTAAGCTGGTGCTACTGAGCAACGGGACAATGTGTTTACTGTGAAGATTAGCAGAACATACTCCAGAGGGCTAGTGCATGGACTTCAGACATCTGACTGCAACGCGCAGATGAAACGGCCCATTCTCATGGGCATGTATACATATGTTCAGCAGTACTATTTCACATAAAAAATGGCTCAGCACTGGGGGCTAGGGGAGCGTCGGCACTTAAGGAGTTAATTCTGTTGCATAGCAACCTCAGGGAACTCAACAAAAAAGGCCCATGCTCCCTAGAGCTTTTGGACAGAGGTCTTAGCTCCAAGAGTGCTAGCAAAATTGGGACTCTCTCCCAGGGTCACTCATGGTAAGTAAGGGACTTGGGTGCACATATAGAATTAGTGGGTGGCCTGACACTTTCGAGGCAGATCCCTAGCACAACCATCAGCCTCCTGTGGTTCTTTATGCTCCTCTTGGGGCTCCACAAAGTACTTATGTAAATGAGTCTATAGCTGTGGAAAGGCTTGTGGAATGCCTTTTCTTGCCTCTGATCTTTTCTCTTTTAATCGACCACTGATGCTAGGGCAAAAAAAAACTCAAATGAGGAGGGGGTCATGTCCCGCACCACTGAAGGACCAGCAGATGGGGAACATTACCCCTGATGGGCAGAAAGAATGTTGGTGCTTTAGGGCTTGTAGGTATGGTCTGATGCCAGGGCACGTCAGTGACTGCCTCATTTAAAAAAAATATATCCTCGGCTTGCAGTGGGATTTCTGCTACCCCCCCCCCCCCACACACACACACACACAGGTGGAAGATTGGGAGTAAATATTCACATATTACATCACTCATGACATGTTAAATTACATCATTGATGACATCACTGATAGCTCATATGAAATTTTAGATGAGCTCACTGATTACATTGTCCATGATACTACTATTCACATTACTCAATAAACCCTTACATTACTTTAAAAAATAAAGTTGGTAATAAAGGGCCTATAGTCATATACAAGACAGAATTACTGTTTGCCCCTTCAGCTTGTGCCCAACCATTTCGTGAGCAACCTTTGTCCAACCCTTTGCAGTCAGCCAAACTCGCCGCTGTGCACAGCATTCAGTCATTTACAGTGGGGAATTGACCCTGTGCCCAACCCCCTTTAGACAGCCAAGCCCCCCATAAACTGCTAACCCACCCATGCACAGCCATGCCGTGCTCACAACTTCTGCAGACAACCTGCACTGAACTCCTGCAGGCAGCCAACCCCCCAAACACTCACAGCATTTGGCCAGAAGGTCTCGTCTAGGACCAGACAGTTCTAACATGTTTCCTGCAACCTAACTTACTCCTGCAACCAAAAATACATTTTTAAAACAATTTTAACCTTAGGGATGGTTTCTTTTAGACTCTTACAAATAGGCACCTGGTTGTCAGGGTGTGTTCACCTGTCTCCTTATGAGCCCTTTTGTACTTTTTTTTCCAGGACTCTGGGACACAGTCCCGAGTCTTGTATTGGTGGCCACAACATTTCTCGTCAGCCAGCCAATCACACTGTTTTGGTACCAGGGTTCCTTCTCCAGATCTACAGTATGAATATGGCTGACGTGAGTGAAGGTGAAATGTTTAGTACTGTGTAAGTACTGCAGTACTCAATGGTCTAGATATGCCCAACCTGAGCCCCTCTTTAAAAGATAACGATGTTGAAAAGTTCCTTGGTGTTGTTGGCACAGGTTTTAATGTGTGCGGCTAAGGCTAACTTCTTTGTTACCCTCAGCAGGTGGTGGTAGAGGTTGAGGGAGGTCTTAAAGGCTGCACTGTCGGAGGTATCATTGCTGGTACGCCATCTCCTTTCCAGCTGCTTGCTGTCTTGTTTTGCTGTTCTGAGTTCTTCGGTGTACCAGCTGGACTTTTTGGAGTATGTTCTCAGGATGTTGCTCTTGATGGGGATGATCTTCTGGGGCAGAATTGGTGATCCAGATGTTGAAGTTCTTCACTCCCTGTTTAAATCAGTAGCAGGGTTGAAAGTGTTGAGGGCATCTGTTCAGCTGGTCTCTAAGATTTTTTTCTACCCTTTGTGGGGGCGTTGGTCCTCGTGGGGGTGGCGGTGCGGGGGCTGGCGATGCTGAAGTGGACGATGGAGTGATCGTTCCATGTGAGTTTTGTGACATGGCTGTATTTGATGCGGTTGCTGGAGGTAAAAATGGGGTCCACCATGTGTCCTGCAGTGTGTGTGGGGTCATGGACGATCTGGGTTAATCTGTGGCTGCTCATACTGTCGAGGAAGTGTGCGGTGTTGCTGTCGTTAGGGTCGTCGATGTGGAAATTAAGGTCACTGAGGAAGATATAGTCGTTGGAGTCCAAGGCTAGTGGTGCACTGAAGTCTGGAATGGATTTGCAGAACCTGGAGTGTCGGCCTGCGGGTTGGTATGCAAGAATGCCTTTGATGGTTGTCTTGTCGTCTGTGTAGAGCTTAAAGTTGACATTTCTGAGGTTGGTGGTGTTGTTGGAGATGATGGTGCACTGTATGGCCTCTTTATGGATGATGACTGTTCCTCCTCCTGGCTTGTTGGTGCGGTCCTGGTGAGTTAAATTTAATGATAATTTTATTGGTCTCTTGGCACTCGTGTCAAACATGATGACACAGAACAAAATGCAGGGAAAAAGAGTTTCAGAAAGAGGAGCAAAACAGACAAATTTTCAGTTGTTTCCTGAAACTTAGAAAATCTGGCTGAGCTCTGAGTTTGTCAAGCATTAAGTTCCACCTTATACAGTTGGAATGGGAGAAAATTCTTCCTACCCCTCGTGCTTTTTTGATTCTGGGAATGTATACCTGTCTTGCTTTGTTGAACCGCAGAGACCGAGTAGGCACATACCATTTGAAAAACATTTAAAAATAGAGTGTCCCAGCCTGGTACAGGGCTTTATGAGCCCAGCGTAAGGCCTTGAACTTAATTGGCATTTTGAAGAGTCTGCAATGTTTGTTGCACATAAATTTGGGAGCCTACAAATTCAGCTTTGCAGTAGTCTAATTTGGACACAACTAGGGCAATTATAATAGTTTTTCTTAGCTCTATTGGGAGAAAGGGAAGAATGTAAAAAGAATATTCTCAGGGTGAGAAAACAGGAAGATGGTATCTGGTTGTTGAAGTCATTGAACGCTAATTTAGCGTCAAAAATTATCACTAAGTTTCAAGTTTTCTGGACAGGCAGTGAGAGGGACCCGAGATTAGAGGGCCACCATGTGGTGTTCCAGTAAGAGGTGTCCTTGCCAAAGAGTAACACCTCCGTTTTTTACAACCATCTGGGATTGCTGTGGCAATGTCTGGGCAGATGTGGGGTTGAGCCAGGTCTCAGTGAGGAAGATGATGTTGGGTGGGAGGGTGGCGAAGAGATCCCATAATTTGGTGGAATGCTTGCATAGTGAGAGTGTGCTGAGAAGAATGCATGTAAGTTGGTGTTTTCATTCAGGTGGTTTCTGTGGTGTGTTCAGGGTGGGGCTGGGCAGTGGGCTGGTGTGTGTACCGTGATAGGTGAAGTGGCAGTGGGTCAGGTGAATGGTCCTACTCTGGAGCATAGGTCCGCATGGTGGCAATATTTGTTGTGAAGTCTGGGGTCAAGGGTGTAGAGGTCCGCCATGCTGTGTCTTTGGGGGTGGGAGAGCCAGGGTTCATGGCGCTGGGCAAGTTCCGGGCACAGACAAACATGCCTCTGACATGCCAGCAGTGCATCCGCTGTGCAGTCAGGCTGCGGCCTGCAGTAAGTAGGTCATGGGTTAGGCAGGGCTTCTGTTGGTGGGATGAACACTGAGAGGGAAAACCCAGGTGGGAAAGCCCAGGCAGCGGCGGTGTCACTGGATCAGTTTGAAACAAGCAGGAACTGGAAGACACAGGCAATGTCAGGCTAGGTGTCCAGGTGAGTGGAGTACTGCAAATCTATGTTCCGGTCTGAGTGTCTCTGATTGTGTCCTAAGCTTACATTAGCCTGTATCAGAGAAAATATCACAATACAAATGCTACTTTGGTTTAGGTTTTAGAGCTGATTATAGTTTGAATGTTTATGTTTTAATGATTTTGGGCCATATGTAGGTAACATACAATTTACCGATTCATAAATACCGAATTTTACCGAATCGGTAGTTATGAATCGGTAAAGAGTATGTAGGTAAACAATCGGTAAAATTACCGATTCGGTAAAATTCGGTAAATGAATACCGAATCCAAAATACCGGCCGGAATCATGATTCGGTATTTACCGAATCGGTAAATACCGAGGTGGTATTTACCGAATCGGTAAATACCGAATCGGAGTTTACCGAATCGGTAATTCAAATATACATCACTTGATGAATCAGCCAATCCAGTGCAAGGCCAACCCACCCAACCAGGAAGTGGCCACACCCAGGCAGGTGCACACAATCAACAGACTCTGGAGAGGCTGGGAGTGCAGAGCAGAGCAAGGGAGCCAGTGCCTGATTGTGAGCCTCAAACTGACAATGTCCAGCCAGGAGACAGAGAGAGATGGAGGGGAAAGGAGGAGGAAACAAAAATTTAGCCCAAAGGAACTGCAGGTACTAGTGGAGGAGGTGGTCAAGCAGCACCAGAAGCTGTTTGGAAAGCAGTCCCTGCAAGTGCCTGAGTCGGAGAAGAGGAAAATCTGGCTGGGAATCCAGGCGCAGGTGAGTGCAATCGGAGTGACCCCCAGGGACATAGACGTGCTAAAAAAGCGGTGGTATGACCTATGCATCGTCACCAAGAGGAAGATGGGGGAACTGCAGAAGGAGGCCAGCCAGACAGGAGGGGGAAGGAACAGGGCACCTGCCCTTACAGAACTGGAGGAGCTGGTGGAGTCCACAATAGAGCCCGAGAGTGTTGTGGGGATTGGGGATGCCGACAGCTCTGCCAGAGCCGCCACCAAACAAGGTAAGACGCATGCACAGCAATGTGACCCCCCCACCCCTATCCCAACTCCCCAAGTGAGCAATGAGTATCCCACTCCAGTCCATGTGTTAGTGCATACTAGCAATGCATTATGGGGGATGTAGTCCGGGAAACCCCAACCATGAACTGAATAGCACAGAACAACAAGGCATGTTACACACATTAGCGAAAAGCAGGCAGAGGACAATGTGAGAGTGTTTCAGAATTGTATTGTGATGCTAGCAATGCAGGGCTTCAGGTACACTGAGCTGATGTTGCATTTCTGTCCACAGATGATACATTGCGCAGGACTGCACATGAGACGGGAGAGAGGGCACACCGGAAAGACAGCTCAGAGAAGGCCACCACCAGTTCTGGCCAGAGATCAGCACCACATGCAGCCTCACCACTGTTGCAGGGATTCTGCTTATACACAGAACTATGCGTAGAACCCCAGGACCTCAGTGAGTTGTGGTGTACCAGAAACTCACCTCAGAACCCAGAACCCAGTATCCGGCTAGCATAAGTGTCCCATTCGTTATCCGAGATTTAGCTCGGCGGTCCCAATGAAAAGACAACCCAGAACACGCGACTCAGTACATACTCAGGAATGGTGGGAATCGGAAATACCTGTTCGTATATTATTCTCACATCAGTCCACAAAAAGAATCAACAGAGACACGGTGAAAATAAAAAGAGTTTATTTTTATAGACCACGTGTCCTAATATGCAGTACTTTGGCTAATACAAGCAGACAAATGATTAAAATCAAAACCATCAACATAGTTACAATTCCATAGAGTATAAAAGGGGTGATCATGTTATAATGACAGTGGATACTACCACCTTCCCTTTACTAAGAAGCTAATATTATTATTAGACTAACAGAAGGTCTCTTAGGCTTGAATAGGGGACCCCATACCTCAAAGATCAGCTTAGTGAAATCACATCACAGGAGCATCAGGAGTCTTCTCGCAGGAAGGCTCGTCTTCGGTCTGAATAATAAACATGATGTCCGTGATATTAAAAGCACCAACTTTCAGGTATGTGCAGCTGCTCGTGTGTTATGACTAAATAGTGGGTCGATCAACCTAGAGTGGAAAACATGCATTGTCTAACAACTCAGACTGTTTGTCACATCGTGTGCAGACCAAGGTCGCTTCGCAGAGCTCGGGATGGTAACAACAGATTGCTCTCGTGTGAGGCAAAACTCGAGTCAGCAGTTTGTTTAAGCAATAACATGTGAACACAATGTCGTGTGCAAAAGCAGCAAGATGGCTTTCTAACTTCTAACGTGGTTATGCTAACTTAACAATGTATGTACGTATTAAGGGAGTCCTTACTACACCACCACAGCCAGCATCACCACCACAGCCAGCATCACCACCACAGCCAGCATCGCCACTCATGCTGGAGTCACCGGCATCATCACCGCCTGCATTGCTCAGGTCGAGGAGGCGTGCTGCTTCCAGGTTGCAAGTGTCGGAGTCCTCATCTGATGACTGCAGGGGGCCGCAACCATCCACTGTGCCCCTGGATGGTAGCCATGCCAGTGTGCCCTCTGCCTCTGAGGGAGCACACACAGGTGCCAGACGTCGCCGCAGGGCTCAGGTGCAAAGTCCACCACCACAGGGTGAGAGCCATGGAGTGTTCTCGGGGCTGGAGGCCACCATGGTAAAGATACAGTGCCTACAGGCAAGGGCAATGATGTCAGTGCAGCGGCAAATGCGGGGACTCCAAGATACATTTGTAAATATGGACAGGGGCATCAGCGCTATGGCTGAGGGAATGTGCGAGATGGCTGCGGGCATGCGGGACATGTCCCAGTCCGTCATGCTGCTGTGCAGTAAGTTCGATGCGGACAGAGCTGCACGGCACCGGGAACGGCAGAGAACAGACAATCATACAAGGGCAGTCAACCGGCTGGCAACTGCCACTTTGCTGCTCTGCAGGTGCTCTGTGGCAATGCAGGAGGGCCTGACGCACTGCAGCAATGACGTCTCAAGGGGGATGTGAGGGTCACCAGTGCACTGGAAGTGCTACTGACAAGCCAGTCGGCCACAACTGGTGCTGGGGATGCTGTGGACAGCGTAGAAACCACCAGCAGGAGCAGCAATACCCCCCCTGTCCCAGATACACGGAGGAGCAGCAGGCGGCATGGGGCTGCCACTAGCGAGGGTGTACAATCAATGGCATCCCGCACTGTAGTGCGTGGGCGCAGACACTAATGCTGCACAGTATAGCATGAGACATTTGGGTGAAGTAACCCTTGATTTGCAACTGGTGATTGCACAATATTGAGAGGACAGGTTTTTCTTTGTGTTGTGGCGTAGTGCCGCATAATTAAACTACGTCATGCCATCCAACTACTAGCTGTGTCACCTTATTTACTCAGAAATAGTTGCATGTGATCTCTGCCCGTCTCTCTCTCCCATCTGTTGCCACTCCAGCTGCGTTGGCCTCTGGCTGTGCAGACTCATCATCATTGTCCTCATAATCAGTTAGCTCCACCTCTGTACCTCTCTTCGTGGCAAGGTTGTGCAGCATTGCACAAGTGGCAATGATCTTGCAGCAGATGATGGGTGAGTACTGGCGTGCGCCTCCGCTTTTGTGGAGGCAGCGGAACCTGCTTTTCAATAGTCCATACGTGCGCTCCACCACATTGCGTGTTGATTTGTGTGCCACATTATATCGTCTCTCACTCAGGGTTGATGGGTGTAGGTTGGGAGTGAGGATGAATGACCGCACAGCATATGCACTGTCGCCTAGGTGAGTAAGAGAGAACCATCAGTCACATGCCTCAATACACAATAATTTGCACTAAGTATTAGGGAGCGTCACAGTAATTTACCTAGCAGGTATCCTTCTCCAAATTCTCCGGCAAGCAGTCGTGTGTAGATCCCACTGTTCTGGAAGATGAAGGAATCGTGGGTGCTCCCAGGAAACTTTGCTACGATATCAGTGATAATGTTCCCTGCATCGCAGATTACCTGCACATTTATGGAGTGGGTGGACTTTCTGTTCCTGTAGATGTGCTCAGTGGCTGCTGGTGGGCAGATTGGAATGTGTGTGCCATCAATACAGCCTATGAGATGCGGGAACTGTGCCATCTGGTAAAAGTCTGTCTTGGTTTTCTGCAGTTCAGCCTGTGTGTTTGGGAAGCTGATGTAGTGTTGCATTCTCTGCATCATGGCATCCAGGAACTTCCTGAAGAAACGGGACAGGCAACTCTGGGTTACACCCCGCCTACCGCAGCTATCACCCCCTGGTAACTGCCAGATGCGAGTAGATGTAGGCTACAGAGAACCTGCACATGTGGTGGTATGGCATGCGCCCTTCTTGTTGGCTGGTCCAGGAGTGGGTGCAGGTCCCTTATCAGGTCCATGATGGTTTTTGGGTGTAGCCTGTACCTTTCATGTATCTCAGCTTCAGTCTGTTGAAAGAGTGTGATGCGCTGTCTGTAAATGCGTTCCTCCCGTCTCCAAATCCTCAGACCTGCTGCCTGTAGACGTAGGCGCCTTGCAATCACATACAGAGCAGCCATGGTGTCCACGCTGTTGCATTTTGGGATTGCTGATATGCACTGTTGCTGATTACCACCTGCTTTCAATCTGTGTTAATTACCGACTCTTAAATACCGAATTTCATGGATTTCTTAAATACCGAATTTACCTACATCTCTTTTCTCGTTTTACCACTTCATATTTACCGAATCAGTAAATATGTATTCGGTAAATATGAATCGGTAATTTAGAATTCGGTAAATATGAATCGGTGTTTACCGATTCTTATTTACCGAAACCTTCTTTTTGGCCTCCTACATCTCAATTGACTAAATACCGGTCGGTAACGGGATATTTACCGAATTTCGGCCGTTACCGACCGGTATTTAGCTGCCTACATATGGCCCTTTGTGTTTTATAGATGCAGAATTGTCATCAGTGATGTTGTCAATGATGGTATGTGTGATGTCAGAGGCAGCTCCAGGGGTGGCAGAAGTTATGGTTCAAGCACTGATGTCAATGGTGATTTTAGAAGTGATGTAATCAATGTTTTCACTTGTAATGTCATCAGTAAATGGAGTAGTTTGAGCGTAATTTTGATTGAGGGGATGATTGCAAGGGCAAATACAATATTATCCTAGAGCCCAATCTCCCCGACTAAGCTACATACTTGACGACGGCTACTGTGCTTCTCTGAAAATCTATACAACATTGTGTACAGATATTTCATTGGGGTGGTTCAGCCCTATTTTTCCAAATCTCCCATTGTAGTAGACGTTTTATTATGCGCCTGTATAGGAAATATCCATGTGAACAGTGTTTTGGCAGGGAGGAATGAGAATTCTTAAATATCTTCCATTTGTGACCCCCGTCACAAAGGAGACCAAAATATGTTCCACGACTTGCAGGTATGTCCAGCACAGAAAGAGGCCAGAAACAAATATTTACTTTCTCTAATAAAAAGATTTAAGCCAGACTCTGACCAGGATTTGATGGATTTATTACATTTGTGTGTTTTAAAGTGTATACATTTTTTAAATGTTGTTTACCTATTTTTCAAATGGAAGAAATATTACATTGATTTTATGAGTGAAAATGGCTGTCGTTTGTATTAGGATTTATAGGATGGTGATCTGGATTTTAGCCTGTTAAACTTGAAACTCATCAATAAAGTCATGTGTGATGTCAAACGCAGGACAAACAGCTCTCAGGTTGCTTGTTTTATCTTCTGGCTGAGGGTCCTGCCGCCGGCTC
This sequence comes from Triturus cristatus, assembly GCF_964204655.1. Taxonomy (NCBI): domain Eukaryota; kingdom Metazoa; phylum Chordata; class Amphibia; order Caudata; family Salamandridae; genus Triturus; species Triturus cristatus. The sequence goes on from NC_140581.1 coordinate 387,051,787, forward strand.
AGAACAGACTGTTCTCAGGGGGGCAGGGCCCGTACTGATTTGCTCTAGACGAGCTGCGTGACTAGAGTTGTACAGTGGGCAAAAACAGATGGGTTTGAGTACTACTCGGAGTGATTGCCATCGGTGTAGACTATTTATAAGCATTCATCCTAACCACATAAGTGTGGTTGCCTTTTTTGTTACAGCCGCCTCCATATTTGTGCAAGTTACACGGAGGGGATATTGTCATTTCCGTAGTTGCGGCTTACTGGTGCACAGACTGTTAAAGGGTCTTCCCCTCCCACCTGTTTTATCTTTCCTTTTATTGTAGGCCGTGAGGTCCTTTAGAACGTCTTCTCCAAGCTATTCCCACGAGTTAATTTATGCAAAGCTTTTAGTTAAGCGTGTTATAAAGTCCCTTTTTTGCATCAGAAAAAGCAAAGACTGGATGGTGGTGTATTTATGCATTGAGTACTGTTTGTTGCCTTGCTGATTTCTGAGTCTCTAGACCCCAGCTCCTCCCTAAGTAAGCTGTGGACGGTGTAGTGAGCTACCCAACTCGCTTTTGAGGACAGCAACGGCATAACATGAAACGCACCTGGCGACCTGCATGGCCAAGGGTATAAATAAAGGGACGTGGGACCTCTTGTGCTCCAGTCCAGATAAGAGCCCCGGAGTGTGTCTTATTGCTGGCTCACCCCTGTGTGCTCATATGAGCCCTCTGACTGGCAGTGGCGAAACAAAGGCCCCCTCAGCCCCTGCAGTGCAGGGGGGCCCTGAGCTCCAGGGATGCCCCCTCAGCACAGTACCCTGGCCTGAGTGCTCATGAGTAGGTCCGAAGGGGACCCCTTCATGTACTTTGCAGGGGGGCGCCTCAAGTTTCGCTTCACCTCTGCTGATTGGCTTTTTAGGTCTCGCTGAGACAGCGAAAGCTGTCTCTTTGAGACATTTTGTAAGTGGATTTTTTAAAGTGATTCCCCTGGCATAGAGCTACAGTGCACGAGGCGTGCACGCGCGCAAAGCAGCCATATGGCTTTGTCGCTCTCCCCTGTAGCCCCTCTCCGCCCCCTTCCCTGCTGCTATTTCACACCAGTTTATCAGAACTCGCTCTTCTCTCCCCCACCCCCCCACCATCGCGTCTCACGCGTCCAATGCTTGTTTTCTTTGCTGCTCGTATTTCTACTCGACGCTGTTTATTTATTTAGGTTTAGTTTATTCATAATTAAAAGACACTGAAACGATGCAGCCCACGCCGAGGATCGAACCCTGTTTACCTGCTCCAAAGTCGGCAGCGTTATATGTTGAGCCACCTCCTCGCACCATTTGTATCTTTTGTTTTTTAATGGCTTTGCTTCTGTCTTTGCTTTCGTCCTCCCACCACTCTCCAACTATCATTCAGCTGCTTTCCGCCAGCGTCTATTGATCTCCGCCTGTCTCTTGCTCTGTTTCCTGCTCCCTGCTCTATTTAATCTGCAGCCCTCTGTCTGCGCTTGTTTATTTTTTTGTTTACGGGTGTATGCGACAGCAATGGACGCAATAGTCGCGATTTTCAGTTCACATGAGTGCCCTCAATTGGAAATAGTTATGTTTTCCGTAGGCATTTGTGAAGGATGTAAGCAAACAATAAATACAAAGCACATCTCACCCCGCTAGTTCTGAAACTTTTAGCAATGTGCGCGGAGGAGAAAAAGGCTGGCGGCTCGGAGCCAATGGCACTCAAATACACATGCGCTGAGTCTGCAGAAGGCTTCCTCTGAGCTAGGACACTGCTGAATGAAGTGTGTTCTCCGTCAAGCTGTGTTTATGTTATGAAGACCAGAGGGGGTGCAGGGGCGGGGTGACATGTTTCTTAGGAACAGAAGCACTCCCGCTCCGCCATTCAATAAAAATAAAGGGATTTCTATTTTTGGTGGGCTGTCAGGAGTCCGGCAAGGGCACACTCATCAGCACGAATGATGGAGGAAGCGAAACAATTCCGAGTATTTATACGTCTGGCCTGTGTGTATACACACACCGCGGTGACCTGGAATAATTTCTGCTGTTATTTTAATACTAGTGGAAATAAATGACCTGGGCTCGGCAGGCGGGGATGGCTTATTATGGACACTCCATGCTGCTGCAGCGGACAGACAACTATACCAAGTTTAAAAACTCTCTCCAAACCCGTTCTGGAGAATTTAGTGCTGATGTAATATGGACTCCAACCGCGGTAGAATCTGTAACACAATTTATCACCTTACAGACAGAATTTAAAGGCTGTTAAGGAGAGCACTGGTTATGCCTTCTCATCTGCTGTTGCCCAAGGCTTTTTAAATATATTTCCCAATTTTGCTACAATCGTTGCACCTGCGCTTTACTTTATCATGGTTAAAGGTAAAGCGTGGGTGCCGCGATTGCTGCAAAAGTAAAGAAATAGAGAAAAAAATCTATTTGTTTAATTTTTCAACAATTGCGGCACCCACAACTCCTTTGCTGCTTCTTGCGCTTGTGAGCTATTAAGCAACTCACTGCAGCCAGCAGAACCTGCCACGCACCTCTTTTTTCTGTGCATCTCATTTACCAGCCCGTGTAGCCGCGGTGCTGCCGCCATGGCGAAAACATTAAGGGGGCTGCATCAAATGGGCTTTATTTTTTATTTTTTTTTAACTTTAACACTGGGCGCGGGACCCGCTTCAAGGACACCATGCTCAGTGTTCAAGTTAAAAAAAAAAGAAATTGAGCGTGGTGTCCTTGAAGCGGCGCCGGCAGAAATACTTGTTTTTTTCTGTTCACCCTTCCTTCTCTTTGTGTGTTTCCCCTCACTCTTGTTTCCTTTCCTCTCAACTGTTTTTCTCCCCCTGTCTGTCTTGATGTGAAATGAGATGCAGGGCGCGTGGAGACGTGGATGGCAGGCACTGGAGTGCTTGTTCTATTTGCAAAGATTAAGGAGCGTACCTTCTGCACTCCAAAAATTCACTGAAATAAAGATGGTATCTGTTTCGCAGGAGGTGCAGCAAAATAAATCAATGCACTCCCATTCATATCGATATATGAATAAATATACGTAAGACTCATTAGAAAACAAAACACGTCTATGCATAGTTTATTATTTGCAGATGCAGCCATTTATTTGCATGCTTTTCAGAAACAACCATCGAATCTCTTTGCAATTCTTTATTGTCCTAAGAATAAAAAATAAAGATTATTGAAGTCCTCAAAATGTCTTCGGTGCATGCCAAAGACTCCAAAGGGATTCAGAATTACATGATCGGAAGTGCCTCTAGAAACAGCCAACTCTCTCTGGACTGCTAGGGCAGCTCGGTCCATGGGCAGATCGCGTTGACTGCATGGATGCCAGTAAAATATCTCACTGATATTTCCCGATGTTATCACTTGTACTGTTGGCGGGTCCATTTTGTAGCAGTTTGCGTGGCCATTCAGGCTGAGTATGTTTCTTTGCACACTGGGCAGCCTGCACGAATGACATATTTGCATTTGACACTCAGTGCAGTTGTCAATGGAAAACTGTACCAGAACCAGTGCATTTTAGGAAGTTAAAATGTACGTAAAAAACTATTGCACCTTCAATGTTGCAATGTGGTCTATCTGGTAAGCGTAGATAAGCACATTTGGACATCAGCTTCTTTCTTTAACAAGCATTTACAATGGAATAGGTCTTGCATTTACGCGAGTTTGAGATATTGACATTGCAAATAACAATGCCTTTTATTTTTAAAACATAAATAAAAGGCATTGTCATTTACAATGCCAATAGCTTAAACTCGCATAAATGCGAGACCTATTGCATTGCAAATGCTTGTTACTATTGCGACTTGTTTTCAGGGCCTGCTCGTGATAGCACGTGCCCGATCCTCCACAGGGACTGGTAGCAAAGGTGAGTGGGCATGCTCCCAGCAGCACTACACTGTTAACTCACTGCCTGAACGAACACTACTCCTGCTTTCTCCTACGAGAATTAGCATCACCTCAAATTGGATTACCTGCTGCTAAAGCCAGAGTTCTCCATGCACTCTTTTGCAACTGCAAGGTTTGTCCTAGCCCGCCCTCCCACTGCTCAATGGACCCGCTGGTCCAACGGAGTGAAAGGCCACAATGACACCCAGTGGTTAGCACAGGACACCATACCTGCGTGAACAGCTAGTAAGCTACAATTATGATGCAGCCCTACAGCTCATTTCGACTTGCAAATAAATTCAGATTACGAAAGATTCAAAATGCACAAAGCAAAACAGAGAGAAGAAGAAACCAATTAAAGTTTTTTATGCATGGCAGTGTGAGATGCCCAGCACTTGCAACCACGGTGATCCAGAGAAAGGAGGTACAGGCCCAGATATCCATACAAAGTCGGATCATTCTGTGGTAAGCCAGGATGAGACTAGAAGACATTCAGGTGCTTACTCGCTCACACAAGTTGCCTGACAGTAGAGCTGAACACATGGTAGTAACACTCATGAGAGCAGTGTTGAAAGAAAGCCTTAGTCCTCCACTGCGGATGAAAAAAAGAGGTAGCAGTGGTCATTCAGAATAAGAACCTGGCAAAGCTGCTGCCAGTACAGAGCACCACATCACACACCTGCACAAATCGTAGGTTGAAGCCACACACAGAGCAAGTCTTCTGCACAGGGCATTTGGAAGCTAAGTGCAATACCTATAAAACTGTGGGCAAGTGTACTGGGGACAAGATCACAAAAACCCAGTAAAAACACCACAACTCGCTAGATACGAAGAATCCGAGATTTACACACCCGAAAGCATGAGTGAGAACAAAATAGGAAGGGACGAGGAAGACATATTTCTGATATCTTATGCATTTGTGGAAGAGGTGTGGCGCAGCGATCAGAGCCACTGCCTCCGGAGATGGGGCTCACGGTTCGATCCCTTGCGCCAGCTCAGCTCAACATCATGTGACTCCTTGAAACCTTAAGGGGTGATATGTTCATGCTTTACAAAGATGTATTATTATTATTACAGGCAAGTGAGCAGGCTTGAGGTGACTGCAGCCCAAAAGGAAAATAGAAATAAGAAGCGCAAGCATCAATGCATCTGGAGGCGCATCAATGCATCTGGAGGCGCATCAACACATCTGGAGGCACCTCACTGCCGACGATAGTAGGAATTTTTAAAACCACAGTATGCCACAAAGACCGCAAACTCAGCGAAGAAATTCTACATTACCAGTGAAAGGAGCAGAACCCTCCTGAGCTGTTACACTGCTCGTGACCTGGGATCAGTCTCATTTGCATGCCAGGTCCACGAAGGCCAAACCGAAAAGATTCTGAAGGTCTTTGATCATATGTTCCTTGGGCACAGATGGCTGAAATGCCACTGCATATAGACAAAACAGTAAAGTGCACATTGCATCTGCATCCCCAAATAGAACAGTACAAGAGTTGCTAAAGGAGATAGCTGTGATTGAGAAATTCTCTGGGATGATACCGTGGTTATCACCAATAGTGGTGGTTACCAAACCCTAACAGCTGGGATCAGCATGCCTTTGCAAAGATATGAGGCTACCCAATTGAGCAATCAAGCATGAGTGTCACATCATGCCTTATTAAATATGGCATAATTGCAGATCTCACAGGAGCCCCCTGGTTCTTTAAAGCTGACCTGAATGCAAGCTTTTATCACCTGCCTCTCAATCCATCTAGCGCTACATTACTACATTCTCTACTCACCTGAGTCTCCTAACTTATAAGAGGCTAAGCTTCAACATCTCCTCTGCAGTGGAAGTCTTTCAAAAGACAGTGAGGGAAAACCCTAACAGGACTGGAAGTGGTGATCAACATAGGTGATTAGATCTTAATCTACTCCAAGACAATCGAAGATCACTGCCCCCACATGAGTGCTACCCTAAAGCACCTCTCAGACTATGGACACATTCTGCACAGAGAGGAGAACAAGTTCTTGCAGAAATGTTAATTAGGTCAGGATAATGGGTGTCATTTCAGTAATGTCGGGTTTACTCTTTTGACATGAAATTTCGAAATTTACGGGATTATGCCTGTTTGCCTAATTATATGTAATTGGCACAAAAATCCTACTGCAGTGCAGGAGCACATAAATAATGAACATGGGGGCATACTATCAAGTCGGCGTTAAAAGTATCACCGGTTTAGCGGCAGAAAACTTCTGCCGCTAAAGCGGCGATAATGGGCTTGATAATATGCCCTGGAGAATTCCAATAGAAGCCCATGTTAACACCAGAACATGGACTTCTATTGGAATTCTCAAGGGCGTATTATCAAGTCCATTATCGCCACTTTAGCAGCAGTTTTCTGCCGCTAAACCGGCGATATTTTTTAACGCCGTCCTTGATAATCTGCCCCTTAGTGACCACAAGCATGTTCTCTTATTCTTAGAGCCATTTTCTTAGCTTGAAAGGCATGTCTGGGTCATTTTTTGATTCAGGGTGCATCTTGCACTATGAAAATAGCGCTGAATGCCAGGTTGTATCCTTCCATAATTCCATGTAATCTCACTTAATTATGCTACAGCAAATTATGCGAGTTACACTCATCCCTGGTTTTCAATTTTATTTCAGGAGAACCAGTCCTCAGAGGTGTCAGTGGATTGTACAGCAATAAACAAAGTATTTGAGTTAATGGGGAATAAATATCAGCCTACAGAATAAACAAAAGTGGAATGTTAGATATGATCGTATATGCTGTCCTTAGAAGCATGCATAGAGTGGTCATACATGCAACGAGAAATGTGAAGGCTGATGACGAGCTTCTTTACCAAAAAATCTTCAAGGTCTTCTTGAACCGCAAGAGAGACTAAGCCAGTCTGATATGGCGTGGACATTCATTCAAGGTTTTAGATCATTTTCCTTGCAACAGATGTGCCTGAGTAGCTTTGTGTTTAAATTAGGCATTTCTATCTCGTGAAGAACTTTCTTGCCTGCCTGCCTGCCTGATGAAGCAACCTTTTGGGCGAGGGAGGGGCTTGGTTTAGGGACCTGTAGTTGAGGTGGGCCTTTGTCCTCTAGTGTGCAGCGACCAACTGGGGTGATGAGAGCAGGAGACAACACAGATTCCATCCGCATCCCTGGCTGCTCCACAACTCCTCACATGTGCTGACTGTATTCCTGGTCCTTGCAATGGAGTATTTCAGTGGTACATATTTTCAGTTCTAAAGAACCTGGATCAGTCCATGCTGTGGAGTAATCTGGCTACCCATGTTGCAGAGGGTAAAGAAAATGAAACAGATCAAGATGCAGGTCTTCCTACAACAGCAAAAAGTATGAAGTAATTTTTCACCTAGCTAATGCATCCTCACGGCCTCTGATGGAGACCGATGCATAGCAGCTATTCTGCATAACGGAGATGGTTTAGTCTGGCTAGGCCACATAAAGTACCCTAGATGATAATTGGACAAGCAATGGACACATACCTTTAAGGCTAATGCTGACCGAAAAAGCATGCAGTCTAGTTTTGGAGTCAATGAACAACTACTGCAGTTTATAGACAGTTCTCGGCATTAGAAAAACAGATGCAACACCTGTCTGAAACATCTTTAAAAACTGGTCCTCGGAGGACAGTTTTCGAATTCCCAGCTTAAAGGATGACAGCCCGTAGAAGCATCTGCATTAATGTGTGTCTGGCCTCTTTTGTTTGGTGTTCAAGGAGTGCGCAGAGTTACATATTGAAATTGGATACCTCCTAGAGATGAATGGAGAAATGCCAAAACTCTGAAACACCGCGGGAATTCTTGTTGAAGATGTCCTCATACCTATTAAAAGAGCAGACAATCAAAAAAGTGGGAACCCTCCTCAAGTGCATTATCTAGAAGGCACAGTTTCTCCATACCAGCACCTCTCAGCAGGGATGCTGCTCAAGACAAGACATGTTCAACTGGTTGTAGAACCGAATTCAAACAAGCTGTGCTACAAATGGGCATTTCCAACCGGCGCATAGCTTCTTTAGGCTGGTAAGAAAGTCATGGTGCCCACAAGAGAAGAAGGAAAAGAGTTCTGGGTGTGGACCATGTGGATGAAACAGACCACTCGCATCATGGATCGCTTAGCTCAGCAGAGGATACTTTCGGACATAAATGACAGAGGGATACGTTTTCTAGAAGAAGGGGTCAGTGAATAAAAGATCAGTGAGGGCATACCAACTCCACGGGAGACTTATTGTGTGATGGTTGGGTACTCTGCATGGGGAAGCTTGGGCTATTTCGGATTTTTAGGTAAATGGCAAGCAATCTGTTGTCATTTGTTAAGCAACATCAAGAGATGTGTGTGCATGCGCCAATTGAATCGGTGGGTTTCATCTTTGTGGAAGTGCACTATTGCAACTTTTGCTCTTTTCAATGATAGGACCTAAACCACCTATATTCCTTCCCAATTGTTTTGACAAATTTTACATTGTTCTGCCTGTTATTCTTCTAGGCAATTGGAAGTGTGCTGTGGAATTGGCTTCACACATACTACTGTTCTGTTATTATGTTCTCAGTTTTGAATTTTTATTCTTTGAAGCTTTGGGGGTATTACAATTGGTATTAGTGGGTGTTGGCCCTTTTTACATGTTAATCCACTGACTTTTTGGCTTCAGCCTCCTCTTTTTCTGATCCTGTTTTTGTCGGCTTTAGGATTCTGGGCACATTATCACTGCTGATTAGTGCTAAAATGCATATGCTCTCTTTGTAAATTGTAATTCTGATTGGTTCTCCGTGACTGCCATTTTGATTTACTGGTAAGTCCCTAGTAAAGTGCATTGGGTGTGCCCAGGGCCTGTAAATCAAATGATACTAGTGGGCCTGCAGCACTGGTTGTGCCACCCACATGAGTAGCCCTGTAAAGTTTTCTCAGGGCTGCCATTGCAGTGTCTGGGTGTACAGTTTTAAACTGCCATGTTGACACAGTTAAATTAATCGTATTGTTTAATTATTGAAAACAAATTCCAGCAGTCCACTTTTACACATAGCCCGATATATTGTGAATATTGACAGTTGCCTGTTTACTGAGCATTGCTTTTAACATTGCGTATATTTAGAACAGCAAAGAGTGAATGTAGTATTGCATGTTACTTGTTTATATTTTTGTTGGCAGGAAATTCATTTCTTACCATGAGTGTAAACTTGTTGCTTTTTTAAGACTTTAATAGAGGTTTTGTGTTCATAATCAGCATGCATGGAGTCAGCACAGAATTTCGTTTATTTTCATGGTGTTCCCGGTCATGTGGTTTGCATTCATCAGGTTTAAATGTAGCACACTTGTTCATTTGACCGTGTTTAATTTGAGCACTTATCCCGGTCTGGAAAGTCGCAGCATGTTTCTTTGGTGCAGATATTTTATAGTTTAAATGTTGTCACACTTGAGCTCACTCGTTTAGTGAGTTTTATGAAGACACAACGTAGGGTTGCACACAATTTATTGCATGTGTTTGATTGTACATTTTTGGCACAGAATATATACGGTTATTCATTGGTAGAAAATTGATGACACTATTCTGAATAATTCTGTTTGGTTGTTTTTCATGATGTTTGGGTACCTATGAACAAAGCCTGTCTGGCACCTGTTTAAATTGTTTGTTGAACAATACAAATGAATACATGGATGAATATGGATTACTGAAGGACCAAATCTGATTTAAATGGGAAAAAGCAGTCTGAACCTGTTTGACTGACAATTCCTTGGTTGTGCATCCTGGAGCTTAAGGAGCCTGATTAGGCTTGAGCAATTTCTTTTCATTTTTCAAGTGCAGCCACTTGCCTGGCCCTAACCTTCCCTTTTGCTACACGTAAGGCGCCCCTAAGGTAGGCCCAAGGTACCCCAATGGGCAGGTGGCATTGTATATGAAAGGTAGGACATGTACTGGTGTGTTTTACATGTGCTGATAGCAATCAATCAATCAATCAGAGCATTTGTAAAGCGCACCACTTGCCTGTGAGGATTTCAAGGCACTGGGGAGGGTGCTGCTACTGCTCGAATAGCCACGTCTTGAGTAGTCTCCTGAAGGTTAGCAGGTCCTGGGTCTGGTGTAGGAGGATGGGGAGGGTGTTCCAGGTCTTGGCGGCGAGGTGGAGAACAATCTGCCGCTGGAGGTCGCTCTTCGGATGCGGGGTACGGTGGTGAGGGCGAGGTCGGCGGAGCGGAGCTGGAGGATGGGGGTGTGGAAGGTGAGTCGTCTATTGAGGTATGTCGGTCTGATGTTGTGGAGTGCCTTGTGTGCCTGGGTGAGGAGCTTGAAGGTGATCCTCTTGTTTACGGGATGCCAGTGCAGGTCTCTCAGGTGGGGTGTGATGTGGCTGCGGCAAGGGATGTCGAGGATCAAGCGTGCCGAGGAATTCTGTATGCGTTGTAGCCGTTTCAGGAGTTTGGCCGAGGCTTCTGCATAGAGGGCGTTTCCGTAGTCCACCTGCTGCTGACGAGCAAAATACAGCCAATTTCGTTTTCACTAATACAAAGACTAGCTCTCCCATAGGCTATTATTGGAGCTGCCTTGTAACATTTTACAAGTGTAACTTTCAATTGGGAACAGCTAGAGATTTTCATTTTGGGCTTTCTGATCTCAGAATTTTAAAACACATCTTTTAGTGAAGGTGGTTTTTAAATTGTGTGTTTGCAAATGTCACTTTTTAGAAAGTGGGCATTTTCTTGTTTATCCATCTTGTTCCTCTGGCTGCCTGTGGATTCAACCTCTTGTTTAGACTAACAGGGGCACGTTTTTGCATTCACTCTAGTCACACAAAGGAAGTTGAGGTGCGCCCTGCATATCCTGATGGCCCATCACCAGGCTGATGGGCCTTCCTGAGCTAGAGTGGTGGGAGGAGCTGTCACATGCACCTGAATAGGGCTGTGTCTGACCCCTCACAATGCTGTCTCCACCCTCTTGAGTGTCTCTGGAACCAAAACCAGGCAGAACAAGAACGTGTGCACTACATAGACAATCCTTTGAAGAACGCCTACTTCAAAGGCCAAAAGGGGTATAAGTACTGGACCTAAAACCCCACACTTTTAGAATACTTCTGGATCAACAGGATCCTCTGCCAAGGAGAAGAGCTGAAGAGCTGTGAGGAGGAGCACTGCCCCTTTGCTGTGTATTGCTTCGCTGGGTTGGCCTGCAGTTGCTGCTTCTGCTTTGGAGAGGAAAATGACTGGACTTTGCTTTGTATCCGGCTTGTGACGTTTCTCCAAATGCTTGTGTGTGCTTGCCTCCTGTTAAGAAGTCTCAGGGTTATCCAAGACTTCATCTGCAACATCCCTGAACTCCACTGCTGCCCTGGTATGAGAAATCCAGTTCAGGGCCCTTGGACGTTGTTCCTGCTGCAAAGACCTGCTTAAAACCATCAAAATCAATGCATCACCATTCCAGCGTCTGCTTTTCCAACACAGCACCGCCATGCTGGAGAAATTTCCATGCAACACCACCATGCGGCCCAAAAAAATTAGGCAGCGCCTGTCAGCGGCTGAAGAAACTGCCAGAGACTGAGTTCAGCGCACATGTCTCTGAAGTCTGAGACACCCCCATTGACTCCCAACACAGTCGCTGCTATGCTGCTGAAAGAATTGACACATTGTGGGACCGTGGCTGAAGAAATCGATGCAGCGCCTGTTTGCCACCGCCTTGACCTCCAGCGTGTCTGGAATTCCATGCATCGCACCTGTGCACCAGGTTTTCGCGATGCATCACCCACAGAGCAGAACTATCTTGGATTTCGATGCATTGCTTCCATGTACAGTCCGGATTCGATGCAACACTTCTCCTGCGTGCAGCAGAACTGATGCATCGCCTCCCAGTGGACTCAGGAACCGACTTGTCGCAGTGTTTTCCGAAGATTCCCTCCTCTACGGCTGTTTTGTCTTGTAGATTGTGGCACATATGAGGTATTTTATGTAAAATTGTTGCATCCATAGAGTTCTGTGGTCCGAATTGCTTGAAACCTTTTAAAAGCGATGTTTTGAGTTGTGTATGTTGGATTGTTGTTGTTTTGGTCTTTGGATTAGATAAAGATACTTTATTTTTCTAAGCTGGTGTAGTGTCCATTTGTAGTGTTTTGGCTGTGTTACTGTGTGCTATGTACAAATGCTTTACACATTGCCAGTAAAATAAGCCTGACTACTTGTGCCATGCTACCAAAGGGGTGAGCAGGGGTTATCTGGGTGTAACTTCTTCATACTTACTAGGAGGAAGGGTCCCTACTTGGACTGGGTGCAAGCTATTGCCTACTAGAGACCCCCATTTCTAACTATGGGGTTAACAATTGTTTTCCAAAAACCACACTACATCCTTCACTTTCCATCAATAAACATTAGAGGCATGAACTAGCCCACTAAATGCACTAGGTTCTATCCCTAAGTTTCTATGATATATTTTGGAGGAGACAAATTTGCTTAGGTGCGATTACTGGAGATTGGGACACAAATGGTTCTAGCCAACAGGGGTTGTTGCTATTGCCTTTCACATTAGACACATTAGGGTTCACCACATAGTCTTGTGAAATGAAACAAGATCACAGGGGAGAATCCATAGCAGTGGTGGTGGTGGTATCTTTTCTGACGGTATTACTTTAAAACTGGTCTGGAACACCAGTGGTAGGTAGGGGAGACTGTGGCACAACAAGGGCAGCATAATGAAACACGTTTATTGTTTATTCGCTTCCCGATCGTGGTTCTCCCTCTGCCATCCAGCTGCCCTGACAGTGGAATTTCTATGACCCAAGCCAAAATAGAAACAGAACCAGAACTGAACGAGGTTAAGATTCTAAACCCCAAGCACTATGAGCTTGGCAGAGATTATAACACATCTCCTTCTTTCAATGCAAAACTCCGCAATGGAAATCCAACTGGAACACATTCCAAAGAAAAATCCAGCTCAATTTATATACTCTTGAAGATAGCGAGGAGCTCCTCCGACATCTGTTCCCTTACACCCTGCAAAGTGTTGGTGGATCTGGGATGGGGTTCACCTCTTGTTCCATCGCCACCTCCAGAAATATCACTTATTAGCAGAAGAGGAAGGCTGCAGTGAAGTTATGATAATGGGGCGATGAGGTGTTGAATGTTGTAAGGGGCAGTGTGGAGGCGAGCCCACACCTAATGAGTGGGCTTCAATTCAGTGAAAGGACACTTTGCCATCCATGCACTGGAAAGGAAGCACTCTTAGGCAGACTGATATACCTCATAGCCAATAGCATGTCAGTGAAAGAGAGATATTGCTCTGTGCTCATCCAGAATGCGAATGACACTTTCATCAAGCAGCGTAACCAAAGGCTGGGTGGGGGCAGACTAAGCGTTTGTGCTTGAAGGGGGCTCAGCTAAAGGAACGGATGGGTGAATCTCTCGCTGTGTTGTCTCCTGGCCAGACCTTAAAAGAACACCACTACCTCCATCGGTTGGCAGTGAATCACACATATTCCTTTCAAAGAACAGAACCGCTAAGTTCTAATATCAGCCACCTGAACAGAATGTGTGCAAGTTGTGAAATACAAGTGGTACCAATATTTGTACTTGCCCTGATCGATTGGCATTGCGTTATATTTCATCTGCAGCAGCAACCAGACCTCTGAAGTTCACCTATTTGTTTGACTGGCATAACTTCGGAGAACTGCTGAATTTTGCATTAGGTACACATTTGCAACATTTTTGCATTTTCTATTATGGGAAATGTTGCATGTTTTGCCAGTAGAAGAATGGTTTGTGAGAAATGCCTCGCCAAGATACTTTTTTCTATTTGAACCCGTGTTATGATTTTTCTCTGTGAAGAATACCTTCACTGAGATTAGTTACTGGAGATTCTGGTGAAAGTTATGCCACTGAATAGGCCCATCTCTTCTCATAATTGACACTTCCGCATTATTATACGTGGGCGCTAACCTTATGCCCAGAACTGCCCGTGGGCTCGGCAGAGAACTAACCTTATGTTATAAACTGATGGGATTTTATAATGCACGAATAGAATCGCTTGCCAGCAATAAGCAAGCTAGAAATGAATATAATGATTCCATATTACAAATGCGAAACTATGCACTACAGACTTCACTGTCAATTTCAAGCAATTGTGTCTAGGTAATTTATTTTTAACAATGCGGACAAAGTTGTTATATGTTGAGGCAGTAAAATGACTGGTTTATCAGCTGAAACCCCAACATTACTAAAAATCTGAAACTAGTACTCCAGACGAAATGACGAAGGGGTGCATGGCACTCTTAGGAACACCCCCCAAGTGGACTTTCATTTTAGCTGTTATGACATTGGCCTTGTTGAGGTCATTGTAGAGAGGCCTACATTCCCCCTCCGAATGAACTCTGGGCCATAAGGAGTCAGAATTTAGTTGAGTGATATCAATTGGTCATCGATCAATCAAATTAGTTTTATTTACCTCCTGCAATGTAAGTTATCATGCATGCTGTGCAAGAATATACAGAGTTATAAATATTGTCTACCAAAGAACAAATGCAGGATGCCCAGAGCGAAAATGCCTCGATAATCTGATTGGATCCAGAAGTTATCAATCACATCTCTCCTCAGATTATATACATCGTTCACTGAAGTTTTATTTGAGGGCCAATGGTGAGGACCTCTTCCCAAATACTTGAGGTCGTTCTGTAAGGGGTGCATCTGCCACCTACAGATTCCCAAGCATTATTCCTTTTCTGGGCTCCCATTTCCACCCCACAAAGCTATGTTTTGTATTGTAAGGTCATCCTTATGACACCGATAGCTGACCGCAATGGCAAAAATAAGGCGTCTGCACCGACTTTGCCCCAAGATGCAGCACAGCAAACTTTTTAATTTAAGCGTAAAAAATGTGGCATTGTGCTGTATCATCAAAAGTGCCAAAGATACAATTTTGCCAGCTATCAATTTTGAAACAACGTATTACGACATGCCGTTGCCTTTTTAATATCAGTTGATGGCATGAACTACTGATTTGAAATGTATCAGACATCACAGGAAAATTAGTAATCCTATATAGATTTTTTTAAAGGCAAGCTAAAAGCAAGCAGCAGTAGTCTCAATTTCGTAGAGATCACTTCCAAAACATGAACGGGATTTTCCGAATAAAGGAGGCACACATTATTACAAGAAGCCTGCTCACACAAGGCTGTCATCTGCGGCGTGCTGAACTCATCAGTCCACTCCACACATGTCCCACATGTGTCTTGTAACACACACTATTTTACTCTTGCAGTTACAAGGGGCAGAGTTAATAATCTAGTGTTTATGAGTTTTTATTTAAATTAAAATAAAAACTTTTTGGAAAATACATGTTCAATAGGATCTGGAAATGTGTATACGTTTGTTTCTGAAGAAATCTTTATATTTTACAAAGGGGTTGGAAACCTCTTTTTACTAATTTGTGTTAAGATGACAAAATAGCAATTCACAATTTCCACCAAATGTTGTGCATAATGCTGCATAATTCTTTTTTGTTGTTGCCACAAAATGTATTCACTCACTGGCCCTGTGTATAGAGCACAATGCTGAGATTGTGAAGCATGTGAATGCTTTGGACAGTGAGCTTTTCATGGGAACCCCAGGGATATAGACGGCAGGAAAAGCTGCCGTGAGTGCACCGTCAGATTCATTTCTTACTTACCTTACAAGTATGAGGTTGCGGCCACCCTAGATACCCTTCACGCAAATGACGAGTTGAATTAAATGGGATTTTCCATATAACTGGTACTGTCAGGCTGGTACAGTGACGTCACCTCCCCCTCACCTGGCTATTGCAGGCTCCCTGACAAGAGATGCCTCCCAGTATGTGCTCAGTCAAAACAAACTAGTAACACACACACAGGAAAAGCCCCAAACGCCTTCCTGGTTGTCATGTGGAGCTGTAATGCTTCCCAACCCATTTGCTATTGAAAAAAGATTTTAATCGGAGAGCCTGAAATTAGAACTTTAGGTGCCCTTAAAATCCCCGCAAATCCTCTACCGACATTGTCATTAACCCAAGTTTAAAGACAAAGCCCTTCTTTTATTGGACTTCCGTGTACTGGATCCTGGCACCACTTCTTTCAATCCATTAAAAAAAATGTGTTTGTTTGGAAATAAATCCTCTAGCGGATCATATCGTCTGCCAAAAGCAAATATTTAATTTCACATATGGCCAGCTGTAGTCCTGATACACGGACATACAAGAACAGCGTTTTATTCTTCCAGTCTGTGGCAGTGCAGGGGGGGGGGGTTAATCAGCCAGGACTTACTTGATTCCAGCTTGTGACAGCCATCAGAAGGTTTTGGCGGGAGCTCGGGGATTAGCCACAGCCTTCATGTGTTTTTAAACACAGCATATCCTCATTGACAACTGTCGGTACAGTAGGTTCCAGTGTCGTGACGTGCTCAGGGACTATGGATGCCAACAGGAACTGCTTCAAATTAGTCAGTAGAATATAAGCGACTCTCTGTTTCACTTTACCTGGCTGATTACCAGGATTCTACAACAGCATAAAACACAAGTGAACAAATGCGCAGTAGCTCCTACAATGAGAGTCTTGTTTTCAGGGGCGCTGTTGCAGAAAATAATTCTACAGCTCACAGAGACAAGCATAATCTCCATTTTAGAAACTGGTGGACACAGATTGCTGAATTCAATAGGACTCCCCATGTGCTACCAACTTACCAAATCCATTTGTGACCCCTTTTGCTGCTACCTTAAGAGGTACGGTTGGTTAACAATATTTATAATACTAGTTGGCCTTAACACAGTAATGGATCCACCACCGTAAGAGTCCCGGGAGGAAACAGCAACTCATCAGGTGGTGCGGCAACGCAGCGTTCACAGTAAAATAGCCTTACGGGTGGTCTTAATTATAGCAGTGGTGGTCCATTACCACTTGTTCTGTGGGTAAGATATTTGTGCAAACCATGTGGAATTCTCTTCTCCATGTGGAAGAAAGCCCAACACAATTGCATTTAAGAGCACTGTGAGCTATGTATTTATCTTATTGATAATTGTATTAAGGTAAACACTTGCATGCCCCTGACAGTGCTCTTGATAGCAGCTTGCCTGGCAGGGATGCCTGTGTGCATTGCCGGCCCGCAGGGTCCTCCTTACACTCTACGATTCAGGCACCACGCGCAGACTCCACTGTTGGGGAGATTGCTCTGATGCACTGTCAGGGACTAAACAGTGTAATTAACATAAATCAATTGTCATTAAGAAAATTACATTGTCCAGTCCCTGGAAGTTTTACATTTAGGACAGGCAGATGCGAAACCAGTGGAAATGTGCACAATTATCCGAAATTTCATATCTGCTTACTGTAGTGTTGTGTGATCATGTGCAGTAGGACCCTTGTGGTGCTAAGGAGACTCCTTGCAAAGTTATTCTAATCAGTTGGGAGGTATTTGGGTGTGTCTGGATGTGGTCAATAAAGTCTATCATGCAGTGCATTAAGTTAACGGTTGCATGCTGAAGAATAAAGACGCGTATTACAGAGCTGCGTGTGTGGCTTTGTCAGCGTTTTCCAGAGCTAGGATGCTACAACTGGCGACGAGTAGGGGATACGTGCTCTGAAGAAACAAGACAACTCTCCCTGAGAGTTTGCCATGGTCCAGCAAACTGCTCATGCTTGCCATGTATGCCCCAAGAAGCAGGCTACGGTTGGCGTCTGTGGAGTCAAATTGCCACTCTAGCCGGTACACGGCCCTCAAAGAATGTGAAGGCCCTACAGAGGAGCACAGTTAGAAAGCCCGCCAGAAGCCTACTGGTAAGGCTGAAAGAAGAGATACTGCCCCGAAGCGTAACACACAGCCATCATCTGTATACAGCAAAAACACTAAAGGCAGTGACAGCCAGGTATGCAAAAACGCTAAAGGCAGTGACAGCCAGGTGCAAGAAAGCACTAAAGGCAGAGACAGCCAGGTGCAATAGAAGCTAAAGGTGGCAAAAACCAGGTACAGAAAGTACAAATGTACTTACCTGCATGAGCAAGGGAAGTGCCACACGACCTCAAATTGGGTGTGACAATCAAACCCGGCTGAGCCGCTGATGCGTGCAAAGTGGCAGGTAGCATCCAATATACTGGAAGGCCTTCAGAACTGGGAACATTTTCAATGGCTGAAAAAAGGAGCGCCAAATACAACGCAGCCGCGTTCCTGAAACCACCAGCCTCATTCAACATCGCCAAAAAGCAGAATATTGGCGCCAGATGGACTGCATGGATTGAAACATGACTTCAAAGATGCTCTATAAGAATTAGATGACAAAAAGATTATCAAATATTTAAAGAACCTTGCAGGTGATGGAGTGAAAAAAGTGCTAAAGAAAATATCACAAGCTGATGAAGTATCATACCTTCAAATGAAAGAAACATTGGTAAGCAAGTTCACTCCAATGCCAAGTGTCGACTATGAAAGGTACATTTTCAAACAGGCAAGACAGCAAACTGGTGAAATGATGGATGAGTTTGTTGAAAGACTTGATACCCTTTTCAAGCACTGCGAGTTCAGTGAGTTCAATGATAAAGAAGCCAGGCATCTCAGTCATCAATGGTTGCCTCTCCAATTTGTTCAGACGATGTATGCTGAGAGAGACACTCAGTCAACAGAAGGTTCTTATGGCTGTGAGAGGTGAGGAATATGCAGATAGACAGGCTGCTATGGAAGCTGGACCGACCCAGAATGAATCAGCGTTGATCATGAAAAGTAAGCAGAAACACAAAGTGGAAGCCAATAAGACGAGATCTCAGAGAAAAAGAAATTGTGCTTTCGATGTGGATCTTCGTTTCCACACGAAGGTAAATGTCCTGCCATTGGACAGATATGCAAAGGCTGTGGGAGAGAAATACATTTCATAAAGGTCTGCAAAGGAAAAAGAGAAAGTAAATGTGTCACTGGGAGAAGAGAAAATGGAGCCCAGAAAGTTCCAGGAGCATCCCAGCTAGGCTCACAAGGCCAAATGGCAACATCAATTGTGGCAAGAAGAGACTAAACAAAGTAGATCATCATCAATGTAATCTTCCAAAGGCTCTTCAGCGTCATCATCGAGTGACAGTGTAGAAGATGGCTGTGCAATGGTGATGTTGACTACAAAAAAATGCATACATAGGATTGGCTTGCATTTTAAATTGTATTTTACCCTGCTATCCTTGCACATTGTGGTTGGGGGAAGGAGCTGTGTTCAATGCTCCGGGGGGATTGTCAAGCGCGGGCAGTGGAAACACAGGTTAGCGGTCTAGCTGCGACGTCTTCAGCGTTCGCCACAGTTCATAAGAGGCGGATGACACGGCAGCGCAGCGAGACACAGCTCATTAACCGAACATAAGCGGTTCGGTTCAGGGCAACAGAGACCTTCTAAGCTGGTAGAAACCGCCTAATTCTTTTAAAATCCTGCCTTATTTGCACATAATTTTAAATTGTATTTTACCCTGCTATCTTTGCACATTGCTGTTGGGGGAAGGAGCTGTGTTCAATGCTCCGGGGGGATCGTCAAGCGCAGGCAGTGGAAAGACAGGTTAGCAGTCTAGCTGCGACAGTTTCCGCATTCGCCACAGTTCATAAGGGGCGGATGACGCAGCAGCGCAGCGGATGCGCGCAGCGTGTGTGCCGCTGGTGCGCCTAAGGCAAGCCCGTCTGCCCCCGTCCGCGCCCGACCGGGCCCAGGGGCCGCAATAGGTAAGCTCTCTTACACCGCAGATCAGTTGTATTACCTTAGAGAGACTGTGTCTCACAAATGCGGCCACACAATTGCGCCGACTAACGCTAGCAACAAATGCTCTCAATGTTCCTTTGAATTAGGTTCCCCGACCACGGCCTCAAACTATTTTTAAAATGTGCCTTTTAAACTGTTGTTCGATGCCTAAGCACGCAACTGAACTCCGGTTACTGTTGGGAGAATAAGACCCAGATGCCCTGTTTCTTAGGGAAACATGGCTCACCAACACATCAGATCCAGTGCTGGTTCAAGCACGGCCCCCTGGATATCTGATTCAGAGGCAAGACTGGGAATTAATCCGAGGAGGGGGCCTGGCTATTATTTACAAAGACAAATTCAATGGACTCATTTCTGCTAGTTTGATTCCCGACTGTGAAAGTTTTTTCTTTGCACTTGGTCTCTCTTCTACCTGTACCTTTTCTGGGGTCCTAATATACCGGCCTCCAGGAACCATTGGTCACTTCAGTAGAGACTTACCAGAGGTGATAGCCAAGTCAGTCAGCTCCCTCCCCAATTTTTCTGTGTTGGGTGACCTTAACATCCACTTTGACGTTACATTCTCACCTGACGCAGAGGAGATAATCGATAGTCTGGGCGCTCTGTTACTCAATTTGAAATTGTCTGGCCACACCCACCAAAAAGGCCATCTTCTTGACCCATTTTTTTCCAACATTGATAGTCATGTTATGGAAAAGCCCATCCCCCTACCGTGGTCAGACCATTATATGGTCCCTTTCTTTTGGACCCGACAGGGTGGTAGTCAGCCACTAGAACGAGTCGGAATTGGTCTAAACTTCCCATTGAGTCCTGGGCATTAATCCCCGTTTTAGAAGACAACCCTGAATCCGCTAACAACAAGTTTATCAACTGGCTTGACTCTTCGTTAGATCTGCTTGTCCCCACAAAATGGATGGCCAATAAGATAGGCCCGAACTGTATAGCTTCGTACTCTCCCAAGCTCAGAGAGCAGAAACAAATATGTAAACGTTTGGAGAGAAGCTGGAGGAAAGACTTCTCCACCATCAAGAAAACCAAATATAGAGAGGCCAATAAAGCCTACAAGGCAGAAATTAGAAATGCCCAATCCTTGTACTACGAAAAAAACATTATCTCAGCTTCCAACTCCCCCTGCCAAATTTTCCAGATTGCGAAATCTCTCCTTAAACCCCCTTCGCCTCCCCTGCCATCTGATGACATTTTAGGATGTTGCAACAACTTGGCAAACTACTTTCTTTAAAAAAAATCGAAGATATCTATTCTACTTTCCCCCCATTCCAGCTTTTTTAAATACACCCCTCTTGGAGGATCAACCCCGAATGCCAGATCTCCTCCTTTGAGACAATCCCCCCCATGGATATGAGATCCCTAAAAAAATATCTCAATCAACTGAAATCTGGCTCCCCTAGTGATGTGGCACCCCCCACTATTCTGAGTCAGGTCTCCGATACAGTTGCTCCAACCATCTTTGACCTTATTAACATCCTATTTTCCACTGTGCTCATTCCCTCCCCCTGGAAATGGGCCATTGTCAAATCTCTTCTGAAAAAAACGAGTTGAGACCCAGAAGTATTTGCTAACTATCGTCCGATCTCACTCCTGTCAGGGATCTCAAAAATGAGTGAAAAGTATGTCAACTTCGTTCTCTCCGCATTCTTGGAGAAGAACAAATGCTTTCACCCCTCCCACACTGGTTTTAGACCCCAACAGGGCACGTAGACGGCCTTGCTAGCTGTAGTTGAAGAAGCCAGAAACATTCTGGATGTCGGCGGCTATTGTCCTGCTCGACCTCAGCGTGGCCTTCGACACGGTCAACCACCAACTACTGATCTCAAGACTCAGAGAGGTAGGAGTTACTGGAACTGTACTCAAGTGGCTAGAGTCCTTTTTCGCTGACAGATCGTTCCAGGTCTTTGAGGACAATTTTATTTCTGGAAGGATGCCTCTGAGATGCGGGGTGCCTCAGGGTTCTTTCCTGAGCCCCATGCTTTTTAATGTTTATATGAGCCCCCTGGCCGAGGTGGTCAAGCCCTTTGGTATTCAGATTGTCTCCTCTGCGGATGACACCCAGCTGATTGTGTCTCTTAATCAATCTGACAATGCGGAGACTAACCTGGCCAACTGCTTGGAAAGGGTCTCCACGTGAATGGAAGGCTCATTCCTAAAACTCAATGCAGCTAAAACAGAATTGATGTTTCTGGGTAAGACTACCAACCTGGATGCCAGTGTACTCTAGCCCAGATGTTTGGGCGTAATGCCCCCCACCCCCCCAAAGATGAGATCAAAAGCCTTGGTGTTTTGCTGCACCACAACCTGAATTTCAAGGAGCAGGCACGCAGGTTGGCAGGTACTTGTTATGGTATCCTGAAAATGATTAGAAAAATCCTCCCCCTGCTGCCTTTCAATGCTAGGAGACTATTGATTCAAGCCTTGATTCTTTCTCGGCTTGACCATCAAAAAACTACAAACTGTACAAAATTGTGCAGCACGACTCCTTATGCAAGCCCATAATCGGGAATCTGTGAAACCGCTTATTATCTCTCTGCACTGGCTTCCGGTTGCCGAAAGAATTCAGTTTAAGGCACTGTGCATTGCCCATAAGACTCTTTCGGCCAACGCTCCACCGATCCTTAGATCTATCATCTCTCCCTACCACTCCAAAAGATGCCTGCGCTCCGGGGAGAAACATCTTGCAGTTGTTCCCAGGATAAATGGTGGACGCCTGTTCTCATTTACTGTGGCGAAATGCTGGAACCAGCTATCAGATTATATATGGCTTGAGGTCAACTATCTCTCCTTTTCACAACTCCTGAAACCTTTTCTGTTTCCCTAATGCCCAGCTGTAGCTCGGTGATGACACTACTTCTAGCGCTGGGTGGCCTTCTGGTAGCCATGCGTTCTATAAATGTAAATTCATTCATTCATTCAAAGAAGAACAGAAGTCAAAGAGAGATCCCCACATGAAGCGACCAAGCTAATTTTGCCAACGCCCCAAGATCCTGCTAAAGGCTAATGACTGCCCTACAACATTGATTATAGACAGTGGTGCATCAATCAATCAATCGATCAAAATACTTTATTTCGGCCTAAGAGGCCTAAAAGTAAGCAAACAGTTAAAATTCAATACATACAAAAACAGTTCTTTTCAAATACGCTCATACATTGTTCACTTTATCACATCCGGATATATCTATTTTCGAGTTCAGAAGGGTCTTAAGAGTTAGTCTCGACAATTCATTGGTTGCCCTAGTCTCTTATGCAGCTATAAAGTGCCTATGCATTGTATAGATAGCAAAATACTATCTAATCTGTGTCAGTATCGATTTCTAGAAAGTGCATGTGCAATTAATGAACAAGGTTGCAATTATTACAGTATATAAAAAAGTGCATATTCGATCAATGTGCAAAATCGCAATTATATCAATATACCATTGTGGCTAAACGTTGGCATGTATTAGTTTGAATCCGCATTGGTACAGAGAATATTAAAAGGATATTTCTAGAAGGGATTCAATAAAAGAGCTTTGTATAACTGAAACTGTCAGTTCATAAAATCATCAACCTATTGTTAAAAACATAAAAGCTTAAAAGTAGATGTCCATTAAAAGTCACTTCAGTATTTAGGCAGACGAGTAGCAATTTTACTTTCAAGGCCGTAAATTCTTTGCTGCTGCTCTACCCCGCGAGTCTAGCTCACTCTATCGTTTGGTGCACCTCCTTCAAAGTCTGTCAGGACAGCATTTTTACAAAGAAAGAAATTATATTTTTGTTAAATAACAATTTAGTGTTGATACGATAAGATACACAGTTGAAGTACCAATTCCTTTAAATTATAGACATGGCTATTCTTACTAAGTAGTGCACCATTGCCGTTGGGTTGGCACTTCTAGATAGTGACCTGGTTACAAAACTATAATTTTTGTCCTCCCTTTTTCCTGATAAAATTGATAGCCAGTAGGAATCAGCTGACACCAAATACTATTAGGCGAGAATTCTCTTTTTTTAATATTCTCAGCATGTCTTCTATTCTCCTGACACTAAAACAACGTCCTATCGGTTTAATCCACTTCCTTCTCGCGGATTTATATGCTGGGCAGAAGAAGAGAACATATGAAATGTCTTCATCCACCCCCATCTGGCATAAGATGCAATGGGACAATCCCTCATTGAGTTGCAAAGTTGGCCATTTTGAGACAAAACTATTTAATTGTAGGCCTGGGCTAAATTTCCGTTCCGCTCGCGGAAATTGCGATAATTTGACATTTTTGCGTTCCGCGGAGAGTGCGAAAATGTCAAAATTTCCGCATTCCGCAGTTTAGCCATAATTTGGTTCTTGCTCGCGCTGTAAAATAATACATTCTCGCGCGCGTGCAATCGCCTTACCTGAATCCCCGCGTTCGCCGACAAGTTTTCCCGATCCGGTCGCGTTCTCCACAAGATGTTGGATTGATGGTAGCCATTTGCGCTGTCTCGCGACAGTTCGCGCCCGCAGTAATGTCAATGGTCGCGCGATCACGTCTTTCTTCTCGCGATCATGCACCGCGAGAAGAGTGAAAACAAGATGGCCGCGCCCGCAAGCAACCGCATGGGTAAGTTGGCGAGCAGCGACCATGCAGAAAATACCACGAACGGGCGGAAAAAAAACTTCTGCATCTTCGCGATATTTCCGCGTGTTTGCGGAGATTTGTAACATTTTCGCGCTAATTTGCGAAAGTCACTTTCGCAAATTCCGCCCACCCCTATTTAATTGCAATATTCCATATTTCATATATAAACACTTTGCCAGTTGTGGTTCTATCGCATCAAGGAATAGTTCGAAATAAGGGGTCGCTTTATGCTGGAGAAAATGTGTAGTGAACCTGCCATGTGTGCTACTCGCTGTTACCCTATCTCTCATATAATCCCAAAATAAAAGCTTTATCTCACATTTTGATCTAGGAGTCAGCAGACTCGGATTCAACCAATACCTGCTCAGCCCTAGATCAAAGAGCCATCTTCTAATATGGATTTACCTGGGAAAAGAAACATGGGTGTTGAGTGCCAACAGTTCGGTGAGAGATTCTCTATACACCACTAGTGAAAGTGTTGTCCTGATTCTAATCCAAAATGACAGGATTCTCCAAATTGCTAAGCACTCCAGCTGTTTTATACCCAAGTCGTAGGTCAGGGGGATCAACGGTGTATGTTGAGGAAGGGCGACAAGCATTCTCTGGATTTTATTCTCAGCGATGCTTAGTGATTTAAGGTTGCCACTTCCCCCAAGTTTCCACACCATACAGAGCAGCAGTTTGGGCTCTAGCCATGTACACTTTAAGAGCGGGAGTGACGGCTTTTGATGATGTTGCAGCCATTTGTTTTACAATAGGAATAGAGTTTTGCATTAAAATGGCCTTCGACTTCTCTGTCTGTGTAGCCCAAGTAAGTTTAGAGTCTAAGGTGACTCCTAAATATACAAAATTTGATACACGTTCTAGTTCTGTGCCATTCAGGTATATTTTGTTCTTAAAACTTCTATGTGGCCTTATTGTCATGTATTTAGTTTTTGTTGGGGTCACCTCTAGGCCTTTTCCTTTGCAGAATTTATTAAGGCAATCAAGCAAGTTCTGCAGGCCACTAGGTGTTTGAGACAGCAAAATAGTGTAGTCTACAAATGTTAAAGCGCAGATATGGTTACCCCCTAGTTTTGGTGAGCCGTGGACACATTTTTGGAGATGTTCAACCAAATCATTTACGTACAAGAGGAACAGAGTTGGGGCCAGGACAGAGCCCTGGCGCACTCCTCTCTTGATTGGGATTTCATCAGTAAGCTCGCCATTTTTACCCCATCGTACCTTAGCGTAATTGTCTTGGTTTAGCCTAATGATTTGGATTAGGATCTCGTCAGGTACCCCCTGCTGATGTAAGTTTTCCCACAGCTGGGTCCTTGGGATGGTATCAAATGCCACCTTCAGATCAATAAAGGTGATATAGGTGACCAGATCTTAATCTGGTATATTTCCAGCCTAGAATCAGAGTCTAAACACTAGATCTATTATGCTAGTTTTCTGCCTAAATCCTGCCTGGCATGGTGATAGTATATTTTCTGTTGCGATCCAATCAGTGAGTCTAGTTAAAGATTGTTTGGCATAAACCATCTGTAGAAAATCTATCAGGCGTATAGGCCTGTAGTTTGCAGGCTCCTCCCTGCTGCCCTTTTTATAAATGTGGACGTGGACGTGATACACGTTCTAGTTCTGTTTTCGCGCTAATTTGCGAAAGTCACTTTCGCAAATTCCGCCCACCCCTATTTAATTGCAATATTCCATATTTCATATATAAACACTTTGCCAGTTGTGGTTCTATCGCATCAAGGAATAGTTCGAAATAAGGGGTCGCTTTATGCTGGAGAAAATGTGTAGTGAACCTGCCATGTGTGCTACTCGCTGTTACCCTATCTCTCATATAATCCCAAAATAAAAGCTTTATCTCACATTTTGATCTAGGAGTCAGCAGACTCGGATTCAACCAATACCTGCTCAGCCCTAGATCAAAGAGCCATCTTCTAATATGGATTTACCTGGGAAAAGAAACATGGGTGTTGAGTGCCAACAGTTCGGTGAGAGATTCTCTATACACCACTAGTGAAAGTGTTGTCCTGATTCTAATCCAAAATGACAGGATTCTCCAAATTGCTAAGCACTCCAGCTGTTTTATACCCAAGTCGTAGGTCAGGGGGATCAACGGTGTATGTTGAGGAAGGGCGACAAGCATTCTCTGGATTTTATTCTCAGCGATGCTTAGTGATTTAAGGTTGCCACTTCCCCCAAGTTTCCACACCATACAGAGCAGCAGTTTGGGCTCTAGCCATGTACACTTTAAGAGCGGGAGTGACGGCTTTTGATGATGTTGCAGCCATTTGTTTTACAATAGGAATAGAGTTTTGCATTAAAATGGCCTTCGACTTCTCTGTCTGTGTAGCCCAAGTAAGTTTAGAGTCTAAGGTGACTCCTAAATATACAAAATTTGATACACGTTCTAGTTCTGTGCCATTCAGGTATATTTTGTTCTTAAAACTTCTATGTGGCCTTATTGTCATGTATTTAGTTTTTGTTGGGGTCACCTCTAGGCCTTTTCCTTTGCAGAATTTATTAAGGCAATCAAGCAAGTTCTGCAGGCCACTAGGTGTTTGAGACAGCAAAATAGTGTAGTCTACAAATGTTAAAGCGCAGATATGGTTACCCCCTAGTTTTGGTGAGCCGTGGACACATTTTTGGAGATGTTCAACCAAATCATTTACGTACAAGAGGAACAGAGTTGGGGCCAGGACAGAGCCCTGGCGCACTCCTCTCTTGATTGGGATTTCATCAGTAAGCTCGCCATTTTTACCCCATCGTACCTTAGCGTAATTGTCTTGGTTTAGCCTAATGATTTGGATTAGGATCTCGTCAGGTACCCCCTGCTGATGTAAGTTTTCCCACAGCTGGGTCCTTGGGATGGTATCAAATGCCACCTTCAGATCAATAAAGGTGATATAGGTGACCAGATCTTAATCTGGTATATTTCCAGCCTAGAATCAGAGTCTAAACACTAGATCTATTATGCTAGTTTTCTGCCTAAATCCTGCCTGGCATGGTGATAGTATATTTTCTGTTGCGATCCAATCAGTGAGTCTAGTTAAAGATTGTTTGGCATAAACCATCTGTAGAAAATCTATCAGGCGTATAGGCCTGTAGTTTGCAGGCTCCTCCCTGCTGCCCTTTTTATAAATG
The DNA here is from genome assembly GCF_964204655.1 of Triturus cristatus. Taxonomy (NCBI): domain Eukaryota; kingdom Metazoa; phylum Chordata; class Amphibia; order Caudata; family Salamandridae; genus Triturus; species Triturus cristatus. The sequence goes on from NC_140581.1 coordinate 387,079,121, forward strand.
TGGACGTGGACGTGATACACGTTCTAGTTCTGTTTTCGCGCTAATTTGCGAAAGTCACTTTCGCAAATTCCGCCCACCCCTATTTAATTGCAATATTCCATATTTCATATATAAACACTTTGCCAGTTGTGGTTCTATCGCATCAAGGAATAGTTCGAAATAAGGGGTCGCTTTATGCTGGAGAAAATGTGTAGTGAACCTGCCATGTGTGCTACTCGCTGTTACCCTATCTCTCATATAATCCCAAAATAAAAGCTTTATCTCACATTTTGATCTAGGAGTCAGCAGACTCGGATTCAACCAATACCTGCTCAGCCCTAGATCAAAGAGCCATCTTCTAATATGGATTTACCTGGGAAAAGAAACATGGGTGTTGAGTGCCAACAGTTCGGTGAGAGATTCTCTATACACCACTAGTGAAAGTGTTGTCCTGATTCTAATCCAAAATGACAGGATTCTCCAAATTGCTAAGCACTCCAGCTGTTTTATACCCAAGTCGTAGGTCAGGGGGATCAACGGTGTATGTTGAGGAAGGGCGACAAGCATTCTCTGGATTTTATTCTCAGCGATGCTTAGTGATTTAAGGTTGCCACTTCCCCCAAGTCTCCACACCATACAGAGCAGCAGTTTGGGCTCTAGCCATGTACACTTTAAGAGCGGGAGTGACGGCTTTTGATGATGTTGCAGCCATTTGTTTTACAATAGGAATAGAGTTTTGCATTAAAATGGCCTTCGACTTCTCTGTCTGTGTAGCCCAAGTAAGTTTAGAGTCTAAGGTGACTCCTAAATGTACAAAATTTGATACACGTTCTAGTTCTGTGCCATTCAGGTATATTTTGTTCTTAAAACTTCTATGTGGCCTTATTGTCATGTATTTAGTTTTTGTTGGGGTCACCTCTAGGCCTTTTCCTTTGCAGAATTTATTAAGGCAATCAAGCAAGTTCTGCAGGCCACTAGGTGTTTGAGACAGCAAAATAGTGTAGTCTACAAATGTTAAAGCGCAGATATGGTTACCCCCTAGTTTTGGTGAGCCGTGGACACATTTTTGGAGATGTTCAACCAAATCATTTACGTACAAGAGGAACAGAGTTGGGGCCAGGACAGAGCCCTGGCGCACTCCTCTCTTGATTGGGATTTCATCAGTAAGCTCGCCATTTTTACCCCATCGTACCTTAGCGTAATTGTCTTGGTTTAGCCTAATGATTTGGATTAGGATCTCGTCAGGTACCCCCTGCTGATGTAAGTTTTCCCACAGCTGGGTCCTTGGGATGGTATCAAATGCCACCTTCAGATCAATAAAGGTGATATAGGTGACCAGATCTTAATCTGGTATATTTCCAGCCTAGAATCAGAGTCTAAACACTAGATCTATTATGCTAGTTTTCTGCCTAAATCCTGCCTGGCATGGTGATAGTATATTTTCTGTTGCGATCCAATCAGTGAGTCTAGTTAAAGATTGTTTGGCATAAACCATCTGTAGAAAATCTATCAGGCGTATAGGCCTGTAGTTTGCAGGCTCCTCCCTGCTGCCCTTTTTATAAATGTGGACTATCTCTGCTCCCTTTCAGGAAGCCGGCACCGGCTGCCCCCTAGCTATTGCGTTTGTTAGTTCATTTAAATATGGTATCCACACTTCCAGGCTGTGTTTAAATAAATCCCCCGGTACTCTGTCAGGGCCTGGTGCTTTTGATGTCTTGATAGCAGCTACAGCCAGCCTCTTTCCTCCAAGCTGAACTTTAGAGGTGGCGTTTGACTTGTAGGCAATGGACACAAAAGTTGTTTTCAGAATGATTAACTGGGTCCAAACTAGCAGCACTATCATATAGGTTTGTGAAGTGCCTCTGCCAGGTGGTGGGATCTATATATTGGTCAGAGGCCGTCATGTCATGTTTGGTTCCATAGGTCATTAATTTCCAACATATGACTTGGTCCCCGTTAATTGCCGCTGATATGAGCTCTTCCCAAATATTATCTTCCCAATTTCTTTGGGCTATCTTTTGGGTTTTCGCATATCTTGATCTTTCTGCTCTAATCTCAGATGGATTTTTATTTTTAACGGCGTTAATAAGCCGGGATTTGGCTAACCTACATTCCCCATCGTACCAAGGGTTAGATGACTGGGCCCCTGCCTTTGTAATGCCTGTTTTTGTTCTTGGTTTGATTGAATGAACTTGTATTTCTACCGGTTTTTGGTGGATATCTGTTATCTTATTGATTTTGCGATCTTGTCCAGATAGGGCCCTACAATATCACTAAAGGTGTTATAAATGCTGGTTAGGGGTTGGACTTGGTCTAAAATAGCAGACCATCTGACTGACCTTCGGTTATTAGTTACCAGAGGCTGCCTTATTTTGGCTCTTGGGTCAAATTCTGAAGATGCATGGGTTGGGAAATATTTCCCATCTAAGGTTAAGCATAGCGGGAAGTGGTCACTCTCTGCTTTCTTGTCGACTTTAAAATCATGTGCATATGCCCAATGTGATGTAGAAATGAGTATGTAATCTATTCTCGACCTAGAATTTCCTCTTGAAAAGGTGTTTGCACAAGCAAGGTCTGAGGGGAAGCAGCCATTACATGCTCTGAGACCTTTCTCGATTGTGAAATGGAACATTTGAGTAGTGGAGGTGGTACACCTCTTTGTACTTATTTTTTGAAGGAGGGGGATCCCTCTAACTTGATCTACCTCTTCAGACACCACCTCAAGTCCCACCATAGGTTCATAGCAACAATTAAAGTCACCCCCTATAATGATGGCATCTTTTGGATCAATTGATTCCAAGACCCCCTTAAAATGTTCTAACAAGGGTGCTTCTTTTGAATATTACCGAGGTCTCACATATATATCGAAGAGTTACAGCTGTATGGCAATAGGAAACTTAAGTTTCAGACCCAGGATTTCCAATGAACCTGTAGCTACAGTTTCAATGGTGACATTTAAACAAATTTTCACCCATATTATCATTCCTCCCGATGCCCTCCCTTCTTTTGTTTGCAAGGCCTCTATGCCAAAGGATCTATACCCTAGTTTGTGCTGTGGTTCCCTAGCCCATGTCTCCTGAAATAAACAGAGGTCAAAGTCCTCTACATAGCTCTGCCAATCCGGTTTTTAAATGTTTGCATAAATTGGGGTCGTGTGGATTGTCGACATGTCACTAGATGTTAAATAGGAATTAACTTCCCCTATTAGATAAATGTTTTCTTCCACAATTTCAGGCTGCGAAGCATAGTCGTTGGCATTATGGGCTGGTTGAGGAATAGGACAAGGACTGGAACTGGCGGGGTCAGTGTCTTGCTCTGGGGTGGCTTTCTTTGCCATGTTGTTCATCCTATCTTGCATTGCCAGTCAATCTATTGAGTCTAAGTTCTTTATCTCCTGCGTGGTTTGGTTTGGGTTGGGACAGATGGTTGGCTCAGAAATGCTTAATCTGATGTTAAACAATGAGTCAAAAAGAATGTGTGACTGGAGGTTCATATTAATTAAGCTATCTGCTACAAATCTTGACTGGAACGAAAGCTTTATGTAATCCAAGCTCCCCCCTTTCTGCTGGATTCTTTCAGGTCTCACAATGTCAGATCTCACTACAGAGTGACAGTGGCATTTATATCTAATCCAGTGGATCGCTTTGTTTATGAAGAGGTCCTCGTCTTCTCTGGTACCCCAATTTAATCTTGGGAAATTTGTCAGAAAGACGTTATATATGTTGGGTTTGTGCTTAGTGGTATGCTGTGTTGGTCGGTGAGTGTTCTGTTGATGACAGTAGCCCAGATCTTCTCGGCCGTTTTTTAAATTTGGACCTGTCTCATGGAGGTTTGATTGGATCGACCTAAATGCGTTGTGGTGTGCCCGGGGGGCTATGGTGCGTCTCTCGCTATTCAAGAGATTATGTTGCTCAGCTGATTTATTCGAATGAGTCCCATATGCATTTGGCCTTAGTGAGTGAAGAACGTTACTAGTTGGGTGCGTGTTCTGGACTACTGGAGCCTTTGCTGGGTTTTTTGTAAGTGCCCCAGCCGAATTAGATGGATTCTTGCTTCCCCTACTGGTCAGGACTGGCTTCTCACCGGAATACAAAAAGCAGTCTATCAGGTAATTTTTTCTTTAGGAGCTACAGGCAGGCTTTTTAACAAGTCCGATAGCATTCTCTTAAATCCTGCACTCTCCTCTTGTATACGGTTCTGCTTTTGGAATAGATCCCACAGTGCCTCGTTGATGTCCCCTAGTTCTGTTTGGGTCCCTACTTCTCTCAAATTATCTCAAATTATCTGCAAGCCGCTTTCTATTCTCAGTCATCTCACTTGGCTCTTACTATTTTCTTCATTGCCATTTGTTAGAATTGAGTATCTATTAGAGCATTCTACGTTTATAAAGTCCCTAGTTAGAGTACTAGCCTCTTCTTGATCTATAGTAGCATGACTGAAGAGACCTTTCTGAGAGGGGATGACTTGTGTCTCTGAGGGGGACTCTTGGGCACAATGCACAGTTTGAGGACTTAATTGCTTTGAGATTTGTTTAGTGGGGGTTGCTTTACCGTGCTTGCTAAAGTATGTAGAGATTTTCTTAGGGCCTTTAGATGTCACTTCATCCCCATTTGCTAGCATAGTTTCTACCTCCTCAATAGCTCTTAAAGTACAGTTGTCTGCTGCTGAGGTCACTGTTATACTAAGCTTGGCCAACTTCTTCCTTCCTGTTGCTGACTCTAGCGCCTTCCTTTTCCCCATTTTTCTACCAGCAAGCCGCTCAAACTTGGTGGCAGGGTTTTTTAACTCTGATAGCGAAGAAACTATCAAGCTTTATCAATGCGCTCATGACAATTGTAACAGGGAGAAGGTACACTAGAATATTCAGACTATTCAGTTAAAAGAGAAAATGAAAAATAAAAATCAATTAGTTTTATCTGTCTAGGTGGACAAGAGCGTGAAATTTTGTGTACGGGAACAAAATGTTCTGCCCAACAATTGAGGTAATCAAAAATAAATTTAATATGGGCGCTGCTTTAATCTGAAGTTATAGTTTGAATATGTTATCACCACTGGGCCGATGGCTCGTTCGGAGGATACAGTCACATGTAGATCACAAAGTTCTGCTTAAATGAATAGAGATAGCTCTTACCCTTAATCGGTGTGGGTAGCTGCCAAAGGAGGTGGCCCTGCCCTGCCTCTGCCTGGCTCTGACGGGCACGGACGGGCCCGCACTTGGCTGGGGCATGCCGCGCGCCTCCCGTGCTGCGGGAGCACAGGCAATGTTCTAAGCGCCATGTCGGTGGCGTCCGCGCCATGATGCAGGCTGGGGTTTGATGTCCCTGGTGTTCCTGCCCCCCACGGTTAATGGCAACAGTAGTTCTGGTGCATCAATCAATATCATGCCGGCAGAAAAATACAACGTCCAACACCATCAAAAACACAGGTGCACCCTTGGGCTACTTCATTGCCATTGCCACTGCAAAGTCAAGGATCATTTCTAGCGACCATGAAGCATAAGAAAACGACTGTACAAGTACCAATTGATGTTCTCCAACATAGGTCATCAAGTGCATGTTTACTCAGTTTCGGCATTGCTGCTGACATGGGACTGATATCCATCAACTACAATCACAATGCACCTTCTGAAATAGTGAGTCACTTCCCATTGTTGTTTCATGGACTAGGGATACTCAAGACAATGAAGATGCCACTTCACATTAATAGGAAAATGTGTCCTGTTGCTCAGTGACACAGCTGGATTGCTTTTCATTTACAGTATGCCATTGTGAAAGAAACATTATTAAAGTAAGAAATCATTGAGCACTCTACTGGTTCGACACCATGGGTTTTGACCATAGTGGTAGTGCCAAACAAGGACAGTGGAGATTCATTTGTGTTGACTTATGCCAGACCAACAAAGCAATTGAGAGAGAAAGACATGCTGGTCTACACATAGCGGACATGATTACACAGCTGAATGGTGCCAAAGTCTTCTCCTGTCTTGATTTGAACAAAGGATACCATCAACTAAAGCTGGAAGAGAACTATAGGTACATTACTAATTTTCACCTCATGTTGGTTTGTTCAGATACAAAAGATTCCGTTTTGGTGTGTCTTCAGCTGCAGAAATCTTTCAGGATATCTACTGATGAGTAATTCAACCTCTCCAACATGCTTTTAATGACAGTAATGATATATTAGTATTTAGGGCCACACAAAAGGAACATGACAAAGCCCTCACACAAGTATGCCATTTGCTTGCTGATGCAGGTTTCCTGTTAATTGCAGAAAAGTACGAGTTTCAGAAAACCAAACACAAATTCTTTGGGCATATTTTCTCTGAAGGGAGGATGACTCCTCACCCCGAAAAAGTTCAAGCATTGTCGTCCACTTGTCCTCAGCAACATACAACCATGCTGCGTTCCTTCTTAGACATGGCAAGCTATTGCTCCAGATTCATTCATGATTTTGCCACGGTGAGCGCCCCATTAAAAGAGTTGGCAAAGAAGAATGTTCCCTTTGAATCGTCCTCTGAATTTGATCGAAATTTCATGAATATCTAAAAAGCAATTAAAAATGCAACTGAAATGGCTTACTTTGATCCAAAGTTATATAGTGGGATTGTTGTAGGTGCAAGCCCAGTGGTATTGGGTGCGATCCTTGCTGTATACAATGGCCATTCAAATGCTTAGAGATAGATTGTAGTCTATGTTAACAGAAGTCTATCTCAGACTTAATGTGCCTATTCTCAACCAGAAAGAGAGAGCCTGGCTGTAGTGTGGTTTTTTGAACATTGTCATGTGTTTCTGTACGGAAAGCTTTTCACCCTTGTCACTGACCACTATGCTTTGATCACCATTTTCAGAAATCTAAAAGCCAAAATGCCCCCTTGCATTGAGGTGTGTGGGTTGACATTGCTAGAGTATGATTAAACTGTTGTGCATAAGCTGGGGAAGGGTAGAAACCCATCAGTTTCCTTCCCACAAGTGCTGCTACAGTATCACAGTGCAATGTCTAAAGCAGCTGAAGCATACATACATTTCATAGTAAAGTCTAGCACCCCTGTAGCTCTATCTATTGAGCAGATCATTGCTTATTCCAACACAGCCAGAGACATGTGCAGGAAGAACTTTCAGTCACCCAAGAAGGTATTATACTAAGAGGTTCAAGGATTGTCACACCTGAGATCTTGAGACAACAAGTCATTGAACTGGCACACAAAGGACATAGTAGCAGTGTAGCCATCAAGAGAGACCTCAGAGACCGGGTGTGGTTTCCTCACCTTTAAGAATGAGTCGAGAAGGAACTGAAAGCATGTCACCTGTGTATCTGCTTGTCAGTGGCGTAACAAATGTTTAAGGGGCACCCCTGCAATGTACATAGAGGGGTCCCCTGCTCCGGATTTAATCCGGAGCGTTCAGGTCCGAGTACTCTGCTGAGGGGGCCTCCTGCAGCTCGGGGGCCCCCCCGCACCGCGGGGGATGCGGGGGCCTGTGTTACGCCCTTGCTGCTTGTCTCCCAAGACAACAAAGCATCTGCCAAATATGTCTGACCTTCATAAACAAGCATTGGAAAAAATAGCAGTTGATTTCTTTGGACCCTTAAACAATGAGCATTATCTCATGGTAGGTATTCATAAGTACTCACGTTTTACCTTAGTGAAAGTTCTATCATCGACCACTCATGACAAAGTCATCAAGAGGCTGGATGATATTTTTGCAGCATGGGGTGTTCCCTCAAGCTTCAAAACTGACAATGGTCTGCCCTTCAATAGCAGAGAATTTAAGGACTTTCTTAGTTTTCTGAATGTCAAGCATCAGAGAAGCACACCTCTCTGGCCACAGGCAGACGGCACTGTTGAACGAGTTATGGACACCGTGAAGAAGGTGGTTCAGCAAGCTGCACAATAAGGAATCGATCTCAAGTCAGCCTTATGTCCAGCTCTTCTTGCCTATTAGTCCACTCCCATATTTTACAACAAGTGAAAGCCCTGCCACCTTGCTGTTCGGAAGAGCCATTGGGACAAAACTACCACAATAAACCTGAATAATAGACACTGATGAGATTTGTGTCACAGACACTTCTTGCAAAAGTAATATGAAGGTCTATGCAGATTATCGCCGATGCACACAGGACACAGTTTTTGAAGAGACAGACAGTGGCGGAGCTGAATCTACTTCCAACCGGGGCACCCCTAAGTTTGCCACCCAGTGCAGAGCAGAGGGTGGCATCTGACGGAGCACTTGTTCGCGGGGAATAGTTGTATTCGACAGACACGACTTGCTACCCTCTGTGGCCCCCAAAAAGCGTGCCACCTGGGGTGGATGCCCCTCCTTCCCCTCCTAGCTACGCCACTGCAGAGACTGGGTCCTAGTAAAACAAAACCAGAAAACGCGAGACTAATGCTCCATTTGATGCTGAACTATTGAGTCGTGACACGTAAATGACATATGGTGACCGCTCAAATTCCCAGAAATTCCATTACTGGAGACTCATCAGAGACTCAAGCGACTGCTTCAATGTGAGTCAGCTCCAGACCTTACGAGTGAGACAACTCTACCTGAGTGCCCAAGTCAAGCATCTGAGTCTACATCTATGATGCCAGATGACAATGCAACTCATTCACCTTCTACGACTCGATCTGGAAGATTGGTGCAGGAATCTTGATGACTCATTGAGGAACTCTGATTTATATATGTTGTCCATATTTATTATTTAACAAAGGGTAGATGTAGAGTCATGTGATCATGTGCAGTAGGACCGTTACGTAATCAGTTGGGGGGTATTTGGGTGTGTCTGGATGTGGTCAATAAAGTCCATAATGCAGTGCCTTCAGTGAACGGTTGCATGCCGAAGAATAAAGTCATGTATTACAGAGCTCTGTGAGTGGCGTAGTCATTAGCTATACCAGAGTTGGAGTGGCTGCTACGCTTACAATGGATTTAAAAAAAGAGATTTGCCCACCCCTACAATACAATACTTCTGTATAAATGCTGTACTGGTGGACACAGATTATCATTACTGAAAGTGGTTTTGAGCACAGTGGAGGAGGCTAATTCCTTGTTAGGCTGCTAATCATCCTTTGTACTGCATGATGCTCCCTATAGTATTCATCCCAGTGGGAAACGCAGAGCTTCGAGAATGGTACTACAACTAAGAAGAGTACATATTAAATGGAAAAGCACCTTTGGTGGGAAACCGTTCCTGGATGGAGACACAGCAAGCCAGGAAGTTAAAAGTATATAGAAATAAATTGCAAAGTCAGTGAAAGAATATATTACCAGCGTCAACCCCTTATTCCTCCTGAAGTATTAATCTCAGCTAGGGTTGCTTCCTCCCCGTTTCAAAACAAAGCAAAAATCTAGAAGCAGGAAACAATGCAGGAACATTAGGATGGGTGGTTCCAAAATAAATACGTATGCAAGTGACAAAGTCGGTCATGGATTGGTGAACCATCAGATTGCAAATAGAGGGGGCTTGTGATCTGGCAGTCGTGTAAGAGGATGCAGCTGGAGGAGCAGGCCATCTTGCGTTAGGAGTGAGTATCTGAAGTAACCAGCCTCCTTGAATTAAGGCTGCGTTGCTGGAACGCCGTGTCATCTTCAACTGGTATTTCACTCTCCTTCCAATCCTAGACATCATAGAAACAATTACTCAGTTTCTGATACCGAACTGAGGTGTTGTTTCCCAGGTCTACTTAAACTTTTCCTCTATGCCACGAAAGCTGGTGCCTCGCCTCACTCTGACATATTTCACATTGGTCACATGTGTGAGGTATTGAGCACTGGCACGTCTCTTACTGATGTAATGAGGGCACAGAGAAGTGACAGGATGAGACATTAACAATTTAGCCTCTGACAGCTGGATGAGAAGCGAAAACATTTATTTTATTTTTATTCTTGTTAAATTTAGGAATGTGAGCAATATTCTTGTCCACTGGTAAGTGTTTTTACATTTCTCATTTGTAACCACGAATTTAGTATGATTGCTAAAAGACATGGCACAGTAAACCCCAGAATTCTTTGTACAGCATTTCATCACCACATGGTTCATGGCTTCGTTGCTTCTTTAAAGTGCCAGGCAGCAGAGATGCAGGGATGATGGAGACTCGTCTTTGTGCAGTGACTATGAGAAAGGCTGTGGTTGGGTGTCTGAACGTCCATGAACTCTGAAGTCTGATGAGTCTGAAAGTGATTGTGACTAGACAGAATGCTGGTAACTCCCTGTTTTTTTTTCTACATGATGAATACAAGAAAGTGGGATATTAATTAGGGACGCGTGAACACTTCCCAAGTTAATAAATGCACATTTGTTAGGTCTCAACACAATTCTAAGTGAAACTCGGGCCATGACCTGGTAAATATAGCACTCGCAGCAGACAATTTCCCAAAGAGGTGTACGTTAACGTCTAGTAGCAAAACAATATTAGATCAAGTAAACAATAATTACAATTCACAAACTAATTCCCAAAAAGAGGGAAACATTTAATAAGCTAAATAAAAATAAAAAAATCAGTTAAGGGAAATTGAGTGTAATGATGGTGCAGAGGCAATTGTAATTCCAAAAATTTATTTCCAAAGTACAAGAACAGGCGAGCGCCAGGCTACACAGTCTCCCTTCCAGGACATCAGCCAGCATCTGACGTTCTGGACTGGAAACTGTCTGGAACCCACAGGGATTCCACGCCAGGCTCCACACATATATCAAAAGAAAACAATACTGTAATAAAGTCATACACTACACATCCCCCTCCCTTGGAAAATAAAAATAATAAAGCAAAATAAAATAAACTGTAAGGAACTTACATGGCAACCATAAAAAGGAAATAATAAACATGGAAGGAAGGACTTTTAGGGAACAAGAGAAACATATCTGTAACCAATACAATAAAAAATGTGAGTATATTCCATAACACACTACTTGACATATTCCTTAAGCCATGCAGGTAAAACTCTCTTGCTTTTTCCACTGTCCACACCTGTGTCCCCATCTTCTTTTACAACCTCCATATTAATGCTAGAACTACCAGGAACCACTTCCCCCCTCCTTACAGTGGGAAAGAATTCCGGAAGAATGGAATTCTTTTCACCAATATCCGTGGTGACTTGGACCTCCTTAGATGCCCCATTCTGTTTCTCGATCTCTTTTGCAACACTATTTTCACAACCCAAATCCGCTTGAATTTTGCTGCAATCAAAATATTCTTCCACCCATTCAAAATTAGGTGTATACTCAGACTTAGGTGTATTCTCACAATGCATCTGATCCAAATCAATTACAACATTTTTCTTATTCCAAACCCTTCCATCTCTAAGTCTAACAGCATTACGGAGAACTTCCACCACCTGTTGTGATGTTTCAAACCTACTCTCACCTTTAGGAACTTTATTGGGTCTTTTAATTTTTACCCAGTCACCTACCCTTACAGTTACCTCCATGCTGTACATCATAGTACTCCTTTCTCTTACCATGTGCTATTTCTAGATTATTCTTTACTTCTTCTGGTGACCATTGTTCAATCCCGCCTCTCATTATCCAGCTTGGACAAAACTTACATCTAGGTCTTCTACCTCTCATCATAACAAAAGTTGATAAACCTGTTGTAGAATGCTTTGTTACCCTATAAGTCCATACGGCTTTTTGTAATTCCAACGTCCAGTCCAAATGTTTACTCATTGCAAATTGGATTACACCCTTGAGAACACGGTTAAAGCATTCTAGTGTACCATTGCCACTAGGATTATAAAGTGAAGTTGTCTTATGTTGGATGCCACACTTCTGGAAGTATTCTTTTGCAGTATTGGAGGTAAATTGTACCCCATTGTCGCCTAATACACACACAGGTAACCCTTCTAAAACAAATATTTTATCTAAGAAGTTTAAAACAGTGTGTGTGTCTACTTTGTCTACAATCCTGACCACAGGCCATTTAGTGAATAAATCAACCACAACAATGCCATACTCCCTCAACTCACCTACCGGTCCAAAAATATCAATTGCAGTCACTTCCCAAGGAAGACTGGGAATCAACCCTTCACTCATTGGGGGTCTCAAAGTTTTTAGTGATTTATCCGCAGAGGAACAAATTGTGCAACCTCTAACAAACTTCTCCACCTCCATGTCAACTCCCGGCCACCAGAACACGCCCTTAACAACAAGCTTGGTCCTGACTACTCCAAAATGTCCTTCATGACACAACTCTACAATTCTCTTCCGCAAACTTCTAGGAGGAATTATTCTATCACCTCTAAGTAGTAAATCTTTATCCAAAGATAATTCTGTTCTCACATCCCAATAAGCTTTTTCTTCCAAACTAATATTAAGTTTCTTTGGCCACCCTTTACAAATGTAGTTAGAAACCGCTTGTAAAACCTCATCCTTGGATTGTTCATCCACCCATTCAGTTTTAGTAATGACTGGGATGCCTGAATCTTGAATTAGGGCGATGCTAAAATTTCCCCAAGGGTCATCCTCACATTTCTCCAAGGGTGCAGGTAGTCTGGAAAGACAATCCGCGACTATATTGTCCTTCCCAGATACATAAATGATTCTATAAATGTATTCTTTCATCCTCATGGATATTCTTGCCAACCTAGCAGAAGCTCCTACACTACCCTCACTAGTCAAAATCTTAACCAAAGGTTGATGGTCAGTGCGGATGATAACTGGCTTGCCCCACACAAAAGCTCTAAAATGTTCTAACGCCCAAGCACAGGCTAATGCTTCCCTTTCAATGATGGGATATCTGGTTTCCGCAGGAGATAAGGCTCTTGAAGTGAACAGAATAATTTTTTCATGACCATTATTTTCCTTCTGCGACAAGACTGCACCCAGTCCTTTGTCGCTTGCATCCGTGGTCAAAAACACTAAGTTTGGATCAAAACTATTCAAGGCATTCACATTATCCAAATATGCTTTGATCATTGAGAAATCTTTTTCACAGTCCTTTGTCCATTCAAACTTTACATTTTTTTTAAAAAGTGAGCGGAAGTTGTATAACATGCTAGCAAAATTAGGTATAAATTTTGAGCAATATTCACTAATTCCCAAAAATGATCTAACTTCCTCCTTGGTGCAAGGAGCTGGCGATCTCATGATTGCATTAAGAAGTGAAGGTTTTGGTTTTACACCCTCGCCACTAATAGTGTGTCCTAAGTAAGATACTTCTCTCTCGACAAATTTACATTTGCTGAGCTCTACACTTAAACCAGCATTCTGTAAAATTCCCAAAATCTTATTAAGCAGTTCATCATGCTCTCCTTTGTTTGCAGCGGCTACCAGAATATCATCTTGAAAGAAACTCACACCTTTTATTCCACCTAAGAGTTTGTGCATCAGTCGCTGGAAAACCGCTGCGGCTGAGGCGAGGCCAAATGGCATACGTTTAAACTGATAACACCCAAAAGGTGTAATAAAAGCAGTGAGCCTCTTTGATTCTGGTGCCAAAATAACTTGATGATAGGCTGCCGATAAGTCAATGGTTGAGAACCAGCTAGCCCCTCTGAGTGAGGAAACCATTTCATTAATTTTTGGCAGGGGAAATTTCTCTATAACAATGTTATTGTTTAGGTGGCGTAAGTCAATACACAGACGAATGTTTCCGTTGCCCTTCCGCGCGACGACAACCGGAGAAATCCTTTCCGAGATTTCCACCTCCTCAATTACGCCCTTAGCTAGCAAATCTTGTAACTCTTTATTGACCTCATCCCTTATCAAAATGGGGATTGGTCTCACCCTGTGAACTTTAGGTTCAGCTGCTTCTTACAGCACTATTTTATGTTCAAACCCTTTGAGGGCCCCTAACTTCTTCTCAAAAACACTTGGAATTTTTTTTAGCCAATAAATCCCCTATTTTGCAGGTTTCGTCCATTATCAAAACTTTTTCCTCACCATTTGGGTCTAAAACAATGTGTAAATTCTTTTGATCAAACCAACCCAAAACTGATGGTCCATGTTCTGCCACATATAATTTACCTCTTGCTGATCTTCCTTTGAACAAGAATGTAAGCCATCTGAACCGTAGCATGTTAATTTTTTCCCCCGTAAAACTTACCGGGTTCGCATCCGTAGGATATAAATCCTTCCCCATTTTATCAATGAACTTTTCTTTCCAGACCAATTTATTTACAATAGTATAAGGTGATCCAGAATCCGCATATACGTTAATCCTGACACCCCCCAAAGACACTTCACATATAGGCTTTCCCTTGACTGATTCATCTGAGACATTTATGACATAGTTCCCTTGTAAACTTTTAACACAACTGTCTTCACTGTCCCCTCTAACTTCATTGTCCTCATCACCTTCCCACACATATTTCACATTGTTTCTTCTACGGCACATTTTGCTAAAATGACCCATCAACCCAAAAATGCCGCATTTCTTCTTTAACGCTGGGCAATATTTACTGAACGCTAAATGTTCCTTGCTATCACAGCGGCAACATCTCCTCTCATCTTGTCTCCAGTCTTTCTGTGCAGGTTTCTGAACTTGAGTAGGTCAACGTTGTCCTAGATTCTTATTTGCATTCTGTAATTTAAAAACACCACTAGGATCTTTTCCCGACTCTTTGACCACAGTGGCACATCTTCCTGACATCTCTGATTTCCTTACCATGGCCAAAACATCGTCTAAGGGTGCATCCCTGTTGACCCACAATCTGTCATGTAATGAAGAATTGTTGTTATGCATGGCCAGTTGGTCCCTAATGAGGTCGTCGTGAAGATTACCAAAATTGCAATCTATTGCTAGTCTCTTGAGGTCATCTAGCCACTCATCCACAGGTTCCTCCTTATTCTGTTTCCTTTGGAAGAATCTATGTCTTACTACGCCGATACACACCTTTGGAGCAAAATATCTGTCAAGGTCTTTTAGCGCCGCCTCAAACACATTCACATCGCTATCAGTGGTTTTCTACATTCGCAGATATGTTTTTAAACCCACAGGACCTAAGGTGTGAAGTAGTAGTCTTTTTTTTTTGGTCCGGTTTTATCTTACCTTCCTCATCAATGGCCTCAATGTAATTCACAAAATATTCTTTCCATTCCACCCACTTTATAATGGGTTGTGGTCCATTCACCCAAAATGCATGTCGGGGGCTTATAAAGAAAGTTTGTTGGGCCATTGTTTGTACCTCTGTTTGGGATGCTTGGTCTCCTTTATGCATAAACAGTTCCCAATAATTCAAAAATAGGGAATATGCATTAAGAACTTATAGAGATCAAACTCTATTGTAAACAAAAATGACTTGCCAAATTTCCAAAGGTTGTTCCACTTGTATATCCCTTCTGAATGTCTATTTATATATTTTCATTCGTTTTAATAATTAAATATCTCCCCGACTCTCTCACCTGTTCTTTTCTTTTAGTTGTTGCTTCTCGACATCATCCACGTATGAGTTCTTGATTTAAATTGTGTATTCACTTCTATTTGTTATTGGTTTATTTATTCTTATTATTTTTTTTTCTCGTATCTTTCCAACTGCTGTTGTGAGAATCTAACTTTCCTCCTCTTCTGGTCGCGATTCTCCCGAAATGGCCGATCAGCACTTCGCAGCAGCGCTAAATGGAGTCACAGCAGAATGGAAGATAACAAAACACCTCTGAACGAAACGATCTGTCCCTCACTGGAAACCTTGTTAAATTTCCTCTCCTTTTTTTTTTTCCTTTGAGACGAAATGATGGCAAGATCTTCGTAGGTTCAATCTGTATCCTCGCCAATTGTAATGATGGTGCAGAGGCAATTGTAATTCCAAGAATTTATTTCCAAAGTACAAGAACAGGCGAGCGCCAGGCTACACAGTCTCCCTTCCAGGACATCAGTCAGCATCTGACGTTCTGGACTGGAAACTGTCCGGAACCCACAGGGATTCCACGCCAGGCTCCACACATATATCAAAAGAAAACAATACTGTAATAAAGTCATACACTACACATCCCCCTCCCTTGGAAAATAAAAATAATAGAGCAAAATAAAATTTTAAATATGTATGGCACCACTTTGTTATAAATTTAAGCCCTGAGCCAGGTTGGCTTGCTAGGCACACCTTGGGGCTAAGTTAGCAATATGTAAAAATATTTTTTCCTATACTTTTCAAAGACAGTTTTCCTTTCCATATGTTCCTGCTGTGTTTGTAAAATGCAGCCAAGCCAGAATACAGTGGAGCTCCATGCCAACATATACTTTTCTCATATATGTGGGTGGTGTGAATACTCATTTCTGCCCACATATGACATTTAACTCCCACATCATTGGTGAATTTTCTGGCCATTTACCTGGGCCTTACATGAAAGTTAAATAGACCAATTGGGGGAAATCTGTTCTGACAGTATCATGTTATGTCCACAGTGTAAGCACTGTGGCACTGGTTAGCCATGTTGCAGTACACAGAGTCCTACTACCAGTACCCAAATTAAATTAGGCAAAGCCAGGAAACATTTGCCTTCAGAAAGGCAGCAAGTTTTCCTCACTTCACTAAGAATAGGTTTTGGCTTCTGAGTCCCTACAGGTGCCTGTCGATTCCCTAGAACGGTGGAACATCTGGTTGTAGAGACTGACTACTGGCAGCCAACAGAATGCTGTTATACATTTCCATGAAAGACTTGCCATTGCAGGGGCCAGGTCCTGGCTCCGAGCTTCAAGTGGAATGTTTTCAACTATAACAGAGGGCTCCTTTTCCTTACTTTTTTCGAAACCTTAACAGTTTTGCAAAGTAGAAAGCCTGCAAAATGTTAATTATACAACGTTTTCAGCCATTCAATTTTGCAACATTGCTCTCCCCAATCAATCCTCATACCTTGAAGAGTGAACTCTGGGAAAGACTGCCACAGAAAGGTTAGGTGACCTTATACATATATAAACCTTCACATCATATACTCATATAAAAAGTGTGAGTTCCATGTAAAGTTAGAAATATTTAATTTTTAATGTGGGCCACAGTTAAAATGATTCATGCTAATGTGAAAATGTGTTTTGGTTGATGTGTTCTTTCTCTCTTTTTCTCATTTCAGGAGCCAAGCTGCAGTAGTTTGAATTAATTAAAATGTTGCAAATGTTTTGGTTTCCGTGAGACTTACTTATCCCTTTGTGCGCTTCACTGAGAGCTGCTCTGCACCTGTGCTGAGGACAGGCTGACCGCAATGTATCATCCTGCTAGGAGATATCTCCTAAAGGTTGTGCAGATGAAAACTTACATTGTACAATGCTTGGAAAAATGGGTGAAACCTTCTTATCTGGGAACATTCAATTCTGTCTGGTCCCCTCTTCCTGAGAATAGTGGGAGTGTTGCATATACAGTCAAGAATTGTAT
Organism: Triturus cristatus; assembly: GCF_964204655.1. Lineage (NCBI taxonomy): Eukaryota > Metazoa > Chordata > Amphibia > Caudata > Salamandridae > Triturus > Triturus cristatus. The sequence goes on from NC_140581.1 coordinate 387,096,391, forward strand.
GTTTTATTTGTGCATTGCCAAGTTAGTTAGATTCAGGTGCCCCTTTCCGCTCTATTGAAACTTGTAATTTAATTTTGCTTCTGCTGAACAAATTGATTCTTTCTGTACCTGACTGAATCTTTATTCAATTCTACCCTTAGAGGTTTTAGTTGTTGACACCTTCTGCTTGATTTTTCTCACTTCACTTGACTTTATAGCTTAGAAATTATGGAATTGCCATTGCCAGACAAATCGGAATGATCTGAATTTGTAACTGCAAGCTGTTGATAAATCTTCATTGTTTACAAATCTACTACTGTCTCTCATCATTGTGGGGTCTAATGTGCTTCATTGTTAATGATATATAGTTATATTGTTGATGTTAAGCCTCAGCCCAGGATGAAATGTCCATCCACTCAAGTGCTGCTTATACTGGAGTTTGAATCAGGGATCTGCAGAGTGCAAATCCCATCCGCACTGCAACAAAATTCTGGTAGCAGAGGAGGGCTCCGGTTGAGGTTTAGGAAGTTAGAATTTGCCTCAGAGTCAGTTAGAATATGCTTCAGCGCAATCCATGTCCCTGAAATTCCATGGTCTAGATTAGAGAACTGGAGGTGTTCAGGCATTTCTTAAGCAATTGCGATGTCTCAGGATGGCAAGTATAAGCAGCACTATGCATCTTTGATAGTATGTTTTCAAGTGCTGTGGTGTTTGAAGTTTTGATGAGGTAGTGTGTATTACGGTGTGGTTTCCATTTAGGTCCAGAAGGGCTCTGTGTTGAAATTGAGATGTGAAATGCTGTTCTGTACTTATTGCTTGTGCTTATAAAGAGAAACGTGCCTGCTTCAAAGAGTTGAGCTTTGGTTTTGGGACTCGTCATAGTCAAATATTGCACTATAGATATTGAGTTATGTTAGTTGCAACTTGTCTTTTAAGGTTTATCGTGTCAGACCATGAAGCCTATTGGCAGCACAAAAGATGGAGGCTTATTGAACTTCTATTGCAAGTGTGTACTACTAACTGAGATTGGTGTTTGGTTGATCCTTTATGCAGAGGAGTAGTCTGCAGAGGAATAGACCACACTAGTCAAAGCGACTTCCCACTGGTGTAGAATTAACTTTGTGTGTGTGATAGTGCCAGGAAGGTGTTATTTACCATTTCCTGTAGATTGACTGGTGGCTTTCAATGTTTCTTTTAGTGGAACAGAAATGAGTTATTGGTTTTTTAAAAACATTTTGCTAACTCAAAGTTGATCGCTGTCAAGTTAGAGCTGCTGTGAGGTGCTACGAGTTACATCATAAGGTCCCGCGCTGGTATTGGTCAGTTGGTGTGTGTGCCATACCAAGATTAGTCATTACATCAAATAGAGCCGTGCTGTGGGTGATCAGTACAGTAGTGTCATGCTGAGGTTGGATGTAAGTGTTGTTATGCGTCTCTTTGTGATTTGCTGAGAAGTGCCACTTATTTTAAATAAAGTTTTGTTATTGGGGTTGTGCCAAATAAAGAGTAAAGAGGATATTTTTCAAGAAATTGAGAACTTTGTTTATCAATGATGTGAGAATGAATACCTGTCCATGAGGGTGAGGAGACCCCTTCAGAGGGCACGCCAATACATAGCAAGACAACTAAGGCTGGTTTACAGACATCATTGATTAGGCTCAATCAAGGGAATAAGATCACAGCGAATGAAGGGTCCTTGTAGTTTCACCTACATGGTAACTTTAATATGAGAATAATTGAGAATTTGAGGTGACTGTTGTATGAGATGAAACCCCCACCGAGACATGCTCAGTGTGAGCCTCTGAATGCATGAGAGCATGCTGCACATACAAAACAGAAGAGGAAATATCAGACTTGATCATAGAATAAGGTCCCTAGTTGGATGGAGGCATTATTAGTTGCAGAACAGCAAGAATGGCAAGAGAATGTAATTAGCGATATAATTATTCATCCTACATTAACAAGAGGCAGAGAAGAAGAAGGTGCGTGAGGGGGTGGAATTCGACAAAATAAACTGGAAATTAATGATAGTGATTCTATTGGTGACTGTTTAGATGATCTATTGGGTTCCCAACCACATAGGTATAATACTTTTCAACAGACTGGAGAAAATCAACAGCCCTCAGGGCTCCCACAGCCTGTAGACACAGATGCAAGTGTGTCTGTGGATCACAGTCTCCCTGAGGGAAGCCTACCCCTTGTAACACCAACCACACCATTAGGAACCATGAGTACCACTGTCATTCTTACAGCCCCAGGAACATCCACAGGTACAACAATCGCTGTTACAACAGGCACTGGTACTGCTTCCGATCAGGGAACGAGCGAGACCAGGAGCAAGTCCTCATGTGAGTGTGCCCATTGTAGAGGTTGTGGAAAGTACTAATCTGCAAACCCTGGGGAGAAATGTTCCTTGAAGGTTGCTGGCTGTTTTGAGTGAGAAGGTAGAAGTTGAGGAAATTATTAAAGGAAACCTTGAGGTGGGATTCATATATGGGTACATTGAAGAGGAACTCTTGCTCCTGTGCAAAGAAGCTGCAAGACATGGTTGTGAGACTCATGAAGGTTTGGAGGGAATAGCCACAGAGTTTAGGGTCAATTTATCCAAGAGTCAGAATCTGAGGAAGAATTACAGGATGTTCATTAATGAGGCAATTCTCAAGAACATGCAAATGCCTGCACTAAAATGACAATTAAGCGAATTAGTTGATAATTTCCAAAGATGAAGTGATGTCAAAAGACTTAAGATTGGTGGGCTCAGAAAGAAAAGATCAATAAAAATAAAAGATGTTGCTGGAGGACCAGATGGATAAGGTGTCCAAAACAACAAAGTTCAAGGCTTACCTATTGAGGGAGGTGCATGTACATTGAAGTTGTGGTAATCTTTTCACATTTACAAATCAATTTCCTAAACTGAGAGAAAATCCTGACCTTTGGTATACTCAGGCTGAGCAATTAGCGAAAATTTAAAAGGTGCTTTGGGATGATTTGAATACTTTTTAAAATATTGTCGTCACTACCAATTTATGGGCAGAGTGCAAGGTGTTGGAGCAGTGGCCAACTGAGGAACTACAAGAGCTGTGCAAATGAATGCCCTTCCCCTATTATCATGGATAAATATAATCCGGTGATATCCTTTTTGAAGACTTGGGTTCTGCAGAAAGAGATTGACTGGTTGAATATATCAAGAAGTATCCAAGAGTCTAAAGAGTTTGTGAATGTGTATTACAAACGGTTCGTACAGGTTTTTTTCCAGCAGAAGGGTGTCAAAAGACATCTCCGTAATTTTGTGTCTTAGTTAATTTTTGGTTTGCACCAGAAAACTAGCTCACTTATTCAGCAGACTGTGATTTGTTGGTAGTCAGAGCCTCTGGATTAAATCCTATGATATGCAAAGTATTGCAATGATGTTTTGAAAGCATGACAGCAGAGGATCAAGGAGAAATTCATATTGGCTCAAACAAACTTAGCACAGAAGGGATTTCAGACTGCTATTATGTGGCAAACTTAGGTCATAGTTCCGGTGTTGGTGGTCGAATGCAGGAACTTGGCTATCACAGCTGGAATACGATGATGCAGAGTGGAAACGGTGTCCCACAGGGTAGAGGATGAGGAATGCCAGTTGACCTGCATTCAGGGATGAACATAACCATGTTGAATAAAACTCTGGGTCATTATTTTAATAAGGTCAGCCACTCAATCAATCAATCAATCAATCAAGCATTTGTATAGCGCGCTACTCACCCGGAGGGTCTCAAGGCGCTTGGGGGAGGGGGGTCCGCTACTGCTCGAACAGCCAGGTCTTGAGTTGCTTCCTGAAGGAGAGGGGGTCTTGGGTCAGGCGGAGGTGGATGGGGAGGGAGTTCCACGTCTTGGCAGCTAGGTAGGAGAAGGATCTTCCTCCTGTTGTGGCTCTTCGGATGCGGGGGACGGCGGCGAGGGCGTGGCTGGTTGATCGAAGCTGGCGGGTGGGAGTGTAGAAGGTCACGCGGTCGTTGAGGTATCTTGGGCCTTGGTTGTGGAGAGCTTTGTGTGCGTGGGTGAGGAGTCGGAACGTGATTCTCTTGCTGACGGGGAGCCAGTGCAGGTTTCTCAGGTGTACGGAGATGTGGCTGTGTCGGGGAATGTCCAGGATGAGGCGTGCTGAGGCGTTCTGGATGCGCTGGAGTCGTTTCTGGAGTTTGGCTGTGGTTCCGGCGTAGAGGGAGTTGCCGTAGTCCAGTCGGCTGGTGACGAGGGCCTGGGTGACCGTCTTCCTGGTTTCGGTGGGGATCCACCGGAAGATCTTACGTAGCATGCGTAGGATGTTGAAGCATGATGCAGAGACGGCGTTGACTTGTCTAGTCATGGAGAGGGAGGAGTCCAGGACGAAGCCCAGGTTGCGTGCGTGGTCTGTTGGTTTGGGTGCGCTGCCAAGGGCAGGGGGCCACCAGGAGTCGTCCCAGGCGGAGGGTGATGATCCCAGGATGAGGACTTCCGTCTTATCTGAGTTCAGTTTCAGGCGGCTGTTCGTCATCCACTCGGCTATGTTTTTCATCCCTTCGTGTAGGTTGGTTCTGGCGGTGGCGGGGTCGTTGGTGAGGGAGAGGATCAGCTGGGTGTCGTCGGCATAGGAGATGATGTTGAGGTTGTGTTGGCGTGCGATGGCTGCGAGGGGGCTCATGTAGACGTTGAAGAGGGTGGGGCTGAGTGATGATCCTTGTGGTACGCCGCAGATGACTTCGGTGGCCTCGGATCTGAACGGGGTTAGGCGGACTCTCTGTGTTCTTCCGGCGAGGAAGGAGATGATCCATTCCAGTGCCTTCTCCTGGATACCGATGTTGTTGAGGCGCTGCACTAGGGTGCGGTGGCAGACCGTGTTGAACGCCGCGGAGAGGTCCAGGAGGATGAGGGCCGTTGTTTCCCCGTTGTCGAGCAAAGCTCGGATGTCGTCGGTGGCTGCGATGAGGGCGGTCTCGGTGCTGTGGTTGGCCCGGAAGCCGGACTGCGAGTGGTCGAGGGATTCGTTCGTCTCGAGGAAGGCGGCCAGTTGTCTGTTGACGGTGTTCTCGATGACTTTGGCTGGAAAAGGAAGGAGCGAGATGGGGCGGTAGTTTTTGAGGTCGGTGGGGTCCGCTGATGGGGTCTTCAGTAGGGCGCTGAGTTCGGCGTGCTTCCAGCTCTCTGGGAAGGTGGTGGTGTCGAAGGAGGCGTTGATGATGTCCCGCAGGTGGGGTGCGATGACGGAGTCGGCCTTGTTGAAGATGTGGTGAGGGCAGGAGTCGGTTGGAGATCCTGAGTGGATGGAGTTCATCGTGCGGATGGTGTCTTCGGTGTTGACTGGGGTCCAGGCGCGGAGGGTGGTGGTGGGGGGCGTTGTTCTGGTCGTAGGGTGCGTTGGCTGTGTGCTGAAACTGTTGTGTATGTCTGCGATCTTGCTGTGGAAGAACGAGGCGAGCGAGTTGCAGAGGTCTTGCGAGGGCGTGATGTCGTTGTTTCCGACGCTGGGTTTCGAGAGCTCTTTGACGATGTTGAAGAGTTCCTTGCTGCTGCGGGCCCTGTTGTCCAGTCGTTCCTTGAATGCGGATTTCTTGGTGGCGTGGATCAGCTGGTGATGTCTTCGAGTGGCGAGCTTGAGGGTGGTCATGTTGTCTGCAGTTGGGTCTCTGCGCCAGGCTTTCTCGAGGACCCGGCAGTTCTTCTTGGAGCTCTTGAGTTCGTCGGTAAACCAAGATGCCTTCTTGGTGCCGGGTCTGGCGGGGGGGGGGTCTTCAGTGGAGCGAGGTCGTCTGCGCAGTTGCTGATCCATTTCGTGAGGTTGTTGGCGGCTTGGTTGGGGTTCGCTGATCTGGTGGGGGGGTTCTGGCTCAGGGATGTGGTGAGCTGGTCGGCAGTGATCTTGTTCCAGCTTCTGCGGGGGACCAGTTGCGGGTGGTGGTGAGTCGTGGTCCTTCTGAAGCTGAAGTGGACGCAGCTGTGGTCTGTCCAGTGGAGTCCGGTGGCGTGGCTGAAGGTGATGTCCTTGCTGGAGGAGAAGACGGGGTCGAGCGTGTGGCCGGCGTAGTGGGTGGGGGTGGCCACTGAAAGTGGGAATGTAGGTTGAATCCAAATCAAATGCAAATTGATGATCACTTTTTCCAACATGAATGCAATGCTTTGCAAAATACGCAAATGTGAAGACCCCAAAACTATGACATGCCCCAAGTCACATTGATGCTGCAAAATACAAATGGTACGAAGTTTAATGCAAATCCAAATCCCATACTTTAATAATACACTTTTACACAACTCAGTAGTTCCCAGTTTGGCAGTTTAGATGATCCTGGTTCTGCTCAATCACAATGACGGTGTCTGAGAGAGGAGGCAGGTTGCATGCTTGTTGCAGTATATCACCTAGCCAGAGTGGTTCATATGTGGATGAAGAGGTGAATAGCCACCCAGTAGTTGTTCTTATCTATACTGGTCCTACCCTCTATACTGTAATAAACTGCCCCTCTTGAATAAACAAGTCTAAGTTGTAGGTATCTCAAATAAACAGATCATGAGTCCTGTTCCATCAAGGGTCCCTGTGAAGATTGATGCACTTGAAGAGGACCATTAGTTTGTGATATGTGATTCGAGTCTGCTCAATTTATTGGTCAAGGATCTAATCTGCAAGTACATCGGATGGTGTCAAGCTTCAGACACACAATCAGGATACAGACTATAAATTGAACACACAGAAGCCAGTCATGGGGTAATTCCCGATGTTGACAAAGGGAGGCTTAATCTGTGACTTAAAGGACTCTGTGAAGGAGGAAGTCTGAGAATCTACTGGGAAAGATATTGGCCTGAACAAAGATGTTAATCCTGTCAGAATAACAATCAAACAGAATACAGAGTATCCCTTAACACCCCAATACAACTTCTGACCAGATGCAGTGGCTGAAATTACGCCTTTGATTGAATCTATGCTAGAGGTATGTTAAATGCAATATCAGTGAGCCCCTGCAATTCACCTATAATGGGTTTGCTGAAGCCAAATTAAAGGTGGAGAATCATGCAAGGCCTGCCAAAGTTCAATAATATTGTTGCCCCATGGTACCGGATTCTGCTGTGCTACTCTTCCAAAGTGTGGTTAACGGTCATTAATCTGCGCCAAGATTTATTTTTCATTCTTTTGCATAAGGACAGTCAGTCTTCCAATTTGCAATCCGCTTCCAAAATAAAGTTCCAGCATGGTGCAGAGTCCCACAGGTACTGAAAAATAATCTGGATACCTTGAGGCTGTCATGAAATTCAGTCCTAGTTCAATATATTGACAACCCACTGATGGCAGTGACAGCACAAGATACATGCTAATAAAACACCATTACCCTGTTAAACCATCTGACTGAGAATAGACAAAGTGTCGCCCACAAAATTACAATACTGCCAGAAGGAAGTCTTGTATTTGGGATATCATATTGAGAAAAGGGCAAGGAAGATGTTTCAATGGAGAATCAATACCATACTGAAAATTAACCCTCCCACAGTGCAAAGAGAAAACAGGATGTTTCTGGGAATGATGGGCTACTGTCATCAGTGGATTTCCAACATTTGCCTAGTGGCACAGCATCTACAGAGATTTACACATAAAGATGAATCTGATGTGTTACCTTGCGACAACAAATGCATTAGTGCCATCCTCAAGCTGAGAGAAAGTCTGTCATGCCCCAGCTGTAAGAATGCCAGATTATGACAAGGATGTTATATTGTACTGCTGTAAACACAATGGGTGTTAGCCATCTGTACTTACACAGACCCATCAAAATTCTAAATGTCCTCTTGCATACTTCTCCACCACTCTTGATCTGGTAACTGCAGCGCTGCTGGGTTGCCTAAAGGCGGTGGCAACAGTTGGTGTCAGCATTCAGCAATGTGAGGGAATACTTCTAGGCTAACCCCTTAATGGTATGATTCTGTAGACATCTTGCTCTCTGCATTCGAACACAACACATGACCACAGTAGACTGACCTGTTATGAGCAGGTTGTCCATGTGGCAGAAAATATTACTCTGCAGTAGTGCTCCCGCCTTAACCCTGCCATACTGTTGTCTTTGCATGTGACTGATGAAAATTAAGGTGGGGATGAGCATGCCTGTCTATGTGTTACTGAATTGTGCACCAAGTCAAGACAAGGCATTCTAGACATCAATCTGGGAGAATCCGATTGTATATTGTTTGTGAATGGCTCTTTTTTACGAAATGGATGAGGAGTTCTAAAAACACCCTATGTTATCTGCATTTTAGAAGGTGTAGTGGAAGCTTCCTATTGTGAAATTTAACTTCTACTCAGCAAGGTGAACTAACTGCTCTTACTAGAGCTTGTTGTGTGTCTAATAAATAGAAAGCTACCATCTACACCAATAGTCAGTACAGGTTTAGCATGGTCCATGATTTTGAACAGTTGTGGTCCCAGAGGGTTTCATGAACTCCTCTGGCCCCCCCTATCCGCATTGGTAATTATGTTGTGAACCTGCTTGATTCTCTACAGTTGCTCACTGAAATAGCAGTTGTGAAGTGTACGGCATAGTTGTGAAGAATCACGATGAGATCTGAGTTTCAACCAATAGGAGGCCGGTCTTGCCGGATTCTATATTGTCTGGTAGAGCTAGGCATTTTCATGGCCCAACCCATGTAGGGAGAGATGCGATGGTGCACCTGTTAAAGACACACTGGTTCATTCACTGTTTCCATGTTATTGCTGAGAATCTGTGCCATCGATGTGGCACCTGCCAGTAGTTAAATGTGTGTAGAGGAACAGTGGTGACCATGAGGCATAAAGGGAGATCAGGCGGTCCTTTCGATTACATATTAGTGGGGGTGTGCCTTTCTTCCCTTTCGGTGGAAGCATACAAAGCTAAGAGGATTGACAGATTCACTGTGGCCAAACTGATATTGAGGGAATTGTTTCCAGGTCCGGCCTACTGGTGTCTCTGGAGTCAGATCATGGAACACACTTCAAAACTGAGGTGAGGCCAATGCTGTTTGTAGCACTGCAGGTGGATCAGAGGCACCACTGTAGTTACAGGCCTGAGGTGTCAAGTTTTATCGAACAGATTGATGGACAATAAAGTCTCAACCTGACAAAGTGTGTGCATCCATGTCCCTCAAAGGACCTGATGCCCTTCCTTTGGTGCTGATGAGTCCCTGAAGCACTCCTGATGAGAGAACATGGTTTTCCCACCATGAAATTCTCATAGTGAGCCAGGAAACTTCCTGCCATGCCTACATCTGTACTTGTGAATATTACAGATGATATGGTTCTCAACTACTACAAAGGACTTGCTGATTTATTTATTATTTATTTATTTGAAAGGTTTTATATAGCGCTGGCTAGTCCCGGGGGTATCAGAGCACTTTACATGAACATAGGCAAACGGAGAGAAACAGTTGAACAGGATACCAAATGAAGCAAGCGAATACATTACATTATAAAAATAAGCGAGGTGAGGAATTAGGTTAAAAAAAACTTGCTATTTCAAACAATGTAGAGAAAAAGAAACAAACATAATATACATGGGGGTATAAGTCAATTTCTAAGAAGGGAGGAATGTTATGGGTGAGTGCAAAGATGGAAAGGAAAGAAACTGACAAGATTGAAGCAGGGGGAAGAAGAAAGTTCATTCTGAATGGGGATTAAGGACCCCAGTATAAGTTGAGAAGGTGGAGTTTGAGGTCTTTTTTAAAGTTGAGGTAGGTGGGGTTGCAGCGCAGGTCAAGTGGCAGGGAATTCCAGATGCTCGGAGTGTTCCCGGAGAAGGAGCGAGATTGGGTGCATTTCTTTTTTAGAAGTGGGGGGACTAGGAGGAGTGAATTGGAGCTTCTCATCAGTCTGGTGCAGCCCTCCTTTTTGAGTTTGTTTGTTAATTATAGCGGGGTTTGTTGGTGAAGGGCTTTGTGCGTGATGCAGGAGGTCTTGTAGAAGCATCTTCCTTCAATAGGGAGCCATTTAAGGGCTTTCAGGGCTCAGGAGATGTGGTCAATTTTTTTACAATTCATGATGAGTCTGGCCGCCAGGTTGGGAACAGCTCTAAGTGGGGCCAGGTGAACTTTGGGGGTTCCTCTGAGGATAGCGTTGACATAGTCTAATCTGGAGAGGACTAAAGACTGGACAACTGATTTGAAATCGTCATAGGGAATGAAGGGCTTGATTTTCTTGAGGTGACAGAGAGTGTAGAGTGCTCCTTTGTCCGAGTTTTTTATGTGGACTTTAAGGTCAAGCTTTTTATGAAGCGTGAAACCTAGGGATTTCGCCGAATCAGATAGGGAGAGTGTGCAATTGAGGGCATTCAGGTCAGTGATCCAGCTTTGGATGGGGAGCCAAATGTTTTTAGGTGCAAAGAGAATAATTTCTGTATTTTTAGAGTTTAGTTTAAGATGATTGGCGCAGAACCAGGATTGGATCTTATTCAAGGTATTGTTTAAGTGGAGAATATCAGAGTGTGATTTAATTTTGTAATAGATTTGGGTGTCGTCGGCATAAAGGTGATAGTTGATTCCCGCTTGTTTCAGGATGAGGGTGAGGGGTTCCATAAAGAGGTTGAAGAGGGAGGGTGAAAAGATAGAGCCTTGAGGTATGCCCAAGGAGACAGTTGTCGGGCTAGAGAGGCAGGAATTGATTTTGATTTATTGTGTTCTGTGTTGGAGGAAAGAGGTGAACCATTTGAGGACCACCCCGTTAAGGCCAAAGCAAGATTGAAGCGAGTTAAGTAAGGAGGCATGATTGACTGTGTCCAATGCTACCGAAAGGTCAAGGAGAATGAGAAGGCACTCTTCACCATTGTCAAGAGATTTTTGGATGTCGTCAACAATGTTCAGCATTGCTGATTTGGTGTGCTCTCTCTCATCAGGTCGCAACATAACTCCCCATCGAGCAAAGAACAGTGCCATGTCCTTATTCCCTGAGATTGGGTTCTGGTGACCAAACACATCAGGAAGAGCTGCCTGGAGCCCCACTGGTGTTGGCCCTTTCAAACTATCCTTGGGACGAACACTGCTGTGAAGTGTAGTGGCCTTCTGTACTGGAGCCAAACTCCAGAGCACCCCAAATGACGAGAGCGGCAGAAGAGTGTACCCTTGCATCTTAAAATCAACCTGTGGCAGAAATCTGTGCTTTAGGTGAATAAGCCAAGAGTAGCCACAGTGGACAAAGCTAAATGAACTGTGAAGCATACCTCTGAGTCTGAACAAAGGCCAAGCAGTGCAGCCGGGGGGCTGAGAAAAGAAAAGTGGCCAAGGAAGGGTGAAAGGCTGAGAGCTGTTGCATCATAGGAACGCATACCAGAGACAGTCAATGAAGACACAGAGAGAAGTGAGCAAAATTACAGTGAGGAGAAATGGCCAGTAATCAGGAGCTCAAAGAGAACACCGGTGCCTAGTCGAAGGTACTCGGCTCCCGAAAGGACATACTTTGCTGAAAGAGGGCTTGACACAAGAACATATAAAATGGAGTTTCAACAGAAAGAACTTGAAAATCCTATGTGATTAAAGCTGCCACAGCAAAGACTGATTGAATAATGACTCACTTGATGTAAGTGAACTTACCAAACAAACTGAAACTTTTCTGAAACATATGAAACTTCTTATGATCCAGGCTCTAGTAAAAGAGTAGGGTTGTAATTTTTAGAAGAAGATGATGTAGGGTTGGGGATTCCATCTGAAGATAATCTAACATATATACTCAGCTCTGAAAGAATCAATAATCAACTGTTTGCACAACTAGAAGATAACAAATAGAATTTGCTTTGTTTTTTTGATTTTGTGTTCCTTGAAATCTGACTCTAAACAAACCATGGTGTCTAACTCGCCAAACAAATGTAGAGTGATTTTAACCACTATGGGTATTGTCTTAGTCATTTTTATGATAGGTCTATTAGTCACCTTAAACCTTCCTGTTGAACATGCTTCCACTAAAGCTAAGCCTAATTCAACTCACCTATATGAACAGCATAGGTTTAATATGAAGATTTTATATAAGGACAGTTCGGAAGGGAATTTTACCTAATAATGTTTACCTTAACCTCTTATATGAATATTCTTGAGTCATGAATGTGCATGATTGTTACATATGCATGTGTTTACCTGCATCTAGTGCTGAGGGAGTGTCATATAGCCCCTTACTTCTCACTTATTACTTGTCTTGTGGTGTAATTATTAATCTTCTCTATCATCAGGGTCGTTTTGGGCATTATTTTTGAAATTTTAATTTAGTCTTTGAACAGGTGCCCCTGTACAAACATTTGCATCCTCATTATAATGCTACATTTATGAATCCATTGTGGCATTTAATTAAGTCTTCAACATAGATTGATGTCTCATGTTCTCTGAAAGCAAAGATGACATGTGATATGACTATACCTGAGAAGGATTTGATTGTAGAATAGGAAGACAGATGGAATAGCGTTTTGCGATACTTGTTATCAAGCATCAGGCTTTGCTGATTAGTGGCAACTGTCTGTACTGGGCAATTCGGTTAGGGGGTCTTTATTTAACAACTCAACTTTATACGGGCACTATGCCGTTACGTGTTCAGACCACCATGCCATGTGATGTTGATGTCCAGTTAATATACTCTATTATTTATACTGCCTTTAGATTTCCAATTGGCACTCATTGACACGTCTGTAATGCACCAGGTTGACTTTAATTCATGTTCAGACTTTGGTTTGTTCACCATTCCAATATGACCGAAATGTTAGATCCTCTTTGATGCCCTTTGTCTATGTTGATCAGGCTTTTTAAAGGCACCCTCCTGGTGGTGATTTCACATGTGACCAGGGCTGCTTGGCAGCCAAAACGAGTTATGTGAATAAACAGTTTATTCTATATAATGAAAAGTCCTGCCACTTCTTGATGTGAAAGCAGGCACCGGCAACAGGAAATCTAAACAATTCTTTTTATGTAGGCAGACGATGACATTGGATGGAATGACGCGTTTCGTGGACACAGCCACCTTGATCACATAGTGCGGCCGCCAATGTCAGGCCCTTAAATGCTACTTGTTACCACTAGGCAGGAAATAGACACTGAACACATACTGTGCCTGAGCAGCTGCACATGACAAAACCCAAATAAATCTATTCAATAGCATATAATAAACATAAAATATACCATTAATTAGGCTGCTCATGTTAGGATATGAACAAAATAAAATAAAATATAATTGCACTCTGAAAAAATTTAAATATAAAATACTGTGAGAAGCAAAATACTGAGTCAAGCAGAGCATTACAATTCATCACAGGATACCCACTGCGTGTTCGGTCCATATTACACTCTGACTTGCGCATTTTAGCAAGATAACAGTTTTGGCGGCATGCTGTTGTGACTGCAACACATTGCAAAGTAGAATAGCTGGTGCGTATAAAATTACAGATAATACTGGCAACCTTTCAGACCTTGTGGCTATACAAGAATTTAGGCTCATTCCCAAAGAGTCAGCTCCTGCCCAATTGGGCCTATAGTCCACATTATAGCACATTATGCAGCAAACGCTGTATCTAGGACAAGTGTCCTGAACATTCAAACCATGCTCGGAACATAAAATATCTTCTGAAAGTCGCATGCCACCTTGACTTGTGGAAGTTCTCTTGAGTCATACTAAACCTCAAAAACAATGGTGATGAGTGCCAAAAAAAGGGGATGTTTGTTATTCTATGCTGCAAACATGAACATGTGCGCAAAAGTAAAAAGGTGACCTGCAGAATGCAATTCTGCGTGAGGCTAAAAACACTAGTACCAGGCTGAGCAGGAAGAAATCCCTTGGCGTCAAGGAAAATGTATGTTACAGATGTATGTACATCTCTTCGTCAGAATTCAGGCTGTTTTGGATCTTGCTATTAAGCATAATGATGTAGCGGGACTCTAATCTACGCAGTTTGAGCTCCCTGTTGCCCTCCCTCACATGCTTGGGGACCGAATCTATGACAAAGTATGCCAGATCGCTGCTGTTACCCCCATGACTCTCATTTATCTGTCGAGCTACAGGGTATGCTTTGTCATCTTTGGCAATTGCACGCAAGTGTTGCAAAATCCTGACATGTACCATGTGCTTGGTACTGCCCAGATATACTTTTGGGCAGGAACATTGTAGCACATAAACCACAAAGTCACTTCTACAGTTGTAGGAGTGACGGATCTTAATGGAGGTGTTGTGCAGTGGGCTGGAAAACTCACTCGGGTTAAGACCAATGTTGCAGGCCTTGCATTTGTGGCATTTGTGAAAACCAGGGGAGGATGTAAGCTAAGAATGCAACTGCGCCATTTCTGGACTGCTGTTACATAATTCATCTCTCATAGACTTGGGCCGTCTAAAAGTGAGGAGAGGATGCTTGGGCGAATCAAGTTCCCGTGGGATTTGAGGATGCTCCTCACTCTGTGGCTTGAGTCTCGGCTTTATTCCTTTTTTCTTTGAAAAGTAACACATCTCTGGTTGTGGACTCTACTTTGGTTTTAGTGCTCTTCAGCAGTGCTTGGTTGTAGCCCCTTTGCTGGAATCTGGGGTCCAACTCTGACTGAACTTGTCTCAAGGATTGAATGTCAATACAATTGCGCTTCATGCACAGGTTTTTGACAAAGGGGATACTTTGCCTGAGTTTGATAAGGTGAAAACTCTGCTCATGAAGAATGGAATTTCCAGCTGTTTTCTTGCAGAAAGTTTTAGTGTGAATCTTATCATTTTGGGCAAATACCTTCAAATCTAGAAATTCAACCTCACTTTTGCTGATCTTACTAGTAAATGTCAGGTTCAAGTCATTGGAGTTGAGATGATCTGCAAAGTCCCCGGCTGATTCCAGAGGACAAAGGGATCGTCAATATATCGTTCCCAAAGGACAATGTTATCTGTCCACTCCACAGCAAATTCTGAGCTGAGCACTTGCTCCTCCCACCAGCCCATATGCAAATTTGCATAGCTGGGGGCAAATCAAGTGCCCATAGAAGTCCCTTGGATTTGCATGAACAGATGCTTGTCAAACAGAAAGTAATAGTTGTCCAGGCACCACTCGGTCATTTGCAGTAACATCACTGTGTGTTGGTAAACACTAATGGGTCTGGCATTTAAAAAATGCCTGGTGGCCCTTAATCCTTGTTGGATACTTGTATACAAGGAAGACATGTCTAGGGTCATGAAAACATAGTTTTCATCCCATGTGATGTCGTAAATTTTCTTGAGGAAGTCACCTGTATCCAATATGAATGAAGGTAGATTTCTTAGGTGTTCCAGGAGAAAGTAGTCTATATATTTAGATGTCGTTTCAAAAAGCCCCCCTATGGCCGAAATATTAGGCTGCCCTGGGGGATTGGTTGCGTGTTTATGGATCTTTGGGATTAAGTACACGACAGGAATAACAAGATGTTCAACTAATATATCTAAACAACGTAAATATCATTGTAACAAAGGACGGACTTGCAATATAAAATATATACGATCCTTTAGGAAAAACATTCCCCACCATCTTAAAATGGTCAAAGTTTATAAAAGATATCAATAATTCATCATTAATTCCGACTGAGACGGAACTACATATATTTAATTATAAACATATTAATATCAAGCTTACATGAATCGTTGTGGATGTGCTCTACATTTGGTGTTGCAGTACTAGAAATACCATTCAACATAAAAAAGGGTCTAATTTTTTGTGTATTTGTAGTATGTTATCTGCTACACTTTAAACTATCACAATTGCTCTATACTGGTAAATACATTCTATTTGATTGAGCCCTGAATGGGCAGTGCTGGGGGATTCCAGTATGTGGAAATAATTGATAATCCTGTCTTCCATTAGAAACAGTTCTAAGAATTTAAAACGGTTAATTACGTATTGTATGAAGTCAGCAAAAATCTAGCCCTGAATAGGCAATAATAGGAGATTTCAATATACTAGGAAATCTAACACAGTCTGCTCCCCATGATAATACACAAATTGACCTTTTTATCATTATGGGAATTTAACAATGATCAAACCAAAGTGCGCGTGCGGCATATTGTAGTTTTAACATCATGTAGTGGAACTAAATCTACCTAAAGGCCATATATCGCTTTCGTTCATCTGACCCGACAAAAGTGCCACCTCAACCAAGTGTTTTGTTTTAAATCTTATTTTCCTTACTTATATCCCATTAAAAAGAGACTTGGTGTGGATGAAGCTCATTAAAAACCCACAAAGAGAGATTTATCTACTGGACTACACATGTGAATCCCTAACCTGCATGGACCCACAATTCTTCTTCACTATTTAGTCCATATGGGACCAGGGTCCTCAGCTCCATGGTGTATTTAGATTCAGGCTAACGGGAAATCCTCACCCTGTCTCCCCCTCTTTCTAGGATGGGCACTTGATCAATACAATAAAAGCTCAGGAGGTTATTGTTGCTCTGATGAAAAGACACAAAGTGTCTGGCAACTGGATAATTACTATCCTGTAGTTATTGCCTCTATATGTTCTAGTACTCTCTTCTTAGCTTGATGTACTGTACTATCAACATATAACAAGTTGCATGAGCAAAGTAAGCAATAGACATTAAAATCAGTGTTACAATTGAGCAGCTTTATTATGGGCTTCCTGGTCTCACTGATCACAACTGGATAGTCCTTGATTTTGACACTTCTCCTGCACGCTTTACATTTTATGCAGGCATAGAAGCCCATTACTCTTGATTTCTCTTAGCTTTTATTCAATTAATGGCTGTGCACAAATAGATCTTTCAATTATGTAATTTTCTTATAGGTGATACTAGGATGTAGGGGAACTAGATGGCCAATTCCGCCATCCACATGTGAGACGTTTCAATGTTTGGTCAACATTTTCCATATCTCAATCTACAGAGAAGGTAAGAATTAATCTGGTCACTTCATCAGCTTCTCTTCTAGTCATCTGCATTAACACTTGTTGTCTATCCTATTGATCAACCCTATTCATGGCCGTTTGTAATGTTTTTCTAGGATAACATCTTCTTGGGAACCTCGATAGTGCCTCATTTTTAGCTGTCTCATAGCTGTCATGAGTGGTGCTATTACGCTTAATGTGCAGTAGCTCTCTGTAAGGGATTCTGTCAATTAAACAATGAGGGTGTTGCCTCGTAAAATGTAATGTGGCATTGCCTGCCGTGGCCTTACGATACAATTTGGTCATAAGTTGTTCACCGTTCACGTATACCAGAAGATCTACAAATGCTACTTCAGAGTTACTAATGTGGCTGGTAAATTGCAAGTTATAACTATTGGCATTTAGAGCTTGAATGTGTTCCTCTCCTTCGGCGCAGGAACCTCGCCAAACAATAAATATGTCATCAATGTATCAAGCCCACACTGCCACTTTATCAGCCCATCATTCATTGGACTCAGCCCAGGCCTTGTGCTTCTCCCACCAGCCCATTAAAAGATTTGCGTAGCTGAGGGTGAAGCACGTGCCCGTGGCTGCCCCTTCTTTTTGTAAATACAGCTGGTCTCTGAACACAAAGATGTTATTATGCATATAAAATGATATAAGTTGTAACACCATTTCATTATGTTCAAGGAATTTCAAAGGTCTTTCTCCGAGGAATGTTTTTACAGCCTCTAAACCTTGTAGATTGTCAATACTGGTGTAAAGACTAGTGATGTCTAATGTCACTAATAGAAAGTTCTGTTCCCATAATATATTGTCAGTCAACTTTATGAAATCGGTGGTGTCTTTAATTAAAGAAATCAGATCTTGGACAAAGGACATTTTGTGGATGCATGAAAATAGAGGTGTTCTCTAGCAGGCTTCCTTTGGAGGAAACTATTGACCGTCCAGGTGGTTTAGTGCTGTTTTTATGGATTTTTGGTATGTGATAAAAAGTGGCAACCACAGGATTTTCAACTTTCAAGAACTGATATTCATATTGGTCCAATATTACTCCATCTCTCTAAGTCATAATCAGTTGATAGAATGCTTCAATACTCATATTATATTCTCCACTGGTGATCTTGACAACGCATTTTGAATCACTTAACTGAAAGTAGAAGCTACTTTCCAATGGAAAAGCATTTTTTTTGCCAATAACTTTGGCGCTATTTGACGAATCTTCACAACATTTTCAAAACTAGTTTTCCACTCACTTCAGCTGCTGTCTTGAAAGTTTTGGGGTTATCCATCTAGCCTGAGAGAGAATGGGGTACCAAACCACCTTGTCCCCATGCAATTTCCAATGGGGATTTTGAGCACGACTACAGCCCTAACAGCTGGACGGAATTACACCAAATTTGGCAGAAAGGTAGCTCTTGGTCCCAAAAGAGTACTTTTAGTGATTTGGTGTAAATCTGTTCTGTAGTTTTGGAGATATTAAAAGAAAAACACATTTGCAGATTTAGAGGTGCAGACCCTTAGGAAATCTTAATCTTGTGCAGAGATCTAATTGGTTGCCAACACTTTTTTGAGGATGTGTTGGCAGCCATCTTGGGACTTAGACTTAGCTGAGTCCCACAGAAAAAAGTAATAAAAAAAGAAAAGGGGGCAGGCTAGGAATACCCTGACCCCCTCCACCAGGGACAAAAAGCATTTTTCTAAAAACAAAAATTCACAGGGAAAAGTGCGAAGATTCACATATCCCTGCAAAAAACACACACAAAAAACCAAGCGTGCACTCCCACTCTTGTTTAAAGATTAGCCCCCGGATGGGCCAGGTCCCAGGGATTATGTATAATTGGGAGGGGGCACATGCGGCCCCCCCTCCTAAGGCTCTTTTGAGCCGTGGGATCACCACCTCCCTGATGTTTAATTTAGATAATGGAGGGGGCTGCGCAGATGCCCCTCCTTGTGCTCGTTTGAGCCGCATGGGGCCACTACTGCCCTGGACATTAATTGACATTTTGGAGGGGGGCCGAGCAGACCCCCCTCCTCTGGCTCAGAGGAGCCCCAGGGACCACCACCATGCCAGGGTATTGAAATTAAATTGGAGAGGGGCTTCGCCTTCTCCCTGTAGCGCTCTGGGGACCACCACCTCCCCAGGGCTGGCCCATGGAAACTGAAGAAGGGGTACCACATGTCCCCCCTCCTAGAGCCATTAACGGCCCTGGGATCCGTGAACCCCTCAGGGCCGGCTCACTGTCTTCCAAGGTGCCCGCTCTTGGGAGATGGCAGTTTTTTTTCATTTGGCAGGAACTTTGACAGCTCCTGTCAAGCAAGAGCAAACTGTAGGTCTGCTCCCATTTGGCGTGAGCAGGAGAACTGCTTCCACTTGCTGGGAACAGACTTTTCATCTGTCACGCTGGTGGGAAAACACACAGCAGCATTTTTGATTGCTCCCTGTATGCTGGTGGAATGCCGACTCTGTTTGGAGGTGGGGAGCCGGCAGGGACCGCAGTGCAGTGAGGCACCCTGTGGTCCCCAATGTTGTACACTGGGTGATCTGGGTGGGACCCCTCCCCTTAAATGTATATACACTTAAGAGGAAGTACTCTTCTTTGGTGAAGAATCACCTCATTGTAGTCTAGTCTTCTTCTCTTGACGAGGATCCATGTTATCACAGATTTGTGGGTGATGATGCTAAAGGAACAATCACATTGCCAAAATTACCAGCACACAAGGTCACTGGAGACATTACCTCATGGTCCTTTATGCAGCTGTAGTGTAAAATATTCACTAGACATTAACCCAACTATGTAGCACTTACTAATTAACCAGTACAGAGTGCTCGAGTTGGGTAGACATTTTCGGGAAAACAGTGGACTCCTCTTGTACAAAAATGAGGATACATTATGGCCCTGATGCTCATTTCACAGAACCTCAACAGGAAGCACTTACAAATATAAACATAGCTGGTGCCCCAGTTGAAGCTCCACTTCTGTAGAGCACAATGATACACAAATAATTGTGTCCATCATTAAAGATATAGAAGCCTCCGCTGCCAATTTTAACAACTGGACAAAGGCTGCGGCATCTTGGATGGTAAACAACTACCTTTAACTGAATGGGGACAAAACTGAGGTTTTGGTCTTTAGTAGCCAACAATCTATATGGACCCATTCATGGTGGCCAGAAATGCTTAGACCATGTTCTTGTCCTGTTACTTTAGCAAATAATCCTCTTGGTGTCCTAGTTGACAACAAGCTGTCGTTCAATCTCCAGGTGAATAGGACTGTCTCATCCTGCTTCTGGGTTATAAGGACCCTTTGGAAGATATTTACACTTCTCTCTCTCCCCGTGTGGAAACAAGCAGTGTTGGCCTTGATTTTGTTCAGCATGGATTATTGTAATGCACTTTACCTAGACATCAATAAGGCTTCTATTAGTAAGCGGCAACTTGTTCAAAATGCTGCAGTGACACTTGTCTTGGATTTTCCAAAATCTCACTCAATTTCTGCTGCTATTCGGATATTGCGTTGGTTCCCAGCTAAGAAACAAATCCTGTCCAAGGCCCTATGTGTTGTTCATATGGCGCTTCAAAACTCGGGCCCAGAGGGAATTCAACACCTATTCCAACATTATGTCCCCACTAGACAACTGCGTTTTGCCAATAAAAATCGGCTGGTTATCCCCAGGTTCAAGAGGGCAAGATGGGGAGGAAGAGCCTTTGCTGTGGCGGCCTCTAAGGCCTGGAACACTCTCTCCATATTGATCTCTTGTCTTGAGGCACACCTTTCTTTTCATACGTTTTTGAAAACCTGGCTCTTTGCGTTGTAACTGTTTCTTACAGACGGTTGATGCTCCTGCCCTCCTGGCACTGGAACCATTTTAGCACCTTGACGCCTTTGGGCATTTGTTTGCACCTTATAAGTTGGTCATTCATTCATCCTAAATTCTTGAGCTTGACGAAGGCAAATGAAGTGCGTTTCCTCTCGTATTCCATGTTGATTAACAATCTGAAATTGTTAATGGAGATGAATGCATCGTTTATCTTGGAGCACAATCTGATCTGTAGTGACCTAATGAGTGGATTCTTGTCTTGAGAGCAGAGTCCATGGTTCTCCCTTTTAAGTGCCCTAAGTATGCAAATGCCCAACTTCATCTGCAAGGTCTGCCAGTTTGGTCCTGCCTCATTTCCCTTAGTAGTATGCAAAGCTCTTCCCGCCTTTTCTCACGTGGATGAACAGGTTACCAAAAGGCTCCTCAATGCATTTCTTGATGATTTTGGTGACTCGTTCTTGATGCTAAAGAATACGAGGAAATCTCCACCAAACAAAGAAGCACTAACTTCCTAGAGATAAGAGGAAGTACCCTTGTTTGGTGGAGATTTACCTCTTTGCCATTTCGTCATCTTCTCTATAATAAGATTCATGTTATTACAGATTTCTAGATAAAGACGGACAAGGAACAATCACATTGCCAAAAATGTACACAAGGTCACTGGAGACAGTTCCCCATGGTACATTACGCAAATGTAGTGTAGAATACGTACTGGGCATTTACCAATTGAGGTAGCACTTAGTAATTAATCAGTAGAAAGTACTCCACTTGGGTAGATATTTTGTGCAAAACTGCAGACTCTTGTTGGATAAAGGGGCAGGTGAGGTTCCGTTGTGCCCAAGTCACTCACACAGCTACTGCCACACCCACACAGACACTTAGACACTCACTCACATACCCATTCTATCACTGTCACGTCCACTCAGTACCACACAGCCACTAACACTCCCATATAGTCACTCACATACCTACTCACACATCCACAAAACTACTCACAGACACATAGTCACTCACGCACCCACTCACACCTACATATTCACTAACAGACCCATACAACCACTCACACACCCATAGTCAGTCACAAACCCACTTACAGATCCATACAGCCACACAAATACCCACTCACAGACCCATACAGCCACTCACAAACCCATTCATACACCCACACAGAAACTCACACACCCACTAACTGCCCCATACAGCCACTCACACACCCACTAACTGACTCACAAATCCACTCAGATACCCAGTCACCAACCAATATGACCACTCACATACCCACTCTCCAACCTATGCAGTCACTCACACACCCACTCTGAAAGGTTACAGATTAAAGTTAGGAAATAAAATTTTAAAAACTTAGAAGTTCACCGAAAAGACCAAAGGTTACAGGGACGCTATTTTTAGGAAACAGAATTTTTTTTTAAACACTTCGAAATTCACTGAAAAAAAATCAAAGGTTACAGGAACGTTATAGTTAGGCTCAGACTTCACTCGTACAAAACCAGTAAAACTTAGCAGTTAGTTACCTGAGCTAGCTATAACTTATGCCCCCATAATGCACTGCTTAGGACCTCACATATTACATCACTCATGACATGATCAGTGACATTACTGATGACATCTCAAATGACATCAATGATGACATAATCTACAGAACCACTCACACTCTCACACAACCACTCATACACCCACTCACTCACCCATACAATTGCTCACATACCCTCTCACTCATCCATTGAGCCACCCACACACCAATGCACTCACCCATACACTCACTGTCAGGCCATTCACTTACCCATACACCTACTTACACCATCACTCACTCACCCATACAGCCTCTCAATAGAGCCACTCACCCACCCATACAACCACTCATGCGACCATTCACAAACCCACACAATCACATATATACCCATTCACACATCCAAGAAGCACTAATGCATCCACTCGCTCACCCATATAGCCACTCACACAGACACTCACTCTCTAATACAGCCACTCACACACCCACTCAGTCAATCAAACATCCATTCAAACAGCCACTCACTCACCCATACCACTCACTCACCCACAAAGCCACTCACACAGCCACTCACTCACCCCTACAGCCACTCACACACCCACTGACTCACTAATACAGCCACTGACTGACCCATACAGCTACTCACACACCCACTTGTCTATCCATACAGCATCTCACACACTCATACAAGTGTTATTTTCATGTTTTAAAGTAGCAATAGTTAATGTAGGCCTCAGATTAAATGACTCATGCTAATTTGAGAATTTACTTTTGGTTGCTTTGTTCTTTCTCTTTTCCCCTAGTTTCAGGAGTCAACCTTCAAAGTTTTGACTTCATTAAAATATTGCAAATGTTTTGGTCTCTGTGTGACTTGCTTATCTGTTCGTGTGCAGCTGAAAAATTGCATTGGAAGGCGGTACAGATGAAAACTTCCATTGTGTGATAGCTAGGAACACTGTTGAAACCTTATCTGGAAATATTCAATACTGATTAGGCCCTCTTCCTGAGAACTATGGGGAGTGTTGCATATTGTCAAGACTTGTATGTTTTCATTGTGCATTGCTGAGTTAGTTGGATTCAGATGCCCCTTTCCACTCTCCTCAGACTTGTCACTTTTGCTGCTGCTCGAAGTGTTAGGTTGTTGAGCAAATCCATCTTTTCTTTACCCTACTGAATCATTAATCGATACTACCTTTTAGAGGCTTTATTTACTAACATCTCATACTTGATTTTTCTACTTCACTTGTCCTTTTAGCCTAGAATTAGGGAATTTCCCTTCAGGGGACAACAAGACCTACTTGATTAGCTTATGACATTAAATATTCTGTCTTTGTATTGCTATTTTAAATCACTTTGAATTATACTGACCAACATATTTACCTGATGATCTATGATTTCTGAAACATTTGAATGATTTGATAACTTTGCCAATTTGTTTATAAACCTTCAAGGTTTGCTAGTTTACTACTCTCTGACATCCTTTTGGGTCCTAATGTGCTTCATTGTAATTTATATATTGTTGATTTTAAGCCTCAGCCCGAGACGAAAGGTCCATCTGCTCAAGTGGAGCTTGTACTCAAACATGCACCAATGATCAGCATGGTGCAAATTCCACCCGCAGTGCAAAAATAAGAATCGCTATTTGGAAGGGACGCCCTAAACAAACAGCAATTGCTAACGGTTTCTTAAACCCATTTAGTGATTCTGAAACAGGTTACCGAATTGCTACCTGGATTTATTACATTAGCAAACCACATTTTCTTGTTGCAAACTCTGTGATTTACCGAATCACGGTGTATGCGAGAAGAAAATGTGTTCATACGTTTTGCCCAAAACTCTTTATTTTTCCGTATATTACTGCCTATCTGTGTGGTAACAACAGAAATGTAATTTTGTTGCCAGTGATTAGGTGAAGATTTTTAAGATGAATTTTATCATTTTCCACTTTAGTGGTTAGTGACTGAATCCCCTAAAATGTAGTCCACTGGTACAGTCTTGGGTAGGGGTCTGTTTTTACTAAGTACAGAAGGCCGTGATATTTTATGTAACAAATATATGTCCTTGTTTTCACTGTAAATTCTTTCTCCTGTGTTGGTTCAAGGAGGAATTTGACATCGTGATGGTGGCTCTTGCTATTGGGTCAGTAACAAGTTAGCTCAATTAAATTGTATAAAATGCAGCATGACTGGATCTGCTGTTTATCTGACATGTCAGGTAATCAGAGGAGAACCAATGTTCCTAAACTCTATTTGCGTGTGTATGGATGGGGTGCAAGTTTGAAGCATATGATTAAATTGCATGGCTTTTTGTTATTGTTTGAATCCAGAAACTATTTGGCAGCTAATCGATAATGTGACAAGCACAACAAATTCATATTTAGGAGGATTGCTGCTGCCAGACTGTTTTTCCCACTGTCCTCGGAAGCAGTTTAATTGGAATAACACAATTAAACTCTAATGCATGTAACATGAGAAAATAATATTTACAACATGCAAATGGGGTAACAGTGATTGAAAATAGCCAACTGAAACCAGACAATAAAAATGGTTAGTAACACTGATGAACTTTCAGTCTAAATCTGTTTTTAATGATCTGGGGCCAAATGTAAGTACCTTTAAAATAATGATTCCCAAATATCGATTTTTCTGACTCGCTATTTGGTATTCGAAATGTATGAAATGTTTATTTCTTAATTTGAAATTCCAGTGGATCGCAAATTGACCTACCCCATGAATATTATTGGAGTAGGTTGCAATTTGCGGCCCATTAGCCGACCACCATTTCTGTGGTTGATTTTTATCAACATTCTTAAAGTGGAAAGAGGTCCTAAGGGGATCCCTTCCCATTTGTGAATGAGTTACCAACACTTTTAAAATGGTGGTAAAGTATTACTGTTTTGTGACAGGAAATTGGTGGCAAAACAGTATTGCATACCATGCCTATTTGGCATTTGAAAGAGACACCCAAAACATGCTGCTTCCAGATACTGAATCGCAAATGCAAATTGTGATTCAATAACAAAGTTACCAAATCATATTTTGCACATTTGAAAAAGCATTTCTCTGGTCTCAAACAGCCCAATTTTGCGAATTGGGTCGTTTATATCTGGAATAATGCTTTTTTACATCTGGCCTCTGGATATGGACTCTTTAAATAAGGCATTTTGTTATTTATGCCTAACCAAGACACTTGTTGTCAATTACTTTGCTAGCCCTTAGGGGTCAATTCAAGAGGCTAGAATGGGATGCCAGTGTCTATGTATAACATAAATTTGTAATTATTAAGATATTAACAAGGGGATATAGTCCACATTGCTGGTCAGAGCACTACAGACAATTTAACAGCAACAGCGGGTCCTTAAGGGCGCACCTTATGGACATGAAGAATGTCCGTCAGGCTGAGAAAAGGTCAGCCTGACAGATGCTTTTTATTTTGAGGTCAGGCAGACAGGAGCTAGACATGGGTTTAATGCACAGGCTCCTGGCTGCCTGAGCTGAAGTTTGCTGGGCTAACAATGTCACATCTCCTGCGGGTGTGGCATTTTCAGCTCAGAAAAAGTGCTCACAGCCCTCCCCCTCGTGGCGAGGGAGAGTCTCAGTAACAACCTCATACCTGAGTGCTTCAGTTTTAAGCCCTGAAGTGCCTAGGCAGAGTGTCTATCACTGACATCTCATCACAGAGTGGATGGGGTCAGCAGCCTCTCTGACCCCATCCTACTCTGTAACGACGTAGGGACTGCCGCCTCCCCTCATTGGCTGACCTAAGTTAAGGCAATGAGGGAGTCATTGGCATTGGTCTGGCACCTCAGAGGCTTCCCTCCCAGAAAGCTGCAGCAGGTATGTGTTTTATTGACTGTTTGATGCGTGCATGTACATATGAATGTATGTGTATTTGTGAGTGTTGCAAATGGGTGTGTGTGCGCATGTGTCTTCATTTGAATGCATGGGAGTAAGTGAGTATTCATGTGTGTGGCCCCCCTGTAAGTTGTACTTACCGGTCACCACTGCAATTTAAGATTTTGATTCATGGTCTATAAATCACAATCAACCACTTGATGTAAAATATCCCTACTACTGATTGATACAAAGATAGTTTGTATGGAGAGTGATCCTGCTTTTGAGAGATCGTCTGAATTATGCAAAGGTCAGTGCAAAACATGTTAGTATCGAGTCACAAAGCTACGTATCTCTGGCTTACACTTGACAATTGCTTTTATACAAGTGTAAAACCTTTTTTCGAATTCACAAAAGTTAATTTTCCACTCAAAGGATTTAAGTACATGAAGTACTGTATGTGAGTAAATCCTTTCTCAGAGGTATTAAGTGAATGATTCATGGGTGGAATTGATTGTCAGTATGTCCATACCTATTCACACATTATTTTAAAACACATTCACATCCTGCATAAGGCCGGTAATTTACGTCCCCCATGAGTTGAAGGTAACCCCTTTCTAGGCAATGAAGGCAAAGAAATAACTCCAAAAATGTGAGGAGGGAGCGTGGTTAAAGTTAAGGGATTTGCAAATTTTCAGTCAGAAAAAATACTTTCCCTTTGTAGAAAAATGAGTCAATTTTAAGCAAATGTAAAAATTTCAGCAGATTTCCAAGAGTAAACGTACATGTGTATCTTGTAGGAGATTTACTTCTTTCAAAGGCAGAAGTAAATCCTCATGAAAATGAAAATAGTCTCATGAGCACATACGCATTTTTATATTTGTTACTGTATAAACTGAAAGTCAAAACATTGTCCAGGAGTAACCGTGGGAAAACTATGGCAAGAATGAATGCTGAAAAAAATGTACATTTACGCCACACATAAGAGAAAACCTAAGGGTTCTTTTTGAAATCAGACATCTTGTAAAAACCTGAAAATTGTAAATCTGCGCTAAAGAAAGTATGGACGCGCTACAAGTGTAGATTTATGACTTTCGCTGTTTATGTACCCCCTCATTCTTCTCTGCCTAAGAATGTATTTACTTTTCACGAGGCACAAAATGTTTGCATTAAAAATTTAAATGTGTTATCCTTTTCTGACTAATGTAACTTGTTTATCTGCATAGAAACTGAAGTGCTATGAAACTATTAATGAAAAATGTGTATAATATCTTAGTGACTAAGAATAGTGTGAACTGTGTCTGGCTCGAAGTGTTACGTTTTACGTGATTGAAACTTAAAATTGTATTAAAAATGACTGCATGAAAATGAATTGTAATTTTTTGCCGGTTTGTTCACTAACATATAAGTGTTTTCAAAGTAGTGGATGTGACAAAGAAACACAACAGGTGACTCATTTATTGATAAATGTGCTCTTAGATCTATTGTATTACATATCTTTATAGCACAATTAGGGTGGACATAACTAATTATTGATAAGCTTAAAATTGGTGAAATCTTTAAAATTTCCAATGATATTAATACTGGGAAGAAAATGTTTCATCGAACATATATGGAAAACAATGCAAGAATGTTGAACTAAATAGACTAAAGTAACTATTGGCGGACTTCTACTTCGAAATCGTTTTTCAGAGTTCTTGCTAAAGGCTATTTACGAGCAAGAGTCTCTGTCACCAGGGTGCAGCAGTGGCTGATAGCTGATGAAACGCACCTAATTGAGCGTTCATGTTGAAAAACATGTTCTTCCCAGTAAAACCTTGACAGAAACAAAATGTTGCCTTGGGGGTAAATTCCATGGCCAATCCCAAACAGATGTGCAAACCTGTCAATATGCAAAAACTTGAACTGCAAAAATCATTGCTGTGGTAACATAAAATCCCCTTCTAAGGACTAGATTTCAAAATATTTTTAAGAATGTTATTTTTTCCCACTGCATACCCTTTATCTTACATATCAGGCGGGTCACCTGGCCATTTTTCAATTTCGAGTAAATCTATAATAGTCAGGACGAGCCTACTCCCTGCTTATTTTTGTTTTCCAGGGCACTACTTCTAACTGAGTTTATAAAGACCTTACTTCTGGTGAAGTCATGTTTGCTATTCAGCTTCAAAGAACATTCGAGATAGTACTGCATACACCACAATTCACAGATATATGTTGGCCCAGATGGCTTCATCATGCCTATATACTGCTAACACGAAATTAATTATTTACAAAATGCTTTATTAAAAATACAATGTACAGAATGTTTTGTGTGTTTTTTGCACAAACTGTAGTAGACAACCATACGCTGTAACAATTAAATGAAGTATGAACTCTTTTAAATTGACATGGATGAAGATGCCAAGATTTAACATGAAGGCCCATTAATACTGAAATACTTGTTTTTCACTTTAAACAGCAGTTGTACAAGTTGTTTTTGTTCTCTTTGCTGCACACATTGCAATTTCAGAAGCTACAGTTTATTAGTTGATGAATAGACATGTGTTGTGCTAGACACTGATAGTAAAGTTCTCACCACAAAAGATGAAGACGACAGGGAGGATGATTCATGGGAAGACGTTCTTGAAAACAAGAAAGTATACTGCACCATTCAGTGGCACATGGTTAAAAGATGATTGTATTGTGGTGAGAAGATGGGAAGGAGCAATTTCAAAAAGTACCCCACCCAGTATGTTCGGGGCTCAGTGCTAAACTCTCGTGACATCACCCACTCAGCGCAGGAAAAGGAGTAATTACTTTTTGTTTAGTAACCCTCACACACCATGATGGTGTCATGCTTCGTCATCGGGTTCATCCTGACTCCTAAAGGTGAGAGTGGGCTCAACCATATTCCAGGGAGCTCTTTGGAGAGATAGGCCAGGGGGGTCTAAAAAATTAAAAAACCTCCTTCATCTCCAGGTATCCCTTTATTAGCAGAGGCGTATGGGATATTTAAATGTATATATATATATACACCAAGGGTCTTCAGGAAGTTATGGTCCTATGACCCTAATGTCTTTGCCTAGTATCTTGCCAACATGTTTCAGCCCTTCAGAATGGCCTCTTGGGTCCTGGGCTTTCTTTAGGGCAAATAGAAGTTCCCTCCCTGGTTGTATAAACAGGTAATTCCTAAGTTTATTTTTTGGGTGCAGAAAGCTGCATCAACAACATTGATGTGGAAGGTATACTTACATTTTGAATCCGACTGTAAGATAAAATGAGAGGACACCAAGACATTTATACATCACAATGTTTCTGTTACACCCATGTAGTGCCAAGCTACTGGGTGCTGTCATGTGCTCTCATTCCAAGCATTCGTGGCAATCTGTGTTTGACCAAAATGAGCTAATAATGGACAGTATAGTCCAACTTGTTCACATTTTGCGGTGTGCATTAGGTAACTGCACTACGATTACCAGTCAGTGAACATCATTCCATGCAGAAATCCACGTTTAAAAATTGTCAAATGATCACAACGTTGATCCACATACTTGCACATCACCTTCCTACTACAATCATCTTTAAAAGTATAGTTTCCCCTTATGCGTGTATCTTTCCCAATTGTGGTCAATTGCATGTTTCACAAAGGGAGCGGTAGTTGGGGTAGCCTTTTAGTCACACTCTGCGTAGTTGTTAATGTATAGTTGCGTGGGAGAGAGATAAAGATAAAAACTCGCCAATTTAGCATTATGTTCACTCAGCACTCGCATAATTGCAAGGCGGTCTCACTATTTCTGGTAGCTAATCCCCCGTTCCCCACTTATTGCCTCAAAGGTCCTGCCCCGATTCAACCTACTTGGGTCCGCATCACCAGGCTTTCGCAGTTGTGTGATCTGGGAGAGCGGCTTTTCAACTCTGTATTACTCAGTGATTACGTGCTGGGCGGCAGCAAAAGCCCCTCCTGTGGTGCGTGGAAAGGCGTCATTATCATGCTTGTTTGTTAGAACTACTTCAAGCCCAGTGGCTCATGGGTAGTGTAGTTCAATCGATAATGTGTATCTCATAAGTAGTTCTATTTACTTGGTTGCCTTATTCCTTTTACTGAACTTATCATTTTGTGAAATATGTTCCAATAAGCAAGCTTTACAGATGTAACCCACAATGTGACTTAGTAATAAATACCACTGCATAACACAACCACTCAAAGCCTACATAGTTGATGCAGGTATTTTCATTTTATAGTATTAAGTGCGAATTATCCCAAGTCGGACAACTGTTGCAAACATACGTGTGTACTTGTAAATGCCATTTACGATAATCACGAATATGATATCGCTCCTATACAATTCTTCACTGTTCTCTATTACATAACTGACTAATGTAATGATGATGAGAGCAAGCCTCAAGATAACTATGTTTGTAAGAATACATCCTCTTTTTTCATGTTTCTGCCTGTGCAATTTTCTATTGTATATGACAACCATTTTGTTTCCACGTCCCCTTAAATGTACTCATTGACAAGCAGAGAATGGGTGAAGACAGATGTCAAGTGGGCAATTGTATATAAAGCAAATTAGTATACCATTACCATCAATGAAGCCATCAACAGAAACTGAATACTTTTCAAGACTATTAAGTAGTGCACCAACCCCGTGCCCCAACCACCTTTTCTTCAGAAAAGCTCAAAACCATCAACCGCTTATGTGAAAAATACAGAAAAATGCAACAGCACATCAACAACACCAAGCCTGGTTCATCTCTTACATCCACCCTGTGAAAATACCACAGTGGGCACCCTTCAAAGGTTTACCTCTTGCAGATCTCACTAACAAATTCAACTCACTCAAAGCCGCTTCTTATGAAGATGATGTCTTATCCTTAATTGAGAAGCCAGGTCTTCAGCTTCTTGAGGAATTCACAAGAAGAAGAGGAGGCTCTGATGTAGAGTGAGGTAGTTCACGAAGTGCAAACTATATACTGTATTACATAACAATTATGGAAATCATAATCAACATAGACGTTCCACAAGCTACAAAGAAAAGGTGCAGCGGCTCAGTGCTTGTGGAAAGTGAGTCGGTGATCACTAAAAGCAATATGTAGGCACTTGGCTGGATTCCATCATAACATATGATTTCACAGTGACCCTTATAATATTGTAAAGAGTCACAATTTTTTTTAATGTGACATTCATGCATTTAATCATAAATAGTGTTGATGTTTTGACCTGTAAAATAATGATTTAGAGTAGTTAAGGTCTTTATCAGGACAAGAACTATGGATACACACTGCGTGGAAAAAATGAAAATAATGTCAGAAGTGTTTGCTAAACAATTATACAACATTGCCTCATGTGAGTGCAAGAAAGACCAACCTCTAAGGAATTCTGGTGGGGTTTTGTGGGTTTACTTCACATGAGTATTCTATATGGGTGTCGCAAAAGGCTAGCCTAAAAAATTTGAGAAAATGGATATGCATGACCAGCCCGTGGCTGCTACACAATGATAAGTAACAACCGAGGTTAAACAGTCTCTTCTTACCAAGGTAGAAAGACCAGGTTCGATAACTCTGCATTTTACTGTGAAATTAAGCATGAGTGACTGGGTTAGAACCCTAATAATAGTCATATAATCAGAAAATTAGTATCTCAAAGACCAGTAAGGACTACTCAGCTCAAACCTCCCTTTCATTAACCGGCAAGCATAGGAGATGATGGATAGAGAGTAAAGAGAGTGGCTAATGGCTCATAATGTTATAATTGAGCCTAGATGTCATCCAAGTTGTGGTAAATATTTCGTTACCGGTACTATTTTTTATGCGGTAAAGTCTATCAAGAATAACTCAGTAAATATAAGAGGCAGAATCCGTGGTATTAGAGGTTTAAAAATGCTTTATTCCTATAAAAAGGAAGACAATTCGAATTGTGGGCCTTCTATTCCATCACCACGAAAGTTCAGGAAGGAAGGGCGCATATATTATTGACAGATAGGCAGTTTTATAGAAAATACATTACAGTGAAACAGATGCAAGAGGCGTAACAGCTGATAAAAGGTGCATACGTAGCTAATAGAGGGCGTAATTCAAGAAACGTCATTAAACATGATGTCACAAGTGGGTGGATCCATAAAAGAATCCTGCAATGTCAGCAGAAATGTTTGGCAAAGATGCGCACGCAGCCGCATGACGTGTGATTGACGTGCAACTAGAGGGTGAAGGGGACTTGACATTTAGCTCTACATGTGGAGACAGAAGTCTGGGGTTATGTCAACCTAATTCCAAATCATATCTAATATCCTATGTTTAAAGAACTGTGTTATCCAAAAGGAAAGGTCTCTTAGGATAGAATCTTATTCTATACTGACTATACTGACTGTTAGTGCGTGTACAAGCGTCTAAGTGTCTACACTAGATGCGAGGGGGTAGGAATATTCCATGGTAACGGGGCTATGAATTACTTGCATGAAGACAGCGAGGCCTGGTCCCTTTGCATGGTAGCTGGAGGAATGTTTACCTAAACTACTAGACAGGAATGCATCGGATGAGGAGCGAAGGAGATAATCTCGAAGGTGAAATACAGTTTTTGGCAGGCGACAGGCTGGATCAGGCACCGTTAGCCGCGCAAGGAGTAAGACAAAGTTCATGGTCACAGATGCAGGCTCAGACTGGAGCTTTCAGAAGCAGAAGGCAGGAAAAGGCTTGATGACAGAATTCGGGCCTACTCGCCTGAATCTGTGAAATGTGGAAAGTGAACCACATAAAGTCGGTGGCCTTTCATACTTAGGAATGGAATATCTGACCCATTCATGGCGGATCTGAAAGAGGACATGTTGACGGTGGACGCACATATATTTGCGTCTTCAGAACTGGAACAGGAGGGAACATACATGTACTTATAGCATGCACATGGAGCCGTTGGGGTCTACGATAGGGGACATAACTGATCACAAAATTCATATTTCCTCATTCCCTCCTTGTCCCCTTCGGACCCTCAGGAGATATCGATCTTCATCAATCCATCGATCTGTTCATATAGCATCATTTGTTCTTCTTTCTTCTTCCGGGATCTCGAACGAAAACTTGGAGGTGGGATACACGAGGTGGCACACAGACCACAAATCGCTGGCCCACATTGTAGACATAAGCAGCAACTGAATAGTATGAGAAAGCCAATACCTAGGAAGGATAGGATTCTCCATCCCCAGGCTGACAACACGCCCCAGAACCAACCGGACCAAGTCCAGGTGCCTGGACTCTGGTGTATCTGGCTTACAATCTTATGAAGGCGAGTTATGGCCTTATATACTGACGGCGAATTTTCTGGTATGAAAATGCAACAACTTGATCCGATGACCCTACAAGCTCCGCCCCTATCGGCCAGGATGACGTCAAGCACAAGACGATTTTGAAGCACAACAATCCGCATAGCAGACTGCTCTTCTGTTAAATTGCCTAAGGCGGAAATAGTTTCGTTCACTACTGCTTCAAGGGTTCTGGTTAATCTACGTATCAGCTTACTATTAGTGACTGTACCTATATAGGGAAAGAATCCTTTATTGAAATCTGTGTATTTTTCCCATGCTGTTTCAGTGTAATCGACAATTGGGAGATCTCTCTGTTGTCTATTGTGTACTAAATGGGTATTTCTATGATAATCAGGAGGAGCTAGGAAAACAGGTGGCAGAAGGAATGCTATGTAACAAGTACCATCCCAATCTAGAGGTAGACATATATATGCGGTCTGGCCACATATGAAGTAGGAATGATGGGAAGCTCTAAATGTAGACTTGCCTTGATCACTGAATTTTATTACAGTGGTACATTTACTGTGGCCCATGTGTATGGAACCATTCTTTCTTATACATAATTCCCCTTTTACTGGGAATACTGACATGGCGGGCAAGATTGGTGTAGCTTCAGATTCAACGTTCAGGATCATGAGGTTAAGTGTAAAATTACCTAATCCATATACTTCATTTTCTAGATCAGTTCCTGTTCTTTTGGGAAGTCCCTCCTTGTTAGGGTAGCAGACTTTAAGTAAAACTAGGTTCAGGTTTCCCCATACCCAGTTGTCTTGATAAACTGCGGAATTTGAATCTAGGGAATTTATCAAACTAAACCATGCTCCACAGGAGCCATTGTGTGTGAACGGATATGGAAAGAGGGGCAAAACTCCCTTATAGTTCTGATAGGGAGGAAGTCGGCCACATATCCAACAATTTGTGGCATTGCTGGTTTGATGGGAATGATGTAACATACTAATGAATGTGTTGTTGCGCAGCGCAAATCTATAGGACAATTCATGCGGAGGAAATTCGCTAAAAGAATGTTCTGCAGTTATATTGTAAGCATGTTTAAGAATAGGGTAATACATATGCAATAGTATGCTAAAAATAATAATCAGAAGACTTAGAAAAAACAAAATTAATAATGTTACTGTACAGTGACTACGAAGTGATTTACAATACGCATGCTTTTTCAGCTGCATTCGCTGATTTCTTTCTCTATTCCGGTCTAGAGGATACATGTCGGGGACAAATTCAACCGATTCACCTTGGAGAGGACTTAAACAATCAAATTGTCTGACTTACTAGACCTCAATTTTAGTTTATAAATTTCTGAGTTCGATTGCTCAACCAAGGGGAGCTTTGAGTCTGTTTGTGAGGGAATACAGGGTTGAGTATCTACACCGGGTGGTAGTCCATAAAATTTCTTGATATGACTCGAGTGCAACCACCCTTTTCTTCCCTCGATTTTCACGGCTGTCCTTGTGGTGAGTAAAACCAACTTCGGTGACTTCCACCTAGGATCCAATTGGGTCTTCCGGTCAAAGTTCCTGACCAGCACCAGGTCACCAGGAACCACGTCATGGGGCTTCACCTCAGTATTGTCGGGAAAAGCTGCGGATACCTGTGAACGACAAGATTGTAGTGCAGACATCAAGGAAGCCAGGTAATCTGTCAGCATATTACAGTCAACGTCAGTGATTTTACGAGGTATAGGCGTCCCCCACATATTTGGTGGTCTACCAAAGATCACCTCATACGGGGATAGCCCTGTTCGAGAATGTGCTACCATTCTCATGTAAAAGAGCGCAACTGGTAAGGCTACTATCCAATCGACTCCTTTTTCTCTACATATTTTGGACAATCTAATTTTCAAAGTTTGATTATGGCGTTCTACGAGACCTGCTGCCTCGGGATGTCGGACACAGTGAAATTTCCATTGATAGCCTAATAGAAGGGAAACGTGTTTCATTAGTTCGGATGAAAACGGCTGGCCGTTATCTGAGTAGACAACACGTGGTAAACCGTACCGTGGGAAGAATTCTCGAACTAACTGTTTGGCAGTAGTCGGGGCAGTGTAATCTGAAACCGGGTATGCTTCTGTCCAACGGGAAAGAGCACAGACAACTACGAGAACATATTTGAATCCTCGACATCGTTCCATCTGGATATAATCCATCTGGAGGACTTCAAAAGCATGATTAGGAGGTTGAAATCCACCCTGCTCTACGGGAATGCTTTTACCTGGGTTAAACTGACAACATATCATACAGGTACGAACTTTTTGTTTAGCTGCGGCTCGTAAATGTTTGTTGAACCAAATGTGTTGAATGCTGTCTAGCATAGCTTTTTCTCCTAGGTGCGCTGGACTATGTATAGTGTTAATGATGACTTGGACCATTGAGTCGGGAAGAAACCATATAGATTTTTCCTTCGTCATCCATCCCTGATCTGTTTGGATCCCTCCTAATTCAGTCCATTTCTTTATTTCTTCTGGTGTAGCATGTGTCTGTATGTCAATTACATCAAGGGCGGGATCCTTAACCGTCATGCAATGTGTTGGTGTCGGAACTATTGTCTTTGTCATGTCAGTTGTGTGAGTCTGATTCTGAGCAGTCTGTTTAGCTGTTCTGTCAGCTAGGTCATTACCCTGAGAAATGATATCGGTAACTTTTGTATGGGCTTTGCATTTCATAATCGATATTTCAGTGGGTAGATGAATCGCATCTAATAGGGCTTGAATGAGGGGTCCGTGCTGGATGTGGGCACCGTGAGAAGTTAAATAACCTCTCTCTCGCCACAGTACGCCGAAGTCATGGACGACTCCGAATGCATAACGTGAATCTGTGTATATATTGACTTTCTTATTTGTGGCTTGAATACAGGCTTGTGTCAGAGCGGTGAGCTCTGCTGCTTGAGCTGACAAAGTGTTAATACGATTTGTTTCAATGACTTCCGTGTCTGTTGTGACTGCGTAAGCAGCCACTAACTCTCCTGTACTTGTTCTCATACATGACCCATCTACATACAATGTCAAGTCCGGGTCTGACAAAGGGATATCTGTCAAGTCTTGTCTGGGTTTCGTCGTGATAGTAATGACTTCAACACAATCATGTGCCAATGGATCTGTTCCGCTCACTGGTAACAGTGTGGCAGGATTTAACGTATTGCAACGTCTGATTTCTATGTGTGGCTGGAACAATGTTAGTTCGTAACCGGTGAGTCTCGCTATAGTCAAGTGTTGTGTTTGTGTGCGGTTCAAGAGAACCTCTACTGCGTGTGGTACTTGTACTGTCAATTGATGTCCTAACACTATGGCATCGCTTTGTCTGATTGCTAAAGCTGTTGCTGCCACTGATTTCAGGCACGCAGGAAGAGCCTGAGCTACTGGATCTAATGTACTAGAGAAATAAGCACATGGTTTATGTGATCCTGCTTGTTCCTGAGTGAGTACTGACAAAGCAGTACCTTCGCGTTCTGTAACGAAGAGTGTAAATTGTTTACTGTAACATGGTGTTGCTAGGACAGGTGCTTGGCATAAAGCTTTCTTTAAGCTTTCAAAGGCGTGTGTATGTTCTTGAGTCCAAGGGAGGACAGTCGATGTGGCTGCCTCCTGCGTTGTCAACTGGATGAGTGGTTTTGCTAGAAATGCATATTGAGGGATCCACTGCCTACAGTATGAAGTGAGGCCTATAAAAGCCCGTACCTCCTTTTGTGTCTTGGGTGGTGGCATGTTAGCGATTAACTGGATGCGGTCGGATGTAAGCTGCCTTCCCTCCTTGGACAGCGAGTGCCCAAGGTAAACAACTCGCTGGACACAGAATTGCAGCTTAGAAGGGGACACCTTGTGCCCCTTGTCAGCCAAAAATTTTAAAACCGTCAGTGACGCTTTTTCACATTCAGGTTCGCTTCGGGCGGTGATCAGCAGATCATCGACATATTGAAGCAAGGCAGTGTTAACTGGCATGTGGATACTGTCAAGTTCTCGTTTCAGTGCTTGGCTATAGATGCTGGGGCTTTCTGTAAATCCTTGAGGTGCGCGTGTAAATTTAAAACTTCGTCCATTTAAACTAAATCCGAATAAATATTGACTTTCCGGATCGATTGGGACACTAAAGAAAGCATTCTTGAGATCAATTACAGTGAAGAACGTAGCTTCTGCGTCAATAGCTGTGAGTAATGAAGAGATATCGGGAACCACAGGGTATTGTGGTACAATACATTTATTTAATTCGCGCAGATCAATAACTAATCGATATACTGGTGGAGCTTTTGGATCCGTTCTTTTAAGAATCGGAATTATCGGAGAATTACATACATTGGAGTCAGTTTCGACAACCACTCCTTGTGCAATGAGCTCGTCAATGATTTGCAGCAAAGCCACAACAGCATCGGGGGGTAACTTGTATTGTCGCATTCGTGGTAGTACTATTCCTGTTTTCAGTGTAACTCGATATGGTGTAATGTTCATGCAACCAACATCAGTGGGGCCTTGTGCCCATAAATGTGTAGGTAAATTCTGCAGTCGGTGATCCATGTCTCTGGACACGTAGTGACCTTTGAAGTCACGTAAAAATAGTCGTACTCCTTCCGGAGAACAACATATAATAGCTCCTAGAGCTTTCAATGTTTTTATGCCTAATAAGTTTTCTGGACATGATTTAGTAAGCAATAAATCTGTAGTACGTGTCAATGGACCAATCGTAAGTGGAAGACGTTGTGTTACATCATTAATTATAGGTTTTCCTGAGAATCCAAGGGAAATATTCTGTGAGCCTGAGAGGGGTGCCCCTGGAACTTCACTACGTCTTATAGTTGTTCTGCTTGCCCCTGTATCAAGTAAAAACTTTCTGTCTTCCCCTAATAATTTGCTATGTACATAAGGTCCCTCTTGGTCTACAGGAACCTCAATAAGGGGTAAGCCAACTTCCCTCTCTAGGCTATCTCATGAGTATCGCTGATAATCGGAATAATCTGCTTGTGCATACTGATACATCTGTTGTGTCGTTGCTTGTGTTGCAGCAATAGGCTGCGTTTGTGGTGGTGCTACGATCTGTTGTGGAGCTGCCTGTTGCGGAGCTAGTTGTTGCAGAGCTAACCTAGGTTGTGCATGCTGAGGTATTTGTTGTTGATTCTGATCCTGTCTAGGTGGACGTGGTCTCTCATGAGTTCTACCTGTAGCAATGTTATGTTTCAGGACTGGACAATCGTGTATATAATGACCTGGTTGTTTACAATAGTTGCATGTCCCTTTCGCAGGGCCTGCGGAATCACCTTTTTGATGACTATCGGCTGGAACTGACTGTGCAACAAGCATTTTCATTTTTGTATCTTTCATACGTCTTTGTTCGTGTTCTTGTTCTTCTCTAATTCTATTGTGATGATATTGTAACATCTGTAGCATCTGTGATGGGGTATTACCTTGCCAGGTACTTTCGAATTTCAATACTCTATTCTTAACTTGTATCAGAGAATTTTCAACTAATTTTGTCACAAACAGATGTGGGTATGACTCACTACTGGCTTTTATGCCACTATTTATACCAAAACATTTTTCAAATCAGGAATAGAAATCACTAGTATCCTCGTCTGGCTTTTGTTTACAGGCTGAGATTGCACCCCAGTCTTCCTTTTTCGTAGTTAATAAACGTGGCAGTACCTGTATTAGTAATCCTGCTAGTGCTGTAGTCTTTTCCCCAAGCCCTGCTCCTGCAGCTCGGGCCTTTTCTTCGTTTTCTAATGCTGTCCAATCTATCTTTTGGTCTCCCACCTCCCATTCCTTTTCTTTGAGTTTCTCATAAACACCGGCGGGTAATAGGACTTTTAATATTTTCATAATGTCGGGGTGGGTATACTCTCCCATGAGTAACATGTCTTTTATCTCACGGTGGAAACCTGCTGGGTCCTTGTCATGGCTGGGTACTACTTTCTTCATCTCTAATAATTCTAGTTTAGTTATAGGTGTGTACACAAATACGCGTGTAAAATTATCACCGGCACCTCTAATTGGGTGTACTTCGCGTAACGGGTTCTGTCTATCTATGTGATACATTTTTCTTCCCATTATGGGAACTGGAACGTGTTCTGGGCATACGAAATTTAAATATTGGTTTCGGGATTCTAGTATTTCTTTAATCAAATCAGTACCTGACCCTCTCCATATATTCGTGAGTAGTTCTGTCAATATGTCAGGTAAGGGTCCTGGATCGGAGTGTTGGCTTTTATATAATATAAGGAGGTGTTGAATCATGTATATACTAGCTAAACGCTGTTCGTACGGGTCAAGATTCAGAAACGTGTGTGCAAGTATATCATCATTGTATTCGCCGGGACTGTCAGCCCATTGTACTGCTGACCTGGCTAATTCTTGTTCGTCCATGGAATCGAGCATGTGGTACCCCCTTCGATCTCGGAGTAATTTATCAGCGGCTTGGAATAAGTGTTCGGGGGATTTTGTATTTAACATAGGGTTTGGAAAATGTCTATTATATTCTGGACGTATTGGACGTACCGGATCATTAAAACCTCTGGTATTATTATGGGGTCTTCCTCTACCTACATAAGCTATCGTTTCTACTTGCTCTGACTCTTGCTCCTCCTCTTCTCTGTTTAGGTTAGCGGCGTCTACCTCTAATCTTTCTTCGTGTATTCGTTCTACTTCTTTGCGGATCTTTCGGTACATAGCGACTATACATAACTGTTTATCATGTCTCCCTTCTGATATATTCTGGCCCCAAGTGACAAGTTTTTGCATTTCTTCCGGATTTACCCCAGGCCGGTCTTGATTTCTGATTACACAGTTTATGAGGAAACGTAACAGTTGTCCCTGTACCTCCGCTTTCTGGTACTCCATGGCTCTGCTAATACTTTCAGGACCTCGCCCTGACTGGACAAAGTGATACATATTTTCTAAATGTGTAGTCATTCCTGGTAGCTTCGTTAAATATATTGCAGCTCGTCGAATACGTAATGATGACAGCAGCATTTCGTCCCGTTTACCGGGCACAGGATCATATCTACAATCTACTAGAAGTTCCTTAAGCATGTCGGGAGTTGCTAGTTTGGGCGTACGTTGGAGGGCTAAATCTCTAAGAGTCTGTTTATTTCGCGGCGGAGTGGCAAACATATCTGTCGTACCTCCTGTAGCACCGTCTGAGGTGCTAGGCACGAAAGGATTCGTTGGGCGTAGGATAGAGATTGTAGATGCGGGAAAAACTGTAGAAACGGACGGGTCTGTTGGAACTTGTGTAGGAGTTTGTAATTGCGGGGATACAGACGGATGCTCTTGGTGTTGAACACCATCGGCAAGCGGTGTGGGTGGTATGGCATTAGCATACTCGGGAGCTGCGTCATCTAAATAGGACGAAAGAAAAACGTCCTTTGCTGTTTTGGGATGTGATTTGGGATGTGCTTTTATCGGAAACAATGGAGGTGGCAAGTCTTTTGGTATTTCCGGAGTAGCCTTAGGTAACCCTTCGGCCAGAAGTGGATACATACCATTCATAAGGGCGTTTCTTTGTCTATCTACTTGTTCTGATTTTACTCGGGTACCTTCCTCAATTAACAGATTCTCTCGGACTTTATTCGAATTTTCCTTACCCTTATCTTCCTGTCTGAGTGCTTTTTCTGTACGTCTATACGATTCTTTACGCCATAATTCAATGGCATCTTTCTGTGACTGTCTGGCTTTCTTTTTCCATAATTCTTCTTCTACTCTCATGATGCAATCTGCATCCCAGGTCCCCGCTGCGGGCCATCTCTGACTCTCTGGTAATTCTTTGGTGTAGTCCACCCATAAATCAAGAAATAATACGGCATCTAGGCCATGCTTATGATACATGAAGTATCCTGGAGTATCCCTAGGTGGAATGGGAACAGCTTCTTCGAGTACTCCTTTTCTAGTTTTGATCTGTCTTAGTTTCGAAAAGAGCGGCATTTTTAGATCTTGTTTCTAGAACATACTTTATACAAGAAAACACAATAATGAACAGTCATTCATACCACAATATATAGAACGTATAAAAACATTTAACGCTTAACAGTTTTACGAACAATGAT
Source organism: Triturus cristatus (assembly GCF_964204655.1). Classification (NCBI taxonomy): domain Eukaryota; kingdom Metazoa; phylum Chordata; class Amphibia; order Caudata; family Salamandridae; genus Triturus; species Triturus cristatus. Next base: position 387,137,702 of record NC_140581.1, read on the forward strand.
AACTAATAGAAAACTAGTTACTGACATTATACTGACACTAGATAATACTTATTTATATGCAAAACATACTATATATACTATATATACTGCTAAACAGTACAGATACACTGCTGAAACAGTGCAGACCGGATTTGTGTACCCAAACCCGTCTTGACCGGCACAGACTATGTGCACGTAAAATGCCTCCCCGGTAATGGTACTCACCGGGTAGCTCGGAACGGAAGGCCTCGGAACGGAACTGAAACTGGACCGGACTGGACTCGACTCGACTGGACTCGGAACTTCGGAACCTGGCGGGACTCTGTATACCTCGGATCTTGCTCTCTCAGCTAGGCTCTGGTCGGGATACTTCGCACTTCTCACCGCCTCGTCTGGGTGTTGATCGCAGCCTCAGTCGTCCCCGCTTGGCCGGAGGGAGATACAGGAAATCCTGCGGGTACGCGTTTTTGTCCGTTCAGCTGTGGCAGGAGACCGGGCCTGCAACGCACCGCCGGCGCGTGAGATGAGAAAGTGTCCCTGTTCGGGCGCCAATTTATGTGGTAAATATTTCGTTACCGGTACTATTTTTTATGCGGTAAAGTCTATCAAGAATAACTCAGTAAATATAAGAGGCAGAATCCGTGGTATTAGAGGTTTAAAAATGCTTTATTCCTATAAAAAGGAAGACAATTCGAATTGTGGGCCTTCTATTCCATCACCACGAAAGTTCAGGAAGGAAGGGCGCATATATTATTGACAGATAGGCAGTTTTATAGAAAATACATTACAGTGAAACAGATGCAAGAGGCGTAACAGCTGATAAAAGGTGCATACGTGGCTAATAGAGGGCGTAATTCAAGAAACGTCATTAAACATGATGTCACAAGTGGGTGGATCCATAAAAGAATCCTGCAATGTCAGCAGAAATGTTTGGCAAAGATGCGCACGCAGCCGCATGACGTGTGATTGACGTGCAACTAGAGGGTGAAGGGGACTTGACATTTAGCTCTACATGTGGAGACAGAAGTCTGGGGTTATGTCAACCTAATTCCAAATCATATCTAATATCCTATGTTTAAAGAACTGTGTTATCCAAAAGGAAAGGTCTCTTAGGATAGAATCTTATTCTATACTGACTATACTGACTGTTAGTGCGTGTACAAGCGTCTAAGTGTCTACACTAGATGCGAGGGGGTAGGAATATTCCATGGTAACGGGGCTATGAATTACTTGCATGAAGACAGCGAGGCCTGGCCCCTTTGCATGGTAGCTGGAGGAATGTTTACCTAAACTACTAGACAGGAATGCATCGGATGAGGAGCGAAGGAGATAATCTCGAAGGTGAAATACAGTTTTTGGCAGGCGACAGGCTGGATCAGGCACCGTTAGCCGCGCAAGGAGTAAGACAAAGTTCATGGTCACAGATGCAGGCTCAGACTGGAGCTTTCAGAAGCAGAAGGCAGGAAAAGGCTTGATGACAGAATTCGGGCCTACTCGCCTGAATCTGTGAAATGTGGAAAGTGAACCACATAAAGTCGGTGGCCTTTCATACTTAGGAATGGAATATCTGACCCATTCATGGCGGATCTGAAAGAGGACATGTTGACGGTGGACGCACATATATTTGCGTCTTCAGAACTGGAACAGGAGGGAACATACATGTACTTATAGCATGCACATGGAGCCGTTGGGGTCTACGATAGGGGACATAACTGATCACAAAATTCATATTTCCTCAAAGTGGGTACTCGCTTGCTGAGAATGCAGATAGATAGACTGTATGTTATCTATGTTTGTGAACTCAAGAATCCAGCAAGGAATGCTCGGTTCCCTGCATCCTTATTTTTCGGTTTGTGTCAGTGCTGCAAATACACTAAAACTTAAAATAGACCAATAAAGTGAAGTATTGAGCAAACCTAGCTTAGAACACTGTACAACCTGGCAGCATGCCAGGTCTAAACAAAAATAATATGTGTATTCAGTAAAAAAAAGGTAATGGGGCTTAGCTATTTGTTCGTAAGCAAGTGTGTGAGTGAATTTATTATAGCTGTAAATAGCAAGAGCCTTTCTAGAATCTTTAAGTACATAAAATACTGGAGTACCAGTTTAAAACACAGGACAAGCTGCAAGAGCTCTACAACATATTTAGCCATTATGCTTCCAAGTTCATCATATCTATTAAGTCTTTTGTGGAATGAGTCCAAAGAGCCCCCTTTCATTTATGTAAATTCACAATAATTCAATGTCTTCACCTCTTGGGTGTTGTTGTACTTTCTCCAGCACTAGCTATCTTAAGTCCCCTGGCATATGGGTGAACTGCTCAACTTGTTCTTCCAAAGGTACGCCAGGTGTTTTACATTTGATGCAACTACAGTTCTGGAGGATACGTTGTATAATTGTCTGTGTGGCCTGTCCCACATAGGCGAATTTACACAGACATAGTATGACATATATAACAATCATGCTGTTACAGGTAGACCAGTACTTAAAATCATAGTTCTTAACCTAGAACTCAATCCTCTTGGTCTCTATGCATAGTTGGTAAGCTTTAAAATTTCTTGCATTTGATGTTCCCCAGAGATTGTGGGATATTGCAAAGTGTGTGATTTGATGGTTGTGTTCAGGGCCAGGTAAACATGGCCTAATGACAGAATCCCTCACATTGTTACCTCTTTAAAAGCAAACACAGGTTTATTCTGTATGTCTAGTTCATCCTGTACTAAATTCCAGTGTCTGGTTACCAGTTTTGTTTTATCTCATTGCTAGCTGTACAGAGGTAACACAAACCATACCGGTCTCAGGGTTTGTACATTTTTTGGGCTCCTACGGAGATTCCCTGGTGCAGTACTATGCCCTTTTACTGAAGCACTCTATTTACCCTTTTAAGTAACCCCTCCCGAGAAGTTTTCTTACCAGGATGTGTGATTCCATGAAGAAGTCAGACTTTGCAGCGCTGTTACTTCAGACCCTGAGAAATTGTCCATAGGACAGATTGTTACATAAACTCCTGGGGTGGTGAATGGAGTACCTTAGACTGGTGTTCTGCTCAGTGGATTTGTGATACAGTGTTGTCTATAGTTTTTATCAGGGTGTCTAATTGTTATCTCCAGGAAATTGAGTTCTTTCTGACAAAGGGACATGGTGAGTTGAATATCTGGATATCTATTATTCAAATATTCCAAGAACTCAGCAAGTGAATTGTTGTCCTCTGTTCATATCATAAATATATCATTTATACAGCATCTCCATATGGTTATGTTATTTGAGTATGGGTTGTTTTCATTGAAACTTGTCTGTTTTCTTTATGATCCATGTAAAGGTTAGCTATCTTCGGCACAAATGTCCGCTCCAATAGCTACACAGTTAATCAGATAGTAGTATGTGTTGTGAAAGACAATGTAGTTCTCTTTTAGGGCCACTTTCAGTAAAGAAAGTATAAACTTAATAGGCACCATTACAGCGTGGACCCTTTCCTCAAAAATTAATTTTATGATGGCTGGAACATCATCTTATGGAATATTGGTGCATAATGACTGTATGCCCTAAGTTACCAATATCTTTTGTGGACAGAAGAAAAAGCTCTCCATTTTGGAAACACTTCGCAAACATTTGTGACAACAGTAGAAACAAAAGTAAATGTCAGAGACAGCATGGACAACATCAAATGCATAGTCCAAGACTGTCTTCTACTGAGGTGCTAATCACATTTCTTCCAATTCCTGCTAATTAAAAGATGTCTCCTGTCCTGAAGAGACCATCAATTTAGTAATACAAAGGTCTTTAAAGCCTTCTTCCACTAGTATTTGAGGTCAAGATAGTCTGCAAAGGTGGTAAAACTGGAACACCCCTTTGCAGATACATATTGTCTAACCATCAAAGAGGTTCATCCTTGATGCTTTTTCATCTCACTTCTATGTCAAAGTCACGAGGCACATGACTCTTAACCAGTTGTATGTGTCACATTTTTAAAACTATATTGTACCAAGACCATATCTCTAGCTGCCATGTCTCCTTGCTGGATGAGAGACCCTGCTGGCCCAGAAGAATTAACAAATGTATTCTCTGGTCAGAACAAACTAGCATTCCCAGATCTGACTGAAAGCAGGCCCCAATGAATTCTTCACCCTCTGCTGGATCTAACTTGGATTTCTTCTAGTTGATTAGTAATCTGTCATCCTGGAAATCTTGTAAGAATGGATCAACCAATCATCTGGATATGGGTGCAGAAGAATGCCTATTCCATGCAAAAGGCGCACTGGAGGAGTCGCCGCATTAGTTACTACTCTGGGTGCTAACTTGAGCATGAAAAACAGAAAAAAGTGGTGACCTGCTGCTGAAAATCTCAGAAATGTCTGATGCTGCGAATTCACTGGATCATGTACATAAGTATATTGAAGGTCTAGGGAAGCTACATATTCTCTTGGTTGAACCATGGGAGTAATTTTCTTTAAATAGTCCATTATAAAGTTTGGTGTCCAAATCCAGGAGTGGACTCTTCATATCTAGGAGTCAACAGAAACCACCTGAAACATTTTCCACCAGGAAAATAATGAAATAAACTCCAGAACCTTTTTTCATCCATGGAAATTGGTATTATTGTCTTCTTAGATTAGACAGTTTTATTTAAGAGGAATGCAAGATATATTTCACATTCTATTCTTCTTGAATGAGAAGAGTGGGGGTGGCCCAGGTTGAAATGCTCAAGTCTCAAGGATGCTCCAATGTTTTTTGGATTTTGTTGGAACTGGGGGTGAAAGTGGTTATGCATGTTAGTGCTTCTGTTTGCGGTTTCTCCTTCACCTCCAATAGAGCCTCCCTGTGATTATTCCTTTCTCGTTATTGTGCTTGGCGTATCGTCCTCTTGGGATAATTGCGTGCCGACATATTGTTTGCCAGAATGTTAGACTGTTTTTTTAATTCGCAGATGGTATTGCAGTTGCGTCGTAGACGTTGAAATTGTCCTACAGGGAGGTTGTCTCTTAGTGCCTTGGGATGATGACTCTCATACATTGGAAAGACTGTTGCGGTCTTTGGGTTTCTTGAAATTGGTAGTCAGCATGGTTCCTTCATGTAGGGTGATCCAGAGATCCAGGAAGGCGATGTGCTCTTTGGATAGTGTCCTCGTGAATTTCAGAAAAGGGTCAAGGGTGTTCAGCCATTCGCAGAATCTTATGCATTGGTCCTCATCTCCTTTCCAGAAGAGTGAAATATCATCAATAAAGCGTTGCAATGCCATTATGTTCTCCTTGTAGGGGTTGGCCTCCTGTAGAATATATTTGTCTTAAAAATTTGCCATGTACATACAGGCTAGACAGAGAGCGAACGTGCTTCCCATGCTGGTCCCTTGGATTTGATGGTACAATTGTTGTTGGAAGGCAAAAATGTTTTCTTTGAGGGCCAAAGATGCACACTCGCAAATGAAAAAGATAGGTGTTTCATAAGGCCACGGGTGGAGACGCTGGAGCATTGATTCCATGACCTCCAGGGTAGTATCTTGAGGAATATTGGTGTATAATGCTTTGACTTCTAAGGTGACAAGGAGGGTGATTGCCCCTGGTTGAGCAAAATTGTCAATGAGATTGAGGACTTCTGTAGTGTCCCTCAAGCAAGTTGGAGTTTGCGTGACTATGGGGCATCGAAAAAAATCACAAAATTTGCTCAGTGGCTCTAGCAGTGAGTCGATGCCTGACGCTATCGGGCGTCTAGGGGGAGGGGTGGTACCTTTGTGTATTTGGGGTAACGTGTAAAAGTAAGGCGTGCGTGGATGTTCATTGATCAAAAAGGCTGCTTCCTGGAATGTGATCCAATCTTCACTTTCTGCCTCTGCCACCAGGCTTCTAATCCTCGTAGTCAGTCTTGCTGTCGGGTCTTCCGCAATGGGAAGATAGTATTTAGTATCCGTGAGCTGGTGGTGACACTCTGCATCATATGTGCCTCCGTCCAGAATCACAATGGCACAGCCTTTGTCGGCTGGTTTGAAAATAATAGATGTGTCTTCCGTTAAACTTTTTAGAAGTGTTCTTTCTTCCTTTGTTAAGTTTTCAAAGGTACGTCGTTGTGGGAGATTGTTAACTTCCTTCAAGACAGCCTGCTCAAACGTGAGCACCTTATGGGGGGTCATGGCTGCCGTGGGAGTGAATTTGGATTTCTTCTTCAACCCGGTGCCTCTAGATGTGGTCTCTGGTTTGTCTTGAAAGAAGGCCTTCAATCTGACCTTCCTGAAGAACTGATGAAGTTCCTGATGCAATCTGAATGTGTCGTCACAGGGTGTAGGGACAAAACCCAATCCCTTCTCCAAGAGGTCGGATTCATCTCTAGACAGTGACCTAGATGACAGGTTGACTTCTTACGTTTCAGTCCTGACGTTTTGCTCCTCAGGGTCATTTGCTCCGGTTCCTGCCAATGAATGTTCTTTGCTCCACTTCTCCATCTGCCTCTTCCTCTGCCCCTTCCTCTGTTGTGAAAAGGGGGGTTCGGAAACTGCTGGCATTGAGGTATCTGGAGGGGGTGTCCTGGTGGTGCATTCCACATTGGTTGGTGACCCATCCATTGTCCCAGGTATGGTTGTTGCTGGAATTGGATCGGGGGAAGGTTTTGGAACAGTGGTGGATGAGGTTGTCTCCATGACCCCCTTGCTGTTGGTGTGTAATGCCTTCCTTCATGGCTTGAGTCGCTGCTCATAGATCCTGATCTTCTAGAGTTATTCCTACTCGTCGCATCTGATGATGTGTCATGGCTTTGGAAGACAAAGTCCTCTTTTGTGTAAGGGTACACTATTTCTTGATCAAATTGTTTGACATCTGTCGCCTAGGGCTGTACTCCCCCTGAGTAGAATAAGTGTACCAGTAGACGATATAGCTGTTGTGAGGCTTTATTTAGAGATTCTGGACAATGTCTTGGTTTCTTTCTCTCCTCCTTCGTCCTGCGGGGCATTAACGACGATGTCCTCTCCGAGTCCGGGGTCTTTGTCAGGTGGAAGGCCTCCGAGGGACCTTTCCCAGCCACGCTCCTCCAGGCGCGTGGCGGGGCGAGACGCCGTGAAGTTGGCCTCCTGGCTCTGCAGCTCTCTCGTCTCCTCTCACTCCGACCTCCGGATCACGTCCTCCGCTCTCCTCGTTGCTCTCCGTCTCCTTCGCTCCGCACTCGCTGTCTCCGACCTCTCCTCCTCGGGCTTTCGCGCCGTTGTCCATCCCGACTTCCGTCTTACGGGGTTCGATGGTCTCCGATTGGTCCACCATCGGTGTCATCACAGGAGGTGTCTCTCTGGTCGCGGCGAGCCAGTCCGCGTTAAAGGGACCGCCGGCACCCTGTATGGAAGGTGGAAAGGGCCCGTCAGCGAGGGGGTTCTCATAACCCGGGTCTTCTCCTGAGACTTGGCGACAACATCCTTTTGAAGTTTTGTTATCTTTTGTTGGGTCAGGAAATCTCGGTGTTCCGTCATCTCTTCATGGATCCCTGCTAGCTGTGTCTTAAAGGCCATGATTGAGATTCCTGCTTTAAAGCCACTTTCTGCAAAGGTGATTTGAATTCAGAGTTCATCTGATAAGCATTTGGCTGTGTTTATTATCAGTACAAGCCAATCTCTGGTGCATTTTCATGTGATCTTTCACCACTCTTTCCTATCTTCTAAAAAGATCCGCGGTGTTAGTATCACTAATAGACCATTAGGTGCTACATTGGCCCTCAGAAACTCTGTCATTATTGTCACATGTAGGGCTGTCTTGATCTGTAGTTTCCTCAGTGTCTATAGGGCTTTCCAGTCATCATTCTTGCTCTCTGTTGCTGTGCTTCCATCTCCAGCGAGCAATGAGGGTGCTCTGAGAATTTCTGCCGCTGTGTCATCGTCAAAGCTTAAGCCTGGGTTGTCCATTGTAGTAACGTAGGTCAGACCCCGTGATGTAGGAGAGCTATAGGTGAGGCTAAGGGTTATCGGGGTGTGATTACTAATATCTCGTTGGTCACATACGGTGAGTGATGTCAAAGAGGAAAGATAGAGTGTAAATGTCCCACGGCTCACTGCCGTACTAAATCACTAAACACTTAGGGCCATATGTAGATAATTTCTATTTACCGATTCATAAATACCGAATTTTACCGATTCGGTATTTATGAATCGGTAAATAGAATGTAGGTAAACATTCTGTAATTATTACCGAATCGGTAAAATTTGGTATTACCGATTCGGTATTTACCGAATCGGTAATAATGCATCCCTTCCAATTCATTCCTATGGGCCTGGAGGCCCATAGGAATGAATGGGAAGCCATTCACCATTACCGATTCGGTAAATACCGAATCGGTAATAGGGGGAGCATATTCATGGGTGGCAGGGTGTCACATTGACACCCTGTTGCACCCCTGAATCGTGCATGTGTGCACATGTGGCGCACATACATGCCCTAAGGGCATGTATGTCTGCCACATGGCACTTTTCAAACAGCACAAAATTGCTTTTTAAAAGGTATTCGTTTTTTACCATCAACTTGTAGTTGGTGGTAAATAACGAATCCAGAAACCAAACATGCACTCACTTGAGTGCCCCCTACATAGGATTTCAGGATTCGGTAATTTACCGATTCGGTATTTTACCGATTTCTTAAAATTCCGATTCGGTAAATTACCGAATCCTGAAATCCAGCCACCTACATCTCAATTGCCTAAATACCGGTCAGTAACGGGATGTTTACCGATTTTCGGCCGTTACCGACCGGTATTTAGGTACCTACATATGGCCCTAAGAGAGGGGGGACAGAGAGTGTTAAAGAAAAGGTAGGTCCAGTCCCATTGCTCCCAAGAACTGATATGTACTCACTGGTTGGAAACTGTTCCTAAAAGAGAAATATATAACCTACTTGGTTACATAGAACAGAAGTTAGAAAGTAGTCTCTTTATGTGCTCCTAGTCTGATGAAGAAGGGGGAATTTCTCCTTTAGAAATTAGTGCCCTCACACACTCTTGTGAGTGTCATGCTTCATCATCGGGCGTTGCTCCTCGTGAGGGTGGCACTGCTGTCCTCCACGGGCCCCGCGAGAGGGCTCTTTGTCGGAGATCTTTTAGAAGACGCCGCAGTTGTGCATGTGGGTGTGTGGGCCTAAAAAGGGATGGTGCAAGTGTATTAAAATTGCTGCGCCGGTACCCTGAGATCATTTTAATTCGTAGGTCCGTGAGGGCAAAGAAAAAAGATAATCTGGGGAAAATGAGGCACCTCTATTTAACAAATAAAGTAGAGGTCGAGGTCTTACTCTGCTGCTCTCAGTGCCCGTGTGTATTCGTGAATATGAAACCTGGTCGCCATGTTTCGCGCTCGAAAAAGGTCCCTAATGGATCCTGGTGCACTTCGTCAGGACTATGTTTTTTTTTTCCCCTCCAGGTAAGAACAAGAACACCATTGAGATGTTCCACTGAGTACTTCCACTCATTCAGAGCCTTAATAGAGGTACCATAGGACTATAGGGTGCCTTTTTCCCTGCTCCTATTTTTATATATATTTTAATTTCACCAATTCACATGATACGGTCCTGATGAAGCGCACCAGGATCTATTAGGGACCTTTTCGATCTAGTGTTAGAGATAGCCTATAAACAAACGGTTTGATGAAGTACGGACTAAAATTCCAAAAACATCTGAAAATAGCCAAGGAATAGACGAGAACCCATGCAAATTGGCACAATTCACAGACCTCTAACCAAGGAAGAAATAAAAGAAAAGTAGGCAGAACAATGTATGTTTGTACTGCGGTGTGAGTAGTCTCTTTGTAAAAATCTACCCAAAAAAACCTGGGGCATTGCAGAAGGCTGATCTTTCGGCCCCACTAGTTGGAGATTTGGGCTGGTGGGTGCTAATACAGAGACAACTCCAGAAACTTATCAATTGGCAAATACCTCACCTTACCAAACATTAATTTGACCTTATCTATGAAACTTAAGTTTTGACATAAAACTTTATCAGACATTTCAGTGATAATTAGCTCAGGAGCCACAGGAAATGTCTGTGATCTAAAATTTGTTTCACAAATTGACTGAAGAGAAATACAAAGACAGAAGAGTTTAGCTTGGTGCATGGAGAGCAGTGGATGGAACCAACTTTTTTTTTAAATCATTTTTCAAAAACCTTTATTGACAAAGTTACATAGACAAAATATAGTCTTGCTCTGAATCAGAGCGCATTATACATGAACACAGTTGAAAGTCGCAGTAAGGTCAAACATCACAGCACCACGTATCACGACATCATAGCAAATGTTAAATAGGCATTTTTGGGGGCAATAAACAGGCAATAGTGTAAGGCTCACAGGTCTTGGGGGAGAGGGGAGGACAGGGCTCCGCTAAGAAGAAGAGGGAGTGAGGAGGGGAGGCCGCTAACTAACCAACACCGGTGGCCGGCGGCGGCGTAGTGCTGGTAGGGAGCGCGGGAGAGGTGGCTGGGCTCTGTGGGGAGCGAGCAAGGAGGTAGGACACCAAGGGTCTCCATATGTCAAGTGGGCGAGATCTGGCTGACATGAGGTACCAAAATTCAGATAAAAGTGTCTGGCAGCGCGATGCATCTTTGAGCCACTGAGCGAGCTTGGGTGCAGGTCTGCGGCCCCCACACATGGCAACCCTGCGCCGCGCGAGCACAAGCAGCATAGTGATTAGGCGACGGGAAGCGTCCGGGCAGAATTTAACAAAACTGAAGAGGCAGAGTGGGGGGTCGGGCTGAACAGACATCGCACCAGTAAGCGGAAACCCTGGGGCACAACCAGGCAAGATGAGAGAAGTCCGCCGCAGTAGCAGAACAGCGCAGACATCTGTCACTGGGGATAAGTCCCAACTTGTACAACTGAACAGGGGTGCGATAGAGCCTATGCAAATATTTAAAGTGGATAAGGCGCAATCGATAGTTAGGGGACAAGCGCCTGGTCTGGTTGCAACAGTAAAGCAAGTCGGCTTGGGAGATCTCAATATCAAGGTCCGTGCCCCATGCCACACGGGCATGATCGGTGGAAATGGGGGTGGCTGCCAGCGTGAGGGCGTAAAGTTTGGTTACCAATATCCGTGGGGAAGAAGACGAATATAAGAATTCGAGAGCAGTCATCAAGGGAGGAGGCAAAGGAAACGTAAAATGTAATGACCTGCAGATTGCCCGTAACTCATAAAAAAGCAGAGTATCCATGGGGTCGGAATCATCAGCAGGAGAAAAAAATGTGTTTCCCGGATAGAGATCCGCCACGGTGTTCAATCCCAAACGGGTGGCATGTTTAACCATACCGGAGGATTGAAAGGGAGGAAAGGCAGGATGACGGACTATCGGCATTGAGTTTGCAGAGAGCAAAGGAGAACCGGAGAAGCGTCGGAGCCCCTCCCAAGCCCATAGCAAGGTCTCGACCGTGTCTATTTCAGAACGTGGGAGTTTGACCGGGGCAAACGAGGCAGTGGTGAGCGGCCACAGGGCAGTGAGATCCGTCTCAACCGCCACATGCGGCGGGAATGGAGTGGGTTGAAGCCAAAAGTGCAAAAAGCTGGCCTGAGCACACATTGCATATAGTTTAAAGTCAGGAGCACCTAGACCACCACACCGCATCAGGAGAGTGAGAACCTCGTACGTGATCCTGGGTGGCTTACCTTCCCAGATGAGGGAGATGATCAGCGAGCGGACACTGTGAAAAAAATGAGCAGTGAGAGTAACAGGAATGTTCAGGAATAAATATAAAATTTTTGGGAGGACCAACATCTTGGCGATCGCGATCCGACCCTCCAGTGAAAGGTGCAGCCGGCTCCAAAGCGGCACCTTCAATTCAAGCCAGTCCACCGCACATCCGAAATTTGCTCTCCAGAGCTCGTCCACATCCCTGCTCAACCAGACACCTAAATTGCGCGTGGGACCCGACACCCACACAAAAGGGTATTCCGAAGTTAAGGGGAGGGTGGCGTCCGTGAGAGGGAAAAGTATTGACTTGTTCCAATTGACCTGTTTGCCAGAGTAGCTGCCAAACCGTATAATCTCGCGGACCAGAGGACTGAGATTGTCCTGAGGGTGGCGAACATATAAAGTAATGTCGTCCGCATACATGGAGACCAAGAGGGCACGTGTCGCGAACCCGATGCCCTTATGGGTGTACTGTTACTGAAGTCTAGCCGCCAGTGGTTCCATCGCAATCGCAAATAACATAGGCGAGAGCGGGCACCCTTGGCGGGTGCCACGACAGATGGGATGGGCACCGGAGGCAGGCAGTAGGGAGAGTATACAGAAGTAAAATTTTCCATATGACAACTGGGTTAAAGCCAAGACGCGGAAGGACAGAGAATAGGAAGGGCCATTCCAAAGTATCAATGGCCTTGGTGGTGTCCAGCAGGGCGGCCACAGCAGGAAGTGCAGAATTGATTTGATGGAGGACGGAGAAAATATTTCAGAGGTTGTGAGAGGTGGCGCGGCCCGGAAGGAAGCCGGACTGATCTGGGAGAGCAATGTGCGGCATGAGAGGGAGGAGACACGAAGCGAGCAGTTTGGCTAAAATTTTATTAACAGTGTTAATAAGGGATAGCGGTCAGTAGGAATCGCACGACTCTGGGGTCTTGTCCGGTTTTAGGAGCAGGGTCAGCATGGCCTCACAGAGCAAGGGTGGGAATTGACCGCTCTCGAACGATTCGTTATACATGGCGGCCAGATGTGGTACCAGAAGAGGAGCAAATGTTTTGTAAAAAGCGACTGGCAAACCATCCAGACCTGGGGCCTTATCGCCGGGCATGCTATTTATGGCAGCTAAAATGTCCTCTTTGGAGAAGGGCTTGTCAAGATATTCTCGATGATGATTTTCAAGCCAAAAAAGCGCGAGGGTATCGAAATACTGGTCAAAGACCTCACGCGGGGGGCAGGACCTGCATTGTAAAGTTGCGTATAGAAATCCCTGAAACGTGCCTTAATTTCTTCAGGGGAGGTTGTGCGATCTGGGCCACCATCCTGGAGAGCTGTAATGAAGGACGTGACGCGGGGTGGACGGAGAAGGTCAGCTAATGTTTTCCCAGGGCAGTCGCCCTCACCATAGCGGCACGCTCTGTCCTCCCTGCTGAGGAAAGAGAGTTCTCTATTGGCCTCCTCGGTGAATTCGGTATGTTTCTCGTGAAGCTTTGCGAGTGTGGTTGGGCTGGGGTCAAGGGCAAGAGAGGAGTCTAGTGATTCAATTTCAGATTCAAGTTTATTCAGGGCAGTACGGATGGAGCGCAAGACCCCGGAATGTTTAGAGATACATTCACCGCGGATAACAACCTTGAAACCTTCCCAGAGGGTACAGGGGGAGTCCACAGAGCCAACATTAAGCTCGAAGTAGTTAGTGATCGCGTTCTGGATCTCATCATAAAAGACGAAGTCGCATAGCGCGTTGGAAGGGAGCCACCAGGAGAAGGCGCGCCAAGGGGACATTGGTAGACGGAGACAGAGTTGAACCGGTGCGTGATCAAGGGAGTGCGCGCCTTATGATCGACGGAGGAGAGCCAGGAAAGAACGTCTGGGGAGAAGATCCACAGATCGATCCGTGACCAGCAACCCCGAGTGGCAGTGACGCAGATGACCTCGCGAGTTTCAGGACGCATGTGCCGCCAAACATCATACAGGGAATTCTCAGCGAGGATGGATGTTAACAGGGAGGCAGTGCGTGAGTGTGGTGCGTGGGTGCCGGAGCAGTCGAAAGCAGTGGATAACGTAACATTAAAGTCCCCCCCAAGAGGAGCGCAGAGGGGCCGAAGGAGGAGATGTGTTGAAAACCCAGCGCGAAGAAGTCTAGGTCGTCACTATTAGGGCCATATACTGCAGCAATTGTAAGGGGTTGGGCTTGGAGGGAGCCATGGAGAATAACAAAACATCCCGTGGGGTCAGTAATAGTGCGGGAAGTTTGCCAAGGAAGTCCCCTGCGTATAAGGATAGAGACCCCCCGAGAGTAGTTGGAATAAAAGGAGTAGTGAGTCTCTCCTCAATGCCGGGAGTAGAGCCTGCCAGCGGAGGCAGGGAGCAGGTGAGTTTCTTTTGGCAGACAGATATCCACCTTGTGCCAAAGGAGGTGCGCGTTCACAAGTCAAGCCTTACGGTGGTCGTTAAGACCGCGGATGTTCCATGTCCAAAATATAGTGTCTCTAATAGCAGCGTATTGTGAGGGGTAGACATGCGGGGCGCAGTGAATCTGGCCAGGGCCCACACGCAGAAGCAAAAGTCAGTGATGGTTGCCCGTGAAATTGGAAAGCTGTGCGACCACAAAGGGGATAGGAAAAGACTGCCAAGGGCTAGGCACGACAGATAACAGGGCTGCAAGGGGAAACAACAGGCATAAGGCCCACAGGGTGTGTTGCTAATTAGTGCCGTGCCCAAGAGCAAAATCGTGGGGTTGTGCGCATAGTAGTGTGGCGTGACATAGCAGAACAAATACAGTTCAATGCAACATTGCGATCTAAAGAAAAAAACAATACATATTAACAAAAACAAATATGCCTCTATAGGAGGCAACAGATCCCAGGAAACCACCCCCCAACGCCCCACCCACACCAACCCCCCAAACAGGTTGAGATACCTCCCGCTCCCGGGACCCACAACTAGGAGGGGAAGAGTCAATGTCCAAAATGGGATTCATCCCGCGGGGGCATGGCGCTGCTCAGCGAACACCCCTGCCGTAAAGACAGTGTGGCCAAGCCAGTAACAATGACAGACAACTCGGGAAGCATAAATAAAAACAATCACAGAAGGCCAAGAACACAAAGTGGACATGAAGAGGCACAAAGGGAAATAACAGCTGCCTTAATGGGAATTAGCTCGAGGGGGCATGATGGTGTTCAGCGTACACCCCTGTAAAATAAGATGGGAAGGCCATGCACTTGGCGGTAACAAATATCAGGAATATACACCTGGAGGAGGGGAAACTTCACAACAGAAACAAGCGGGCTGGCGAACATGCCCCAAGTGCAACCTGACCCCAAGGGACTACGTACAGATTACAGGCCCGGTGAGCAAACAGTGCGAATGATGCAAAATCATTGTCACTCAGATTACCCTCGGGAGCTGCTTGAGAGTTGACAGGCGAGGAGCGGTTGGATTTGTCCAGTTCTTTAGCAAATGGCAGCGCCTCTCTTGGGTCCGGAAAAATTATGGTTTTGGTACCTTGTTTAACTCGCAGTTTGGCCGGGTAAGCCAGAGTAGGAAATCTCATGCTTCTGGAGGATCCGTTTAGCCGGTAAAAACTCATGGCGTGCCGCCTGAACAGTGGTGGTGTAATCCGGGTAGAACGATAGGGAGTTGCCCTGATGGCGAATGTCCCCTTTTTCCCTAGCCGCCCAGAGGATGGCGTCTCGGTCCCTGAAGTTTAAAATCTTTGCTATGATGGGACGGGCTGGCAGGCCAGGGGCTGGACGGGGGCCAAGGGAGGCCGCAGGAGAGCGGGGCAGTCCGACAACTAAGGTGAGGCCGCCAGCAGAGGAGGGAAACCGGTGTGCCCGAGGTGCGGACAGCCAGTGGAGAATAGACGTGAGGACAAGCCCGGAGGGCCGCTGCAGCAACTCCCAGGACCCAGGTGAGCTGGTAACAGTGAAGGGGAGGACCCAAAGGGCAGTTCGTCAGGTATTGGACTAATGCCTGAAGTAGCACACCTGCCAACGAGTAGCAAGAAGTGGCAGCAGAGCCCAGAATGTATGGGAGCCCCTACTATCAGAGTTAGACCTCCCATTTACTGCTCTTAAGCCCTTCTCCAAACACAAACTTTTTAGTTGGAGGGCAGCCGCAGTCCATTTCTTTATTGGGTCAAGGGTCAGAGTAGGTATGCTCCACTGAGAATCTTCTTCTTCACCAAGATAACCATCTTCTGAATCCAGTGGCTCAAAGCAACAATTAAAATCACCAGCAATTATTATACTGCTTTTGCCTCTAATATCGCCTACAAATGTATCAAGTAGGGATACAGTTTCTGACGCTTTCCCTCCCACTGTGCCTCTAGCATATACGTTCAACACAATCACTTTCGGTTGACGAACAGAACATAACTGGATAGCTTGTATATCAAGACTGTTGATCAATACTTCCTCCACCCTATACCCCGCGTTTTGTCTCACCCAGATTGTTAACCCTCCAGATGGTCTTCCTTTTCTGCCTCCGACAGCCGGTTTTGAAAAGTTTAAGTACCCTGGACGGAATAAACTTTCAAGGGACCAAGTCTCCTGGAAGATACATATGTCATAGTTTTCTATAAAGTCTGACCAATCAGATGAGGCTACCTTAGAGCGTAGCTCCACTATGTTCCAGGAGACAAGGTCTAAACATGGATTCATATAATCCTGTGTAATAATGCGGGAAGCCTCCAGTACAAGATTACCCCGATCCTCTGTTGATGTGACCAAATCACAGGTGGTCTGAGGCGGGATAGAAACTATTAGACCGTGTTTAACGGAACTAAACCCTCTCTCCTTGGGTGCAGCACCCTTCTGACTATTCTTATAAATGTTATGGGGGAGACAGTTTTCAACACCAACTAAATTAGTATTGTTAATAGTTTGCTGATTTAAAGGAGGGAGTAGATTTAAACATCAATCTACTTTTTCCAGATGGGAGTCCTCAGTATGGAATTTCTGAGATGTTGCTCCCCTCTGGTTCAGGGACTTTACGAGAGCATTATATTTTATCCTAATGTTGGATAGGGTCAAGTGGGACGTTCGTAGGTCGAATGCCACTAGGTTATCCACTAGTTCAGCTGAATTGAGGGTTAGGCATACATAGTCTGTGCAATGGTCGGACCTCTCAAACCTTTGGGCAGCGTAAATATCTTCCCTTATTATGGACCTGCAATTTCTCCTATGACAAAGCCACTGAATACTTTTATTAATCAGGGATTCTTCATCTTCCCTGAATATGCTGGACTTGATTTTAGGTACATTGATTAAGTATATTTGATTATTTGTACTATAAAATAAAGAACTTCTTTGGTTAGCTTGGTCGCCATAATTCTCATAAACGTTACGGGAAGTAAGGTTGCTATAAAGGTATGGCTGGGAATAGGAGTGCAGAGTCTCATTGATGGGCAGTTGGGTCGCGTTTGGGGTAGGATGGAGAACAGTCATGACTGCTTCAGCTCCGTCCTGGGGCTTACCCTTAAAAACCATGTCTGAGACATTACCCGAAGACCCCCCTGATGTACGGAGACTAGCATCTTTTGAACAGTTCAAACATTTGTCATTATAGGTCATTTTGGTCGAGTCTTTTAATTTCTCAGTTAGCTGTACAATCAGGGCCTTTAGGACAATAACAAGTTCTATAAGTGCTCCTGGCTGTAATATTGAGCTAGCTTGTTCAGATCGAGTCTCCCTCAAGCATGCACATTTACAGGAGTGTGTTGAAGTTGTTTGAAGTACTACGCCCTCAGATACTATGCATTCGTTCGGTTGAGCTAACACAGTACTCTCAGATAGGGACAGTAGTGGAGTAAATCTATTGCTACATTCTACTAAACACTCCAAATCACTGACATTTCCTGTTTGCTCAACAGAGGGTTGAGCAGTCTTGCTTAATGAGTCTCCCTCTATAACAGGTTCCAATATACCCTTATCCACAGGTTTTTTAAACATGGCCGGTATAGATATAGACCCTGTAGGTAGGGGTAGACTTTTGGGGGAGATGTGATGGGTACTACTAACCCTATTTGCAGCATCTGATGGTATTATCAACATTCCTTCGCAGTCTTTAATCAAGTTATCAATGCGATCCATGACCCCCATTGTTCCTTTTGATGGCAATGCTTTTGGGGCCCTTTTTTGGCTTCTTCCCCTTCCCCGCTGTTTTCCCCCCGGAGCTTCAACTGCTTTCCTTTTCCCCATACTTAACTTCCACACAAATGAATCCAAAAGATACGGCGCCAAGTCTTGGGCAGGCTAGCAAGACCAACCACAATAACGGGCACCCTTGCACCACCTGTGTTGCTAGGTAAAAGTCCCTGAGGCCGGCAGGCTAAGATAACAAGATAACATATCGGTTTGGGATATCAAACCCTTCCGCCCTTTTCATACACTTGTCCACAGTCAAATAGGTCTGCGTGTTTATAATGTCAGTGGAATACAATTCGCCAGACCAACAGTACCATGTTTATGCAGACGGTAGGCCGGCGTAAGGGGGATGGCCCTGCCCTGCCTCTTCCTGTCGATAATGGGCGAGGGACGGGCCCGCCCTTGGCCCGGGCTTCGCGTGCGCGCATCCCGCGCCGCGTGGGGCAGGCCGGGATTTGTAGCGCCGGCTGGCGCGATGCTGTGACGCGGATCCTGCAGCAGAGGATGCTGGGCCTGGTAGTCCTCCTGTTTCCGGGCAGCAGCGGTGAGCTCGCAGAGCACTTCTCAATATTGCTTTCGAAGGAACCAATGAAAAGCGATGGGCATGATGAAAGTACACTGGGTATATACAGTATTTCTCATGAGATAGTGCATGCCCTGCTTAGACCCCACTTTCTGCTGTGGGCATCGCCTCTTCGATCCTCTTTTCCCGCGCCTTGGTGTTCTTCTGGTCCAGGAACTGCAAACTGGAAGATGCTATATATATAAATGGGAGGGTACCGACTCAGCTGGAGCGGTGGACGTACATGCTTACTGTCACATGGATACAGCGCACTAGAACTGGGTTGAGACCGGTGACTGCTGAGCTTGGTGTTGCTTTGGGCAAAGCCAAGCAAGAAAAACAGCTTGGATCATATCATGTTCGTGACTTGAACAACCTGGTCACCCGCGGATGCCAGCACACTCCCCACCCCCGGTGCCAGATCCTGTTGCACCGGAGCCAGAAGAGTCCCGCTGTGTTGCGGCAGAGAGGGCTGGAGCATGAGGAGCCAGACAATGAAGGGGAGAAGTGCCACGGGGCAGATGGGGGGCATGCACGAGGTCACCCCGCCAGCTGATCGCTTCAGTGAGAGGACAAGAGCGCTCCGACGTCCCTGCAGCGGCCACGAGCTAGGTCCGGACTCATTCATTGTCTTAATTGAAAACCTCTAACACTGGCAGCACCAGGAGATTATTATCGGCTTTACAGACTTATGAAAGATGGCTTCATTCGGGTGTCTTTCCAGTGCATAGCTGGGCTATTATCCAATGAATGTCGTCCTCTGTAATTGCTCTATTCAGATAGAAAGTTCTTGTTTGCGTACCTGTATGTAATAAAGAGGAACAGTTTCTGCAACAATATTACTCAGGACAGTCTCCAACTTGCCGGGACTGTCCCCGCAAAAACGGGATAGTTGGCAACTATGTGTTTAGGTAAATCTGTTTCATCGAATTATGATGTTTTTTATGGTGTTTCAGATTTTCTGTAATGTCTATACTGAGTTCAGTTATAGTCTCCTAACCTACTCTTTATTTGTTGTTGGTCAGGTAACATATCACTGCCTTTATCAAGGATGGCTGTGATACTTATATATGTCCCTTCTATTTGTACGCTAACCACATTAATCGCCTCCTAGTCTTAGCTTTTTATGAGCTCTTGCCTACCAAATAGCCTTTAGCAGTCTGTAGGCGAAAGCCTCTTGTGGGTCAAGCCAAACCCTTACAGTTGCTTGGAACCTGCTATTGCTTATCCTGGATTGGCTTTATTCTCATTCTCATTTGCTAGTTTCTTATTTGACAACTTCCCTTCCTCTTCTCATGGTTGTCACTCTCCTGGAAAATAGCCTCTTTTCCTTTATTTAAGATTGGATGACTTCTTTTGTCCACTGCTCACAGTTAAGGAACTATTATTAATTTTTCATTAAGAACTCAATGAGGGGGCCTTTGTTTTCTTCGTCTCTGTCTTGTTCTGTTCCCCTAACCTAAAACACCTGCCCCTTCCAGTTGCTTCCTCTTCACCTGCCCTCCACTTGCTCCTCCTACCCTACCCTACTCCTCCCCTACCTTAATTTAAGGACCCTTCCTGGTCCTTAACTTAAGCTTTTAGTTTCATTTTTGAGAAGCCAAATAGCTACCATTTGTTGCCATGCCGCTCTCCAGTACAAAAACTTTTCTGTGTGATTCCGTTGCTTCATCAGCCATTTCCCCACCCTGACCCACTCCCCATTGCTTCCTGCCACCAGTTCCTAACCTATTCCTTACCCACCTCATAGCACTTTAAAGAAACGTTTTAGTTGTCAGTTGTTGCTAAACCACTCCACATTGCGACAAGAGCTTTTGCGTTAATAATTGCTTTCTTTTTATTTACTGATCCAAGTGGTGTCTGCATTTATAGATTAGTAAATTAAAAACATATGGTGCCAGAATCATTCTGTAGGCACAAGCATGCATGAGACACACAAATGATGGACTGAATGCAGAACAAATCAAAACATTCACCCCCAGTCAAGAGATGTGTTTTAATTCCATCGTTCTTTTGCTCAACATGCCACCCCAATTCAGACCCAGCCGTATGCAAATCAGTCTTGACCCTGTGCCCCATGGGAAAAGTACGGCCTGAACTGCCAAGCCAGGTCCTCCCAGGACCGGAAACAAGCATCCTATGACCGGTTTCGGGGTTTCACCCCTCCTCAGCTAGGCTAGGTTGAATCCAGTGGCACAGTGAGCCATGGTCCCATGTCTGGGCAAACCTGGCGCACTGAGGGCGAGAAAGCAAAAGACACACAAATGATGGACAGAATGCGCAACAAATCAAAACATTCACCCCCAGTCAAGAGATCTGGGTGAAATCCATTGTTCTTTTGTTCACCATGCCACCCCAGTTCAGACTCAGCCATACACAAATCAGTCTTGAGTCTGTGCCTCATGGGAACAGTCCAGCCCGAACTGCCAAGCAGGTCCTTCCTGGACCAGAAACAAGCATCCTAGGACCGGTTTCTGGATTACACCTCTCATCAGGCAGGCTAGTTTGAATACAGTGGCACAGAGAGCCCGAGACTCATGTCTGAGCATACCCGGCGCACTTAGGGCGAGAAAGCAAAAGACATACAAATGATGCACTGGCTGCAGAACAAATCAAAACATTCACCCTCAGTCAAGAGATCTGGGTGAAATCCATTGTTCTTTTGCTCACCATGCCACCCCAGTTTAGACCCAGCCATACGCAAATCAGTCTTGACCCTGTGCCTCATGGGAACAGTCCAGCCCGAACTGCCAAGCCAGGTCCTCCCTGGACCCGAAACAAGCATCCTAGGACCTGTTTTGGGTTTCACCCCTCATTGGTCAGGCTAGCTTGAATCCAGTGGCACAGTGAGCACGGTACCCACATCTGTGCATACCGGGCAGACTTAGGGCGAGAAAGCAAAAGACAGACAAATGATGGCAATGCATGTGAGAGCATACAAATTATGTAGTCCCTAATCAAGCCTTTTCTATTTTTTTCCTCTCTTTTTTCTGGCTGATGCTGCATAACATCTTCAAAAAGCAAAGACAATAGTCAAACAGGCATGACCTATTGGCTTTGTCTATGCTTATGTTTTGTTATCGTGTTTCCCCAATCGCTCTAATGCTTCTAGTCGTTCAATCTTTTTGATGCTGATCATGTGACCCATACCTCTTTCCAAAAACTCCACTTTCTCCTAGTCTTGAATCTCTCCCTTTAGTCTTGAGACAGCGTTTGTAGATCTATCCTGACACCTTCAGTGGTACACATACATTTGCCAAAATGGCAGCCTTAAAAACTTCCCACATGATATCTGTAGATTCCAATAAACCTATATTTACTGCATAATAGATAGTTCTGGATCAGCGTAACTTTGGTTCCATTCTTACACGCCATAAATACGCAATATATAAGTTCAATTCTCATTAAATACTTGTGTTTCGTAACGTAATAATATACAGTGCTGCATTTGACATCACTATTGAAGTGCATTCACTGTAGGATTAGAGATTCATACATACTCTGTGTGCCTTAACAGTATCTAATAATATATAAATACTAGGAATCTGATGAAAATCACACTATTAAAATGTATTTACTTTAGAAACAAAAAGACTTATGTAATATGTGCACTAATGTTTGCATTTATAAGGTATTTCCTAGTCACATCTGTATACATGTACTCAAAGTTATTTTATCTGTATGTAAAGTGTAATATGAAACTAAAGTACTGACTGTTTTAATCATTTGTAGTTGAACGTGCACACACATATTAAATGTGCACCATTGATTAATAAGTTAAACTAAGCTTGTTCTAACTAGGTCTGTATTTCCTTCTGCATGAAATGCTGTTTTACATTTTCTGCTTGTGTGTCTTTTCCATGCAGGTATATTCACATGGTTTGTTAGTTTGAGAATATACGTGGCACTATATTATTGATTGAGAATAAGACCTTGACAAAGAACATGAAGAACCAGAGTGTTAACTGAAAGTTTTCATGCAAGACTGTTGCAAAGGCTCACAGGTGACCAATGACAATACCGTTCCCACGTCAGGACTGGGAGAAATCTTTAATGTTTCAGCTCATAACTGACAATGCAAAGGACAATGCAGCCCTTGATGATGCCAATTGAGGGGTGTTACTTTGGAGAATCTGGTGGAAATAACCGGAGTTCACACTGTCTGAGGTTAAGCCACATTTTACAATTTTTCACGAGCGTGTTGCCGGAAGCGGCATGTCAGAAACGAAAAGAGCTGGTGCGGGTTCTTTTCAAGATGGCTACCTATTTTGTCCTTCTAAGGAGTGTTGTTTTCGGAAATATACTCACTTCCTGGATTGTCTAAGTTTTTCATACCGATGTTATGGAATACGTAGGAATGAAAATGTGTGAGCGCATGAGCTGGCCAATTAATAAGCCAGTAAATTCAGACTATAGTAATAGAGAAATATATCACCTTTTTTCCAGCTAGTACAATTCCACAGTATGGAGATGTGTTTACATGAACAACTATCGAGTTGTTTTACTTTCATTTATGCTTTTATCTTTTCAGATACCGGATAAAGCGCTATTTCTAATTAAGAAAGGTCAATGTACCTTCAATCACCTTCCACTAATCTTGGAGGTCTTGAATTCAAGCAAATAGGCATACAATTAAATTTCGAGTGTAGTAGGGACATATTTAGGTCCTGATGAGTAAAGCAGTGGGGACTGCTTACGAAACATGTTGACCCAGTAGGGAGTATTTAATTGATATACACCCCCTACGCAACCCCATTTTTTAACATTCTCAGCTAGGGAATTGAATAAAGTCTGTTTTTTCCACTAGTCAGAGGATTTTTAATTTTTGTATTCACTCACTATCCCTATCACACTCACTTAACACATAGTCTACACATAGTCAATTCCTTCACTTAACAACAGTGCTCCCATATAGTTATTGGTCGTAGCACGCCCGCCCCGTAGAGGGACGGGAAGACCCCTATGATGAAGCATGACACCATGGAATTCAAACTACACAGGAGCAGAATGAAGTTAATTTCCGATGCCCCAATCAGAACGTCCCTGTCAGGCTAGTGATATCCTTCACAGGTAAGTTCAAAAGGGGGAAGGGGAATTGGGACAGAGAAGAGAAAGCTCCAAGCTCACTGTCAGTTCTGTTTCATCTTCTTCGTCTTCTTCTTCTTATGAATGTTTAACAGCACTGAGAACATTAACATTATTCATTAGTAATATATTGAGATTCTTTTACTTACTGTCTCAATGTTAATTAGATCGGTAGCATTACCAGCATATGCCTTGGACCTACTTCTCTTCTTACTTCTTAAAATTGTCTTATGTCTTGTAAGAAGATTTCACTTAGTTCTCTTCTCTCTTTGCGGATTACAGGAGCCCAGACGTGACTTCTATCTTTGCTAAAATGAGGAAACACCTTGTTAAATATTAATTCTCTACTTTGTGACTGGTATTTAATAATTAGAGTTTTAACCCTCTCTTATTGTACTCACAGTGAAGAAAACTAAAGTGGTCAGTATATCTAACCGTTGTTAATTTCCTTTCTCTCAAGCTAGTTGTTTATTCTGTGCTTAGTAATCTCCTTCACGGGCATAACGAATTATTAATGAAACACTAAGCGCCCTAGTTAAATCTTTTTGTGCGTATGATTTTAATAAATAAAGTGAGGCTCGGAAATAGGGGAAGCGCGAAACCGTTCCCCTCTTATTGCTTATCAGGTAGTTATTCCTTTTCTTATAGGTTATTAAGGATTCGTTTAGAGGGAAATATGCTTTAGTATTTATTTCTGCTATTTAGTAATTGGCAACCAGCGTATTGCATTCCGGAAAACAAACTAAGGTAAATATGCAAGAAGACTAGTTTCACATGAATTTACAAGACGTTTTCACTGACCTCGACTCTGGAACTTTTAACCGTCGAAACTAACCTGTTTTTAGTTTTAAACAACGCAGCTACCCTGACTGACTAACACGATGCCCAAACAGCTCCTCTCCCGTTGCAGTCTTCGGTGAAGTGCGCCGTAGAACGTTGGAGCGCACTTCACCAGAGCGAAATTAACAGTGACAACTAGACCGCTGAACAGCGGTATATTGAAGGATGTTGGCGGCCATGTTTGAATTCCGGCGATGCCAGCAACCTCACCAGCTCAAGGGGAAATCTGTTTGAGGGTGAGTTTTGTGGGGCACAAAAGAACAAATATTAGCCACAGTCTGACGAAATGGAGGAAACCGACCGCGATTCCTGACAACTACAGAGTGCCTACCTTTTCTGGTTCATGTGAACCTAGTTTTCCATGCTCTGCATATGTCAAATTGTCTCATGCACCATTGCCATATAGGTCTGATACAGAGGGAGGACCACATTCTCTGTTGTTTAACAGCCCCCCTTTATTCCTGGCATATTCCAAAATAACATCATAAAGCAAGAAAGCAATTACTATTTCACTCAGATTCTAATTTTGTCGCTGCTTAGTGTTAATTTCCAGAATGAATGTCAGTTTAAGTCTCCTTGTTTCTGAAATAACTACAGAACATCCATGCACACATATGGAAATTACCCCAACTTGACTACATCAATATAGCTATGAGGAGCTCTTACCAAGTATCTTCCTCCTCACCAATTATAAAATACTGAAACACCTTTTCTACCTTTCCAGCTATTCCAGTTCCTTACCCACCCTATCCTCCACTTAGATAGTAGACAAAATCTGTGTAATGAATACCTAAAGCTTAGCAGGAAGAAGAATGACCAAATGAAGGTCTTAAACTTATGAAATAGTGAGTTCCTAATTAGTTGACCGGGCAGTTTTTTAGGAAACAATGTATTTTGTAGGTTACTCTCTTTCATCAATAGATACAGTTTGAATACATGTGCTGGCTAATGGCCACAGATGTTCTATAAACTTTAATGCTTCGGGGATCTTAAATGAATGTCTCTTTTTTTCTTGCAGATCAATCTACAGCTTAGTAGGGGTTCAATCAATCAATCTACTTGTAAAGCACGCTACTTACCCGTGAGGGTCCCAAGGCACTGAGGGGATGGGGGGTGCTGCTACTGCTCGAAAAGCCAGGTCTTGCGGAGTCTTCTGAAGGTCAGTTGGTCTTGGGTCTGCCATAGGTGGGTGGGGAGGGTGTTCCAGGTCTTGGCAGCGAGGTAGGAGAAGGATCTGCAGCCGGAGGTCGTTCATTGGATGCGGGGGACAGCGGCGAGGGCGAGGCTGGTGGAGCGGAGCTGGCGGGTGGGGGTGTAGAAGCGGAGTCTGCTGTTCAGGTAGGCTGGTCCGATGTTGTGGAGTGCTTTGTGTGCGTGGGTGAGGAGCTTGAAGGTGATCCTCTTGTCGACGGGGAGCCAGTGTAGGTCTCTCAGGTGGGGGTGATGTGGTTGCGGCGGGGGACGTTGATGATCAGTCGGGCGGAGGCATTTTGGATGTGTTGTAGTCGTCGTAGGTGTTTGGCTGGGATTCCTGCGTAGATTGCATTGCCGTAGTCCAGTCTGCTGCTGACGAGGGCCTGTGTCACCATTCTTCTTGTTTCGGTCGGAATCCACTTGTAGATCCTGCGGAGCATGCGGAGGGTGTTGTAGCAGGAGGAGGTGACGGCGTTGACCTGCTTAGACATGGAGAGGGAGGAGTCGAGGATGAATCCTAGATTGCGTGCATGGTCGGTGGGTGTTGGTGCTGTTCCCAGTGTGGTCGGCCACCAGGAGTCGTCCCAGGCTGAGGGGGTGGGTTCGAGGATGAGGAATTCCGTCTTGTCAGCTTCAGACGGCTGCTCATCATCTAGTCGGCGACTGCCTTCATTCCCTTGTGGAGGTTGGTTTTGGCGGTGTGTGGGTCCTTGGTGAGGGAGAGGATGAGCTGGGTGTCATCAGCGTAGGAGATGATGTTTAGGTCGTGAAGTCGGGCCACTTGTGCGAGGGGGGCCATGTAGACGTTGAACAGCATCGGGCTGAGGGATGAGCCCTGGGGAAAGCCGCAGAGGATGTCGGTGGCTTCGGATCGGAAGGGTGAGAGACAGACGCTCTGGGTTCTGCCAGAGAGGAAGGACGTGGTCCAGTCAAGAGCCTTCTCTTGTATTCCGGCTGCTAGAAGGCGTGTCTTTAGAGTGCGATGGCATACCGTGTCGAAGGCAGCTGACAGGTCCAGGAGGATGAGGGCTGATGTTTTGCCGTTGTCTAGTTGGCACCTGATGTCGTCTGTGGCGGCGATGAGGGCTGTCTCGGTGCTGTGGTTTTGTCTGAATCCAGACTGGGACGGGTCCAAGATGTCTTCCAGGTGGCGGGTCAGTTGCATGTTGACGATTTTCTCGATGACCTTTGCCGGGAAGGGGAGCAGGGAGAAGGGCCGGAAGTTCTTGAGGTCCTTGGGGTCTGCTTTGGGCTTCTTGAGGAGGGCGTTGATTTCGGCGTGCTTCCAGCTTTCCGGGAATGTCGCTGTTCCGAAGGAGATATTGATGACCTTTCGTAGTTGGGGTGCGATGGCTGCGTCTACTTTGTTGAAAACGTGGTGTGGGCACGGGTCAGACGGAGATCCCGAGTGGATGGAGTTCATGACCTTGTGTGTCTCGTCGTCGTTGACGTTGGACCAGGAGGTCAGACGGTTGGTGCTGGTGGTGTTCACTGGGGGGGTGGAGTCTGGCATAGTCTGGGAGGTCGTGGTGTTGAAGCTGTCATGGATGGCGGAGATCTTGCGGTGGAAGAAGATGGCTAGTGAGTCGCACAGTTCTTGTGAGGGCGGGATGTCGTTGGCGCTGGGGTTGGAGAGTTCCTTTACGATGCTGAAGAGCTCTTTGCTGTCGTGTGCGTTGTTATCCAGGCGGTCTTTGAAGGAGGATCTCTTGGCTAATCTGATGAGGTGGTGGTGTTTGCGGGTGGCGTTCCTGAGGGCTGCGTGGTTGTCCGGTGTGCGTTGGTGGAGCCATGTCTTCTCCAGTTTCCGGCATGCGCGTTTGGAGGTCTGGAGCTCGTCGGTGAACCAGGTGGCTCTCTTGTTGGCGTGGCTGTTGGAGGGTTTCTTGAGCGGGGCGAGGGTGTTGGCGCAGTCATCTATCCACTGTCTGAGGTTGCGGGCTGCGGCGTCTGGGTTGGTGGGGTCGGTGGGTCTTGGCGAGGTAGGTGATCAGCTGGTCTTCGGTGACTTTGCTCCAGCCGCGGCGAGGTAGCTGTTGGGTGCGGTGGTGCGTGGTCGGTTTCTTGAAGGTGAAATGGATGCAGCGGTGGTCGGTCCAGTGGAGTTCGGTGGTGTGGTCGAAGGTGACGTAGGGGCCTGTGGAGAAGACGGAATCCAGCGTGTGGCCGGCAGCGTGGGTGGGTGCGGTGGCGAGTTGTCTGAGGCCGAGGTTGGCGAGGTTGTCGATCAGGGTGGCGGAGTTGGCGTCGTTGTTGTTCTCGAGGTGGAAGTTCAGGTCCCCGAGGAGGTTGTAGTCCGTGGAGGCGAGTGCATGAGTCGCTGAACTGTGCTCAGGGTCTGGGGGGTCTGTAGATAATTGTTCCTCTGAGGGTGGTGTTGGGGTCAGTGTGGATTCGGAAGTGCAGGTGTTCGGCGGTGTTGAGGGTGTCGTCTGCGTGGGTGGCGACCTTGAGGGTGGACTTGTGGACGATGGCTATTCCTCCTCCGATTCCGTTGGCGCGATCCCTGCGGGTGATCTTGTAGCCGTCCAGGATGGCTATGGCGATGTCGGGAGCCGAGGAGTCCTTCCACCAGGTCTCGGTCAGGAAGGCCACGTCTGGGACGGAGGTACCGAGTAGATCCCAGAGCTCGACGGCGTGTTTGCGTGCGGAGCGGGTGTTGAGGAGTATGCAGTGGAGGTGGTTGGGTCCGGTCCTTGGAGGATTGGTGCTTCTGTCGCAGATGAAGCTGCAGGTGTGGCAGGAGAAGGGTCTGTGGGTCAGTTTCGGGGCGGCCTGGAAGCAGGTGTGGTTTCGGCCTGCATTGAGTGCGTGGAGGGTGCTGGCGTCGTAGTGGATTCTGGTGTCGTAGCGTTCACGGAGTCCAGGGGTTCTGGCGCTGCGCACGGCCGCTTCTCCGCCTGCATATGAGGTGGCTTGGGAGGGAGGAGCAGCTGGGAGCGGGGAGGCCAATGGATGTGCAGGGGGCGGGGCCGCGGGGGAGCAGCAGCGGGAAGGGCCGGGAGCGACGGGGTCGGCGGGGAACTAGCGCGCAGGGCAGAGGGGAAGGAAAAAGGAAAAGAGCCCAGGAACAAGGAGGCAGCAAGGAGGCAGGAACCAGGCGGTCAGGTGACGAGCAGCGGCATGGGGGCGACCTGCCTGCAAGCAGGGTCAGAGGTCGCTCCTGCTACCACTTCTCGGCCTGCATATGAGGTGGCTTGGGAGGGAGGAACAGCTGGGAGGCGGGAGCGGGGAGGCCAATGGGTGTGCAGGGGGGCGGGCCGTGGGAGATTAGCGGCGGGAAGGGCCAGACCGGGAGCGGCGGGGTGTGGCAGGGAACTGGCGCAGGGCAGAGGGGAAGGAAAAGAAAAAGAGCCCAGGAACAAGGAGGCAGGAACCAGGCGGTCAGGTGACGAGCAGCGGCGTGGGGGCGACCTGCCTTCAAGCAGTGGCTATATGATCTTCCTTTCTAACAGATTGCTCTTTACTTCATCTAAATTTCTCCTTGTTTTCTGCATTTCCAAGAGAAAGTCAAAATACAAGGTGATTCGGTTTCAATTGTGAATGATTTCTTTCCACTGGTCGGCCAACACCAAGAGTTTCATTATATGCTAGTAGCAAATGCATCATGATCACCGTCAGAAAACATCATGTTTATAGCTAAATGGTCAATCTTTTCTGTTAAATATGTATTTGATTCCGTTACCAATTGCTTGAGATTTAACAATGAGATTGTTTAAGAACTGCCTTGCTCACCTCCACTGTTTGAGATAACTTTCACTACCCCTTATTTCATGGCGTTGCATGCACAGGTTTAGTTGAATGCATACTCCATGTGCTTACCCAGCAGCAGAAGAGTGCCACCGATTTCTGCAACTGTTCTCCAAAAATATTGTGTCACACGTCAGTTATAGTTATTTTAGCAGCATCAGGGACCAGTTCAGTTATTTTCATTTATCTCCCACATGTGAGGAAAACAGGCAAACTCAATGCAATTTATTTAATTCCATAGACCATATGGAAGGTCATCCAGCATAATTGGTAAAAGCCTCATGTAGTTTATTTTCACCTTTGGTATATCTGTTTATTTTTTATGTGTTTCTCCCTTTAGGTCAGTTCTCTTCAGTAATCTTCTTCCTCATTATATGTAGGCAAACTGTTTGCCTCCAGACCTTTTCATCATAATTTCCTATACATGAGCTTTGACTCAGGAGCCTGTCTCCTCTTCACCTACCCCCCCCCACCCATGCTTGCCACGGGATCATAGCTAAGATACTCTTATCGCCTCTGGGCCTTACAAGTTTCAGGGTTGCTGTGAAGGCCAGGTCCAAACTCCATTTAGGACACCTTATCCCAGATGTAGGTCCGGCTTCTCCTCAGCCAGGCCATGCAATCTTACACAGAGCCTCCCACTGCTCGTGGCTGTATGGCCTGAGTGATGACATGCTTTCTAAGCCGCAGCCATCCTTTCTCTGAGATTCTCCTTGAGGATATTGACCCACCATCTCGAAAAGCAAGCTGTCAATGGTTGCAGGCAACCTGGGTTTCTTCTAGTGCCTGAGCTTGGTCTCCACTCTTTGCATCAGCAGGTCACACAGTGCCTTCAAGCTCATTCCTCCTTACAACTCTAGAGTAAAAATCTCTGTATGCCAGCCATAATGAGATGGGAGTAAGATCTACAATCTTCATAGGTGCTAATATATGGGTCTTAGGTCTCCATACTAAATGAATGATGACACAGGAACAAGGTATCTGGTTGCCAAAAATGGCCACAAAAATGGATACCTGGGCCCTTTTATTAACAGGGTCACCTGACTGGTGATGCTGGTGGTAGTTGTGTGAGTGGTAGGACGTCCTCTAGGGAGGTGCTGCTGTATGATATTACATTCCTCCCAAAATCCAAAGAATAAAAATCCAAACTGTGGAAACAAGCACAAGTAAACTGGCTACCACATGATCAATCAGTTTCTAGAGTCAATCAGCAGGCCAGCAGTGGATGTATGGACTGATGAAATTGGCTGCAACTGTACATGTCTGCTCAAATTCATAATTTAATTTGAGGGGTCACGCCATGAACACTGGCTCAGAGAAGTCCAAAACATTCTGGCCGCATGCCGGGCTGGAATCATGTCCATTGTGTGGCGTTGGTCAACTCTGCTGTCGCTCAGCATGGTTGATAGCTGGTATCAACAATATAGAACATACTTCTGGTATGCTGCTCCTGGTGTCTGACATTCTCTTCTTCTTTCTTCCTGTGTCAGGTCACTGGTAGAGCAAGGCTGCCCTGCAACACTTACAGGCAGCCACTAGGTGGTATACAGTTGGCTCTATGTCAGTCTCGGGTATCAGCTGGTGGCCACCAAGCATTCTCGTGGCTGCTTTATGATTTGTCCTGTAGGGCGCTATTATTATATGTTTTGGTGTGGCGGAGCTTCTTTTCAGGATGTCTGTTAAAGCCACCATCTTGCTTGGCCACCACAGTCCACAGTTTTTTTTATAACACATTGCAATATGTATCCCAAAATTCAGTAATCCATAAAATGTAATCCTTGCCCCAGGATTAGAACCACTATCCAGGAAGACAAACAAATACAGAGGATGTCTGCATAGGTTATCTGGAAATGCCTCACCTACGAAGCATTGAATGGGATTAGGTTTTGCTTTAGAACAGATGTTCTTATTACAGAAACAACTGTTTTTGTTAAAAGGGCTACTTGTGTTTAATGAAAATCATCCCGAGCTACTAATATTATTAATGGTGTAAAAGTGACCACCTTAGACAGGATTACATTAGTGGTCATCCTATGTATGATTAACAGCAATGTACACACCTCTGTGACCCAGGTAGGGTTGCCAGAGGTAATACAAAAAGAAGTTGTCAATTTATAATGCCTTTACATGGGTAATACGACACCGCAGTAAGGGGATGCTTCTAGCACTAAGAATATCTAGTAATAAGTGTCCAAGGGGCGTAGCTTGGTCAATAAGATTGGGGGGTGAGCTTCAGATTTTCTGAAAATATGAGAGGCATATAATATGGGAAACAGCCTTTTTAATGCAACCGTTACAACGAACGCGATTACATCGCATGCCGTTGCAATGCAAAAGGTGTGCAGCAGTGGGTAGCAGGTGCTGGGTTTAACTCCAATACCTTCCCTACTGTTGCACACACTGGAGTTGGAATAGAAAATTAATCTATTCCAACTTCCAGCGCTCCCCCGACAGAAAGTCGGGGTAAAGTTTTGCGTTGCAACTGCATGCGATGTAATCATATGCGTTGTAACGTCACATATTCATAGAATATATATAATACATTATAAGACAAGCAGGGTGCATGAGAGGGGCTTAGGGGGCATTGGAAAGGGAGAGGAACGTAAATTGGTAGAGGTATTAAGAGAGAGAACACAATATTTTGTAAAATAACCAATATTCTGAGAAGGTTCAAAACAAAGAAGGAAAAGTGTATCGGCGTTTTTGTCTGTGTGCATGTAAAAATCCTTTGTGAAATCCGACTGACATCTCACAATACCCGGCTGAAAGCATCTGTACCCAACAATTTTTCAGACATTTTATTGGGGAGTGGGGGAGGCGTAACTCCCCAAACATCCCCCTGAAGCTACACCCCTGTCAGTGCCCCCAATGCTACATGATTTAGCACTCAAATATCAGCTTTAAACATATTTTGGAAATGTAACACCCAGAGCGAGGAAGCAGACAGGGAGGTGAAGCATGCCCTTAAATGCATTTTATTGATGTACAGATTGTTTTCACCGAAGGGATATGTTGGGCTTATTTATTTTCAAAACATTTCTCTCAAATAATATGAGGTTTTAAAATCAATTTACAGAATGCATTTTTTTGAGGTTTTATGTAGCGCAGACAACATGCTATTTTGCATAAAAGAGCTGTACACACTGCAAAAAAATGCCCCTCCAAATGAGTTAGTAAATGATTATATATTCTGCTCATGAAATGACATTGGTATTTGGTTGTTAAAAAGGTGGATCTATTAGTGACACATCTCTGAAATTGTTTTAAGAGCTTTTTTAAATTGTTATAAATAAGACATTTGTTAGATATGTAATGCAAATGCAAACATCTGACAGTCACATATGGACGTTTATTCACCATAATGCCAAAGGTAGCAAAAGTGACATCATACACTCTTTCACATTAATGACATCATGATGTCACATGACTTTAACCATGAGGACATCACAATAATTGACATCACTGAAGTTACATAATGTCTGCATCATTAACATAACACAACATAGACAAATGTCTGTTGTGGATACAAACAATATTTGGAAGCTGGCATGATCTTTGGAAAAGCTGTGGACTAATACTTGCCTTGAATTGTAGCGAGCAAGTGAACTGAGTGAGAAAGACCTCTTCTTGTGTTGGGGTGGCGGTTGGAAATAATAGGGTCTAATGGCACTTTTTAAAGCACAATTTTGTCATAAATTTGTTAATAACTCATATCTCTGAAAGGGCCTTCATTAAATATCCAATCCCTATCATGGTGTGGTAAGCCATTGAAACCAGATTCCCCCCCAGAGTTGACTCCATTTGTTTCCAAAATATGCTCTGGATGCCCTTTTACATCAAACGTTATCTTTATTGTGCTAGTGCCGGCCTTTTGATACCAATGCTCTCCATATACCATGGGACCCTAATGTAAAAAATTACCTCTAGTATATCAGGGCAATATACCCAGGCCCTCCCATATGCCATAGTTGCCCTGCCTCGTGTGAAGAAGTACCTCCATTATACTAGCATCAGCTTTTTTTCACATGTTCTCCCAAGACAAGAATTTCATCAAGAATGACAGCACTAATGTTTTAACATGGGTGCCCATAATGTCAATAATTATCTCAAGTATGCCAGTGCCAGTGTTTTGTCACAGGTGCCCTGTCAAGTTAAGAATTGCCTTTAGTACATCAGCATTAGTATTGTGTTATGGGTGCCTCTATCATCAAAGAACCACCTTCAGTATGCCTGGGCCAATGGCAGACTTGCATGTGTGACACACAATCACACTCATTCTCATTCACTGTCACTGACTCTCAATTTCACACACACAAACATCACACAGATATATATACATGTGTTACCATCCTTGCGGGGACTATGTGTGGACACCTGCTTAATGGAGACTAACCGTTGCAATGTTTTAAAAAGACAGCACTAACAGAAAAGAAATGATAATTAAAAATTCATAATACAGGATCCTGCTTCAAATTTGCAAATATGTTGTTATTTAATTACGGGACAGAACCATACTTGTGGGGACTTGAACATGTGTTACCATCCTTGTGGGGACTTATTCAATAATTATCATTTGTGGTTGAGTACAGTCATGTGCACTTGGCTAAATGTTTGATTAATCAGCAATGAACACAAATAACATCATAATCTATTCATATTTGAATGGTTTCATTTGTCCTAGAGGCACACAATACATGGATTATGTTAAAAATGGGGAACAGCCATTACAACGCGGTTTTTACCACGCAGTGCAGTTACATCGCATGCGTTACAAATAGTGTAGTTTACTATCCCAACACCTTCCCTACTGTTAAGTGGACTGGAGTTGGAATAGTAAATTACACTTTTTTAATGTTAGCACGCCATCTAGCGCAAGTCGATGTAAAGACTTGCGTTGTAATGGCATAGCGTTGTAACATGGCACGCGTTGTAAAAACCCGCGTTGTAATGTCATACATCCGTTAAAAATGTGTCAGAAAATATCATATAGCAGGGTTACAGAAGGAAAATGTAAACTGTAACCCTGTGCTTAGTGCACAAAGTCTTGGGTGATAAGGGCCTAACACATGGAGAAATTAAATATAGTAATGACGGAATGTGGTCAAGTGGAACTCAGTATGATTAGTTACTTTCCTTTAAGTCAAGGTAGCTATTTGACCAAATCTCCATCGAAATAGCATATAATGTTACTATCTGCCTATAGATGGTGTGTGATGATGCCCAAAATGGTGGAATGTGATCACACTAGTATCATAGTCGCTTCAGAGATGCTGTCTACAATAATGCTGAAAGTCCCACAAGAGGTAGCATGTGAAAATAAAGATGTTCAAGTACCCACAAGGACGGTGTGTGATTATAGTGATGTTCAAGACCCCGCAGAGATAGTGTGTGGTTACTGGGATGTTCAATTCCTGCACAATGATGGTGTACGATTAGAGCAATGTACAAGTCCCCACAGATATAGTTTATAGTGTGCTACAAATTTGTAGGGATAAGGGTGATTAAAATATAGAAGGAAATTAAGGGGCATATGTATCAAACGATTTTGTATTCGCAAACGATGCGAATCGCAAAAAAACAGCGTTTGCGAATACAAAATCGCAAAATGAGATGTAGGAGGCATTTCAGCAGCGCATTCTTATGGAATCGCTAATTTTGCGATTTCTTAAGTTTGCGTAAGCATTTAAGAAATTGCAAATTGCGATTCCTTAAATGCTATGTAACACGCACCCAAGTTGTGCGATTTCTCCTTAAGAAATCGCAAATTACCACCAACTTCAAGTTGGTGGTAATTTGCGATTTCTTTGAAAAATTCACTTTTTGGCATTTTTCAAAGTGCCATGTGGTGCACATACATGCCCTTAGGGCATGATATGTGCGCCATATGCGCACACATGCTGATTTCAGGGGTGCATCAGGGTGTCATCATGACACCCTTGCACCTTTGAAAATATTTTCAATTTGCGATTAGCAAATAGCGATTCGCAAATTGAGAAAGACTTCCCATTCATTGCTATGGGCCTCCTGGCCCATAGGAATGAATGGGAAGGTATTCCTTAATTGCGATTTCGGAATTTGTTAATCGCAATTAAGAAATTTTAAGAAATCGCAAAATTTGTGCGAATTTTTAGATACATCCCGTTTTGCAATTGTCAAATAGCGATTCTCAAAAAATCGCTATTTGAGAATCGCAAATGGAGATGTTGATACATATGCCCCTAAGTGATTTGCTCAGAATCACACAATGTGGTCATGTAGGAAAACCAGAATTAGGTTTAGATGGCTGGTGGTATTGACAGACACATAGCCCTCACATTATATCTCCTCCTTAGGAAGAACATGTAATGCTGATGTATTGTGGTTTGTGTTGATAGTAGTGGCTTAGTACTCACAGCACAGAGATAGTGTGTTTTAGCAATGTTCACGTGCCCACAGAGATGGTGTTCAATTATAAGGATATTGAAGTTTCCTCAGAGATAGAGTGTGATTACAGTGTTGTTCAGAAACCGCATATATTATGTGTATTTTAAATCCCCACAGAGATAGTATGTATGTATTGTTGTGTCAGTCACCACAGAGCTGGCGTGTGATTACAACGTTGTGTTGGTCCCCACAAAGATAGTGTGTGACCAGGCGAGGCTCCGCAGCTAAGGCGGAGGAGCGTCGCCCCACTGCTCTTTGAGCAGGAAAAATAAAATGATTATAACATAATTATATAATTTTATTTTTCACAGATTCGGGTCTGGGTTAGGGCAGGGCCGGGATGGAGGTGCAGGGCGAGGAACTGTTTGCACACTCCAAGTGTGCATGACTGCTTGGCCTGCTGTCATGGGCCAGCCAAACAGTCATGCGCACTTTGCATGTTCCCCACCAGGATGTATTACACAGCCTGGTGGGGAATATGACCAGTCCCACAGTCGGCATCAGAGCGCTGATCCACAGCACATCAGACCAATCAAAACGATGCAACACAGCGTTGTGATTGGCTGTGGAGAGCCTAAGTGGTTCCTTGTTCAGGGCTGTCCAGAGAAGTGGAGGAGAGACATGGCCGGCAAAGAGGTAAGCATTGTTTTTATTTCATTTTTTTATTTTGTCCCGCACCCCCCGCCATCATCATTCTCTGCTAGCCGCTACTGTGTGTGACTACAGTGTTATTTGAATCCCCACTGAGATGGTATGTGATTGCAGGGAAGATAGGTACTGTGTGATTACTGTGTTTTTCAAGTTCCCACAGAGATAGTGTGTTATTACACTGTTTTTGAAGGGCATCCTATTTGCTGCAGCATGTATCACTGAGACCCTGAACAAATCAATTCAACTCCATCTTGATAGAACGCCACTGGCTCGCCTTGCAGCACGGTTTTCAGAACTATCTGCATCATTTATTAAGCCATCACTACCATCACCCCTTCTTATTTTGCAGACACATTCTCCATCGCTAGAGCAAAAAAGTGCAATGACAGGGCCACCACATCATTTTGCAGGTGCGTGTGTGCATTTAACATGCAAGCGCCTACAAAATGATACAGGTGTTTTCTTTCTTTTTATTTACTGATCCAAAATGGATCAGTAAATAAAAACAAGTACTATGAAAATGTTTTGTAAAACATAGCACATCCAGACATTTGAAAGAATGACGGCACTGTTTCACACTTATCTAAAACAAAAAGGTAGAATTGGCCTATACCCAGGACGTATACCTAAGGTTTTATATAAATCTAAACTCTACTATCCAAGTTCTTCAGAGAGCTCCCCCTCCTCTGGATCTGAAGACTCTTCAGGTCTACATTGACTCCATGTTTCTGCTATATGAGTAGAATCTCAGAGACTGTTTTTCAAGTCCCCACACATAGGGGTCTATTAGCATGGTGGTCGGAAAATCAATTGCCCACAGAGATATTGTGTGATTACAGTATAGTTCAAATCCTCACAGAGATAGTGAAATTACCCTGCTGTTCAAATCCCCACACAGTTAATGTGGGATTAGTATTGTTCAACTCCTCACAAATCCCTACTGAGATGGTGTGTTATTACAGTGTCCAAAGATTCTGTGTGATTTCAATGTTGTTTAGGTTCCCACAGAATTTCTGTGAAATGGTAGTGGGTTTCTAGCACCCAAAGAGATACTGTGTAATTATAGTGTTTTTCAAGTCCCCAAAGCTGAAGTGTGTGATTAGTGTCGCCCGAGTACTCACAGATTTGGTTTGTGATTACATTGTTAAATTCCCACTGAGATGGTGAGCAATTACAGCGTACATATTTACTGTGCAATTACAGTGCTGTTAAAGTCCCCACAGGGATTGTGTACAATGAAAGAGGGTTTCAAGTACCCACACAGATAGTGTCTGGTTACAGTAAAATTCAAGACCCACAGAGATAGCATCATTATACTGCTGTTCAAGTCCTCACAGAGTTAGTGTGCGATTAGTAGTGTTCAAGTCCCCGGAGAGATGATATGTGATTACAGTGTTAGGTACCCACTGAAATAGGGCACATTTAGAGTACATATTTGCTACATAGCGATAGTGTTATGGTTTTACAAATGCCTCATTATGTCTCACAAACAACAAAAGTGGTTCAAGAAGGACTTCTTTCAGTCTGACTCATAAAAAAATCCTGTGGAGACAACAAGCTGAATTAGGTAAAGAAAGCATCTCTCTTGAAGCATGTAGCAATGCAAAGTAATCAGCCACACAATCTTCTATGAAGAAACTGGTGTCACAAGCGCAACAAATTGAGATGAAGATTAGCCAGATGGAGGAGGAGACAAGGCTGATTCTACTCTTTCAAGACCTCAGCTTGGTTGCATAGGGTTGCTGGAAGGAGCTTCTACTTTTAAGATAGGAACTTTTGAATTAGGGTGACATGCTATTGTGTGGTGTCCAACCTGGTAGAAGATAGAGCTTGAGGGGAAATCACGTATCTTTGTCCTAAACGAGGTGGTGAGTTCATTCTTTGAAGAGTGCATGGAGGCAGAAATTGGGTGAGACAAGGCATGCGAAAGGGACAGCATATGTCAGATACACTTGAACAGCTACACTGCTTGAATTCTCTTGTAAACATTTAATACCAGGTAAGGATTTTTGAGAATTTTTGCATTGGGTTATGGAGGGTGTTCCAAGCATTTGCTGCTATTGTTTCACTTGACGACCCCTGTTCATCCTATTTCTGCAAATGGTTTTTCCCCTATCCTTAATTCCCTTCCTACTCCCCTCTGCTCTATGCTTTCTCCTGATATTCCATATACCACCCATGAATTTCTGCTCAAACTTTATGTAACCGTAGGGTTATTTTTTATGCTAAATGCCATGGATGAATTACAATCACAATGACTCAAAACCCTTCTGTAAGAAACTAGGATACTGGTTGAGGGGGGTGAAACCCTTCTCAAGCAGCAACCACAATTCTTGTCGGGATGGGGCACAAGCCAAACCGAAATTAAGCTGTGCTCAACCCTCTGGGACCTTGGCACAGAGCAGTCAGTCTTAACTTAGAGCCAATGTGTAAAGTATTTGTGCAACACTTCATATAGATATTTATAAATAAAACACAACCACAATTTACAAACTCCAATCAGAAAAACCGGGTATATGTAATCTTAAAGATATTAGTGAAGATAGCACCAAAAAGCACAAAGCGCGAACAGTGGATATCTGGTTGTGCCCGACTTGGACAAAGTCACAAGTTGAAGTTAACCAGTAAGGCCTGCTGAACAAGAGTATTTTGAATCCTGGCTGCGGACCATTGCTAGGTCCTGTGTCGAAGATGTGTCGTGCAGCTGAAGCGATGCATTGGGTCAGAGGAGCTGCGGGCTGTGATGCAAGCCCCTGCATTATTGTAGAGGGGCTTGTGATGTAAAGTCCAGTGTTGTGAATGAG
The DNA here is from genome assembly GCF_964204655.1 of Triturus cristatus. Lineage (NCBI taxonomy): Eukaryota > Metazoa > Chordata > Amphibia > Caudata > Salamandridae > Triturus > Triturus cristatus. The sequence continues at coordinate 387,176,752 of NC_140581.1, forward strand.
TCGCCCAGTTGGGGAGGAATGTATCAGTTCCGAGAGCTGCAAGGTTGCGATGTGTAGTCCTCGGTCATTGACGAGGGGTTTACGGTGTGAGTGCCTGCATCGAGGATGCGTCATGCAGCGATAGTTCTGATAAGGCTGCGGGCTGTAAAAGCGATGTGGAGTCATTGCAATAGAAAAGTCCATACAGCAGAGGCGATGTGTCAGTTCTGCTTGGGCTTGTGCTACACAGTGGAGGAGATGCTTCAGGTCTGCTGGATCCACAGCTGGCAGAGCACCTTCAGTGCCACTTCCAAGGGTCCAGGACTGGAATGGCACTTCTTGGCAGGGTAGGACTCACGAGTTGCAGAGTCCATGTGCAGGTTACAAGAGACTTGGCCCTTTGAGTCACTCTGGGGGTCCTGGGTACAGGTTGCAGGTCTAGTTCGTCACAACCAGGCAGGAGGGCAGCATAGCAGGCAGGTAGTCCTTCAGGGCAGAAGTTTAGCGGAGTGGCAGTCCTTCAAGGCAACAGTCCAGCACAGTGGCAGTCCTTGTAGCAGCACAGCAGTCCTTCTTCCTGGCAGAGCCTTTCACAGGTCCAGAAGTTTATTGAAGAGTTGGTGTCTGAGGTCCAATATTTATGCCAGGTGCCTCCTTTGAAGTGGCAGAAGCTTATAGAGGCTTCTCTTTCAGATGTACAGGTTTCCTGCCTCCTCTGCCCTAGCTCTATACTAACTATAGGGGATATGCAGCCTTTTGTGCATAGGCAGGACACAGCCTATTCAAGTGTAAGTAGGGCTTTGCCCAGCTCTGACGTCCCATCATTCTGGTATTACCCATCCCGGCAGACCTAAGCTCTCTTTTGGTTGCGGCTGTCCAGGAGGAATACACAAAGCCCAACTGTCAGCTACATCCTGTCATGTGACCCAGAGACGAGCTGCAGGTACAAAATCGCTAAGCAGGAAAATCCAGACGCACACAAGATGCAAAGGGTCTGCAAAAACCAAACTACTACAGGGTCATATTAGTCCTCTGTAATACTCTTGGAGTAAAGAAGAAAACAGATAGAACCTGCAAAAATCTGTTTTAAGGATGGAAAAGCCTCACCCACCATGTGGTAGCATGCTTTATCATCTGGTTCTTCCATGCCTCCATGGTGGGCAAGGATTTTACGTCCCAGATGGCTGAAGGTCACAGTGCAAACTGTTCCCAGGATAGAGCACAGGGGCACAGCTATCATTAGAGCAACATATACAGTTGCATCAGGACTGAAGGAGATGAAGAGCTCAATGCAGTCAAATTCAAGTCCTATAATGGTACACAAGTGGAGCAGGTACAGTGGTACTGGGCAGGCGGGGCTAAGTGCTGACAGCAGCCTGCTCCTAGTATAAGGGGCTAGGGTGCTGCTATTAATGCATTGTAGTGTAACACATACACAGTGCTTCATACTCCTATGTGCCGTGCCGAAGTACATTTTGGAAGCATGATACATAATCAGGTAATACGTGGCTCGCAGATTGTTGTATTGAATACCACCCTATGTGGGAAGTGTTTTTTGTCATGCATGAGTTACCAGAGAGGTGCTCTTATTTTAAATTGTGGAGCAGCGCCTATGGATAGAGCACGAGCTGTGAGAAATAGGCACACAAAATATAATATTGTTCGGAATACAACATAACTATAGTCAGTAGCAAAGTGCTAGCCAAATCAGAGGGACAGTTGGATTCTGTGTTCATGTACGCCAAAGAAAGGGACCAATCAGAGGAGGCCTAGAAATGTAATTGGCAGCGTTAACAGGGCCGAGATCCAGTCAAATGAGTAAAATGAAAGGGTTATGCAAAATTTGCTTTTGTGTAATTGCATGAAACTTTAGGAAAATTATGCCAAATTACATTTGGTGATGGAAAATACAAATCCATCTTTTAGCACTATGAGACTTGAGCCATGAGACTTCCGAGTGAAGTGTGCGCTGTACAAATGTCCCTGATTTGATTTGAGCACTATATTTTAGCGTGAAATGTGTCCTCGTGTCAATTTAGGATGCAAGGACACATTTTGAGGTAAAATAAATAGCAAAAAAAAACAAGTGGAATGAGAAACAGTAGCTTTCATTCTGGCCAGTTGGCTTTGTGATAAAATTGGGCTGTGAACAGCATACTTACACAATGCGGTGACATTTCTGGACTTTCGCGTAACAAGAAATTCCCAAACTTATCCGAATTACAGGACAATAAGTCTAGGCTTTTTGCCACTCTGAGTTTTGTGGGACAGCGCTCATTCGCACCTGCTGCTGGGCCACAAGAATGAGCATAGAAGCCCTCACCTTGCGCATTAACCCCTTCCATGCTCATGACGAGCTGGACTCGTCATGGCACACAGTGGTCGTGTGCTCATGACGAGTCCAGCTCGTCATGAAACATCGCCTGGGAAATCCCTCTGGTGCGGGCACCAGAGGGATTCCCTTTATGCCAAAAGAGCCTCGGGAGCTGGGGAAGAGCTTCCCCTTTCTCCGAGGCACACCCCCTGGTTTCCCTGAAATGACGATCGGAGCGCACGTAGCGCTGAAGTCATTTCAGTGAAACCAAAACTGAAATGAGCCAAGAGGCTCATTTCAGTTTCCCTTTCTACGTGCTCAGGGAGCTATCTCAGCCCCCTGAGCACGTAGAAAGACGGGAGAGGTATCGTTGGAAAGGGGCGAATCACCACAGGAGGGCGATCCCCAAGCAAGGATCCACCCACTAGACACCAGGGAGGGGGGAGCAGCCCCTTGGGCAAGGGCATTTGCTCCCCCCAATTGAATTTGGCAAAATCTAGTCTTTTTGCCCCCCCAGGGGGATAGATGGGGGCAGTAGCCCCCAATCTGCCACCCCGGGGAGGCAAAAAGCCCACTAGACACCAGGGATTTTTTTTAAATGTAAAAATAGGGATGGAGGCTGCCCAAAATGGGCATGCCCATGCCCCCACCCTCCCTGCAATCATTACAGTCTTTCTGCCCCTCCCGTGGGGGGCAGATGGGGCATTGGACCATAATCTGCCCCTTCGGGGTGGCAGAAAGCCCACTAAACGCCAGGGATTTTTTATTGCACCATTTTGTTAGGGTGGGGACTGCCCAAAACGGGCACGCCAATGCCCACACCTGGCTGCCACCATTACAGCCTTTCTGCCCTTCCTGGGGGGCAGATGGGGCAGTAACCCCCAATCTGCCCCCCCCCCCTCCCCGGGGGCAGAAAACCCACAAAATTTTGTATTTGTATTTATTTTTATATAGCTCATATATACCGACAGGTCTCTTAGCGCTTTACAGAGGAGAGGCAGCATTCGGGCTGAGGAGGTCAATCGTGGTAGTAGGAAGCATTTAAAATGTATCCCTAAAAAGCAGAGTTTTTAGCTGCTTCCGGAAGGGAAGCAAACCAGATTCCTTCCGTAAAGTGTCCGGCAACTGGTTCCAAAGTTGTGGCAGAAGGACTGAGACAGCTCGTCCACCCTTGGAGACAAGATAACCCGGGGGGCAGGCCAGCTGAAAGGCTTCTGCAGAGCGAATCGCACATATTTGATTAGGCGTTCCCTTATGAAGCCGGGGGCGTGACCGTAGAGGGCTTTGTGAGCAATACACAATCCTTTAAATTTTGATCGCTGTCTGACAGGCAACCAGTGCAGCTTACGTAACAGAGGTGAGGCATGAATCCTCCTGGGCAACCTGAAGATCAGCCTAGCAGCGTCGTTCTGTACTACCTGTAGTCTGTTCATAAAAGTTTCTAGGGAAGTCCTAAGTAGAGCGCGTTCCCATAGTCGAGACGCGAGATGATAGTAGCCGATACAATGGACTTCATAGATGAAACTGAGAGCAGGGGAGCCAGTTTCCTCAGTTGTCTCAGAAGGCCGATGCATGTGCCCACTACCGAATGGACTTGATGGCTCATACAGAGTTCCGAATCAATCTTAATTCCCAGGCTTTTCACAACTGGTGATGGGCCTGGCGGGGCCCCAAGTTCTTTGGGCCAGAACAGGCCACTCCAGAGGTTGTTTATTACTGGAATTACAAGAACCTCTGTTTTGTCTGAGTTGATTTTCATGGAGTTTGCAGTCATCCAATTAATGGTAAACCTTAAGATGTTTTGGACTGTCTCTTGAGCGCCGGCCGAGTTATCGATCCTCAGGATAAACTGGGTATCGTCTGCATAGTTGAAGACTCGGCATTTAATGTTAGTCAATGCAGTCACCAAGGGCTGCAAGTATATGTTAAAGAGGAGCGGGGACAATGCGGAGCCCTGAGGGACCTCGCAAAGGATGTCACCCCTATCCGATACATGAACGCCCAGTTGGACCCTCTGCGAACGTCCTGATAGAAAAGATTTTAACCAGTTATAGACAGGTCCCCGAAAACCCAAGTCCATCATTCGATTCAGTAGTGTTGTATGACTGACCGCGTCGAACGCCGCAGAGAGATCTAGAAGTATCAGGGCGCTCGGCTCTTTGTTATCGGCCATAATTCTAAGATTGTCAAGTACAGATAACATAACTAGCTCCGTACTATGGTGGGCTCTGAAGCTAGCCTGGTGTGGATGGAGCAGCTCAAATTCTTCCAGAAAACCAGAAATCGTTTTCAAGACATGTTGCTCCATGACCTTCGCCAGGAAGGGGAGCTGAGAAATAGGTCTATAATTTCTCAACTCAGCCTTGTCTGCTCCTGGCTTTTTTAATAAGGGAATAACTCTAGCCTCCTTCAGGTTGGAGGGTACCTGGCCAGTTGCCAGGGAGTCATTTAGGAGAGTAAGGATCTGACGATCCAGAACTGGAAGAGCCATCCGAAAAATCCTTGGTGGACATGGATCGGCCGGTGAGCCTGATTTAGTTTTCTTTATCAATGTTTCCAAAGATTCTAGGTTCAACAGGGGAAAGTTTGTGAGGGATTGGTCTAATGAGGACAAAAGTAAAGCCAGCTCCTGAGAGCTAAGGGTGATGGGAGTTTTGTCAATCTCGCGAAGAATGTCTGTCACCTTCTGGAGAAAAAAAGTCTCTAAGGTGTTGACGTCAAAGGGTATTAGTGTTGATTTTGTGTCGACCTTTTTGCTGAGCTCGTTTAAGATCTTAAAAGTTTCCTTCTGTTTATTAGGAGCATCTGTTATCCGAGACTCGTAATACTCAGCTTTCCTGATAATAGATTTTTTGTATAGAGTTAGAGAGGCTTTGTAGATGGCTAAGTCGGTGGAGTTATAGGCTTTCCTCCACTGTCTCTCAGCCTTGCGCATGCTCTGTTGACTTTCCTGCAAAGCTTCGTTAAACCAAGGGGCCCTCTTGCGTTTGGATTTTATTCTTTCCCTGCGCTCCGGGGCTAATTGGTCAATAGCCGATCGGAGAGTGTTGCTAAGGGATTGGCTATCTATATCAATGTTAGTGTGGCCTCCCTCTGGAGTGCGTGCAGGTAATCGCTGTAGTGTGTCTACTAGATTTCCCGTCTGGATCTTATGCCAGCTCCGCACTCTCCTCCATTCCGATGGAGATTGTGTCGAGGAGCTATCCATAGGGACTCAGCAGGAGATTAGGGAATGGTCAGACCAAGCACATGGTAGAATGTTTAGAAGCCTATCCTGCTGGTTGGATGACCAGACCAGGTCAAGGGTATGCCCTTTGATGTGAGTAGGGCAATTTACCAGTTGAAGAAATCCCAGATTCGACATTATCATGTCGATTTGTTTTGCCTGTGGCTCTCGTGGATCCCTCTCCCAATGGAAGTTGAAATCTCCTGCAACCATGAGCCTCTGGTATCGTGTGCTAAGGTCAGACAAGATCTCGCCAAAGGGATCGCAAAAACCAGGAGTTGCATCCGGGGGACGGTAAACTGTCAGGAGTAGGAAGCAAGAGGAATTAAAGGTAAATTTAACTCCTAGGATATCTGTATTATCAGTGCTTTCTGCTATTATCATGGTAGCCATAAGTCTGGTGTTAAAAAGAATCGCCACCCGCCCCCCTCTTTTGTTATCTTGCCTGTTGTGCCAGATGGCATCAAAATTCCCTGGCAGAGCAGAAATAATGTCGGGGGCAGACGCGTCCCACATCCAGGTTTCTGTCAATGACAGTATATCAATATCCCCCTCCTGAAGGAGCGTGAAAATCTCTAAATGATGTTTCTGCAGGGATCTTGCGTTCCAAACCGCCACTTTTAAGCCAGGTGGTTTTCCTGGCATGGGTGAAGAGTGAAATGAAGTCCCTGGCAGAGAAGCAGGGGCTATCCCGGAATTCCTCAGGAGGTTTTCTGCTTTCAGTGTGGTGATGATAGAGGGCTTCAAAGCGTGATTGCCTGTGGCAAGGGACAGCAGTTCCCTTGCTGAGTACAGAAGAGATGAGCCAGGGGTTGTGGCCCCTGGACCTGGCCGGGCGCGGACGGGCGCAGACGGGCTTGCCTTTGGCGCGCCCTTGGCGCGCCCGCTCAAGCGTCCCAGTTAAGCAGCCCCCTTCCGCCCGCCAACCAATCAGCTCTGCTGAGCAGCAGCTGAAACTCTCTCCCAGCACTAGACCGCGTTACAGAAGCGGAAGTGCTCTAACTCCTGACCAAATGGGTAGTTGCTTGGTTCTCGTTGGTTAAGGGGCAAGATACATGCAAGAACGACTAACTTCCGCAATAGTTAAAAACACAGCCTAAATTAGATTAGCAGTCTTTTAAAATAGATTCAAACAGTGGTGCACGACGGATTTTAGCAGCGATTTTTAACAGTACATTTTAGCAGCAATTACGATAAAATATTGGTCAAATGCCGGTTCACAGTGCAATAATTACAATACATGCCAAATGCCAGGGATTTTATTTTGCACAATTTGATTTAGGGTGGGGGCTGCCCAAAATGGGCATGCCAATGCCCACCAGCCCCCCGCCACCATTACAGCCTTCCTGCCCCCCCAGGGGGCAGATGGGGACAGTAGCCCTGTCCCCATCCTAAAGAACAAACCCTTTTACCGACTTTACTCTAATTTGAATTTTACCTTTAAAATGTTGGGCCTTGCTTTAAGGCTATTCCATTAAGTGCTGCATGTAGGATTTCTCAGCACTGGGTTTAGCAAGCTTATCCTCAAAATGGAAGTTTAGTGCAAAAACGTTGTGCTCACTAAGAGTAGCCTATGAAATCATGGTTTTATTGTTTAGATTAAGGAATTTGTAGGTATAACCAGGGTCACTGGAATTATACTGCAGGAGAGGGCCAAATTATGCAGCAGGGATGAGTAAATTACGCCGCATGAAAAGGTAAATTATGCGGTATCATGCAGCACATTTTGTAATTGTATTAATTCATTATTTTGCTATTTTTAAACGTGGTAACACTGCCTGGCCATTGGTTTCACCTCATCAGTTTAATACCCAAAATATAGCAATACGCATCAGAAACGTGATTAGTCCAGCTTTGCAAAAGGCCTTCTGCTGCGCTGCAGAACGTGATGCTGCATTTATTGTAACTTTTGAACTGTTTGAGCTGGAAACAATTTTTTATGTTAAAATCACCAGATTATGTGACAAATGATGGATTATGTATCAAATGCAGCAAATCTATAATTATGTGAAAATTGCAGTGGCCGCACAATCACTCCAGTGGCCCTGAGTATAACTTTTCTGATTGCAAATGCAGGATTAAAAACCACAAAATGCAAACAAGCATTGGCACCTTTCAGGACTTCAGGATATGGGCTATGCATGACCAAATTGAAGTCACGCATGCTTGGCATATTTTAGACCCAGTAGGGATCATTTTAGTTCCTGCAGACACGTCACAAGTAGAGGATTTCCACACTTTGTCAAAGGGTAATCACATAGTATAAGCAGGAGATAGGGAGACCCAATTCCAAATTATTTTCCAAAGTAAACCTTTGGGTATTGCACTCAAAAGCACTAGAACAGTCGACAAACACATTATGCAATGGAACAACATTCTCTATGAAGCTCTGCATAACCATGAGTGCTCTTGCCACTTACTGTACTTGTCAACATGCTCTTCTACTTATTAGGTATTATTTCCTTCATGACAATTCATGTATGTAATTCATAAAGTCAATCAGGGAAATTATAAGCGCACCACTCACTCATGAGGGTCTCAAGGCGCTGGGGGGGAGGGGTCAACAGTTCTGGATCAGTCAAAGAGCCAGGTCTTCAGAGCCCTCCTCAAGGTGTTCAGGGAGGGGGCAAGTCTTATCTCGGTGGGGAGCTCGTTCCAGGTCTTGGCCACGATGTAGGAGAAGGATCTTCCCCCTGCTCTGAATGCGTGGGTGTTCGGCAAGAAGGAGGTTGGTGGAGGGGACATTGCGTTTGGGCACGTGGAGGGTGATTCTGTCATTGAGATATTGGGGTCCGGTGTTGTGTAGGTATTTGTAGGCGTAGGTGAGTATCTTGAAAGTGACTCTTTTCTAGACGGGGAGCCAGTGGAGCTTGCGTAGGTGTTGGTGTCGGGGGACCACGAGGACAAGTCTGGCGGCGGTGTTCTGTATTGTCTGGAGCTTGCAGAGTAGGGACTTGTTGATGCCGGTGTAGAGGGCGAGTCTGTTGTCCAGCCTGCTGGTGATGAGTGTGTGGGTGACTGTCTTCTTTGTCTTGAGGTGGGATCCATTTGAAGGTCTTAGGGAGGATGCGGAGGGTGTTGAAGCAGCTGGAGGTCACGGCGTTGACATGTCGATTCATGGAGAGAGAGGAGTCGAGTACGATGCCGAGGTTCTTGATGTGGTCTGTTGGGGTCAGGGGGCTGCCAAGGGTGGTGGGCCGCCAGGTGTTGTTCCACGCCGAAGGGGTGGTTCCGAGGATAAGGACTTTTGTCTTCTCTGAGTTGAGTTTTAAGCAGCTGTTGTTCATCCATGCTGCGACATCCTGCATTCCTTCCTTGAAGTTGTGTCTGGTGATGGTGGGGTCCTTGGTGAGGGAGAGGATGAGCTGGGTGTCGTCGATGAAGGAGACTATGCTGAGGCCGTGCCGTCGGACCATGGCGGCGAGAGGAGCCATGTAGACGTTGAAGAGGGTTGGTCTCAGTGATGATCCCTGTGGGACTCTGCAGTTGATTTCATTAGGTTTGGAGAGGAAGGGTGGCAGTCTGATCCTCTGGCTTCTGTTGGTGAGGAACGATCCGATCCAGTCAAGGGCGGTGCCTTATATGCTGGAATGGTGTAGTCTGTCTGTGAGTGTGCAGTGGGAGACGGTGTTGAAGGCGGCTGACATTCAAGTAGAATCAGGGCTGCAGTGTGGCCTTGATCGAGGAGGGTGCGGATGTCGTCACTAGCGGAGAGTAGGGCAGTCTCGGTGCTATGGTTGCTTCGGAATCTGGATTGGGAAGGGTCAAGGACGGCGTTGTCTTATATGAACCTTGATAGTTCTGCGTTGACGGTCTTCTCGGTGACATCGGCTGCAATAGTGAGGAGTGAGATGGGCAATAGTTCTTGAGGTCCGTCCGTTCTGCTTAGGGCTTATTGAGCAGGGGCCTGACTTCTGCGCATTTCCAGTTTTTGGGTAAGGAGCCGGTCTTGAGAGTGGTGTTGATGGCGCGTTGTGCAAACTGTAAAAAATTGCAATATCCACCGTCCTCGCCCAAGGAAGCTAAGCATTGCCAGGCACAAAGGTGAGACAGCTGTGTCTAACGTGAAATTCCTACTCAAAGTACACCATCAAGTACAAATGGACTACATGACAACACCCAGCCATCACAAGCGCAAATTATACCTCACGTTTAGGGTGTATCTCGCTACATTCTGCTTGCTCATTGTAAGCATTGGAGTTCATTTGCTGCTATGATTTCACTCCATGCCTGACCATGCTAGTTTGGTAGGTCTGCCTTTATGTGGAATCAAGTGGGATTTTAGAGCTTAACTCGCGTAAATGTAGCCAGCAAAAGAGCTTTTGCACACAAGTGTTGATTGTCGCTGTTGGTTACTCCTACTTGCATTGCTTTGCATCGCCTTTAACCAGGGCCACTCGCATTATGCAACAGGATAGGACCAAATTGTGCAGCAAAGGTGACTAAATTATAAAGCAAGAAAGGACAAACGATATGAGATAATGTTGCACCATTTGTGGCAGAATTAAGTCACTATTTTATCATTTTTATACATCGTAGCACTGTGTGGGCAAAGGTTTCAGGTAGTGTCAGGTAGTGAGAGTTTCATACCTAAATACCGCAGTCAGCAAATAAAGGTGACTGCACAGAAACGAGTTTGCAATTGCGCAGCAAAAAATATGTCAAGTTTTTTTTTTTTAGCTTTTGTACCATGCGTGCCAGAAACATTTTTTTTGTTAAAACCTTCAAGTTATGCAGATAATGATGGATTATGTTGCAAGTTCGACACATCTATAATTATACTGAAAAGGTAGAGCCACATAATCGCAGAATTCCAGGATGTCCTGCCTCTGAACCTCAGAGGGTGGGAGGAAAGAGGCTGGTACATTAGAGGTTGAGAAGTAAATTAAAACCTTTCGAACATTTAGCCCAAAGTTGAACTTTTTTACTTCAGAGGCTCTCAATAATCATTTAAACATGGATTGAAAAGGCCCATAGGACTGGCTTTAAATGTGACCTTGTCTTTCAGAGCCTTGTCATCAATACCAGGTACATGGGCTGCAGAATTAAGGGTTTAACAGGGCATTGGAGAAAGAAAGCTGTATGTCATCGTCTATCGCAAGAACAGAGTGCAGCTTTCCATTCAGTACACCTGAAACTGCTAGGGCCAATCAGATTTCAAGCTCGTGTTGGGTCCAGTGGGTGTATCACATGCTCAGGGGCCAATGGTTCCAACCCAAGATTGGGACCGACACCCCAGAGTGGCCTGTGTCACGGATTTTACAAAATAGGAGGAGGCAGAATAGACAGATGTACTTGGTCTCAAAGGGGGTGAGATGTCAGAGAAATATGAAAACAGAAATCCATACCATAATTAACCTGGAGGTTTGCTGAAGTGAGGGGAGTTTATCTTCATACAGCTACTTCTACCTGACAACTATGAGACATTTCTTTATGATCCACACCAAGCTGACTGGTGCTGGTGTCAGGGCAGGCCGTTTCAGGCGTCCCAGGTGACAGCAAAGCCTCAGTTGCAAGCCAAGCACTCTTCCACTGATGTGACGAGCTAGTTAAAATCCATTCTAAATTCAAGAGCTGCAGAAGCCAATCACCTCCAACCTAAAGTCCACCATTTGGTATTCGGCATGCACTATAGAAGGAAACATAACTCACCTGCACTCAACTTTTCACCTTCAATCCTGCAGCTGAAATGGCAATATATGTATGGATCCCTCTGAATCCAATGCCCTTCCATTATCCCTCACTTGACCTCAATCCCATTACCACCTGGGGCATCTCTGCTATTACCTGGCAGTATGAACTAGCACATGATGGAATGGGCACCTTGCATCTGATGAACATATTTCTCCACATGGGACTTGACCTTTGTCACTTCAGGATAATGGAAAACCCTCTGTCTTGGACTTTGTGTGTAAACTTCAAAGATCACATGTCCATAGTGTTGCACCATTCCACAGCGATTAGAATGAGAAGAAGCATTTCAAAGACTCTTCATCAATGTATTGTCAACTGCCACTCAGACTGCTGCTGAGCATCCTCGCCGCATGGGTTGTTCTGCACTTTCATGCCTGTGGTGGACAAAGGGTTGTTTTCTGGGAATCCTGCGGAACGTAAACAACAGCAGCAGGATTTAAGACTTCTGAGAGGCATGAAGGATGTCAAACTTGAGCTTCTTCTTCAGTGTGTGAACCAATGACAAGAGATCATGGACAGGGTTAGATTCAAACTTCAGAAATAGCTCTTATAAAGATGGTGGTCACGGGAGGATGTTGGAGCGTCCCAATCCAAGATGTGGCAGAGCTTTTTCATGTGGTGTCAGTTCCTGTTTGAAGCATATATAAATTAGGTTTTATGAGCTGATGATGGCTCAGACAACATTTTTTTGCCTGATGTTCCATCACAATCCCCACCCCTCGCTTCTGGTTTTGTTGCTGAATTTACCTATACCAGACCATTTCCTTCTGCATTCTTCTCCTGCATTTTCTCATTCCTTTATCCAGGAGGAGTTTGGTGCCACATTAATTCCTCAGTGCCATAGAAATCTTTAGTCCAGATTTTGAAATGGCCAAAGGGGGTGTTTTCCTCCTTTGTTGGTATTTCTTACTAACTTTGACCCTCGAAAGGAGACACTTGGCACGTTCTACAAAGGTTTTGTGTGCAGAGTGGAACCATGACTACTGGGACAGGTCCTTGAAACTTCTGTGCCTACTTGTCCATTCCAGTCAATGGCAGTATCACAACGCAACCGCAACTGCATTGCAGAGCTCACTCATGGCAGTGGCCCTTATCTACTCTCCCAGGCTATGTGCAGCAAAGACACTGATTTTTCGCCCCCACCACCTGGACAAGATGGTAATTGCAAGATGTATAAAAACATGCAGCTTGATGGGTGCATCCAACTTTACTACCACCTCATCACCTTTAAACTTTGCAACCATATTAGCTCAAGCTCTGCATCATTTCATAGGAACAATGTGACGATATTCAGTGAGGGAAACATTGCCAATCCAATAGAAGTGAATTAGAAGCACTCTTTAAGCAGAGGCACACACCTTCCCAATCAAATGCTGTTTTCAAGGGAACCAAAGTGTTCCCAAACCAAAAACCTAATTTATGTAGTTCTTCTTAAAGATCATTTTCAGTTGATTACATAAGATCTGGTGATAACTGAGCTGTCAGGCTGGACCTAAAAATATGTCTGAACATCAATTACCATGTAAATTACAACATTGAACAAGATGCATCAGGGGTATGTTTTGAGAAATATAATTAAAAAAATTCCAAACTCTATGTAATTAGAATTAGTGTGATTTCTGTTTTAGTATGCATATGCAGCACTACATCACAAAGAGTTGATTCATAAAGCAGTGTGCTCATTGTACATAGAATAACTATTTTCTGCATATTAATTAGCGATTCATTCGGGATTGGTGAAAGTTTTGTGCATATATTGCATTTCCGAATATGATGATTCTGCCATTAATTCAGGCCAGTGGATCTACAAATATATAGCAAGGTACAGGTGTATGATTGTTCCTAGATTCAGCTAGCTGAAAATGTATGTAAACTGTCACATTCGTAAGCTTTTGGGTATTTGTGTGCCTCTAGCAGGCAGCTTTCCAGTTTGGGAATGAAAACAAAGAAAGTTAAAGGTGGCATGCACAATTGCTTGACAAACATTTTACACATTGGGGCAATAAAATAGAAATCTATAACTGGTGCTGATATCCTTGTATTATATACTATATACTGTGTATCATGCAGAAGGAAAAAGTTATGTTCTAGTTTTTATCGAAAAATTATTTTTAGTTGTAAACTTCAGCAAAATAACATTAATTAAATGCGTCACATTTAAATTAATTAAATATTTAGTTCAACATTAAGTTATTCATTCTGCAACTGTTTTTATGTAATTCTACATTTAATATATCAAGTTAATTGACATTATCATCTATCATGACATATTTTTAAAAATTGTTTTAAATACTGTAGGAAAGCTTCACAGTCAGAGCAGAGATCTAAGCAAACACAAAGAGATGATGGACGGAGTGCTGAAACTTTTCAAACACTCACCCCCAGTCACAGATTTGGGTTGAATCCATTATCAGTCTTTAGCTCACTTTGCCACCCCAGTTCAGACACGGCTCTATGCAAATCAGTCTGACCCTGTGCCTCATGGGAACAGTCTAGCCCGAACTGCCAAGCCATGTCTTCCCTGGACCGGAAACAAGCATCCTAGGACCGGTTTTGGGCTAATAGCCCTCTTCAGCCAGACTACCTTGAATCCAGTGGCAAAGTGAGCAAGGGACCCACGTCTGGGCACACCTTGCCAACTTAGGGCGAACAAAGCAAACACAAGGAGATGATGGACGGAGTGCTGAAACTTTTCAAACACTCACCCCCAGTCACAGATCTGGGTTGAATCCATCATCGTTCTTTAGCTCACTTTGCCACCCCAGTTCAGACACAGCTATATGCAAATCATTCTTGACCCTCTGCCTCATGGGAACAGTCTAGCCCGAACTGCCAAGCAATGTCTTCCCTGGACCAGAAACAAGCATCCTTGGACCGGTTTCGGGCTAATAGCCCTCTTCAACCAGACTACCTTGAATCCAGTGGCAAAGTGAGCAAGGGACCCACGTCTGGGCATACCTTGCCAACTTCGGGCGAACAAAGCAAACACAAGGAGATGATGGACGGAGTGCTGAAACTTTTCAAACACTCACCCCCAGTCACAGATCTGGGTTGAATCCATCATCGTTCTTTAGCTCACTTTGCCACCCCAGTTCAGACACAGCTATATGCAAATCATTCTTGACCCTCTGCCTCATGGGAACAGTCTAGCCCGAACTGCCAAGCAATGTCTTCCCTGGACCAGAAACAAGCATCCTTGGACCGGTTTCGGGCTAATAGCCCTCTTCAGCCAGGCTAGCTTGAATCCAGTGGCAAAGTGAGCCACGTCTGGGCATACCCATAGAGCAGAGATCTATGCATGGTATCGTCAGGGAAACTTTTAAGTTCCTAACTCAATTATTTCCATGGGAGGACATTGCAGTGGTATTAGTTGACCAAGTATTGTGCTGGCCTTAATGCTGTTTTTTTTCTTTTTAGTAGTAACTTACACTTGTAATATGGCTTTACAACATTGTTCAGGGGGTGGAGAGGTGTAACTCTACACTTTGCCATAATTCTACACTGGAATTTTACAACTAGCCAAAAGTGGTAAAGTTATTCACAAGTGTAAGAGTAAATTACACATGTAGATTTACTCACAAGTGTAATTTACAATTGTGAATAGCCCTGTTGGATCTGTTTGTGAGTCACCTCTAAAGACAGCAACTTTGACCCCGTCACATTGCCACTCTACTTCCAGTTCCAATCATGGCCAAACCCTGACCTAGTGGCCCACCGTCACCTCTGTCGAAACTGCTGCTACCATGAAGAACAAGGCCCAATCTGACCCTTGCCGCAAGCACACCTTCAGCAAAGGACTGCTACCAATCAGCGAAGCACTAATACCCGTCCTCAAGGCCTTCATTGACTCACCTCATTCCTGGACATGCCACCGTCATTCCCCTGCTCAAGGAACCATCCGCTGAGCCAGCCACGCTACGGACCCATCTCTTTCATATCAAATCCAGCAAAAGTCTTAGAAAAACTATTCAACTGATGCCTCCCAACCACCAGCTCCTCATCTCCACACAGTCCAGATACTGGCCCAACAACTATACAGAAACAGCACTCCTTGCCACCTCCGATGATATCCGCATGATCATTGACAGAGGAGACACAGCTGTCTTAACATTTTCCTGAACCTCTCTGCAGCATTTGATTCTAACTCACACCTAATCCTTATCCTTTTCAGGCACCCGCGCAAGATTGGCATCCAAGGACCCGCTCTCTACTGGATCTGCTCCTCCTTATAGTTAGAACACAAGATGGCAGCCTGGCAACTTACTCCTTGGAGGCCTGCAAACTCAACTGCAGAGTGCCTCAAGGTTCGTTGCTCAGTCCCACTTTCTTCAATGCACATGTTATCCTTCTGGCCAACTTCATCTGCACACATGACTTCAACATCCTCTCCTACACTCAAGACACGCAACACATACTCTCCCTTTCGGACAAGCCCTCCATCACAAAAACAAGTTCATCATGTGGCTCAGTGGATGAAAGCCAAC